>NC_137338.1:48411932-50811932 GCF_965287045.1 Carcharhinus amblyrhynchos
GAAGTGGGTGGGGTGCAGGGAGGTTGGCCAGACAAGAATTCAACAGACGTGCACCTGTTCAATGAGCCACACATATAAACTGTGCTACAGTTTCCTCAATTTATTAGAGGAGCTGTATTCTTGCTGCTTACCTTAGCAGGGCTGGTAGCTGTGGGACTTTGGCACGTTCTGCTACTGGATCCTGAAACTTCCTGTTAGACAGTGCACTGTCGTAATGGTGAAAATAAAACTGCCTTGAGTGTCAAACCTGCCGTCACCTTTCAGGCTGCTGTTGGTGTCATATGCCTGGTCAGCCAATGTGTAATGGGCTGTTGCAGAAAGCAGATGGATAAGGCATTGTCTGCTAGGTTGGCAAGTTCATAACTTCCCCTAAGGCTAAGGAGCATCAACAGGAGAAGGCTCTTCACTTTTTCACCAGTGGCAGGTTTTCCAAAAACGCATGGTCCAGCTGGCTGTCCAAGCTCCTTTCTCTAATGATACTCTGTTTAGATACTTAATAGGAGCAGCTTAATTGTTATCCCATCTTTCTCGTGAGGAAGCTTCATAATGGCAAGGTATTGGCTACAGAAAAAGCAAACTCTGTTAATGCAAAAGGTAACTTTTATAGCACTCAACAGAGAAGCATTTGTGGCAGGACCGTCAAGTATACTTTTTTTGACCGGTTGAATTAAATTTACTACTTTTGATTTACTGGGAATTGAAGAATGTTCAACCAGCCAACCACACTGATTTCATTGCAAGCCTCATTTAATGCCTGTTGCTGATTAAAGAAAACAGGTTTTGAATGCTTGATAGTGACTGCACTTTATTCAATAGCACCAACCAGTTTATGGATGTTTTTCGACAGCATTCACAGTTCTGAAGTGCTGTTTGGCATAGGCTGGTATTGGATTCATAAGAAATAGGGACAGGATCTGCCCCTTGAGCCTGTTTGTGTCTTTCAGTGAGGGCATGATAGATCTATCTCAGCTCCATTTTCCCACCCTATCCCCAGATCCTTCGATTCCCTTAATCTTTGTTCTTCAACAAAATCTGGAAACATCTGCTTTAAGCAAAACTGGAAATATTCAGCAGAACTGGTGCATCTATAGGAAGAGGGAACAGAGTTAACGTTTCAGGTCCGTTTGACTCTTCGTCAGAAACTTAAGTTCCAATGAACCTTACAAACAACCTTAACTTGTTTGTTGTAGCCAGAACTTGCTTCAATCTACCTATATATATACTTATATATAAATTTCTATCTATATATATATATATATTTAATCTACCTATATATGTATATCTCATACACCTATATATGATTTTATATGGTCAAGAAGCCCATCTGTTCAAGAATACAGAAAGTGCGATCTGCTTTTTATCAAATTAATATTTAGGATTGCTAGATGTTAAAATATTTCTTCAGAGTTCCTTTCATTGTTCATGATTCTTCAATAGACAGTTATCCATACAATTAGAAGCTTCTTGGAGTGGCTGCCTCTGAGTTTGGCATAATGCAGTAATTGTGCATGCACATTGTTTTCCTCATAGACTCAAGTGCACATGAACCCTCAGGTTGCATTGCATTAGTTTATATTTCCCTATCTTTGACAATCTGCTTTGTACCTTTTTTTCAGGTGAAAAAATTGTGCTGGTTCCTTGCTTCTCTTTGTCCATATCTCTAGCAGTCTCTTGTTATAACGGAGCTTCCTTCAGCTAGAGGGACAAATAGCGTGGGCCTGGTGGTTTATGATTGGAGTGAATTTTGCACTTCATTGGGTCAGCAAGCGATGATTCAAATGGATCAAGGAGATACTTGGTTCGTCAGAATGGTCAGCAATGTTGCCTCTCAGTGCCAGGAACCTGAGTTCAGTTCCGGCCTTGGGTGACTGTGTGGAGTTTGCTCATTTTCCCCGTGTCTGTGTGGGTTTCCTCCGGGTGTGCCAGTTTCCTTCCACAATCCAAAGATATGCAGGTTAGGTTGCTTGGCCATGCTAAATTGCCCCTTAGTGTCAGTGGGATAGTGAATAGGTGGGATTATGAGGACAGAGGGGTTATTGTTGGTTCAGGCTCGATAGGCCAAATAGCTTCTGTTTGCATTGTAGAAATTCTATGATTCCATGAGGAACCAATTTCAAACAATATGCAGCAAATGGTGTTACCAAACCAAGGAATAGTTTTGAATTTTTGTTATTATCAAGCTTTGAGCTTTTAAGGGCATTTTAGGATTAATGTATGTGGTTCTGGTGAAATTGTGGAAGTGGGAGAATTGGATAGAAACCCTGAAGGCCATTGGCCCATCAAGTCTGCGCCGATCACAATCCCACCCAGAGCCTACCCCCATATCCCTACATATTTACCTATTAATCCCTCTAACCTACTCATCTCAGGACACTAAGGGACAATTTTAGCAAGGCCAATCAACCTAACCCGTACATCTTTGAACTGTGGGAGGAAACCGGAGTACCCGGAGGAAACCCACACAGACACGGGGAGAATGTGCAAACCACACAGACAGTGAGCCAAGCCAGGAATTGAACCCAGGTTCCTGGCTCTGTGAAGCAGCAATGCTAACCACTGTGCTACTGTGCCGCCGATAGCTTTTTTCAATGAGCCAACTCGGGAGAGATGGACTGAACGATCACCTCCTGGGCTGTATCATTCTAAGATTTGAAATTCTCTTTGTGAGCAAGTTTTCTGTGGGCTTTTCTAGCAATTCATCTCCTCGCCAAGATCCAATGAGGGCAGATAACAGCAATATTGCTGCTGGCATACAAACTTAAAACGCACATAATTTTTGGACTGAAATACTGAGTAGCTGTTGGTGATCCAACATAGGCACACACTGATGCCTCACTTTTGTTTATGTTTCTTGTCTTACGCCATCAACTAGATTATTGCATTGTTGACCTTTACTTCAAACGGATCAAAAGCTAATGCCAGTGAGGTCTTCCATATGTTGGCCAAATGACAGCATTTACAAGTGTCAGGGTATTCAGATCATGGGCAGCACGATAGCACAGTGGTTAGCACTGCTGCTTCACAGTTCCAGGGACCTGGGTTCAATTTCTGGCTTGGGTCACTGTCTGTGTGGAGTTTGCACATTCTCCTTGTGTCTACATGGGTTTCGTCCGGGTGCTCCGGTTTCCTCCAACAGTCCAAAGATATGCAGGTTAGGTTGATTGGCCATGCTTAAATTGCCTTTAGAACATAAGAACATAAGAAATGGGAGCAGGAGTAGGCCATCTAGCCCTTCGAGCCTGCCCCGCCATTCAATAAGATCATGGCTGATCTGTTGTGGCTCAGTTCCACTTTCCCGCCCTCTCCCCATAACCCTTAATCCCCTCTCTTATCAAGAACCCATCAACCCGCTTCTTAAAAATATTTAGCGAGGCAGCCTCCACCACTTCAACGGGCAGAGAATTCCAGAGATTCACCACCCTTTGAGTGAAGAAGTTCCTCCTCAACTCCGTTCTAAACCACCTCCCCTTTATCTTGAGGCTGTGCCCCCTAGTCCTACTGTCTTTTTTGAGCGGGAAGAGTCTTTCCACCTCTATCCTATCCATCCCATTCATCATCTTATACGTCTCAATGAGATCTCCCCTCATTCTTCTAAACTCTAACGAGTACAAGCCTAGTTTATTCAGCCTCTCCTCATAGCTCAATCCCCTCAACTCTGGTATCAGCCTAGTAAACCTCCTCTGCACTCCCTCCAGGGCCAAAATATCCTTGCGCAGGTGCGGCGCCCAAAACTGCACACAGTACTCCAGCTGCGGCCTCACCAATGCCCTATACAGCTGCAGCAAGACCTCCCTACTTTTATATTCAATCCCCCTCGCTATGAAGGCCAGCATCCCATTCGCCTCCCTGACCACCTGCTGCACCTGCAAGCTGGGTTTTTGCGACTCATGCACAAGGACCTTAGTGTCCTGAGATGTGTAGGTTAGAGGGATTAGTGGGTAAAATATGTAGGGATATGGGGGTAGGGCCTAGCTGGGATTGTGGTCAGTGCAGACTTGATGGGCCGAATGACCTCCTTCAGTTCTGTAGGGTTTCGATGTTTCTATGTATGTTTCGTCCTCACTGCATGACTTTTATACATTGATATGGGAGATTACAATGCACCGAGTGGATTGAGGAACATCACAACAAATAGATATTTTTGAGAGTCCTTTCCAAGCTGATTAATGTCAATGTCAGTAATGATATTATTGCCGAAAACATTTTTTAATGAGTACTTTTTTTATTCATGGGACATGGGCATTACTGGTTGGCCAACATTTATTGCCCATCCCTAGTTGCCTGAGAGCAGTTGAGAATCAACCACATTTCAGTGACTCTGCACTCAAATGTAGGCCAGACCAAGTAAGGATGGCAGATTTTCTTCCCTAAAGGGCAAATGGAATTTTCTGACAATTGATGATGGTTTTGTGATCATCAGTAGATTCTGAATTGCAGATATTTTTTATTGAATTGAAATGCGACCAATTGCCGTGGCGGGATTCGAACCTGGCTCATAGAGTCAGAGAGGTTTCCTGCATGGAAACAGACCCTTTGGCCCAACTTGTCCATGCTGCCCAGTTTTTACCACTAAGCTAGTCCAATTGCCTGCCTTTGGTCCATATTCCTCTTTACCAATCTAACTCTCTAAATGTTTTTAGAAGGTAAAATTGTACCCGCCTCTGGCAGCGCGTTCCAGATACTCATCACCCTCTAGAGTGAAAAAATTGCCCTCTGGACTCTTTTGTATTTCTGGGGGGACACCTTAAATGTCCCCAGAACATTAGCTGAGTTTCTGGATTAGTGTTCTAGCAATAATACCACTAGGCCATTGCTTCTCCAGTACAGTAACAAAATTTTTTTAAATAAGCAATTTGTATGCTGAATTCTCAGGATAATTTGCTATCTGCTTGACACATGTTAATATGTGTGACCCAAAAAGACAGAACGTTAAGTAACTATGGACAGCATTATTCTTCAGGCCGTATTTTCAAAACCTATTTCTGGTGCCAGTCACTGAGTTGGTCTCACAGTTGGACCTCATCTTTGGCTAGTGTAAGAGTCGGTGAATTGATGCCTAGATTTCCTCAGGGGTTTCCTCTGAGTGCTCCGGTTTCCTCCCATAGTCCAAAGATGTGCGGGTTACGTTGATTGGCCATGCTAAAATTGCCCCTTAGTGTCCTGAGATGTGTAGATTAGAGGGATTATCGGGTAAAATAAGTAGGGATATTGGGGTAGGGCCTGGATGGGATTGTGGTAGGTGCAGACTCGATGGGCTGAATGGCCTCTTTCTGCACTTTAGGGTTTCTATAATTTGGTACATTTGTAATTCTGGCGTCTGTGCAGCTTTTATTTCATTTCCTTTTTCTTCTCTTTTCCTTTCCCTCTTCTGTTGTGCACTGATATTTGAAAAATGCTGAATTTGTCGTTGTTGGCATTCTGCTTTATTAAGTAAAGAAAAACTTTCTTAAAAAATTATTAATTTGTGGGCATCATGGGTGAGGCCACTATTTATTGTCCATCTCCAATTTCCTTTGAGCAAGTGATTGTGAGTCACTGCCTTGAACAACTGTAGGAACATCCGCAGTGCCCTTAGGAAAGGAGTTCCATGATCTTGACCCAATGACAATAAAGGAACGGCAATGTAGTTACAAGTCAGGATGCTGTGTGATTTGTCAGGAGGCGAGGGGAGGGAACTGGAAGACAGTGATGTTCCCATGCATCTCTTGTCCTTTTCCTTCGAGGTGTTTAATGACATGTTTTAGAGGGTACTGCCTAAGGACCTTCAGTGAGTTGCTGCACTGCATCTCATAGACAGTAAGCATTGCTGCCACTGTGCATTGGTGGTGGAAGGAGTGAATGTTTGCAGATATGGTGCCGATCAAGTGGGCTGCTTTGTCCTGGATGGTCTTGAGATTCTTGAATGTTGGAGCCAGTTCACCACAGTTGGTAATGCCACTAAATGTCAAGGGCAGATGGTTAGATTCTCTCTTGATCGAGATGGTCGTTGCCTGGTACTTGTGTGTTCAAATGTTATTTGTCATTTATCAGCCCAAGCCCAGATATTGTTCAGGTCTTGCTGCCTTTGGACATGGACTGCATCAGTATCTAAGGAATGACCTATGGGGCTGAATGTTATCAGCGATGATCCTTATGATGAAAGGAGGTCGTTACTGAAGCAGCTGAAGAGGGCTGGCATCCAGGACACTACCCTGAGGAACTCCTGCAGCAACGTCCAAGGGCTCTGATGGTTGACCTCCAGCAACCACAACCTATCTGTCTTAGCTAGGTTTAACTGAGGCTGTTCCTCTGAAGCTTCAAATATTTATCAAGCACTTCATCATGTAGTACAATTGTGTCTTAATAACTTTAAAGGACTTCTGGATTTTGTGCTTAGTTGTTTACAATGTTCCAAATGTTAATCTGCTATACATGGTATACTGATGCATGTCTTATGGTGAGGAATTGATTCAGTTGCTTCAGGCTATGAATGCTAAATTGTCACAGGTAATGAGAAAGAATGTGTCTTTCTAATGCATGTACGTTGTTTGTTAAATACAACATTCATTTGAAGATGTGCATTTGTTGAATTGTGCAATAGTCGTGGGGAGTCTGCAAGAAACAAAATCATAACATTGTCCTTCATTGAAATCTTGGAATGGAATCCCGACAGTGGAGAAGGAGGCCATTCAGTCCATTGAGCCTACACTGACCACAAACCACAGACCCTAACCCACAATCCCTAATTATCCTTGCTAGCTCCCCCCGACACAAAGAGGCAATTTAGCATGGCTGATCAACCTAACTCGCACATCTTTGGACTGTGGGAGGAAACTGGAGCACCTGAAGGAAATGCATGCAGGCATGGGGAGAACGTGCGCACAGTCACCCGAGGCTAGAATCGAACCCAGGTCCATGACGCTGTAAGGCAGCAGTGCTACCCACAGTGCAGCATGCTGCCTTATTGTGCCATGGTGCTACACTCTTACATATGTTTGTATTTGAAGATGTGCAATCTATAGACATGTACCTTGACAAATGTTGATTTGTGATCCTAATTACAAAGTGTCGTTAAGTTTTATTCAAATTTACGCATTGGTTTAAGAAAATGATGTGGCTTCGACCACTGGTCTCCGATCTCTGAGATCTGGATTTGAATGACAGGGTTAGACTCTCTCTTCTCCGACTACCAGGTTACTAAATGATTTAAATCCAGAACAATCATTGTCAGCGTGAAAAATGTTAAAAAATGCTTTTTTGCAATATGCATTACATGCCCTGGTGAAGGATCTAGACTTCCACTGTCACTAAATGCTCAGAGCTCAAATAAAGTGGAGATTGATGAACTGAAGAAACTAAACCAAGACAAATGTACTTAATTGATGAAAATTAAAACCTTTTTGTTCAAAATAATGGCATTTGCATGTCTTTATTCGAACGATTTTCAAAATCGTTTTCGAGCATTATTGCAGGGAATTGAGCCGATGAATTTAAGTAATTGTCCAAGAATTGAATCCTATTATACTTAGGCTTTCATTTGCTTGTTCAGAGTATGGTATTGTCCTCCAGTGTACAGCTTCAATAGAGAAAGAACAAGAAAGAAGAAAACAGCTAGCGAGCAAAAGGAGCAATGAGAATAATGTATAGAAACTGAGAGCCTGTAATTGGTAAAGGGAACGATTAAAGCATGCAATTATGAAAGAATGGAATGCACAAAGTGTGGAGAAACAAATAAAATCAATTTATCTGGCATTTTCTGCAGAAACTCATGACAATGTTGCTATAATGAGATTCATTCTCCGTCGTGAGGTACCCTGGTTTTACATGCCGGCCCTGTATTTTGAATTCACTTTGGTACTCATTTCCATGATGAAGTATAACGCGAATAGCCTTTTAAAAGATTGTGATTGGCACCCTGTTTTTGATACATGCAATCATGGTGCATGTTAAATTCAAAGGGCTTGTCCAATCAAGAATTCAATACAAGAAGAGGTGGTAGCTACCATAACCCACTGTAATAAGTGAACATGTTGATTGAAAACAGCTTCTAGATTGAGCAAATGATAGAGTTTGTAATTGGGATGAAAGATGAGCATGATGGTGCTTAGGTAATCGAAATGGATCATATATTTCAGTAATAGTAACTCATTTAACAAGGGCGATCTGGAATTCTTTTCGACATTCTGGGTTATTGATTGGGGATGTGACAGTTTTTAATGCTGCAGTAATATGGTGGCGCTGAAGCACAGGCCCTATGCTACATACGATGCACTGAATAATCTGTCTTTTTATCTAAATGGATACCTAGCATCACCTACTTTTGATTGATAGTGAACATTCTTGGCATTGGGGTCAAGTTCCCTTTGCTTCACTGAGTTTTGAATATTACAAGAATTAATTTTTCTGATGTATGCCTTTCTCGAGGTGAATTTGTGTTTTTTTTTAATGACATTAAGCAATATTTTCCCCTAGACAGATTGTTGAAAAATTGCTGGAGGAATGTATTTTCCCTTTCTGCCGCAGAATTTCCACATTTTTACTTCACTTTTACTGACACCAGAAGAGAGCAGCAGATGATAATTTTGTTTTGAGCTTTGCCGTCGTCGACGTGATTGCATCTTCTGCCACTATTTCTCCTCTGTTGTCCTGTTCTGTGGGCGCTCTCACTTGGTTCGATTCCAGTCGGAGCTACAGCATCTCTTGCTGCTCTTCCCAGCCCCATTCTGTTACTAAGTGTGCCCAAAGATCCAACCCTGGGTCCCTCTCCTACTTGGCAAGCAAGGGCTCTGTTTTCATATTCTCGTTGTTTTTGAGTTGCTTCATGGTGTTGTGTGGCTCTCCCTATTCCTTATTTTAATCAGTCCAACAAAGTAAAATTTTATTTATTAGTAATAAGTAGGCTTACATTAACACTGCAATGAAATTACTGTGAAAATCCCCTCGTCGCCACACTCTGGCGCCTGTTCACATACACTGAGGGAGAATTTAGCATAGCCAGTTCATCTAACCAGCACATCTTTTGGACTGTGGGAGGAAACCAGAGCAACCGGAGGAAACCCATGCAGACATGGGGATAACATGCAAACTCCATATGGACAGTGACCAAGCCAGGAATTGAAACCAGGTCCCTGGCACTGTAAGGCAGTAGTGCTGAACACTATGCCACCATTGGAAACCTTGCCTTCAGCTGTCTAATCTCTAGGCTCTGGAATTCCCTCCCTCTATTTCTCTGCTTCATTTCCACTTTTTCCTCCTTTATGTTTCTTCTTAAATCCCAGCCCTTTTTGCCCAAGCTAACCTCTTCTACTAGCTCTTCGTGTTCCTTGGTGTGTAATTTTATTCAGTGATGCTTCTGGTGAAGTGGCTCAGGATTTTTAATTACTCAAAAGGTGCTACTTAAATATACGTTGCTGTAATGGTTAAACTTTGCATTTGTTTTTATTCCTGCTGCAAGATGCAAAATTGGTGCACTTCCCTACTACTGGAAGGTTTGCTCTTATTCCTGTTGCCAAGGTCCATGGTTGTCTCCAAGTGCGCACATTTTACAGGACTAATTTTTAACTGTACTGATTTAACCTAATATTTGATTGTTCATATTGTTCATTGGGCTTTTTTTGGTCACATTTTAATGACTTTAACCCATTTTCATTTCCACTTCATTTACTGCAACATTTACATAATTTTCCTTTACTGCTGGCTGACTGACTATTCAGTGTTTATAGACCAGCAGGACATTGAGAAATCTAACAGGTTCATATGGTTTCTCTTCAAAACGATGTGTCATAAACGCTTTTTGCAGATTCCTTTCCCTCCCCTTCCATGAGTGATTATTGAAATTCATTCTAATATTGAAGAGTGCATACATTTTAGTAATTTATGTTAGATGTAATAATGTAGTATGGGGGGAGGTGGGTGGTGAAGTGAAGAGAGAGAGTTACCCAAAGAATTTAAGTGCTGCATTGCTGCCAGTGTGCTCCCAGTACTTAGGTACTGAACAGAACCTCAGGCTATTTAGCTACAGGTGGCAGCCTGGTTGACACCAGCCCTTGTCTTGATACAGGAGTGGTGTCTGAGAGTTGGAATACTGAGCTTTTGTAAACAGAGGCTATTCATAGCTCTGCAGAAGTTAAATTTTGGTCATGAAATACCTTTATTCACAGTGAATACTCAGGCAGCACACATTTACCCAGCGTAGTGGCCTAGCAATGAGAATGTATATTTGACTGTTCACACTAAATTTACTTTGCAGAAAGTATGAGGTTGATAACTTCTGTTAGACTAATGTACAGCAGTTATGGTAAACACATGCTTTTCAAACCTCAGAGGATCATTCTGACACATGGCTGATAACTTATCACTCGAAAGGTTTGACAGCCTGTGTTTATTATAAAATGCTTTAGTATACAAGTGATATCTTTTTAAGATTATATGGACATTTTCTTTTATATAAGCAACTGCTACTTAAAAAGCTCAATTTCTTCTAAAGTACAGAACTAATCTTTCTCACACATTTACTGTCACATTTAAGGGAAGTGTTGAATACCTTTCCACTAGTACTTTCTCTTATTACCCTTCAATTAGAAACCTTGTGTCAAAAAATTGGGGTCAAAGTGACTAACGAATTGTTTGATTTTTTTTAAAGCAAAGTCTGGTGTAGAAAGAGCCTATTAGATTCGAAGAATGGTGTGTAGCTTGTGTTTTCCATTTCATTGTTTTTTTTCCTACAGTGCATCAGAAAAACATTTATGAAAATGTGTATTGTCCGACATAATATGCTGATTTATATCTGCCTCCACTTCTCATCTTATTTTTCAGTGCTGAAATCTCACCATGTAGGACTGTGAGTGTGCTTTAAGCTAGATTGTAAGAATAACATTGAGGATGCTGTAGTTGACCTATATCATCAATGCTGCCAGCTTGTCTGTGAATGTGAACTTTGACTTTGTTGTTTCACATCTGTTGTACAACTCACATAAAAATTGTAAACATCTTCAAAAAGAAAGTTCCCAAGTGATTTTCTTTTTACATTTCAAGTCTAGGGCAGTTTACCTAGTTGAGGAACTGGGAAAAAGATTGCTTTATTTGCTTCAATTTCACTGAAGTGCTTTGAACTTTAATATAAACTACATCACAGAAAATGGCTCTTTGTATTGTGTTTCACAATTGGCTCAGGGATTTGTGGACATTCACAAAAGCTTCTGCAATTGTTGGCAGGTTAAAAATGATCCATGTATTCTAAATTTGTATTCGAGGGGAGAAGGAAGTGAAATCTTTTGGAACAGGTTTCTCGGTTGCTTGTTGGATGTCTGTGGTGGGTATATGTGGTTTTCTTTGGGTTTGTATATGTCTGTCATGTTCCACCATGATACGGGAAAGTGACTTTTTAAATGCCTATGTGTTTTATTTATTAATTTTGAGCTGTTGGTCAGGTTTATGATTCTCAGGGTGAATATCACGTTAAAATTTGTGAAATGAACATTAGGTTTGGTGAAGTGTTGAAAGAATTCACTTTAGTATGCTATGGCGAGTTGTTATTGGCAACTGGTTATCAGGCTGTGCTGTCACGATCGACGGGGCAGGTGAAAGTTCCTTCCATTTGCCATCTGCAAGGGCCTTGCAAGTAAAAAGCTTTTGGCCAACATATATCCAGCTGGGCTCAGCATCTCTTAATATAGTATTGCTGCTATTTTCAAACTAACTGGCAGTTTCAGTCAAAAAGGAGCCAGAAGCAACTTAAGTCTGAAATAGAAACGTCACTGGTGCATTGAAGTGCTTGCTCTCTCTTTGAAGGTTAAAACTCGAGCATGTTGTTGGAGGACATGCAGCTAGAGTTTCCTCTGCCGTTGGTTATGCTGGACCTAACGTAGGACTGCTTGGTGCTGGTAATACATGCTGAGCATGAGCAACCTCCTCTTCCTGACAAATAAAATAAATAGGCAACTGTTTACAATAAACCTATAAAAGGTGAGGTCAGTGCAGCATGCTTTGACATGTCCGAATCTTTTAAAACTCAATTGTTTTCATTTTTTAAAAATGAAATTTACTTTAAAGTGTAATGACACTGTCTGGAAGAAAAAGTTTACCCGTAACAATTGCTGCTAGCAGTTTGTGTCTTGGTGACTTGTGTATAGTGGAATTTTGCCATCTTTATAAGTATTACAGGGAACATGTGAAGCAACATAAAAGTACCGATCTAACTTGACTTAGAATTGTATGTGCTACCACTGTGTTAGTTAAGTCAGTAAATGTGTGTAATATAAGATTTATAGTGCAGAAACAGGTCATTTGATCCAAAAGGTCCATGTTCTACATATTCAACGGGCTGCATGCAGTTTCATTTCAAACTTCGTGTTGCACGGTATTTGTTGAGTTGGGGAACGGATGGGGTGAAGTGTCTCGATCACAATATTTTCAGTGTGCAGTTTAGCTGAGCTGCCAATTATATAACCTTCCTAACTGCTTCCCGATTTTTTTAACCTACTTCTTGGCCTTTATTGCAAGAAGGTTGGATACAAAAATAAACTCTACAGTACAATTGTGCAGTAAATTGCTATAATTGTACAGCCCTTTGGTGAGACCACATCAGAAATATTGTGTGCCGTTTTAGTCCCCATGTTGAAGAAAGAACACTGGAGACAGTACAGCAAAAGGTTCCTAGAGTGGTTCATGGGATGAAAAGGTTGCCCTGTGATGAGAGGCTGAGTCAATTGGAATTTAGGAGAATGTGAGGTGATCTGATTGAAACATAGAATATTCTGAAGGGGCTTGACAGGGTAAAACACTGCATGTCAGGTTTATGATAGGAACACTGTTTACCTTTGTTGGGGAATCTTAAAACATTGAGCACAATCTCAGGATAAGATTTTTAAGTCATTTTGGACTGAGATGAGGAGAAATTTCTTCACTCAAAGGATTGTGAATCTTTGGAATTCTCTACCCCAGAATGAAGGCTCCATTGTTCAATATATTTAAGGCTGGGATAGACAGGCTCTTGTTGTCTCAGGGAATCAGGTGATGTGGGGAGCAGGTTGATAAGTGGAGGTGAAGCCCAGGATTAGCCATAATCATAGTGAATGGTGGAGCAGGTTTGATGGGTCATGTATTCTTCTGCTCCTTTCTCTTACATTCTTGTGTTCTATCTTTCTGCAGCTTGTGCGCATGTCCCCTTGTTCTCCCTAATCTATCAAATTCCCTTGTTCTCCCTAATCTATCAAATTCCCTTGTTCTCCCTAATCTATCAAATTCCCTTGTTCTCCCTAATCTATCAAATTCAGACTATTCCCTTCATCAGTTGTAATGCATCAATTACAGATATTTAAGTTTGTGCTTTTCTAAAGTGAAGTTCTCTAAGCCTATCATGATAACTAAAGGTTTTAAACAATGTATTTGTTAATCTATGCATGGGATTGAGTGTAGGTGGTCAGGCCAACAGTTATACTTCAGGATCTTGACCCAACAGCGATGAAGGAACAGCAATATAGTTCCAAGTCTGTCAGGATGGAGTGTAACTCAGTGGTGATGATGTCCCTTGCACCTGCTGACCTTGTTTTTCTAAGTAGCAGGGGGCATAGATTTAAGAGCTGCTGTTGAAGAAACCTTAGTGAGCCACTCACTGCTGTCTATTTTACAGATGATGTACACCGCTGATACATTGCACCAGTGGTGCAGAGACTCAATATTTTAAGATTGATAAAGAACAATGAAAGTTACAGCACAGGAACAAGACCTTCAGTCCTCCAAGCCTGCACCAACCATGTTGCCTGAATGAACTAAAACCCCCTACCCTTCCGGGGACCATATCCTTCTGTTCACGTATTTGCCCAGATGCCCCTTAAAAATCACTATCGTATCTGCTTCCACTATCCCGGTGGCGAGTTCCACCACACTCTGCGTAAAAACATCGGCCTCATACATCTCCTTTAAACCTTGCTCCCTAGTAATTGACTTTTCCACCCTGGGAAAAAGCTTCTGACTATCCAGTCTATCCATGCTCCTCAATCTTGTAGACTCCTGTCAGGTCGTCCCTTAACTTCTGTTGTTCCAGTGAAAACAAACCAAGTTTTTTTCCAACCTCTCCTATAGCTAAAGTTTCTCCAACCTCTCCTTGTAGCTAAATGATGGAACGTCAATCAAGTTGTTTTGTCTTGGAGGTGTTGAGCTCCTTAAATGCGATCAGCAGGCTAATGGGGCGAGTGTTACAGCACACTCTTGACTTAAGGGATCTGGACAGGCTCTGGGGAGTCAGAAGGTGGTTGCTCACTGTAGAATACCCAGCTTCTGACCTGCTCTTGCAGACACTGTTTTCACAGTATAGATATTGATTTTTTAATGGGATGTGGGCAGCGCTGGCAAACCAGCATTTGTTTTCCATCCCCACTTGCCTTTGCAAAGATGGTATTTGAACCATTGCGGCCCATATGGTGTAGTTACATCCACAGTGCTATTAAGAAGGGAGTTCCAAGATTTTGACTCCACTTCGGTGAAGGAATATAGTTCCAAGTCAGGATGGTATGTAGCTTGGAGGGAAATCTGTAGGTCATGGTATTCTCTTGCATCTGTTGCCCTTGTCCTTTTAGGTAGTCGAGTTATGGGTTTACAAGGTGCTGTTAAAGGAGGCTGACAAATTGCTGAAGTCATTTCAGTTCCGTTTCTGGTAAATCGTAATCCCAAGATGTTGGTGGGAGATTCAATGATGCCAGTGCCATTGAATTTCAGAGGGAAGTAGTTAGATTCCCTCTTGTTGCAGATGCTGACTACCATCTAGTACAAATGTTACATGCCACTTATTAGCCCAAATTGGAACATCATCGCGGTCTTGCTGCATGCAATCTACTTACATTCTCTGAAGAATTGTGAATAGAACTGAACAACTTGCAATCATCGGCAAACATCCCCACTTCCGACCTTATGATGGAGTTAAAATCATTGATGGAGCAGCTGAAGATGGTTGGGTCTTCAACAATACCCCAAAGAATTCCTGAAGTGATGTCCTGGTCCTGAGATCAACAATCATCTTCCTTTGTGCTAGGTTTGATTTCAGTAAATGGAAATGTTTTCCACCTGATTTGCATTAGTTTTATTTTTACTAGAGTTCCTTAATACCGGATGTGGTCAAATGCTACCTTGATGTCAAGGACAGTAACTTTCATCTCAGCTTTTGAGTTTAGCTCTTTTGTCCATGCTTGGACCAGGGCTATATGAAGGTCAGGAGTTAAGTGGCTGTAGTGGAACTCACACTGAGCATTGATGATCAGGTTGTTGCAGAGTAGGAGCTACATGATAGCATTATCCGGTTCCATTACCTTGCTGTTTATTGAGCATTGACTGTCAGGTACAAGTCTACTCGTTCATCACGCAATCAAATTGTAACCTTTTTTTCTCATCGAGAGTTCTAACACTTTCACATTTCTTTGCATTAGTCATGATTTTGCAGAAGGATGCCTACTGTATTAAAGCAGATCATGAAGAGCAACAGTCCTAACGCAGATCTCTCCAGGAATCCCCTAGTACTAAAATTCAATGAGGAATTACTTCCATTGATAGCAAACACTTGCCTGCACAAACACAGTTATCTATCTGTGTGGAGTTTGCTTCCTCCCCGTGTCTGCATGAGTGTCCTCCGGATGCTCCAGTTTCCTCCCGCACTCCAAAGATGTGCAGGTCAGGTTGAACGGCTGTGCTAAATTGATACTAGTGTTAGGGGGATTAGCAGGATAAATTTGTGGGGTTATGGGAATAGGGCCTGGATGGGATTGCGGTCAGTGTAGACTCGATGGGCTGAATGCCTTCCTCCTGTACCATAGGGATTCTATGATTCTATCCAGGATCAATTCTCATTTCCCACCGGAAGCTATCTGAAAAAACTTATTTCTTCTATGACATTTTGCTAAATGCTTTCTTGGTAAGGCCAAATAAAGAGGGGGCAGTTTCACCAAGAAAAAAGCCTCAAGTGCCAAGCAAGTGTGAAAACAGGAAAGAATCTCATCATTTTTTTGAACTGGTTAAAAATCAAATCTTACCTTCCTTTGAGGAAAAATTGTAGCGAGGTAAGTTTCCCGCCAGCTGGAGGAGGGAGTGGGGTCTAAGCTCACCAAAAGTCAGCAGCCTGCCACAGAGGGCACCGTTACGCATGTACAGATTTATCAGTAGCAGCCAAGTTTCTCCCCCAACCCCACTCCCCACCTCACAAGGACAAATCACAGCGTCCCTCCATCCAAACACTTTGATCCTGGCCGCACTGTGCACAGTGCCCCTCTGCCTTAGATCCCATCCTCTTGGCACCTGACCTCCCGGGGGGGTTCTCAATGGCCTCTTGTCTGACCAGTGAGACCACTATGACATGTCCGTGTTGATGGGGATCATACATGATCCTCATCAGTGAGGGCCTTCACTGGTGAGGCCGCAAAGGCAAATGAGCCTGGACTATTCCCTCCCGGACTTACTTGGAATGTTTAGCTTCTACTTCGGGCACGAGGCTGATCTCGCCAGATATCCAGTACTGGTAAGATCGTGAGAGGTGAGAAATAGGGCGCAAACCCAATTCCTCAGCTGTCTTGTGATCTGACTGGCTCACCCCACCCATCAAACAGCGGGGCAAAATGGTAAGATGGCCCCAGAGTGTTGATGAGGCTGTCTCCATCTGCCAACTTACATACTTCCTCAAAAAAGATTCAGTCTGGTTCACAAGCCATGCTTTATTTTCCAGAAAACATATTGCACGTTTCAGCTTGTTTAAACTATGTGTAATGTCCTTCGTTTCTCATATCTAATGTTAAGTTTCCTTTCAAATTAATGTAACTGTCACTGTTCATAGCACATGTGTTTCTTTAACCAAAGTGCAGATTATTCTGTTTCCCTGACATTAGAGGTGACTAGCACTTCACAGACCACAAATAATGTTTATTAATGTTCTCATTAATTTGCTTTAAAACTCAAGGTTTGGACACCAGTGGATCAATGCTTTTTTATTCAGAGTTGATTCATGAATAAAGCAGCAGTATTTAAAAAGTATTCAAAACAATCAGAATCTTGGATGTCAGCACAAGTAGAATCGATTTCAACTGCTGGATAATGTGTGACATCATTCAGACACGTCAGGCCCACCTTCTCAGCTAACCCAAGTAGTTCACCAGAATAGCCAATAGTCTCTCATCAATCATTGACACTTCACGATGACTAAAGAAAGAAAGAACATTAATTTTGACCAGTGTATTCAAATCGTTCTCCTCGGAGCTGAAATCCTTGGTGTTGGAGAAGCAAAGAACAAATATATATAGCATCTAAACATGTGATTAAAAAGAAAACACACTCTTGAGGTAAATTGGAAAGGGTTGGATGGTCTGGCATCAGGACTATGGGGCCCTCTGTCTACCTGTCCTGCTTATGTAACAGGAATATGTTAAAATATGCTTTCCACAGAATTCCTACAGTGCAGAAGGAAGCCATTCAGCGTATCGAGTCTACACTGACTACAGTCCCACCCAGGCCCTATTCTTGTAATCCCACATATTTACCCTGCTAATCCCCTGACATTAAGGGGCAATTTGGCATGGCAAAATCAACCTAACTCACTCATCTTTGGACTATGGGAGGAAACAGGAGCACCTGGAGGAAACCCTTGCAGACACAGAGAGAATGTGCAATATTCATACACTGACCTGAGGCTGGAATTGAACCCTGGGGCTGTGAGGAAGTAGGGCTAACCACTGTAACATTGTGCCACCCACTTTGTAGAGATGCCTAAAAATTGGAAAGGAAGGAAAACAGTCCCCAGAAACTGACTTCAAATAATATATCCTCGTGAGGCCAGATTTTAGCTTCACAGGTTAGAAAAATACAGTTAAGTTTCTGCCTGAGGTTTATATTTGTATCAGCTAATGAACAATTTCAGGGTCCCAGCATTGCAGCTGTGCCTTCAGCTGCCAAAGTCCCAAATTCTGGAACTCCCTCCCTATGTTTCTCCAGCTCTTTACACCACATTCCTCCTCTAAAATATTTCTCAAAGTCTATGATGGAAATCCTTTGGAATTGTGAGGGGCAAAACAGAAAATTTGGTAGATAAGCATTAAGTCAGTTGAACTCGGGCAGGAATTTCTGGTGCTGGGGTGGACGTGACCAGAAAATCCTACCCCATCTTTGATCCAGCTTTTGGTCATTTGACCTAATTTTTTTTGTGTCTGGATGTTAATTAATTTGCAATAACAGCCCTTTGAAAAGCCTTGGGGTGTGTTACAGTGCTAAAGATGCTACATGCATTTGTCTGATTGCTGCTAAAGTAGTGTTTGGGCTCTCTTGACAAGCTGTTGGATTTGAGGAACCTTTTTTTTAATATATACACATTGATTCAGTCTATCCACTGGGCCTATTTGGTTTCAAAATTGTCCTATCATTCACACAAAACCAGCTCTTTCCAGCAGAAATCCGGATCCATTTTTGTGCCTTCTTTCCTGAGATTTTCTTTTTATTGCGCGTTTCATTTGAAATGAAGCCCAAGCAGGTTCAGCACTGTTGAACGCCCAGTGTCACACACTTGCATGATGCAAACGAATTCCTGTTACTTTCTGCTTGAAGGTTTTCTGAAATGGCATTAGCAAACTGACAGTAAAATTATAAATATTGGTGTTGTCACGCTACTCTATAATCATGAATTAGAATTTTTATTCACAAAGGACTCTTCCAAATTTTTTTTTATCGGCGATGCAGAAATGTGGCAGATTTTTAAAGAATTTAATAAATGATACCTACCACAATAGACTTTTTAAAGGGTTGGGATCTGATTCAATTTCTTTCAGTTACTTAAAATTAAGGACATGTTTAATTATCTGAAGGGCTGCACTGACTTTGCAATCCTAGATATTTAATTGACAGAATCTTGCAGGAAAATAATAAAGTGCACTTGGTGCTTGAGTCACCTAACAAATATCCTGAGTGTAACCCAAGAATCTAACCGCCTCCACTTGACATTTAACGGCATTACTATTGCAAGATCCTCCACCATCAACATGGAAGGCACAGTGGTACAGTGGTTAGCACTGCTGCTTCTCGCGCCAAAGACCAGGATTTGATTCCCAGCTTCGGTCACTGCCTGTGCAGAGTCTGAACGTTCTCCCCATGTCCATATGGGTTTTCTCCAAGTGCCCTGGTTACCTCCCACAAGTCTGAAAGACGTGCTGGTTAGGTGCCTTGTCCATGCTAAATTCTCCCTTAGCTTATCCGTGCGGGTGCTGGAGTGTAAGAACTAGGGGATTTTCACTAACTTCATTGCAATGTTCATGTCAGTCCACTTGTGACACTAATAAATAAACTTTAAACTTTATCCTGAAGGTTTTCTTTTACCAGAAACTTAACAAAACCAGCCCATAAATATTGTGACTTTAAAAACCAGATCAGAGGCCAAATATATGCAATGAAAAATGCAATTCCCCAAGGCCTTTCCACCATTGACAAGGGGTAAGACAAGAGTGTGATAAGACTATAAGACATAGGAGCAGAATTAGGCCACTTGGCCCATCGAGTCAGCTCCGCCATTCAATCATGGCTGATATTTTTGTCATCCCAATTCTTCTGCCTCTTCCCCATAGCCCATGACCCCCTTATTAATCAAAAACTTATCTATCTGTGTCTTAAAGACACTCGATGATCTGGCCTCCACAGCCTTCTGCAGCTTTCTACAGATTCACCATACTCTGGCTGAAGAAATTCCTCCTCATCTCTGTTTTAAAGGATCACCCCTTTAGCCTGAGGTTGTGCCTTTTGGTTCTAGTTTTTCCTACTTAGTGGAATCATCTCTCCACATCCACTCTATCTAGGCCTCGCAATATCCTGTAAGTTTCAATAAAATCCCCCGTCATTCTTCTAAATTCCAACAAGTAAAGACCCAGAGTCCTCAACCGTTCCTCATACGACAAGCTCTTCATTCCAGGGATCATTCTTGTGAACGTCCTCTGGACCCTTAAAGGCCAGCATATACTTCCTTAGATATTGGGCCCAAAACTGCTCACAATACTCCAAATGGTTTCTGACCAGAGCCTTATACAGCCTTAGAAGTACATCCCTGCTCTTGTATTCTAGCCCCCTTGACATGAATGCTAACATTGCATTTGCCTTCCTAACTGCTAACTGAACCTGCACGTTAACCTTAAGAGAATCTTGAACAAGGACTCCCAAGTCCCTCTCAGTTCTGATTTGCTAAGCATTTTCCCATTTAGAAAATAGTCTATGCCTCCATTCCTCCTTCCAAAGTGCATAACCTCACATTTTTTCATATTGTATTCCATCTGCCACTTCTTTGCCCACTCTCCTAACCTGTCCAATCCTTCTGCAGCCCTCCGGTTTCCTTAATACTACCTGTCTCTCTACATTTCTCTGTATCATCTGCAAACTTAGCAACAGTGCCTTCAGTTCCTTCCTTCAAATTATTAATGTATATTGTGAAAAGTTGTGGTCCCAGCACCAACCCTGAAGCATACCACTTGTCACCAGCTGCCATCCTGAAAAAGACCCCTTTATCCTCACCTTCTGCCAGTCAGCTAATTCTCTATCCATGCCAGGATCTTAACCTTAACACCATGGGCATTTAACTTATTTAATAGCCTTCCATGCGGCACCTTGTCAAAGGCCTTCTGGAAATCTAAATAAATCATGTCCACTGGTTCTCCTGTATCGAACGTCCTTGTTACCTCCTCAAAGAACTCAACAGATTTGTCAGACATGACCTCCCCTTGACAAAGCCATGCCGACAGTCGTACTTTATCATGCACTTCCAAGTACACTGCGATCTAAGCTTTAATAATGGACTCTAAAATCTTGCCAATAATCGAAGTCAGGCTAACCGGCCTATAATTTCCCATCTGCTGCCTCCCTCCCTTCTTAAATAGCGGTATTACATTAGCTACTTTCCAGTCCTCTGATACCCTCCTTGCCTCCGTGATTCCTGAAAGATCACCACCAATACCTCCACAATTTCTCTTTTAGAATCTGGGGTGTAGTCCATCCAACCCAGGATTTATCCACCTTCAGACCTTTTCAGTTTCCCCAGAACCTTCTCCTTAGTGATGGCCACTACACTCACCTGTGCCTCCTGACTCGTGGAGCTCTGACATCCCAATGGTGTCTTCCACCGTGAAGACTGATGCAAAGTAACTATTCAATTCCTCTGTCATTGCTTTGTTTCCTATTATTACTTCTCCAGCCTAATTTTCCAGTGGTCCGATGGCTATTTTTGTTTCTCTCTTACCTTTTATATATTGAAAATAACTCTTCCTAGCTTCTTTCATATTACTAGCTAGCTTAAACTCATTTCACCTTCTCCCCCTTATTTGTTTGTTTTTTTATTTGTCCACTGCACAGTTTTAAAGGCTTCTCAACCCTCTGGCTTCCTACTAATCCTCACCACTTTATATGCTTTTTCTTTTGCTTTTATGTTGTCCTTGATTTCCCTCATCAGCCATAGATGCCTTGTCCTCCCTTTAGCATGTTTCCTCCTCCTTGGGATGAATTTCTGTTGTGCCTCCTCAATAACTCTCAAAAACCCCTGCCATTGCTGTTCCAGTATCTTCTCTGCTAGGCTCCCTTTCCAATCAACTGTGGCCAGCTCCTCCCTCATGTCTTTGTCGTTACCTTTATTTAATTGTAATACTGATTGATTGCAGCTTCTCCCTCTCAAACTACAGGGTAAATTCTTCTTATTGTGGCCACTGCTCCATAACTTCATCTTAAGTTCCCTAATCAAGTCTGCCTCATTACACATCACCAAATCTAGAATTGCCTGTTCCCTAGTAGGTTCTGTCACAAGCTGCTTCAAAAAAAATCTTAGATATTCCACAAATTCCTTTTCTTGGGATCTACTACCTACCTGTTTTTTGCAGTCCCCCTACATATTGAAGTCCCCCATGATTATTGTAATATTACCTTTTTCATGTGCCTTTTCCATCTCCAGATTTATTTTCTGCTCCACATCCTGACTACTGCTAGGGCGCCTGTACATAACTCCCGTCAGAGCCTTTTTATCTTGCGATTCCTCAACTCTACCCACAGAGATTTTATGCCTTCTGATCCTATATCACTTCTTGCTATCGATTAAACTTCATTCCTTACTAACAGTGCAGCCCCATCCCTTTTACCCATCTGCTTGTCCTTCCGTTGGACACATACCCTTGGAATTTAGATCCCAACCCTGATCCCCTGGCAGCCATATCTCTGTGATGCCCACAACATCGTACCAGCCAATTTCAATGTGCGCAACAAACTTATTTACTTTGTTCCGTATACTGATTGAATGCTGTCCACTTGTTCAGATGACTCGAGCTCCAGCAACACTGGAAAAGCTCTGCATCATCCAGGGCAAAACAAACTACAATGATTGGTATACTACCCACCATTTTAGACATTTGCTTCCTCCACCACCAGCACACAGGCTCCTTTGACAAACCCTTCCAAATCTGTCAACCTCTGCTATAAGAAAGGACAAGGGTGGCAGGCACATTGGAACACCACCATCTGCAAGTTCTTCTCTTCAACGTCCTCCATCCTGCCTTGGAAATATATCACTATTCCTTCACCGTTGTTGGATCAAAATCCTAAAATTTCCTACGAGCAGCACAGTGGGTGTACCTGTACCACATGAACTTGCGGCAGTTCAGGAAGACTGTTCACCACCATCTTCTCGATGGCAATTGTGAATGGGCGATAAATCATGGCTTTGGCAGTAACATTCGAATCCCATGAAGAACCTCACTATGGGCCTGATGGTTTGGCATCATATTTTACAGTAAAGTTTCCCTAATATAACTAACTTTTGAACTGTAAAATGTAGTGGCAGATGACTTTTTTTTCTTGCCCTCTTCCATCCCTGTTTACCTGCAGACATAGACTCCTTGTTCAAGTATAGTTCCATGGAGGCTGTGCATCTTTTGTAGCCCAGCCAGGTGGCCAGTATTCTCTGGAGCTCAGCCAGGTGGCCAATATTCTTTCAATAACCTTGACAGTATGTATCTTATGAGTGGGCATTCCACCTGAACCTGTTCTTTCATTTGTCCAGCATTCAAACCCATTGATGACGGTCTTCAAAGAGAGATCTTGAATGGAAAGCCTAGATAATTTTGCCCTCCCTAACCCACAAGCTGAGGCCGGTTAAACAAATCCCTTTGTTCTCGCTTTGCACCTTTTTTGAATTATCTGGACACAAGGGAGCCTATAGTTCCCTGTTCCTTACTCCATGGCATTGCCCTTGACCAATCAGAGTTCATTTGCCAATCTATCAGCAATGCTTTTACCCTGTAATGTAAATTGTTGTGGTTGCTTGAAATTTGGCATTCTTGTGTTTGTCCTGATGTCTGCAAGATTAAATGCTTCAGCAGCATGTCTCTCATTTCAGCAATATTCAAGAAATCGTTTTAATTTGAGTAAATTTAGAAATGTTTAGATTACAACAGCACACCATGAGGTTGGCATTATAATGTAGAATAACTGGAATCATAAGTTAATTGCTGACATGAATGAAATTCTACATTTTTTTTAAGAAAGCACCTGCATGAATTAAGTAAAATAAAGCATTGTTCGTTATTTTTGTATGTTTACATGATTCCAGGCTATGCTTTTGTTTAGTTCAATCCAAAATGTATGTAACGCTTTTTAAAAGTTGAACGAATACAAAAATGATTTTGAAATTGAGGCATTGGGGGACCAGTAACTGGTGAGCATAGTGGGGAATGGGTGTTCCACATGCATAGTACCCTAATAAGCTATGGGGTAGTGCTTTTGAATGAGCTAATGTTATGAGAGGGCAGAAGATGGGAGGCTGACCTGAAGAGCATTGGAATAGTCAAGTCTGGTATGACAAAGGTATGAGCAAGGGTTTCAGTAGCAGATGAGCTGAGCCAGAGCATAGACTGGTGACAATACAGAGCTGAAAGTAGGCAGTCTCAATGATGAAGTGGACAAGAGGTGACAAGGTTACAACTGATGTAGTTAAACTTTAAGATAATGGCTGGGATGGAATCTTTAGCAAGATTACAAAATTTATGTTGGTGGACAAGAATGATGTGTAAAACAGGAGGACACTGTGGTTTATCCAGGACAAAATGTCAGGTAAATAGTCTTAACCCTTTCACTGTCTCTTTATTGTTGAGAAGTGGTGGAGGGGTGGAACCTGGTGACATCAGTATACATGTGAAACCTGGCCCAATGCTTTGAATGATTTCACCAAGGGACACTGAACAGATGAAGAAGTCAAGGAGATCGAAGGAATTTAGAATTTTTTTTAACCTAAGTTATAAAAATGGAGAGAGAGACATGGGTTCAAACTAAGTTTGGACTAATCTCAGGAAATATTTCACACTGACTGATCAATATATAGGATGAAGTCCCCAGTGGGATAGTACGGCAAAATTGCTGGAAAAGTTTAAACAGTTGAATGCTGTAAATGTGATTTGCACGGTCAATTAAGATGGTCCAAGTGACCCTCCTTATTTGTGGTCATCATTTATTCCTGAGGAGTACTCTTCCACTTTTAATAGCATCAGTTGTGGAGGAACATTTGTGAGTGCCTGGGATCTGGTCTGCCTTTCCTGCATTGAGGAGGTGTGTGATGGAGGAGGACATTGGAAGTTTTCTTTAAACAGACAAAACAAAGTGCCATCTCCTCAATGGTTTCGGGTTGAATAGTGATGGAAAGCCGAAATATTTAAGGTTGAATTAATAGGCATCTGATATGAATTACAGGACTGGTGAATGGTCAGTGTGTTTTTGCATGGGAGTGTGGAGATTTTGCAGAAAGAGAATTCATGGCAAACTTTAACATATAGAAAGCATCCTGATGACGGCGCTTGTATTGTTCAGACTTTGTGAATTATACTGCCCTTTGTATTTTATTCAATATAACATACAACAGAGGATATAAATGGAAGGACCAATTTTTAATGCTGTGTCAACTGGATGCTTTTGAATTAGTAGTTTATACTTGGTTTATGGCATTGTAGTGAGTTCGAGAACAAATCGCAAATTCCAGGGGCGCCACAGAATTAGAAGAAAACTAAAATCAATTTAATATAAAATGTTCAATATATTTGAAGTTGAATATGAATGTCACCTGTCTTTTTATAAACCTTTTAAATTAATTGTGTCCATTCATTTGGGAGAAGCAGTGGCATAGCGATAATGTCACTGGACCAGTAACCCATAGTCCCAAGTTCATACCCTAGAGGACACCGGTTCAAATCCAACCATGGCAAATGGTGGAATTAAAAGCTAGTCTCAGTAATAGTGAGGGTCAAATCATAGTCATTAAAACACCATTTGGCCACTAATTCCCTTTAGGAAGGCAATCTTCTGTACTTACCTGGTCTGGCCTACTTGTGACTCCAGACTCTCAGTAATGTGGTTGACTCCTAACTCCTCTCTGAAATGGCCAAGCAAGCCACTCAGTTCAAGGGTAATCTCAGATAGACAACAAATACATGCCCAGCAAAGGATGCCCACATCTCATAAAAGTTTGGCACCTAATAATATAATTACTTGATTATTCCAGTGCTGTCCTCATCAGCTTTCAGTTCCCCACCTTAAGCTTCCCAACTCTGCTCCTCATGTCCTAACTCACACAAGGTCTCAATTAGCCAGTGTGTGTGCTGACCAACACTGGCTCCCTGGTGACCAACATCTCAAAGTTAAAATTCTGATCCTTGTGTTCAGACGTGTCCATGACTTCCCTTCCCATCTTTGCAACCTTCTTCAGCCCTACAGCTTTCTGAGAATTCCACCTCCCTTCAATTCTGGCTGCTTTTGTGTCACCAACTTACCTTGACTGCCCATCAACAGCCTTGACTTCAACTGTGAAATTAACAGCAGGATATCTTTAGAATGTTTTATAAGTGTGCGCTCTACGCAATAGCCTGCCTGATTGACAGTCAGGCTGTCTGTCCAGTAGGAAAATAGACGAGTGGGTTCAGTGTGAGGGAGGGCATGAGATTGTTGGAGTCAGTCAACTATAGGGGGGGTGCAGGTTGAAGATAGGGAGGGTAAACACCCCAAGATTACCAGGGGAGTTGTAGATCACAAGATCTGGAAGGAAGTAAGCTTGTTCAGCCTGAAGGAAAATCTCTCACTCCTCATGGCCCAAAATGGTACTGTAAACATGTCTAGCTTATAAATCTACCTCCTTTTGCTTGCCCTTAATACTGAGCAACCTGGCCTTAATGAGTTAAAACTAAACTTTGTTAAAATGAGAGGCTTGCGGCTTCCTTCAAAAGTTTTCACTGACTGGATCACCGTTTGAGAGCGATGTGCCTGCCCACGTTTTTTGATAAATTTGTGTGTTCGGTTTGATATTACAAAATGTTTTACTTTCCACCACCCCAACCCACATATCCTTTATAGTTAAAATGACCAAACCCTTAGCCCCCACTCGCCACCTCCACATGTTAGTAAAGCAACCAAGTTCAGAGTTCTACCAGATATATCTAGAGTAAATGAAAAATTAAATATTAGAAAGATTGGGAGCAATTCTCCCAAAAGTGTTGAATGGGTGGGTAAACTGTTCTAGATCATGACTGTTTTTTCAGTGGAACTTTAGACCCGAATCTCCCCACTCTATGCACTTCAGAGATCACAATCATGAATATCAATAAAACCCTCTCCCCCTCTCGGGATACAGATTCCCCCCCTCAACCCCCCTAGCCGGCACTCCCCCCAGTCTGCCCTGATTGCTGGCTTCCCTCCAGCCCAGATCGACCCCAATGCAGAGTGGCAGACCCTCCCACCCCCATCAATTGCTCCTGGGCCCTGCCCATTTGGCACTGTCCAGCGCCTGATGTGCAGTGCTAAGGTGCCCTCGGGGCATGGACACTTTGCTGAGGGGCCGAATTGCGCACGCCTCCCCCCCCCCACATTCCAGTGGGATCTCCCGCTACTTCCCTGAACATGGGGAGCTACTCTAAACCCCGCCGGAATGAAGTACTCCTGATGGGGTGGGAGATTCTATTGGGTCCGGCAAGGTCCGTGCCAGGTCTGATACTCACATTTAAAATATATTTAAAATATATTTAAACGACTTGCCTCCTTTCCCATTAGTTTCCAGTGCGGTCCCAACTGCGACTGTTCTCCAGCTCTGGGAGATGTGCATGCATTTCCGAAGTATGTGCGAATCCTGCGAAATGCCCGACACGCAGTTCTCCCATTGCGACCTGCCAGAAAATTTGCGGGTCGCAAAGGGAGAATTGCCCCATTATTTCTAAAGCAAAAAGAACAGTCTGCAATGGTGACTAATTATCTCAGTGCACTTAAAGCAATAGTTTGCAGTTAGTTATAGGAGCAGGGGTTTTTGTTTGAGAGGCTTTAGTCATAATTAATCTCTAGTTGAACTTGTCTGATAACCTAGTACTTCTGCCAAATGTATTGTTAGAGCAAATATCTTCTATATTTGGAAGAGGAAGTTAATTATTCCAATAATTTTAAGTTCTATTATATAGAAGGTTTTAAGCCTAATTAGATGTAGCTTTAGACACCTTATTGGATTCTGTGAGGTGAATAGAATCAGCAGATTTTAAAATTCCTGGTAATTTAGTAGCTTATCATCTACAATAAGAGTAAGCCTGAGTGCTGGTTGCTAACTGAGAACCGATGTTGTAATTGGCTATTTTCCTGTTACTAAGATTGTAGCCACAATAAAGCAAATGGGCTTTTCCTCATTGCTAATCTCATGATGTCACCAAACCTCCCATTTGAGTTTACAATGTTACAGCTGGCCTCATAATGAGCTGAATATCGTTTTGATCCTGACTAATTTTATTTTGACTATTTGCTAAGCAGTTTTTTTTTTAACATTAGGACTTTGAGTTTTATTTGTATTCATCTAACACTTGGCAAAATTCCATGTCTGTAGGTCCGATATTACAGCTGTTATCCGTATTGATTACAGGCGCACAGACAGGCGTATTGGTGAGCTGCAGTATGTGCAGTTCTCCCTGTATTTAAAGTAAATTTCATCTGATCTTTCTTTTTTCTCACCCTCAGTTTATCACTGGTTTCCCAAACACGGAATTGTGAAATGAAAGTGACCAAAACTTCAACATGTTCCGACGGCTGTACGCGCGCGCACACATGTAAATATGAGCGACATTACATTCTCACATTGAGAGACATGTGTAAGGTATCTGTAGTCCTAAAGAACCTTTACCACTCAGCCGTGTTCTGGCTTGACTGACATGTAATGCAGAGCCTGAGGTTTTAAAATGGCCAAAGTTTGACAAGGGTGAATCATTGTAGTCATAACTGAATAATTTATTTTGTATTGTGAATAAAGTGGTATTGGGTAAATGCCATCAAACTAGTAAAGGCGAAAGAAAAGTTTTTTTTTCCCCTTAAAACCTACATATTAATATGTCAGTAATAGTAGTGAAAAAATAGACAGGTGGATTACAAAGCCCTGATCTTTCAGAACATTTATTCAGTTTAGTTTGATTGACAAATGATTAGAGTGAGTTCGGTGGGATTTAAATTGTTGGTCTAAACCATAGACATAGGTGGTCATTTTTCATGTCATTATAAGGATGAAATCTTCTTCAAACATGTTCAGAATATCTACTGGGAAGTCTTTGCAATATAACTTTTATTTGCAATTTTCTTCTCTCCTCCAGACAAATTTAGCACCCTTATCTGCTTTGGTTCATGGATGGTGTGGTCCTCTTGCAAAGCTGTTGAGGCATTTAGTGTCGTATCTGCCAGGATTTCAGTGATGAGCTGTGAATTGCTTTCAAAGTGGGCATTATGCCAGTTGAGCAGCACAATAGAAAACCAATCTTGCACCATTCTACTCTTGATGTCATTATTGTAGCATTTTAGATAACTGCTGGTACGAAAAGATGTGCTGAATTGCTACCAGTTAGTAAAGTTAAATCCAGAGGAGCAGTAAAATTACTCTGAAAGCGGTTTGTCAGAGGTCAGTATAGGGACGATAGATGGCCTTTTTTATTAGCATGACTAACCACTTCTCACTACAGTCCTTCACCTACACTTTATTTATCATCTTCATTCCTCTGTTGGAGAAATGTGTCGACAAGAAAAAGTTGAAATGCTATAAAAGTTCGGGAAAGTGTCTTCTAAATGTTGGATCACTGCTGCCGAGTTGAGTGGCTCATTGCGACACTGACCCTGCTAGAAAAGTGTGCCCTCTGTTTAAAGCTCTGTTGAATGGCAATTGGAGCCAGTATGAGCCTACTTATGTTGTGAAGCCTAAACACAGGCATGGATCGCTGGGGCTGAATGGCCTGCTTCTGTGCTGTAAACACTCAGCAATGATGCATTTGAAAATATTAAATTAGAATATTTCGTTCAAGTAGTAGATGTTTTGTGCTGGCTAATTGGTACTTTTTTTTTAAGCTAGGCATATTTTGTTGGGGGGGGGGTGGGAAGAGTTGATGTTGATGCATCTTTTCTAATAGGAACGATTTGCTGAGTCCCAGGCCACCTGCTCGAGGGAACGCATTAACGTAGCGTAAATTTTCCATCTCACTAGACAGGAATATTGTTCAAAAACCTATTTAATCCACAGTATGGAGCAACATTGACAATTTTCCTTCAGAGCATTCTGCCTACTCAGTATGAATAGTGCTGTCTAATGGAGGGTGAGGAGGGAGGTTTCCCCCTCAAAGCATTTACTTGTCAAATATTCGAAAGGAGGCCCATATATCATCATTCTGAGATGTTTCTGCCAGCAGTTTGTAAAAATTAATTATAATAATTGATAAATATGATTCGCCCAAAATCTTTAGACTTTACTGGAACAATCTGAAGTTGAATTTATTGTCTTTCGATCCAAAAATTCCATAGCTGGGTGACTAGAAAGCACAATTGAATTGGAACACTGCCTGTTTAATTCTAGGATACCAGTTTCAAATAGTTTGTAGTTCTTTACCTGGCAGGTTTGATATCAGTTGTGCAACTAGGAGAGATAATGATTGAAAGCCACGCAGTGTTATGCAGATAGGTAAGAGTCTATCTACTGAATATGGACATATTATTTTTTATGTTGGGCATAAGAAGCAGACACCAAGAAACTATTACCGTTGACCTTTGTTAGCCTAATGTGTCTACTGCATTGAAATGGAGTACAAAATTCTTAAGAAACTCTGTCAACAATGTTATTTACACAACAGGCAGATTCTTTTTAAAACTGATTGTCTGGTATTTGTTGGTTCAGTTGTAAACGTTCCTTATACTTGGTAATATCTTCCTTCACTTTTAAAACAATTCTCTTTTATCGGCAGCATTTGTCTGAGAAGCATAAAAACCTCTGGACCAGGTAACTGACAAATCTACTGCTGTAGGGTTTTTGTTTGCACACTTCCTATAAGGAGGATTCAAGTCTAAGGATCTTAGGACCCTTGTTTAGAGACCCCCAGGTGCACAGGAATTACTGCTAAAATTGAACCAGCTAAAGCCAGCTACTTGGACCACCCTACCAGTGAGGGTAGTCACTTATAGGGTCCTCTGGAGCAAAGTGACATTATGTACAATTCATTAATTTTGAAATCTTGAAACTTTGCAGTGGAATTACATCAAGAGGTTCTGAATTTTGCTTCACAAGAATTACTCTACCAGGCTTGAAACTTTTATTTCATTGTCCAGACAAAGACAGTGTGCACTTGATACAATATTGAAAGGAATTGTGAAGGTCACTTCTGTTTATTTTCACCATTTTCATTCTGCTTCCTGAATTGCGTGTTTTTGATTTAAGACCATTGAATATCACATCAAAATGATACTTAAATTGCGATGATACTTTTGGTGATGGATTCATAGTGTGCTCTTTTATCCTTTATCTCTGTGCTTTCTCCGAGCGATGGGCAACATGATGAAGCTTAGGATCGATTGTGATTGGAGGAGAAGTAGGGGCCACCTTCCCACGTTGCTATGGGTATATACCATGAGAGACATCCAAGTAGTGTGTATAGTACAAGTGGAACATCTTGCTGGGATGATAACTATGGAGCTGGGGATGGGTTGGTTGAGTTAGGGTGGAGGAGGACATAGTGACAGAGGTGATGCAAGCATTCTTAGTGCTGGTGTGAATATGGAGTGAAATGCAGCTCCAGGTCAAATGGGATGTCAGGTTTGCTAATAGTCTGGTTCTGCCCTGAGTCAGCGGCAGCAGGTGAATCATGGCCAGAGATGACTTGCAAGGGGAAGAACTCATTCTGTTGTCCTACTCTGACAATCCTTTACTCTTTAAAAAAAAAGAGATTTTTATATAGGTCGATAAATGTCGGAGAGTAAATTTTTAGTGATCAAGGTTTTTAGATGGTTTTATCATTAGATGGAGTACCTTCCATTAGCAAGGCACAAACTTTGATAAGTATGTAAATAGGACAAGAAGTGGCCCGTTACTACTAAAGGCCTTGCATTTATAGCCCAGCCTAGTGTACCATTTAACTGCAGCCTCGGTAAATTGGATGATGCAATTGGAAGGTGAGTTTGGAGGGTGGGAGAAGAGGCTGTGAACATGATATTCCTTTTGGTGTTTTATGTACTCTCAATTAAAGGTCCAATTCCTCTGGGAAGAATTCTGTCTGCTTTGCTTAACATTTTTGTTTTAAGCAGTCATTATTTAATTACCACTTTTGTTCAATTATCCCTCAACCATATATAATATAGAATTTACAGTCTGTTTTCCCAGCTTACTTCGGGATTACTACTGGTATGCTATATTCTGTTGCATTGGCGAGCTTAGGAAAAAAAATGTCTTTTTATGTGCATCTTCATAATGTTCAATTTACTGGCTGCGCTGCTACCTCTTCACTGCTTAGAGTATTCCAATTCTCCTCCCTTCCTGCTCTTAGAGTGCACATAACTGTTTGAAATCCACTGGTACAATTGTCAAATCAATTATTCATTCTCTGCAATTATGCTAGCACAAAGAACATTTTGCTGGACTGAATGATGATTAAATTAACAGCTATTCCAGCTGCCTGATAACATCTAATAGAATATTCATAAGCCCAAAATGGAATGAATTATCTCCATTAACTTCATCATGCTCACTTAATTACATGCTTGTTATTGTATTTACACCTTGTTAGATACTACTGAAGCTGATACAGTGACTGGCCAGGAATCGGAAGCGTCTGTCATAGGGCAGTGAGAGCATTTTGTGGGAAATGCTATTTATTTTAAATGCTCCACCTGCTGGGAGCTGGGGTTAGTCAGCGGAGCTGAGATGAATTGGGAGACGGGGTGTAAAAGAAATAATGTGCCTCTGACAGGCTTGGTGGCTTTTAAGTTGCTCTCATTCAGCCACTTCACAAAAAAAAGATTTTTTTATTCCATCTTTCAGTGATGACATGATTGCTTTTGGTAATCATTTACCATTCTGGTTTTATTTTTTTTTCTGAAGTAAATTGTCTGTAGTAATAGGTTCTCAGAATTATCCCCTGCTTTTTCATGGAATTCATTTTTTGAACCTGTCTGCCAGCATTTAACCTCAGCTAGATTTTCTGTTTTCTCTCGTAACTTTATTTACAAAACACCTACTTAATAATGGTGTGCCTTTGTATTTAAATTGTTCTTTGTGAAATGTGTTTGTGATGACCATTGTTATGTTGAGTAATTCAAGGAAGCTGTCCACATTTAATCTACTTCTGACCAAAATAAGCTATTTTTCCCTTGTGTACGAAGTACGTTCATGTCCAATTGATATTGAAAAGATATTAATTTGTTATAGTCATACGGCAGTTGCTGAGTGTTTATTTAAAGTGTGGTAAATGAACTGAAATGCAGAGTAGAACAATTCAGGACTTTTATCATTATGTTGGTTTCTCAGTTCTGAGGAAGAGGGTCAAGGTTTAATGGTGGAAGTAATTGGATGCTGGCCTCTTGACCAATGGATAGCTGCATGGAAGAGAAATAGCTGATCGGAGGAGAGGTTGGACATAATAACTCTTGCCCAACTTAATTCACAACTAAGTTTATTCATGTTTATCTTACCAGACTTCTCATTGTTCTCTTCAAACTAGAAGCGAAAGAAGGTGAGAATCCAAAATTAGTTATAGAGCAGACCTGCCATCTCTGTCTCATGTGCCACAATCTCGTTACTACAGGTACTGTTCTTTTGCTAATCAAGAATCCTTATAATTTATAGTTCACTTATAACATTTTTGGATAACGTCCAAATACTGTATCGTCAAGAGTGTGTCACTTTTCGCTTTTTGCGTTCCGCAAGTTAGAAATCCAGCAATAACACATCTGTAGTTTGCCTTGTGGATTGGTTAAGCTAGATAAGTTTGCCTTAACTGAAGTCTTCAGAAAACTATAAGATTATTGTGTTTAAAGCGCATTCATTGTCTTCTTGTAGCCAGAATATTTTGTTATTTAGAAGCTCTCATATGCAACAACAGTGAATTGTTCTGTTTCACTGTTGACCTGTATCTTTTTTTTGCTGGTGAGGTTCCTTTTTCTTCTAGAGGGGTAAATTTTTTGAATTTTATCCGAAACAAAGCATGACAAGTCAAGCCTAGTCGTACCCCATTTAGTTTTCTCACTCTTTGTCAGACAGGGACAACAAATGGACAGAGAGCTCTCCGGAGACGGGGGGCAAGGTTAAAGATGGAGTGAATTTACATTTATTGTTTACTTTTTCCTCCATGAAGCTTCTTTTTCCATTTCTTAATGTCTTTTTTTTCTATCCCAATCACTCTCACCTTAATGAAGTTCTGTATTAAAAATAAGGTGGCAGGGTAGATAAAAGTACACTGTTTCTGGCAGCTGAAGGGTCAGACCTGAGGGCCATAAAAGTAAGATGAAATCACTTTTAATGTATACAACTAAGATCAGGGGCAACTTCTTCATACGGAACTGCAATTCTGTGGAATTCACTATCAGGACAAGTGGTTGAAGGAGAAACGCCATCATTCAAGAGTAAATTGGCAATACAAGGTGGGTAGATGTGATTATTTTGTGCTGAGGGGGACGTGATAAGAGGTACAGTCGGCTGCCATGTTGTAACTTCAATGGATTTCTACTTTAAGAGTTGGAACTGTGAAGTATCTCTTGGTTCAGTGGCAATGTTTTTGGCCTTGTTTTTATCTTTTCATCTATGTTTTCATGTAAAATGTTCCATGCATAATAATCAAAATTGCAGCTGAAATGATATATTGTAACACTGTTCCTTTAATCTCCAAAAAAGGCTGATTGTATTGCAGATTTTCAGTGGATTTCTTGTCTGAGTGGTCTACTCTGGTTTCTTTTGATGTGATGCTGGATGATAGTGAAGGGAAAATCTAGTGTAACCACAACATAGGGGTAGTTCAGGAACAAATTATCAGTCTCCATATGCTGATTAATTGGTGAGGTGAGCAAACAATCTTTTGAGTCAAGTTGATCAGAGCCCACAGTAACTAAAATTAAACAGCTGGGCAATATCATGACAAAATGATGGAGATATTTCAGATTGTATTGGAAGAATGTTGGGAGGGAGGGATTGCTTACATAGTGCACGGCTCAGAAAACTGAACAAAATCAGGGTCATATGTATGAAGAACAGGCTTTTTATTTGTTACTTGATTTTTCTATACTTTTTTTATAAAAGCATACCCTACTGAAAATATAGTTGGAAAACACCTAGATGAAAAATATAGTTGGAGAATGAATATAAATGTAATTAATTTCATCAAGTCCCTGATGCCTGTTATAGCTCTTATAGATTTCAGGCTAACTTCATTTGTGCCATCAGAACTATAATGTAATTGTTGGCAGTGCTGCTTATGAAAGACAAAATCAGTGCAATCCTTCCATGTTATCCATTTGATGGGTATTGAGGGAGTCTTGCTTCAGTAATAAAAAACCTAGATACAGGTGAAATGGACCTGGGGTTCTGCAATTGTACTTCTTTTCTATTAATTTGTGAGACATGGGCATTGCTAGCTGGCCAGCATTTATTGCCTACCTCTAGTTGCCCTTGGGAAGATGGTAGTGAGCTGCCTTCTTGAAACACTGTGGGTTGACCCACAATGCCATTAGGGAGGGATTTTGGCCCGGCAACTGCGATGGAACAGCGATGTTTTCAAGTCAGGATGGGAAGTGACTTGGAGGGGAACTTTTTAAACATGTTACGATTTTGATGGGTTTTCTTGAATGAAGTACATCCAAAGAATTTATTCTCTTCAAGGAATTGGTTCCTGTTTCTTTCACAGAAAACAAAAAATGCTTAACATGCAATTAACTTCAGAGGCCAGTATCATCTTTTGACACGTATCAGTAACTTTACTGACTGTTTACAAGTGCATTTGAATCCAACTTAAACATGCATGTTTACTCTCTGTTACGAATTATCCACCATTTCCTGAAGAATTTGGTTCCTAGTTGAAGTCTAGTTTTGCTGATTCCAAGCCTTCCTTAATATCCCAGTGGTAACTTTCCTTTTATAAGCCCAGCCTATGCACACTGCATAAATGCTTGTTAAAATGCACTGCTTTAACCTTATCTGACATGTCCTGCTGATGGAATGACCCAGTTAGTTGATTTGTTGTGATCTTTTGGATGTCGGTTAGCATTTTCGGGTTCTTTGTTCAGCGTAAAGTATTTTCAGTAACCATTCCCTCTGTCGATATTAACTGAAAATAATGGTGTTGAGCTCTGAGAAAGCAACAGCTTAACAAGAAGTCACTTTCTATATTTTCCACCGTTCCAAAAATGTTTGACTTTTCACATCAGAAATTATAAATATCCCAGTCTCTCAAATAATGATCCAACTGAGTTTTCATGAAGCGTATTTCCGAGAACACTCTAAAGGTTTTGTGTTCCTGCTGTTTAAATATCAGTCGGACCTGCATAAAGATATTTGGCAGGTGGGTCAATTGGAATAGGGGCTGCAGACTTACAGGTTTAAAATGTTCAGTGAACCCGACTTGAATTCTGTCGATGGCTATCAGTGTGGAGTGTTGAAGTCTCATTTCATAGAGACAAAATCCTTGGCAGATAGCTTGACTGATAAATGTTATGCAGGGTGACCTCGAGGTCACATAGCTGCAGTGTACTGTTACCCCTGCATTGTCAGGAGAATTGGATTTTAGTAGATCTTTTGGAGGTTTGGACTGTGCCAAAATTGGAACTGCGGTGTTTTACCCTTGGTGATGGACCTTGGGTCAGGATTTCAATGTGTTACAGTAGCTATATATTTTCTGCAGTACTGCGATGCTGTCACCATACTGAGTAACCTGGAGTTTGGATTACAGTTTACAAGGTTTCCATCAGATCACTGTGCCGCAGATCACCTTCCTGTCATATCTGCTTGACTGGTATCGCCGTGTGTTTCTTTTTCACAAAGTAATTGTTCAAAGCCATTACAGTGGCATGTACAGCCAGCTGGCAGGCAGGCCATATTATTTTTTTAAATCCCAACTGCACTCAGAAAAGTATGCATTGGACTAGGTTTATAATCCGTCAGCACAATGGGATTGCTGAAGAGGAGAAGATTGTACATAGAACAAGACAGCACAGGAACAGGCCCTTCGGCCCATGATGTTGTGCCGAACATGACACCAAACTAAACTAATCTCTTCTGCCTTCCCTTACTCAATATCCCATTATTCCTTGCATATTCATGTGTTTATCTAAAAAGCTCCTTAAACACCTCTATCATATCTGCCTACACCACCACCCCTGGCAGCACATTCCAAACACCTCCCACTCTCTGTAAAAGAAAACATGCCCCTCACATCTCCTTTCTTATCCCTGTTCCCCTTAAGTGCATGCCCCCTAGTATTAGACATTTTAACTCTTGGAAGAAGATTCCTCCTGTCAACCCGATCTATCTATGCCTGTCATAATTTTATAGACATCTATCAGGACTCCCCTCAGACCAGATGGTTACAAGAGGCGACAACAGTCTACTAGATGAAGGCATGTAAAATGCATCCCTCACTGATGAGCTAATTCTATTCTTGTTTTGAGCAAGAGGTCAGCGAGAGCATGCCCTCCACCCCAGAAGCCTCGGACGAACCTATAGCCGAGGTCACCATTGCAGATGTCAGAGCAGCTTCTCGAATGTCAACCACGGAAAGCGACTGGCCCAGATGGGGTACCCAGGTGAGCACTCAGGTCCTGTGCGGATCAGCTGTCAGGGGTATTTGCAGACATTTCTTCACACCAATCTGAGGTCCCTATCTGCTTCAAGGAGTCGACCATCATCCCTGTACCAAAGAAAAGCCAGGCAGTGTGCCGTAATGACCATCATCCGATGGCTCTGACATCCAACATTATGAAGTGCTTCAAAAGGTCAGTAATGGCATGAAAGAGTTCCAGCTTTCCAGATTGCCTGGATCCACTACAGTTCGCCTACCACAGCAGCAGGTCCACAGCAACGCGCAATTTCCCCAGCCTTTCACTCAGCCCTGGAACACCGAGATAACAAAGGCGCCTATGTCAGACTCCTATTTATTGACTACAGCTCAGCCTTCAGCACCATTATTCCAGCGAAACTCATCTCCAAACTCCCAAGGCCTGGGCTCGGCTCATTTGCGACTGAATCCTAGACTTCCTAACTCACAGACCGCAATCAGTAAGGATAAGCAGCAACACCTCCTTCTCGATCATCTTCAACACCGGTGCCCCACAAGCTCTGTTTTCAACCCCTTGCTATTTTCTTCATACACCTATGAGTGTGTGGCCAAATTCCCCTCCAACTCGATTGCCAGGTTTGCTGATGATATTACCATAGAGGGTTGGATTTCAAAGAATGACGAGATGGAGCACAGGAATGTGATAGAGAATCTGATGAACTTGTGTGATGACAATAATCTCTCCCTCAATGTCAACAAAATGAAGGAGATAGTCATCGACTTAAGGAAGCAAGTGGATGACGTGCCCCTGTCAACAGGGATGAAGTAGAAATGGTCAAAAGCTTCAAGTTTTTACATGTCCAGATCACCATCAACTTGTCCTTATTCCTCCATGCCGATGCTATAGTTAAGAAAGCCCACCCACACCTCTACTTTCTCAGGAGAGTAAGGAAATTTGGCATGTCAGCTATGACTCTCACTAACTTTTACAGGTGCACCACAGAAAGTATTCTTTCTGGTTTTGCCACAGCTTGGTATGACTCCTGCTCTGTCCAAGACCACAGTAAACTACAAAGGGTCGTGAACGAAGCCCAGTTCATCACTCAAACCAGCCTCTTAGCCATTGTCACTATCTACACTTCCAGCTGCCTTAGAAAAACAGCCAGCAGAATCAAGGACCCCAAGCACCCGGACATACTCTCTCCCACCTTCTCCTGTCAGGAAAAAGACACAAAAGTCTGAGGTCACATACCAACTGACTTAAGAACAGCTTCTTCTCTGCTGCCATCAGACTTTTGAATGGATCTACCTCATATTAGGTTGGTCCTTCTCTGCACGCTCTCCTTTCCTTCTCTATGAACAGTATGCTTTGTCTGTATAGTGTGCAAGAAACAATACTTTCCACTGTATACTAATATGTGACCACAAATCAAATCAAGCCTCTGCCATTCCAGAAACAACAACTCTAGATTGTCCAGCCTCTCCTTATAGCTCATATCCTCTAATCCAGGTAGCATCCCAGTTAACTTCTTCTGCACCCTCTCCAAAGTCTATACTTCCTTCCTTTAATGTGGCAAAACTCCCCGAAATCAAAGCGAAAAAGCAATTAAACTGTGTTTTAATGCATTTGTCAAACAAGTTACTGTGTTGTGTCACAGCTGTAACATATTAGATCAGTAGTTATATTGCCACGAACATTAGTGAGAAACCCTTTCATTCCTATTTGTACCATGCATTGTCTGGGAGCAATAGGAAAGTAGATATTTATCTTTGTTCAAATTCATTTGCCTAGTTTACATCCATTCTGTAAGCTTATTAATGTATTCCTGGAATCTATCTTTCCCTCTCTTTGTTTTGCTTTTCGTGCATGATTTTACACTGGAATTAAAGATTTTAACTTACATTTTTTGATTTTGACTTTGCATGCCTCAGTAAGGATTTTTCAATCCGATTGGCTGAAGAAGCACACTGTTACTTGGCCTGTTCACACCGACCCCAGATGCCCTGACACTTGTATAGCTCCCTAATTAAAAGAGAAGTAGGAGCTGGAGTAGGCCATTTGACCCTTCAAGTCTGCCGTGAGATTCAACAAGATCATGGCTGATCTCTCTCAACCCCATCTTTCTGCACTGTTCCCTCATCCCTCAATTCCCTTCAGACCCCAAAAAAACCATCACTCTCTGGTTTCAATATGCTGAGCAACTGACCGTGCGTAGTTCTCTCACGTGGAGATCCACAATCCTTTGAGTGAAGGAATTCCTCCTCACCTTAGTCCAGAACAGCTGACCCTTCTTCTAAAGGAAAGCACCATTTGTTTGCCATTGACTGCAAAATGTAGACCAATGTGTTGGCTTGTAAGAGTTAATCATGAAAGATCTTAAATACACTGCACTGAATTTTAGTTCAATAGTTCTTGAGTTTAAATGCTTTCAAGTAGTGTCATGACAAGCAAGAAGATACTGAAAGCCTGGGTTTTAGGTGTTGATTGCACCATGATAGCTTTGTAGTGCAAGTATGCTTTATTTGTGATTCTATTAAATGGACACAATTGCTATGGTTACGGCTTGAACCTATTGGTTGTGAACATGAACAAAGTTATTCATTGTAACTTTTGTTGGCTCCAAGGAAAATAGTTCTGTTGCGTGTTGTGTGGAACGGATATTTCCAAAGATATTATTCAACGGACAATGGTGACGATAGATGTGGTCCAAATTTAACCTTTGATCAATCATCTATTGCATTGGTTTGTAGTCACTTGGATATCAAAAATTTTGGGGCAATCTCATTAAGGTGTTGTAGACTAAAGGAATTGATGGGGCTGATGTTGAGAAGTTCAGAACTAGGGTGGATAACCATTAAAATGACAGCTGGATTGTTCAAGGGTAATGGCAATTGCACTTCATTCCTTGGAAGAAGGTGAACATCTGGAACACATGTTGGGGTGCGTTCAATTCAAAATTTCAAAAACTGTGACAGTGTTTGGTTAGGCAAAGATATTGATGGTTACAGAACCAAGGCAAGTAGATGAGCTGAGATACAAATAAACAAAGAAGTTAACCAGCACTACTGTACTGTAAGTGACAGCCTTGCTTGTGCACTCAAATCGATACAGATGCATGTAGATTACAGAAATGAAGGTTTGTCATTTTATATTAGCTTAACATGAACATTATTTAAGTTATTATCTGAATTAAATTAAATGTTAAATATTTTAGTCCATTGTACTTGAGTTGTTACAGATAAACAAATAATCTAATTGAATGGTTCAACAGGCTATCGGGGCTGAATGGCCTCCTCTGTTTATCTAATGTAACAGAATTTGAACACACTTCATAAGCAGCCTTAATAATTTCAGTATCCAACACAATATCCTCTGCAGTTGAATTAGGTTACCATCTATTATCAGCAGGTTGCAAATCCACACAAGTCATTGCAACAGACCACAGATCGAAAGAACTTGCATTTATCATTGCACCTTTCACTTCTTCAGGACTTCCTGAAGCATTTCACAATGATTGGCTTATTTTTGAATTGCAGTCGGTACTGTTTATTGTGAGACATACATGGGGTAATGGGGTAATTTTGCAGTAGCCAGTAGCTAAGCACGAGTAAATCAATAAAAGACTGGGTTCATTTGGCTGCCTTACCCTTTCAGAGATCTTGCTGATGGCGGTGCATTTCAACATGGGTGGAAATGGAAGCAGTTTACCAAAGTAAAGAATGCAGTTCCCTCAGCAATAAAATTCAGATCTTCATGTTAAGAGTGTCTGTCGGAATCTGATTGTCAAAATGGTAGCACCTCAGTGATCTTGACAATCCAAAAGTACTTGAATCATTGGCCTCTTTTTTTTCCTCTCTTTAATTTATTAATTCTCAGGAATAAGTATGTGGCTCAGCAATTAGATAATTTTGGAAAGCTTTCTAGAGATGAGACAGGCTTTCATTGTATTATTGGAAGGAAGGTAGGCTATGCTTCATTCACTTCAATTTTGTGCATATTTTATCCTGATATTGACAAGTAGATGATCGTACAAACAGGGTTTCCAGTTCTGTACTCAGTGTTCAGCAGCATTTTGGTAGAGAAGTTATTAACTGACATCTGTTTACGGTAGATGGAAGAACAATTTTAGAAAGTTCAAGTTGCTTTGCAAAATATGCACTTAACGTTTTGCATTTTCTTTATCCTGCTAACTCAGTACGAATATTACTTGAGTAGTGATTGAAACGTTCATTCCATTACCTGCAGTGATCTTTTTTCTTTGTACAAGATCATTAAGATTATCAGGAGGAGACAGCTATGCAATAAATCCAGAGTAACTGATGCACAATTTAATAATTGCATGCAGGCTGCAGTTGTGATGTTCAGTGACTAGAATCTACCATGTGGTAGATATTCATTTCTATTGACTGGTAGCTCAAGCTAAAAAAAATCTTTCATGGCAGCAACACTGGAATCACTTTCCTGGGACACTGGTATACTGATGTGCTTACAATTTTATATGATTGTAATACTTGCTGATGAACAAGTGGAAAATTATAGCTTACAGGCCAAATAAAAAGTGTTTTGATTTTCTTTCTTAAAGAATTGATCTGAAAAGTCCAATAATACAATACCATGAGCTAGAATATACAATCACTGTTGGCTCTTGAGCCAATAAGCCCATGCTGTTGGCCGCAATAGCACCACCTACAGGATATTATCGGTTTAATTCCTTTTCCAAATCAACGCAGGTGGTAGAATGTGCAGAAGATACCCATTGCTGCTGTCCTGTTTCTGGGAACTGGAACTATCTTCCAGTCTTACTTCCTGGTCCGTTTTACTTTAATACTCCTTTTCAAATAATCATGGAATCATAGAATCCCTACAGTGCAGAAGGAGGCCATTCGGCCCATCAAGCCTGCACCAACAACAATCCCATCCAGGCCTTATCCTCGTAACCCCATCTATTTACCTGACAATTCTCCTGACACTAAGGGACAATTTAGCGTGGCCAATCCATCTAACCTGCACATCTTTGAACTGTGGGAGCAAACCAGAGCACCTGGAGGAAACCCACGCAGACACAGGAAGAATGTTCAAACTGCATACAGACAGTGACCCAAGGAATCAAATCCAGATGTCTGGTACTGTGAGGCAGCAGTGCTAACCACTCTGCCTCCATGCTGCCCTAACAATGCATCCAATCCTTTTTAAATTGTGTTGTAGTCTGTACGTCAGTATTCACTTGTGGTAAAGCATAAACTCTAGTCTCCAAAGTCTTTCACTTTTTGTTCTTTTACCGTTAATTCTCCATCTGTGTCCTCCTACTACCAATTGAACAACCAGTGCAAACAGTCTTGTCATTTATCTTCCGAAAACCTTTTGTAATTTAAAAAAAAACTTAGATTTCCACTTTAACTTCTGCCTTGGCAAAAAGACATTGAACTTTATTAATAATCTGATCCCCTGTTTCATTTTTAACACCCTACCCAAAATTCTAACATATTTCCAGCAATAAGACTACATCAGCCTGCCCAGATGTGGTTTTAACCCATGATTTGTACAAACTCAATGTACCTGAAGATGAAATCTGGAATTTCAAATGTTGATTTTAATGATCTTTTGTTTCTGCATCCCGCTGCGTTTTCTACCTGCATTTAAAGATCACCATCTCCATAGATTTCTATTCCTCCATATTTAGGAATTTTACTCTGCATTACTCTGCATTGATCTGTAACTGCCACCTATCTGCCCAGTCCATTAAACTAAACTGTCTATTTTTAGCATCACGGTAAAGGAGCTCTTGGTTTGCCTTGTTGCTGAAGATGGTACATAAATAGTCAACGACCAGTCAACATTTGTTGTCCCAAAATAAAATACTTTGCGACTATAGTCTGAGACCCAAAGTGCAACCCCAGACTTTAATGTGAATGTGGTATTTGACACCTCAGGATCCAAAGGCTGCCCTTTGGACGAGCAGGGTTCAGGATAAAAGAAGGTTAATCAGAGCTGAAATCATTACTCGTTTGCTATTTCCTTGATGGACGGTTAACTGTAAATTTTGCACATGGATTGTGACATCCTGACATTGCCATGCGAATGAATCCCAGCTCACTCAGAGTAGATTTTGTTGATGCCCGTATAAATCAAAGCAACCTCAGAAGCAATTCACTTTTGTGTGTGATTGTGAATATTCCAGTGAAACTGTATAACTATGATGCAGGAAAGCGGAAGAATGATTGGCATGTTTATATTGAGGAAATTAATCTAAAGAATGGCCATTTAGATAACATGTTTAACAATTTCAGACATCCCAAAGTGTTGTACCGCCAATGGAGCACATTCTTTAAAGTGTCGTCGCTATTGTAAAAAAAAATGTGGCAGCCAATTTGCGCTCAGCAAAGCTGTACGGACAGCAGTGTGATGATGACTGGAATTTTTTTTAGTGATTTTGGTTCAAGAATAAGTATTGGCTGAGGGCATCAGAGAGAACTCGGCTACTCTTTCAAATAATACGATCAGTGATTTGGCATTCCCTGAGAGCCTAAGCTTCAGTCTCATCTGAAAGTCCAAAGTCCCTAATGCTATAAAGTTAGAGGATGAGCCATTAAATAAAGGAGGTTTGCAACACAGAAGGAAGCCATTAACCAATCTTGTCTGTTGTCTGTTTGCCAGAACTATTCAAATCTTTTCCAATTGTTCCTTTCTATTAATGCAGCAAAATATTTGATGCTCCAAAAAGATTCAATAAAAGCACTTCTTCACAGCTACTTGCATTTATATAGTATCTTCAGTGTAGGAAAAAATAATCCAAGGTACTTCATTGGAGCAAATCAAACAAAATTTGACAACAAACAAATATGGCAATATTAGGCCATATGATGGAAAGCTTGATCAATGAAGTAACTTTAATGATTGACTTAAAGATGGAATGAGGGGGAGATTTAAGGTGGAAATTCCGGAGCCTCAGCCCTAGGCAGCTGAAGACACAGCACAATCAAAGAGGTCATATTTGGCAGAGCGTAGACATCTCGAAGTGTTACAAGGTTGTGAAGGGTGAAGCAAAGGAAACATCTGGAAACAGAGAAGAGAGTTTTAAATTCAGGGAATGGCGCAGTGATATTGTCACTGGACTAGCAATCCAAACACCCAGGGTAATGCTCTGGGGACCCAGGTTCAAATCCCACCATGGCAAATGATAAAATTTGAATTTGATTAAAAAAATCTGGAATTAAAAGTCTGAGGATGTTTATGAAACCATTGTCAATTATCAGAAAAGTCCACCTGGTTCTCTAATGCCCTTTAAGAAAGGAAATCTGCAGTCCTTACCTGGTCTGACCTACATGTGACTCCAGACCCACAGCAATTTGATTCTCAGCTGCCCTAGGGCAACTAGGGATGGGCAATAAATGCCCATGTCCTATGAACAAATAAAAAAAAAGGAGGGGCCATTATAGGTCGTCTATCACAGGACAATGACTGAACTGAAGTTGGTGCAAATTGGATTATGGGCAGCAGAGTTTTGGATGAGCTCATGTTATAGAAGGTGGGAGACCTGCCAGGCAAGCATTGAAATAATCAAGTCTGAAGGTAACAAAAGTGCAGATGAGGGTTTCTGCAGTAGGTGAGCTGTATGGAGACGTGTAATGTTACGGAGATAGAAGTAGTTAGAACTGGACCAATCATTAAGTTTTTTGCCCCCTCCTCTCTGAAGGCAAGATAAGAGTATAAGCAGTAGTTGTTTTTTTTTCACTTCTTTAGCTTTGGAGCACTGAAGTCAATTGTAATTACCCAAGCTGAGGTACCATATGTTCTTTGTCATTTGATATCACATATGGCAGTGCCATTTTCTGTCCTGCAAGAGGATGGGTGGTGAAAGAGGAGATGAAGCAGGGTCATTGGATTTGAAGTGCCTGCAGCACAGCATATTTGAAATTGGAATCTCAAAACCAGATGACCGTTGATTGTAGGCTTTGATTGTAAATAGACACCTGAACAGGCTGGTCTGCAGTGCCAGGCACTATCAATGATTGACCAGCCAAACCTGCCTTCATAATCACACTGAGGCTTGCAGCAACAGCGATTCTGAGAAAGTTCAATTTATCGTCTACTTTATTTCTATCGTGGCCTGGTTCCCGATTATATTGAACTGAAGCTGATGTATCCCATTAATAGTCACAATGAGGATTGGTAGTGTGCCTGGCAAATGCCCCCTTCATTGTTATGCAGTTTGGTATTCATTATAGACTTACAGTTTTGTTGGACTCAGCTTGAGTTTGACCTGTCTTCCTTGCCCTAATACCATTTAATTTAGTCTTGCTGACATCCACATCGCTTCTGATGCCTGAGCCTTTAGCCAAAATGACGTCTGGTAAAAATGTAAAACTTACAATATAAGTGTCTGGGACGTATTTTATAATAGATAAATTTAAAAAGCACTCAGTAAATAAAAATACCAGAAAGAATGTTTTTAATTAATTCACAACGACTACGTGTGAGGAATATTCAGTAAGATATTTGAGGTGCCAGGGATGACTGCTTACAAATCTCTGGTTATGGAGAACTCTGTCATAACCAAGATATTTCATCAAATTGATTCTTCAATACAATACTTAACACTAGTTGGACTTTTTTCTTGCAATTTGCAATTTTTAATGCCACGATTTTTTATTCATGTTTAATACTGTAGGTTACAATGTGTCACTTGTTTCAGTAATTTGAAAACAGCAATCTAAATCGAATAGATTATGCAACAGTTCCAGTACAAGACAAGAGACATGACTTGGATCATTGGTTATGACTTTGGGGATTTTACCGTTTTACTTTTAAAGTGGATTATTGGCAGGTAGAATGTTCAGAACTCTTCCACAAATCCTACTTTCTGTTGATTTAAATGACTTAAAGTATTTAATGTCAAGTACATTCAAATGTTCTCAATTTGAATCTTTTGAATTCCTTCCTGCCCACTCCCCCACCCCACCATGCTTATCCTACACTAACTTTTCTCCTGTAAACTGCAGTAATAAGCCATTTCTGATACAAGATCCTACGTGTCTATAAATGGCACCAAGATCTTTCCAACACTCTAATACAAATGATTGTCTGATGTATTGTCTATTGGATTAAAATAACCTCACAAGGCAAAACTACAGCTTGTCTTCAACAATACTCTGTTACCCAACCAGCCTGGTGGGAAAAGTCAATATCCCATCAAAAGGGCACGTAAACACTGTAGGGGAACTCATTCCACCTGGTTTCATTTTGTATTTTCTCAAATGATTTCTGTTCTATCTCCAGCTTTAAATGAACTTTGTTCTCCTACTGAGATTTGATGAGTCCATTGTAATGTTTTCTGTGTTGAAGAAAAAAACTATTAAATCATTTTTTTGTTTGACCTACAAATTTCACAGTTTGTACTGCAATAGAACTAAGTATCTGTATAAATTGATAAAGCAAAGGGTACAGAATGTTCTATTAATGCTATACTAGGCACAAGTCTGTCATATATCGTGTTTTGCAGAGTTGAAATTGTACTTCTGCAGTTTGGAGGAACTTAGGCAGAAGAAATCTTTTTGTGGTGTTACAAGAGGAAATGTTGAAGATTTGGGCCTGTCATTTTTCTGTTTCAGATTGTGGGTGTGCTGTAATTGGAATTCCACAATGCACACATTTATCATTAAAATTTACACTTTCATATTCTGACAAAAAATGCAAGCATTTTAAATGCCAAGTGGGCTAATCTTTGCAGTATAAATTTGGAAATATATCTGAAATAATCTTAACCATTTCAATTCAGTGTAGATGGGAACGAGGAAGGGCACTAGACTCAAACCAGTCTACCCATGTTTTTTTCACATATTAAGGTCATTTTAGCCAACTTCTTACTATATCATGCAATCCCTTTGTGAAGCTTTCAGTCCTACTGTGAACAGAAACTTTCCCAATTATCCATTATATCCATTTGCATGGTTTACTTCTTTTGCCATTCCTGGTCATTAGGCAACTGTTACCATTTCAGGGAATAGAAATCTCCCTCTTCCCATCTAGTTTGCTAAGTATTAAATTCAGTCTTCTAGCATTTGAACCCTTCTTCAAGCGACTCAATTATCTGTGAAATAATTGAGTCGCTCCATAATGAAATAAATTTTGACGTCTCCGGGTTCCTAAAATAAAAGAATCTTTACCAATGTTCATCTTAACTCCCTTGCCCAACTAAAATTCCCGATACCTAGAATAATATCCTTGCTGTGGTTAGGTGACCAGAAATCTATGCAGTACTGTCACGGATCTGACCAACAACTGTGGAAATTTATAATTTAGTTATAATGTATGCAGAATGTTCCCAGACATCTTATTTCATTGTTGCGTGTTTCTTTGCATTGGACCAACATTTTTTTTCTATCTGATGGTAGATAACTTTTTTAAAAGTTGGATGTTGGGCATCGGGAGATCTTCAGTAAATATGGAATGAAATAGATTTTGAAATCTGAAAACAGTACTTTAAAATTTATTCCTCGATGTAATTTCTCTCTCTCCTTTTTCTAGACTTGGTGAAGAAACGTTTTGGTAAAGACCAGGATTACTGTCTTGTGTTTAAGAGCCTCAAGGGAGTTGCAGATGACGCACTGGCTTCTAGCAGCTACTCTGAGGTGAACCTCAGCAAACTCTTCCAGGCATTCAGTACAATCAATAAATGAAAGAGACACTGTCACCTCTCTTTTATGTTTGCGACTGTATGGCCTATATTGTGGGTGGCAGAACAGGAGCAAAATGGTTATAATTAATGCTTTTTGGGATTTGTGAAGCTGTCTGGAGTGAGATCATTCCTTGAATCTGGTGTACAACGATGTGAATAGTCTTGGAATTTGACCCGGGCTTCTCGGTGGAGGAAGTTAAGAGAACAAAGATATTAGGAAAGGGCTCAACGCTGTTATTATGTGGACTCGTTCATGTTTTTGTTGTCATCTACTTTTCTATCAAAACATCAATTAAACCTATAAAGAGATGAAAGCAATTTATTAGAAGCGGGCTGGGGAGGGAGGGTTAGGATTGATGGTAGTTTTTTTTTAAAGAGTGATCTGTGGAGCCAGCGGACTCGGAAATGAGAATGGTTGGGATCACTGTGGAGTACCCTTACTGGAGAGTGGAACAATAGGTCTCATTTACCAAAATCTGAACAATCTATTGAAGTGACTGAAGTACACTGGATTGGAGAACTAACAGACAAACACAACCGGTTTATAAATAGGCAGCTGACAATGAATGAAGTAAGTACAGCAATGTCTGGCCAAGTCACTTCAAACTTCAGTGCTGTCCAAGATTTCTATACATTCTTGGTATCTTTTTTTAAAAAAAAGATGACATCCGTAATTTTTATATAAGAAAGCTTTTTACACATACATTATGAGCATGTTTTGAATAAAATTGACTCTACATTTATTTCTGAAACTGTTGTGCCATATGATTAATGTTTAAATAAATGACAATTATCTCTTGTTTAAAATCATTCTTGTCAAATTTATTCAAAGATTTTCCATTTGTAAATCTATGCATTTTTCCTGAATTCCATGAAAAGCAGCAAAGTTGTTGGTTCTCCTTCCAAGTCTGCACATATCCTTTGTCTGGCCACACAAATTCTTCTTATCTGAGTGATTATAAATTGCTTGCGTTCTATAATTTTTTTGGAATGGTCCTATTGAAAGCTGTAAGGAAAAAGCTTTCCTTACAGTGAGGATGGTCAGAAGGTCTACCACAAGCCATCATTGAAACAGAGTCCACTCTTAAAGAGAATTAAGTAGGTATGGGGGAGAGAAAAAAAACTAAAAGGGAACAAGAGGAAGCAGTAAAGCGGAATTTGACTAAGGTCATGTGGAAGAGAAAACACAAGTTTCAGATGTCCTTTTCATAGGATGTAAGCATCGCTGACCGGCCAACATTAACAGACCTTAAGTTGGTGGTGTGTCATCTTTTTGAACCGCTACATCTTGTAGAGTGAAGGTGTTCCCATTGTATTGTTACAGAGCTCTAGAGTTTTGACCCAGCAATGTTAAAAGACTAGTAATACATTCCTAATACATTTAGGATGGTGTGTTCTTGGAGTTGGAAGTGTTTCCATGCTGCCATTATCTTCCCAGCTGCTAGAGGTGAAGGGTTGGGAGGTCGTATTGAATAAGGCTTTGTGAGTTGCTGCAGTGTTTCCTGTAGATTGAATCATGGCCACAGTTGTGATCCAGTGATGTATGGTGTGCCAATCAAAGAAATACTTTGTCCAGGATGGTGTTGAATTTCTTGAGTGTTATTGAAGCTCCACTCATCCTGGCATGTGAGGGGTATTCCATCACACTCCTGCTCCTGTCCTGCAGATGGTGAAAAGGCTTTGAGGAGTAGGAGGTGTGTTACTGACCTCATCTCCCAACCTCCTGACCTGCTCTTGTAGTCATAGTATTTATGGGGCTGCTCCAGTTAAAATATTTGGTCAGTGGTGAACTCCAGGTGTTGATGGTGGGGAATTCCGTGATGGTAATGTAATCAAACAACAAGGGCAGATGGTTAGACACTTTTTGGAAAAGTCATTGTCTGGCACTTCTGTAACATGAATGTTACTTGCAACTCACCTATACACACCTGAATGTTGACTAGGTCTTAGATGTATGCAGGCATAGACTCTTTCAATATTTGCAACTCTTCAAATGTGCATTCATCCCTACTGTGACCTTATGATGGAGGGGAGGCTGAAGATGAAAGCACAATCCTGAGGAACAAGGTTGAGATGATTGATCCCAGCAATCACAGCCATATTCCTTTGTGAGTAGCGGACATAATTCCTTAGTAAGAATTCTCACAACACCAGGTTAAAATCCAACAGGTTTAAAGTCCAAACCTGTTGGTCTTTAACCTGATGTTTTGAGACTTCTTACTGTGTTTACCCCAGTCCAACGCCAGCATCTCACAACAGGACATAATTCCTGCCAGTGAAGGATTTCCTCTGATTCCCACTGATTTTGTTTATTAGGACTTCTACATGCCAGATTTGGTCAAATTCTGTTTTAGTATTAAGGATCATCACAGCCATCTTAACCCTGAATTCAGCTCCATGTTAAGACTAAGACAGTAATGAGGTTTGAAGCCAAGAGGTCTTGGAGGAATTCATACTGAATGGGTTATTGATGAGTAAGTGCCACTTGATAGCAATGTTAGTGACACTTTCCATCACTCTGCTAATAATTGAGGGTAGTGATAGGTAATTTGAAATAATCTTACTTGCTGGAGACAGGATATAATGGGTGATTTCCCCACTTTGTCAGCTAGATTCCTGCGCTGTAACTGCATTGGAACAATTTGTCCACGGATATGGCTGTTCTGGAATACAAAGTTTTCATCACTGCACCTGGGTATTGTCAGGGCCCACAGTCTTTCCTGTTACCCCATACAGTCAGCCATTTCTTGATATCACATGGAGTGAATCAACTTGACTGAAGACAGATTTCTGTGATAGTGGAAACTTAGGAAGACAGAGAAATCCATGCGGTACTTGTGGCTCAAGATGATTTCAAATGCTTCAATCTTGTGTTTTGAGCTCGTGTTGCTAGTATCCACCATTGAGGGTGGACGTGTTCATGGAGTCTAGTCCTACCATTATTTGTTTATTTGTCCACCACCATTCATGACTGAATGCTTCTGGACTCCAGTGCTTTGATCTGGTCCTTTGGTTGTGGGGTCAATTTGCAGTCCTATCACATGCTGCCTCTATTGTTTAGCTTGCATGTAGCCCTGGTATTTTAGCTTCACCAGGTTGGCATCTCTTTTTTTTAGCCACTCCTGGTGCTACTTTGGGCATGTTCTTTAACGCACCTCATTGTGCCAAGGTTGATCCCCCAGCTTGATGGCAATGATAGAGCAAGGGATAAGCCAAACTGAGGTTGCAAATTGTGGTGCAGTGTATCTCTACTGCTTCTGGTGGATGATCGTGCTTTGTGCGTGTCCAGTTTTGAGCTCTATATCTGTTCTAAATCCATCCCATTTAGGTAGTAGTGCCACACAAAATGAAGGAGTGTGTCCTGAGTGTGAATATACTTTGCCTGCATGTGGATTTTGCAATACTCAGTCCTGTCAATAGAGTTATTGGGCTCTGTGCTCTAACATTGCATGACTCTATAGACAAGCCGCTGGCCACTATGAAATGGTGGGGATTGCCTTTAAAAAAATCAAATAATTAGTAGTAGTCACAGTAATTGTGTTAGTTTTCTGTGTGGATTTAAGTGACTCATGGTATTACATGCAAAGGTACCAATTTCACAAATGCATGTTACCAGCAGGGAGCCTCGCCCACATTTGGAAAATCAATCCAAATATATTTGAAATTTGCATAGTGGTAGAATTAACACACAATGAGCATATGCTTGAAAGTCAGAAGTTGAAATCAGTGATATTGCAGTAAAAGACCTCACTAATAGACTGTAATTAAACAACGTTATCTGCAAACTTGTTGTTTTATTAAGCAGTTGAAGTAAAATGATGAACGATGTTAAGCAGCGACAGTAGTATAGCCTCAGAGTCCCTTTAGTCACCGTGAATTTCAGCTGAGTATGGTGTCAATCAATAGGTTATTCAGGTTTTGATTTTTTTTGTTACCATATGAATTAAAACATGAATTAAAAACTAAAATTAAAATCTGAAAGGTTGGATGTTGCATCTCAAAAAAAAATGTCATTGTGACTTCAGAAGGAATTGTGGATCATCACTGAGAGTTTGAGGTCTAAAAGAGCTGTTTATAGAACAGCTTGTCATGTTGACTAAACATTGATATTACTGTAGTCTATGAAATATATTGGAAGCAACAAATTCTCTATTAGTAGCCTAATTAGAGGTTTATTGCAGATTGGAACAGGATGCGGTAATCTTGTTCAGAGCTTACTTTCCCGGTACCTAGTTGCAAGTGTTAGAATTCTAAGAAATGATTGCCAAAATCAATCCTACATTTGTTTTGCAAATCCCACAATCAGAATTAGTACATTTCTGCCTCAAAATCATGAATCATTTAATTTCTTAACTAAAGAATGTCTTTTCATTCATGCTTCATATGGAAGGGACACATTATACTTTTAAAGAGTTTTGTTTCTTTGTTCAATAATTTACATCAGTTAGTCTTGCCTGTTAGATAACCACATCTCTAAATCTCAGCAGCAGTCTTGATTTGCTCATGCAAGCAGCAAAAGGTTCATTTTCATCAATTGTTGTTTCTGAACTCACTGGATCATAGATTGGCTACAGTACAGAAGGCCATCATTTGTCCCCTCATGTCAATTCTAGCTCTCTGCAAAATCAAATCAGTTAGTCCAACTCCCCAACTCTTTCCCTGTAATGCCTTGGAATGATGGTGCAAAATAAATAGATAATTTTGTTTTAGTTGGACAATTAAAAGTTCTCAATTAAAAACTGGGAGGTAGTGCTGCAGGCTTTCTTAATTACCTTCCGCTATCTTCAACTCCTCTAGTGGACTTCATTGCACTTGAGGTCAGAGCTATGACTGTTTCATAATGTGTGTGCAGTGTTCAGCGTTTTCCACAGTTCCTCTGGCAATGAAGCAAATAAAAATAAAACTAGACTGACTACCCGGCACCAACCCAGCCATCGGAAACAACAAAGGTATGTAGTGTCCAGTCACTCCTGCAAAGTCCACCTCACCATCATCTCTTGAGACTTGTGCCAAATTAGGGAGAGCTGGACCACAGGCAAGTTTCTACATTAGATGTAACTCTTGCAGCTAAAGGGATGAAGGGATTATGGGGGAGGGGAAGGGGGATCAGGAATTTGATGATCAGCCATGATCATAATGAATGGTGGAGCAGGCCTACTCCTACTTGTAGTTTCTATATTTCTTTAAGTCAAGCAACAGTTTGACATAGTCATACTCAGCAAATCATACCTTACAATCAATGTGCTTGACTCCTCCATCAGGGCAGACGCACCAAAGGTGGCATCCCAGTAGCCTACAGTCAGAAGGGAGTGGACCTGAGTGTGCTTAATATTGATTCTGGACTGCATAAAGTTTCATGGCACTGGATCAAATATGTACCTGCTGATTACTAGCCACTGCCATTCCAAACCTGATGAATCAGTGCTCCTCCATGTTCAACACCACTCAATGGAAGTACTTGAGCGTAGCAATGGATCATAATATATTCTGGGTGGGGAAATTTCAATCACCAAGGATGGCTTAGTAGAACCATTAGTGACCGAACTGGCTGAGTCTTGAAGGACATACCTGTTAGACTGGGACTGTGACAGATGGTGAAAAAACCATGAAGGGAAAAGCCTACCTGACTTTGTCCTTAGCAATCAACCTATCACAGATGCATCAGTCCATGAAAGAATGAGAGGAGTGACCACCACACAGTCCTTGTGGAGGCGATGTTAGGGCATCCTTCATCATGCTGTGTGGCACCACCAGTGTGCTAAATAGAACAGAGGCAGATTGAGCAGCTCAAAGCTGGGCTGCTGTGGGTACCATCAGAATTGTATTTTAACAGCAATCTGTAATCTCAAGGCCTGCTACATCCCTCTTCCTACCAAAAGCATCAAGCCAGGTGATCTGACAACTGAAGAATCAGATAAAAGCTCTGCAGTCCTGCCACTTCCAAGCATAAATAGTGGTAGACAATTAAACATCTGATCGAGAATGAAGAGGCTCCACAAACATCCCCATCTTTAGTGGGGCCAGAGCCCACCATCTCCGTGCAAAAGGTGAGGCTGAAGCCTTTACAGCCAGAAGGGCTGAGTAGACAGTCTATCCCAGCCTCCTCCTAATATTCACAGGATCATGGGTGAAAGGTTTTAGCCAATTCAATTCATTTTACTTGAGATCAAGAAATCACGAAAGACATGGGTACAGGACAGGATATGGGCTTTGACAACATCCCAGCTATAGCAGTGAAGATTTATGCTGTACAGTTAGCAGCTGCCCCAGCCTAGTTCTAGTCCAGCTACATCGTTAGCATCCAGCCAGCCATGTAGCATATTGCCCAGGTTATTTCCTGTCCACAAGAAGGAGGATATATCAAATCCAGCCAATTATTCTCTCATCAGTCTACCCTCAATCATCAACAAAGTGATGGATGTTGTCACTTCCAGAGAAGATGCTAGCAGCACTGTGGCACAATGGTTGGCACTGCTGCCTTACAGTACCAGGGACCCGGGTTCAATTCTGGCTTTGGGTGACTGTCTGTGTGGAGTTTGCATGTTTTCCTCGTGTCAACGTGGGTTTTCTCCGGGTGCTCTGGGTTTCCTCCCACACCCCAAAAGTAAAAATTGTGTGGGTTAGGTCGATTGGCCATGCTAAATTGATCCTTAGTGTCAGGGGAATTAGCAGGGTAAATATGTGGGATTGCAGGATAGGGCCTGTGTGGGATTGTTGTTGGTGCAGGTTCTAAATGGCAATAAGCTACTCATCAATGGTTAGATCGGGCCACCCAGCTCCTAAGCTCATTACAACCCTAGTTCAAACATGGACAGAAGTGATGAATTCAATAGGTGAGATAAGAATAACTGCCCTTGACATCAAGGCAGCATTTGACTGAGTGTGGCCTAGCAAGATTGAAGATAATGGAAATGTTGCTTTTCACTTTCAGTCTTCAGTGATTGAAGTCATATTTGGCACAAAGGAAGATGGCTGTAGTGATGGAGACCAAATTCCTACTCCATAACATTACCTGAAGATATTGGGTACAGCAAGAGAATTTTGGCCCTGACAATCTCCTAGCTGTAGTACTGAGCAGTGTCCTAGTTCCAGTCATCTTAAGCTATTTCATTCTGAACGACCTTATCTCCACCAAAACATCAGCATTGAATGTGTTTGCAGACGATTGTTCAGTTCTCAGCTACTGAAGCTATATGTCCCTATATGTAGTAAGACCTGAATAGCATTCTAATTTCAGCATAAGTGTTAAGTAATATTATGACACACAAGTATCTGCAATGAGAAACAATCTAATCATCTCCCTTTGACCTTCAGGCGCATTACCATCACTGAATTACCCCCCATCAACATCCAAAGGGTTATCATTGACCAACCACTAACTAGAGCAGCCAAACAAATATACAAGAGCAGGTCAGAGGCTGGGAGTTCAGCAGCAAATAATGCACCTCCTGAATCTTCAAAGACTATTCACCACCTAAAAGCCTCAAGCCAGGAGTGTGATGGAATCTTCTCATGTTATCTGCATGATTGCAGCTCTGATAACACTCAACACCTCATACACCTTCTGAACATTCAGTCCCTCCACCATCAGCATACAATTGTAGAAGTACGCAAGACATAGTCAAGCTTATTTTCATAGCATCTTCCAGCCAGGCAACCTCAGTCATTAAAAAGGAGGTCTGCTAAGTATTTTTCTTGTTCAAAATACTGGAGATCATATTCAGCAGGAAGTAACTTTCCTATCCCATTCTTAGCTTATCCAGCAGACATGGTGCTAATATTTCAATCTCTACAGCAGTTGTGCACCATTGGGCTTTCACAGACATCAGTGCATCAACTTCTGAATATGTCATTCAGGTAGTTATGTTGCTGACTATAATCCAGAGACCTTGCCTATTAAGCCAAAGACAGGGCTGGGTTTTACAGGATGCCCCATTCCCCCCACCCACCTGAAACCTCACTTCTCCAAAGCAACATTAACCTTATTTATTTCAGAGTGGGACTTCTGACCCCATCAGGGTTGAAATCCCACCGCAGAGATTTCCTGGCCAATCAGATTAGCCAGCAGCACCAGGGTCGAGTTGTGAACGATACTGAGACAAAAGGCAGTCCCTGTGGAAGCAGACTAATGGATTTAAAGGTGAATCTGGGATTTTGGGTGGGCTTGGCAGGTAGATCCCAGGAAAAGGGGTAGGGGAGTTGGATTTAAGAAGTCAACAGGGCATACGATTTTTTTGTAGGGAGGGGGAGAATCTAGTGACCCTCTCAAAGGAGATATCCTTACTTGCTGCCAAACAGCAGCCCACGTGGTGAAAGCTGCTGGGCTACGTGCCTTGTTTTGCTGCTGTAAATAGTGACAGAAGTAGAACGAGATCCTTAAGTGGCCATTGCCGGATAGGCCTGAGGTAGGCAGGCTGCCTTATTCCTTCCCTGCCCAACTTAATATGTGAGATAGATGGGTATGCATTGGAAGGCCATCCTTTCCATCTCCCCCCACCTTCAAATACACCAGGAATTTAAACTCAGTTAAATAATAATTATGAAACTAGTATCAGTAATGGGATAACCAGATTATCAACCCATCTGATTATTCAATGTCTTTGAGGGAAAGAAATCTGCCATCCTTACCTAGTTTGACCTATTTGATTCCAGATTGACACCAACGTAGCTCACTTGGGGTTGTGCCAAAGGCTATTAGGGATGGACAATAAATGCTGGCTGTTTCCACCTCTGAATGACTTAATAATGTAAATAAAAGTTGATTCTCCTTTTCATAGCTGTGCAGGTGAACTTTACCCATCTCAAATATGCCACTCAGCTGCCATTTCTTCCAAATATTGGTCTGAAGACCATAACAGAAATGGAAATCCACCCAATAAGATGTATAATTGCTTAGATGTTCCAGACTGATGGAATGGATCAAATCTGTACAATGAGCACAAGCTATTTCTGAAGGTTTGAACAATTCATTCTACAGAGTAATCTCCACAGTGTTCTCCCTTGTACCTATAAACATAAATCCAGCTTCTGAAGCTGATGAATAAATCAAACCATTATCTTATGGGAATGTGTCCTAAGCCTCTCTTTCACCATCACAGTTAATGAATGCTTTTGTTGGTTGGAAAATTGATCCTGATAAAATAATAAAACTAATAAATAATCTAATAATAAACCAATAAAACTAAGAAAATCTGAATATTGTTCTTACCGCGCCATCGCTTCAGCTGAAAATTTAAATTCATTTAATTAAATAATAATTAGAGTCCCAGGATCAGTAATGATCTCTGATGTAGAATTTGTTGATCTTGATCTGAATAAATAGCATAAATATCTTGAATAAGAAGTCAAATATTAATGCTGTTGGTTCTGATTCATATCTGTGACATAAAGACATATTTAGTAGCTATTTAGAAATCTACTGTAATATTGCACTTACCGAGCGACTCATCTACTGGTATTTTGATCTGGTTACTTCTTTTAACATTGTTTGCAGGTAGCTTCTTCCGAGATTCCTTGCGGCTAAGATACTTATGCAGTTTACACAATATAATCCAGTATTTTGTGATTCTGGAGAATATGCTGGAGGATCAATAGAATTTTTCTATTCCAGGTGGTAGGTTGTTCCTCTTGTATGGAATATAATTTTTGGTTAAAATTATGGTTAAAACTAACTTTTTTTTTGCTGTGTTTTCAGCAAAGACCCTTCAAAACTTACCTGAGTTTCTCACTTGTGATTTCTTCTTTGCACTTCACTCCTTTTAATGGCACGTTAAAAGCTGTGCCATTTAATGACAGCCATGGCACACCTGATTGGCAATAGTATTTTTATTACTTATTTTGACTTATTCATTTTCCACATATATGTGTTAAACTCTAACTAAGAGCTTACTCACTCAGAGGACTTTGCTGATGCCTTCTCATAGAAATCATGGAAACCCTACAGTACAGAAAGAGGCCATTCGACCCATCAAGTCTGCATCAGCCACAATCCCACCCAGGCCCTACGCCCATATCCCTACTTATTTTACTCACTAATCCCTCTAACTTACACATCTCAAGGGGCAATTTAAGCATGGCCAATCAACCTAACCTGCACATCTTTGGACTGTGAGAGGAAACCAGAGCACCTGGAAGAAACCCACGCAGACACAAGGAGAATGTGCAAACTCCACACAGACTGACTCAAGCTGGGAATCGAACCCAGGTCCCTGGAGCTGTGAAGCAGCAGTGCTAACCAGTGTGCTACCGTGCCATCCTTCTGTAATAACAAGTGATGAATCTGATATTCATTCTCTTTCCATGTGAAAGAATTTTTCATTTGCATTTCTTCCCCCTCCCCACGCACAAAGCACCATTGTTATGGGATTCACAGCACATTAACAAGCCACTAGGCCACACCAATTCAAGTCAGTGTTTAATCCATATGGGCTTGTTAAATGAAAGTAAATGTATTTATTTTTGTAATCTATTATTGAAGTAGATAATTTGGTTACTGCCCATTATATATGAAAAATAAAATTATATAATTTATTTCATGAACCAATCCTTAAATAGTTGAGGTTGGTGTTGCACCCTAGAATATAAAAGGCCTTTTTCATTTTAATAGATGATTCATTGCCATAGAATAAACAAAATGACTCACTGGGGATTTGGTGTATGCATTCTTCCGTTCCTGCAAAAGAAATCACAATGATAATCCCAAATTGTGAAACGCTAGTAATTTAGAATGTTAAGAGAGTTCTTCTGTAGGAACAAGTTATCTTGAAACAATATATGAATGTAACTAGGTTCAAAATACTCGTAGGTGACTCACTCGATAAAAGCAATGGTACCTGTAGCTTTCCAAATCACTGCTAAATATCTGTCTTTGTGTCACAAACAGCATTACCACCTACCTATATAGTAAGCTTCAATTTTTGAATGAATGCATCTTCCACGTAATGCGGGATTAGGGCCAGTTTTTTTTATTCATTCATGGGATGTGGGTGTTGCTAGCTAGGACAGCATTCATTGCCCATCCCTGAGGATAATTAAGAGTCAACCACATTGCCATGGATCTGGAGTCACATGTAGGCCACAAAAAAACTGAAAATGCTGGGGAAACTCAGCAAGTCTGACAGCAACTGTGGAAAGAGAATAGAACCAATGTTTTGAGTCTGGATGATCCTTCGTCAGGACCCTTACCTGGACTGTAGGCCAGACCAGGTAAGGACAGCAGATTCCCTAAGGGCCTTTAGTGAACCCTTAGAATTTTTATGACAATCACAATGGTTTCATGATTATTATTATATTGAATTTTTAATCATTTTTTATTGAATTCAAATTTCACCATCTGCAGTGGTGGGATTTGAACTGGGTCCCCAGAGCATTATTCTGGGTCCCTGGGTTACTAGTTCAGTGACAGTACCACTCAGCCTCTGCCTCCCTAGATGCTTCAACTTCTTTGTGGAGTGGTGCTGTATTATATAAATGTGAAGACCCCAAGTTTGATTCTTAGTTGCTAACTAACTGGGCTCTGTTGGTGTGCGACAATTGATTAATGAAACCCTGGGGTTAGATTTGGGTCAAATTGGTCAGCATTCATACTTCTGTTTGTTATCCTGATAGAGAGCTCTGTGTGACAGATGAACACATGGACTGCAGACAACAATGTACCCCAAAATATTGGCATGTTTACCAAAGGAAAGAAGAAAATAAAGTGGAGTTGGGGAAGAAGCAAGTGTTCAAAGAAAATTCAAGAGGAATGTCAGTATCTGAAGATGTTTCTGATTTTTGTCTATCAAAATATCATCCGCAGACTTGTGCAAGCTAAAATAACCCACTCGAGCTTCTAAATAAGGAACATAAGAGTGACTAGCTCTACAGAAGGTCAACCCAAGAACCAAAATTGCATAAGTGTTTACAAGCAAAAAAGAAACTCAGGGCCCAACAGGATGGACCTCTCCATTTAAACAATTATATATATATTCCCAATGCAAGTTGAAAAATGACAGCATCGTGTGGCATCAAACCTAACTTTCTTCTTCCATGCATCCATTTAAGGTGATTGACTCTGTATTTCTGTGAAAGGTTAGGAAATAGGTCCTCACAGATTAATTGAGCCTCTAAGATGTGCCTACTGTACTCTGAAATAAAGTCAGAAAATATTACAAATACTCATCAGGTCTGGCAGCACCTAGGGAGATAGAAACAGTACAAAGACCTTTCATTAGAACTAAAATATTATCAATCTGAAATGTTAACACAATTTCTTTCTTCACAGATGTTGCTAGACCTGCTGTGTATTTCTAGCATGTTCTATTTTCACTTTGTTGTTCTTACTGATTAACCTTCCCTCCATTCATCCCAGCAGATTTTAGCCTCTTAAGTCCTAATGGCTTCGAACTCTCTCTCCAAAATTTTGCGATCAGGCCATATCTCTTTCCTCCTTTAATTATCTGCTTATCCTTTTTTCCACAGGGATGATCTTTACACTTAAGGTGCTATATGAATGGAAGTTGTTATTACATCTCAATGTAGCAGCAATTCATGAAATATTCCTAAGCTTTATCTCAGGGATTTCTTGAAAATTAGTTGGTAATGATCCAAGCTAATGTTCAATACAAGCACTACTGCCCGATAGGACAGTTTCTGAGATTTGTCACAGTTTGTTTTACCATTCACAACGTTGAGAACTTGGAGCTGTGTTGAGTATAATGACATAAGGCCGTAAGAGATTGCTAAAGTAAGGAGGGATGAATGTGGTGTGTGAGTTGTAAACAAAAACAAAAATTTTGGAATGGGTCTCTTATTAGAAAACAATAGCAGGCAAATGGGCAGATGAATGGCAGATGGAGTTTAATTTAGATAAATGCGAGATGATGCATTTTGGTAAATCGAACTGGGGCAGGACTTAATTAATGATAGGGCGTAGGGGAGAGTTATAGAACAAAGAGATGTAGGAGTACAGGTTCATAGCTGATTGAAAGTGGAGTCACAGGTGGACAGGGCAGTGAAGAAGGCATTCAGCATGTTGGTTTCATTGGTTAGAACATTGAATACAGGAGTTGGGATGTCTTGTTGAAGTTGTACAAGACATTAGTAAGACCACACTTGGAATACTATGTACAGTTCTGGTCACCCTATTACAGAAAGGATATTATTAAACTAGAAAGAGTGTAGTAATGATACTATTGGGACTTGATGGTTTGAGTTATAAAGGTGAGGCCGGATAGACTTGGGCTTTTTTCCTCGGAGCATAAGAGACTTAGGGGTGATCTTATAGAGGTCTATAAAATAACGAGGGGCATAGATTAGGTAGGCAGACAATATCTTTTCCCAATGGTAGTGGAGTCTAAAACTTGAGGGCATAGATTTAAGGTGAGATGGGAGAAATACAAAAGGTCCAGAGAGGCATTTTTTTCACACAGGCGGTTGTGTGTGTCTGGAATGAGCTGTCAGAGGTAATAGTAGAGATGGGTACAATTTTGTCTTTTAAAAAGCATTTAGACAGTTACATGGATAAAATTGATATAGAGCAATATGAGCCAAATGTGCATAATTGGGAACTAGCTTAATGGTAAAAATTGGGCATCATGGACAAGTCGGGCTGTTTCCATGATGTAAACCTCTATGACTGTAGTAGCAATGATACAAATTTTTCACCAACCCCTCCAGTTCTGCACCATGCCAGTTCAGAACTGAGAAAATAATGAAAAGCTGTAATGCTGACAAGATAGGTTTCACTGGATGATAGCTTCAAGACTCAATTAGCGAATTATAGCGGTCATCCAAAATCTAAACAGTCTTGTGTGATCATAGGCCCAAGTTTTAAGTGCAACACTACATACTTAATTTCTTCCATCTTATGTTCTAAGTTTTATTTATGGGCTGAAAGCCAACAGAAGAACTCTTTTAATAGTCAGCACATTGAGAAGAAGTCTGAAACTCCATACCAATGACTGTTCTAGAATAAAATCATAGAGTTCCTACAGTGCAGAAAGAGGCAATTCAGGCCATTGAGTCTGCACCAAAAAGCATTCCAATCAGGCCCTCTCCTCTGTTCTGTCCCCGTAACCCCACACGTTTACCATGGCCATCCACCTAACCTACTAAGGAATACTAAGGGACAAATTAGCACGGCCGCTCCACCTAACATGCATATCCTTGGATTGTGGGAGGAAACCAGAGCACCCAGACGAAACCCACACAGACAGGAGAATGTGCAAACTCCACACACAAGGTCACCCAAGGCCAGAATCAAACCTGGCACCTTGGCGCTGAGAGGCAGCAAAGCCAGCCACCATGCTCTCATTACTTAGCACTACGACTTAGATGTTGTGATTCTAAGCCATTCTATGGACCATATTAACTTACCAAAAGTACTACTGGTCTTTCCATTTTTTACTTTGTAGATTGCTTCAGGAATGAAAGGAAATGAGGGGGAGGATAATTGTTTTCAGACCAATGCTGACTTCTATGTGGTTTTCAAGCAATATGCCAAAGGTTTGTGATTCACTATGAATATTAAAGCCCATGTTATTTGCAACTGGGATTTATCAGTAGTTCTGGACTTCCAGAGTACAGAAAGAAGAAATCTACTGATATATGCCTTGGATAATATTCTTGCAAGGACTTCTAGTGAACCAACTGTTGTCTAATGGGGATTAGAGGTTGTAATACTCCAGGTGTAAATGGAATGCAATAACAGAAAATATTTTGGGAACAGTAATGTGGCTGAAAGGGATGATGTTACAATGGTATTTTTTAATATAAACATAAAACCTCAGCCACTCACGTTATTAATAGAAGATTTACCTGTGAAAGTAAGTATCTTTGCGGTTGATTGCAATAAAGTAATCTCCCGAGGAAGATAGTCATTAATTTGCAGCAGTCTCAGTCATTTATTGTGGTAATGTTCCAGAATTGACTGAAATCCCATAATTTCCTGGATCTTTGTGTAGCTCCCAGATAAAATAAATTGATCATTTTTTCCAATGTATACAGAATGTGGGCACCTCAAGCAAGTTGAACAAATAACAGTTATTATTATTGATCTCTACCAAGGGAAAGAGTGATCACTTGACATTTGAGATGAAGGGGGTAACATTCCCTGTCAGCATCTGAATAGCAATGTTGCCCAAAATAAAATTGTGCTACAAAAACTTCTAGATGTATAACCTCAAACTTCCAAATGGCCTGAAACATTAAAACAGGGGATGAAAATAAAATTACAAAGATTTAAGAATGCTTCTTTCCCTTAGGTTTTAATCACTACATTTCCAGAAAAGATGTCTCAGAAGCATTTCAGTGGCAACAAGCATGGGGGACTTGAAGCAGAAGCAGCAACACTTGGTATATGTTTCTGGTGCCCATTTGATAATGCCTTTAAGTCTGGCTAAAATCTGTAAAAGTGCACAAAATTGACTTTAATCAGTTCCAATAATTAAATGGATCTTCTTTCATAATACCTTACTTTAGGAGTCAGGCCTTTGTGATAGCTGCTCTGGCACTCAGTTACCTGACATTCTGAGTTAAAATCACATTGTCATTGCATTTCTTTGCTATCCTTTTCATGTGCTGAAACTACTTTCCGCACAATTCTTAATGAGAATTTGAACCAGATCTGACCTGCCTACATAATCACACTTCAATGCAAAACACTTGAGCCATGTATAGTGACAATCAGCAGAAACAAAGGTTTCTGAGCATTTTGAATTGTATTTAAAATGTAAACCATGAGGTGACATTCCTTTTAGAATATATTTTATTTTATTGAATATTGAATCAAGGTAAACCTGGTAGAATTTGTTACTAGTGTATTTTAAAACTCACTGCAAAGTGCTTTGAAATAAATTTGGAACAGTAAATATGGAATATTCATGCTGGCAAGTAAAAAAATGGGTGTACTTGGTGGGAGAGGAACACTTTACAGACTAGGAAAAGGAGTTCATGTTGGCCAAATCTCTATGTGGTGGTACTGTTCATATCAAAATATTTTGAAATCCCGAATGATTTTCCTCATTGACAGTTTGGTCTGAACAATTTGGCTACTTGTGTACCCCTTGTACCATGAAGACGTGATGATGAAATGATAGTGTGCTATGACTACACCATGCTGGATTGGTAGCCAATTAAAGGGCTGAAACCATGTCTCTATATTTCAGATTCAACTCGTTTTTGCTAAATTCACAGTACGAAGTCTATTGCCACTATGCTGCAACTTCAGCTACTCCTGTACTCTGTTTTAACATCCTGAGCTAACTTGCCTGAAACAGTATGTAAAAGTGATTTGAGTTGATTTGATTTATTATTGTCACATGTATGAGTATATAGTCAAAAGTATTGTTTCTTTCACGCTATACAGGCAGAGCATGCGGTAGATAGGAGAGGGTGTAAATTGAACGGGTAATTAGTTGTTAATTGTTAGCACATTTTGCCAGAATATATTCACCTGAGGCTTGACTCCTCCATCAAGATGGAACAGACATCTTTTAAAATCCCGCACTCTCAATCACTGAGACTGCGTTTCTTTACATAACGCGGGTGCTTAATTTACTGGGACAATTGCTCTATCTTTCGCATATATCGTGTATATTATTCCAACATGTGAAATAATAACCTATTTCTGTGTATTAGCAATAACACTTATTAGAACATAAACGCTGGATTTAAACCAAGGATGCACATTTCTGTAACTGTAGTAGCCCCTTCGTGTAGTAGCACGAAGTCTGGCATTCTGGTAAAAAGTCACAGACCTCAAATGTTTCTCCCTCCATCGATGCTGTCAGACCTGCTGAGTAGTTCCAATATTTCCTGATCTTATTTTAAACCTGTGAAATAAGTTGAGCGAAACGAAACCGGTTGATACCTGGATCGGAGTATTTCATAAAAATCGCTGAGCAGCAATGTAGAAAATGGGACCTAATTAACATCAAGTGAGACAAATCTGGCCACCCAGAAAATAGTAGAATGAGAGGCACTTTTTCATGCTAAACTCTCGCCAACTGAGGTCATCGCCTGTGAACCGCTCCTCGACATTCAAGGCCAATTTTTCACTGCATGCCACAGCGCCCGGAAGACGAGAACCAGACCAGTGCTCGACCACCAGTCAATGAAGTTAACACCTCCCATGTGTTAATCTCTTTTGATTATAACGGCATAACAGAACCGGGCCGCTTCAATACATTACAACACTGTTCTTACATTGTGTAAAAGAACGCCGGAGACGAATCCTAAGATCTTTAATGTCGTTCTGAAGGAAACCATATAACTTTTACCTTCATCCCTCACCAATTATGTACCAGGCATGACTGTAGTACGAATATATTAGCAGCTTCGTTTGCAACGTCCTCTGTTTTACTATTGTCCGTGAACTCGCTTCACGTTGACAGTAATGATGAGTGAAATATGTACCTATGGGCCCTAATTGGATGTACTAAAACATTGAACAACTGCAACTTTTAGTAAGACCGCGCATCCAATTAGGCTCCTAAAAGCATCTCCGCAGTGAGCCCAATCTTAAGACATTCCAATACAAGATGCGTTGTTCTTGGAAGCAATTTGGTTGCATGGCCCTCGCCTGGGTTTACTGATTGTGTATGCTTTCTGCATTGTATCTAATAAGCCCAAAAATGAAAAGAAACTGCTCATGCTGAAAATGTGAAATAAAACAGCAAATCTGGGTGATATGCGGGCAGCATCTGCAAAGTGAGAAGATGGGTTAATGATTTCCCATGTGTTAATCTGCCTTTTCTCTCTCTCTCTCCCTCTCCCTCTGTATTTCCAACACCCTCTATTTGTATTATTTTACTTAGAAAAAGATTAGCATAAATGAATCACAACCTGTGGAAAGAATGGCGGGGCACAGTTCGTAATCATGCCTTTACGCTCCGAAATCACACATAAATACTCGCAAGAATCAGTCGGAAATTTCTGAATTATGTCCAACTCGCAGTGTATTTCCAAGACTAGCTGCCGTAGGACATCGCTTTGTGTCATTTATCCCATTTCATGTGGGATAAATAGCTTTAAATCACAGCAGCCGTTTGAAAACACGTTTATTGGAATTTACCAGATTAACTCATCTCTCCGATTCAAATTTCAAGTCTGAATTCCTTCAGCAATAAAGCATTATAAAGTTGCGGGAGGCTGTTTTCAAACCTGGTTGAATACCAGTGGTTTTGCATTAATTTACTACTAAGCTAATAAGTAGGTTTGGTTTTGTTATGCTAAGCTTTATTGCTTTCTTTTATCGGAGTAGTGTTTTCAGCAAAGCGTAGACAAGGCATTCTTTGATGAGGGAATTAGTGCTCCATTATTCCCCTATTATTCATAGCACACTAGAATATGTAAGTACCTGAGGGTGTAAAAGGAGAACAGAGTCTATTGCAAAGTGTTCGGCTTGTTTCTTTGTACAGCTGAGTATGAGATGATAAACCGCTTAATACACCGCACTAATTGGATGAGAGCAAAGAGATGGGAATTAGTGGATCCAAAGGAGATCGTGCTACCAGTTTCCAATGCAGCTTTCTTCCGTCTTTCTTTCACAACTTCTACAGCCCCAAAGGCGGCAGAACCTCCCCCACCCAACCTCTCTAAAAGACTGTGTGTTTTGTATAGAATTCTGCTGCGGTAGCCGGCTCTGAGTTAAACGGAACACGCATACTAGATATTTGACATTTCGATAGACTATATACTCCAAAGTTAACCTGGGGTTTCAAATATATTTATTATGTTTCGTCTAATGGTAAAGATAGAAAGATGCAAAACAAGACAACACTTAAATGCGTTTCACTAAACATACATTATTTATACATGAATCCATTAATTCATTCAATATATTATGTTAAACTTTATTATGTATTTTAAGAGATCTGCGCATATAAAATTAACTTGTATCTGAATCATATATTCCTTTCCACATTAACCAATACAATTTCTACATGTTTACATATATACAACAGTATTTCTACCTATATACATGCATGCAAATGTACACATGTTTATATAGACGACTTGTCAGTCTCCTTGAAATATCTCCAAATGTGAAAGCTGCTTTTTGGGAACAGATGGTGGGAAGCTTGGCAGTGAATGGGGGGGGGGGGGGTAGTGTGGAAGAGTTGAATTTGTGTGATCGTGCTGAAAACTGGCTGCCGTGCAATGCTGTGTTAAAGAGTTACTGGAGGCTGAAGGCAGCACAAAAACGCCGGGGAGGTTTGCTTAAGGTTGGGGGTCACAGTCGCCGTGTTTTGTAGCAAGAATTCCCAGATATTAGGGCCAAATTGGGTTGCTATTCATTAATAATGTTCACAATAAGATTAAATCATTCTGGAAAATCTCATAAAACCCTCTAAATACGCTTCACTGCCTCCTTCGAACGAAATCATTCAACACTTGGGGAGGTTTAGATGAGGAGAAATTGGTTTCTTTGCTAATGCCTTTTTTTTCAAAGACACTCAGAGTTTGTCATGCGTGACATGTCAAATGTTTAATATAGACTTGATGGGAGTCATCGGCCGTTAACATGTGATATTTATGGTGAATATTTAGCGAAGAATGGCTGCTTTACCAGCTGCGAAACATGAAAGAATACTCTGAGATCTACATGTTTGCACCATCGCTGTGAGGTGGGATTAGTTGTAAAGCGAAGCCAATGAGAGGGAGATGCTTTCATTCGATCAGAAGAACTTTAATCCACCAGGTAATTTCACGCAATTTGATTTAGTACTATAGAATGGAGTCAGATGAGGAAAGAAAGTGACTTTAAAAAGCGCCCATTAAATGAAATCATGGTATGGGGTCCCGGTATGATGTTAACCACTTTACCAGGATGTATGTCCAATGGCAAGGACAAGAAGGGCCGAATGGCCTCCTTCTGTACTGGAACTTTTCTATGTCACTGCAAATTGGCATTGGAAACTTGCTACCTGGTCAAAAACTGTTAATGAACTGCAAGAGAGTCTCTCTCCTGAGCCACACTAGAGTTGACCACCGTCTGAGGAGACGGAACGAAGGCCACCAGTAAAACATAGTTACAATAAGTCAGCCCTATAGTCCTGTAGGTGAGTACTCAGTGTGATAGCAATATTTTGAATCGGCAACAGGAAAGATTGCCAAGATCTGTATCACCTCCGTCACAAACTTTGCTCGCGTTGCGATCTTTACAGCCTATTCCCATTTTCCCTTTTTGCAAACAAACGGGTCTGATCTGTCCAGCATATTACTTATGTCCCAAACAGGAACAGATATTGCGGCGATCATTTATCGCCCCACTATTTAAGAAACTACAGAAAATATTTGAACCAGAGGGGACTTAATTTAGCCGTACCATCAGTGAATATTTGGGTTGGCAGTTTACTGTTAAAAACTAAGCCGGGGGGGCGGGGGGATAGGGGAGGGGGGCAATGATAAAATGACCGGATTGGCACAAAATTCAGATACTGAATATTGCCAATTCAACGTCCAATTATATAGCTCCATCTACTTCTATAAAGACTGTTGGCTTAATGATTCTTGGTGTCAACATCCCGAGTTCCCGCGCCCTCATTCTGGTTATTTCAGGTGGAAATTCTATACTCTTGTATTTCAGCCCCATACACTCGAAACCCAAACTTTCGTAGTGGATTTATACTTGCATTAACTTGAACTAAGTGGTAAAGTGGTATTGTGATGTCTAGAATATGACGTTAGCACGTTTTAAATATCAGTGCACTGTGTCCTTGCTATGTACCATTTCTAATATTATTTGAATTGGCGTGGGGACCTTCTCTAGTCAGGAAGCAGATTCACCGTGTAAACGGAACCCATTTAATCATTTGCATCAGTGACCCACTGCCAGCTAAACCTCTAGGGGAGCTCGCTGTGTCTGCTGTTGGCTGTTAATTGGACAAGTGTTCGATTGGCAACCAACGCGGAAGGCGGCAAAGCAGAGGCACTGTCACCAAGGCACGTCGTGGCGAAATCGTTCAACATCAACGTTTAGTAACCTCAGTGACTTGTTATCACACATACAAAAAGATATAGAAGCAACCCTGGAAAGGCGGCAGCTAATGAATGTGTGTGTGTGTGTGTGTGTGTGGAGGGGTGGGGGAGGGGGATTAATGTTACCATTTCCAGGAGATATTTAACATGAGATATCGAAGACGTAATCAAATATGGATATGGAAGTAGAACTCCTCCTCTTGATTTCAACCCAGTCCCACTAAGGTTCATGCGGTTTATAGGAAAGCATATTTATTGGTCGTGTCAACAACAACGTAAGAGAGGGGTGGCAGCCTTCTGGCAATGTTCATTAAAGCAATAATGTTGGAGGAATGCGCTAAAAGGCTTTAAGTCATGCTAGCCCAATGTAGGGATTACTTGATGTGAAAGTGCCAGTGTTCCCCTCAATTGTCCCAAATCAGAATCTGAGTCCAAAAGAACACTGAGTTCTATCTGAATGTTGTGTTGTTATCATAGCTGTTTCTCCCTCTAAATTAACAGGAGAGATGTTTTAATTGCGTGGCAATGTTGTGCTTATTAACTATCACACTTTTAAATTAGCCAGCACATACAGCGTGGATTTGTGAATGAATGAATGAAACCAGCTAGCCTTGAAACGGAATGTTTGGCGGGAAATACCTTCTTGCTGTAGATCCTGTGTATCACCAATACCGTCAGACAGCAAGCTGCCAGAGACCGGGCACACACAGTAAACCGGGCGGCTCAGAAATTCTTTCTCATCTCATTACGTCTATACAGGGCGGAAACAAAATTGGCACTTGGCGGAGAGTTACTTCAAGTTGTGACTTTGCGTTGACAGCATTGTACTGGTAAACCGTGAGGTTGTCTGCGGTGGGTAAACGTTCAACAATATTCTAAGCACCCGGGATGCAGAAGAAGCCGCTTTCTCCGATTAGCTTGTTAAGCAGAACATTTTATTTCAGAGTGTCTTCACTCTTCTAGCCCATATCAAGAAGTTACAACAGTACATGTAATATAGCAAGTTGCTTTTTATAAGGTTTTCGAAACCTCTATAGTTAATAAGTTAAATAAAATGTTTCTCCATAAATAATTATTCTACGAACCTAATACATCCACAACACTATAAGAACGATCTGGTAATTCTAGAGAATGAACTTTCACAACACGCTGAGTGCAAATTTTCAATGTTTTTTTTAAAAAAATGTACAATTATTTTCCTTGGAAATTCTGAAGAACGACCATTATTATACAGAAATCAATCACAGTTTAGTGACATAAGCAGTCCACTCGGATTGGCAGTATTTTGTCCCTTTGGTTTAGTAGCGAACCGCTGGTTGGCTACACTCACGTGTATATATATATATTTATATATATATATAAATCCAGACGTAACCAACGTATTTATGCCCATGTGTGTGCTATACAACCGGTCCGCCGCACAAAGTATACCTTACTCAGAAACAGTATCCCTTATATCGGGTCACCAAGACTGGAATTAGGAAACTATCATATCTACATCCGTGTTTTGAATACATTTCATCCTTTGTTTTTTTTTCCCTCTTGCAGAACTGCCCTGATTAGATCCGACCCTAGTGTATTAAAGAAAGTTTCTCTCTGTGATCACCTCAGGTATATTCTTTATCAGGCTCGATTACTACAACTACCTACCTCCCCACCCCTCCCTCAGAAAGCTGAAAGGTGTAGCAACATCAGAAATCTTACATGTAGACAGTGTCATTGTTCTTTTGTTTTGTTCTGATTTTTTCTCTAAGTGCGGCCTGTTGATGTGATGAAAGGGATACTGACTCTATCTATGGGCATGCACAGTCTGAGAACCCACGCGGCGTAACTGGTCCTCGCTCTCTCTGAATTTGGTCTTGACCAGCAACCTGTATGGAGGAGCTCCTTGGTGCGTGTTCAGCACACTTCCTTGCCGGTGGAGGGTGCGGGGAGGATGTTGAGCTGTGTGAGTTGGGCGGCATGTTCCTTGGCTTTGAGTCTGAGTGCTGCGATACTGGACGCTCGTCTGTCTGCTGCTGCTACCGCCGGGTCTGAGAGGGCGCCGGCCTGCACCCCCCCTTCTACCCCCGGGGCCGACTGTCTCAGCAGGGCAGGGCCAGAGGCGCCTGTCAGCGGAGCTACTGTCGAGAAGAGCCTGCAACAGACAAGGATTTTCCACATTACAATCCGGGAAAGCGTTTTGAAAATCATGACTGGTCGGCTGGCTTGGTGAGGGCTGGGCAACAGAAAGGCTGCATTGTCCAGGGGAAATATTGGCTTGCGCGATGCGTCAAGTAGCACAGAACTCACATATCAGACTTGCACATTACAGGGTCTGACTATATCACTAATTATAATGTAGAAGAAAGCAGGATTTGGGTATAAATGCGGCAGATAATTTGTCTCAATTGTATCAGCTCATCGCCTGTAAGCTTTGGGTGAAATGAAGTTGGGCTATTTGCTATTTACAGGGATTGTGAATCACAATTGCACAGCAGAATTACAACTACATTTTCGTGTTGTCTGAATTCCGGGAGTCAAGGTTGACAATCCGTCAGAGTCCCAGCTCGACTTAAACGTTCTACCTGCTAAATTGTAATAACCTTGGGCTTCAGTGTAATTTACATCTCATTGCTACTGCAGCAACGATTCATTCCAGAGCCAGAATTCAATGATTCCGATCATCTAGCTCCGTTCCTCTCTCCACGGATGCTGCCAGACCTGCTGAGTATTTCCAGCAAGTTTTCTTTCTATTTCCAGATTTCCAGCATCGCAGTATTAAGAGTTTAAGTAACTGTATCTTCTCTTCTAGGGGTGCCCAAGTGCAATGATAACCATATGGAACTGTGTATTTAGCACAGCACCAGTGTGTTAGCACATGCTTGCATGTACCGAACCATCTTTCAGCCGGGGCACTGAAATGCTAGTGAACTGGGTGGCGTATCACAAGTTTGGACTACACACTTCCTTAACTGATCACAAGTTGTTGTTGGGTTACTCTACGAATCAGTTAACAGCAACCAAGACTTCACCCATAAGGATTACGGAGGGAGCAATACGCTGTGAAATGAGTCTAGCTTCTGCCTATGTAAATATACTAACATTGATTTCTCGAACTTGTGAGTGTTAAAAGATACGCTTCATGTTCGTTCCCCCCGAAAGCGCACCAACCAATCATCTTGCCTTGTCCTGATAGATGTTACAAAGAGGGAATTTTCACTAGTTTATGTCATATTCTTCCACCTTGACCGAAATAATTAGCATTTATATTTTATATCTAAATGTTGTATTAAAACCGGATGAGGTACTTCAAGAATGAATCATTAAAAGGCCTATTTAAAAAAAATGCAGAAATTGTCAAGTTACTTTGATGATCATACCATCGTCAGCCCCTTCCCTTCAAACTTGTGTTTATTGTGACTTCCCTCAGTCAGTGGGACATTGGACTTGAATGGGTAAAATATTGACGTATTTGCCTCATCATAGCTCTCCAGCATGGCAAAGGGCTTGTGGGTGATGAGGCTCCGCAAGACTTGGAATGAGACAATGCTATATGACAGGATTGTAAGCACAGACAATCAATCAAACATGTCAGTATGATTGGAGGGCCGCCATGTTTCTGCTGCAGCCAATGGGGTTTGGTGTGTCTCAATGCTGCAGTCACTAGGCTGATGTAGGACATTTTCAGAAAACTTGTGCAGCTCACCCTACCTGCTGGCGACGAGCTGCTGTCCACTTAATAGGAGCTTAAACAAAGGTGTGCCGAACTCTGTAAACTGGAGGGCGGAAAAGAATTGGTAGAATCTCACTGAAGTTGTGTTGACCGCATGCCCGCGCGGGTGGGGAGGGGAACTGGACCGCCCCTTAACTCTTCTGTGGCAATTTGATAATCCAATACTCAAGCTAGCCAGGTCCACTGCTGACCATTGCTAAATATTAATGATCCAACAACCGAACTTGCTCATTAACAACATCTTCAGGAGTTGACCTGTCACAATGGGTTGGGATTGTTTCCACTGAGATACTGGTAATATAGGAGTAAACTCCCATGCATCATAGCATTACCGAAGACTACTTTTTCTAAATTCTTTGGCTTGAAATGAGCTAAAGGAGTCCTGAAGTGTAGAGAATGTTAACTCCATATTGGGCCTGAAAAGCTTAACCACGGTGATGGGTTTCTAAGCATGCCAGAATCCTAGCTGACCATAAAAGTGACATTTGAGATTCCCAAATGATACGGTGTGGAATGGTGCTGCACCTGAGCAGCTGGGCACGAGAGTTTGGTGCAGGGTAGATTACACACTGGAACTCTTATTGGAATAAAACGTGCAAACATTACTTATATGTCATGTTATGTAAGCGGTGGAATATTGGAAATCTTGGGTTGGTGTGCATAACTGTGAAATCACATTCCTCTTCATTCTTTACATTCCCCTGTTCCACACAAGCTACAGCGGAGTTGTGTGAGATTCCGAATGATTCGGCTAACACTAAATTATGCCACTCTTTCCAAACACATATCACGTAGATTTCAGGTGACCTTGCCAAATAATTTTCAGGTCAGGGTTAGCGACCAAATGGCAAACCTTGGAAGATAAAGAAAACATACGCAGTTGGAATGATGGAGTTGCTAAATCGCCTTGCTTCGTTCCCCACCACCGCAGCACCCCCCACCCCCCTCTCAGCCGCCTGGTCAGTCTATTGTTACCCTTTGCCACTTCCAGTTTCACTTTGCAGAAATTACCAGTGAATAAACATTCCAGATTTCTGCATTTTGCTAGATCCGATCTAAGTGAACAACTCATTCAAAAGCCCATTACGGTGGGTGACCAAAGTCACAATCTGAATGCTGTCTCCCGCTGACCATGGACGAAGAGAAAAAAAATTATAATGTTTTACAGCTGAAGTTGCGAGAAAGAGAATGTCGCTTGCAAATGTCGTGATGCCGAAGATTCTGTTCAAAGCCTGTTCCTTAACTGTGCTAACTAACACACACAGCCTGCACAGCAGCAGTGGGCTTGCAATATAAAAATGTGGTCTGGCCCGGTCTATTCCTAACCTCCAGAGATACCGGCACACGAGGAATTCTCAGACTCTATGAGTTAGACCGCACTCCAGGTGCCAGGGACCCAGCTGGAGTTCTGCGCGCATTCCCTCGCACAGGTAGATCCGGGCCTCACTATACCACTCGCGGCTTCCTCGTCCTGGAATCTTACTTACTTTATTTTGGATATTTGAAAATGGGGCTTGACTTGTCGCTCTCTCTGGCGCATAGACAGCTCGCAGTAGTTTGAGTAATTTCAGAGTTTTGTTATGAAATATTGATGATGTTGTTTAGTAAGCGATTGTTTAATGTGCTGTTTTGAGTGTTGGACTTGCTATTAAATATGCAGCGGATTTGGAAGAATATTGGTCTATCGCGGGATTTGTTACATTTCATGCAAGATTAGTCATGACACTGATTGCTATGTTTTCTTATTATCTTACTGACTTTAAACATTTTAGAAGATTTTGCGGTCGCTATTCTAAAAATCAAGTTTACCATTGGCTCATTTTGAGATGATCCTATCCTGTTTACTGTAACATGTTCTTCCCCAATTGAGTTTTAGCTGCTGGATTGTAAAGGAATTGTGTTTTGTTTCTCTCTCCCATGTTCACTGTGCCTGATGACTGAATGATTCTGGTTCACTTGTAACTTCTTGTTCTTGTGGCTGTTGCTGTTCCAGGAGCAGGATGGGGTGGGGGAGTGGTGGTGGGCGGGAGGGGCTTTACTTGAAGGCTCTTACCTGCCGAAGTGCGGAGTGATGAAAGGATGTCTGAACATGGCCGCTCCCAGGAAGGTGCCGAGGCCTAACGGGGCCCCGCTGGGGGGGAGAGCAGCGGTGCCTGGTGGAGGCGGGAGGCCGGGGAAGGCGGCAGCTGCGGCTGCTGCGGCGGCGGCGGCGGCTGACCAGGCGGACTCGAGGCTCGGGTGATGCCCGAAGGGGCTGCCGTCCAGGTAATGTCCCAGCGGGTGCGCCGCTCCCAGGGGGCTGGCGAAGGGCAGGCCGCCCGGGTGGCTCTGAGCTCCGGCTTTCTCTCGCTTTCGCCATTTGGCTCTGCGGTTCTGAAACCAAACCTATGAAAAAATAAACATCATAATAAGTTCAACAATTTGAAACAACTGAAAATAAAAGTACAGAGAACAGCAAATGTGAAATCACTTTGAGGTTACATCCAACAACACAAATGACACCTTGTACACAAAATCATTCTAAAATTGAAGTCCAGCTCTGATTATAACGAAATATGCTTTAAAACGCTTCCCTCCTTTAAAACGCGCGATTTCAATACTGGCCTTTCATATAGAAATGCAACTAAAAGTGTATTAAAATTCTGGAAGAATTAGATACATTTCAATGTAGCGTGAGGCGCAGATTCATTTTACACAAAAATAAATGCTATTTTTGATTCGAACGGCAATCCACATGTACAGATTCCTGACTTTTCCCACAGAAATATCGAATATATTATGCAAACAAAAAGTGATGCGATCAAATATTGGATTAGAAAAAAAAGACATCAAACATCCCCGACGAGTTCTGATGTGTCCGGACAACATGAGACTGCCGATTTTAGTAATCCAGTTGCCGGAGTAAAAAGGTAACCGATTTTGTTTTTATATTCACAGTTTATCTCGTGGTTATTAAATTGGCCTTAATTAATACATCGATTATACTTAAACAAAGCGAAGTGAAATAAAACATGAAAATAACGCGGCACAATTAATTTTACTAGAATGTCTCCTAAGTTTTATTGAGTCCAAACGAGCTTTTGTAAAGAAGGAGAAGGGGGGAAGAAAAAGTTATTTAACTTTCCCACGACTGCCTGAGCGGAAAATAATCATTCCTGGCTGCCTGTCACATCGGGTATTTGACAATAGAACAATGTGTCAACAGAACGAGGGAGAATCTCATCATTAGCTCCTTTAATGCAAGAAGCTGTTGTGTATTAAATGAGCCATATGGAATTTATTAGGTCTTATCAGCGCTCGATTGTAACTGTAAAGTGATTTACTCGGCATTTACCTCCCAACATATGTTTTATGTTCCCTGTGCTCGCAATAAGGCACCAATCATGATGTTTATCGTCGCTTTGGTTATGAGAGCTTCGAGAGAAAATGCACTGTGATGTGGGCCCTATCAACTTTAACAGCACTCCACTTCTGCCCTCCTTTCATCACATTCTCTGAAAGCGAAGGAAATTAAATCCTATGCTACAGTTTTAATGCTTTCGGTTGCCGCGGTGCAAAAGCATTCCCATTATTCATATTTGCGCAGTCACATCTGTAGAAAGTTTGACATAGATCAATATATTGTACCTGGCACAATCAGACAGGGCCAGGGTTGCATAGCCGGGACTGTCTGCCCGCACACTTTTCGACAATTATTAAGAAGGTCGATATGAATTAATATAACGAGAGAGAGAAAAAAAGTCTACAATTTGATACGGAAACATCCAAGTAAACATATGTAACCAGTGGTGGAAGAACTAGCTTGGGAACCATCTATCCGCACATAATAGTTGCAACTTACTTGTACTCGTGCTTCTGTTAAATCTAGTCGCATCGCTAGTTCCTCCCTGCACAAAACATAGAAAGAAGTGAAAATACAGTTCATACTCTACCGTGGATCGCAGGAGGGTTTTTTTGGAAAGCTAATATAGATATCAGCAGCGGGAAATATGGAGCTTTCTAAATGAGGGTTAGACCCGACCTATTTACAGGCGCTCTTCAATCTTTCCTGTTTACATGGGGCCATCAAATAGGTTGGACCAAGTATGCAAACATTAAATAAGTGCAGCGGCTCAGCCCCGACATTGCCGAAAATATAAGAATTGCTAAAACCAGCAGAATGTGTCATTATTTGATGCGGGAAAAATCCGTTTTCAATATCGAACGGAAACGGTTTTTAAATCTGGAAAGTCTACTGCATTGTTAATTTACTGATAGGGACCAAAACTATGACATTTGTTAATGACTGTCTTTTCCACTCTCGTCCATAGCTCACCTGCTAACATAAAATACAGTTTTTAAAGAAAATATTATGCCACACTGTTCCACTTTTACCGTGTCCTGGAGTGGCTTTGAACACAATTCGATTCACATCCGTTTACTTACAGTCACTGAACGGAATGTGGTGTCAGCAGATTTAGAAAGCTGATGTGCACACTGACTTTTGGGAGCTGACAGTTTCACGCACCGCAATTCTCCCCCAATGAGAAAGATCAAAGGGCTAATATTTTGAAATCTATGGAATGTAGGCACTGCTGGACTGTCGGCTGGGCAGCGCTGTGTGGCGAGCGCCAAGTGTTGATGTGGACGGTCATTGCTTTGATAACGGGGGCACGGGCGAGTGGAGGAGTGGAGAAAGTTATCGCGCCTGCCGGTGGATGGTGTGCCTGGTGTCCCTGTCATTTGTCCATTTTGAAATGGGGTTGCGGACAACGCCGGAGCAGCGAGTTAGAAACACTGAGGGACTGGGTGCTGTACCAGTTACCTTTCCATCTGGAGTTTCTTTTTCTGAGTTTAGTTGGAGTAGTTTAATTTGATACATACCTGGTGAAGACATCTGGGTAGTGTGTTTTCTGGAAAGCTCTCTCCAGTTCCTCCAGCTGGTAGCTGGTGAATGTAGTCCTATATCGCCGCTGTTTTCTTTTGAGCATGCCTTCTTCTGAGTCACTGCCGGCTGATAAACACAGGCTGTCCTCCCCATCTTTCACATCCACGTCCGTCTGGGCCTCCTCTACAAGCTTAGAGGACAGGTCATCTTCAACCTCCTCCTTGGCGTCTCCCTCGAACGACTTATCGATGGGCTCCGCCGAGCCTAACTCTGGGGACTGGGACAAGCTCGGCGCGCTCTCTCCCTGCGTTCTACCCAGGCTGAAGTTCTCTTTGTAGGATTTACTGCGGCTGATGCTGACTTGAGGAGCTTGGCTGATCTTCAGGTCGGCGTTTCGGAATGGCTCGGAGGATCTGTCTCTTTCCAATTTCTCGTTGCCAATCTCGTTAAATCCCCGGGCGTCCAGGATTTTACCGCCCAGACCATACAGTCTTCGGAGCTTAGGAGGGAGGTGGAGTTCAGAGTCAAAAGACATGTTTTCCTTGGGCGATCCTGTGGGTATTAAAAAAAAGCACAAGAATTCACACATCAGCCGTTTGGAGGGAAATTCTCAAATAAAATCACCCACTCACACAGACGATTTACTCACTGGTTATACTTTTCATTTTCATTCTACATACTACAGATAGCAATGGGGCAGACTGTGCGGGAACAGGTTGAACACTGCCAGATTTATCCCCAGGAAAATTCTTAAACAAGAGCGGAATGTTGACAGAGACTTTCGCAAGTGTTGCACTTGCCGTCGATTCAGAGGTAGCAAATAGTTTATATATAAAATTAATGCAGTTCCCCCCAACCCCAGCAACCCGACACTGTATTAATTCAGAAGGGAGAGGAGATTACCAGAGCAGGCCGCGGAAATCGGCAGCAGCGGGACAGCAGGATAACTTTCTATCCTGTCAGCAGGATAATTAAGAAGCAACTGGCCCGTTCATTTTGGGAGATTGGCCTGTGTTGTTTGGCAGGGACACTTGGTTCACGCAATGACCGCAATTCAAATACCCTGCATACATGTACACTGGAGGAACTCACACAAACTCTGCAGAGAGCCGCATCACTCATCCCACTTTCCAGTTACAGAAGCAGTGATGGTGGAGTATTCTCATTTAAAATTGCGAGTATCCCTGATGCCTGCAGATTTTAAACCATTTATCCCCCATTTGCAGCTTTTGTTAAGTCATTTTTATTTGCCCCTTTATCAGATAGAAGGGAGATTGAAAATTAACCGCCCTGCGCCATTTGCATTCTGTTAGAAACATTCTCAACTTCAATCTACTTTTTGAAAAAAAGCTTATTTTCGCTGAATCAATCAACCGTTAGTTTTATTTAAAATCAAACTTTTTTTAAGAAAAAAATCCCACAGATCTCCCAAATGTTTAACGCAAGTGATATTCAGAATACGCATCAGTTGGCATGTCAATAATAGCTGGAAGGAGAGAAGGCTGAAAGTTAGATTATGAGATTCCTTTTCCCAGCAATTTTCAGGGGAAAAGGCGCCATTGGGTATCGGTGTGCTTATCGACAGCATACTTGCAAAGTAACCAATCGCAAACACGCCATCTCGATCAATCATTTACAATGAAATAACATCAAACAATTGTTCTGCACGAATCGATAACATATTCGACATATACTGCACGCTTTGGGCATCCCTAGTCTGAACTAGAAAGTATCCCCACTCTTGGAAAATAACCGAATTGTTTGAGACATATTTTAAACAATGCTGGGCAGAGTTACAAACCAGACACCGATGCTTTGCACACTGGAGCTGTAGGGTCAACACTTCTGTCTCTTGGTAGACAAGTACTAAAATGTGTGGAGTTTTTTTTTGCTTAAAGGTATACTAGGTGTTCGGTCCTATAATCCAGTGAAGTTTTCCACCCTGCCCCTTGGGGGGGAAAAAAAGACTCTTTACCTTCATTGGCAGTGTCCGGCTCATTCCTGGCGGTGAGAAGCGGCAATGCTTGGGCTCCAATGCATCGGATCTTGCAGGGGCTCCTCCTGCCCAGAATACTGTCGATGCAGTAAGAGGAGAGCAAAGTTGGAGATTTACTTTTGCATTCGGATCTGTCGCAAATCTCCTCCTTGTATTGAGTTGTCATGGTTGGAGCTTGAGTTGTGGCTTGCCGGCGGCTGTGATCCCCCACTTGTACAGCAATCGCTCTTGCTCTGATCGAGGCCACTAATGACATTTGTATTGGCCTGTAATTGCTTTCCTCTCGATTCTCCAATACACGTGCTGAAACCCCTGTGATTGGCTCAGGGAGGTCTGGGGAGCCTCTTTTTTTTCACATTTCACCGACACGAAGTTTGGGCGAACAGGAAAACGCGATCTGGAGTCTGAAGGAATGAACCTCGCTCAAGAGATGAGTTCCCCCTCTCTCTCCCTCTCTGGAGAGAGATAGTGGGTTGTATAAGGCTCAGTCCTAGCTCCCGGGCAGTGAGGCTGAACAGGTGATGAGGTGCAGCACTTAGCTCTCACTGGGTTCACCGGCTTTTCAATACTTCACTTTTGAAAAGTTGTGTTGTATACCTTTGATCCCTATGGTTAGGAATGATACTCCGGAAACATTAATTAGATTAAGATCTTGTAGCCCAGGGTACGTTTCATATTAAATATATATGCATTCTAATAATCCGTTCCACTTTCTGTATCTTAACATTTATGAATTGTAATTTGAAGGGAGGTGCTGATGTAATTTGGCTTCAGTGAGAGCTGGCACCAATATGATAAAAGGGATGTATTTCTGAATCTAATCTTGAACTAACGAATCATAACTCAAACGCCAATTGTGATCCATCATTTAAACATTGCTAATGAACGAACTGTAATTTGGGTCAATCCTGCTTAAAGATTATATCATGTTGGTGTGAAGCGATATTTCCCCCTCTGTGGTCACAATGTCTAAGCCATTTTAATGGTGACATTTGGAAGGATTTCCGACTGTAGCCCCCCCTCCCCCCACTTTCCGCCCGGCCCACGCAGCCCAACATGCCAAACAATCCGCAACAGGACTTTGTAACTACCCATCAAATTAAAGGATAGATTAACTTGTAATATGATATATTAAACGTTCGTATTCGCGGCTAAATGTGTTTTACAATAATACAGATTGTAGTGATTCCCCCCTCCCCCAAAATATGGATCTTGACAGTGGAGGTGATATATCCTATCAGGAATGTGATCCGGAGTGCACAGCTGATCAATGTTGGGGTTATAATGATTCCATAAACTGATCCTGTAAATTGTCTTGAGAAATAGCAAGTTAGATGGAGCAAACACGTTGCTCAGTGCTAGGAAGTCCATTCGGCTATTCGGTACAATCATTCACTTGAATGTATTGCGTTTATTTTCATCGACTTGCTCCGTGTAAATGGCGTATTGCAGATTTTTTTTGCAGCGGAGAACTTCATGTTGTATGTATAATATGACTTCAGGACTGAAACGGCGCATTGCGCGACTTCCTGGGGGCAAAAGCCTGAAACGTTTTTGTTTTTCTCTAGCGCAGATCTCAATTTAATTACACAGCGGAAACAAGCAGCTCACTACACATCAACATTCCCGTCCCAAACAGCGTGCGCTTAAAGTTTCCTTCTCATTTGGGGCTTGTCCCTTTCGTGTGATTAAATGCCGTCAGTTTGCAAAACAAAAAACCCTCAAAAATGCACGCAACTTTTGGAAACTAGTATAGCTGCAAATAAATATTCCTGAACTCGGATTTCTCACTCGATTCCGGGCAGTTGCAATTTGAGGCAAGCTCATCCGAAATATGAGAGAGGTGGGAAATGGCACAGTCATCATGTGAGAGGCAAAGCAAGACTGTGAAAAGGTATCTCTCCGTATCTCCCCGCACACGCTTTTTAGCAGATAGCGAAACACATCAACAGAGCGGGTTGAGGAAAAACTGTAATCTAGAAAATGCCTTGTAGGGTAGACTCGCTTAACACTTACACATTTCCCAACGCTTGTATGAGCTAGATCTCCAACATAAAAAGGAAAATGTTATAAAGGCAAATCTCAGCAAAACATTACACCTTTCTCACAAAGACGAGATACGTAGATTCCTATTCATTCAACTGTTTTCAGAACTATTTAAAACGAAAACAACTCTGGAAATATTTGACTATTTAATTGTGGAACTAAGGATGTAAACTGCTTTTGACCACAAGGATGAGGGGCTGCTTTTCTGGAACAAAATAACATGTAGAAAACAGAAACATGTTCACGTTCAGCTGTGGGGATGCAAATACAGAATAACTGGCACCAAGGAAGCGAGGACATCTACCACAACCTGAAACAAATGCCACAAGGCTTAGTGTACGAACAGATTTCTTTCTCATTCTGTTTGTTGGACGAGGCTGTTTTTAAATTAGAAAGAGAGAGAGAGAGACGATCGGGACACGAGGAGAATGTGTGTTAATCCCACACACTGGAGCGGGCTGGATGTCAACCCGCGAGCCCGGTCCCGGCAGATCCGATATTCCAATGAGTACAACATCGTGAAAAACGTTTAATATTCGTTTATTTGCAGGGGCGAGGGAGAGTTGAATATGCACACGAATTTGCCCGAGAGAGAAGTGGGAACATGATGCTGCTCTGTGCTACTCTCTGAGCTCTGATTGCTCCTTTCTGTAAACGAATAAAATTGACGTAAATGCACCGAGTCGGCGATTAAAAGTGCCAGATATGTTAATACAAAGTGCCGTTATTAACACTCATAATTAACTCCTCGCTTGTAATCGAATGTGTCAGTCTTACACAACACAAGTAAAGGCAGATACAAGCTAATGACGCTGGAACCAATGGGTGCTGATTGTTTGATTATTACCCCATATTGAAAATATTTTTAAAGAGCTAAATTCCTTCGAGAATAAGTGCGAGGAACATATGTTGTGGCTGGTAACCATTGCTGCTGGAATATTTAGTCAACAGTTCTTTGCCACCTCTACTTAGCTGTATGTTCAGCAGTGTATTTATCTTTGTGTGTTTGTATACAGTTAGCCGCCTCAAAGCTGTACTGCAAACGGGAAATCTCCCAAACGACTTTGGTTAGGTTCCCCCCACCCCACCCCTCCGCTCTTCAAGCGCCCCTTTACCAAGATTGTCACCCCATTCCAATGCAACTCCAAAGGGACGGTGGGAGAGATTAATTTATTTCTTTTAACTGTTCTAGCGATTGAGCAAACGAGAGAATAGCAGGATGTAAACGGTGTCACAATTATTCTATCACATGAAGCAAATGACAAACAAAGGAGAATTTGTTTATTCCGTTTTGATAATTAAACCGGTGGAGGTTAATATGAAACATAGACACAGACGGTCAAGAGCTAAACAGCAGAGGAGAACAACGTTAAGGACAATTAATGAATTTGGAAAACAAGGCGACGGAGTTACACATAAACTAGAAGCAGGAATGGGCTGCGAGTTCTCACTAATATGTACTGAAATAATTATTAATAATGCCCAGGCGATTGACTTTCCTAACCAGCTTCCCGGTTTTGTTTTATTTATCGATGGCGGCATGACGATACATTGGATCTCGATTCACCTTCGCGCCAGATGTGTGACCTGGATCGGTCCTGGAATAAAAATATGTTTAAAAAAGCCCAGCAAGAAATCTAGGGGTTCATTTACATGGCTGCGGCCTGTTTTTCAAACGCCTTATTTTGCATCCGTAATCGATACATCTATTATGAGTGCACCCAAATGAGAGACTGCCCGTGTGAGCAAACAAGCTAAAGTGTGGATGAACACAGGTAAAGAGGAATTGTGACATTTATAAATGCTCCCTGTGTCTAGGGTGACTGAGAGTTGGATAGGGGCCGTGTAACCATTGATTGATCCCCTGCCTTCAGCTATTTACCATAACCTAGGTAGGGGCCGTGTAACCTATTTATCATCACTGGCTAAAATTTGAAATATCCCCCCCAGCCCATTTCCCAAGGCCAATGCTCACTCTAAACACGAGTCTGCACCAATTTATAACATTCTATTGTTACAGAATTCAGAATCTCAGGGACATGAACGTGCTACCAGCGAAAAGTACAGGATATGATTATTACTGTCCATTGGTATTGAGTAGAGTTTCTATTCAATTTCTCCAAGTGAAATTATATTCTCCACTCCCTTCGGTTCCTGTGGGTGCCTTTTGGCATTGAGACAGCTAAGTCTTGTATTTGTTTCAATGAATGATGCCACTTCAGTCGTTTAGTAACGTATGAATTTCGTACGGGTATTTGAAAAAAGCCTAATTCTGCTCTACTCCACAAAAGCGTACAAGCTCAGTAACACGGGTTACAAGGCGAGCAGCTGATGTTCCAACTGATGTGTTTGTTGCTCAGGTACAGGGGCTGAGGGGCACTTCTTCAAACTTCCTAGTCACGAAAGTCTGTGCTGAAATCCAAGCATCACTTAAGGCAGCGACACACAACGGTACATTGGAAATAGAAATAATATTAAACTGTGCACCCCCATAGGCATCAAGCAAACACGAACCAGTAAAAAAATGCAGCAGATCTTCATTTGCGATTGTTGTATTATATATAGCTATATTATATATATGTTCGCAATGATTATTTAAACTCTTAGTAGAAAACGGCAACATTGCATCTCCACCCTAGATTGTTCCCGCTGTCAGTACAGTTGATGCGTACAGATGGATACTCAGTGTATTGTCGAAACTACCATGAAATGTTGGATAGATTGCTGGCAGAAGTGGCCACACTCTGACAAAAATGAAAAAAAAAGTTAAATTGACAAAACTTGCTCTTCACATTTTAACTTACATAATAAATTATTTAAAACGGAAAGGGGGGAAATGCGAAAGGAGAGACATTTCCACCAACAATCACCGCGTTTTTCTCTACACATGTATAAAGGTGCTATGTTGTTGAATGTATATTATTAATGTAAAATAAAGATAGAAACGGAAAATAATTGCATTTTCTTAAAAAAATACATCAGAAATTTGTCCTCAGTTTCGAAGCAAATTTTCAATTTACTAATGCCCTCTGGAAACGCTCAAAACCTGCCACTGACTACAGAATATTCTTGCGACACCCTCTGAATGAGGATCTGGAATTTGCGTTTCTCTCTTGCGGGAGATGAAGAATAAAGTGATGAGGGAACAAGTAATTTCAGGGAAGCTGGAATCATGCCTTTCTCAATGGGATGGCTCCATCTGGTGGCAGCGACAGTAATGGTTCAACTGATAAGGTACCGAAAATTGCTGGATGGACATTTATTTATATTGAAACGGGAAAATGCTGTAAGTACAATGCAATAAGTCACGAAGTAGTTTGTTGCGTGTTTGTGTGTTTGTGCTGCTCTCTGTACTGACAGACTCGGAGAATGTCATTCCAACATTTTAATATTTTAAAATTTCATTAATAGGCGGAAGCACAATGGCAATGGAAGTGAAATCACTATGCTTGGTTGGTCTTGTCAGACCATCTGAACAACACTGAGTACGATCGGCCCAACATAACATGGCTAAAATGGTGCTGTCAATTACTTCAGAGAGTTTCAAATATTTTTATCTAATAAAAGTTTTGACAATGCTTACATATACGTATAACTGGTTTGGAGACGGTGGCCAAGTGGTATTATCGCTAGATTATTAATCCAGAAACTCAGCTAATGTTCTAGTACCCGGGTTCAAATCCTGCTACAGCAGATGGTGAAATTTGAATTCAACAAAAAAAATCTGGAATTAAGAATCTACTGATGACCATTGTTGATTGTTGGAAAAATCCAGTTGGTTACTCATGCCCTTTAGGGAAGGAGATCTGCTGTCCTTTCCTGGTATGGCCCACATGTGATTCTAGAGCCACAGTAATGTGGTTGACTCTCAACTGCCCCGGCCAACTTGGGATGGGCAATAAATGCTGGCCAGTCCAGTGATGCCCATGAATGAATAAACAATGTTTAATTGAAGGAAATGTCTGCTTCTGCAATGCTGGATTGGGTTGTGGAGCATAACTAAACAGACTCAGTGGATGGATTGAGGAAGTTGTGGTTAGGTAAATCAAAGCAAAATAGTGTGGATGCTGGAATCTGAAACAAAACAGAAAATTCTGGAAAATCTCAGCAGGTCTGACAGCATCTGTGGGGAGAGAATAGAGCCGATGTTTGACCCTTCATCATCTAGACTCAAAATATTGGCTCTATTCTCTCCCCACAGATGCTGTCAGACCTGCTGAGATTTTCCAGCATTTTCTGTTGTGGTTAGGTAGAGCTTGGCACCATCAGCACAGATGTAGAAATTGTGGATGATGTTGCTTAGGGCTGTCATGCAAATTAGAAATGGGTGGCAGTGGGCAACCATAGGTCTGGAGAGGGTGTGAACTTGTGAGGAGAGTAACAGATGAGGTAATTGTGCTGCGTTGGAAGAGAAGCCACTGTGGGTCATATTCTGGTCCCAAGTTGATAGATAAAATGGAAGCAGCATGTATAATCCCATTCAGCTGGACATGAGGAGAAAGTTTGGCAATAGGATGGTGTCGTTAACCATATCAAAAGCTACAGGTAGATTGAGAAAAGTGAGCAGGGATCATTTATCATTATCATAGTCACATAGGATGTCATTGTGACGTTCCAGTGCTTTGGCAGCATCAGGAAACTAATGGTAGGGATGCAAACATGAAGTTCCAGGAATGATGGGCATTGATTTAAGAAGCAACAAACCATTTGAGGACTTTGAAGAGGAAAGGTAGTTTGGAGGTCAGGTGGTAATTTGAAAGAGCAGAGGGTCAATGGTATGCATTTTTGGTGAGGGGGATGAAGATTGCAGTTTTAAAGGTGAGGAGGACAGTACCTGAGGGGAAAGAGCCATTAACAATACCAGTTAACATGTGGACCAGGAAGACTATTGGCTGGTCAGCTATTCGATGAGACTTGGGCTGTGGAAGCAAAAGATGGGTCTTAGAGACAGGACAAATTCAGAGGGCAAGAAGGGAAATAGAAAGTAAGTGAGAAAAAGATGTCTGTTCTGGACAAGGCTGGGAGGATTCTTAGAGGATGTTTGACCTGTGGGTTAGGTGAAGGGAGGAAAGCAGTTGAATGGATGGTCTTAACCTTAATGACAAAGATTTGCATGAACTCCTAACATGTTGTTGGGAGTTTAAGAAGATGATTTGTAGTGGAGAGCAGATGCTGGAGTTCATTGTAATATCTGAAATAAAAGTTTAACGTAAAATCTCCATTGAATTATGCCTGAAGTACTCAGAAAGAACAATGTCAATCAAAATCTGTTCTGTTAAAGTCACCTTAGATATCCTTACGGCCTCATCAAGTGAGACTGTACAAAATTGTGGTAATCTGTACTCAGTGAGGATTTGATTGGGATTGCACAAACTTACTCCATGTTGGATCCAGTGAACATTCTGAACTGGATTGGATCCAAGGTCCTCAAGTGAAGAATTAGATACTGAGCCTGATAATGCAATTCAGGTTCAGCAACCCTGGGACCATTGCGAATAAAGTGTAGACTGACCCTGCCTCAGAGGATAATATTGCAGCAATGTTTTTGTTATTGAGTACAATTTGAAACTGGCATGGCAGGCTTGAATGTTAAGTATGTTAAATAATGGGTTGGTTACTACCTATATAATGCCACCATTAATTTGGAATGCTTTGAGGTCTTTGGAAACCAAAGTGGAAGCTTCCTTTCTATCTCCCTTCTTGCCCTCTCTGAATTTGTCCTGTCTCTAAGACCCATCTTTTGCTTCCACAGCCCAAGTTTCATCAAATAGCTGATCAAATAGTCTTCCTGGTCCACACGTTAACTGGTATTGTTAATGGCTCTTTCCCCTCAGGTACTGTCCTCCTCGCCTTTAAAACTGCAATCTTCATCCCCCTCACCAAAAATGCACACCATTGACCCTCTGCTCTTTCAACTTACCACCTGACCTCCAAACTACCTTCCTTCTTCAAAGTCCTCAAGTCCTTTGGAGACCAAAGTGGACATGAAATGATCTTATTAGGGAGAGAGAAATTAATATTTGTCTTCCAAGGCTTCCCTGAAGTGCCCATTTCAAAATTACACTGAGCGATTGGAGCATTAACCTGCATGGGGTTTGGTTTCACGTTCCTTGCAGTCAGGTTGCTACCCAGCACACTGCTTAGTTCTCAATGCATCCGAGATAGAGTAGATCTGTTGTCAGATAATATTAGGCATTATACATCAAAGTGCAAGAGGATTTCAGGTGCCACAATCTATATCATATATGTTGTGTGTTGTCCAGTTTCTATAGAAATGACTATTTGGAAATATTATGGCCTTGAAAACAAAATAATGTAAAAGAAGGAACATTTGTCACTTACGTGCAGCATAGTGGCACAGTGGTATTAAGCACTGCTGCCTCACAGTGCCAGGGACCTGGGTTCAATTCCCAGCTTAGGTCACTGCCTGTGCAGAGTTTGCATGTTCTCCTCATGCCTGCATGGGTTTCATTCGGGTTTTCCAGTTTCCTTCCAAATCTGAAAGATGTGCTGGTTAGGTGCATTGGTCATGCTAAATTCTCCCTCAGTGTACCCGAACAGGCACCAGAGTGTGGCAACTAGGGAATTTTCACAGTAATTTCATTGCAGTGTGAATGTAAGCTTGCTTGTGACTAATAAATATACTTTACAGTGCCTAATTATAATATTAGATATACTCCACCCCTACTAAAATGACAGTTTGAAGGTATGATCAATTCCTGCTTGTATGTGCTGTTGACCTGGTATACAATGTTGTGTGTCTGATTTCCGCAATTTACATGTACTCATGTGTTGTGTATTTCTGTGTGCTGTGATGTTGCAAGGGGCTTGGGATTGTGATAGGTGGCATTCACTCTCTTCAATAACTCACACAGTTGCCCAAATACAAAAAAAAGTTTATTTAAATGTCTTCAGATATTCAACAACACATTAACAAAAAGGAAATGAACACCTAGCTCTTCTCTCAGCCTAATGTTACACAGCCAGAGGGTGGTGAACTTGTGGAACTCTTTGCTGCAGAAAGTTGTGGAGGCCACATCATTGAGTGTCTTTAAGACAGAGATAGATAGGTTCTTGATTAGTAAGGGGGTCAGGGATTATGGGGAAAATGCAGGAGAACGGGGATGAGAAAAATATCAGCCATGATTCAGTGGCAGAGCAGACTCGATGGGCCGAGTGGCCTAATGTTGCTCCTATATCTTATGGTCTCATGGTGTTATAATGTATCACTCCTTAAAACTGGATGGCTAATCTATTTCACAGGGAAAACCCAACACAGTTACTAGCAGCGACTCCTTCAGGAGACCATGATGTGGAGATGCTGGCATTGGACTGGAGTAAGCACAGAAAGAAGTCTTGCAACACCAGGTTAAAGTCCAACAGATTTACTTGGTAGCACAAGCTTTCGGAGCACTGCCCCTTCATCAGGTGAGTGGGAGTTGTGTTCACAAACAGGGCACATATAGACACAAACTCAGTTACAAGATGATGATTGAAATGCGAGTCTTAACAGGTAATCAAGTCTTAAAGGTACAGACAATATGAGTAGAGAGTGGGTTAGGCATAGGTTAAAGAAGTGTGAATTGTCTCAAGTCAGGACAGTTAGTGAGACTTTGCAAGCCAGGCAACTCGTGGGGGTTACAGGTAGTGTGACATGAACCCAAGATCCCGGTTGAGGCTGTCCTCATGTGTGTGGAACTTGGCTATCAGTTTCTGGTCAGCGATTCTGTGTTGTTGTGTGTCTTGAATGTCGCTTTGGAGAATGCTTACCTGAAGAACAGAGCCTGAATGCCCTTGACTGCTGAAGTGTTCCCCGAAAGGAAGGAAACCCTCTTGCCTGATGATTGTCGAGTGGTATTCATTCATCCTTTGTCGTAGTTTTTGCATGGTCTCCCCAGTGTACCATGCCTCGGGATATCCTTTCCAGTAGCGTCTCAGGTAGACAACATTGGGCGAGTCACAAGACATGTGCTGTGTACCTGGTGGATGGTGTTCTCATGTGAAATGATGGCATCCATGTCGATGATCCAGCACATTTTGCAGAGGTTGCTGTGGCAGAGTTGTGTGGTGTTGTGGTCACTGTTCTCCTGAAGGCTGGGCAATCAACTTCAGCACTTCAGCTGTCAAGGCATTCGGCCTCTGATCTTTGGATAAGCGTTCTCCATGGCGGCCTTCAAGACACACAACAACGCAGAATCGCTGAGCAGAAACTGATAGCCAAGTTCCGCACACATGAGGACGGCCTCAACTGGGATCTTGGGTTCTTATCACACCATCTGTAACCCACACGAGTTGCCTGGGCCTGCAAAATCTCACTAACTGTCCTGGTTTGAGACAATTCACATCTCTTTAACTCGTGCTTAACCCTTTCTCCACTCACATTGTCTGTACCTGTAAAGACTTGATTACCTGTTAAGACTTGCATTCCAACCATTATCTTATAATTGAATCTGTGTCTATATATGCCCTGTTTGTGAACCTAACTCTTCACTCATCTGATGAAGGGGCGGTGCTCCAAAAGCTAGTGTTACCAAATGAGCCTGTTGGACTTTAACCTGGTGTTGTGAGACTTCTCACTGTTCCTTCAGGAGGGTAAGTCAGAGGGAAGGTCAAAATGAAGACCAAGTGGAGAAGGTCAGATTATCAGTGTAGTTTCTCCTACAGGTCAAAATTCAATCCAAGTCAAGGTTTTTGTACAGTCTAAACTCAGCAACAAACACACAGTTATGCAAACAGCAAATTCTTCATTCTCCAAAGCACCTTCCTCACCTTCATCAAGTTGGCTTCTCCTTTAACAGTACTCAGGGATACATAGTCTAGCAAGGCTGCATAGCTGATCTGCAATGCACTGATTGCTGATGGAGTTTCTCAACAGTCTGCCATATGACTTACAGGTTGACTTCCTGTGGCCATCTTGGTAGGGGGAACGTCTGTCAAGAAACTGGCGAATATTATGTGAAAAATACAGTCCTCCCAGCACACAGCCCCTGGTGACACCACAGTGTTTAATTCCATATGCTGTGTGACTATGTTTAAGTGTGTATTAAGTGCATTTGATTTTTCTTTGCCAGTTTTGCTTTGATCAAGTACGTTCAACTTGTATAGAACACTAGTTGGATCTCAACTGGAGTATCACTTCCACTTCTGGATGCCACCCTTTAGGAAGGATGTGAAGTCAATGGAGAGGGTGCAGAAAAGATTCACAAGAATGGAATGGGGATGGAGAACTTCAGTTACATAGGTAGATTGGAGAAGTTGAAACTGTGTTCCCTGGACAATGTTAAGAGGAGATTTATTAGGGGTATTCAAAATCATGAGGGCTCTGGGCAAAATAGATAGGGAGAAACTGTTCCCATTCATTGTAGGATCGAGAATGAGAGGACACAGATTGAAGGTAACTGGCCAAAGAAGTAATGACAACACGAGGAGAAATATTTTCATACAACGAGAGGTTAGGATCTGGAATGCACTGCCTGAGAATAGTAGAAGTAGGTTAAATCAAAGTACTCAAGAGGGAATTGGATTGTTATCTAAAAAAAAAGGATGTGTAGGGATGCAGGGGAAAGGCAGGGAGATGGCAGTAGGCAAATGCTCCTTCAGAAGTTCAGCACTGACACATGGACTAGTGGCCACCTTCTGTGCTGTAATCACTTAATGATTTTGTGAAGTTAGGCATCTCAATGTACTCTGAATAAACCAATGCGTGTTGCTAAAGCATAATTGTGAGTGACAAAGCATGTATGTGCATTATAAATGTGTGAGAATGTATTTTACCATTTCAATGAATAACTTGGCACAAAATGTGGAGTGCTGCAATGATTGATGATATAATAGATAACAACATAATAGATATCAATGTAATAGATATCAATATAATAATAAATAATATAATAGATATTAATATAATACATATCAATATAGTTGACATCAATTTAATAGTTAGTAGAACAATAGATACCAACAAGTTACTGGTGTTATTTGCAATATTCTACTTTTTAAAAAATGAAATTAAATAAGCAAACCATATTTTAAACTAAAGATGATAAAAAGTCATAAAAGGTGCACAGAGAAAGCAGTTGAAATTCAAGATAAGCTCTGGGGCTTTCCAACACATAACCAGTCACAGTATTACTATTGTGCTTCAGTGATATCATTCAATTTCAGCACCTTTCAGTTCATTGCCTGCCATTATCCATAAAAAAAAATTATGATTACAGAGCCAAGTAAATGACAATTTGTTTTTGACAAGTTTCTGGTTGTTTAAGTGTTAATATTTTGTATTATCATAGTTCACCTTGAGTGAATTCAAATGAAATTAAATTGAATTGAGTAGACTAGACATACTAACTTGTTACAATTGATATATTTTCATACAGAGAAGTATGGTTTGAAGAAGCTGTTTCATTCCTTCAGTATGCTTGGTACATTGTGACATATAGGAAGCTGGCTTGTTCATTTCTGCTTACTTTTTTTTCATGTTTCCACTTCATCTTTCAAACAAACAGGAAAACAATTATCCTTATTTGAAGATTAGAGTGCATTAATTGTCCTCAATTTATTTGGAACATTATAAATCATTAAACTCCCATTTTAACTCCCACTTTGAAGTTCTGAATTGAAGATTGTATTTTGCATCTATTATAAGTAACAACAACACCCCCTTCTGGACATAATGCAGAAATAGAGAAGTACATCCGATTCCCTGCATCATGAACTATGCTACCAGCGTATTATTTCTGAAAAAAATCTGTGACCCACATTTTCCGATCAGCAGCAATGCTGATTGCAAAGATCATTTTCCAGCTTGGTTTCCATGTCCCAACTGCAGGAACAATGCTTCAGCGCAGCCACCCACACAGAGGAATAGCAAGGAGAGCAGCTCCCTTTCTACCACATCAACTATTGTGTTCAATGTTTAAAGATCTCAAAGGTCTTCAATGGATCAGTGGAAGAGTGAGAGGTTGAATGTAGTGGACAAGTGGGTGAGTGAGTGAGTGTATCAGTGGGTCAGTGTATGAGTGGGTCAGTGATTCGGTGGGTGGTTGGTTGAGTGGATGTGATGGTGAGTGGGTGTGTGAGTGGGTGAGTCAATATATGAAAGCTTGAGTGACTGAGTGGGTAAGTGGGAGTATGACTGGATTGTTGGGTGAGTGAGTGGCTGAGTGACTGTCTGAGTGGGTGAGTGAGTTAATGGTTGAGTGGATAGGTAGGTGAGTAGGTGAGTGGGAGTGTGACTGGATGGTTGGGTGAGTGAGTGATTGAATGACTGTCTGAGTGGGTGGGTGAGTGGAATGGTTGAGTGGATGGGTAGGTGAGTAGATGAATGGGAGTGGGAGTATGACTGGATGGGTGTGTGAGTGAGTGGTTGAGTGGGTGGTGAGTTAATGGTTGAGTGGGTGGAGTGGTTGAGTAGAGATGAGTTAATAGTTGACTGGATGGATAGGTGAGTAGGTGAGAGGGAATATGATTGGATGTGTGTGTGAGTGAATGAGTGAGTGGGTGGGTGAGTTAATGGTTGAGTGGGTGGGTGAGTTAATGGTTAAGGAGGTGGGTGGGTGAGTGGGAGTGTGATTGGGTGGGTGGGTGATTGGGTAAGTCAATCTTTCATTATTCTGTAGGTTTCAATGAGATCCCCCTCATCCTTCCATGCTCCATTGAAAATAGATTCAGAGACCTCAGATGCGCCTCATATGTCAAGCTGTTTATTCCCTGGATCATTCTTGTGAACCTCCTCTGGACCCTCTCCAAGGCCTTTCTTGGATATGGGCCCAAAATTACTCAATATTCTAAATGTGGGTGAATCAAATCAGTGGGGGCTTGGAAAAGTGGTTGGCTGAGAAGTGGTGGGTTGGGTTGGTGGGGCATCAGGGTTGGTAATTGGGTCAGCAGGATGAGGTGCGTCAGTGGGGGTTTGGAGAGGTAGATAGCCTGGCCAAGGGGATTGGTTGAGTGGTGGGGGTGTGGGCAGGTTGAGGGGTAGTCAGGCCTGGGTGTTTGGGTTGGGGGTCGGTGGGTTGGGAGATTGGACTGGCATGGTGTCACAGTGGTTATCACTGCTGCCTCACCCTGTGTCTGCATGGGTTTCCTCCCACAGTCCAAAAGACAGGCTGGTTAGGTGCATTGGCCATGCTAAATTCTCTCTCAGTGTACCCAAACAGGTGCTGGAGTGTGGCGATTAGGGGACTTTCACAGTAGCTTCACTGCAGTGTTAATGTAAGCCTACTTGTGACACCAATAAATAAACTTTTTTAAACTTTTAAATTGTAAGATTTGTTGGGGAGTTTTCCTGTTGGTGGTTGGAGGTTTGTGTCGGCGGGTGGTTCAGGCAAAGGGGTGGCTAGTCAGGTCGAACAGGGGTCAAGTCATTGAGGGATGGGGTTGTCAGGTCAGTGGGGGTAGAGGTTGGCGAGTGGGAGGGGGTAGTCAGGTCAAGGGAGCATGGCTCAGGTCAGTGGAGTAAGTTGTCAAGAGAAAGTGGATTGGGTTGTTGGAGCTGCGAAGTTGGGTTGTGGGGAATTGGTTGCGTCAATGGTGGTGGTTAGCTGTGTTGCAGAAGTGGGTTGGGTTTGGGGGAGTTGGATGGTAGAGGGAATGGGTTGGGGTGGTGGAGGGTGGATTAGTGGGAAGTGGGGAGTCAGTGAGTGGGCTTGGCCATTGAGTTTGATCAGTTGGGGCATGGGACAGTGAATTTTGTCAGTGGGGAGAGGGTAATCAGATTGGGGGGGTGTTGTTTGTAGGTAAGCTATCAAGCCAGTGGATGGGGCATGGATAGTCACTGTTAATCATTGAGTTACACCAGTGATTAAACTGCATAACAACTCTAGGGTAAGTATTTGGATAATGAACATGTATCTAGTTCAATCAGCATCAGAAACATTCACAGAGAGTCCCAGACAATGCATATCAGCACACTGAATGTTGAAACTTCCCAGGTAATTACAGCAACATGCATTAGGACATCCAGTGGGTCCTGAAGCGCAACTATAGCAGATGCCCCAACATCCGTTGCTTTTGGTGTCAGAATGCTGAAGGAAATTTATATTTGAATAAATCTGGAATGATAAAGTTTGTAATTACTTGTGGTCACTGATCTACATTGGCCCCGGCTCAGCAACATGACTGTTTTGAAATTCTTATCCTTGTTTTCAAATCCCTTCATATCCTCACCGTACCCCATCTCTGTTACCTTCTTCAGGTCTATGCCCCTCCAAGATTCCAAGACTGCCTTCTTGCGCATTAACCAATTTTCAGTGCTCCATTATGGCAGGCTGTGCCTTTGGCTATCTAGGCCATAAGCTTTCCCTAAAACTTTAGCCTCACTACTTTTCCCTTCTCCCTTTAGTTGTTTCTTTAGACCTGGCTCTTCGACCAAGCTTTTAGTGACATATCCTAATAATTCTTGATGTGATTTGTGTCAAATTTTGTCCAAACTTCCTTCCATGAAGCAACTTGAAACATTTTTACTGTGCTAAAAGTGCTATATTAATGCAACTCGTTGTTGCTGTGACCCTTTATGCTGAATTAGCTGATCTCAGTTAGGCTGCTTTAGAAATAAATGTTTATTGGTTCAAAAATATAGTTTTAGCTTGATGACATGATTTGTTTAAAATAAGAGAACAAGCTAAAAATGTTTTGACCTGCATTCATGAAACTTTCAAATGATAATTTACACATATTTAATGGATTAAGGATTTTTCTTGTAGAAGATTAGAAATGATTTTCAGCATTTGTGAGAAATAACTAACATTTGCATATGGCAGTTTTCTCTCTGCTGTTTTAATGGGATATAAAACTGTTTAATTTACTTGATTAACTCTTTTGTTCAAATAGAAGAGAAAATTGTCAAGTAAATGCTTTGAAATTCATCAACTAATTCTGGTAATACTGGTAATAGTAATTTCTGAAGTATGTATCATAGAAACATAGAATGACATGGCACAGAAGGAAGGTGATTCAGTCCATCGTGCTTTTGCTAGTGCTTTGTTAGAGCTTTCTAATTAGTCCCACTTTTTTCCATCGCCCTGCAAATGTTTTCCATTTAAGCATTAATCTAACCCCCTTTTGAAAATTACTATTGAATTTGCTTTTTGCATCCTTATAGGCAATGCATTGCAAATCACAACCCACGTGTATAAAATGTTTCCTCTAGCTCATTTGTAGCTGTTGGTTACTCACTCCTCTATCACTGGAAACTGATTTTCTTTATTTACTCTGTCTAAACTGTTCATGGTTTTGAACACCCCTGTCAGATCTCCTTTAAACTTTCCCAGTTTGCTTCAAGGATAACAAGCCCAGCTTCTCCAGACTCTCCATACATCTGAAGTCCTGATCCCTGGAGACCATTCTAGCAAATCTCTTCTGCACAGTTTCCAATACCCTAATATCCTTCCTAAAATGGGATGTCCAGAATTGAATGCAGTGGGCCCTATTTTACCACCTTGATTCTTAGTACTGTGCAGACTTGAAACTGGGAGTGTTTCAGATCTGAATTTTAGACCCATTCACAGATGCCCCCATTCGCAGTCAGATTACAAAAATATCAGCGATTCTGAATCACATTGCAGCAACCTGTGGACAGGGCTTAACGCACTCAAAATCCTGCAGTTCTGATTGGCGCCTCCAACTGCTCCTTTGCCACATCCTACCCAGACCAGATAATGCCTCCCCCTGGCCCACACAGACATTGCGCTCCCCCCAACATTACTGACCGCCTTATCCGCCCACCCTCCCCACCACCCAGATCGATTGCTGGTCCCTCCCCCCCACTTCTACCCGACCAATCTCAGGCAGAGTGGCAGCGGAACCCCTTCACATCCACTGATCTCAGGTGGTCTGGCAGTGGATCCTCTTTCCCGTTCACTAATCTCAGGCAGATTGGCAGTGGACCCTCCCTTTTCCTCCACTGATCTCAGGCAGGGTGGTAGTGGATCCCCTCCTCCCCTCCACCTGTCTCAAGCAGAGAGCCATTGCATACTTGGCGCTTACCTCCTCACTAACTGGAGCAGCTGAATTGGACTTAAAGGACCATGTCTGTTTTGCACCGATTCTGGATGGGCGAACCCGGTGTTAAAGGGGGAAGTGCCGGTAAAGTTGGGCATCCAGCCCATTAAGTCAATTTGAATGCATGCAAATGCATTTAAATGCCTGCTGTGCCCGTTTCGGGGGTATGTTTGGACCTAGGTAAAGGGGGAACCAGCGCAGAGGTGGGAGTGGATTGTGCTACTCACCTCACGCCCGACTTTACCAAATTTTTGTGCCCGAAAACAACTCGATGGTAAAATCAGGCCCAATGCTTCAGCTGAGCAGTAACTAGTGTTTAATAAAAACTCAGTATAACCTCCATGCTTTTGTTTTTATGGCTTTATTAATAAAGGTATGGATCCTGTGTGCTTTCTAACAGCCTTCCTAACTTGTCCTGTCAACCTCAAAGATTTATTTGCAGGCACCTTCATCTCTCTGTTCTTGCACTCCTTTTAAAATTGTACCATGCAGTTTATAATCTGTCTCCTCATCCTTTCTACCAAAATGTATACTTTCTCTTTTTGTTTGTTAAATTTCATTTGCTATATGTTTGCCTTCAACAATCTATTCTCCTGAATTCTGTTACTGGCTGTTTGCTAAACTTCCAAGTTTTATCTCTTCATCAAACTTTGAGATTATATCCTGTACACCCAAGTGCAGATCATTAATATATATCAAAAACAGTAATTGCCCTAATACCAGCCCCTGCCACACACTAATGTATATTTCCCCTATGAAAAACAATTGTTCATCATTACTCTCTAATTCTTAGCCATGTTGCCAATGTCCCTTTATTACATGACATTTAATTTTGGTAACAAGTCTGTTATATGATACTTAATTAAATAAAAGATAATAAACCTCACTAGCTTCACAATCCTCTCTGTTACTTCATTAAAAATCTCAATTAAGTTAGTCAAATACAATTTTCCTTTAACAAATCCAAGGCTGTAGCCTTTTCCCAGCACTAATAGTATTGCCCTGGAATATTGACTCTAAATATTTCTCTACCATGGAGGTTACGTTGACTGGTCTATAGTTATTAGGTTTATCCCTATCCCCTTTTTGAGAAGCAATGAAACATTTTTAATCCTGCAATCCTCAACCATCACTGCCATAAATAAGGAGGGTAGGAAGGTTAGGACCATTGCAATTTGCTCTCTTCCCTCAGTAACCTAGGATATATCTTGTCTGGTTAGTCATGGCACGCATCAACTCTGGTCTCCCAGATTGCCTGGATCAATTTACAGTTTGCCCATTGCCACAACAGATCCATAGGAGACACTATCTCCCTGGCCCTGCACTCAACCCTGGCACACCTATGTAACAAAGACACCTATGTCAGACTCCTATTTATTGACTACAGCTCAGCTTCAACACAATTATGCCTACTAAACTCATCTCCAAGCTCCATGGCCTGGATCTTGACTCCTCTGTCTGGGATTGGACCCTGAACTTCCTAACCCACAGACCACAATCAGTAAGGATAGGCAACAACACCTCCTCCATGATCATCCTCAACACCAGTGCCCCACAAGGCTGCGTTCTCAGCCCCCTTCTATGTCCCTTATACACCAATGACTGTGCAGCCGAATTCCCCACCAACTCGATTTTCAAGTTTACTGATGACACCACTATAGTGGGTTGTATCTCAAACAATGATGAGACGGAGTACAGGAAAAAGATAGAGAATCTGGTGAACTGGTGCGACAACAATAACTTCTCTTTCAATGTCAACAAAATGAAAGGGATAATCATCGGCTTCAGGAAGAATTGTGGAGAACATGCTCCTGCCTACATTAATGGGGATGAGGAAAAAATGGTTGAGAGCTTCAAGACTTTAGGTGTCCAGATCACCAATACCCTGTCCTGGTCCCCCCCATACTGACATTATAATTAAGAAAGTCCACCAATGCCTCTACTTTCTCAAAAAACTAAGGAAATTTGGCATCTCCCCTATGACTCACATCAGGTTTTACAAATGCACCATAGAAAGCATTCTTTCTGATTGTATCACAGTTTGGTATGGCTCTTGCTCTGCCCAAGACCACAAAGAACTCCTCAGGGTCATGAACGAAGCCCTGTCCATCACTCAAACCAGCCTCCCACCCATTGACACTGTCTATACTTCCCGCTGCCTTGGAAAAGCAGCCAGCGTAATTAAGGACCCCATGCACCCTGGTCTTTTCTATCTTCTTCCGTCGGGAAAAAGATACAAAAGTCTGAGATTACATACCAACTGACTCAAGAACAACTTCTCCCCTGCTGCCATCAGACTTCTGTATGGACCTACCTCGCATTAAGCTGAGCTTTCGCCACACCCTAGCTATGACTCTAACACTACATTCTGCACTCTCATTTCCTTCTCTATGTATGGTATGCTTTATCTGTGCAGTGCACAAGAAACAATACTTTTCACTGTATACCAATAAATGTGACAATAATAAATCAAATCAAATCAAAAATCAAAATCTGGGCCAGATGACATTTCTATTTTGAATACTGCCAACCTCTTCTTTATCTATTTTTATTCTTTTCAATATTGCTACTACCTCTTCCTTTACTACAATATCAGCAGCATTCTCTTCTCCAATGAAGACAGATGCTAACTGCTCATTTAGTACTACAACCATGCCCTTTGTCTTCACCAAATCACCTTTTTTGTCTCAAAGTGACTCCACTGTTCTTTTGATTCCCTTTACTCTTTTTTGAATTATTCCCTTTCGTGTTAGCCACAAATCTATCCTCCTTTTTTAGATCCTTCCTATATTGTGAACCTTACAATTGTTAGAAGTCTCTATTCTCTGTTTCATTTTAACCTCTATCTCTTTAGTTATCCAGAGAGTTCTAACTTTGCCCTTCCTTTTCTCCTCAGAGGAATATGTCTTCTGCATCTAAACCATCTTCTCCTGAAGTCCTCACATTGTTCAATTACTGTTTTGCCGACCAATTTTTAATTTCAATCCAACTAGACAAACCCCTTTTCATTGATTGAAATCAGCCCTCCTCCAGTTATTACTCCTTGTTGTTTTCCATAATTATTCTAAAGCGGGATGGAGGAGCGGTGGTGAAGAGGAGATGTAAGGGAAATAGTGGAGGGTCAGTTAGCTCAGTTAACTAGATCTCTCACATGTGGATGAGATTAACACCAATCACACAGGGCTCTATTACCATAAAGAGCTGGAGTAGGCTTGGGGCCTGCTTCCTGTCCACACCTTGGTGAAAACTTCATAGTATTTTGCTGTGGGCTGATGAATCATCCCCAAAGAATTTGGGTGGAGAACTGAAGAAAACAAGAAAGAGGATCTAATGATATTATAATCACTGTTTCCCAAATTGTACCCCACAAAAACACATTCAACTCGCCTCGCTTCAGCTCCCAGGATTAGATCCAGCATTTCTTCCTCATTCAGGTTGGAAAACTGATCAAGGAAATTCTCTTGTTCACAATTAGGAATCCCTCCCCATCTTTCCTCTTTACACGATGCTGGGAAAATTGAACTCCCCCATTATCATTTTGCTGTAGTTCTTGTATCATTCTGTAATTTGCCAGCAAACTTGCTCCTCTATTTGATTCCTACAATTTGGTGGCCATCCAATTAACATAATACCTCCTCTATTTTCTCTTAATTCTAACCAAATAGGTTTCTGTCTTTGATTCCTCAACTACCTCATCCCTTTCCAGTGCTATCATCATTTTAAAAAAATCAATACTGTCAACCAACTGTCCCACTCCCCTCCTTTGTTTCCTCACCTTGCTTTGTAATTTGTAATCAGGACTATTAAATTCCTAAGCCTCCCCTTCTTTAAACCAGGTCTCTGTATTGTTTCTATGTTATAATCCCAAACAAGAAGTTGTACTGGCACCAAGCAACCTGAGTCACCTACATGCACTTGCATTCTAAACGTTTTTTGGAATGTCTCCCATTTCTCCCTCACTGACCTTTACTCATTCAGAATGCTTCTTTAGTGTGGTGTTCTTTGTCTTTTCACCATGCAACTTGCTTCTCCTCTCTAATTTTTCATCGAGATAGGGCATTGTATAGGGCATTGGTGAGGCCGCAGCTGGAGTACTGTGTGCAGTTTTGGGCGCCGCACTTACGCAAGGATATTTTGGCCTTGGAGGGAGTGCAGAGGAGGTTTACTAGGCTGATACCGGAGTTGAGGGGGTTGAGCTATGAGGAGAGGCTGAATAAACTAGGCTTGTACTCGTTAGACTTTAGAAGAACGAGGGGAGATCTCATTGAGACATATAAGATGATGAATGGGATGGATAGGATAGAGGTGGAGAGACTCTTCCTGCTCAGAAAGGACAGTAGGACTAGGGGCCACAGCCTCAAGATAAAGGGGGGGCGGTTTAGAACGGAGTTGAGGAAGAACTTCTTCACTCAAAGGGTGGTGAATCTCTGGAATTCTCTGCCTGTTGAAGTGGTGGAGGCTGCCTCGCTAAATATTTTTAAGACGCGGGTTGATGGGTTTTTGATAAGCGAGGGGATTAAGGGTTATGGGGAGAGGGTGGGAATGTGGAACTGAGCCATGACAGATCAGCCATGATCTTATTGAATGGCGGGGCAGGCTCGAAGGGCTAGATGGCCTACTCCTGCTCCTATTTCTTATGTTCTTATGTTCTTATGAGATGCCAATTTCTCTTCCAAGTTAGTTTAAAGCCCCTCACTCAATCACAAACTGATGGACTGATGCTAGTAACATTTGCTTTGAATATACTAATGTAAGGATAATCAATTTCAAATCAAATAGTTGAAGAAAATTGTCTCCCTTTCATTTTCTTTTCTTTTTCCATGTTACCCTGTTCCAAGCTTGATTCATTGCTCTTGAACAAATATGCAAAATATTGCAGATATTCTGGAAAACTGAAACCCCCCCCCCCACAATATTGGAAGCGCACAGAAGGTCAGGCAGCATCTGTGGAAAGAATGGACAAGTTAACATTTCATCATGGACCTTTCATCAGCATTGGAAGGTATTACAGATGCACAGCATTGGTAAAGTTACAAATCAAAGGAAAAAGTCAGCAGATGAATGTAAACACATAACATGGAAAGATAAATAATGCCCTGTGAAGGACTTAAGTGAAAAACAGGATATAGCTGAAATTATATCAACATGAAAAAATGAGGCGATGTAATGAGTGCAATAAAAGGCACATACAAGACATGAATTATGTGAATAAGTGAAGCAGTGGGGGAGAGGCTGGTGGAAAGGGAAAACAAAAACCTGTCAAAGTGATTTAACCATCCTGAACATATGAAAGGCACTACATATTATTGCAAGTTCTTTCTGTTATGTACAATCCTTTGGAAACCCACAGAGTATTCAGAGACTAATGGCTGGATATCGCTCTTGTGAGAAATGTGATAAAATAGTTGTGTTTTTATTTGATATCTTTGAGCATCTTAAGGCTTCAGATCTTATCTACAGCAATTTTTTTTAATCAGGCTTCCAGCTTAATCTCAAGAGGTCATCGTGAACTATGAAAGTACATTGATAAATCTTGGATTTAATTTCTTCTGTGCTCTACATTAAGACTTAGACCAGAAACTTCAAGGTTTATTATCAAGTTAGCCTAGATGCTAAGTTTTACATTTGATTTTAGCATGGGTGAGCATTTGATGTTTCACTTCAGGTACGATTAAAGTGACCCACTTAAGTACTTCACAGGGAATTAGATATCTTTCCACGTATCTGTTTACATTTGTCTCCTGACATTTTCCCCTCAATCAAGCAGCACTCAGTAATCCCGAGGGACACTAAAAACCATAGGGCCCTGCGTTAGTTCAGATTGAAATCTGCATGATGTCCATTATGTTGCTTCAGTAACAATTAGAGAATACTAGTTGCAGATAACACTGTGCCAACAAAATCCTATAAAGGAACATGATTAAAATACCATATCATCTATCTCATAAACATATTCAGAGAATAATCAGAGAAATTATTACTCCTGTAATGGTCAGCAGAAAACCAGTTAGAATAAAAAAACCCCAAATATTTCAGGATCTTCAAAAACTCTGTGTAGCAAGTGCTTATACTATATAAGCTGATTATTTAAATTTGTTTTTCTACTTTATGAATAAATTAGTTTGTATAACTTAAAACCTGTGCCCTGCAGCTGGAGTGAATCTAGTTTTGATCATTCTTCTTATTCTTTCATGGGATATAGGCATTAATTTTCTATTCCTAATAGCCCCTGAGATGGTAATGACAGGTTGCCTTCTTGAACCACAACACTTGGTCTAAGTACACCCAAGGAGCAGTTAGGGAGGGAGTTCCAGGATTTTGACCCAGCGACACTGAAGGAACAGCAATATATTTCTAATTACAATGGTGTATGGCTTAAAGGGGTATTTCCAGGTAGTTGTGTTCCTAGGCATCTGCTGCCCTGGTCATTCTAGGTGGTACAGGATGTGATTTTAGAAGATGCTGTCGAAGGAGCCTTAGAGAGGTGCTGCCATCTTATAGATGATACAGAAGATACAGACTATCACATAGTTGCGATTGTGTATTGGTGATGGAGATAGAGGATGTTGGAGGTGGTGGACGGAGTGCCAATCAATTGGGCTGCTTTGCCCTGCATGGTGTTGAGCTTGTATGGCACAACTATTACTTGCCAATAATCAAACCAGGCCTAAATGATGTCCAAGGCTTGCCATATGCAGGCACAGAGTTCTTCAGTACCTGAAGAATTGCAAAAGGTGCTGAACATTGTGCAATCACATCTAATATCTACACTTCTGAACTTATGATGGAGAGAAGCTTATTGAGCAAGCAGCTTAGCATGGTTTTGGGTAGGAAACCTCTCTGAGGAATTCCCGCAGCTATATCCTGGAACTGAGATGAAGCTGATTTCAGCAGCAAACCAGGTCCGGTATGATTGGGAGAGGTGAGAAACTGGGCACATTTTCATTTTTCATCTTCTGCCTGATCTTACCACTTTGCCTCACTGAAATTTGGGCGGGATGAGATCATAAGATTGCACCTGTAGATTTATTATGTTTCACAAAAACAGTATCTAAAACATAAAAGTAGTGCCATGGAAGTTCTGTTCTCCCTTGCCTGAAGCAGTTTTGATCTTGTAAAAGGAAGCTAATACACAAAAAAGATTTGTAGTTTTTTTAAAAAAAGTAATAATTTATGGGCTGTTGGAGTTGCTGGCTAGGCCAGCATTTATTGCTTATCCCTAATTCCTCTTGAGAAGTTGTTGGTGAGCTGTCTTTTAAATTGCTGCAGTCCATGTGCTGTAGGAACATCCACTGTGCTGTTAGGGAGGGAATTACAGGATTTTGACCCAGTGATAATGAAGGAATGGTGAGAATTTTCCAAGTCAGGATGGTGAATAGATTGGGGGAGAATTTCCAGGTGATGGTGTTCCCATGTGTCTGCTCCCCTCGAACTTCTAGATACTCATGGTCCCGGATTAGAATGTGCTGTCTAAGGAGCCTTGGTGAGTTGCTGCAGTGCATTTTGTAGAGGTACACACTGCTACTACTGTGGTGGAGGGAGTGAATATTTGTGGGTGGGGCGCCAGTCAAGTAGTTTGTCCTGGATAGTGTTGAGCATTTGTTAGACCTGCGCTTATTCAGGCAAGGGGAGAGTATTCCATCACATTTTTAATTTGTGCCCTGCAGACGGCAGATAGGATTTGGGCTGTCAGGAGGTGAGTTACTTGCTGCAGGATTCCTAGCTTCTGGCATGTTCTTGTAGCCATTGTATTTACACAACTAGTCCAGTTCAGTTTCTGGTTAGTGGTAACTTCCAGAATGTTGCTAGTGGGGGAATTCAATGCTGGCAAAGCCGTTAAATGTAAAGGAACAATGGTTAGGTTCTCTCATGTTTGAGTTGGCAATTGCCTGGCAGTTGTGTGGCGTGAATGTTCCTTGCCACTTGTCAGCCCAAGTGTGAATATTGTCCAGGTCTTGCTGCGTTTGGACATGGACTGCTTTGGCATCTGGGGTGTTGTGAATCATGCTGAACATTGTGCAATTATCAGCGAACATCCCCTCGACTGACTTCATGATGAAAGAAAGGGCATTGATGAAGCAGCTTAAGATGGTTTGACCTTGTGTACCACCCTGAGGAACTTGTGCAGTGATGTCCTGGATCTGAGGTGATTGACCTGAAATAACCACTCCATCTTCCTTTGTTTTACTGCAGCTGTACAGGGCCTTGGTGAGACCACACCTGGAACATTGTGTGCAGTTTTGGTCTGCTTGGCAAAGAAGGGATATACCTGCCATAGAGACAGTGCAGCAAAGGTTCACCGGACTAACTCTAGGATGTAGGATAGTCGTATGTGGAATGATTAGATCAACTGGACCTGTATTCACTGGAATTTATTCACAGGAATTCACTGGAACGAGAGGGGATCTAACTGAAACATATAAAGTTCTAACAGAGCTGGACAGACTAGATGCAGAGATGACAGGTGGGATTTTACGGCCTCGCCTGTCCCCAAACTGTAAAATCCCACCTGAGATCAGTGGACCTTCCCATTGTCCGCTGTTTGCTGCTCTGATTCAGATGGCGGGCGGAATGGTAACATTCCGGCTGATGTTTCCTCTGGTTGGGAGAATCTAGAACAAGAGGTTGCAGTCTTAGGATACAGGGTAGGCTATTTAGGACTGAAATGAGGAGAAACATTTTCACTCAGTGAATGGTGAACCTGTGGAATTCTCTACTCCAGAAGATTGCGGAGGCCAAATTACTGAATATATTTTAGAAGGAAACAGATAGATTTCTAGGCTCTAGTGCTGTTAAGGAGTATTTGTAGAGTGCAAGTGTCTGGAATGAGATAGAGGATTGGCCATGATCATATTGAATGACAGAGCAGACTCGAAGGGCTGAGTGCTCTATTCCTGCTCCCATTTTCTTTGTTTCTATTTTTCTGTGTTTGTACCAGGTGTGACTCCAACCAGTTTCCCCCTTGATTCCTGTTCATTCCGGTTTTGCTCAGGCTCCTTGATGCCATACTCTGTCAACTGCTACCTTAATGTCAAGGACAGTCACTTTCACCTCACCTTGATTCAAAAGAAATGCATACAGCACAAATCTTACAGGTTACGGTGAGAAAGACAAATGCAGAAACTAAAGATGCGTGGCAGGAGCAGACGAAGATGCATCACTTTTAACCTGGTTTCCAGCTGGCAGTACAATTGGTGCCTTTTTATTTTGAACAAGCTAATGCATTCCTGCTGCTAATGCTTTAAAGCTCTCTGTGATGTGCCAGCAACAAATTGAAATCCCGCAATTTTGACCGTTTTCCATTTCCAGTGGCCTTGAAGGTAAGAGAAAAGAAGGCAAATAGAACAGGAATAAAGTGAAACATTTTATTTCGAACCAAAATTGTTTTAACTGCTTATTTTGGAAGGATAAGATTAACGTTAAAGCAAATTGAGTAAATGTGATTATTCTAATGTTGCCATTTCCTATTGCCCCACCATAGACTATATGGGGCATTGGTGAGGCCGCAGCTGGAGTACTGTGTGCAGTTTTGGGCGCCGTACTTACGCAAGGATATTTTGGCCTTGGAGGGAGTGCAGAGGAGGTTTACTAGGCTGATGCCGGAGTTGAGGGGGTTGAGCTATGAGGGGAGGCTGAATAAACTAGGCTTTTACTCGTTAGAGTTTAGAAGAATGAGGGGAGATCTCATTGAGACGTATAAGATGATGAATGGGATGGATAGGATAGAGGTGGAGAGACTCTTCCCGCTCAGAAAGGACAGTAGGACTAGAGGGCACAGCCTCAAGATAAAAGGGGGGCGGTTTAGAACGGAGTTGAGGAAGAACTTCTTCACTCAAAGGGCGGTGAATCTCTGGAATTCTCTGCCCGTTGAAGTGGTGGAGGCTACCTCGCTAAATATATTTAAGACGGGTGTTGATGGGTTTTTGATAAGAGAGGGGACTAAGGGTTATGGGGAGAGGGCGGGAATGTGGAACTGAGCCACGCCAGATCAGCCATGATCTTATTGAATGGCGGGGGCAGGCTCGAAGGGCCAGATGGCCTACTCCTGCTCCTATTTCTTATACATCAGCCAAAATTCTGAAATAAACTAGTTTGATTCAGGAAGCCAAGCATACTGTCCATCCAGCAGCAGAAGTGGTGAAGATTACTCAGTGTAAGTGGCTGAAAGGGAAAGGCAGAACGTGTCATTACTTTTTAATTTTGTAGAATCGGGACGTGGCTCACTTTTTAACCTTGTAATGGAAAAGGTGAATGTTGGGTTGATGTCCCAGTTGGGCACTCCCACTGAGAATCTGTACACCAAACCAAAGTACTCGGGAAGTCACAGGGTGCTGATCTTGATTTTCACAGAATCTCTACTGTGCAGGAAGAGGCTATTTGGCCCATTGAGCCTGCACCGATAACAATCCCACCCGTAACCCTGCTAATCGCTTTTCACTAAAGGGCAATTTAGCATGGCCAATTCACCTAACCAGGACATTTTTGAACTGTGGGAGGAAACTGGAGCGCAGGAAACCCGTGCAGATATGGGGAGAATGTACAAACTCTACACAGACAGATAGCCAAGGCTGGAAGAGAATCCGGATCCTTGGTGCTATGAGGCAGCAGTGCTAACCATTGTGCCATCGTGCCACCTTGAATGAATGAAGAGAAAAGCCTAGACTTCTGGCCTGCAACTTCCTGATCAGCATGCTCAACAAACAATAATCCTCACTGGGCCCACTCAGGAAATCAGTTCTTGTATTAGAGACTCCATTAGATTTTATTACGTCACTAACTATATATAAAGTTACAGACAAATAATATGTACTAACGGGATGCTGATGTCAATATCACTGTACATGGCAAAACATAAAGGACTGAATTTTTGTTTGGCTGAGCAAACTGACCAAATAGAGGCAAGGCTGAAATTCTGGATCTCCATCCCTAATTGGACAGCGATTGTGCCATTAATTGGCCAATTCATTGAAATTGTGGGGTCGGGACATGGAAATGTTCTGGATGCTGGGATCCTGATCTCAAAATGAATGTTCTGCCTAAAATGTTCATATGCACTACTCGCATTCCAGAGACATATATATTTTTTCCATTTATTATTTGAGAAAAGAGGACGGTGGAAGATAAATGAGTACATAACCAAAAAGGTGGCGATGAAAGTATTACATGGTGTTGCATACTTGTGCACAATCAAATTTAGGAGTAGAAGATTGTTGTTCTCAGCATTATAAGGCTCATAAATATTGGGTAAAAAGGATAGCTGGCATGAGATATCTGGATATTGCAATATCATAGGCTCTCCTCGTCACACTGCTGAATTCTGGGAAGCCCAAAAGGCTTAATAATAGAATTTTGTGAATACTCAGACAAGATTCTCAGAGCAAGAAACAAGCAAAAAACTTTTAAAATGGATAAACATATCCAATGAATGGTTCAATTAAGGGGATATGGAGATGCTGGCGTTGGACTGAGTTGAGCACAATAAGAAGTCTCAGAACACCAGGTTAAAGTCCAACAGGTTTATCTGGTATCATGAGTTTTTGGAGCACTGCTCCTTCATCAGGTGAGTCAATAAAGAGAAACATAGCTCTTCCAGAGCTGTTAAATAAATGGGTCTCTTTAACTCATTGAAAATAATGAGAGGAGACAGTGTCATAGCGGTGTTGTCACTGGATAAATGATCCAGAGACCTGGGGTTGTGCTCTGGGGATGTGGGTTAAAATGCTACTATGATGAAATTTGCATTCAGTAAAATATCTCAAATTAAAAGTTCAGTTGTTATAAAAACCATCTGGTTTAGGAAATATACCATTTTTATCTGGTCTGGCCAGGTCCTGTCCCATCAGCAAAGCAGATGGCACAGTGTTATATAGAAGTCTCATGGCATCAGGTCAAACATGGATAAAAAGTCCTGACGATTATCACGTACCATTCCCCCTCAGTTGATGGATCAGTACTCCTCCATATTGAATACCACTTGGAGGAGGCATAGGGAATGGCAAGGGTGCAGAAAGTATTCCGATGAGGGGCTTCAATGTCTATTGCCAAGGGTGGTTTTATTGCACTACTAATGATTGAGCTGACTGAATCCTAATGGGTCTGTCACAGGGGGCGAGAGAACCAACAAAAGGGGAAAAACCTACTCGACCTCACCCTCACCAACCTACCTGTTGCAGATGCATCTGTCCATGTAGGAATGACTGCTGCACAGTTCTAATGGAGATGAAGTTTCATTTTCACATTGAGGATGCCATTAATCATGTTGTGTGGCACTATCGCCATGCTGAACAGATCGAGCAATTCAAAACTGGGAATCGATGAGGCACTATGGGCCATCGGCAGCAGAATTGTACACAACCACAATCTGTAACTTTATGGCCTGGCATTTCCTCTACCCTAACGTTACTAATAAGCCTGGTTCAGTGAAGAGTGTAAGAGGGCAAGCCAGGAACAACATTGGACATTCCAAAAAATGAAATGTCAACTTTATGCAGCTACAGCACAGAATGCCAAACAGCAAAAACAGCTTAATGATTCACAACCAACAGATCTAGGTTCTGCAGTCCTGCCACATCCAGCCATGGACAATTAACCAACTTACTGGAGGAGGAGGCTCCACAAATATCCCTACTCTCAATGATGGAGGAGCCCAGCAAGCCTGTGCAAAAGATAAAGCTGTGGCATTCACAACAATCTCCACCCAGAAGTTCGAGTGGATGATCCATCTTGGCCTCCTCTGGAGATCCCCAGCATCACAGATGTAAGTCTTCAGCCAATTCGACTTACTCCACGTGATATCAACAAATAGCTGAAGGCACTGAATACTGCAAAGGCTATGGATCCTGACAATATTCTGGCAATAATTCTGAAGACTTGTGTTCCAGAACTTGCCATACCCCTAGCCAAGCTCTTCCAGTACAGCTACAACACTAGCATCTACTTGGCAATGTGGAAAATTGCCCAGGTATTTCCTGTACACAAAAACAAGACAAATCCAACATGGCCCATTACTATCCCATCAGTCTACTCTCTATCATCAGTAAAGTAATGGAAGAAGTCATCAATGGTGCTGTCAAGCAACACTAGCAATAACCTGCTGACTGATGCCCAGTTTGCATTCTGCCAGGGTCACTCAGCTCCTGACCTCATTACAGAACTTGGTTCAAACTTGGAAGTCAGAGGCTAGGGATTCTACAGTGAGTAACTTATCTCTTGACTTCCAAAGCCTTCACAATCTACAAGGCACAAATAATGAGTGTGATAAAATATTCTGCACATGCTTGGTTGAGTGGAGCTCCTACAACACTCAAGAAGCTCGACACCACCCAGGACAAAGCAGTCCATTTGATTAGCACTCCAACCAGAAACATTCACTCCCTCCACCAATGATACACAATGCCAGAAGTTTGTACCACCTACAAGATATGCTAAAAGAGTAAAAGTTTTTTTATTAGTCACAAGTAGGCTTATATTCTTAGGCAGCAACTTCCAAACTCATGACCACTATCATCTAGAAGATCAAGAACAGCAGATACCTGGAACACCTCCACTGGCAAGTTTCCCTCCAAGTCACTCACCATCCTATCTTTGAAATTTATCACTGTTCCTTCACTGTTTTGATGTGGGTATGCCGGCGTTGGACTGGTGTAAACACAGTAAAAAGTCTGACAACACCAGGTTTTAGTCCAACCTATTTATTTGATAATATATTATCAAATAAATAGGTTGGACTAAAACCTGGTGTTGTCAGACTTTTTACTGTGCCTTCACTGTTTCTCAGTCAAACTCCTGGAATTCCCTCCCTAACAGCACTGTGTATGTGCCTACACCATATAGAACATAGAACATAGAACATTACAGCGCAGTACAGGCCCTTCGGCCCTCGATGTTGCGCCGACCAGTGGAACCAATCTAATGACCCTCTAACCTAAACTATTCCAATGTTATCCATATGCCTATCCACTGACCATTTGAACGCCCTGCAGTGGTTTAAGAAGGCATCTCAGCACCACCTTCTCAAGGACAATTAGAGATGGGCAATGAATACTGGCCTAGCCAGTGATGTCCATATATCACAAATGAATAAAAGAAAATTTGGCTTGAATAAGGAAGACCGTTTTACGTGATCTTGTGGCTTGGGCAGTGATACAAGGCTAAAAGGAAAAGATGTGCTGAGCATCTCTCTGAAATACAAGAAAATTTCAAACAAGTCTTGGATATGTGCAATAACTTCAAAGATAACCTGCTGTGGTGTAAAATTACAAAGGGTTATTACCAACAATAAAAAGATATATACAAACAAGGATCTGACAAATTTGAATACATATCTACTCTCTTCCTTGGCTCCAACTGAGGATCTTTCCCAATGCAGGCTGCATGCCCTTGTACCCAACTGTTCGGCTTTCTGTGCTGCTACTCCATAGGATTCTGCCCGATTACGTGGATCTCAGGGATCGTCCCCTTAAAGGGGTCATGCTACCATGTTCTCCCCCAACCCCAACTGCTGAGTTCACCTATGGATGAAACAAAAAGAACATCATTAACATAGGATTCTGAATTACAACAGGACATCAGGAATACCCAAGGCAAAAGTCATCACAAGTTCAATCAGCCTGGAGACCTTTGGACCCTGGTAAAACACTTCAATTCTGCGCCATGCTCTTCATAAAATGAAGAATCTGGTTGGATGTCTTATCAATCCGGGCCGAGATTCTCCTCTGTAGATGCTTTTTCCTCAACTACTGCTATTCTGCGTTTATAACTGCGATCCCTGTATCCTTCACTAGTGAACCCAATTCTACTACAGGGGTCACCTGTTGATCCCCCTGTATCAGGCTCAGTTCTCTTCCTCAAATGGTCTACATATTTTTTGACACTTGATTGGTTTGGCTTCTTGAACCACCATGCTATTGGATCCACCCCAATCATGTAGCCCTCAGGGATTGTCCCCCCCCCACTTAAAGGGGTAACACTACCCCAATATATGCCTGTTTATTGTAAATAAAGAGAATCTTTATGGCAACATGGATTTTTAGGTTGGCTTCATATGGGAAATGGACTCTTGCCTTTTATAATTAAGGACATAATCCAGAGAAAGTGATCAAAGAATACAAAGAACTACCTTTTTAAAGGGCATTGTAAACTGGAGAATGTATCACCAATGAAGATGTTCCATGCTTTTGAAGCAAGGTTAACATTGAGGTCCAGGATGGCTAATGCCCACTCACGGCATGGCACCAGAAGAGAGAGAGAATCCAGAGAAAGGTTTGGAAATAAGGGGGAATGAGAAAGAGCAGAAGGTTTAGAAATTGATCAGTTAATGAAGTCTCAGAATCAAGAATAGTTTGAAAAAGTTGTAAGTATACAAAGTCTAATCAATTTGGACAAAGTCAATTTGTCCAACTGGTAGTGATGAATTCCCTGGACACCAAATCCTGCTGGCAACTTGTCCTTCTTGTATAATGAGAGATTGCCAAAGAGAGTTGGTTGGAGTGGCAGTGATATAATCGCAGCAGATGGAAGCTCCACCTTGATCCACCTCCAGTGGAAAAAAAGGTCCGGGAGAAATTCAATCCTAAACATTAACTTTCAGACTTGTTAAACTTAGTTTACATTTAAAGGTGAAGTGACGTTTTCACCGACATATTAATCAACGCAGAAATCCCATAATTCTAAGACACAAAAATCCAGCTTTCTTAACTGTGTGAAGGAAAACCTCTGACATGGTTATTTTAAATAAAAACAGTGGCTGATCTGAAAAGTGTGTTTTCACCATTTCAAAGCTCATTAGTTACTTCTGCAAATTGGTAGACTTTTGTTTAAAAATTGCAGTGCATCAAAAACACTGCGTATTTCAAAGTGATTTTGTCTGAAAGCACCACTGTTTGGGAGAATGTGCTGACATTTCTCACAAATTCCCATCTGAAGCTCAAAATTTGCACTACTTCTATCTTTCCAATTGTCAACAGTATAGAAGCTGTTCTTAATATAACAAAACAAAGCGTGTTGCTGCAGATTCAGGAGAATGTTCTTGCACACATGAAATATTTCAAAAAGTAATTGTCCAGCAAAGCTCAGAGCCGGGGCAACACACGCACATGTGGACAGATACAAAATAGATTTATTCATTGCAAGAAAGGGACACTTGGCAGCAAGTGCTGTGTTAATACGTAAAAAGCAATAACTACATGGGAGAGGCAGACATCTGTTCTTTCCGTATCTTTGGTCTTTGTTTCCTTCTCTTTTATTGTGTTTCCAGTCACTTCATTTAAGTCTTTAAATAGCGCAGTTTAGTTATAAATTAGACAAGGGATTGTAGTAGTCAATTTTTTTTCTGAATAGAATTGTGTTATAACTGCCTACCATCTTAATGTGATATTATTTTAAAGATCCATATAATAATTTTGCTTGCTTGCTTTCTGAACAAGAAAAAATACATTCAATTGTCCTATCTGGGATATGATTTCTGATTTGAGGATCAGATAAAACACTTTTACTCAGTAAGAACATTTGCAATGATTTGCTAATAATGTCCTTGTTTGTAGGTTGGTGCTATAGCTATAAACAGTATGGGTCTCCAGTACAGCTACAACACTGGCAGGTATGTCCTGTCCACACAAAGCAGAACAAATGCAACCCAGCCAATTACCACCTTGGCGTCCAGCATTGTGATGGACTGGATCAAGCAGCATGTTACTCAGCAATAACCTGCTCATTGACACTCAGTTTGGGTTATGCCAGGGCCATTCAGCACCAGACCACATTATAGCTCTGATCAAAGATGGACAAAAGAGCTGAACCAAATATATGAGGTAAGAGTGACTGCCCTTGATCATCAAGGCAGCATTTGACAGAGTGTGACATCAAGGATCCCTAACAAAACTAAAGTCACTGGGAATCATGGAAATATTCTCCACTGGCTGGAGTCATGGCTAGCACAAAGGAAGATGGTTGTGATTGTTGGAGTTCAATTATCTTAGTCCCAGGATATTGCTACAGGAGATCCTCATGATAGTGTCCTATGCCCAACCATCTGCAGCTGCTTTATCAAGTGGAGATGTTCACTGATGATTGTACAATGTTCAGCACCATTACAACTCCTCAGATACTGAACAGTCCATGTCCAAATGTAGCAAGGTTTGAACTACTTTCAGGTTTGGGCTAGTAGCTGGAAGGTAACCACACAAGTGCCAGACAATGACCATCTCACCATGGAAGGCTTCTGCAGAAAATGCAGATGTATGGGATTGAGGGTGATTTAGTTAATTGGATCAGGAATTGGCTAGCAGATAGGAGACAGAGGGTGGTGGTTGATGGTAAGTATTCGTCATGGAGTTCAGTTATTAGCGGTGTGCCTCAGGGATCTGTTTTGGGGCCACTGCTGTTTGTAATTTTTATAAATGATCTGGATGAGGGTATAGTTGGGTGGATTAGTAAATTTGCTGATGACACCAAAGTCAGAGATGTGGTAGATAGTGAGGAAGGGTGTCATAGTTTACAGAGAGACTTGGACAAGTTGCAGAGCTGGGCCGAGAGGTGGCGGATGGAGTTTAATGCAGATAAGTGTGAGGTAATTCACTTTGGCAGGAATAACAGATGTGTAGCGTATAGGGCTAACGGTAGGACTCTGAATAGTGTGGATGAACAGAGGGATCTAGGTGTATGTGTACATAGATCCCTGAAAGTTGGGAATCAAGTAGATAAGGTTGTTAGGAAGGCATACGGTGTCTTGGCGTTTATTGGTAGGGGGATTGAATTTAGGAGCCGCAGCGCCATGTTGAACTGTACAAAACTCTGGTGTGGCCACACTTGGAGTATTGTGTGCAGTTCTGGTCCCCACATTATAGGAAGGATGTGGAGGCTTTGGAGAGGGTGCAGAGGAGGTTTATGAGGATGTTGCCTGGTATGGAGGGGAGGTCCTATGAGGAGAGACTGAGGGATTTGAGGTTGTTTTCGTTAGAAAGAAGGCGGCTAAGGGGGGACCTTATTGAAACTTATAAGATGATTAGAGGTTTAGATAGGGTGGACAGTGATAGCCTTTTTCCTCGGATGGAGAAAGCTAGCACGAGGGGGCATAGCTTTAAATTAAGGGGTGGTAGTTATAGGACGGATGTCAGAGGTAGGTTCTTTACCCAGAGGGTGGTGAGGGATTGGAATGCCCTGCCTGCTGCAGTTGTAAATGCGCCTAGTTTGGGGGCGTTTATGAGATCCGTGGATAGGTTTATGGATGGGAAGGGATTGGTTTAGGTTAGAGGGTCATTGCTTTTTAATTGGTCGGCGCAACATCGTGGGCCGAAGGGCCTGTTCTGCACTGTAATGTTCTATGTTCTATCTCCAGCAAAAGAGTATCAAGCTATCTCCTCATGACATTCAATGGCAAACCATCACTGAATTCATTTGTGGGACATGGGTGTTGCTGGCTGGCCAGCATTTGTTGTCATCCCTAGTTGCTTTGTACTGAGTGTCTTGCTTGGCCATTTCAGAGGGCAGCTGAGAGTCAACCATGTTGATGTGGCTCTGGAGTCACATGTAGGCCAGACCAGACAAGGGCAGCAGATTTCCTTCCCTAAAGGACATTAGTGAACCAGGTGGTTTCAACAATAGTTTCATGGTCATCAGTAAATTCTTAATTCCAGATATATTTATTCAATTCAAATTCTACCATCTGCTGCAGTGGGATTTGAACCCGAGTCCCCAGAACAGTTCTGAGTTTTTGGATTAATAGTCTAACGATAATACCACTAGGCTGTCGCCTAGGCCATTGCCAATCCTCCACTTTCAATACCCTGGGGTTACCATTGACCAGAAACTGAACTGGACTAGTCATATAAGAGCAGGTCAGAGGCTGGGAATTCTATGGTGAGTAACTCACCTCCTGACTCCTGAAAGGCTGTCCACCATCAATGAGGCAGAAGCCAGGAGTGTGATGGAATATTCTCCACTTGCCTGGATGAGTGCAACTCCAATAATGCTCAAAAAACTTTATACCATGCAGGACAAAGCAGCCCACTTGATTGGTACACCAATCACCACCTTAATCATTCATTCCCTTCATCACCAGCACAGTGGAGTGAAATTCCAGAGGAAGTTGTTCCGAATTGTATATCAGCAGGTCTCTAAGGGCAATTTGAAAAAATACATTTTATATTTCCTAATAATTCCTCCTTGCCTTTGGTTGCTTTCTTCTCATGTTATCCACCATTTTTCAATAATGAGAGGACAAGCAGGGGAGACTTCCTGTCTGTGACCCTGACACAGGCAGTGAATCTCCTGAGGGGAAGCAGCTATTCTTCTTTTTCCTTTCCCTGGTCATTGGTTTGGCTCAAGGGAATTCCAGCCACAATTCTGTTGACCTGATTGGGTGATACATTTCAAACTGCAATAGCAAAATTGGCATAGCTGCATGTCTGAGAGATCAAGAGCTGTGATCCTGGTTCATATTGATCAACCTTGTGAAGTTTAAATTTCATTGATACATTTCCCTGATTTGTTTTCAGGAATCTGCACCCAGCCCCCTCCTATCCCATCCCCCGCAACTCTCTGGTCTGGAGATTAGGATGAGGGGGGATTGGGTACAGCCGGAAAGCCAGCCTTTCATAATCAGTTTTTGTCCTGTGCCCATTTGCTGGACTGAGGGGAAGAATGAGAGTGGGGACTGTTCCTATCACAGACAGTGTACTTATGCTTGCTGGGAAGGCCCCAGGAATTCTAGGGCAATGTAATTAATGGTGACTGATAAAGTGATTCTCTGTTACTTTTTCCTCCTTCTGTGAGGTGCAGGACAAAGGAAAAGCTCCACTGACCTCTTGCTGTGCCTCTGTCAATGTAGCTCCTTAACTAGCTGCTAGCAGGCATGGAAAGAAACCTTCTGTTTCATATCTGATGGTATAAAATACAATACTTTTAAACCATAAAGAATTTAACGTATTACTGACTAGATGGTGATAAGGGAGACAAGTTAACATTATAATTCTTACACAAGTTACATGCATCCAATATCACGATTAATAACAATTTGTCATGTCTAGTCAATCATTTCCAATAGTTTACTTTCAGAAACAAACACAATTTCATCACAATTCTTTGGAAAATAAGTTTACAATTGAGCAGTAGCTTTTTCTTGAACTAAAAAAAAATCAGAACTTATATAACTATCCTTCAATAATAATAGAATGTAATGCTCAGTTAGCATTACATTTTATTAAAATTGTTTTGAAATTAGGAAATATTTGCGATTGTATGAATTTAGGGCAGAGAGGTTTTCTGAACTAATTTCAATCATTTACGTGAGCGGGAGAGAAATTTTCCAGATTCTATTCCTTGAACTAACCTGGGTTTTATCTGATTTTTCACCTCTCTCTGGAGATTACATGGCTTTTTGGATGGTGGGAAGTGTATATGTGTAGGATGGGATAGATATTACTGTCAATATTTGCTCACTGTAGCTATATGAAAGTATTTTCCTGTAATTCATGGGGGGTGAAGCAAAAATCATGGTGCTGAGCACTAACCAAAATTCTCATTAGGATTTGAGGCCCTTCAGTAGCCTGGAAGCTGTTGTCCAGGTCTTGTTCACGTATTAAAAAAACTGTCTGTATGCAACATCTGAATGTTGAAGGTAACATTGTAGTGCTGACTATTGTAAGTTCATCCCACTGGGGAATGAGGATTTTAAATCCTTTTGGAAAACAAAGAGGATTGGGTCTGACAGGTTAATAAAGCCAACAGTGTTAGGCTAGAACCCTCGTGGACAGGTTTCATCCAGCTTGCCTGGTGGGATCCTCGTGGATAATTAAAGCCTTCCATTGGACTTGACTACAGAGGTCCAATTGTCTTCTTGCAAGTGCTGATTTTAGCATGCTCCACTGAGCAAGTGGAAAAAACTCCTGCCAATAGCCACTGAGGGTCCCCTCTTTAAATATACAGATTGAGCTACAATCACAATCGATAGGTCTTGTGGCACAATGGATAGCATCCCTACCGCTGAGCCAGAAGTTCTGGTTTTGTATACCACTTAGGACTTGATGGCCATGGAGAATTCTATCATAACTATCGGCAAACAGCTGTATTATCAACCTGTCAATCCTTTCAATATTCCTATGGCAGACATTAAGAGTGGGAAACGTTAGCTATGCTTGATGTGGGTTGGCACTCCTCAAGCTTTAGCCTCTGGTGAGTATCTGGTGACCTGTTCCAGGAAAAAGCAGCCACAGAAACAAATATAAGAATTTGCTTTGACAGCTTCATGTGCCACCAGATACAAGAAGATTCCGAGTCGGCAATGACGTCATTGGGACCAACTCCTATTTTGACCAGAAGCCTGGGTGGAATGTTGTGACTTTTTTACCATGCCAACCTAGTGAGAGGTGAGCTATTTTGCTACTTTTGGAAACTTCCTTCTGGGGCTAAGATGTAGAAGTTGTCCTCTGATTTTCACAAGGAAAGTTTTGGCCAAACTTCTGGTCATCAAACATCCCACTGCATGACTTATCTGAGTGCCAGAAACTGTCTAGTGCTTGGTGGCAGGAAGCTGCTGCCTGCCTTTATGTTTTTGCCCACCAGCTAGCTGCCACTTTTTGAACTAGTTCTATGCAAATTAGGCCAGAGGACAGTTTGACACCCACCATACCTTCTGCCTGCCTGACATTTGGCATTGTGTTAGAATCAGAATCAGAGAATATTAAAGCACAGGAAGAGGACATTTGGCCTGTTTTGTCAATGCCACCTCACTGCGAGAGCAATTTGCCTAGTCCCAATGCCCTCTTCCTTTCCCAATAGCACTACAAACGTTTTCTCTTCCAGTGCTTATCCAATCCCTTTTGAAAGCCCTGATTATCTGCCTCTACCACATTTTTCAGGCAGCTAATGCATTCCAAATCCAAACAAATTACTGCATCGAAAAGATTCTCTCCTATCTCTGTTGGTTCTTTTGCCAATCACCTTAACTCACTATCTCTTGTTTGCAACCCTTCCACCTTAATGGGAGCAGTTTCTCCTTTTCTATTCTATCTAAATCCCTTAAAGATTTTGAACACTTTCATCAAGCCACCTTGCAACTTTCTCCAAGGAGAACAATTTCAGCTTCTCCAAACAATCCAGGTAAATGAAATCCCTCATACCTGGAATCATTCTTGTAAATCTTCACTGCATTTTTTCTGAAGACTTCATATCTTTCCTGAAGTACAATGACAAAACTGGACACAATGCTCCAGTTGAAGCTAATCTAGAGTTTGAGAAAGGTTCATCATAACCTCCTTGCTTTTATACTCTCTGCCCTTCTTTACTATCCCTTTAGAGACCGATAACTTTAATAGATTATGAATTTCCAGTGACTGTCTGGAAGGATCACACTATAGGATTTCAAGTTTTGAGAGTTTACCGTAACAAACAAATTAAAAGAACAATTGATTAACCAACTTATATTTTAAACTACAGAAAAGTTTTCCCCCTTGATTTTTAACATAAAGAAACATTACCCTCCATGTTTATAATTCATGGTATCATGAAGAGGACACTTTATTCTTCTGGAACTAGTCCAAAGTTTCTCCACTCCCAATGGCTTGCATTATTTTTCTGGCTGGGTATCTTTTAATCACAAAACAAGTTTATGCAGGAGATTCCTCCCTTTATAACAAGGAAATCCTTTAAAACTTGGTCTATTCAATCTGAGCATTCATGCATTCTATGTGATGAACAATAGAGGCAATCATTTTTCTGCTTCCAGGATTGGCTACCACCATCTCTCTACTCTGTCTGCCTGTCTCTCTCTCAGATTCTGATAGACTGTCAGGTTCAGTGATTATTTTAGAACGCCTGTAACTCAATACCACAGTGATCTTCTTGGACTCTCTACATCCTAAATCTCACCTCCATGACAATGTTAAACATGGGCCTTGAGTCTAGGGTGAAATGCCAATTAGCTATCCTCTACACTCCCAACTCCATTCTTGCATGTAATATGGTCCAGGTTAGAAACTCCAAAGTGTTTTATGGAGCCTGCCTGGATCATAAGTTTTGCATATTAAATTTGGCTAGAGTAAGCATGATAGGTTTCATTTCAGGTATGATTCAAATGACCCACTAGGGAGCTTTTGTCAAACAAAGTTCATTTAAGAATATAGTTAACGTGTATAGTAAGAATGTTAGCAAAAATTTCTATCAGTTACAAAAATTGCAAAACAACCATGTTAATATGTAACCCATAATAAATATAGGAGCTGTCCCAATCAAACAATACCCTTGCCATAGACAAAACCCTTTAAACAGATTCAATATCATCGATTAGTGCACACGCGATACTGGAATTAAGTCCTTCAGAGGAACTCTGCAGTTCTCTGGATAAGCTCAGAATAGTTTGGAGTCAGAGAGCTTCCCAAAACACCAAGGATTCTAGGCAAGCCACCAATAGCAGATTTTCTATTCCAGGATGGCTTTCTGCTAACCTGCAAAATTTCTAAAACCAGGGAAAGACAGACTTCTTCTCAGCTTGCTGTCTTTTCTAAAACTCAACTCAAAACTGCAACCAAACAGAAAATGAAACCTTAAACTCACTAGAAAGGGGAAAAAAACTGTCTAAACACATATGACATTGCTTCTAAAATTATGGGGCCATAAAATAACCCAGAGTAAAAATAAATAAACCCCTATTTAAGCAGCAATAAAAAGGACACCTCCAGATGAGCCAACAATGAATGACATCAGCTGAGGCTGAGAACTAAGATAACACTGAAGCTGTGAGAGCTGCAGAAGTCACGATTTTAAAAAACCTTCCTTAAAGGTACACTAACATCACACTGGGAATTAAATAGATGTTTTAAATTCTAACTGGTTGTAAAACCTGACATTCTTAATACTTCCCTTTGAGACATGTAGACGAACTATCTTTGGCTACTGTTCACGGGTGTGAACATCATTGCAACTTCTCAGCTGGTCTCTTGACTTAGGCACTTCTTTTTGCCTTAGCAACCAAGCCACCCAGTTTTGTTGTCAGGCAGAATTCAGACCAGGGCACATCCCCCCCCCCCACCTTCATTTCCTCATTTTGTTGTAAATTTAAGAGACTCTTCCAATTAAGACATAACAATCTTATAAACTTTGCACTTGCCTTTTTAAAACTACTTTCTCAACTATACTGCCACCTTCCAAGATTTCTGTACATATACCCCCAGATCTCTGTGTTCCTGCATTCCATTTAGTCTGTAACTGGCAGATACCACAGAGATCAGTGCTGGGGCTTCAACTGTTTGCAATCTATATTAATCACTTGGATGAAAGGACTGAATGTATTATAGCCAAATTTTCTGATGATACAAAGTGTTATGGACAGGAGGGAGGGAATTACTCTAAATAGCACTAGTATCTCCTCTCACCACCAGTGTATAATCAGAAAGGTATTTTGTTTTCTTTTCCTTTTCATAAGCAGTGGAGTATTTCCCCAACCTTTTGGCTTTTTTGCAGTCCAAATTCCTTTTAAAACCCCACAGCAAACATCATATCGGATGAACTCAAAGGATTAGTTTATTTGCACACGCTGAAAATGCAGGAAGGAGGGTGCGCAACATCACCTCCACACTCTCTCCACAGTGAGAAAAAAAAATTTACAGTAGAGAGACCGCAGCAAAGATAAATATTTGTTTATGTGAATTTCAGAGCCCAGAATCAAAGTCCAATGAGATCGGTTGTCTGTAAACTGATGCTGGATGATTTCATTTTGCTGGTGGCATCGGCCTCACAGGGTGAGATAGGCATTCAGAAATGAATTAGGTGATGGTACAGAACTTCCAACAGGAGCTATTCAGCACAGGTATATATAACATATGTAATAATTTATGTGCAGTGTGAGATTTTAATTTGTCACACAAAGGAAATTAGAAAAGCAGGTGTGAGGAGAATGTGAAGTGACTGCAAAAGTATACTATTAGGTTAAATGAATGGTCAAAAATTAGGCAGATGGAGTAGAATGCTGGAAAATGTGTGGTTATTCACTTTGGTAGGAAGAACAAAAAAAAATTATTTAAATGGAGAAAGACTGTAGAATGCTGCAGCACAGAAGGATCAGGGTGTCCTTGTGTACTACTTCACACTTTTCCACAATAAATTCCATCTGCCACCTATCCACTCATTCTATCAGCCTGTTTATGTCCTCTTGAGGTTTATCACTACCCTCTTCACAGTTCACAATACTCCACATTTTGTATCATCAGCAAATTTTGAAATTGTGCCCCACACACCTAAGTTGAGGTCAGGTAAAGTAATGATTCCTAGTGCTGACTGCTGGGGAAATTGCACTGTATATATTTCCCCAATCCAGAAAGCAACCGCTGTTTTCTGTCTCGGCCAGTGCTCCTACTATCACTTTTTTCTATTAGCTTGAACCTTGCTGGCCAGTTTACTGTGTGGCACTTTATCAAGTGCCTTTTGGAAGTCTACACACTAATCAGTCACATTACCCTCATCAACTCTCTCTGTTGCTTCATCAAAGAATTCAACAAAATTAGCTTTTTTTTTAAGACATATTTTCACACTCACTTTTTCCCTCTGGGGAATAGTTGGGAAGTGATTCCAAGCTGATTATTCACGTTATAAATACTCCTTCCATGGCCAACTGGTCGTGGAATTGGACTTGAACCCAGAGATTCTGGTTCAGAGATAGAGATACTAACACTGAGCCACAAGACCTACCAATAAAATTAATGTAACACGATTTGCCTTGACCAAACCTATGTTGACTTTTCCTAATTAATTTGCACTTGTTCTAGTGTCTATTAATTTTGTCCTGAAGTTAAAAGTGTATCTTTGAAGTTCGCTCACTGAAAAGTACTTTTGTCAAAGGAGCAGGGGCAGTGGAGCTAGATAATTTAAATAATGCAAAGCTCAATGGTGTGATTGAGTGCACATATGTAGACATCTTCACTTAAATGCACCATGTTGCTATGACACCATATCTATTGCCTGTTCAGTTTCAGTGTAGATAAAATCTTGTTTTGTAAATCAGAATGATAAGTAGCCTTGGCGGTATTTCAATCATTTTCTGCCAGTTTATAAACAGGCTCGCAAGAGTTGCCCATCACAAATTAGAGAAGTCTGATGTGAAATAAATTAGAAATTGCCATTTGTGCATAACTACATATAAGCCAAGATGTGTAAATGAAGTGAAATATTGAGTAGAAATGATGAGGAATAAAATGAGAAAAACTATTTAAAAATGAGGACAGTTAGACAGCAGGAGTTTTCAATCTTATTGAATGTGCTCTGTGAATTTTAGATACAAAACAGTGTCTGTAAACTCATAATTACCTCCAGGTCGGATGCTAATATATTATCTCATTCAATCAGTTTTCAAACTATATAAAAATTCAGAGCAAGTCAATATGTCATTCTGCTCAACTCCTCCTGCCAACAAATACTGGCCAGAGGAAGTCACCCCCAAAAGGTGCGGCTTATTGATATCAAAATATATGTCCTGTTTGAAACATTGAAAGACATGATTTTACAGAGTCATTTATAGTCTGCTGCCTCGTAGATCAGCGTGGAAATAATCCCTCCAGCACAATGTCATAGTACTGTTAGAAGTATGGATGAACTCAGAATGTGATTTGATGTATTATTTACAGTAAAACTGTGGTCACCTGGGACTATGTCTGTATACCTAAGTGAAACAGCATTATGCATTTCTGACAACAGGTGTCTTGGGCTATTTTATGTGAGGCAAACATATTCCAGCTGACATTGTAAAGTGTCTTCAGAACATTGTTGCAGCAAGATCCCTTGATATCTTCTGTCTGGTACCTGATAATGTGAATAACATGGCAATAGCCACATAGATCAGTAACAATTTCACTTGTGACCTTTTCCACAGCAGATAGACTCTGCAACTGACAACTGACAGCAAGGAAAACACTTAACCTGCAACAATTAGCAAGATCATTGATTCAATGAGGTGGCATTTTCATTATTTTAGACCTTTACTTTTATCAGGAAGAAGGTCAAGATTTTACAAGTGCAAACAGATCAATGAGTGTTTCACATGCTTAAGTTCTTATCTGCACTACACTAGAACACAGTAAAGGCCAATTGGTTGCAGTTTACAACCCATGAAAGGATAATGTGGAGCTTGCAGGTCACTGACTCTTTGGAAGTAGCCAGTGGATATTTATTGAACAACTTGCCTAGCTGCTAAAACAATTTGCAGTGGGCACGACCTTATGGGTGACAGGAAGCGTATGAATCAGTTCATTATTTCATGAGGAATTATTAGACTAATTGCCTTTTGGATCAATCCGAAGCTGCAAGATCAGTAGAACGTATAACTCGCCATTTTAAGTAAAAGCAAAACACTGCAGATGCTGGCTAACTGAAATAAAGGCACTGAAAAAACCCAGCAGCTCCTGACAACATCCATAGAGACAGAAACTGAGTTAATGTTTTGAACCCAATATAACTCTTCTTCAGAACAAAATTTTAAATATTTTTAAATCTTGCTTCATCAGGCGGAATTGTCAGTAGAAAGTTAAACTGGGATGAATGATTTGGCATTCTACGCATATTCAAGGGATGGCACAAGGGTAGCTGGATGGGAATCTCTTCAATCTGATCTCAGTTATCAACTTCATGAAACACATAGAGAAACACATTTCTGGCCAGGAGCTGTTACTAATTTTTTGTTTCAGCACGTGATGTTTTCCAGCTGATCTAAGTTCAAGTAATACTTCCACACTCCTGTAATTGTTGCATTGAGTGGCCCTTTGATGTTCCGAAAACTGTATTACCAAGGCTGACTGTTCTGGCATGAGAGTGTCTGGCAGATCCACCATGCAGCTTTGCCAATTAAATCTTCTTTCTGTGGCAGAGAATATGAAAAGTGATGATTTTTCATTAAACATGTCAAAGAATTGAAACATGAGGATCGGAAACTGAACTTAAGGATTTTTTAGGCTCCCAAAGACTCTCAAATTCCTAAATGGAATAAAAACAGCCCTTCCTTGCCTTTATAGCCTAAAGGAGTAAAATTTTGGGGCTACTGCAAAGACTAGACATAATTAATATGCATAAATTGTGTTGTAGACAAGAACAAAATTCTCCCGAGGCATCAAGAGGAAATATTTGCCAAGTTTCCACTATTCAGAGACTTCAAATCACTTGACATTGGCATCATTTTCTGTGATAAAACTTGCAGCCATTGGGGAGATCAGATGGTTCTCCTCTTCTGTTTAATGATTGAAAGAAATAAGTCATTGAAAAATGAGATTGGAGACTTTTCCTCCATCTCATCTATCAAAGTTTCAGAATCCTTAGAAGGGAACTGTGTTAAGTGAAAGAAACCTTTGCTAAAGGGACGGGGAAATAATTTGAGAATTACCTGGAGGCATGCAGACCATTTTCAATTTTTTTAAACAATGTGTTTAATGCATTTGCTCTTCCAAATGTAATTTTAAGAAGAAGTATGAGACATGAAGAGTTATGAACTGGTCTTATAAAATATTGTGCCTGTTCGTTAGAATCAGAACTGTAGAGCTTCAGTGAGAAAAGAAATGAAAGATTCTGAATTTGCAATACATTTGCAAATTTTAAACTTATACATTATCACAATATATAACTAGAGAGAGGGTGGAAAATTGATATGACGTTACCATTTGGAATATTGGAATATGGGTTTATGTGCCTGGCTGAAATATCTTTGTTAATATAATGCAGTATGAGCCAATTTAAAATAAATGGGGTGATGCATCTTTTCAAATGCCAGGCTTGCTAATTTTCAATGCCATCATTAGTAATTTTTAATTCAATGTCACACATAATTCAAAGCCGGTATTATTATTTATTGTTTATTCTAAAGTTTCACTTATTTGTACAGCAAATAACAATGTTATTCCACCTTATCAGAAAAAAATCCATGAGCAAATTATTTTCCTTTACTCTTTGTGCTACTCACAAAAGCAAAGTATTGTGGATGCTGGAATTTGAAACAAAAACAGAAAATGTTGGCAAATCTCAGCAAGCTTGAGATGACCCATTCGCTTTCTGATGCACTACACTGTGGCACAGTGGTTAACATTGCTGCCTCACAATGTCAGGAACCCGGGCTCGATTTCTGGCTTGGGTCACTGTGTGTGCAGCGCGTACAAGTTTACCCATATCTGCATGGGTTTCCTCCAGGTGTTTCAGTTTCCTCCCACAGTCTAAAATAAATGGTGGTTGGGTGCATTTGCCATTTTAAATTCTCCCTTGAACAGGAGCCAGAATGTGGTGACTGGGGATTTTCACAGTAACTTCACTGCAGTGTTAGTATAAGCCTATTTGCAACACTAATAAATAAACTTAAAAATTTAAAACTTAGAATGTACCATTCTGCGGAATTTAGCACAAAGGAATGGGATGTGGCTGTTGGAGGTCAATCATTTCAGTTGCACGACATCACTGCTGGAGCCCCTCAGGGGAATGTTCTAAACCCAACCATCTTCAGTTGCTTCATCAATAAGAACATAAGAACATAAGAAATAGGAGCAGGAGTAGGCCATCTAGCCCTTCGAGCCTGCCCCGCCATTCAATAAGATCATGGCTGATCTGTCGTGGCTCAGTTCCACTTTCCCGCCCTCTCCCCATAACCCTTAATCCCCTCTCTTATCAAAAACCCATCAACCCGCGTCTTAAAAGTATTTAGCGAGGCAGCCTCCACCACTTCAACGGGCAGAGAATTCCAGAGATTCACCACCCTTTGAGTGAAGAAGTTCCTCCTCAACTCCGTTCTAAACCACCCCCCCTTTATCTTGAGGCTGTGCCCCCTAGTCCTACTGTCTTTTTTGAGCGGGAAGAGTCTCTCCACCTCTATCCTATCCATCCCATTCATCACCTTATACGTCTCAATGAGATCTCCCCTCATTCTTCTAAACTCCAACGAGTACAAGCCCAGTTTATTCAGCCTCTCCTCATAGCTCAACCCCCTCAACTCCGGTATCGGCCTAGTAAACCTCCTCTGCACTCCCTCCAAGGCCAAAATATCTTTGCGCAGGTGCGGCGCCCAAAACTGCACACAGTACTCCAGCTGCTGCCTCACCAATGCCCTGTACAGCTGCAGCAAGACCTCCCTACTTTTATATTCAATCCCCCTCGCTATGAAGGCCAGCATCCCATTCGCCTTCCTGACCACCTGCTGCACCTGCAAGCTGGGTTTTTGCGACTCATGCACAAGGACCCCGAGGTCCCTCTGCACCATCGCCTGCTGCAGTTTATTGCCACGTCAGTAATGACCTCCCTTCCATCATGAGGTCAAAAGTGGGATGTTTGCTGACGATTGCACAATGTAGAGTACCATTCATGGCTCCTCAGGTACTGAATCAGCCTATGTCCAAATACAGCAAGACCTGAACAATATCCAGGCTTGGGCTAATGTGGCAAGTAACAATTATCTCACACAACTACCAGACAATGACCATCTCCGTCATAGAATCATAGAATCCCTTCAGTGCAGAAGAGGGCCCATCGAATATGCACTGATTCTCTGACAGAGCATCTTATCCAGGACACTCTTGCCCCTTTCCCTTAACACCATTCACTTACCCCACTAATCCCTCTAACCTGCACATCCTGGGACACTAAGGAGCAATTTAGCAATTTACCAAGAATGATTGGTCTATCTAACGTGCACATCATGGGACTATGGGAGTAAACCAAAGTACCTGGAGGAAACCCATGCAGACACAAAGAGAATGTGCAGACTCTGAACAGACAGTCACCCAAGGCTGGAATTGAACCCGGGTCCCTGGCACTGTGAGGCAGCAGTGCTAATCACTATGCAATCATGCCATCAAGAAAGAATCTAACTTAGTGTGAGATTCAGCATTGCCGTTGCAGAATCTCACACTATAAACATCCTGTGCAACAGTGTGCACCCTGTATGAAATGCATTGTAGGAACTCACCAAGGCTCCTTAGACAGCATCTTTCAAACCCATAACCAATAGCATCTAGAAGGACAATAACAGGAAATACCTGGGAGTACCACCAGCTGAAAGTTCCCCTCCAAGCCATCCACCGTCCTGACTTGGAAACATATCACCATTTCTTCACTGTCATGTCAAAATCCTGGAACTCCCTCACTAACAGCACTGTGGGTGTAGCTACACTACATGGACTGAAGTGGTTCATCCTCCTATTATCGGTCGATTAGCTGAGAGGAGCGGGAAGAGGAAGGGAGGAGGCAATAAACACACGTGTGAGTTGAGGACTGGTGTCATCTATGTGGTCAAAAGATATTTTTGTCCAATGATTACCCTCTAGTTTGTCACAGTGGCTCAAATTACAACAGAACAGTGGACTGTCACCAAATGAAGGCATCATGACTGCTGCCAGGATGTTGACCATTGACTCATATGGTGTGCAGTGTAAAGTCACACACCAGTTAGACATTGAAGGATTGGACTCTTTTTTGGTGTCAGTTCATCTCAGAGTTGACACACAATGGCGGAAATCTCCAAGGTTGCCCCATCACTGCTGCCAGTGAGAATGGAGAATTTGATGCTCAACGAAATCGCCATTCACAGCATTGGGACTGGAGAAGCCCAGCCATAGATGAGATCGGGGAAACCTGGCCAATGTCTGCAGAGTGACATGTGTGCAGTCAATATCATCTTGTGTCTTCACAAAGCTGAATGTTTACTCCACCTGCCTGTCTCCGGCATGAGAGAATGAAATATATTCAGCTCTTTTGGAAGACAGCGAACTCCTTTATGCAACAGTGGACGGCCATCTAGGAGATGTTGCAAATATCCTCAGTTCCAGCCTGGAATGAGCCAAGGACATAAAATTTCATGGTCACAGTCACCTTCCAAGCTATTGGCAATGCTGTTCTTGTCTTACTTTGAGGCTGCTGTCATGGTTGCAGTAAGTGTCAGGTGTCAGGGAGGATGTCCTCCGTGGAGAAGAAAAATCCGCTAAACTGTTGCTCACTGAGGTTCAGGAAGGTGAAGTGCTCTCTGAATACTTTGGATGCATATGGCTTCCAGTCTTCCTCCCTCTTCCAGCAACTTGTCCTGCTTTGTGTTGCCTCTGCCTATTCTTTCTGTAATGTTGTAGCTCAAAGGAGTTGCATGATACATGATATTGTACTACACCCATTTCTGGGAGCAATCTGCTTGGAGAGGAGCCTTGAGGTCGAAAAACGTCATTTGGCACTTGCTGTAGGCCTCAGCAGATTTAAAGAACTCTAGAAATCACCAAACACTTGTATGATAGCAGGAGGCAGTAGAAATCAATTCACAACTAACCTGGAAGTAGTTGATGAGCCCTCTAAATAGGTCCCATCCTGCAGCTGAGTGCAGGTTCAATTGTGAGAATTAGCTGATGTATTGAGTTCTAAAATGATGGTACTGGAATCTAATCTGCTTACTTGGCACAATTCTGACTGACACTCCCAGTGTACATTCATGTCCTCATCAAAATGTATCTGCCACAGCTTGCTTTAAAAGTGTGTGTGCATTTGTTGACACCAGTTTTTTTGTCAAAAGGCAGCAGTAGCCCTGAAGAGTGCCACTGGGTTAAAATTCCTGGATACTGCATCTATTCGATAAGAATTAAAAATTTGGAACATGATATTCAAAGTCTTTATAATGTATTTATTATAAATAAAAGCAAAGCCCAAAGAAACTGAGGGCTAACTATAAAAATCTCAAAAAGTTCAAATTTGCAAAGTGTGGAAAATGTTCTGTTAGATCTATGGTTAATTTTGAATATATCAATGCATTATTCATGAAAAAAGCACCAACGTGATCAATCTATGCTTGAAAATGTCATATTAAGTTGTTTTTCAGCAGACAGTTTCAAGTGATCTAGGTGAATTGTTTGAAATTCACTGAAATAGAAATGAAGAGAAACTCTGAAATTTAGGCCAGTAGATGGTGCTGGGGTGTAGCTGACCCACCAGTCACAGATTCAGAAGGCAAACAGAGAGACTCTACACAGCATAATTTAGCCACTCAAGCTATTATACAACTAATCTATGTAGTAGCAATTGTAAAAATGAATATCTTTGTCAGTTCCAACATATCATAGGAGTTCACCATTATCCTAAAGTCCAGCCAGGATCCTATGGCTTGTTTAGCTTTAGGTCAGTGATCAAAATTAGTTCTTGTTGTGCGGTTGTTATACAAGTGGTTCTGCGTGTGCATGGTGAATCCTATTCTCATGTCAGCAACCGTTGCTTAAAGGAAGGAAAGGTGAGATTGTGAATGGAACATTCATTTCTTTCATTTGGATCTGACTCCACATTACTGTATATTTAGCTGCAAGTCCAAAGATGTGCTGGTTAGGCAGATTATCCATGCCAAATTGTCCCAAGATTTGTAAATTAAATGGATTAGCCATGGTAAATCTGTGGGGTTACAAAGTGTAGACGAACAGCTGCAATAATAATTCAACAACAATAATGGCAATAGTGGTTTTAAAATGGCTGTTCTGACTGAAAGCTAAGCATGCTGGGATTTTTGGTCAATTTACAGATTAAACCCAGATGCAAATCGGAAAGAGGCCCTGGCCTCAGAACTGTACTCTGAATCTTTCTGTGTTGGCCCAGATAAGGGAAGTTGTTTACATGAAGTGAGACAGCATGGCTTTGATTTTTATGGCTACTATGTATGGGCATGTCAAATGAACTAAATGTAATAGTGTCCTTCAAAAGTAATTTCACTGAATGTTCCAGCCATGTGATTGGTTTCTGGTTGCACAATTGGCTGGATGGCAGAGAATCTTCCAGAAGTGAGTGGAGAATTGTAGATAAAAAGACATGTGAGTCCTTTGTTTGACAGTGATAACTCAAAGAGACCAACCATCACAATAAGACCTGTACCCTGAAGAATGCTTCTGAGAAGAAGATAGATTCAACATCGGGGATATTTCTTGGCCAAGTTTTCCTAAACTCGGTAGTATCTATTCTCAGTTAAATAGTTAAAGTTGATGTTTGGGCAAGTTAACGTTCAGTTAAAGTTAAAGTGCAGTTTAAAAATTAAACTTTAGTGAAATTATCTGGATGACAATGTGGTAAATTGGATCAGCAAATTTGCTGATGATACAAAGATTGGAGGTGTAGTGGACAGTGAGGAAGGTTTTCAATGCTTGCAGAGGGATTTGGACCAGCTAGAAAAATGGGCTAAAAAATGGCAGATGGAGTTTAATGCAGACAAGTGTGAGGTATTGCACTTTGGAAGGACAAACCAAGGTAGAACATACAAGGTAAATGGTAAGACACTGAAGAGTGCAGTAGAACAGAGGGATCTGGGAATACAGGCACATAATTCCCTAGAAGTGGTGTCATAGGTAGATACGGTCAGAAAGAGTGCTTTTGGTACATTGGCCTTTATAAATCAAAGTACTGAGTATAAGAGTTGGAATGTTATGGTGAGGTTGTATAAGACATTGGTGAGACCGAATTTAGAGTATTGTGTGCAGTTTTGGTCACCTAATTACAGGAAGGATATTAATAAGGTTGAAAGAGTGCAGAGAAGGTTTACAAGGATGTTGCCGGGACTTGAGAAACTAAGTTATAGAAAAAGGTTGAATAAGTTAGGACTTTATTCCCTGGAGCGTAGAAGAATGAGGGGAGATTTGATAGAGGTGTATAAAATTATCTTGGGTATAGATAGAGTGAATGCAAGCAGGCTTTTTCTACTGAGGCTAGAGGAGAAAAAATCTAGACATGGGTTAAGGGTGAAGGGAGAAATATTTATAGGGAATATTAGTGGGGGGGGCTTCTTCACACAGAAAGTGGTGGGAGTGTGGAATGAGCTGCCAGATGAAGTAGTAAATGCGAGCTCACTTTTAACATTTAAGAAAAACTTAGACAGGTACCTGGATGAGAGGAGTGTGGAGGGATATGGTCTAGGTGCAGGTCGGTGGGACTAGGCAGAAAAATGGTTTGGCACAGCCAAGAGGGGCCAAAAGGCCTGTTTCTGTGCAGTAATGTTCTATGGTTCTATGGAAAATTGATTCTGTTAGAGATAAAGTTCAATAAAGAGTTAATGACTTGCAGCTGTTTGTGTTTGAGTTGGTGCCAGAAGTGTTACATAAAGAAATAATTGAATTACTGTCCTTGTTTGCGTCATTAAACTGGAATGCTTGAAAGGTGTTTAAATTAAAACTGTATAACAGAATGGGACCCCAGATAGACCTCGATAAGAGATAGCTACACTTACCCCAAGATCGAACCTTTTTTTTAAGTGATTAAAAATAACCCAGGCATTTCGCTTAGTGTGACAAAACAAAACCAGAACTAGTTTAAACAGGGGAGGTGATAATTTTATAGTTGGCCGTGAAAAGGGATTAAAGACCCACCTTTTGGTAGTATTATGGGGAGTGGATTGATTAACACTCTTGATAAGCCACGCAGGGGGGAGTAGGAATTAATTTTTGTAGTGTGAGCATTGTTCCTGGGCTAAGTGCTTTTCTTCCTTCCTTACTTAATCTAGAAGTGAGATTTTGAAATAAGGTTAGTCAAGGGGGAGGGTGAGTCCTATTGTCAACCATGAGGAAAAGCTAAAACCTAACTCTAGAGTAGAGTTCATCGTGCTCTCAATACTAACTGACTTGGAGGGGCTGATTGGTAAATTAGCAGGTGCTATACCACTGCAGGCATTTCTTGTTCTCCTGGGACAAAGCCTAGAGAAATGCATAGAAAACTACAGTAAGTTTACCGGGTCTGGGATCTGGGAGTCAGAAACATGCCGGAATCTGACAGTTCTGGAAATCTGCACAGTGCCCCGGTCTGTCAGTTTCCCAATTTGCTGGCCAGCCCAGGATCCCTGCAGTACTGCCCCTCCAGACACCAACCCCTCCGGCCTGATCCCAGCCCCCACAACAATTCCTGGGCCAGCCCTGGCCTCCCCTGTCCTGGAGCGCCCCGATGTTCAGCCCAACCCCCAGTAGTGGCGATGCTCCTACCCCACCTTCATCCTGGCAGACACCCCCCCCTGCTGACCACCCTCCACTTTGGGTCAGACCCCCCCGGGAGGCAGAGCCCCCCCCCGGCAGACTGCCCCCACAACCCACCCAATCGATGCCCTCCCTCCATCCCAGACCAATCGCCATGCAGGGGGACCTCTCACCCTCACCAATTTCCCGAGGCCCCATTCACAATAGGCCTGCCCCCTTAGCACTGCCCGATGCCAGATGGGCAGTGCCAAAGTTCCCCTGGGCATGAGCACTTTGCCCCTTGAGCAGTGCTAGGGGTACAGGCTGGCATTGCCGGGGTACCCATGCCCAGGCAGCACCTCCCTGCCGCCCAAGCCTCTAGGTAACCCCGATTACCCCCTCTTCATTCCGACAGGGTCAGTCTCCTGCTAGTTCCCTGAATGGGGGGAGCTACTCTGAACCCCACCACAATGAAGTACTCTTGGCACGGTGGGAGATTCAATCAGTACTGGAAAGTTCCCAATAATTAGATTTAAAATACATTTAAAACATCTTTAAAAAAAGATACAAATGGCTTACCTGTCTTCCCACCAGTTTCCAGCATGGCCTGTTCTTCGACTGTTCGCCATCTCTGGGAGATGCACATGCATTCCTGGCACATGCCCAAATCCCGGAACAAGGCTGGCGATGTGCATCTCCCAGCCTGACCCCACCAGAAAAGTTGCGGGTCAGGATGGGAGGATCGCGGGCACAGATAGGGATGTTGTCTGTATTTAGGACAGTCAAGTCTGAGGGAGATGGTGTTTATGGAATGTGTTGTGGGTTGTATCTGGAAAAGAATGCCCGTTTTGCATGTGTTGTTGACTGGAGACCCCTACCCCTTTTTCCGGGAGGCACCTAATTCCTCAGTAAGTTTAGAATTTGCCCCGGTCTAATGAATCTTGTGACTATTAATTTGCAAGGAGGGCATAGAATTACCAGGAAATGTTGTTGATTGGGAAGGAATGAATGTTTTAAAGAATCCCACCACTGTAATGTAGTTCTGAATGCAGAATTAACCGTCCCACCAATGGATTGTCTTACATCATTCGTGCTATGACTATGAACCCCATTGAAACAGTTCATGTGGGGTAAGGAGCTTAAACCCTCACCAACATCACAAAGAACCCCAAGGTGTGCTTTATTTTTTTTTGAAAAGGGGGTGTAGTGTGCAGTGTGGTGTGGTGTTACAGAATTGAGAGAGAAAGGAACTATGTTCTCTCACCTTAGTAGGGAAATATTGTAAATTAATTGGCAAAATGAAAAAGTTGATTAGAGAAAATGAAGTTGAGCTGATATTTGAGTAGGTTTTGCATTTCAGTGTGTATGTGTGGTCCGGTTGCTTGTTAAATATAGGTGGTTGTTGTTGCCTTGGATTGAGAGCAAGAGTTGTTAAAGCCATCATTTGTTCTTGGGGAGTATTCTTTGTGGGCACTAAATGCAATGCTTTACACTTTGGTTTGATTTCAAAAGGACTGAGAAAATGTTAAAACTGTTAAAATTTAAGTTCAAGATTTCTTGAATTTATTTTTGTTTTGAGTTTTATCATAGTTTGGAAGATAGAAGAATGAAGGTGACCATCTTAATCTATTTTCTTTGAATGATTTTTTTTTATCCCAGTTTAAAATGTTGGATTTGAATGAAAGGGAAAATGTTGTGGAATAAATGTTGGAAACTTCCATTCATGTCTGTGTGCATTCAGTAAAGCATTTGCATGGATGTTTTTGTTATGCTGTTTGCTTTAATGTTTTAGTGTTCTTCTCCTAATCATGATTTTACAATAGTGGGTTTGATACAGAGGTTAAAATCAAATAGAAATTGCAATAAATTAAAGTAAGAAAAGTTTTTGGAATTCCTTTACTTTTTGAATATAACCAATGGTCATGGTTGTACTTAAGAGATATAGGATATAAAGTTACTTAGAACAATTTTTTTGGAAGGTAAATTGAAATTTTAAAATCAAAGTACATAAATTGGAGTTTGAAATAACCAATTTGAATTTTGAATAATCCTGGGTTCAAATTGTGATAAGAAAAGAGTTAAAGCTTGGCAGAAACCATGTGTTCTTTTCATTGTCTTGAAAAAATCATATCACCACATTGGAATGTGTTTTATTTCTTGTGTTTTCTTAACTGACAGAGATTTCACCATCTTGATGTTAACATTTGAATTTGGAATAATTTTACCAAGTAATATGTCTTTGTTTTGTCAGTTTTTTACATAGAATAAGTGTTATCTATGGTAATGCACACATGAATATGTAAAGTTTGTTTGATTCAATATACCTAAATGTTAAAAAGTTGGGAGTTAATTTTCTGTGAAAAGTTAAGAGTTCTGCAGAGTGTCAATGGGATTACAACAGATGACAGGATTTTTTCTAATATTTAGTTATCTGGGGTTACAGGAGTTAAAATGTTTAGAAGAGGAACAAGTAAAGCATTTGTGCAAATCATGTTATTCATAAATAAAATTCTGCTAAAAGTAGATGAAATGATGGACGAGTTTCCCCTACAATTGTTAAACAGGTAGAAAATGATTTAAATTACTTCTTATTTGTACTTTGGGTACATAGTGTTAATTGAGTCATAAAAGAATATAATATGTGCATGCTAGTAGGAGACAGATTTTGAACTGTGACTGTGAAAAGTTAAATTTAAAATAGCAGTTCTGACAAAAGTGTTTATTTTTAAACATCAAATACGTTGGAGCGTTTAACCTGCCTCTTCAGTACTTTTAGTACATAGCCCTCCTAAATCCAAATTTAAACTCTTCCACCTGTACCAATGATTTATGATTGTCCTGTGTATAACTCTGAACGTAAAATGGTGTAATCATAACAAATTTGAACAAGGTTTTATATGAGAATGTTTCCTATGAATTATTATCAGTTGCAATGGATTTCACTAAAATACATTTACCTGATTGGTGTCCCTCTCAACTTCGGGAATTACATTTTCATTTAACACAGAGGTTGTTAAATCAAGAAGTGGCAAGTGAGGAGCTTCAAAAAGTTGTCAGAGGAGGGAGTTAATTAATAATTGACAATTGCTATAGTGCAGTAGTTTTCATGGTTAATATTGTGATTTCACAAACCTGGACATTAAATTTCAAGCATTAACCAGGTGGGTTAAGACAACTTGAATTGCACAATGAAAGTTAGGCATCCAGATATAGACATTACTAAAGTAAACACTGCTTACTGTTCAATTTGTAAGATGGAAATGGAAAAAATAATGTACAGTTGCATATGGAAATGCTGTTACAAAACAAAAATCCCGTTAAGTGTAAATATAACATTTGTAACATGTTAATAGCTAGTTTGGCTGGATTTTGATATTACATGGTTGGGAAACAGTTTGGTCATGGTCTGTGGTCCATTATACCATCCACCCCAGGATCAAGAGGAGGGACTGTGGACGGAGAAAGAATAGCTGCAATAATAATTTAAAAACAATAGTGGCAATAGGGGCTTTAAAATGGCTTTTCTGGCCGAGATCTAAGCATGCTGGGATTTTTGGTCAACTTATAGATTAAAACTAGATGTAGGTCGTAAAGAGGTTCTGGTCTAAGAGCTGTGATCTGAATGTTTCTGTATTGGCCCAGGTAAGGGAAGTTGTTTACGTGAACTGAGACAGCATGACTTTGATTTTTATGGCTGCTGTGTATGACACGTCAAATGAACGAAGTGTAATGCGTTCTTCAAAAGTAATTTCACTGGACGTTCCAGCTATGCGATTGGTTCCTGCTTGCAGAATTGGCTGGATGACAGAGAATCTTCCAGAAGTGAGTGGAGAATTGTGGATAAAAAGACATGAGTCCTTTGTTTGGCAGTGATAACTCACAGAGACTAACCATCGCAACAAGACCTGTATCCTGAAGGATGCTTCAGAGAAGAAGATAGATTCTACATCAAGGATATTTCTTGGCCAAGGTTTTCCTAAACTTGATTATATCTATTTTCAGTTAAATAGTTAAAGTTGATGTTTAGTTAAAGCTGATATTCAGTGAAAGTTAAAGTGCAGTTTAAGAACTAAAGTTCAGTGAAAGTTGATGTCCAATTAGAGTTAAAATTTAGGAAAGAGGTAATGATTTGTAACTGTATATGGTTGAGTTGGTGCTGGAAGTGTTAAATAAAGGAATAATTGAATTACTGTCATTGTTTATCTCATTAAACTGGAATGTTTGGAAGGTGCTTAAATTAAAACAGTTTAACTAGGGACAGGACAAGGGAGAGGGCCTGGGTGAGATAATCTGCCAGACAGTCAGTGCAGACTTGATGGGCTGAATGGTCTCTATTTCCTAAATGTGATAATCATCTCACAAGCTCTGAAGATACGTTCACAGTAATGCATAAACTGCATCTCTGAAGATATGTAAAGCGGGATTTCTTGGGCGAAACCAGAAATTCCCACCCAAGGTCAACGAAGATTTCCATTGTTGGACCCTTGCCTGCTTTAGTTCTGTCACGGGCAAGGAGGTAGAGATGCAGCTGTGGTGTTTTTTGCTGTCCCTACAATCTGTGCTTCAGTGGATCAATTACTTTCAAGGTTTAACACACTCTATAGCTTTTGGCATCCTGCTCCAATGTGCATGCTTGATGGATAGATAGCGAAAGCTTCATGTATCAGGCTCTCCTGAAGAAAACATCCTTGTAAAGCCATGGCATTTAGTTCTTGCAAAAAGATGGGGTGTTCTGGATCTGGAGTGCTTTCTCTGAGATCAAGTTCAGCAAATTCATTTGTGTGACAGGAGAAAATTTGTTTATTTGCATCGGAAATAATTTTCTTCTCAGTCCGACCTGTTTGCAGCAAAATGTTTGTACTCGAATAGGCAAGGTGTTGTATTCTAAAATAGCATCACTCTAGGTCTTCTGGCTAGTACCCCTATTATACAAAGATGGCCTATAGGCTTGATTCCACACATTTCAATTTCAGCAAGGCTGCCTTTCAAACCAAATGCAAGACTGTGTTCTCAATCTTAAAGCTCTCGTCATTAATCAATGCTGTACTGAACAGTACACCTCACACTACAGGTGTGTTAGTTGAGTGTATTCCAGCTGAACTCAATTCCAGCTGTAAGATCCAGGTGTTTGGCTTATTTCTCAAAATTGAAGTCAATAATCAAATTAAAATACATTACACCTCTGCAATTTAGCTGTGAGACTTGTCAGCTTTCCTCAGGAGACTAAAAGTCTCCACAAATCCTTCTAATTGCCTGTTTATTTTCTGACCTTGATTTAGGGGTTGGCATACTCATTCAAATTTTTATCTTTGTGTTAATTTGAGCAGAGAAAGGCCAATTTATGATGATTCCAAGATTATTATTCCCCAGGATGTTCCAGTCATCCCATAGTCTTCCCTGTCCACTCTTATACTCTGCCCAGTCCTACTCTCTCACTCTGCCCAGTCGCTCCCACACTCACCAAATTCCCACTCTCACACTCTGCCCAGTAGCTCACACACTGTGTCCAGTCGTACTCTCATTCTGCCTAGTCACTCTCATTGTCTCCCCAGTCCCGCTCTCACAATCTGCTCGGTCCCACTTTACAATTTTCCCAATCCCGCTCTCACATACTGCCCAGTTGCTCTCACACTCTGCCCAGTCACTGTCACACCCTAACCAGTCGCTCTCACACTGTGTCCAGTCGCACTCTCACTCTGCCCAGTCGCTCTCACACTCTCCCCATTCCTACTCACACTTGTCATGTGAGTGTACCTTTATTGAAGGTTTTTCTTAAATTATGCTGTTTACAGTTTCTCTGATGTCATTGGGGGTGGAGTTAAGCCTGTGGCAGTCAGGTGATAGGAGTTTCAGTTTCATTTGTGGCAGTCAGATGATAGGGGTTTTCTCCCTTGGGATTTCTGTATTGTTTTGGGAAGTGTGTTGGAAAAGTTTAACAGCAAACTAAGAAGCAGTTCCTCTCTACCTCCCTGTTCTACTCTTTGTTTGGTTGTGAAACTATTGTCAGATAGTTGAAGGAGAGGCTTGTTGCCTTCCTGCCTTAACAAAGCTGCGTTTTGGGAAACAGATTTGACTACAACCTCTTATGAGTTTCTTCACAAAGGATTGTCAGCTTTCAACCCAGGAGGCTGGATTCCTGTAACAAGTGGACATTAACCCATGTTGTATTGTGCTTATTTGGAGGGCTGTGTGTTTTGGATGTTGGCTTTGGTTGGAACACATTTGAGATATTCCTTCTAAGTTATACACTATCATAGTTGTTGTGTTTTTTGCTTGTAAGTGCTAAAATTTCTTTCTAATTGTCTTACTAGACATGTCAACAATATCCTTAATGAAAATTTCTTTTTGATAAAAGCTCCTCAAGGGTCAGCTGAAGTGAAACCTCTCATGCTCATCCTTGCCAACTTCACCGTAAAAGGTTATAGGTCAGGCGAGCTTCACAGAACCACTTGAAGAATCCAACCTGACTTGGAACACACTCTGTCCAGTCACTCACACATTCTGCCCAATCACTCTCACAATCTTCCCAGTCGCTCTCACAATCTTCCCAGTCTCGCTCTCACACTCTGTCCAGTCGCTCTCACACTCTGTCCAGTCGCTCTCACACTCTGTCCAGTCGCTCTCACAATCTTCCCAGTCTCGCTCTCACACTCTGTCCAGTCGCTCTCACACTCTGTCCAGTCGCTCTCACACTCTGTCCAGTCGCTCTCACAATCTTCCCAGTCTCGCTCTCACACTCTGTCCAGTCGCTCTCACACTCTGTCCAGTCGCTCTCACACTCTGTCCAGTCGCTCTCACAATCTTCCCAGTCGCTCTCACAATCTTCCCAGTCTCGCTCTCACACTCTGTCCAGTCGCTCTCACACTCTGTCCAGTCGCTCTCACAATCTTCCCAGTCGCTCTCACAATCTTCCCAGTCTCGCTCTCACACTCTGTCCAGTCGCTCTCACACTCTGTCCAGTCGCTCTCACACTCTGCCCAGTTGCTCTCACACTCTGTCCAGTCGCTCTCACAATCTTCCCAGTCGCTCTCACAATCTTCCCAGTCTCGCTCTCACACTCTGTCCAGTCGCTCTCACACTCTGTCCAGTCGCTCTCACACTCTGTCCAGTCGCTCTCACACTCTGTCCAGTCGCTCTCACAATCTTCCCAGTCTCACTCTCACACTCTGCCCAGTCGCTCTCACACTCTGTCCAGTCGCTCTCACACTCTGTCCAGTCGCTCTCACACTCTGTCCAGTCGCTCTCACAATCTTCCCAGTCTCACTCTCACACTCTGCCCAGTCGCTCTCACACTCTGTCCAGTCGCTCTCACACTCTGTCCAGTCGCTCTCACACTCTGCCCAGACGCTCTCACACTCTGCCCAGACGCTCTCACACTCTGCCCAGTCGCTCTCACACTCTGCCCAGTCGCTCTCACACTCTGCCCAGTCGCTCTCACACTCTGCCCAGTCGCTCTCACACTCTGCCCAGTCGCTCTCACACTCTGCCCAGTCGCTCTCACACTCTGTCCAGTCGCTCTCACACTCTGTCCAGTCGCTCTCACAATCTTCCCAGTCCCACTCCCACACTCTGCTCAGTCGCTCTCACACTCTGCTCAGTCGCTCTCACACTCTGTCCAGTCGCTCTCACACTCTGCTCAGTCGCTCTCACACTCTGCCCTGTCACTCTTACACTCTGCCCAGTCGCTCTCACACTCTTCCCAGTCTCACTCTCACACTCTGCCCAGTCGCTGTCACACTCTGTCCAGTCGCTCTCACAATCTTCCCAGTCCCACTCTCACACTCTGCCCTGTCACTCTCACACTCTGCCCAGTCGCTCTCACACTCTGCCCAGTCACTCACACTCTGCCCAGTCGCTGTCACACTCTGTCCAGTCGCTCTCACACTCTTCCCAGTCCCGCTCTCACACTCTGCCCAGTCACTCTCACACTCTGCCCAGTCGCTCTCACACTCTGCCCAGTCGCTCTCACACCCTGCTCAGTCGCTCTCACACTCCGCCCTGTCGCTCTCACACCCTGCTCAGTCGCTCTCAAAGTCTGCCTCGTCACTCTAAATTTCTGCCCAGTCCTGCTGTCACACTCTGTCCAGTCGCTCGCACCATTAGGTACTGGGTAATGAACCGGGCCAAGTGTTAGATTTGTTTGTGGGAGAGCACTTTGGTGATAGTGACCACAATTTGGTGTGCTTCATTATTGCAACAAAGAGGGATAGGGTCACACAGCAGGGCAAGGTTTATAATTGGGGCAGGGGTAATTATGATGTGATTAGGCAAGAATTAGGGAGCATAAGATGGGAACAGAAACTGTCAGGTATGGGCACAAATGAGAAGTTTTTCAAGGATCAAATACTGCGTGTCCTTGATAGGTATCCCTGGCAGACAGGGAGGAAATGGCCGAGTGAGGGAACCATGGTTCACAAAAGAGGTTGAATGTTTTGTTAAGAGGAAAAAGGAAGCGTATGTAACGATGAAAAAACAAAGTTCAGTTGGGTCGCTTGAGGGTTACAAGGTAGCTAGGAATAAGTTAAAGAAAGGGCTTAGGAGAGCTAGGAGGGGACATGAGAAGTCCTTGGCGGGTCGGATAAAGGAAAACCCCAAGGCTTTTTACTCTTATGTGAGAAATAAAAGAATGACCAGGTGAGGTTAGGGCCAATGAAGGATAGTAGTGGGAACTTGTGCATGGAGTCAGAAGAGATAGGTAAGGCGTTGAATGAATACTTTTTTTCAGTGTTCACTAAGGAGAGGGGCCATGTTTTTGAGGATGAGTGTGTGACACAGGCTGATAGGATGGAGGAAGTAGATGTTCTGAGGGAAGATGTATTAACAATTTTGAAAAACCTGAAGGTCGATAAGTCCCGTGGGCCAGATGGGATACATCCTAGGATACTTTGGGAGGCAAGGGATGAGATTGCGGAGCCTTTAGCTTTGATCTTTGGGTCCTCACTGTCCATGGAGATTGTGCCAGAGGACTGGAGAGTGGTGAATGTTGTTCCTCTCTTCAAGAAAGGAAATAGGAATGACCCTGGTAATTATAGGCCAGTTAGTCTTACTTCAGTGATCGGTAAGTTAACGGGTCCTGAGAGATAGGATTTATGACCATTTGGAAAGATGCAGTTTAATCTGAGATAGTCAGCACGGGATAAGTCCTGCCTCACAAATTTGATTGAATTCTTTGAGGAGGAACTAAGTGTGTGGACAAAGGTAGAGCAGTTGATGTCGTATGCATGGATTTTAGTAAGGCGTTTGATAAGGTTCCACATGGTAGGCTCATTAAGAAGGTAAGGAGGTGTGGGATTGAAGGAAAATTGGCCGATTGGATAAGTAATTGGCTGTATCATAGAAGCCAGAGGGTGGCGGTGGAGGGAAAATTTTCAGACTGGAGGCCAGTTACCAGCGGTGTATCACAGGAGTCAGTGCTGGGTCCTCTGATATTTGTGATTTTTATCAATGACTTGGAAGAGGGGGCTGAAGGGTGGGTTTGTAAATGTGCTGATGACACCAAGGTTGGTGGAATAGTGGATGAGGTGGAGGGCTCTTGCAGGCTGCAAAGAGACATTGATAGGATGCAGAGTTGGGCCAAAAAGTGGCAGATGGAGTTTAACCCTGATAAGTGCAAGGTGATTCATTTTGGTAGGACAAACTTGAATGAGGATTACAGGGTCAATGGCAGGGTTCTGAGGAATGTGGAGGAACAGAGAGATCTTGGGGTTCATATCCACAGATCTCTGAAGGTTGCCACTCAAGTGGATAGAGCCGTAAAGAAGGCTTATAGTGTGTTAGCGTTTATTAACAGGGGGTTTGAGTTTAAGAGTCGTGGGATTATGCTGGAACTTGGTGAGACCACATTTGGAATATTGTGTGCAGTCCTGGTCACCTCACTATAAGAAGGACGTGGAAGCATTGGAGAGAGTGCAGAGGAGATTTACCAGGACTGGTTTGCAGGGTAGGTCTTATGAAGAAAGGCTGAGGGAGCTGGGGCTTTTCTCTTTAGAGCGGAGGAGGATAGAGGTGACTTAATAGAGGTCTATAAGATGATGAGGGGGATAGATAGAGTGGACATTCAGAGACTATTTCCTCGGGTGGATGTACCTGTTACTAGGGGGCATAACTATAAGGTTCATGGTGGAAGATATTGAAGGGATGTCCGAGGTAGATTCTTTATCAGACAGTGTTTGGAGTGTGGAATAGACTGCCTGCTGTGATAATGGAGTCAGACACTTTAGGAACTTTCATGCAGTTAATGGATAGGATATGGAGCAGACCAGAATGATAAGGAGTGAGATAGCTTGATCTTGGGTTTGGACATAGCTTGGCACAACATTGAGGGCCAAAGGGTCTGTACTGTGCTGTACTGTTTTACGTTTCTGTGTTTCACACTCTGTCCAGTCGCTCTCACACTTTGCCCAGTCACCCTCACACTCTGCCCTGTCGCTCTCACACTCTGCCCAGTTGCCCTCACACTCTGCCCACTCGTTCTTACACTCTGCCCAGTCTGCTCCAACCTCCTGCCTAGAACACTCTCATACTCCTGGAGGCCAACCTCATGGGGCCATTGAGGTCATCTCAGATATCACGTGATATGATCTCCAGGAAAATGTTGGAACCCTCATGTGTCAGCCCTCCCACGATGGTGAAGGATGATCACATTTGGAGAAGTTAGCTGTCTTAAGTTGCCTTAAAATACAACCTGCACATTTTCCATCATGCAGACTGGACTATCTCAGTAGGTGAATGGGGAATTTTGGCTTGCATCTGTCTGTCAACTCTGTAATACCAAATACCATGGCCCTGTATTCAGAGAGTAGGCAGGATGTTCAACATTTACTGATCCATTCAAGAAACTTTCAACATGCTGATTGGAAAACCTTGTGACACTCTTTTATTTGTAATCCAGAATGAAATTGGTGTCCAATAAGTTGACACAGCCTGTATTTAAAATGCCCTGGCACATTCAGAAAAATGGTGTATTGTTGTACCCTGAAAATGCTGCTCAGATTCGATCAGTCATAGCATTTAGCTTCAAGTTCTTCACTGAATAAAGTCTCTCTAGGATAAAGAAAGTTCCTGAATTTGGCATTTAATAGCTGTTCCTGCTACATGATGCTGCCGCGAAGTTCAAACGCTACAGGCCTATATAATGTAGTTTGTGTCACATTACCCAGCTATAATGTGCTGAGGAATCAGATTGCCTCCTGTCTCTGGAGTTATGCTGCCACCCCTTGTGTTGATGTGCAGCTCAAGCTGATTAACATTAGTGTTAAAATGTCAGTATAATGGCAGACTGGATAAGAATTTTCTAAGTTGGAAACGTCTTACATTTTGCTGTCCTCGTGCCATATGGAAGAATTAAACATGATTGCATGTGCAAGTTCTATCAGCATCCATTGACTGCTGTTCCATGTTTATGTGTGAAAAGAAAAATGAAACCTGGCTGCCAATTTTTTAATTAATGGATCATGTCTGCCAACTGCTGAGTCTTCCTTTCTTTGAAGAGATTGGCTGACTTGAGCTGTGTAATGGGATGTTCAATAGTTCAATTGTTCTGTACTTGATTATGTCAGTCTGTATACTATTGATGCTCATTGTAATTTATTGCTTCGGTCTGCATTTACACTCAGTGAAGAATCTGTTAAACCGTGTCCTGCACCTCTACAACTGACCCCTCGGCCCACAAAACCATGGCAACAACTCCAAGTTGATATTTTTGGAAAAGTGCAAGCAGACCCGAGGAATCAATTTATATAGCAAATGGTCAGAGATTACTGTAACAAATTCCATGTCCACACTTTGGTCATTGAAATTCTAGGCACTTTGCTTACTAAATGAAGTTTGCTGGAGACTATGGTCAGTACTTTTTTAATTATATTGTTAAGGTTCATTAGCAGTAACTTTCATTAATGGCAATTACATCGCAAAGCTTTGATGACAATCACATTGTTAAGGCAATTGCATTGTTAAATGGCTGATGGGTATCGGGGCTAATCTGTAAACATTAATTGGTGCAACACCACAACCCAAAGGAGTATAACTGGGAGCATGCAGCAGCTGTATTTGTAGCCTTGTATCTCTGTTTTACTGACCATCCTAATCACATTTTGTTTAGAGGTTTTAAGTTTCCTTTGTGATTTACACAGAGGTTAGCACTGCAGCCTCACAGTGCCAGGGACCTGGGTTCCATTCCGGCCTTGGTCACTATATGTGTGGAGTTTGCACGTCCTTCCAGTGTCTGCATGGGTTTTCTCCCAGTGCTTTGGTTTCCACCCACCGTCCAAAGATGTGCTGGTTTGGTGGGGATTTAGAGAGGAAAAGATTTGAACAATCCATTCATATCCGACTTTGCACGTACCAATCCACCCATATTCTCTGATTAGAAAGACGCCAGCATGCCACTGACCATTCTTAATCCATTTCTGCCATTCAACACGAATGTCAGAGTTAAAGGAGAAGAAATCACAAAGCAAAGCAAAAACAAGTGAGCAGGGTGCAAGGGAAGCATGATTTGAGTTGGAGTTTGAGTTTGCATCAAATGGCCAAATTGCGACACAAACTTGCATCATCTCTATCAGGACCAAAGCAGATCAAACAGTTGCTTGGTGCCAATGCTAATCTGTTGGATGGCTACACCAAGTGGAATGTGAAGTGCTTAGCATAGAGCAGATTAAGATATTTCAAGGATATTTGTGGCCTAGTGATATCATCGTTCGACAATTAATCCAGAAACTCAGCTAATATTCTGGGGGCCCGGGTTTGAATCCCGCCATGGCAGATGATAGAACCTGAATTCAGTAAAAAGAAATCTGGAATTAAGAATCTACTGATGACCATGAAACCATTGTCGATTGTCAGAAAAGCAGTGCACTAATGTCTTTTAGGGAAGAGAATCTACCATCCTTACCTGGTCTGGCCAACATGTGACTCCAGAGCCATAGCAATGTGGTTGACTCTCAACTGCTCTTCTAACCTTCTACAATAAAGTTTATTTTGTCAGTTTAAAACTATGAAGTCTTGTGGCTTCAATCTCTTTGTGGGTAAGTGCAATTTCCAACTTTGTCTCCTTTAAACAAAATAATACTGGCTCCGATTGGATCACGACACTGTACATCACACAGCTAGACTACACTGAAATGACAAAAAAGAACCTATAAAGACATAAGTGCATCAAAGATTTCAAGTTTACAAGACTGTGCCGGACTGAAGAATAAACAGAAAATGTTGGAAAGTCTCAGCAGGTCTGATAGCATCTGTGGAGACAGAACAGAGGTAACGTTTTGAGTCTGGATGACCCCTCATCAGAGTTGAACCTGATTCCATGGTTTGCATGGAATGTAAGTAACAAGCCGCAATGTTCCAGAGGAACTGGCGTGGATGAGGTGTGCATGGGAAGTAGGGAATACTTTGCAGCAAGCAGCCTTTGTGGGCCATCCTTGAGATACATGTACCTGTTTACTGGTCAGAAACTTTTCCTGTCTATTGGACCCCAGATCCTTCAGATTGTGCACAGTATTAAGCTGCTTACCATCTTCTGCCACATCTGCCAACTTTGTTCTCCAGGCAAGATGCCTGAAAATGTCAAATTTGAGAATCCTCTTCAATTTGTGGGTGTCATTTCACCAACCCTGAAATAGGTGAGTGGCAGCTTTAGCAGTCAGTCACTTGTCCACAGTTGTTCCACCAAAGTAAGATGAAGAACAAATCACATTGTTGAACAACAATGGGGAACATTTGAATAGATGTTGAACAAAATGCAAGAATGGTCAAACCAAACAATGACGGGATATATGGGAACAACTGAGGGTTAGGAAAGAGACCTATATTAAATATATAGACACCAGGCAGTACATTGCGTAGAATACAATGTTTTAAGAAGAAAAGTAAATAAAATTGAGGAAGGCAAAGGGGAACTATCATCTTAAATTACTAAGGGATTCTACAGATTCTATAAAACAAAAAGGCAAAATATTTTACAGGCACATCAATAAAAAGGTTAGAATGGTAATGTGACAATTAAAGGATCAACTGGATAATACCACAAGGAATGATAGAAAGATGGTGTAAATATCAAATATTTATTTTGCTTCACTATTTAGCAGGGAGATGGAACAAATATATATAGCATTAAATTATGAGATGACTATTGAGATAAATGAATTTAAAATAAAGAAGGAGATGTGTTGGATGAACTAGGTTCAATCTGCATGGTTTCCAGTGGCAAAGGCAAGAACCCATCACGCTAACCCTCAAAAATCCATATATTCCACTTGATTTCTGTGTGTTACAATTTGGATGCATTAGTTATAAAGAATTCTTATCATCAACATCACAAACAAAACTTCAGAGACACTAGGGCTCAATTTTAATCCCGCATTTTCCTTTGGGCAGTTCCTAAAATATGAGGAATGATCAGGCATCCGGATAGCACTCTCATCCCTTTAAACTTTGAACTTCATGCCCAGAAGAGGTCATGGAGCTCTCACAAAAGACAGATGGGGTTCTAATTAATGTGCAAAAGTCAAGGTTAAAATCTGATGACATCTTCGGCACCACAGCGTGGCCCAAGCTGTGGGATATGAAACAAGAGCTGCCAGTTACCCATAGTAAGTGTTGACACGGTATCTGATTATATGTGTGTGTATGTGTGTGCGTGCACACGTGTGTGTGCGATTTGAGTATTAGATACGTATCAGAACTTTTATAAGATTTATAAGAACATAAGAACATAAGAAATAGGAGCAGGAGTAGGCCATCTAGCCCCTCGAGCCTGCCCCGCCATTCAGTAAGATCATGGCTGATCTGAAGTGGCTCAGTTCCACATTCCCGCTTTCTCCGCATAACCCTTAATCCCCTTGCCTACCAAAAACCTATCTACCCGCGTCTTAAATATATTTAGTGAGGCAGCCTCCACCACTTCAACGGGCAGAGAATTCCAGAGATTCACCACCCTTTGAGTGAAGAAGTTCCTCCTCAACTCCGTTCTAAACTGCTCCCCCCTTATCTTGAGGCTGTGCCCTCTAGTCCTGCTGTCCTTTCTGAGCGGGAAGAACCTCGCAACCTCTACCCTATCCACCCCCTTCATCATCTTACACGTCTCGATAAGATCCCCCCTCATTCTTCTAAACTCCAACGAGTACAAACCCAGTTTACTCAGCCTCTCTTCATAGTTCAACCCCCTCAACTCCGGTATCAGCCTAGTGAACCTCCTCTGCACTCCCTCCAAGGCCAAAATATCCTTGCGCAAGTGTGGTGACCAAACTGCACACAGTACTCCAGCTGCGGCCTCACCAGTGCCCTGTACAGTTGCGGCAAGACGTCCCTACTTTTATATTCTATCCCCCTCGCTAAGAAGGCCAACATCGCATTTGCCTTCCTGATCACCTGCTGCACCTGTAGGCTGGGTTTTTGCGACTCATGCACAAGGACCCCCAGGTCCCTCTGCACTGTAGCATGCTGCAGCTTTTCGCCCTTTAAATAGTAGTCCCTCCTACTATTATTCCTGCCAAAGTGTATAACCTCACACTTGCCTATCTAGATCCCTCTGCAGACTTTCCACACCCCCCGCACAATTTGCTTTTCCACTTATCTTTGTGTCATCAGCAAATTTCGACACCCTACACTCAGCTCCCTCCTCCAGATCATCTATATAAATGGTAAATAGCTGAGGCCCCAGCACCGATCCCTGGGTCACTCCACTAGTCACCAACTGCCAATCCGAATAGCACCCATTGACACCTACTCTCTGCCTCCTATTTGACAGCCAATCCTCTATCCACGCTAACACCTTACCCCCAACTCCATGCCCCCGACCTTCTGTAATAACCTTTCGTGTGGCACCTTATCAAATGCCTTCTGAAAATCGAGAAACACCACATCCACCAGTTCCCCTCTGTCCACCGCACTAGACACATCCTCATAGAATTCCAATAAATTCATCAGACACGACTTCCTCTTAACGAATCCGTGCTGCGTCTGCTCTATCAAACAATTCTTCTCAAGATGCCTCGCTATTTCTTCTTTGATGACGGATTCAAGCATTTTTCCTACAACAGACGTTAAACTAACCGGCCTATAATTTCCTGCCTTTTGCCTGCTATCCTTTTTAAACAGCGGTGTAACATTAGCCGTTTTCCAATCTTCTGGCGCTTCCCTGGAATCCAGCGAGGTTTGGAAAATAATCACCAAGGCATCCACTATCACCTCTGTCATTTCCTTCAGAACCCTGGGATGCATTCCATCTGATCCTGGGGACTTGTCCACCATCAGTCCCGCTAGTCTGTTGAGCACTACCTCTCTAGTGACAGTGATCGCATTCAGGCCTTCAACTCCTACCATCCTTCTATCTTTAATACCCGGTAAACTATTCACGTCCTCCTCCGTGAAGACCAAGGCAAAAAACTTATTTAATCACACGCAGTGTGATTTGTAATACATAATATAACATGTTTTCAAAAATACATGTTTAAATTCTCTGAAAGTGGTTATGTATGTTTCTATGCATACAGCACCTCTGTAACTCCAGGTACTTTCTATACTATATTCACTTTAAATTAATCTATTCTGATCTATTATTCTTTTTATCCCAGGCTATCCTAAACCCCCCCAACACAAATTAAATTATGTTGTTCTTGCAGTTAAATCTGTGACTTCAAGCGGTGTTCTGTAGCAGGAGAAACAGAAGCGCTCCTCAAGAGTGCCTCAGCCTCTGGAGACCAGGCTCACAGCTCCCTTGCCTGCTTTGACCTGCAGCCTCCCCTCCCCCAACCCCAAACCAGGCCTCCCTATTTTAGACTCCATGTCCCAGCCTTCCCAATCAGAGGCCTACTCCCCAGCCTGTTTGGCTAGCCACCATGCAGGCAGGAGGCAGAGCACTTATAGAATACAACAGAAGTCTTTCCAATAAGGGCCTCCACATCCCCTGTTTTGCCCAGCTACGGGGCAAATTTCAGCCCCTGCTTGCCACACCATGAAAATCAAGGTCACAACAGAAACCAGCAGTGTCGCAGTGTGATAGCTGGAGTTTGACTGTCTGAGTATAGGGTGTTTAGTGACCGAGGTAACATACAGAATTAAAAACTTAAACTTTTCTCAGGATGGAGTAGGCGCTTGTGAAACAATTATTAAATGTAATGATGCACACTCACACAGACTTCGTCAGGACCACAAAAGGAATTTATTAACAAGGAAAATCTGTATAGAGGCTGACAACATTTCCCCCGCCGCCACCCACCCCCCCCCCCCCCCCCCCCCTCCCTCCCCAGGCTGCCCAAATGCCTACATGTCTTCTACTTGTCTTTAGACTGAGAGAGGACTCCATCCTCTGGAGTGATTATCAATTCTCTGTCCCAATTGGTCCCTCAAGCTAGGTGACCCACTTCTGCTGTGTTGCCCTTTAACGGACAATCACCACATTCTCCGCCCCCCCCGCCCCTTTAACTCCCTTACAGAATCTTCAATAACCAAGTTACTCAAGCCCAAGCTCTAACTAAACGTTATACACACGAGTTGGACAATCATAAATTGAGTCTTGGAGGGGTTTTCTGTTGCTTGAAGAGAGGTGTAATTCTGTTGTCTGAGTTGCTTCCACAGGATCAACATTAGCAGGAATTGCAAAGAATGGGTACCCTGTCTGGCACAAGCAGTTTGTTGCCACTTGCTTCCACAGGGACATCAGTTATGTCTATAACAGGTTGATGAAATACTTTGATAATTATAGGTTCAAAAATATTTCTTGACAACAATATTGACTGCTGGAGTGACTCTCTACTCCTCAAGTGATCCAAATGATTACAAATGATCTAATCCTCCTTGTCAACTGGGTACAACAGGATTCGGATTACATAGGTAATGATTCCAGGGATCTAACTTGATCTACCATGGAACTTTCTTATTAGACACCATGTCATATTTTGCACTTAATATGGGTTTTTAATTGTTGCAGTGGTGATGGCCTATTGATGAGGTCTTGAGGCTTGGATGTTTAACTCATGTTTTAGCACAGCAGGCTAGGAGATTGTCACTTCGGCCAACTCATGGCATTCGCACCCCACGAGTGTCTCCCAGCGCTGGATTGCTGGCAGCATCTGCTCCAGGCTGGGGAGCCGCAAAGACAATTTACATGGTCACTTTAATACAATTTGAATGTAATCAGCGGGCGATCGAAGGGTGTGTGCGTTCCTACTATCATCCTGCATAAAGATCGGTGGGGGAAGGAGGGAGGAGAGAGGGAGATCAGAGCGGGCCGGCAGGGGGGCGGGGAGGTGGAAGGGGAGGGTGGCTAGGAAATGTCGGGAGCCCTGCGATTGAGCCATTGGTGGTGGGGAGGGTGAGGGGGGGGGGTGGGGGGGTCCCGTGTGGGGGAGTCAGTGTTGCAGGGGTCATGGGACTGGCTAGCGATTGCAGGGGCTACTGCACACATGCCAATCTCGGCACTAACAGATCAGCACATGCTCAGTAGCCCGCTCAGCATGCTGATTTCAGCCTCTCCAGCGGGGCCAGGCCCTGTTGCCTGAAATTCAATGATATTCACTCTGATGGCCTCTGCAGTGCACAGAGTGTGGGAGATTCCTCTGAACTCCCACTGAACAAACCACTGTGAATTACTCCAGTTTCCGTGCGAATCCAACACTTAGAATCTTGGGGGGAAAATTCTGCCTGTAATCTTGCATGGAGCTCTTTCATGCAGGCTTGTTGCTTTTCCATTCATGTGACCATTTCAGCAATCTCATTCTGGCATGTAGGTGGAATATCATCCCGGAAGCGTAAAATACCGTCCAAAATCTACAGACCTACCTATCAACCACCCCTCACCCAGTATGATTCCCGTGGCAAGCGTGGCAGTAAAACTGCAGCTGTAATCTCAGGCCCTTTCTCTGTCTGAATATCTGGTTCTGTTATCAATTTCAATGTTTTAATCTCTTCAGTTAATTTCTCTTGCCTTCCTTCTCCAAGCTCTTGATTTCCTGATTCAATCCTTCACTGGATTTATCTTTATTTGCTGGTAGTCTTTTTAATGGAGTTCAGCGTATTTTACATTGTCTCATTAAATTCTCCTTCTTCTTAACCTCATTTTTTTCCAGCTTGCTGTTAGTCATTTTGTGTTGTTCTGGAGCTTGAACTCTTTTTGCTGATCCTTTTTTATGTTCAGTAGTTCCTAGTTTCTTCTGAAGTCTTAATTTCAGTGTTTCTTTCAAGATGATTTGACTATGTTCTGACTGGGCATCTACATTTCACAAATGGAGCCTTGGTTTCTACTTGTCTTAACTTCAGTCAAATTGTTTTTGGCTCCTCTGTTGGTCAAATCTGCCTCTGACAAAATGTTGACTTGTTTCCATACTGCAATTCTCTCAGTCTTCATTTGGTCATTTATTGTCTTTTGTTGCCCTCCTTCTGAGGTCTGTCAGTGTCCTTCTATTGGCCTCCTCTGTTGTCCTCCTGGGGTCTTTTGGGGCCACCATTTTGGGGTCTTTCTATTGCTTCCTCTTTCAGCTCTCCTGTTGCCTCTTCCCTAAGCTCTTCATTGCCTCCTCTGGAAGTCATGTGTTGCCTCTTCCTTGAAGTCTTCTGTTTTTAATGGGCCTTTGTTGAGAGTTGTTTCTTTCTGAGGTCTTCTCTCCAGTTTTCCTGCCCATAGCTGTCTGTTTCTTCTTATGGCTGCTGCTTTAAATATCACATTAAATGTATTACCACTTTAAATTCATTACTGCTTTAAGACTGTCATTTTCTTTTAACTGTTAGCAGTTGCTGGTTCTCGTTATGTGCTTTTCCCGCTTTTGAAGTTTTGGCAAGACCTGCTGCTCTTCTCTTGAACCATTTTTAAACTTTTAAACTTTTTAGAAGAATGAGGGGAGATCACATTGAGACGTATAAGATGATGAATGGGATGGATAGGGTAGAGGTGGAGAGGCTCTTCCCGCTCAGAAAGGACAGTAGGACTAGAGGGCACAGCCTCAAGATAAAGGGGGGGTGGGTTAGAATGGAGTTGAGGAGGAACTTCTTCACTCAAAGGGTGGTGAATCTCTGGAATTCTCTGCCCGTTGAAGTGGTGGAGGCTGCCTCGCTAAATATTTTTAAGACACGGGTTGATAGGTTTTTGATAGGCAAGGGGATTAAGGGTTATGGGCAGAAGGCGGGAAAGTGGAACTGAGACACGACAGATCAGCCATGATCTTATTGAACGGCGGGGCAGGCTCGAGGGGCTAGATGGCCTACTCCTGCTCCTATTTCTTATGTTCTTAAAACTTTGCTACTTTTTGCTAATGGAAAACTCTCAGTGATCTCTGCAGATATTTTTCCTGGCAATCTGAAGAGCCTGTCTTCCCCTGCTATAAATGTGCCTCATTTTGTCGATTTTACTGGAGACCCGGTTCAAAGAGCCATTTTTAAAACTTGTTCATTTCCTTTCTTTTAAACAGATGGAGGTCTTCTCCTCTTTTAAAAACTTTGGAACCTCAATGGCTGCAATCCCACTGGCTGGTCCCAATCCTTACCGACTGCCCAAGAGAGGACTTCACCCCCTGGGGTGATTATCCACACTCCCAGTTCCAAATGGTCCCTCAAACCTCTTCTGCTATGTTGCCCTTAAAGGGACAATTGTCATATTAAAAATTCCAGCCTGAGTATGGACAAAGAAACCAGGAGATAAATTTTCATCACAGAATCAGAAACAGGAGCCATGTTTATTTTCAGGGTGCATATCTACCTCTAAGGACTGGGAGGGAAGGCAAACAACTCGCGATGTTCAAGTGGGTAAATCATTAATTGATAAACTAATAGACTTCCTGCCCAATTAGAGCCCAATTAACTCCAAAAGTTGGAGCAGCAATTAGGGACCTCCTTGCTTCAGAGGAGCAGTAACTGGGAGAGTGCTTTAATAAGAAGGTGTTCTCTCAGCCATTTCTTAAAAATTAAAAGTAAAAAAACGGAAAAAAGCAGTCAGGCCACCCCAGCAATAGGAACAGTGCCTCTACAGAGTGGTTGTGGACTGTACTCTGACCTTGGACTTTACCCTGACCTGATGGCCCGACAGTTGCACTCGCGCCCCAGCCAATCCCAACTGATTGACCCCGTCCTGTCAAAAAACTGCAGCTCTCGATTGGAAAATCTCAGCCAGCCTCCTAAACCCAATTCCACCAAAATGGCATCCTACAACTGACATGTCAGCCAGCGTCAAGGTTTCTGGGGACCCCCCCTCTCCCCCCAACCATCTCTATTCCTGCCTTCAAGGGACCTAACAATTCAGCCTCAAGTGTTTTCCATGTTCCATTCGGTACTTTGAGGAATCAATAAAAGTCGGGTTTAAAATGGTCTCAAACCACTTGACAGATCAACACAAGTGTATTTTAGAATAAATTTTATGTTGCTGCCACATGTTTCATTGCTGTTTTAATGATTGGAAGTGCAGTTTTATATCAATCCATCATATTATTATCCCATAATGACAGCAGTGTGATACAATTGACTGTAATTTTGATCCAAGGGACGATGAATATTGTCATGTCACACGTACTCTACTCATTAGCTGGGTCTTCTTTTAAGAGCAGCACTTCAAGTTGAGTGCCTGTATAATCAGACTAAATTTCAGCTTTATCAACCTTCAACGTTAAGATCACATATTTCAGAGTTTGGGACAGGACTTGTGGTGGAAGGGAAGTTGAGAAATGTAAGACCTAAATGAAGTGAAAAGATTATGTTGGATTATATAAGATAGGCTGCACAGAAACAGGCCATTCAGCTTCATCAGTCCATTGTGGCATCTGCTCAAGCCTCCTCCCAACTTCCTTTATCAAAATCTACAGTCATAACCCTCTATTTCTTTCTCTTCCAATGCTTCTCTACCTTCCCCTTAAATACATTTATGTTACTTGCTTATATCACTTCTTGTGGTAGTGAGTTCCACATTCTCACCACTCTTAGGGGAAAGACATTTCTTCTGAATTCCCAATTTGATTTCTTGGCGACTACCTTACATTGATGGCTTTGAGTTCCCCACAAGTGGAAAAGTTCTCTCTGTATCCACTCTATCAAAATCATTCAGAATTTTAAAGGCTTCAATTAGGTCAACTCTTAGCCTTCTTTTTTCAAGAGAAAAGAGATTCGACCTGTCAATCTTTTTCTGATATTTATACCCACACATCTCTGATATCATCCTTGTAAATCTTTCTGCACCCTCTCCTGAGCCTCAATCTCTATTTTATAATCTGACAACCAGGACTATGCACAGTACTCCAAATGTGGTCTAAGTTCAACATAGGTTTAGCATAACTTTCCTACTTCTCAATTCAATCCCTTGAGAAGTGAAGCCTAGTGCTTGGTTTACTTTCTTATCATGGGACTTCTAATGATTGACGTATTTGTATGCCAAGATCCACTTATTCCTCTACCCACCTCTCACCTTCTAAGTATTAAGTGACTTCCCTATTATTCCCACCAAGATTAACAACCTCACATTTATCCATGTTGACATGGATTATTGATGGCCTCCTGTAATTTGTTGCAGCCCTCCTCAACAATATTGACATGGATTATTGCAGCCCTCCACTATTCCCCCTCTCCCCCTACCCCCCAATTTGATGTCATTCACAAATTTAGAAATTGTGTTTTAGATTCCAAGGTCCAAACTACATGAACAACTTATGCTTGTGGGACACCATTGCTCATCTTCTGCCACTTTGAATAACTACCCTTTACTCCCACTTGCTACTTTCTATCTTGAAACCAGTCAGCGATCCATTTTGCCATTTGTTCCCTGATTTCACGTTGTCTAACCTTATTAATTAACCTGTAATGGGGAAACTTATTAAAGGCCTTTTAAAAATCCAGATAAATTATATCTATCACTTTAGCCTTTTGAAAATCCATATTAATTACATCTACTACTTTATTCTTGTCTACACTCCCTCTGCTACTGCTTCAGATAGTATAATGAGATCGGTCAAGCAAGACTGTGGTTCTGAAATCAATGCTAACTATTTATTAAATTTCTCATTTTTAGATGCTCTTCTATCCTCTCTATTTGTACAATTCCATTATTTTTCTCACCACCAATGTTTGCTGAACATGTTCTTTCACCTACCTTAAATATAGGAGTTATATTAGTTACCCACCAGTGTTCTGATGCTACACCTTTTTCTAATGAATTATTAAATATTTGCAGCAATGTCTCTGCAATCTCTTCCTTAAATTATTTTCAATTACTCATATGTAATCCATCCAGACCAGGAGTTTTATCCTCTTTGAGGTTCCTCAGTGGAGGCTCACCTTCAGTCCTTGAAAATCCTGCTGCATGGTATGTCGGACATCCTGGCTTGTTTGGGGAAATGGGACCAGAGAAGGAATGTCCATGTGCCTGATCTTCCGAGGGGAGCTAAGGATGGCTTCCCAGACGAATTTGAGAACTAGTAACAGCTATTCCAAACCTTTCATAATGGTATTTATCAGTCTTTTCTGTGTGTATATGTAGAAAAATGATTATACTGTCCTGTACCAATCCTTGAGGGTTTGTTGCATTGTTTGCAACAATAGGAAAAAATCTTCAGTGAAAATATTTTAAAAATCATCCGCAGGAAACTTGCTGGAACATTGGCAGGTGGCCTTTGATTTGCTTCCCATACTATGAGCTCACCATTGCCTCATTCTGGGCACCATATTTAAAGTACAATCATGCACACCAGGACTAGTGCACAGCAAGGAGATGATCCCAAAATGAAAGATGGCCGTTACCCTCAAGTTCAATGGCACCTTCCTGGACTGCTTGCTGGATGTAGCTGAGGTCCACCGTTTTGTCCTGTATCCCCACTCTGGCCACAGGTCCACCAACATCACCATTCCAGTGGCAATGATGGTGAGTGCCCACTTGCCGCACAAGAGATCTACCATCCAGTGCAGAAAGAGGATGCATGATTTCATCTTTGCTGTCAGGATAAGTCCATCATTTCATGATCCTATTTTTATGGACTCATCAGCCCATTTCACATTCACATTGATGTCACATGCTGCTACCTCAAGGGACATCATCACTCACTCTCTCATACATTCACATCTCTATCAACCTCATATCCTTGGGTTTGCCTCCTCATCCTGTCCATTCACCACACACATAGGCCAGAAATCTTTACCATTTGCTTTAGCATGAGCCCTGCTCACACTCTCTCCCATCTGTCTTTATACAGGACAAGCTGGCACACAACAACAGGGGAGATCTCAAACCCGGGGAAGAGTTCCCATAATCAAGATCCTCACTCCCTTTGAGAAGCATGCCATCATAGGCCGGTGAATACATGGATCGTGCCTGTGGTGAGGGGGAGGTGGCCAAGTGAGCATCAAACACCAGCTCATCCCACTGATGGCAACACAGTGAGTGCTTTGTCAATTTGCAATGGTCCATAGGAATAATTCTCCTCATCCTGCTCCTTGGGGATCTGGTGGCTATGAGGATCACATATACTTGCCTGCCTTATCTGGCCTGTTCTTATTGGTATTAGTCTCACATGAGTGCCCCTCATTGTTACCTTTCCTGGTTGCCTGCCTTGTGAACAAAGGGCTCATAACCTGACAGTTTATATCTCAGCTCATGTGACATTACAAAAATTGTTGGGTGGCCCTTTACTCGGCCCTCAGTGCAATGCACCAATCATCCCAGAGACCCTCAGGGAACTCACTAGCTGAGTTCATCCTGATTTAAATTGTTTGCTGCCCAGCTGTTTTTATGTTGTAAGATGGTGATACTGAGGTCCTGGTGCTAGACCTGTTTGGTCCCTCCCTGGGCGTGTGTACAAATCCCTTCCAAAGTCCTGTTGGAACAGAATTTTGAGGTTTTCCTCGCTCCATGATCTCTCAATCCTTACACTCAAAATTTTGAACCCAATGTGAGCACAGATATGCTTATGACCTTGATGGACCTTGACTCTCCCCATCTGAAGACCTCTAGTATAGTGTGATGTAGACCTCCTCCCCACCCTGGCAACACCCTGGGCAGCATGGTGACACAGTGATTAGCACTGCTGCCTCACAGCACCACAGATCTGGGTTCAATTCCCGGCTTGGGTGACTATCGGTGCAGTGTTTGCACTTTCTCCCCATGACTCCGGGTGCTCCACGTTCCTCCTACAGTCCAAAGATGTGTAGGTTGGGTGGATTAGTCATACTAAATTGCCTCTTAGTATCAGGGAGAAGGGAGATGGTAAATTCATGGGGTTACAGGGATAGGGCCTGAGTGGGATTGTGGCTGAATGGCCTCTATCCACACTGTAGTGATTCCATGATTCATTGTGAGCCCTCTTGTTTCCGCCCCTTCACCCCACCACTCCCACCCCAGCCCCAGTGTAGGATTCACTCTGCAGCCCCTTGTGCTGCCACAGTTCGAATCCCTAATACCCATCCTCTGAGTCGGGGTCTCACCCTGCAGCCGATTTGAAGCCACCTTCACCTTACCACTGTTTCACTCCACCCCCTGCACCCCCAACACCATCCCCTCCACACCCCCCCTTCCCCCGCCCCCACACTCCCAAGAGTGACATACTGTTGGCACCGGAGGATGATGAAGAATCCCTGGTGCCGGGAACACTGTGTGAGGTACATTTAGATAACATTGTGGAAGAAGTTGATCTTATTGCACACTGACGTGGCCTATTTATTCAGCACGGGGAGGGGGGGGGAGCGATCTCGATATGGGGCCCTTTTAATGAGTGCTAATGCCACTCAAAAATAGGCTAAATACATTCCTTATTCCTTTGTGCAGTGAGAAATGTGGCCCATCACTGGAGTCGGTATGGCACTGTTGCAAACTGGTTTTATGACATTGTAAAACCAAGTTTTCTGCTCTCATGATGTCTTTCGCTCCACCTGCCATGATGGCTGCTGTGGGGAGGAGTGGAAAATCTCACTTTATGCCTGAGTTTCTAATAATAGTGATCCTTGTGAGAGAGGCTCCCTGCAGGGAGTGCAAACTCAGAAACAGGTGTTTGGTTTTTCTTTCCAAAATGCCTGAATAAGGCAATTGGAAACTGGACTGACCACATGGCATAGAGCATATCCTTCATTCAGTCTCTCAGTCATCTCTTTAAACTACTGAACGTAAAACAATGGTGAACCATTAGGAGGCATTAACTTTCACAGTAACTTCATCGCCGTGTTAATGGAAGCTTACTTGTGACACCAATAAATGGACTTTAATCCAAACCTTTCTTATGGATTGAAAAGATTGAAGGTTCCATTGTTTTTTGGAAGGTGTACTTCGTGCGATTGGTGAGAAATATACCCAGAATAGTGCAGGTGATCTCACCCGCAATTCCTGCTTCATGATTTAAATATTCCTGTTTTGCATTTATGTCGTGAATTGATTCATGTTAAGTTTATGAAAAACACCTTAAAAATTTGACATGTGATCTAAATTCATTTGGATAATCAGGCCATAGGAAATCACTCATGAAATTATAGTATATATAATGTAGAAAAATAATTTGCTGATATTTTTCATTTTAGATGTCAAAGCAATAAGATGAAAATGTAACCTTTAATTAAATACATAATTTCATACATTCTAGACAGTAAAATTGTAATTTATTAGTCTCCTTTTGTAAGTTATGAGCGTGCAAAAAACACAAGGCATCTCCCAGTGGCACTGTTAATCTATGGTAATTAACAGTCATTAAATGTATGTGTTAGGAAGATTAATAAAAGTGTGAACTAGATAATTACACTCATTGTTCAGTCTTGTATTCATTAAGAACAGTGGCGAGGATTTAAATTACTCCTTTTAATATTAGAAGTATATTAACAAAATCAAATGAATTATTAATGCCACAAGAACACACTTTGTCAAAAATGTTATTTAATGATATTTGATTAGAGGTAGAGCACATATCTTTGCCAGTAGGATGGAAAGTTATATAAGTTATATGCACAACGTCAGGTAAACATCGAGTCATTATTGCCCTCGTTCTTTTACCAAGTGGCCTGGCGTGAACTCTGACCTCAGTTCCTCTAATAGCCTGGCACCCTTTGGGCAAAGACAAGACAATTCAGGCTTCCTTAGGTATCCATTGGTAAAGAGAAATGCAGTTCAGGGAATATCAGAAAAGGATGCCATGGGGCAGACCCCCAGTTCTTACAAGTTTACTACATGGCTGCTGGATGATTCAGCATGGGAGAGGACTTCATTCTCTGGTGTGATTGATCCCTTAAGCCAGGTGACCCCCTTCTGCCGTGCTATCTTAAAGAGACAGACCTCCACAATCACTACAATGGCAGCAAGCATAAATTATATGGGACAGTGTTGCTGTCAGTGTGATCTATTGAAAGACATTTTATCTAGACACTTTCATAGCCAGCACTGCCTCATCAGTAATATGTGCTTAGGCTCCAGACACTAAGGCTTCTGGCAACTCAACAGATTAGCCAGGTCAGTGATGGAAGTTTTTCTTTTGCTCACTTTTTTATATATCCCTGGTCTAGCAATTGGTGAACGCAAGACAACCAGCAACAAACCTGTCAACCACAAGGTAAAATAACGCATAGCTGTTAGCAGTTTTTGTTTTTGCTGTTATTTCAGTGCAGTCCAACTGCTCTAAAATATAAGTAGGAATGATTACACAGCGCTGGGAATCTCATGGCAATATTGCAGAACTCCTTTTTCATAGGCAAGCATGAGGCCAAAGGTTTAACAATGCTGGTTCAGTAGGAATAGTGGCTGTCCTTATTGCAGTGAAATCGATCCATGAGTGAAGAAAAAATTAGATTTTTCCCTTTAATGGAAGCAAAGTCAGCAGGCAGGCCATACCACATGCCCAAGGCCAGCATGGGACATTCTAAACTATAATGAGCAAAATACTGTGGATGCTGGAATCTGAAACAAACAGAGAATATTGGAAAAACTCAGCAGGTCTGACAGTATCTGTAGGGAGAGAGAACAGAGTTCATGTTTCAAGTCCGTTTGACGCTTTATCAGAACTGAGAGAGGAAAAATCTGTTAGACACTATACTGTATCTGGAAGAGACTGCAACAAAAGTGTAGAAAACTTAATAACAAAAGATAGATGACCAGGTGCAGGGGTGGGGATGGGGGGAGGGGGTAGGTGGTGGAGGAGTGTTTTTGCATTGAGACAAAAATGTTGGGGGTATCAAAAGAAAATGGAGGAAAAAGTCGCAGTCTAAAGTTGTTGAACTCAATGTTGAGTTCTCAGGGCTGTAATGTACCTATTCAGAAGATGAGATGCTGCTCCTCCAGCTTGCATTGAGTTTCAGTGGGGCATTGCAGCAGACTAGGCATGGACAGGCGGGCATAAGAGAAAGGTGCTAAGTTACAATGGAAAGTAAACGGAAGATTAGGGTTATGCTTGTGGAATGAGCAAAAATGTTCCTCAAAGTAGTCACCAAGTCTGCATTTAGCATCCTTAATATACAGGAGAATACACTGGGAGCAGCAAATAAAGTAGATCAAATTAATGCTTCTAAGAGTTCTGTCATTGACTGTACACTTCCCTCCTGCATTATATGTTACAAATGCATCACCTCCCATTTTTCCAGATTAAATTCCATCTGCCATTTCTGCACCCAAGTTGCCAACATATCAATATCCTGTTGGATCCCCTGGCACTTCTCCTTGCTATCCGTAGCTCCTCCAATCTTTGAAACAGCTAGGACAAAGGTGGAGAATCTAAGAGAATGTTACCTCTGGGAGCTGGCAGGATAGTTTGAATTATGTTCAGCTTTGCATTTTCTCCACCTCCATCTGTCACATCAGGTTCAATGATGCCACCCTTGAAATGGTGTTTCTGACATGTTTGCATTTTTTCTTAACCGAGGTTCTCCCCCCCATCACTGTGGTTGATAGGGCACTCAGCTGGGTTCAATCCATTTCCTGCACCTCTGCCCTCACCTCTTCTCCTTTCTCCCAGAACTATGATAGCACCTCCCCTTGCACATTCCAACCCCCTGTCCTCACCTACTGCCCCAGGTTTGCATTTATTGGATGGCAAGCATGCAGAATTAACTGACATTCAGGATTTGATGGTGGAATCAGTGCAGGAGCTTCAATGCATTAGCGATGGGCCAGAGATTTTTTTGTGGGCCAAGAGATGCCTTCCCCCCAGGGCCTACTCACAAAAAGAATAAAACATGTCCTGTGGCATTTTCGGAACAGTCTTAAGCAATCTCTTTAAAACCTTCCAGTTAGACTTCACCATTTAGGACAAAGCGTGCTCGGCAAACTGCTGCCATATTGACCTGAACATCACAACAGGCTCTCTATACCTGATATTCGAAACTGATTTGTATTTTCATGCAGCTGGAGCTTGTTTCAGTCAGGTGAGCTGCTTGTCTCAATGTTTCATCGGGAGCTTTGAGAATCTGAGGCTTCTCTGGGCCCCTATGGACTTGCCGCTTGTTCTGCAGAGAGTAAACAGATATGCATTCATGATTGACTTTGCGAGACTAATCAAATAGATTTAATTTTATTAGGAAATGCAGGGTTTGAATGTCCAAACAACACAGTTGGTGTTAATGAAATTATTTCATAACATTAAGATGTTGTAAACAACGAAGATAAATCAGCATCAGTAAAATAAAAGATTATCTGCTCAGCTAACATAGAAGAAACTCCCAAAGTCTTCTATAGGTATATACATAGTAAAAGTTAGATGGAGGTGAAAGGCTGATTGGGAACCAAAAGATGGATGTATGTGTGGAGGTATGGAAAATAGCTGAGGAATTAAATGAATGCTTTTCTTCTGTGTTTAGCGAGGAAGAAGATGCTACCAGGCCGCAGTGAAAGAAAATTAATACACATAAACAATTTAAAATTGATGAGGAGAAGTTATTGGATAGGCTGTTTATATTTAAAATGGATAAAAAATGGACACCAGGACCGGATGAGATATATCCAAGGATACAGAAGGAAGTGAGAGTTGAAATTGAGGTCATGATTTTCCTAATCTTCGTTAAACTTAAGGGGTGGTATCAGAGGAATGGAGAATTGCAAATGTGACACCCTTGTTCAAAAAAGGGGTGTAAAGGTAAATCCAGCAACTGCAGGCCAGTCTAACTATGCAGCCGTGTTTAACTATGGTTATGCAGAAACTTCTAGAAACAGTAAAATTAATAGTTGCATTGATAAATGCAGGTTAAGTCAGGAAAGCCAGCATGAACCTTTGGAGCTAAAACTGTTTTTAACTAACTTGCTGGAGTTTTTTGAAGAGTTAATAGAAATGGTTGATGAAATGGATACAATGCCCCACCACAGACTTGTGAGCAAAATTATGGTGCATGTAATAAAAGGGGAAGTAGCAACATGGATATGAAATTATCTGAGTGACAGGAAACAAGAAGTAGTGGTTAATGAATGGAAGAATGGTTATAGTGAAGATTATAAGGATTTTAGTGTTTGGAGACTTGTTGTTCCTGATATATATTGAAAACATAGACCTTGATGTACAAAGCACAATTTCAAAATTTGCAGATGATATGAAACTTGGAAGCATTGTGAACAGTGAGGATGATAGTATAGAACTTCAAAAGGAGATAGACAAATTGGTGGAATGGGCCGACAGATGACAGATGAAGTTCAATCAGGAGAAATGTGCAGTCATTCATTTTGGTAGGAGGAACATGGAGAGACAATATGAAATACAGGATACATCTCTGAATGGAATACAAGAGCACAGGGAACTGGATGTGTCTGTGTATAAGTCAACAAAGATGACAGGTCAGGTTGAGAGAATGGTGAATAAATCAAACAACATCCGAGATTTTATTAAATAGAGAGTAGAATTCAAGAGCAAGGAGGTTATGTTGAACTTGGATAAGGCAGTAGTTTTGCCTCAGCTGGAATATTGCATCCAGTTCTGGTGCCGCACTTTCAAAAAGATGTGAAGAAATTAGAGAGAGAACGAATTAAATTTACAAGAATTATTCCAGCGATTTAGAACTACAGTTATGAAGGTAGATTAGAAAGTTTGGACTGTTTTCATTGGAGAAGAGAAGATTGAGAGGAGGTTTGACAGATATTCAAAATCATGAGGGGTCTAGACAGAGTTGATTGGGGGAAACTTGTGAAAGATTGAGAACATGAGGCACAAATTTGAAGTAATTGAGAAAAGAAGCGAAAACAACATGACCAAAAACTTGTTAATGAAGTGACTGGAATGTTCTGCTTGAGGGTGAGGTGGAGGTAGGTTTAGCTGCGGCATTTAAAAGGGAATTAGACTGAAATCTGAAAGGGAAGAATGTGCAGGATTATAGGGAGAAGATGGAGAATGGCACTGAATGAAATGCTCATTTGGAGAATCAGGGCAGTTATGATAGGCCAAATGGTCTCCTTCTGTGCTGTAACAGTGGGTGGCATGGTGACACAGTAGTTAGTTAGCACTGCTCCCTTACAGCGCCCAGGACCCACGTTCGACTCACAGCTTGGATCGCTGTCTGTGCGAGTCTTCATGTTCTACCTATATCTGTGTGGCTTTCCTCTGAGTGCTCCGGTTTCCTCCCACAACCCAAAGATGGGCTAATTAGGGGCATTGGCCACATTAACTTCTCCCTTAGTGTACCCGAACAGGTGCCAGAGTTTGGCGACTTAGGGATTTTCACAGTAACTTCATAATAACTGTAAGTGTTAATGTAAACCTATTTGTGGCATTAATAAATAAACTTTAAACAGTTCTGTTATTCTCTTACTTATTTCCTGGCTGTTGTGGGAACTTGCTGTGCCAAATTGGCTACACATTTCCTACATTTAAGAAGTGCTTTGGGACATCGTGTGCTTGTAAAAATTGCTTTATAATAACTACAAATTCATTTAAAAAAAAGAAAAAAGATGAAAACTTGTAAGAAATATAGAACAATGTTCTGCATAAATACAAGTTGTGGATAAAAAGAAATAGCAAATTCAGCAATAATAGCCCATCTCTAATCCACTTAAGAAGGTGGTGATGAGAAACCTCTTGAACTGTTGCTGTCAATGTTTTGTAGATACACCCACAATGCTGTTAAGAAGCTACTTCCAAGATTTAGACCAAGTATCAGTGATGGAGTGATATATTTCCAAATCAAGGATGTTGTGTGACTTGGAAGGGAACTCATGTATCTGCTGCCCTTGGTCTTCTTGCTGGCCAAGATTGCAGGTTTGGTGGTGCTGTTGAAGCTTGGTGAGATACAGTACATCTTGTAGATGATACATGTCAATGCCTTATTAATTAAATTGTTAAGGTTTAATGATAATTACATTGTTAAACAAGTGATGGATAGTTGTACATTTATTAATGGGGATAGCTGGTGGATTGGTGTGTGGGACTAGTGTTAGTGTTGATTGAATTAGGTCAATAATCTCACCAAAGAAAGTTGCTGTGCCTTAGACCTAACTTTGCTAACTAGTGTGTATCTTGTTAACAGCACAAACTGCTGCCACTGTTGTTTGTAGAGGGAGTGAATGTTTGTGGATGGGGTGCTAATTAAGTGGTCTGCTTTGTCCTTGTTGGTGTTGAGCTTCTTGAATGTTGTTGTTGCACTCATCCAGGCAAATGGAAAATATTCCATTGCAATCCTGACTTGTGCCTTGTGGTTAGACTCAGGGGAGTCAGAAGGTGAGTTACTATCTTCAGAATTTCTAACATTTGAAATGCTCTTGTAGCTGCAGTATTTATATGGCTGGTCCAGTTCAATTTTTGGTCAATGGTAAAGCCCAGGATAGTGGGGTTGATAGTGGGAGAATTCAGCATTTGGTAATGCCATTGAATGTCATGCATAAGATTGTCTCTTGTTGGAGATGGTCATTGCCTGGCACTTGTATGGTACAAATGTTACTTTTCACTTATCAGCCCAAGCCTGGATATTGTCAGATCTTGTTGCATATGAACACTGATGGCTTCAGTATTGGAGGAGTTGCGAATGGTGCAGAACTTTGTGCAATCATCAGCAAACATCTTCACTTCTGACCTTACGATGGAGGGAAGGGCATTGATAAAGCGGCTGAAGATGGTTCAGCCCAGGACACTACCTTGAGCAGTTCCAGTTGCAATGTCCTGAAGCTCAGATAATTGATTTGTAATCACCACAACCATCTTCCTTTGTGCTGGGTATGACTTTGACCAGTGGAGAGTTTTCCCCCTGATTTTCATTGATTCCAATCTTGCTGGGGCTCCTTGATTCCATACTCAGTCAAATGCTGCCTTGATGTCAATGGCAGTCACTCTCACTTATAACCTGCATTGAGCAGGCTATTGCTGAGTAAGTGGAGCTAGATAGCTGTGTTGACAGCACTTTCCATCGCATTGCTGATGATCGATAGTAGGATGATGGGGTGGTAATTAGCTGGGTTGGATTTGTCCTGCTTTGTGTGGACAGGACGGACTTGGACAATTTTCCACATTACCAGTTAAATGCCAGTTTTGTAGTGTTCTTGGCAAAGGGCATGGCTAGTTCTGGAGCATAAGTCTCCAGGGCTATTGTTGGAATATTGTCAGGGCCCATAACCTTTGCAAGATCCAGTGACTTCAGTCATTTCTTGATATCATGCGGAGTGAATTGAATTGGCTGATGGCTACCATCTGTGATACTGAGGACTTTTGGAGGAGGCCGGAGATGGATCGTCCACTTGGCACTTCTGGCTGAAGACAGTTGCAAATACTTGAGCTTTGTCTTTTGCACTAAAATGCTGGGCTCCCCAACCATTGAGGATGGCGATATTTGTGGAGCTTCCACCTCCAGTGAATTGTTTAATTGTCCACCACCATTCACAATTGGATGTTGCAGGCCTGCAGAGTTTAGATCTGATCCTTTGGTTATTGGATCGCCTAGCTTTGTCTATTGCATGCTGTTTCTGCTATTTGGCATGCAAGTATTCCTGTGTTGTGGTTTCACTAGGTAGACACCTCAGTTTCAGGTATGCCTGGTTCTGCAGGCATGCTCTCCTACACTTTTCATTGAACCAGAGGTGGTCTCCGGCTTGAAGTTGGTGGCATTAGTTTACAGATTGTGGTTGCGTGCAATTCTGTTGCTACTGATGGCCACTATGCCCAATTATGAGTTAAAAGCAAATTATTGCGGATGCTGGAATCTGAAACCAGAAGAGAAAATGCTGGAAAATCTCAGCAGATCTGGCAGTATCTGTAAGGAAAGAAAAGAACTGACGTTTTGAGTCCAGATGACCCTTTGTCAAAGCTAAGAGGCTTGGAAAGTGGGTGATATTTATACTGCAGGGTGAAGGAATGAAAGATGAGTCATAGCCACAGAAACCAGGGGAAAAGACTACAAATGGCAGTCCATAGACAGAATAAAGGGTGTGACTGGCGAAACAGCGGAGAAGCTAAAATGAGAGAGTAAGCTGTGACAGATGAAGATGTTGAGGGGGGTGGGGGGTGCAGAAATGGATGGGATAGAGATAAAATTTAGAAGAGGGGGAGAAAAGATAAGGAAATGGGATAAAATAGGAGGAAAGAGTCGGGGTAAAAGAAAGATGAAGAAAGACAATAAAAAAAAGGTAGAGAACAGTAAAATATTAAATAAAATAGAATGAAAACAAAGGGGTTGAGGTGGGATAGAGCTAATCATCTGCAATTGTTGAATTTGATGTTCAGACTGGAAGGCTGTAATGTGCCTATCCGGACGATGAGATGCTGTTCCTCCAGTTTGCGTTGAGCTTCACTGGAACATTGCAGCAAACCAAGGACAGACATGTGAACGTGGGAGCAGGATTGTGTGTTAAAATGGCAAGCAACTGGAAGGTCAGGGTCCTGATTGCACACAGACTGAAGGTGCTCAGCAAAGCAGTCACCCAGTCTACGTGTGCCGATATGGAGGAGATCACACTGGGAGCAGAGAATGCAATAGACCAAACTGAAAAAGGTGCAAGTGAAACACTGCTTAAAGTGGAATGAATGTTTTGGACCTTGGATGGTAAACATGGAAGGGGTAAAGGGGCAGGTGTTACACCTTCTGCAATTGCATGGGAAGATGCCATGAGTGACAAGAGAGGTGTTGGAGTATAGTGGAGGAGTGGACTAGGTTATCACGGAGGGAATGGTCTCTGTGGAATGTTGACAGAGGGAGTGAAGGGCAGATGTGTTTGGTGATGGTACACCGCTGGAGTTGGTGAAAATGGTGGAGGATTATGCTTTGCATGTGGAGACCGATGGGGTGAAATGTTAGAACAAGAGGGACTCTATCCTTGTTCTGGGAGGGAGGGCAGGGTGAAGGTTGTGGCTCAGGAGATGGACTGCACACTGTTGAGGGCCCAGTGGATGTGAATCCATGGTTGAGGAGAAAGGAGCACATATTAGAAGCACCATTTTGGAAAGTGGCATCATCGGAACAAATGCAACAGAGGCAAAGGAGCTGAGAGAAAGGGATGGAGTCCTTGCAGGATGTGGGGTGTGAAGAGCTGTAGTCCAGATAGCTGTGGGAGTCAGTGGGCTTGTAATGGATATTGGTGGATAATCTACTGCCGGAAATGGAGACAGAAAGGTCAAGGAAGGGAAGGGAAGTATCTGAAATGGACCAGGTGAAGCTGATGGTTGGGCAGAAACTAGAAATGAAGTTGATGAATCTTCTGAGGTCTGGATGAGAGCATGAAGTGGCACCAAAATAGCTATCGATATACTGGTAAAGGAGCTGTGGGAGGGGACCTGGGTAGGCCTGGAACAAGCAATGTTCTGCATACGCCTTAAAAGACATGTGTAGCTTGGACCCATGTGGGTACCCATTGCTACTCCTTTGATTTGGAGAAAATGCGGTGAGTCAAAGGAGAAGTTGTTGAGAAATAGAACAAGTTCAGCCAGGAGGAGGAAAGTGGTGGTGGATGGGAATTGTTCAGGCCTCGTTTCAAAAAAGGAACGAAGAGCTCTCAGGCTGTGCTGGTGTAGGATGGGGGTGTAGAGAGGTTATGAGTTCCTAGGATGAGATCACGTCACTTTTTGCTCACCTGCTGGTTCCCTCACTGCCTGTCGCAGACCTAGTCTAGCTGTTATGTCCTTTAGGACTCAACCAACATGATGCTGCTGAGCTACACTTGATGATAGACTTCGAAGACCTGAACCAGAGTACATTCTGTGCCCTTGGTGCTTCCTCCAAGTGGTGATCAGCATGGAGGAGGAGTACTGATTCATCGGCTGGTAAGCAGCAGGAGGTTTGCTCAAGGTATCTTTGGACTGGATTGTGGTGAAATTCAGTTGCTGTTCTGTCCCCATTATAATCAGTAAAAAGTGTAGAAAGTCTGGCTGTTGTAGCCATGATTTCTGTTACAGGAGTGACGCAGCAAGAGTGATGGAGAATGATTTTCCAAAAAATACATGAAGGCCAACTCAAGATCTTACCCTACAAATAAATACAGTCAGCATCAGAGAGAGAAATGACACTTCTGTTTCTGGACCCCTTAATCTCTCTGCCCCTTCCCCACCTGCCCCACCTTTAACATTGCCCCTCAAATCCTTTGCTTGCGCAGAATTGGGAACCACAATCACAGTGGCATTCAGGTGTTTCATACATTTTTAACAAAACATCTTGGTTTTTGTACTCAATTCCTTTTTTTAAATAGGCCATCAAATTGCAGGTTTTGGTACAACCATGGCTTTGTCAGATAATTCCACACAATTTGGTTGTCCATATTATGGAACGAGCTCAGTTTTGTTGAACGTGGTGCTATGCAATATTCAGGCAGCAACATTCAAAGAACTCTGGCTTCGATAACAGAAGAAATGCACTTTTTGTGAGTGATAAATAATTTCTCATTTTAAACCTAAGCTCACTATATGCCCAGCATGGAGCATATAACACAGTACTGCAGATGCTGGAAATCTGATCTATAAACAGAAAATGTTGGAAATGCTCAGCAGGTCAGGCAGCATGGAGAGAGAGACAGAAACTATCAATATTTCAGCTTCATTATCACCACTGGGTCTGATGAAGTGTCACTGATCTCTGTTTCTGTCTGCAAAGATGCCACTAGACGTGCTGAGCGTTTCCAATATTTCCCACCCTGACTGGAGTGAAAATAACCCCTAATGCTCACCTTCCAGAAGGACAGACTCCACCATCTCTCCCAGTCACCCTCATTCTGGCATTCTGAAGAGTGGTCTAGGAAGCAATCACTGTCCTTGCAATCCCTGAGGATATACCTCAGTGCTTGACAGTCTACTAACTGGAAGGGAATGACTCCCATAATGAAAATATTAGCTCAAGACTCACTACTGTCTAAAAGAAGTGGAATGTATGCCAATCAGAATGAGTGATGTTTGTCTTTTTCTAGGAACTGGAAAGACATCAAGCAGTTTGGGGTCCATTGTTGGAGGCTTACTAGCTCAAACAGTCATAGTCAGCACAGAGACCCACCCACGAACCATTGAGAGCAATGAATCGAGCTAATATGACCGCTGGCTTGCAAGTTTTTAGTGAATTCAATTAAAATAATGAAGATTGATCAAAAAAATGAATTACAATGACATGAGTGATTGATTAACCTGTTATTTTCCTGTTGGTGGTCCTGGTGGAAGAAAGAAACTCGGCCAGTGTTTCTGGAGAATTCCTTACTCTGTTTCAAACACTAGTATGGAAGCTTTAATATCTAAACCAATGCGACAGACCAGTCCTTAGCTTAAGCTTATTTAAGGGATGACACTTTTAATAATGAAATGCCCACTTAATACTAACCTGGAAAGGCAACCAAGATAATGAGCTGAAAGTGTTAACAATACAAACAACGGTATAGCCAAGATATTTAAATTTACACTCAAAATGCATAGCCAAGAAAGATAATTATATACCCAAAATATCAAACTGCAAAACAAAAAGACTAATAATTATGGATTATAATATCCTCCACTTACTAATTTTACTGCAAGGGTATACTAACATAATGCAAACAGATTTTCTGAGGCCTTATGCCATCTATTTGAAAAAGAATAGAGACACTGGCCAGGTGCCTGGACCAATATTGCCCCATCATTCAATTCCACATATTGGAAAATCGTAGGTACCCCGGCTGTGCTTTTCCATCCATTGAAATCAATGGACAAAAAGCTGCAGGCAGCACATCTTTAATTATCTGCTATGTCCTAGTCATGTGCGATATCCAGCCATTGGCACAGCGATTTGCAAAATCTATGCTTGCTTTTTGCTAAAATGAGCAAACATCAGAAAATACATCCCTGTGTTATGCCTGCTTTATGTGGATGTTCCAAGTCGGCTACATGTCACGTCAGACATGTAACTTCACCAGAATTAGTAGCTGTATGGGTCTAGATGTGCCAGTAAATTAAATATATAACCACAGATTACAGTCTAAGGCCTTGCTTCATTCCAAGAAAATGATGTTGGCTTGCTTGCTAAATTACTATTGTGACACTTGTATCAGAAATATTCAAGGCAGGACTACAATCAGGAAAGTCTGACAGGCTATTACAGAAACCTGATATAAAACTGATAGAAGGCAAGGAAAAGAGAAATAATGTACCACGTGTAAAATTACTGAAAGAGAACAGGAATTTTATTTATTGAAAGGATAGTAGAACCAAGGGACACTTTCCTGACTTGTCTTCCACTAATATGGAACCACATATGACATTTTATCGTTTTTATATTAAACACAAGAAACCCACATGTAATGTCAAAATATAAATTTCCCGAAGATTGGTAGCTTGTCACATCAAAATGATTTTAAAAATCCCATTTGTCCATTATTTCAAACCACAGAATCTTCTGTTCGTTTCAGCCATTTAAAATCTTCACTCTTTCATGCTTTTCAAATGCACCAAAATATATCTGGAGCAAACTTAATTTTGCTGGCGTTAGGAATAGAAATGCAAATTGAGGGGTGAGAAAGGATGTTGGTAACAAAATAGCTGTACATCACCAGTTAAATAGGAGATGCACAGCTAAGTAAAATTAGCTTCTGCATGATTTTTTTCTTATTTCTAAATGATCAGACATTCAGAGTTCCTCCATGCAGCATATCCAGTGTTACATCGTCCACAAAATCAATACAGTATTTCAATCTTCAATATATTTCCCAAAGGTGACGTTTATGTCTGTATTTGTGAAATGCAGCATTCTTATCATAGGAAATCCCGAGCAAACATTTTCCATCTGTTTGCTTTTCCACATTTCTAACGGTGCTTCTCATAGAGATTCTTAACATAGACTTTTAACAGAGATTTACAGAAATTTACAACTTATGAAATGTTGGGATTTTGTTACACCCCATGCACACCCCTTCTCCCACAAAATCTCTGCCACATAATATTAATTCCATGAAGAATTATTTTTAACTAGTACCTTCAACATTTGAACCATTTGTTATTGTGAATAATTTGTTTGGATTCATTTTATCAACTCCCTTCAGAAATTTCAAAACCTCACTTTGGCTACCTTGATTCTTTTGTTCTTCTTGAAAAAACAAATCTTTCCTCATAACTTTAACATCTTCAGAATCATCTCGATTGTTCAAGCTGTATCCTCTCAAAGTGAATAATGTCCTTCTTCCATTCATGTGAGTGACTGTAAACAAAACAAGGTCAGAAAAAGGCCTCACCGAGCAATATCTCTTTTGTTTTCTAATTTCATCACCATGCAATTGGAAGCCAGAACCTCATTTGTTCATTTTTGTTGCAGCTGAACTATAATTTGGGGATTGTTATTACCCCTCAGCATATTTTTATGTTTCTAGTTATGTGGAAATGAAGTAAAGTGATGCTCGCTGCTATATACTGATGTTTACATTTTTAATAAAGCAAATGAAAGAAATCTCTCTCCTGATTATTCTGCTACACTACTGTTCCATTTAATGCAGGCATCATCTTTTAGTTTCTTGCACCTGCATCAATTATTTCGTACTTATTATTGAATACGCATTCATCGAACTACATCTGCCATCTACTGGTTTAGTTGCCAAAATGATTCAAATCTTCCTGAATGCAGTTGTAATGGTTCCTATGACTTGTACTATCAGCTGTTTTGATACTTGCCTCACTAGTCCAAGCCACATAAATATATATCGCTATAATTAGAAGTCTTGTGTTGAAAAAAATAGGGTTGCTCTCCCATTCCGACATTACCAAGGAGAAGTCATGCTTGCAGATAACAAAGGTCGAGGAATCAAACCTGTTCAATTATTTAATTAGATCTATATCTCAGTTCCATCTACTCGTCTTGGCTCCACTATTCTTAATATCTTTGCCTAACAATTAAATATCAATGTCAGTTTTGACTTCCTTAAGTCTTTTTGAGAGAGAGAGTTCCAGATTTTCACTACCTTCTGTGTGAAGAATTGCCCCCAGTGTCACTCCTGAATGGCCTAGCTCTGATTATAACATTATTCTGCCTTGTTCTGGACCAGCAGAAGTTGTTCCCCCCCTAACCCCCACCTATTCTTTTAGCCAAACAATTCCTTTAATCACCCTAAACACTTCCCCAGATATCAGCAATGTTTTAGAACAGATTAGTAACCTAAAAGACAACTTCTCATTCTTTTCCCTTTAGTTACCTGGCAGGATAACTGATATACTTATGAGGATCTATCAAGTGTGACTTTGTTTTACCAAGCTCTACATTCATTTTCAGCTAATTTCCTGCTCTTTTTACAAGTTTCTCAATCGCCTCTTCAAATCCAATTTTTGCCCAGCAGACCAAGTATTTAGCTCTGTTCACAGTGCCACACTTGAAAATTCTACAACCATTATCTCACCCTTCTTTTTTTTCTTCCAAAATGCTGTTTTATTCCTCTTTTGCCTAAGCTATACTCAGCCTCCTTCTCTTATTTAGGGTGCAATTTAATGGAGGCCTCAAGGGTCTCTCCTGCCAGCTAGAATCAGTGGGAGCCTCGTTTCACTTCTTTTATGAGGAAGTATGGTGGCACAGTGGCACAGCGGTTAGCACTGCTGTCTCACAGTGCCAAGGACTTGGGTTTGATTCCCGGCTTGGTTCACTGTCTATGTGGAGTCTGCACGTTCTCTTTGTGGATTTCCTCTGGGTGCTTTAGTTTCCTCCCACAATCCAAAAGATGTGCGGGTTAGGTGCATTGGCCATGCTAAATTCTCCCTTAGTGTACCCAAATATGCACTGGAGTGTGGCAACTGGAGGATTTTCATAGTAACTTCATTAGTGTTAATGTAAGCCTACTTGTGACACTAATAAATAAACTTAAACTTTATAGAAGGGTTGCTGCATCAAGTGTCTCCCAGGCCATTTGCAAGCTTTTCCAGGATCAAAAACCCCAGGGATGAAGTCTTGGCAACCAAGAGTTGCCAGTCAATCAGAGGACACTACTGAACAGTAATGCCACTGTGGAGGGGGTGGCAGCTGCCAGTGTAACACCCACACAAGGTTTAAGATTGTCACTGGATTCCAGGCCAGATGTGAGTGATAGAAAGATGGGGGGGAGGGTCTTGGAGTGGAGGTTGTGGGGAGAGGGGAGTTGGCAGCAAGGGCAGGGGTGTGCTGTCTTACTATGGTATACCTCCTTCTTGATTAGGCGCTGAGAGCTTTTGAATGAGTCACTCCTGTGAGCCCACGAGCCCACATTGCGATCCCTCTGCCCACCGCTGAATGGAATCTTACCAAAAAATAGCAAAAGTGCCAGGGCCTGACTGAAAACTGGAGATTTTCTCTCCAGATCTAATGAAACTTTGTCACAAAGAGTAGGGGCCATGTTTCACACTATCATTTTGAGAGGCAGGGCCTAAACACACTGGTAGACCCTGGATGCATTGAGAATGGGGTGCCAGTTTTAAGGGGTGCTCATTTCAAAGCAAAAAAAAACCTTCCCCCCCACCCAACCACAGTGGTCTCAAAGGTCCATCCCCTCCCCCAACAGTCATCACTGGCATCTTTCTCTCTCCCCCACCCCATAAACAGTAATTGCCGGCGACCCCCTCGCTCCCACTTCCCAAACAGTCATCACCGGCAGCTTCCTCTCCCCGCCGAGACCCGCCATTATTGCTGGCACCCCCCTCCAATCTGTGATCATCGCCAGTATCAGCCCCCTTTCCCCCAAACTTTACCGGCATCCCCACCACTCCCACTTTCCTCCACTCCACCACCACAAATAAACGAGTCCCCACATATGAGGCACCCCACAGGGCAATGTTAAGCTGTGCCAGGTGATAGTGCCAGGGGGCATTGCCAGGGCACTGCCCGGCCATGCCCCTCTCCTCCTGGGCTGTTCTCAGTTTTGTGCCCCTGGAGGGATTGTCTTGACAGGGCTACACATCTGGGTGAAGCTGTTGTGAAGATTGACAATGTGATGTCACATGGACATAGTTTGAAGTTACAGCGAGGGGGAATCGTATGATGGCGAGGTACTTAATCATATTCAAATTTTTTAAAATGAATGTAAATCAACCTGGTATGTTGCCTGCGAGGGGTGGTGAAAATTGGAAATCTTGATTTCACTGGCGAGATTCATTCTTTCTGGGTTTCACTGGATCCTGAGTCCCTGCCACCCATCACATGGATGGAAAGTGTGGCTCAAAATCGCCCCCTTGGAGATGATTTGAAGCAGTCAAGTGGGCCTTAATTGCTGACCTAAGGGCCTCGGTTATAGACAGAGCAGGAAAGCCATTCATGGACATTCCCTCTTTGTATATAATCAGGCTAAGGTGGGAAGGCAATCACCTTTCATCCACTGCTTGATTAAATCCCCACCAAACTCTCCTTGGGGAAGGGTGTTAAATACTGTCCTTTGTGTTACCCGGGGCCTGAGAGGCTCATATTGTGGTTGGCTTTCCCTAAAAGAGGTGACATGGGGTTCTCGCAGGCAGACATAACCTCTGTCACCTCTATTCAATACCGTCCGTGGACACTGTTTGACCCCACTGGAAGTTCTTCTCAGCTGATTGCCTAGTTGCTTTGCAGATTCACCTGACTATTATCCAAACAGTGTCATCCTTGCCTACCTTTTCCACAACGATTTTCCTAATTCCTGTTGCATTCCCTCCTGCTGGTTTCTCCGTGTCCCATACTCAGTTGTTTTATCTGCTGAGCTCAAGCTGAGTAATAAATTATCAATGAATCATTACTGATCTTCATCAGCTCATTGAATCTTCAAAGGAGAAAGGCTGCAATAGGATGCAGTGCAGAGAAGATCCGCGGGAATGGTACCAGAGCTACTTCAATTATGGAGATTTTGGAACTACTTTCCTTGGAGAAAAGAAAACCAAGAGGAGATTTGATAGAAATATTCAAAATCATGAGGGGTCTGGGCAGAGCATTCACTGGAGTTTTGAAGAATGAGAGGGGATCTCATTGAAACATATAAGATTCTGACAGAGCTGGTCAGACTGGATGCAGGAATGACGTTTCCCCTGGTTGGGAGGTCTAGATCCAGGGGTCACTGACTCAGGATGCGGGGTAGTCCATTTAGGAATGAGATGAGGAGAAATTTCCTCACTCAGAGAGTGGCGACTGTCTAGAATTTTCTACCACAGGTGTCTGTGGAGGCCAAGTCACTGAATATATTTAAGAAGGAAATAAGACAGACTTCTATACACTAAAGGCATCAAGAGATGTGACGCATCAAGAGATGCAAATGTGACGCCACTCTTTATAAAAGGAGGTAGACAAAAGGTGGGTAACTATAGGCCAGTTAGCTCAACTTGTGTAGTGGTGAAAATGCTTGAATCTATCATCAAGGAAGAAATAGCAAGACATCTGGATATAAATTGTCCCATTGGTAAGATGCAGCATGGGTTCATGAAGGGTAAGTCATGTTTGACTAATTTGGTGGAATTCTTTAAGAACATTATATGCGCAGTGGACAATGGGGAACCTGTGGATGTGGAATATCTGGATTTCCAGAAAGCATTTGACAAGGTGCTGCACCAAAATCTGCTACATAACTTAAAGATGCATGGTGTTACGGGTAATGTATTAGCATTGGTAGAGAACTGGTTAACTAACAAAAAAGCAAAGAGTGAGGGTAAGTGGGTGTTTATCTGGTTGGCGATCAGTGACTAGTGGTGTGCCTCAGGAATCTGCAATTGTTTATCATTTATGTAGATGATTTGGAGTTGGGAACCAAGTGTAATGTGTCAAAATTCACAGATGACACAAAGATGAGTGGCAGAGCAAAGTGTGCAGAGGATGCTGAAAGTCTGAAAAGGGATGTAAGTCTAAGTGAGTGGGCAAGAGTCTGGCAGATGGAGTACAATGTTGATAAACGTAAGGATATCCATTTTGGTACAAATAACAGCAAAATGGACCATTACTTAAGTTGTAAAAAAATTGCAGCATGCTGCAGTGCAGAGGGACCTGGGTGTCCTTGTGCATGAATCACAAAAAGCTGGTTTGCAGGTGCAGGGGTAATTGAGAAGGCAAATGGAATTTTGTCCTTCATTGCTAGAGGGATGGAGTTTAAAAACAGCGAGGTTATGTTGCAGCTGTATAAGGTGCTGGTGAGGTCTAGAGTACTGTGTACAGTTTTGGTCTCCTTACTTGAGAAAGGATAAACTGGCACTGGAGGGGGTGCAGAGGAGATTCACTAGGTTGATTCTGGCATTAAGTGGGTTGGCTTAAGAGGAAAGACTGAGTAGACTGGGGCTATAATCATTGGAATTCAGAAAAATGAGGGGAGATCTTATAGAAACAAATAAGATTATGAATGGAATAGATAACATACATGCAGGGAAATTGTTTTCACTGGAAGGTGAAACTAGAACTAGGGGGCATGGCCTCAAAATAAGGGGAAGCAGATTTAGGACTGAGTTGAGGAGAACTTCTTCACACAAAGGATTGTGAATCTGTGGAATTCCCTGCCAGATGAAGCAGTTGAGGCTACCTCATTGAATGTTTTCTAAGGCAAGGATAAATTTTTGAACAGTAAAGGAATTAGGGGCAATGGTGAGCGGCCGGGTAAGTGTAGCTGAGTCCACAAAAAGATCAGCCATGATCTTTTTGAATGGCGGAGCAGGCTCGAGGGGCCAGGTGGCCTACTCCTGCTCCTAGTTCTTATGTTCTTATGATATGAGGAGACAGTGGGTGTATGAATGACATTGAGATAGAGGATTAACCATGATCATATTGAATGGTGGAGCTGACATGTTGAGCAAATTGATCTACTCCTACTCCTATTTTCTATGCTTCTAGTGGAGAGAAACTGTTCTCACTTGTAAAAGGATCAAGAATGAGACGGCACACATTTAAAGCAATTGGCAAAAGAAACAAAAACAATCTGAGGAAAAACATTTTCCCGTAGCCAGTGGTTAAGCTCTGGAAAGCACTGCCTGAGACTGTCCTGGAGACTGGTTCAACCAAGGCGTTCAGAAAGGAATTAGAACTGTTATCTGAAAAGGAAGAATGTGCATGTTTATGGTGAGAAGGCAGGAGACTGATTATTGTGGAACTTCAGCTGCTGACCTCACCTCTCTGTGATTCCCAAATATTTGGCCATGATTTCATTCTGCTTTTTCCATTGGCGGCAAAATTGGAAAGTTAGGTTGACATTTATTTCCCAGTGCAAATACAAACCTTTGGGTGGGATTTTATAGCCTCGCTCATCCTGAAACTGTAAAATCTCACCTGAGGTCAATGGACCTTCCCATTGTCCACTCTGCGCCCCTTCTGATTCATGTGACCAGCGGGATGGTAAAATTCCAACCTTTGTGTTGCTTTGTTCAATACTACATCTGACCTGAGAGGAGTTGATGCCTCATCTTGGGAAGCTCCAAGCAAATAGTGAAAGAAACAGTATGTTTCATGGGCTGAATTGAACGGCCTTCCCTGAGGTGAGGTTGGTCGGGTGGACTTGAGGGGTGCGAGAAGCTCTGCGCATTCAATCAAGTTAGAGGTTGGAGGGTTGGGATCCTGTTCACTTTCCTGCTACTGCTCCAATTACACCGAGGGAGGGAAGGCTAGTGGACAGCATCCATTAATACCCACCCAAGCACTCACCCCACCATTGTTGGTATTCTCCAAACAGCAGGCGAGGTAGTCACTATGAGGGAAGCCCTGAAAGCAAATCCAGCATTGCAGATTTCCTGGAAGGGGGAGTTTCCATCATTTAAAGTCACTCAGTGCCTGATTGAGGAACCTGGCCATGGGAGGTGGAGCCTTCTGAGAGCCTTTCTCCATTTTTTGACTCCCTCTGCACATATCCAACCCCACTTGCAACCAGTGATTCCTTTCCTGTGACCCACACCCAGTCAGCCCTCCCTCACCTGTGGCCTGGGTTTCTCGCTGATCCTAGGCCACTAGTAGTTGCATTGCTGGCAGCTACCCCAATTCATGCTGGTATTGCCTGTCATGGAGACCTGCACATCTTTGATTGGCTGGCAGCTCCTGGGGGAGGGTGGGATTTCCACCCTCTGGGTTATTGATCCTGCAGTAGGCCTGCTCTTGGCCTGATTGGTTTTTAATGGGGCGTGGGTGTCGCTGGCTAGGCCAGCATTTGTTGCCCATCCCCAATTGCTCCTGAACTAAGTGTCTCACTCATTTCAGAGGGCAGTTAAGAGTCAACCACATTGCTGTGGGTCTGGAGTCACACGTAGACCAGACCAGACCAGTTAAGGATGGCAGATTTCCTTCCCCAAAGGGCATTAGTGAACCAGGTGGATTTTTACAACAATCGACAATGGTTGACTTTTGGACTTTTAATTCCAGATTTTTATTCAAATTTCACCATCTGCTGTGAGTGGGATTCGAACCCAGGCCCCTGGGTCACTAGATTACTAGAACGGTGCAATACCACTACACCATTGCCTCTGTTGCTTAGTATGGTGGATCTTCCCCAAAGGGGGTGATGTGGGGCTCTTGCTGGCACTCCCGTAGTAGCATAGGACTCCTTTACCCAAATTAAATTCTGCTCTATGATTCAAAATATTTCTCTCTAGGCAAAAAAGAAGTCATTCTGGACCAAGTTTAATGTAACAACTTGAAAAATGAAGAAACTCCTCATCTTTCTGGAAAACAAACAGTGTTTGGAAGCATAGAATTCTTCAGTAGTGATTGGGAAATAAATCAAACTGTTTAATTATGCTATATTGTTGATTTTGACCATTGCAGCTTTCAAAGAGTTAACAGCTATGTAATTTTATGTAAGGTACCGAGTGATGTGAGAGGAATACTTATATCTAAAATAAAACATTGTGGGTACAGTGAGAGCAAACAATTTTCTGTAAATTGGATATCCACAGACAAACATAAATAACCTAGTCTATTGGCAGTTGTTGTAAATGCTATTATTAAAGGTCAGGGTTCACTAGTTTGCAGAAAACGTTGAATTCATATTATGTAGTTTTCTCTGCAATATTGATGACACCAAACCAATTTTTATTAATAGAAGGAGATGAGAGAACAAATCAGAATGGCCACTTCTGAGAACATATACGTGTAGAAAACACTCAAACCCCTGCCGCTACCTAGAAAGGCGTTGGGAACATTTGCACATTTGGTCTGCACAGCGGCTGTTGATGCATGAGCAGATTCTCCCACCAAGGTGGTGGTGTTCCTAGGCCAGCTTAAGACCAGCAACTTCAACCACTACAAGATATTTCTCTTTTGATTCATTGGAACAACTTGGCTAAAAAGAACAAGTTGGAAAGGCTTTGTGCGATCCATTCCTGCACAGCCCGGCTAGCTCAGTTGTTTGGTAATAAGGTTCTTAATCCCAGGGTCATGCTTTCGAGCCCCACATTGGGTGATGAATTTTGACACTTAAAAATTTAGTTTTGGCTCTTGCCCAAATTACTTGGGGGAAGGGCGAAAGGAAACAAAATGACAATCATTTTTTCCACTCAAGACTGTTAAAACGGTTGCTCTCATCATAGTTGAATTTTTCGTCCATTTACTGATCTTTCTGTAAAGGAAACAGTCATAAGAAGCAACATACAAAAAAAAAGCCAAAAATCAGCAACAGAAAGGAGAGCTGCAGTTAAATAATTACTGGCTCTGACACTGCATCTGTGCGTGAGCAGAAGGAGCCCCCTCTCAGGTTGGGCCACTAATAAACACAGTCTACAGAAAATATTATGAGTTTAATGCTAAAATGATTGAAAAAAACTGAAATGTCAAATGGTACATTTCAACCGGAACCAGTTTAACTCAGTTGACTGGACACCTGGTTTGTGATTCAGAATGACACCAACAGCGTGGGTTCAAGTCCCATACCGGTTGAAGTTATTCATGAAAGCCCTGCCTTCTCAACCTCCTCCCTCTCCTGAGGTGTGGTGATCCTCAGGTTAAATCGCCACCAGTCAGTACTCCCCTTCAAAGGGCAGCCTATGGTCATCTGAGACCAAGGCAACTTTGTCTTACATTTCAACTTGTGCTTCTGACCACCTTGTTTAAAACAATCAGGCTTTTATCTTGAATAGTCAATAGTTTTTCAGTTAATTAAACCAAATCTGGACCTGGGAAACTTGGCAACTATGATTTTGTGCCCTGGTTCCCTGGTGAAAATGACATGGTAACCATTTAGTTAATGGAGTACAGCCACTTTTAATAATAGTTAATCATGACAACTGTTTGAAATTAGCCCAGTGGTTAGAATTATTTCAACAATTATCAACTTGATTAAGACAACTATCCTGCATAACTGTAACTTGAATTGTTATCTCTCTTCAAATCAGATCTTCTATATGAAGCCTCAGAAATCAGTACATTAGTGAACAAAATGAAAACCATTCATTTAGCTATGCATCCATTTAGCACCTGGTCTGCAGGTGTTGCATTTCTTCATCCTCCATTCTCTTCTGGTATTACACAGACCATTGTGTTCTAGCACATAATCCAGTAAGTAGATAAATACCATCATTTGGGTAGTAGGAGGTAAGGGTGGAAAGGGATTTACAGAATACACCCCAGCTAATTTCCACATAGGACCCTAAATAAATTAGTTTGGGAAGGGAAAGAACTAAGGAAACCTTATGTTATTCAAAGCATAAGCAATGAATATTAAAAACATTTTATAACATTATGAGGTTTATGGCGTGAATAATAAATATATCATTATCATCATCACATGTATACAAATATTATTTTAGCTCATCTCGTATTCCTTTTAAAGATCGACAATGGCCCTTTAATGAAAAAAAAACTTATCTTTTACCTATTGTTAATGGTAAAATAACAATATTATGTAATTACAAAACTTAAGCTTAAATGTAAACCAGGACCATGAAGATAATAATGGCCCATTGTGTTATATGATTTAGATAAGGCATCACTTAAAAACCACATAGGATGCCTTAAAATAGAGATATGAGGCTGCCTGATCAACATTTTCAATGGTTCAAGAGGAAAAAAATCCTGCTGCCTCATCCAGGTGCATGGCAACCTAAATCAAAATTAACAGTGTAAAAATCCTGAGTGTTCAGTCAGCCATCATATTTCCCACACACATAGATAATTAGAAGTAGCAATTACTTTCTTGGAGTGGAATCAGAATTGAGAGATATGGATAATGTCCTTCCTGTCTCCCTTCATCTGAAATGTGTCAACATTGGATATATTAAATTAGATATTCACTAGCCCAGCTGAAATAAGTCATTGTCCTATCAATTGGCAAGTCGTTGCTCTCCTTGTACGTTTGGTTGTGTCTCTTCCTTTTTAATGTGTTTTCCAAGAGCTTTGTGCAGCAAACATAGTCAATGTTACACCGGCAAAGTAATCTCCAGATCTCCATTGTTTGCTTTTTGTGTTCTCAGTTAATAGTTTCCCCATTCCAATTTATATATTTTTAAATTACTTTTTGACCAGATTTTTTTCTGGTTTGGAATCTTGAAGGCATAATATTATCAATTTTCTCCACCTGAAATTTTCAATAAGCATCCATATCATGCATAAATTTAGAATTAAGTCTTGACAGTTCAGGAATCTGACATTATGTGCTTTATATGCTCAGCTTTCTTCATGACATGAAATTTAATCCTACAATGTTTAACTGAGATTTAGCATCAGGTGAGAGCAAGATTTAAAATAATAGGAGCAGTCATACAGAGATTATTTATTGACACAAAAGTCCATCCCCCTCTGAATAGCCTATTGAAATTTACGATGTACCCTTCTACTATAAAATACTCTTATGTTAGTCCATCTACCTCAGAGGTTATTGCTGATTCTATCTATGCATTGAGACTTTACCTTTAATGTCTTGCTATATTTGGTGTGTTAGGCGGGTAGCAGTGAGAAGTAAATATTGAATTGGAAAGAGCCAGCTATCTTAATCGTAAGTGTCAACAGAGTGACTTTCTGTTTATGGGCCCTTTCATTTAGGCCAGAATTTCTCTTGTTATCCATAATATTGGTGACACATAAGCGCAACCAAGAGGAAGAGGGTATTTTGTAGAAAAGTGTAGAAGCTAGCTTGATTTCACTAGTACTTCTTTCTTGCTTTATAGGAAAATACAGCTTCCATGGTAACCTGTATACTTGAGAGAATTTTCACTTTTCCAGTTTCAGAATGTCACCAAACATTTTCTTTTGGAATATGTTTTCTAGATGCTTCCTAATCCTGATATGATGGAGTAGGATTTCTCTAAATTTACTTTTCAACCTTCCACCACATGCTATTGCTTTCCGAGGACATAGCCAGCTGGTTTTGAAAAGGGAATGCGAGTGATTTAGAGTTTCATCAAAATGCTTGTACTCTTTCACTAAATTGTCCCATCTGGTGCCTTGTAAATGAGCCTTGTCCTATGGGTGTCTAACTCGTTTTACTGTCAAATAAAATACTTATCTAGTCAGGGCATATGGAAGAAGCTGTCTACAAGTATGTGGCTGAAACCTGTTTATTGAGGATGCTTCAATGTTGAAGCAGCATTCATTATATTGTATCACATATGGAAGGGAAAAAACAGTGTTTTAGCAGAGCAGAGAAGAAACCGTGGTGATATAATAGGCATCTTCATTTTTCCTGGTGGCACTGTAATGTAAAAAATGTTGAAAAGTGAGGCAGACTGTGTCATAATTTAGCCATCTCATTTAGTTCTGTGACACTTGACATGCTATTGGAAAAGATACTTGATTAACTGTCTCCTCTCTTGGATGGTCGATGGCTGATGTATGCCAATCACATAGATCATTTTACTGTTTCTATGAACTGAACACACAACTATGTAATGATTGCGATGAGAACATTAAGGCATATAGAGTCATATTCTAATAGTTGTTGGGAATTATCAAGCCTAATTAACTTATGGAAATCAAAAAGCTTTTATGCTACTAAGATTTTTTTATTCTAATCAAAATGTCACATTTTCATGAAATCCAGGTTGTCCATTATCAGACCGTTATTGTTAATCATTGCTAATTATATACTACTATGCAAATCAATGTTGATTACAGCTAAATTAAAGGCTTCATTGTTACCTGACCTTGTCTACATTTTATGTAAATATGTTAAGTCTATCATATTTCTTAATATGACAAACATACAGCAAGATAAAGTGTCATACTGCTTTAGAATTATTCAAATTAAAATAAATGGAAAATGATTCATAACCAAATCACTTTATTGAACTGAAACCATAGGGTGGGAAGGGGGGCTTGATTAAAAGCTCTAGTAATTTATATATTGGCTGTAACATTAATTGGTATTTTAGGAGCATTGTTCAAGTTAACTGAGAATGATGAGGAAGAGTGTGCATCTCTTCCTCATTTAATGCTAACTGTTTCTTTGACAGGTAAGGTGCAGGCCAATATGACAGTATTTTGTGCAGTAATGTGATTGTAACCTTAATCATCATTGATCATCCTATTTCCATTCATTATTGTGATGAAAAGACAAAAAAAAATAGGTTGATTGGTATATCGGTTCAATTCATGACAACCAGAGTAAAATTGGCAGAGTTCATTGAACTATTGACAGCAACTTCCTGAAGTAAATCCTGACAATGCTGGACTTGAGACACTTTGACTTGTGGCACTTTGTAACTATCAGGGGCTAAATCCTCATACTTCACGTTTTTATAAAATATATGCATTTATATACTCATGGCTAATTTCTAAAATTTTAAAAACTGGACATGACCCTTTTAAAATCACTGAGGCTACATTTGTCTGTGACCTTTGAATAATTCAAGCTAATATGACAATTTCAGTGAAACTGAAGCCTTGTTATCCCTGAAGAGACCCTAGTCCTTTGGGCTGCAGAGACCACAATCAAAGTGAACTATACAAAGGCCATCTACAATTCATGACCCAGACCTTGCTAACTGGAGCCAATTTAGCTGACAGGCCAAAGAACTACACAATCTTCCTTTAAGACTTAATGGCTGAAATATTAAACCATCTCAGGAATCCAGATAAAGAGGTACACTACAAAACCAGAGTGGAGAGGCAGGAGTCATGTGACATGAAGCCCTAGCTGGTGAAACCAGTAGTATTGCTTTGTTGTACTCAGAAACCTCTACCATTTTTCTATCTACATAGCAACAGCACAGAAAAGTGGCTCTGTCAAGCTACACTGTCTCTACTAGACATTTTGTACCATTACTGACAAAACTGATTCATCTCTGCATGCTTATCTCATCACAGAAGTCAACTCTACAGGAAATGTGAATTATTCAGCATCAGTTGAGTCTGCCTATCTCCATGATGGAATACCTTGTTGGACTTTGATTCTGGATCTTGGACACCCATGAAATAATTCTTTTCTCTGTGGTCTTTGCCCTGTAAATCCTTTTTTCTCTTTCCCTCTGTTATTGTATGAGAGAAAAGAAGGCAATGTTACCTCCCTCCTCCTGCATTTGAGTGTGTGAAAATAAACAAGATCTCTGGGTAAGAAAAATTCTATGTGCTGAACGAGTGAAAAAACAGGAGAGAATGGCGTTGGTTTCTTCGGTGAGTCACAATTTCACGGGATTCAGTGCAAAAAAAGAGCCTCAGTGCGATGCTCAACAGTAAGTTAGAGGAGTCTAAGCTTGCCAGTAAAGACAGTGGCAGAGCACTTTGGGTCCAATTGCTGAGGTGTCCAATCTCCTAGTGAACTGGAAGACCTCCTGCCACCCTCCCACCCATCCAACAGACATTGACCCCTTCCCCTGCCCCCAATCGATCCCTGTGTTGATCCCACCCTCCTCCACTCCCTGCTGATTACTTCCTCTGGTGGCCCCTTCCACCACCTCCCTCCCCACCCCCCGTGCCTGCAGAGCTCCCTTCTCCTACTGATCATCTACTATCCGCAGAGTCACCCCCCTGTCAATCACAACCTCCGCAGAGCTCCCCCCCATCTGCAGATTTTCCTCTCACTATTCAGCAGAACTGCAGAGCTTTCCTCTTGCTTCTCCCCGCCTTGCAGAACTCCCTCCGCCCACCATGGATCTTCCCCCCCCCCTTGCAGAACTCCCTTGTCTCCCTCCTGCAGAGCTCTTCCCTGTCATTACCCCACCCCCACTCAGGTCCCACCCACTTAGCATTGCCCTGGCACAGTTATGGTAGAGACCAGCTGTGATTCTGGCCAGTGTGAACCTTGACTGGCGAGGGGTTAAGTGTAAGTGAGTCCAGCCGATAGTTAATCATGTCATTAATATTTGAATTGGCTTTGCGCCTTTTTTTGGGCATGCAGTCGATTTCACCGGCAAAACAGGGCCAGTAAGATTGTGTGAGCTGAGAATGGAGGCGGGAACTCAATTTTTGTCTCTTATGAAATTTGTCTCTAATGAACTGAATGACAGGCAGACGAGGTTGTAAGATTGCGTGCTCTCCATTTATCCTACCCATGTTTGTAGTGGGGTTATTAATAGCAACTGGACACCAAAACTGAGGGGTGGGGAGATATATCACTGCTTATAAAGGGGAAGCAAATCAAAATGCCCGCTTGGATCTTCACGTCGTCTCAAAACCACACCACTTCAAGTCTTCTGCTCGCAACTCTTTCTTTAACTTGTAGCCTTTTTCTCCGTTCTTTTTTCTCAACTTTATCAACAGGATGTGCTTCTGATCTTTACCTGGGACTGTCTTCTGGGATTTACTTTCTGTCCCAATGTGTAAATTCCAAGGTTTGAAACTCGGTCTATAGTGAATTACTTGAGCTGTGGGTGATGGTAGAGGAGCAGATTTGTGGGAACACCAGAATCCCCAAGTTCTCCTCCAGGTCATACACAATCCTGACTTTGAAATATGGTCAGTGTGCAACAGCACTAGGAGTGATAGGAAATATAAGCTGTCTTAGCCAGCCATTCTTATTTACCATGAACAAACAAAACAAATCTCCTGGGACTAATGGGCAATTGGAAGAAGCACTGGATATCTGTCATACAGCAAATAGTTAACAGCATTCATGATGGGGGAAAACTGACAGGAAAACTGCATGAAAGAACTCCACTCATCTTGTTTTAACAATTGCTTCACAAAATGAAGATAATGAAAGGCCTATAACTCCCTGGCTCCCCAGATTAGAATTTAGGGAGTTATTCAGGGGGTACGCTGGGGAATCGTCTGGCAAGTTCCCGGGTAGGGATTTACCTAGCAAGTATGGAAAAAACACTAACTTCCCCTGGTCAATTGGGCTGCATTGGGAACCATCTGACAAAATGATTTAAACTGCTAACTTCGGGTGGTTTGGCCAAGGTTACACTAATATTCTGAAAGAGAAGAAATGAAATCACTTCCAGCTTCAGTGTAGCTATTTCAAACACAGAGCCTCGCATGCGACAGCCCCACACTTCCAACACCCCAATCCTGATTAATCATCTCCCAGGCTATTTACCCTCCCCAAAACCCCATTGGACTTCCTGCACCTCCTGATCCCCAGCCACACAGAGATCTCCCCCACCCCAGCAACCCATGGACCTGACTCTAAAGCCCTTTGACTGACCAGACCACCCGATCCATCATGACCCTCTGATCCAAATCTTGACCCCCCCCGCCAGGTGCCTGAGCTCCTCATACCCGACCTCTGGCATCTGAGCCCCTCCCCCTACCTGACTCCACGCACGTCCCCCAACCTAACCCATCCTTTGCCCTACTGATACAACATTGCAAACAGCCAAGTTCCATCCATTTACCATTTCCTGGCTTGTCTGTTTCACTGGGTCTTTTATGGCCACTAGTACAGTTAAGAAAAGAGGCTGTGGCTTCCCTAGGTTTGTTGCCAAGCACCATATTGTGATCTGTGGGATCTCTTTCACTGCAGGATTCAAGCAACTTCAACCAGCGGAGATTTGAACCAAGTTTTCCAGAACAGATCAGTGAACTTTAAACTCCTTTAATTCCATCAGGACAAGACTTTATACCGCTGGGTGGAAGTTATGGCCCAATCTGTTTTTTGGTTTTGGTTGAGGGGTAATGCTTGGCTAAGATTAAAAAGGGAACTCCTCTGATTTTCTTTGAAATCGTGCGAAGGGATCTTTTACACCACAACTAAATAATTTCAACACCTCAATCAAAAACTCGTGCTTCTGACAATGAAGTACTCCCTAGGTACTGCACTGGAATGTCTGCCAGATTTTTTGCTTAACTTCCTGGAATGGGAAATGAATCCAAGAACAACTGATCCATAGCTGATATAATGTAACTACAGAGTTGGGGCTATCGGACTGCAGATAGAGATCACTGGCTGTGATAAGAGATGGTATAATTTTAAATACTTTTGGGATTTACTGTGTTATTCTGTGAAGCAGGTGTAATGACCTCAACAAGGCCCATGACGTTGGCCTCTTGGAGTATGAGCTTCCTGACTAAAATAATGATTGCCTACCCAATCAGGGAGTCTCACCTTTGTATATAATTGAAGAGTCTCAGGTCTCTTGGCACTCTAGATTCTGATTTTGTACCTTTAGCAATCTTAGGGTCGGAGATAAGTTTCACCCTTCTGGCGAAAGATTGCCAACCTCTGAGGAATTATTACAGCAGGTTTGTGTGTCTGTCTGTGTGTGTTCATCGGTTTATCTGTAAAATTAATTTAATTAAACTGAAAACAGTTTGGCTGCAAGGTATAAAAAGTACATCAAAAGGGTGTAGGGGTTAAGGGATGTCTTTGAAGTTAATAGGATCAAGTCGAATTTTTTATAAGTAAGCAAGCAGTAGGTAGAGATTGGCATCAGGAAATATGGACGATCTTGTTGTTTTCAGTTGCTAAATATCAAAGGGAATCAAAAGACTTTTACAGCTTGCAAATGTTTTATAAATAAATAAAGCAAGGATTTTATTTGACCTGATAATGGGGGCAACAGGGAGAACATGAGTAATTTTTATATTCTGGGAAACCTAAGTTTCAAAGAGGAGTTGAGAGCAATGAAATTAACACGAAAAACCAAAAACAATACATAAGGAGAGATGTTGAGAGCATAGGTGGTGTGGCCATATGAGATCTTTGGAAGAGCTGCTTTGTGCTGGGAAAAGATCTGTGTTTGTGAGTGGCTTCGTTAGACTTTCTGAGGTCGACTGTGTGAGAAAGAATTCCTAGCAACAGCTCTAGATTAGATGAGATGCAGTTAAAACAGTTTAAAATCAGCCATCTAGTTAAGCCGGAAGAATCAGAGGCTACAAAAAGCCCCTGAATTTTTGAAATTCTGCAGTAAAGAGAAATGAGCAATCAAGTGGTATGTCTCACTAAAGTGATAGCAACTTTGCCTTGTGTGGTAATTTTATTGAAGTTTTATAGTTAAGGGATTGTTGTTTAAAGACTCTAACCAAGTAGGAAGTGTTTTTGAGGGAAATGTACGGCATGAATAATTACGGTAGGATGAGAGAAGAATTGGCGAATGTGGACTGGGGGAGCGCGTTGGAGGGAGGGTCTGCTGAGGAGCAGTGGAGGATCTTTAAGGAGATCTTTCTTGGTGCTCAGCGGAAATTTATTCCGATGGTCAAAAAGGACCGTAGGAGGAGAGGTAATCAGCCGTGGATAACGAAGGAGGGGAAGGAAAGTGTTAAATTAAAAGCGGAGGAATTTAGAGTAGCTAAGAGTAGTGGGCGAGAAGAGGATTGGAAGAGGTTTAAATGTCAACAAAGATTGACAAAAAAGTTGATAAAGAAGGGTAGGAGAAACTATGAAGCTGGGCTAGTGCTTAATATAAAAAAGGATAGCAAGAGTTTTTATAAATATATAAGAAGGAAGAGGCTGGCTAGGGTGAACGTTGGTCCTTTAGAGGATGAGAAAGGGGACCTAGTGGTAGGGGATGGGGTTATGGCTAAGGTCTTGAATAACTTTTTTGTTTCTGTCTTCACGGAGGAGGACGCGAATAATTTGCCGGGTGTTAGCGATGGAAAGGTGGTAGGACTGAAGGGTCTTAATGACATTACTGTTACTAGAGAGGCGGTGCTCGACAGACTGGAGGGACTGATTGTGGACAAGTCCCCAGGACTGGATGGAATGCATCCGAGGGTTATGAAAGAAATGGCGGAGGTGATAGTGGATGCCTTGGTGGTTATTTTCCAGACGTCGCTGGATTCCGGGGAAGTGCCGGATGATTGGAAAACGGCTAATGTTATGCCGTTGTTTAAGAAGGGAGCCAGGCAAAAGGCGGGGAATTATAGGCCGGTTAGTTTAACGTCTGTGGTGGGTAAAATGTTAGAATCTGTCATTAAGGAGGAAATTGCGAGGCATCTTGAAGGGAATTGCTTGATAGAGCAGACGCAGCACGGTTTCATTAAAGGGAAGTCGTGTCTGACAAATTTACTGGAGTTCTATGAGGATGTGTCTAGGGCGGTGGATAGAGGAGAGCCGGTGGATGTGGTCTTTCTAGATTTTCAGAAGGCGTTTGACAAAGTACCTCACAAGAGGTTATTGCAGAAGGTTGAGGGACATGGAGTTGGGGGTAGGGTGTTGGCGTGGATAGAGGATTGGTTGTCAAATAGGAGGCAGAGAGTGGGGGTCAACGGGTGCTATTCGGATTGGTGGATGGTGACTAGTGGAGTGCCCCAGGGGTCGGTGCTGGGGCCTCAGCTTTTTACCATTTATATAGATGATCTGGAGGAGGGAACCGAGTGTAGGGTGTTGAAATTTGCTGATGACGCCAAGATTGGGGGAACGGCAAATTGTGCGGAGGGTGTGGAGAGTCTGCAGAAGGATCTAGATAGGCTGGGCGAATGGGCCAGGAAATGGCAAATGGAATTTAATGTTGGCAAGTGTGAGGTGGTCCACTTTGGTAGGAATAATGGTAGGAAGGACTATTACTTACGGGGCGAAAAACTGCAGCAGGCGACGGTGCAGAGGGACCTCGGGGTCCTTGTGCATGAGTCGCAAAAACCCAGCTTGCAGGTGCAGCAGGTGGTCAGGAAGGCGAATGGGATGCTGGCCTTCATAGCGAGGGGGATTGAATATAAAAGTAGGGAGGTCTTGCTGCAGCTGTATAGGGCATTGGTGAGGTCGCAGCTGGAGTACTGTTGTGCAGTTTTGGGCGCCGCACCTGCGCAAAGATATTTTGGCCTTGGAGGGAGTGCAGAGGAGGTTTACTAGGCTGATACCGGAGTTGAGGGGGTTGAGCTATGAGGAGAGGCTGAATAAACTAGGCTTGTACTCATTAGAGTTTAGAAGAATGAGGGGAGATCTCATTGAGACGTATAAGATGATGAATGGGATGGATAGGATAGAGGTGGAGAGACTCTTCCTGCTCAAAAAAGACAGTAAGACTAGGGGGCACAGCCTCAAGATAAAAGGGGGGCGGTTTAGAACGGAGTTGAGGAAGAATTTCTTCACTCAAAGGGTGGTGAATCTCTGGAATTCTCTGCCCGTTGAAGTGGTGGAGGCTGCCTCGCTAAATATTTTTAAGAAGCGGGTTGATGGGTTTTTGACAAGAGAGGGGATTAAGGGTTATGGGGAGAGGGCGGGAAAGTGGAACTGAGCCACGATAGATCAGCCGTGATCTTATTGAATGGCGGGGCAGGCTCGAAGGGCTGGATGGCCTACTCCTGCTCCTATTTCTTATGTTCTTATGTTTTAATTTAATGTTTAAAATCCCAGAATTGTTATTGTAATTTGTGATTTCTGAATTAAGTAAATGTATATTCTCAAGGTGCATTCTCCTCTATTAACTTCTCAGCCTTGTCTTCCAAGGAACCAGCATTTATTTTAGCTATTCTTAGAATCATAGAAACCCTACAGCGCAGAAGAAGGCCATTTGGCCCATCAAATCTGCACTGACAACAATCCCACCCAGACCCTATCCCCGAAATCCATTTTTTTTTATCTTGCTAATCTCTCTAACATACAAACCTTTGACATTAAGAGGCAATTCAGCATGGCTTCTCAACCTAATCTGCACATCTTGGACTGTGGGAGGAAACCGGAACACCTGGAGGAAACCTGCACAGACACGGGGAGAATGTGTAAACTCCAAACAGACAGTGACCCAAGCCGGGAATCGAACTCAGGTCCCTGGAGCTGTGAGGCAGCAGTGCTAACCACTTTGCCAAAGTGCTGCCCATTCTCTTTCTTTTTGTATAGCTATAGAAGCTTTTGCTGTTTGTTTTTATATTTTGCACTAGTTTTCTTTCATAATTTATCTTTGCTCTTTTTATTACGTTTTTTAGTGACCCTTTGTTGATCTTTAAAAGATTCCTAATTTTCCAGCCTGCCAGTGGCCTTTGAAATATGGCATGCCTTCATTTTTGTCTTTATATTATCCTTAACTTCCTTGCTTAGACATGGAAGTCTTTTCCCCTCTTACCACCTTTTCTCCTCGCTGAAATATATTTTAATTGGGAGAACCTGAATACCTATCAGTTGTTCATCAACTGATGGAGGCAGTGTCAGGGGAAAGTCTAGGATGCCAGGAGGCAATGCCAGGGATCAGTGGTAGGGTACTGCCCAGGCGTGTCCTAGTTCCCAGGGGCTTTACCTACCTGTCCACCCTCAGTGGGTTCCCTTTGTTTTGTTCAAGTTTTTAAAAAGCTTTTCAAAAGTCACATCAGCGAAGCGGGGTGGGGGGGGAGGGAGGTGGGGCGGGAGGGGAATTCCAATATGGAGGGATGATACAGTGGGGAAACCCACTAGTGAGATGAAAAGGTATTTAAAAGAGGTTTCCGACTCTCCCGGGTGGGAACCTTGTTACAACAATGTGGGGGTGGGGAATCTCGAAAATCTCACTTATGGCCTCTCTGAGGATTTTGGTGCCCATCGCGCTTTTTGTACCTAGAACTCTTAACACAGAATCTTTCTTTGTCTTTTTGCACAAGGGTTTTGAATCTTCACATTTGAAATTCTCTCCAAACATTGTTCCCACTCAAACAACTTCTACAAGGGACCACCTCGATGGTTTCATTCTCGCCTTCTGTGATTCCTTTCCTCTGGAGTTCCGAATACACACAAGCTTCATTTCTAAGCACCCTTCCAGCCTGAGATTCCTTTCCTCTGGATCTCCAAGTACACTCAAGCTTCACCTTCCAAGCAAACTTACAGATTTTAAACCATGCCAGATGGAGAACCACTGCTCCAAAAAGCTATCTTTACTTTTACACCCTGCAGCACACAGTGATGAACTTTTGGCTGCCCGCTTGGATCTTCACGTCGTCTCTCAAAACCACACCACTTCAAGTCTTCTGCTCGCAACTCTTTCTTTAACTTGTAGCCTTTTTCTCCGTTCTTTTTTCTCAACTTTATCAACAGGATGTGTTTCTGATCTTTGCCCTTACCTGGGACTGTCTTCTGGGATTTACTTTCTGTCCCAATTATTCTTATAATCCTTATTCCCTGTCCTGCTCCCCGTGTCGTGCTCCCTGGGACACTTTCTCTCTAATGGCCTTCTGGTTCCATGTTACCTGATAGCTCGAGTGTTGTGCCATTTCACAACTTTGCCTTTTTCCTTCTGCACATGTTTGCAGGGTCAGTTCCTGCCGTGAAGAATGCAGAAACAATGAACTGCGCATGTGTGGCTATTTCCAGGCTGGTACAAGTGCAAAGCTCCTGACGACTGCTAGAAACAGTCGTTCCTGAACTGTGACTTCAGTGAAGTAGCACCCCTTAGGCTACAGAACAAGGGGGAGAATGGGCACCAGCAACATAGCGCAGGACAATCTGAGCTGGATTTTCTGGTTGTGCTCACCCCCAAGACAGGAAAATCCCATCTGAGGTCTTGCGGTAGGTGAAGTGGGAAAATTCCACTCTTTGTTGGAAGAGGAAGGAGAAGGAGGCCATATTTGCCTGCAGCAGTCAGAAAGCAACTCTCCTACCTTAACCTCAGTAAGAACATCAGCCACTATTTCTCTTACAGTCATTTCCCCTTCATTTAGGAATTCCTCACTGAATTCTGTCGCTTGCTGCTGCCAGAATGGTAATTTCTGAGCAGAGTGAGGATGGCATTGCCAGTGAGTGTGAAAGTGCTGGTGCCAATGGCATTTTATGCAATTGTCTCCTTTGGGTTGGAGCTGGAGATATTTGACACAGCTTGCAGTTTGCTGTCCACCTTTGCATATGAGAGGTCACTGAGGTGCTCTACCCCAAAATGTTCTTTTCCCCTTGCCTGAGACAAATAGGCAGCACAGCTTTGCAAGCATTTCAGACTTCCGTTTGATGCAGAGTACAGGAAGTCATTGATTGTATGCATATTGCTTTGTGGGTGCTTCAAATCAATTCTGAGATGTACCACAACTGAAAGGGACTCTCCTTCCTCAATATGCAGCAGGTGTACAACCATATGCAGCACATGCTGCAGGTCAATGTCCAATATTCTGGCAGCATTCATTTTGCAGCATCAGTATCTGAGCCATCGAGGTGAATCAGAGGGTGGCTAAATGGGCAATTAAGTGCTTCGTTTTGATGACATGGCTTGTTGTGGTGTGCTATTGTGGTGTGCAGTCACTCAGCAGTGTACTTATTGCTGACTGCGTGGAGTTCTCATGCATGTTATGAAGTTTGTGTGCTGTTTGCATTGGAAGGAGGTGAATTTTGCATTGCGATATTACAGCCCTGTCTAATTTTGTGTCCACTATGTCTAAAAATTATGAAGGTTTGTGAAACTCTAAAGCCATCCATGACAGTATGATATTGAAATATTGTTACTGAGCATGAGCAAACCGGTGTAATGCCAACAGCAATCACAAGTACAACTTCAAAGAAACAAGGCATATCTCTGTTCCTTATTCCATTTTTCAAAACAGAAGAAACATCTGCAGGTAAAAAAAAGACTTATACATTTATTGCACCTAATTACATCTTTCAGAAACATCACCAAGTACTTCACTTAATATGAATTGCTTTGAAGTGCAGTCACCTATTACGTATGCAAATACAACCATCCTTTAATAGACAGCAAAATCCCACAGAAACATTGAGAAGAATGGCTGGATAATCTGTTTTGGATAACCTGTTGAGGGTGAAAGGCAGGATACTGAGATGATTTATTCTCTTTAATATCTTGAGCTGGATTTTCTCCTTTGAGGAAAAATCACTAGTCAGGAGGTTTTCTGATGTCGCAATTCTGTTCCTTGTCGAGAAATGGGCCCACATTATTTCTATGGTGCATTGGTGGGGATGGAATGGAGTCAGGACTGTCACATCCCAAAGAAGATGTGAGCTGTGAATGGAGGCAGGAGGATGCCCCATGGATAGATTAGTAGACTTGCTTCCATTACCTGTACTATGGCCAGTTCTGGAGATGAGTGCTAGTCATCATAGTCATCACACCTCCACCCACCCTCATCTCCTGTCTCTCTCCACATGTCACTTCTCCCTCCATGCCCCCTGCTCCCATATTCATCCATACTCCCCTTATCCCCTTTGCCCACTCACTCATCCACTATCCACTATGACCAGAATTCATGAGTTCTACAATAACATTGTGAAGTCTTTGGGATTACAATGAAACTGTCAAAATAGACAAACGCCTATTCAAAAACCACTTCAAGAACATAATTCTCCTTGAAGCTCATAAAACTGTCAAGTTAAACAATACCCACATTCCCCTTGACAACTAAATCAACATCTCCTGTTGAGCTGAATTCATTAGTTGGGTTTATAATACAGCTGAGCATTCATAATGAAATTACACTATATAATCTTATCGACAGGACTTATGGAGATAAATACATAAGAGCCTTTGAAGTAGTAAAATAGATGACGCCCTGTTCCATTGCTTCAAAAGCTGAACACAAGGCCTACCTGTCAATCAAAGAACCTAGTCATCTGTTTCACTGCTTCAAAGGCTAAACACGTGGCTTATCTATTAATCAATGAAAAGATCAAAGCACAGGGTGCAATTAATCTACAGTAAAATCTGAATCTCACTGCTGTTCTATGCAGAACAGCATTTTATTCTCTGGATGAATTAATTTAATACCTCTCCAGACATTTTTATTCTCTGCACAATTTAATGGTCACGTACCTTTCCCTTTTCTAAAATGAGCCCTATCATGAATCAATTATTAAACATACTTAACTGATCATATGACATTACATTACGACATGTTAAGTCAGCAAGACTTTTTAGATTTACCTGTCAAAAGGTCACTGACTCCAGAACAGACTTTCAGATGGTTCATGACATCTCTGAGGTGACATGAACTGTGTCTCCTTCAGAAGCTGGCCTGACTCCATGAAAATTGCAGAAGTGCATCTGCAATCAATGGCAATGAAACTGCAGTATGGGGATTAATGAATGTGCACCCTTGATCTTTTATCTCATGCCCTTAAAAATGCCATGCAATGGGAATCCCACAATTGAGTCTCGCCCACATGATTTTTTAAGCCTGCTTGATCAATTGTGTTGGTGGAATTCAACCCCTGGGCAGTGAGATCGTTCATCAACACTTAGGCCTCATCTGAAGGACTTAAAAGATGGTGGTTGAGGAATTGTCGTGAAGAATGCTGCATTTGGCCCCAGAATTTGAATTCCACTTCAACCAAGTTGCAAACTTGCGATCTTACCTTCAAGTTGTGGCTAAATAATTTAGAATATCTTTTAGTGATGGAGGAATAAGTAAAGCTTAACCAAATGATAGGCCAAAAGCTTAGTTCAGGGAATGAGCTACAGAACTAATCTCAGTGTGTCTCATGCTGACCAATATGAAGCAACTTTAGTCATTGCTGAGAAGTAGCCTGAACTTGAGTAGCCCGAACATTCCCAGATTTTTGTCAACTTTTGTTGTTTATCTGACTACCAGGCATACTCTAAGATTGTCTTGAGAAGTGTCCTTTGAATTTTCCCTTCACTCCACTCCTCAATAGAAAGCACTTGAGTGTATAACAAAGCTGAGATCTGAAAGCTCATCATAGGGGAAGCAGAGGGGAATCCTACTACTCTGCAGTACAGTACACACACTGATGCTGATGGTTCCAACACATTATGGAATATAACTGCGCAATGCCACTGCATTACAGAACAACTATTTAAAAATGAATTCATTCATACTAACTTTCCAGTTTCTTTTAGCATGTAATCATGGCCCATATTTTAAGCCGATTGAAGTGCGCAAAGACATGCAATATTTAGGTACCTTTTAAACAAAGGTGTCTATGCAGTCCAATTATAGTTGTTTATCTCTTTCATGACTGCTCCATCTGGCTAATAGGACTATCAGTTTGAAGCTTCATTGCACAGTTGACCTTGAGCTGAACCTGTGAGCAATCACCTGGAAAGAGTAATAATCACTGTCTGTAACCAAACCATGCAGAATTGGTTAGTTGAGGAGTGCCGTGCCTCGACAATTAAGAAAGCTGCATGTCAAAAATTAACAGTTCCCTTTAATTTTTACCTCTGTAGCTGAATTAAAACATGAAAGACATTTGTGTTAGAAGGCCAACACTGTTCCTGTAGAGAAAATGCTGCTGGGCAGAGATTACACTTCCAATGGAAGGTAACTTGAAGAACACTCATGCTGCTTTCATACAAATGTTATTGTTACATCATGAATATAGATTCCATTTTAATATCTGATTTAGGTTTCTATTTAATGAAATTGAATTGGAAATCAACAGTATAAAAGGGAACTGAGGGACTGTTGTATACTCTGCTTCACGGAGACGTAGCTCACTCCTTCTTCACTGAGGGCTTCTCAATCCATGGACCATACTGGGGCATCAAGCAAGTCTAGAGGGGGTGGGGTCTGTCTTCAAATCAACACCTCTTGGTGCCTAGGTGTAGCAATTGGTGATTTTTCTGCTCCCCAGAATATCTGATGCTGAAATGCCAGCCCTATTGCCTTCCATGGGAGTTCACCTCTGTTATCCTGACAGCAGTTTACATCCCACCCCACACGGACATGAAGACTGCTGTGGATGAAATACATACCATCACAAATAACCTTGAGATGAAACATCCCAAGGCCTTGTTCATTGTGGCTGGGGACTTCAATCAGGCCAAGCTTAGAAGTATCCTACCATGATACCACCAACACATTTCCTGTTCCACCAAAAGGCCAAGCATCTTAGACCACTGCCACAGAAATATCAAACATGCCTACTGCTCTATTGCCCATCCACACTTTGGCAAGCAAAACCACAAGCTCCTGCTCCAGGCTTCCAAGCAAAAACTGAAACTGGAGAATCTGATAAAGCAAATCATGCAATGTTGGTCGAAGAATGGATGATTTGATTTTGTAGAGTCAGTGGATTGGGTTGGTCAATATATAAAAACTCAGTGACCAATCTGAGCGAGTACGCCATGTCAGTAACTGACTTCATTAGTAAGTGTGCAGAATGCTGTGTGCCAAAGAAGCAAATCTGTGTGCTTCCCAACCGGAAACCATGGGCATGATTCTCCCATCACGACGCAATAATTTTTTGGCACGTTGGGTTGGGAGATGCGCGTGTTGGCCATTTCACAGGATTCTTGCGTGCATTCCTGATACATGCGCATCTCCCACTGCCGGAGAGCAGACGCAGTCGAGACCACACTGGAAACCAGTGGGAAGACAAGGTAAGCCATTTTAATTTGTTGATAGTGCAGTTTAAATGTGATTATTTGGTTCAGGACTGAATTTTCCAGCCCTAATAGCATCTCCCACCCCGCCAGGAATATTTCACTCCGGTGGATTTAAAGTAGTTCCCAACCTTTGGAAAACTAGAGGGAGATCCTGCTCGAGTGAAGTGGGTGCAATCACGGCCCCCCAGGGGTTGGGTGGCGGGGGGTTGGTGCCCATTGGCATGAGCACCCTGGTAGTGCCAGCCTGTGACCTTCAGCACTGCCCAATGGGCAAAGTGCCCATGCCCAGGGGCCACTTTGGCACAGCCCTCCGGGCATTGGGTAGGGCCAAGGAGGTGGGGCCTATTGTGGGTGGGGCTTAGGAGTGATTGGTGGGGGTGGGGGGCTCTGCTGCCACTCTGCATGGTGATCGGTCAGGGCTGGAGGGAGGTCAGCACTTGGGCCTTGGGGTGGGGTGATCTGTCAGGGGAGTCTGCCTCCGGGGGGGGGGTTTGCCTCCCGCGGGTGGTTTGCTGGGATGGGAGGATGGGAGGATCATCACTGCTGGGTTGGAGGGGGGCAGTGCTGGAGATCGGGGCGGCCTGGGATGGGACAGGGGTGTTGGGGCTGGCCTTGGAGTGGATGTGGGGGCTGCGATTGGGGTGTTGGGGGGGGTTGGGAGGGGATCCACGGCTGGCCAATGATCGAGCAGGCCAGCAAACAGGAGGCTGACAGATCGGGGCTACTGTGTATACGCAGAGACCCGGAAGCGTCAGACTTTGGCACAAATAGATTTTTAATAATATTCAGGATTGTCTCCTCTGCAGTGCACAGCCTGTGGGAGATTTGAGTCTGAACTCTCACTAAATAAACAATTGTGAATTACACCAGTTTTCCTATGAAATCAGCACTTAGAATTTTTTTGGGCGAATCGGGTCCAATGGATGAACAGGGTTATCCATCAGGCAAGGCAACCCTGAACTATACAAGAAATCTAGGTACGATCTAAGGAGATCCATCAAAGATGCCAAAAGGCAGAACTGGACCAAGCTAGAGTCTCAGACTAGCCACATGGACTCCCACCGACTATTTCAAGGTCTGCAAGATATAACAGGCTACAAGATGAAGGCATGTAGAATCGCTGACACCAATGCACCTTTCCCAATAAACTCAATGTACCCTATGCCCATTTTGAGCAAGAGGTCAGTAAGTGCATACCTTCCATCCCAGAAGCCTCGGCTGAGCTGGTATCCGAGGTTACCATTGTGGATGTCAGACCAACCTTCTCGAAAGAAACTCTGGCACTATGGGTGCTTGCACTGCGCAAAGAACGCCCATATATTCTAAGAGCACCCTTGCAAATCTGTCAGTGGTCCAAGCATCCAATTTGTGGTGTGCCAAATTAATTAATTTAAAAACAAGTTTTTTTGTGGCTTTTCACAAAACCTGCATATGTTGTCATTTTAAGTCAATTGTATGCAAATACATCTCTTTTTGAAAAATTCATTGTTTTTTCCACTTGTTCAGCGCAACTCACACATTTAAAAAGTAAGGTTACTTTTAGGTTTGATTAAGATCCTGATGCCCCATGATGGGGGATATTTTATTAAGATGTTTCAATCAGGCTTTGGAAACCCAGCAGTAAATAGGAAGTGGGACCTGCCAGCTTTTGCAGTACTTCTTATGGACTAGGAGGAGCAGGAGCCCCTCGAGAAACCTGTGCTGACAGCAGGCACTCCCTCTTGTGATGGCCTAGCTCTCTATCCCCTGATTTTCTGCTCCACTTCTACTCCTGATTGCTGGACATTGTCTGAGCTACAACCAGCTGCTGCTAGTTGCCACCAGCAAACCCCACCCCCCTGCCCCCTGCACCACCCCCACCTCCGCCAGCACCTGGCCAGCCTAGCTCATCTGCCATGGAAACATTAACAAAATTATAATGAGGCCATGCCATTAAATTCTCAACTTCTGCAGCCCTAGCGTTGCCCTGTTTTCTCGGCATGACTGTACTCTCTCACGCTTTCTCACTCCCACCATAAGTTCCCAGGCCTGAAACTCTCCTTTTTTTTATTGAAGTTTGCTAATTTGCATTACATTTGGAGTATTATGAGCAGATTTGGGCCCCATATCTAAGGAAGGATATGCTGGCCTTGGAAAGGATCCAGAGGAGGTTCACAAGAAGGATCTCAGGAATGAAGAGCTCATTGTGTGAGGAACGGTTGAAGTTTCTGGATCTGTACTCATTGGAGTTTAGAAGGATGAGGGGGGAATCATATTGAAACCTACAGGGTGCTGCGAAGCCTGGATAGAGTGGATGCGGAGAGGAAAAACTGGAACTGGAGGGCACAACCTCAGACTAAAGGGACGATCCTTTAATATTGAGAGAAGGAGGAATTTCTTCAGCCAGAGCGTGGTGAACTGATAGAACTCTGCCACAGAAGGCTGTGGAGGCCAGGTCATTGAGTGTCTTTGAGACAGAGGTAGATTGGTTCTTGATTGATAAGGAGATCAGGGTTATGGAGAAAAGGCAGGAGAATGGGGATGAGAAAAATATCAGCCAATACTGAATGGTGGAGCAGACTTGATGGGTTGAGTGGCCTAATTTTGGTCCTATGTCCTATGGTCTAATGGTCTTACATACAATATATACATTTCTGCTAATATTTACAGCTGCAATTGAAATAGCCCTTTTGTGCATACCTTTCCCAACAAGTGTTGCTGGCAGTAGTAGCTTCATTAGTAGCAAGCATACATTGTGTTGCAGTCGAACATTGAGCAATGATGGATTTGGAAAAGGAAGAGGCTGCGAGATGGAGTAACAAAGGGAAGTGCTGTTGCTCCCCAGGTACTTGGATCCCACTTGATTTCATTCAAATTAATGAGGAAGTGAAAAAGCTGTCAAATGGTCACCAGCACTGTGTTTAAATAAATAAATAATAGTAATAAAATATTTAAAAATCCTCCAGCCCTCACCCCTCAATTTCCACACTCCCCACACACACTCTATGCCCCATTCATGTCAATTTGTGCCAGCCCATGATCCCCACCCACCTCTCCATGGTTCCTATACCCCATGACAACTTGATGCTCCTTTAGCCCGATGTCAAACTAGTGTCAACCTATGCCAACCCAGGCCCCTACCCACTACCGTTTGCACTGACATCTTTCACGCTAACTCACCTAGTATCCTTGAGCAGTTGACATGCTCGATACTTCCTGGATAGCTTTGACAGATTTGGTAGCTTTGACACATCCTGGATAGTTTTGACAAGTTTAACACTTCCTGATAGTTTTGACAGGTTTGACAGCTTTTTCACTGCTTGACAACTTTGAGAGATTTGACAGTTTTGACATTTCCATGACAGTTTTGGCAGGTTTGACAGCAGATCAGCTCTTTAACAAATCATTGGCAACTGGACACTTCACTGACAGCTAGACACTCCCTTGACAGCTGAACAACTCTTTGAAAGTTCCTTGACTGCTGACCAGTTCCTTAACAGCTCCATGAGAGCTGTACATTCCCTTGACAGATGGACAGTTCCTTGACAGTTCTTTGAAAGACAGATAGCCCTTTAGCAATTCTTTAACAGCTGGACTGCACTTTGACAGCTTGACAGTTCCGATGATTTTATGCACAAGAAGTGCATAATCATAACAATCCCACAAGATGCCTGACCATTCCTAAATGTGTCCTGAGACCCTATCTAAATGGCTATCTTGCCTCTCCAAAGGGATGCCTTTGGAGAGGCAAGATAGCTATCCAAAGGGATGCCTTGGCTACCTAAACAAATCCACCAAGTTTAAACCTCCTCTTACCCATTCTAATCTGCACACTCTGGATATCACATTCCTACCCTTCCAAAATCCCACTTCAGTAGAGGCAGCTGGGGATTTGAATAGCTAGCTGCATCAATGAATTGCGCATGTGCCGGCTCAACTCCAATCCTGCACCTCCTGCCTGCCAACCCCCTAGACCTACCAAAGATTGGGTGGGTCTTAGAATATTCAGCCATTTCTGTGATTTTGTTACCATGGAGAACATGGGGAAAATCAGGCTATAATGTTTGTCGCCTCGACAAAAAGTCCACAGAGTTATTTATGGTGATGGTGCACTGAGCTGAATCTTTAAATGTACATTGACATTGGCTTAGCATAACTCCCATGTAGCACGGAAGTGCTGTTTTGGGAGCTTGGAAGTTGACAATTGTAGGCTGTAAAATGTCAGGATGACTGAAGATATTCAGCTGTCGACTGGCGCAGCAGCAACCAAGTACTAAATAGTTTGAAAAGTGAAGTTAACTACCCTGATTTTTGGTATTTTCCATGAAATGTTAATGAAAGGCTTTGTTATGCCCTCTCAGATGGATGTTTGAGATCCCTTGACACTATTCCAAGAAGAGCAGGTGAGACCATCTGGCCAATAAGTATCTCTCAGCCACCATCACTAAAACAGATGAACTGCTGTTTGTGCGATTTTGCTGTGTGCACATTGACTGCTGCATTTCTTATGTAGAGGGCACAGCCTCAAAATAAGGGGGGGGGCAGTTTAGATCAGAGTTGAGGAGGAACTTCTTCACTCAAAGGGTGGTGAATCTCTGGAATTCTCTGCCCGTTGAAGTGGTGGAGACTACCTCGCTGAATATATTTAAGTCACGGGTAGATAGATTTCTGATAGACAAGGGAATTAAGGGTTATGGGGAGAAAGCAGGAAAGTGGAACTGATCCACTTCAGATCAGCCATGATCTCGTTGAATGGTGGGGCAGGGTCAAAGGGCTAGATGGCCTACTCCTGCTCCTATTTCTTATGTTCTTATTACCTCACAACAGTGATTACGTTTCAAAGTACTTCATTGTTTGGAAAGCAGGGTATCAGAAGGCCATGAAAAATGCTACCTAAATGTAAATCTTTGGTTTCTGTTAAGAAAGAATAGGATTGCTTATTTTTCTTGGATTTCCTGCAGTAAAGGAGAATATGCACTCAAGTTATTTCTCAATTGTTTACGGAGATTGTATCATACAGGAAAAGGTGCACTTAGGTTGAGCTCAATTATTCATTCCTATTATTTATGTGGTTATGCAAGGCTAAGGCGTGATGCTTGAGGCTAGGTACTAGTTTGAAGGTGAGGATGGGGGGGAGAAGAAATGATGACAGTAATGAAAGCCCCTATGTTCAGGTGATAAACACTTAATTGATCATTGAATTCTGATGATTTTGTGCCATTTCTAAAGGGTTCCTTGAGTAATCATCATCCTAATGCTCTATTGCATTGACTTCTGTCTCCAAGGCAACTGGACTGAGCTCACCAGGTCTTCTTGTTTTACACAGTTATTCAGGCTTCAACTACACAGAATATGTGTCGTCAATAATACAACCCTTCTGATCTCTCAAGGCAACAGAAGTGCCAAATTAGCTGCCACTGTGTCTCTAAATGGCTGGTTGAACCTTTGCCTTATCATTGCACTCCTCAGCTGCTTGTCATAGAACTTTTACAGCAACAATTATCCTCTCATAGGTATTAGAGGCATCGTGGAAACTTTGGGCTAAATGGAAAATTGGGGGTTGGGGGGTGGTGGGGTGGTATCCCTGCTCGAAAGATTCTGGTGGCACGCCCAAACTGCATGCGATTGAATACATACATATTCAAATATTTGCTGCCGGGTGATTAGCCCTTACCACTTCCCCTCCGCTTCCTGCAAGATGGCTCAGAGGCAGGAACATGTTGGTTCACTGACTTAATGCTCTCCAATTCTACCTTCCTCCCTGACCCACTCCCAAAGCAGCTTCAACACGATCAAGAAGATTCCATCCATGATTGCAGCTTCGAAAACACTCAAGGAGTTCAGCACTGTCCAGGTCAAAGCAACACACTTAATCAGCACCTTATCCACGACCTTAAACATTCATTCCTTCTGCTATCAGTGCAAAGTGGCAGCAGTGTCTACAAGATGCACTGTGGCAATTCGTACCTACCAAATACACAACCTCTGCCATCTAGAAGGACAATGGCAGCAGATGCATGGGAACATCATCACCTGCAAATTATCCTCCAAGTCACACACTATCCTGGCTTGGAATTCTATCACCTCTCCTTCATTGTCGCTGGGCCAAAGACCTAGAACTTTCTTTCTAACAGCTCTGATGTGTGTATCTACACCACATGGACTTCAGTGATTCATGAACAGGGCTCATTAACCACCTTCTCAAGGGCAACTAGGGATGGGCAATAAATGCTGGCTATGAGAGCGATTCACGTCCCATGAACAAATTTTAAAAAACACCGTAAATAGTGGTGTTAAGGAATGAATGCCGAAGTACATTATGCAATGTAATGGATAATGATTTCTTACAATTTCTGTTCATTATTGCTGTTTTGCATTTGGAATCATCAAGGTGGATGGTGACAAATGGTAGGTTCCTGCAATCAAATCATATGATTAGACAACCAGATATTGTAATGCATGATTTAGTAAAAAGTGATATTGCAATATGTGATTTGACAAGCAGTGATATTGTAATGTGTGATTTAATAATCAGTGATATTGTAATACATGATCTGACAATTTACGTCTGGATTTACCTCACTGCTGGATGAAAGAGAAGCTAAAAATTTCTACATATTAAATTAGTGAACTGCTGGAATGAATGGAAAATTGCCTTTTTCTTTTTGTGCATTTTCACGGTGACCTATAGAATCCTCAGATGTATATACAGATACAGTAGCCACCTTCTGCTGTGAGGTTACCATCTGTACACTTGCAGCAGTTGCATCACTAGAGAAATCTGCCTCAGCCTATGTTCCTCTTTTCACAGCAGGGGCTCACCATTAAGCAGTCCATTAGCAGAGTGGAAAATAGATTCACAATTCCTGAAAAAAATTCATACATATGGACATGGTTTCTTTTATAAATTACAGAGTTTAACTCTTTGAATTCTGGATCTTTTCTCAGATTTTCTACAACACTCAAGATGCCTTCTTATCATTGTTGCTTTTGAATATCTTGTGAAAATGTCAATTCAATGTAATCTTGTGTAATCCATATATGAGTTATAGACGGTGGTGTAGTGGTAATGTCACTGGAATCCAGAGGTCCAATCTAATGCTCTGGATACATGGGTTTAAATCCCACCAAGCCAGCTGGTAGAACTTAAATTAATTAGCCTGGAATTAAAAAGCTAGTCTCAGTAAAAATAAACATGAACCTATTGCCTTTGTCACAAAAAATGCACTTGGTTCACTAGTGTGTTTCAGGGAAGAAAATACGCTGTTCCTGTCTTTTTTGACCTACGCAGACCCACAGCAATGTGGTTGCCTCTTAACTGCCCTCTGAAATGGCCTAGCAAGCCACTCAGTTGTATCAAATTACTACCAAGTCTAACAGGAATGAAGTTGGATGGATCATTCCGCATCAATCTAGGCATCGGAAATGTTATCAGCTCCACCAGTCCTGTTCGACTCCGCAATGCCCTCCTTACTACCATAATTGTACCAAAATTGTGAAACCCCTTCCACTGACTTGTCACTCAATAGCCTAACATAGTCATACTCATGGAATCACATCTCACCACGTACCAGACACCACCATCACCACCCCTAGGTGTGTCCTTTCCCATCGACATCCCAAAGGAAGTCAAGGAAACATCCTCCTGGTTACCATCGAATGCATCCCCCCATGCCCACCACCATCAGCTGCTAAATCAGTACTCCTCCATGTTGAAAAGGAATATGAAAAAATTTTGCAAGACCACAGAAGATATTTTGGGTGAGGGCCTTTGACCCAGCTAGCCAAATCCTAAAGCACACAATTGCGAGACTGGTTCTGCAGCAGGTGGTGAGAGAACCAATAAAGGGGAAAGACTTAGATGACCTCATACTCACCAATATATCTGTTGATGCATCTGTCCATGACAGAATTGGTAGGAATGATCACCGCATGAAGTTAGTGGAGCCAAAGTCCAAAGTCCAATCATCACATGGAGGTACCCACCATTGTGTTTTATGGCGCTGCCACTGTGCTAAGCAGACTTCAAACAGATCTAGCATAACTAAATATTCATGAGACTCTGTAATCCATCAGCAGCAACACAATTGTATTCAATCATAATCTGTAACTTCATGGTCTAACACACCCTTCACTTTACCATTTCCATAATACCAGGTTCAATGGAGACTGCTGGAAGGCGTGCCAGGAGGAATGCCACACATACTAAAGGTGTCAGCCTGCTGAAGCTATAACACAGGACTACTTGTGTATCAAACAGCAGAAGCGGCATGTGATAGACATCTTTCAAACCCGCAACTTCTACCACCTAAGAAAATAAGGGAAGCAGATGAATGAAAACATCACCACCTGGATGTAGACTTGCAGCAATACAAGAAGGTGACTCACCACTACCTTCCCTGGGACAGTTAGGGATGGGCAATAAATGTTGGCCTCCATATCGTCTGAAAGAAAAGAAAACAACTAACTGGAGGGAGAGGTTCCACAAATATCCCCATCCTCAATGATGGCGGAGCCCAGTATCTCTGTGCAAAGGCAAGGCTGAAGCATTTTCAACCATCTTCTCCCAGAAGTGCTGAGTGGATAATCAATCTTGGTCTCCTCCTAAGATTCCAGATTCAGTTCCCAGTCTATAGCCAATGTGATTCATTCCACGTAATATCAAGAAATGACTGAAGGCATTGGATACTGGAAAGGCAATGGGCCATGACAATATTCCACTAGTAGCACAGGAGACGTAGGCTCCAAAACTAGCGAAGCCCCTGCCAAGCATTTCCAATACAGCTATAACACTGACATCTACCCAGTAATGTGGAAAATTGCCCAGATATGTCCTGTCCACAGGAAGAAGGATAAGCCCAACTGACCAATTACTGCCCATCAGTTTACTCTCGATCATCAGTAAAATGATGGAAGGTGTTGTAAACAGTGCTACCAAGTATGTACTCGGCAATAACCTGCTCACAGTTTGGATTCCACCAGGGTCACTCAACTCCTGACTCCATTGCAGCCTTGGTCCAAACAGGACAAAAAAGCTGAACTCAAGTGTTGAAGTGAGAGTGATTTGACACCAAAGCAGCATTTGACCAGTGTTTCCTTAGTAAAACTGGAGATAATGGTAATCAGAGGGAAAACTCTCCACTGGTTGGAGTCATTCTGAGCACAAAGGAAGTTGGTTGTTGTTGTTGGAAGTCAATCATCTCAGACGCTGGAAATCATTGCACGATCTCAGCATCATATACTGAACTCAACCATCTTTACAGCCTTCATCAATGACCTTCCCTTCACCATACTGTGAGAAGTGAGGATGTTTTCTGATTATTGCACAATGTTCAGCACAATTTGTGGCTCCTCAGAAACTGAAGCAGTCCATATCCAAATGCAACAAGAACTGGACAACATTCAGGCTTGGGCTGACAAATGACAAGTAACATTTTCACCACACAACTGCCAGGCGATGACCTTTTTTTTAAAATTCATTCGTGGGACATGGACATCCCTGGCTGGCCAGCCCTAGTTGCCCCTGAGAAGGTGGTGATGAGCTGCCTCCTTGAATTGCTGCAGTCCACGTGCTGTGGGTTGGCATACAATGTATGTCAGGGAGGGAATTCCAAGATTTTGATCCAGCAACTGCGAAGGAATGGCAATGCATGTTCTCCCTGTGTCTATGTGGGTTTCCTCCAGGTGCTCTGGTTTCCTCCCACATTCTGAAAGATGTGCTGGTTAAATACATTTACCCGAAAAGGTGCTGGACTGTGGCAACTAGAGGAATTTCATAGTAATTTCATTGCAGTGTTAATGTAAGCCTTACTTGTGACTAATAAATATTTCCAGGACAGTGAGTGGCTTGGAGGAGAACTTGCAGATGATGGTGTTCCTATGTATCTGTTGCCTTTGTCCTTGTAGATGGAAGTGGTTGTAGGTTTGGAAGTGCTGTCCAAGGATCTTTGGTGAATTGCTGCAGTGCATTTTGTCGATAGTACACACTGCTGCTCCTGAGAGTTGTTGGTGGAGGGAGTGGCTGTTTGTAGATGTGGTGCCAATCAAGCGGACTTCTTTGTCTTGGATGGTGACAAGCTTCTTGAGTGTTCTCGGAGCTGCTCCCATCCAGATCAGTGGTCAATATTCCATCACACTCCTGACTTGTGTCTTGTAGATCGAGGTTAGGCTTTGGGGAGTGAGTACTTTCTGCCGTATTTCTAGGCTCAAAGATCCTAGGTCTCCATCAAGAAAGATCACCCCCTTGACATTCACTGGCGTTACCGTCGTTGAATCCCCTATTATCAACATCCTGGGGGTTACCATTCACCAGAAACTGAACTGGAACTGCCAGAAGGCTCACTACCATATTCTCAAGAGCAATTAGGGTAGGGTAATAAATGCTGGCCTGGCCAGTGAGGTCCAAATTCAATGAAGGGAAAAAAGGCTTAAAATGTAATTCAGGTAGAATCGTAGAATGATACAATAGTTCCCATACAGAAGCAGGCTACTTGACCTGTCATGTCTATGCCAGCTCTCTAGAAAAATAAATTAACTGGCCTCCTTCCCCCATGTCTCTAGCGTGATCAGCTGGAGGGGTAACATGTGAACTCCCTGGCATCTTCAAGTCCTACCTTAGCCATACATTCTTTTCTCTTTAGGTGATTATCCAATTCACTTTTGAAACCACGATTGAATTTGCCCCCAGCACATTCTCTGATGGTGCGTTCCAGATCCTAGGCACATTGCATAAAGAAATATTTACCATTGGTTCTTTTGCCATTCACCTTAAGTCGGTGTCCTCTGGTTGTCGATCCATCTGCCAAGAAAGCAGTTTCTCTCTACCGTGTGTAGCGTCCTCATGATATTGAAATCAAATCTCCTCTCTGCCTTAGCTTTTCCAATCTATTCGTGTAACTGCAGTCTCGCACTGTTGATTACATGTAGAAAATATACTTTCACCGTGCACCAGTATTAGAAAGGATCAGACTTCCCAGCAAAGAATGATGAAGTCTGGGAATTAATTAACAATACATTTTTGAGCAATGATCAGCAGTGAAATTTGGGTCAGGAAATTACATTGTGCTACGCCAGTATAATCTCATTAGTCTGTGGATAAATCTAACATCTTTACTGTCAATATTGCATTCAGCAGTCTGGCTATTAGTTTTTCGAAATGAACATGATTAACATGATATTCTGTGAAGCACATATATATTTTGTTTACTTCTCAACATTAATTGAAGATTTTTCTTATGTTCAGTATCCTCTTTCTTGTTCCTAGGCAAGTTTAAATACAGACTGCTTTTCACCAGCTCCAAATTTATTATTATTTCATTTTATTATGATTTTCAAGATCACTTTAATGAGATGACTCATTACGCTCATAGTTTTAAATTAATTGCACTCCATTGTTTTAGGTATCTTAGTAACTTAACAAACAATGAATATCTCACGTCACTTGGAATATATCATGTGGTATATATTTGATCACAGATTAATTCTGTTTCTTCATGGGCTTTTTAGATGTTTTGTTGCTTCTTTAACTATGCCTAGAGCTTTTCCTGTACTCATCAATTTCTAAACATTCTTTACCTCCAACACCATCATGTTTGCTCTACCGTTTGCCTTTATATATTGAGTGATCCCATTATTTGGATCATATTACAATTCATCCTTACACCCTGTCCATCATTTTTGTACAGTGTCCCTTTCAAACAATATTTAGCCAGCTTTGTCTTTTATCAATTGGTTTTCCTTTTCTTTCTGTGTCAAAGATTTCAGCTTCTGGTGCATAGCTCTCATTTTATCATTAATTTCCAGCTCCAATACTTCATCACATATCTGGCTATACAATTTCTCTCCAGTCTACTGACATGCATTCTTGATTTCCTGTTCAATTTCAGCACACTCAGGTGTTTTCTTTTTTTCTCTTTTTGCCCATCAGCTGACAAGATGATCAGATATGTTTCAAGTGAGGAGAGGAGGGCCACAAGGCTGTTAACTGTTGCCAGAATTATCTAATCTGTGATGTTAGTGTACCTTTAAGAGATTAAAAAAAATCATGTTCTTTGCAGCAGTCAGCTCTGTGTTGCTGAGTTGTCCATAGAAGCCCTTTTATTGGTCCCTCAGTGGTTTATTTTTACTCTGGGTTGTTTTATGACCCTGCATTGTTTAGAGGAAGGTCATATGTTCTGGACAGTGTTTTTTCTTCCTAGTGAATGTAAGGTTTCATTTTCTGTTTGGTTGCAGTTGGTTTTTAGAAAGGGGTGGATATCAGACTGAAAACAGCGTCTCTCTTTCTCTCTCTCCTTGGTTTTTGGAAATTCTGCTGGTTAGCTGAAAGGAAGGCTTCTTGCCTTCTTGGAATGGAATATCTGCTATTGGTGGCTTGATCTGAGAGTCTCCCTGGTATTCTGGGAGGTTGTTCTGACTTCAAACTGTTTTGAAGATATCCAAAGGGCTACTAGAAGTTACAAGAGACAGATTAAGGAATGAGATAGGGAATCTGGTGAACTGGTGTGGCAACAATAATCTCTCCCTCAATGTTAACAAAACGAAGGAGATTGTCATCGACTTCAGGAAATGTAAAGGAGAACATACCCCTGTCTACGTCAACGGGGATGAGGTAGAAAGGGTCGAAAGCTTCAAGTTTTTAGGTGCCCAGATCACCAACAACCTGTCCTGATCCCTCCATGCCGATACTATAGTTAAGAAAGCCCACCAATGCCTCTATTTTCTCAGAAGAGAAAGGAAATTTGGCATGTCAGCCATGACTCTCACCAACTTTTACAGATGCACCATAGAAAGCATTCTTTTTTGTTGTATTACAGCTAGCTATGGCTCCTGCTCTGACCAAGACTGCAAGGAACTACAAAAGGTCGTGAATGTAGCCCAATCCATCATGCAAACCAACCTCCCATCCGTTGACTCTGTCTACACTTACTGCTATCTCGGCAAAGCAGCCAGCATAATTAAGGATCCCAGCAACCTGGACATTCTCTCTTCCACCTTCTTCCATCGGAAAAAGATATAAAAGTCTGAGGTCACATACCAACCAATTCACGAACACCTTCTTCCCTGCTACTGTCAGACTTTTGAATGGACTTACTTGGCATTAAGTTGATCTTTCTCTATACCCTAGCTATGGCTGTGACACTACATTCTGCACTCTCTCATTTCCTTCTCTATGGATGATATGTTTTGTCTGTATGGCGCGCACGAAACAATACTTTTCACTGTAAGTTAATACATGTGACAATAATAAATCAAATCAAATCAAAGATGAAATGTCAATTTTCCAACCAAAGGACTCAGTTCCAGTATCACATGAACATTAGTCTTTGTTGTGGTGTACCTGTGAGGGCAAAGTGGGCGTTAGCAGGAAGCAGGGTCAACCTTGGTGTAGCGAATAATGTGCATCACAGAATGTTTGTAGATGTGTGAGGATGATGTAAGACAGAGAAATGTTGTATACAATGACAGTAGATCATCTGGTAGGAATTGCTATAAGCAGAGAGAGAGAGAGAGAGGCTATGTGTTGGTCTAGAATTCCCCTTACGAAAATTTGACATAGGTGTTCCAACTGTTTAAACAAATGGGTTCACACTCTTACTAAAAGATATTTCAGATAAACAGTTGAGCAGTTGTACATCAATATCTCAAGGCCCTAGTGAGTGAAAGGTCATAGAATCATTGAATCAAAATGGCTACAGCACAGAAGGAGGCTATTTGGCCTGTTGTGTCAGTGCTGTCCCTCTGAAGGGCCAGCTCAATTAGTGACCACCCACCTCTGACTTTTCCCCAGGGGCCTGCAAATTTTTCTTTTTCAGATAAGGGTACAATTCCCATTTGAAAGCCTCAAATGAACCTGCCTCCACCACACTCACTGCATGAAAAATTTCTCCTCATGTTATCATTTCTTCTTATACCAATTGCCATATATTTGTTTCCTCTGTTTCTTGATCCTTCCACTAATAGGAACAGTTTCTAGCTACAGTGGGGAACCAATGGATGTGTTGTATTTGGACTTCCAGAAGGAATTTGACAAGGCACCTCACAAAAGGTTAAGTCATAAGATGAGAGACCGTGATGTTGGAGGTAGTATATTGGCCTAGATAGACAATTGACTAATGGGCAGGAAACAGCAAGTGTGGATAAGGGGCTCTATTTCAGGCTGCTGACCTATAACCCCAGTGGGATTCCACAGGGATCCTTGACGGGATTTCAACTGTATACAATATATATTAATAACTTGAAGGAAGGAAGCGAGTATAATACAACCAAGTTTGCAGATGACACAAAAATAGATGGAAAGGAAAGTTGCCGGGGGGATACAAAGAGTTTACAAAGAAATATTGATAGGTTATGTAAGTGGGCAAAAAGTTGACAAATGGACTATACTGTGGAAAATGCCAACTTACTCATTTTGGAAGGGAAAATAAAAGAACATTATTATTTAAATAGAGAAAAGCTGCATCACAAGGGAATTGGGGGTATTTACGCATGAAACACATGAACTTTTCTGCACCCGTTCCAGTGCGTTCACATTCTTTCTGCGATGTGGTGCCCAGAACTGGACACAACACTCCAATTGAAACAATTAATTTATTTGAGGCAATACTACAACCCAATCATTGACATGGTACAAGAACATTTGAAAGAGAATTCTTATTCTGAGAGATCAAAGTAAGTTATTAATAGTGTAAGACAGAATTAGAGTAGGGCACTGCCTGGATTGTCTACGTGACTCCATCCAGCTGTAAGTGGCCGTAACAGCTCTGAGATTCCACAGTGGATGGCGAGAACCCTGTAATGGTTCCTTCTGCCTCTAACCTGGACCGCCTTTAGCCCCTGATGTAGGCAGTGACTGAGGTGGCATCATGCATCCATGCCACCTCCCTCCACACTTTACTATTTTGGTATTTTCCTACCACTCTGCATCTTTCTTCTATTTTATCCAATAGGGTGTACAGGTTGGACAAAATGAAGTTATGACATTTCGTCTGTCAACCTCTTGTCCCTTCTTTGGCTGCCTCTGCCAGGATCACCTGTATTAGATATTCTTGTAAAGTAGTACAGAACCAGTCAGAAGGCATTGGTTAAGACTTTCATTTCCATTACATTGCTTCCAGTGATACTACAGCAAACTAATGGCCATTTGCAGGGATATTCTGCATACCTGCTGCTTCTGGCATTGTTCTTGAAGTGAATGTTCATGTGGGCATCCCCAGTGTGTGTTACCCTGATATCCCCACCAACTGATGCAATGCTGGGTTAACTGAGTTGGGCTACATTGGTCCAGGCAATGAACTCACACATCACTCTGCAGGCAGTAAGCACAACAGCTACAAGATGGGCCCTGCACTAGCATTCCTTAATGAGCCAGGCACCCAAATTGCAGGTAACGTAATTTTGAAGAACATCTGCTCGTGCAAAGTGTCTGGTTGCACTCTGGAATGTTTTGGAGATGTGATAGTGAGTTCCTGGAGAATGTTGTTACGTCTTCTAAGGAAAGCAGAGGAGTAGGAGACCTGTTTGACTAATGCAACCAGCATCTCAGTATGCATTCCCAACAGCATCCTTCTGTATGCAATCATAACAAGGTCCTCATCTGAGTCCTCTACAGTACAGCTCATCTGTAACTCATCTGGTGAGCTGGTAGACTTACAATTGCCTCACCCTGGCCTGGCTGCAACTCATTTGTACCTGGATAATTCTCCACATACAGATCCCACCTCCATAGTCACCTCCATTTAATGCTCAATACCAATCACTGAGTTGGTGGCAGTGAGTGTCAGATTAAATAACTGGGGCTCTTCATTGCTGCAATGAAGAGCCCCATTATTTAATCTGACACTCACTGCTGATGCTGTCTATCCTACACTTAGTGTTTTCTTGGCTGGGCAGGCAGGAGTTCTTGGATGTTTGAAAGCAGAAAATCAGAAAATCTTCACGTGACATCTCTTATTCATCATACTGCCCACTTTTCATATTACTGTCTGTACCAAAGCGCGAGCACTCACCTAGCAGCACTTCTGGGCATTGGGGACTTACAATTCATGTCCAGGTACTCTACCTCATCCATAACCACCTCCCAATTCTACCCGCCATACTCACCTCTCACTGCCTCCACATAATGTCAGCTTTTCAGCTCTGGCAAACACATCACACTAACATAGTGCTAATACAATCATTTACACTCTTTCCTCTTCCCGTACGCACAATAGAGCAGACCAAGGCCTCCTGCATCCACCATCACAAAACAGACACAGTTTTAAACAAATATAAAATTAATTGAAAAGTTTCACTGAGTCCTCCTGCCACAGATCCAATGTAACTCAGGGAGGTGATGAAAAATGCACTGTGCTTGTGATAGGTTTAATAACACTTCAGGTATTTTCTTGCCTTTTCAATTCAGTTCAATTGCAGCTGAGACAGGTATCTTTCAATCTCAGACTTTTCACTTTAAACTAATAGAAGGAAAAATTGACTTGAAGCAATCACTTGCAGGTACTGCTCATGCTTGTGCAGTACATGAACATTGCTAACTATTCATTCTTATGAACTAGCTGTTCCTTTCCAGTCTCTTGCTATTCTGTCAAGATTGTTTTGGTGGTGGTACTGCAGAATCTAACAGATACTTGTGCATGTTGGCTGGAGCGCTCCCACATCAATTCTAAGTTTTCAACGTGCAGGGAATAAGTCCTGCTGATTTTTTTAGTGGGATTTTCAGAATGAACCTCCGACACTCCGTGCATCACAGAATGCCCTAACGGGATACACTCTGGAAATCTGTGGGCCATTTCCCATCCAAGAGGCCAGCAGAATAGCAGTGAGTGAGCCCTGCACAAGCGCTGATCTGTCAGAGTGGAAATCACTGGCCAGTCCCCGCAAACTGCATCGTGGCGTTCTGGATCCCCCACCCCCCAATTGCTGGCCTCCTGGATCTCTCAGGCCATCTCCGATGCTCTCCCCCCTCTCGCCTCCAGCCAGCCCTGATTCCCTGACACACCCCACTTGGTCAGTCCTGATCTTCCGATCCCCCCCCAACAGTCTCAATCTCCACCACCATCCCCATGACCATCCATGACTCCCTCCCCAGCAGCCTGCTCCCCCCTGCTCCCCAGCTAGATGGTTTACCATGATAACCCCCTTTCCTCCCTCTGCCAGTGATCCCAATGCAGAGTGGCAGTGGGTTCCCCTGCCGCTGATGCTCCCAAAGTGCCAGGCTGGCACTGACGAAGGGGATCCCCCCACTCCATTTATGCCCGACCTCCTTGGGAAGCCCCAATGGCCTCACTTGCCTCCAGCAGGGATGGGTTACCTGTTCCCCATTAGGGGATAGTCATAAATCCTACTGGAGTGAACCACTCTCTGCAGAGAGGGAGACGCTAGCGGGTACAGAGATTCAGTCCCAGGCCCGATAATCAGGTGGAAATCGAAATTTCCATATTATAATCAACTTCCGGCATGGAGTTGATTACACCAGAAGCATGTGGAGACCGTGGCGCCCAGCAGGAAGCCTGTAAAACAGTCCCCGCTGATGTTTCCGGCATGCTGCACTACTCAAGCAGCGCAGTGGGCTGGGAGAATCAGCCTCCACCACCCTCTCAATGACCATCCACGACCCCCTCACCAGCAGCCCGCCCCCCCGCCCCCCTCCCAGATGGTTTGCCACGATAACCCTCTTTCCTCCCTCTGCCAGTGATCCCAATGCAGAGTGGCAGTGAGGCTATTGAGACCCCCCCCAAGGAGATCGGGCGTAAAGGGGGTGGGGGGGTGCCCCTTCGGCAGTGTCAGCCTGGCACTTTGGCAGGATCGCTGTTAGGCAGGGGTTTCCTGGATTTTGAACCAAAAACAGTGAAGGAACTGTGATATATTTCCAAGTCAGGATGGTGTGTAACTAGGAGCTGGTGGTGTTTCCATGCCCCTGTGGCTCTTATGCTCCTGGGTGCTGGAGGTCCTGGGTTTGAAAGATACAGTCGAAAGGGGTTTGAAAGGTACTGACGATAGAGTCTTCGCATGTTTCTACAGGGCAGATAGAATGAACAGTTCTTAAATCTCAACTGTTCTCCAAACAACAATACAAGAGAGAAAAATAAATTTAAGTAATTATATTACCAAGCTGAGCAAGAAACGTTTCAGCTGTACTGATATTTTAATGTTTCAAATTCTGATTTATTCCAAGTGACATTTTGGGCCCCTACAAAGCTGATTTCTCAAATATGCTCTTGACAAGCGAATCATTCCAATGTTATGTCATTTTCATTCACTGCATTTCACAAGACAGCTGTTTCCCACACAATCTCCAAAGAACAGATGTGAAGTATTGCAAAGTTTATCTGTCTTTGCATTTTATTTTGTGATGGAATGAAGAAGACACTGTTAAAAAATTTGTGTGAATGTCAAGGATGAAGAGGAGATTTTCTGGAATAATACCAAAGATGAGGGACTCCAGTTACATGCAGAGATTAGATAAACTGGCAATGTTCTCCTCGGAGCACAGAAAGTTAACGGGGGTTTTAATAGAAGTGTCGAAAATTACTAACTGCTTTGAGGGAATAAATGAAGAGAAACTTTTCCACCTGGCAGTAGGGTTGGCAATCGGGAGGTCAGATTTGAGGTAATTGGTATAAGGACAGAGGGGCAATGAAATATGTTATTTTATTCAGAGAATTGTTGTGATCTGCAACGCATTGCCTGACTGTAGACTGGAAGCAGATTCAGTGGTAAGCATCAGAAGGAAACATGAACTGTTGCTCCTCATATGATTCGTATTGTTACCCACAGCCATTCTTGATTGGATGGAGGAGGGAAAGAGGAGCCTTGGTATGACCCTTTGTTGGAGGATTCAGCTCTATGTATAGCTAATTATTTTCAGCGTTCAGCTTTAGGTTGCCTTATGTAGGTTGGTGAATCATTCTAAGATGTGCCTGATGCAGATCCAGGCAATCCCTTCGACACTCCACATTGAACCATAGGGAGCTATTGAAATATTTCTGACCTATGCTCCCTATGAATGTGATTTTCCTGCCAGGAGCAGTGAATCACAGAATCACCCCCATTGTGATAAGAGAATACCCACTGATTGTGAGAAAGTGTATGCAATGAGGATGTCACACCTCATTGAACGATTTATAAATGTCAAGAGCAACTGCTCTAATTTTGTGCTGGGCATCAGTAGAATTACTTCATTTCCAATTCAGGAGATTGACAGCATCACTGGTCGGTTCAATGATCCTAAAGCTAAATTAGGGTCTAGAAAGCAGTTTGTTGTTGCTTAGATGTTGCATGTATTTTCAGCCATAAATTTTATTTTGGGGAAACTGACCCGTCATCTTGGTCTTGCGGCAAATGTTTTTTTCATTGTGGTTTCTTCTCAAGTGGACAACATGTTGGATGGTTGAAATAGATGAGGTAAAGCAGACACTAATTCCTTGAGGAGAGCTCTGTGAGCACCAAGCATCTGTACTATCAGTGTCCATTGCTTTCATCTGACACAATGGGGTTATCGCAAATGAATGGAAAGCTGCTTATCTTCTGCCTATCCACACAGAGCTTACGTACACTCCTGATCACTGTACGGCTTTGTACTCCCTGTAGCAACTGTGACAAAGTGCTTATAAATGATTGCTCATAAGGTTTACTGCATGCAGGACGCAATATTTTTCTAATACAAATTTTGATTTGTTCCTTTTAAAAAGAGACAGCAGGTGTTTACAGGACTATTGTACACTGTGGCATATTTTGCAGCTTCATTAGCGCTGGTCCATTAACAGACAGTGATGCAGTCAGATTGTAAGATAACTCACACTGGCAAAAAAATATGGGTATGGCTAAATAGGTTTTCATTATGGAAGGAGATTCTAATGAAATTAAATCACACTGTATTCAAACAAAACAGTTGATTTTGAGGTGACCAGAACAATTACATTTTCTAATGTTAACCATTTTTGATTAATAGAGGGCACTAACATTTCATTTCATTATTCATTCATTGAATGTGGATGTCTGTGGCAAGGCCAATGTTTATTTTCCACCCCTAATTGCCCTTGAGAAGGCGGGAACCACCTTTGTGAATGGCTGCAGTCCATCTGGTGTAGCAGTGTAATGGGATTCTCTCTGCTTGCTGGATGAGAATACCCCACAACACTCAAGAAGGTTAACATCACCTGTGACAAAGCAGTCTGCTTGATTGGCACCATGTTCACCTACTTTAACTTCATTCTATCCATTACCAATGCACAGTGGCAGCCATGTGTACTATATAGAAGGTGCACTGCAGCATTTCACCAAGGATCCTTCAACAGCATCTTGCAAACCTGAGACCTCTACTACTTAGAAGGACAAGGTCAACAGATGCATGGGAAACTCCAGCACCTGCAAGTCCCCTCTAGGCCACACACCATCGTGACACCATTCCTTCTGACAACTGACAGTTAACTGCCAAGCTTTGCTTATATTCAAACCAAGCAGGTTGACTCTGGGTGGTCAATGCATTGCCCTGGGGAATGAACCAGGGAATAGCTGTCCCCTAAACTGTTACTTGGTTAAAAAAGGTGCAATGTGTTGACATATGTCTTTTGGCTGCACAGGACAGAGGCTTGTCTATAAATATATGTAGCTTCTAGCACCCTTAAGTAAGTCACAGTGCGAACCCAACTGATTATCTTAAATTAGTTGTCACTGTAATTCATAGCACAATCAGGATTGTTTAGCAAGTGTTGTCCAATTGCAGAATCACATCAAATGCAGAACACTATGTTTTGAGTTTTGCAAGCACTGGCTGGTTGGGTGCAGTCGGAACTTTGGCTATTATGAACAGCTAAAGGGACATACTGTTTAATAATATGTGCCAGTCATTAAGGCATATGGACTCGAATCTTGGCATCACACTGGCACTGAAATTCATAAAGCACTTTACTTATTTGTGTGATAGACAGAATGCCAAAACGCCATGAGTCTCACAGTAAGTGTGGCTTAGTTATGCATGCTAGAAGTACATATATTCACACACAGGATCCTGCCCTTTGTAGGTAAAAGGAGAATGAATGCATATTGTGCCTTTTTAAACTAAGAAAAATCTTAGGGGACAACCATTCCCTCATTTATTCCCCAGGGCAGTGCATTGACCAACGAGAGTCAACCTGCTTGGTTTGAGTTTAAACAAAACCTCGCAGTTAAACGACAATTATTGGAATTTGTTTTATTGTTCCCTACCTTTTGTTTCTTTATTGTCTTTCTTCATTTTTCTTCCTCCCCACTCTTTCCTCCTACTTTATCCCCTTTCCTTACTTTTTCTCCCCCTTTGCTTCCCTCTCCCCCTTTTTCTAAATTTTACCTCTCTCTCAGTCATTCCCCCCATCCCCAATCTCCACATCTTCCCCTGTCACAGTTTACCCTCTGATTTCAGCTTCTCTGCCATTTGGCCATTCACATCTTTTATTCTCTCTGTGCGCTGTCATTACCAGCCTTTTCCCCTGGTTTCTGTGGCTTATGGCTCATCTTTCATTCCCTCACCCTGTAGTATAAATATCTCCCACTTTCCATGCCTCTTAGCTTTGACAAAGGGTCATCTGGACTCAAAATGTCAGCTCTTTTCTCTTCTTACAGATACTGGCTTACCTGCTGCGATTTTCCAGCATTTTCTCTTTTGGTTTCAGATTCCAGCATCCGCAGTAATTTGTTTTTATCGGTGCATTGTTCATGACAACATCTCTACCAATCAGAGTCCACTTACCAACCAATTAGCACTTGCTTTACATGCAATATAAATTGTTGTTCACTTTGTAATTTGGTATTCATATGAAATGTCCTGATGAGTGCAAGATGTAAAGCTTCGACAGCATATCTCTTCTTTCAGCAGTAATTTATAATAAGCTATTCAAAGACTGTGAGAATCTTGGCTAGGGCACTGCATTGTGAGCAGTTGTTCACTTACAATGGTACTACAGTAAATTTCATGCATACAGGCGACAATAATTCTACAACAGTAAAAATGCTAATACGAAAACATGAATATCAGATTATGTAAAATTTATAAGTAATGTATTATATATGATGTATTTGTCATAGAATCTGCAAGTGACATAATGGGAAACATGAATAAAACAAGACTGATTTGGAAGATGATGTTCATCTCAGTGGAATTAATTCTAGCATAATTGACAGATGAACTCTCTCAGCAGGGTAGTTTTCCATTAATTATCCAAAATATCTTAATACCCCGTGCTTTGCACCATATATTCTTCTGCTCGTGGTAACATTCCTAAAGCCGTGCCTTGGGGAACTACTAACGAGTATCTCATAACATTAACTGTAGTGCTTCTGTTGTTGAGATTATTAAGATCCCCAGAACTATCCAATATACTCAGTAATTTCAGCTCTGCTCCTTGGGGTTGAGAAAACCATTATTATTGTTCAATTATTACTGTTGTCAGTACACAAATAAAGGAGAAAGAGAAAAGACCTTTCTGGTTTGTTCTCCACTAGAGTGTAATTGTCGTTAATGTAACCTCCATTAGTAATTACTACTGCTTGGGCTGTATACTTAAGAATGTTAATTCATTTGGCCATATCCTTGACTCCAGAACTGTGCAATGCCTAGACTAGATAAGACTGTTCCATGCTACTGAATGCTTTTTCTCTAGCAAGGATGAATCAGCAGCTCAATACAAGTAGTACAATGAACGGCTGATTAATTAACTGCTGCTGAAGAAGATAAACCGTTGAGGGCGTTAGTAATATTTTGCATAATTACATTATTACACAATTACTTTTTTATCTCTTTTATGGAGAAATTGTGAAATAAAGACATATTTTCTCTCTAAGTTACTGTAGTCAGCCCTAAATTTGCTGAAATATCTTGACTCTATTTGTGAAATTGAGATCTATCATTTCATGATCTTAAAGGATTTAAGTGGTTATGGTTATTCTAAATATTTCTTGCTCTTTTGGTGAAGGAATTAAGCTACCAAGCTATTGACTTGATATGATCTGTAACAGGATAGCCTAATACGTAACACATGAGGAGAAAGGTCATAAAAATTTCATGTTGTACCTAGTTAGATCCAAACACAAGGAACTTACATTTATACAGCACACTTAAGGCTTTCACTGTGCTGTGCTTCACTGCTAATGAATTATTTATGCAATGCAATTTTTTACTGTTGTGTAAGCAAACTTCATGACCAATTTACACATAGCAAGACCCCACAAATGGCAAATAGGAGGAGGGGGTGGGCTGGAAAGTGCAGTGAGCTGTTCAAAGGTCCATTGACTTTGGTGAAACTGGATGATCCTGCTGGTGGGAAGGGCTGTGAAATTCCACCCCAAAATTTGAACTTGCGAGGAGTTGCTAAGGCAGACACCTGCAGGTTTCACACTCAAATGGTGACTGGGCATTGTGAGCAGAATTTTTCCACCTACAATAAATTGGAATTTCCCCTAGGCCTGATACATTGCTCCCCACTGAAGTTGAGCCTCGATAACTGCTTTCTGAAGAATATGGTATCTTGTGTCGTGCCCTCTTATTCCAACTTCACCCAGTTGCTCCTGCTCGCTCCTGGTTGCTTTGTTCACCTCCAGCTTTAAAACCAGACCCATGAGACCACCATAATTACATCCAAAACAGAGGATGACAGGTCACCACTATTAAAAAGTTGTTTCTTGAAATCATAATTCAGTTTGGGAACTTAGGAAGTAGCCACAAAAAACCCCCCAGACTGCTCAAGCAGGCTAAGAGGGCAAAGCAGTGACTGATCCGTGTAAAGCAGGTGAGTTCTTTAAGTGGTACTCCTGCTGGTCCTAAATCCAAACTTACCATGAAATAGGCCAAGTGCCACAGCAGGCTCATTTTCCAAAGTATACAGCAAGAGTAGGGCCTTGCTATTAATGTAATAACAAGGCTCTTAAGTGGTTGTCTCCTGTGTAGCTGAATCCAGTATGGTAGGTAACACTACTGTGGCTTGGAGTGCATGTGCATTTTATGGACAATTAGATTTCTGGCCCATTATGTTGCATGCTGGTGCAGTTGAACCATATATTTGTTCGTCATTTAACTTAATGCTCACAGGCCTTTCCTGTTCCAGCTGTGCCAAGCATGTGGAACGTGAATTCTGCCCTTATAATACAGTGAGAGAAAGATAGTTTTAATCTGAATTGAAATAAGCAATGAAGGCCTCCATAGATTGACTGTGCCTGGTCTATCTGAAACCCATCTCAAAAATTCAGATAAAATATGGCCAACACCTGAAGATCAATTACAAGTGAACTTCAACCGGAGTACACTGTCTGCAACTCATCTTCTTTAGGCAACAACCAACAGACACCATTGACTAATTCATAAGTAGATGCAGAGACAAGGGGTGTGATTATGACTTTATTGTATCAGAGCTAGCTGACAGAGTAATTGAGTTTGTGATAACATTAACCCTGATGAAAAATCTTCTTGGACCAGCCTGAAGGTAACATTGTGGAAGCACTACTACAGAGCAGACTAAAGTACAAAGTCTTATTAATGAGTAAAATGATTGCCAAAGCAGGCAAGCCTAATAATGCAACTTCATGCATTTACTCAGAAAATGCCCAGCTTTTAATGCAGTATATAAGACATGTGGTATCAGAGGACATTGCAAATAACAATGTAGAAAGCAAAGGTCTAAGCAAGTGATTCAATGTCATGAGAAAGCACAAACAGAGGCCAGACAAGTACAGCATTTTAACCAACCAAGAATGCAACCCAAACAAAATAAAAATCAAATCCACGTAATGGTTTGGATTTTCCATCCCTGGAATTCATTACAAATCATGGGTCGCCAAAATGTTGTTCATTCTGATTCCTGCACATATTTTATGTTGTGGCACTAGGGCGTCCAAGGATTGCAGGCCTACAAGTGTACAGAAACCGGTCCTTGGACACCATCTATGGTATCATCAGGATGATGGCAAAGAGTACAGACCACAGGGAACGTCACTGGAAACCCCATGCTTACATAGGGTGATGATTGTCTCAGTCTGCCATGCAGATTATCAGCCAACAGGCGGAGTGACACAATTGGACATGAATATGCATACAATTCTGAACTTGCACACTTCATCCTACTGTGGAACTAATCAGCAGAAAGTGTGGACAATACACCTTATCCCTCGCTTGTTGATACTTCCAAATATACATGATGCATTACTCAAAAAACAGGGTAAGATGAAGAGTATGCATGGCCATCATGGTATTGAATTACCTGACCTGAACAATGGACAGGATATCTGAGTGCAACACCCAACTGAAAATACTTGGAACCCAGAAGAAATTGCCAGCACATGCCCAAAACCAAGATCGTATCATGTATGAACACTAAATGGTATGTGAGTGTGATCAAATGGATGCCAAATCAGAACAATCTACTGTGATTCAAACATGGCCTAAGATTCAATATATTTAAAACACCTCAGCCAGCATTCTGAAAACAGACAGCGGCCATCTACCAATGAGGGGCGGCACGGCAGCACAGTGGGTAGCACTGCTGCCTCACAGCTCTAGGGACCTGGGTTTGATTCCCTGCTTGGGTCTCTGTCTGCGTGGGTTTCCCCCGAGTGCACTGGTTTCCTCCCACAGTCCAAAGGTGTGCGGGTTAGGTTGTTTGGCCATGCTAAATTGCCCCTTAGTGTCCCAGGATGTGTAAGAGGGATTAGTGGGATAAATATGTGGAGTTGTGGGGATAGGGCTTGGGTGGGATTGTTGGTGGTGCAGACTTGATGGGCCAAATGGCCTCCTTCTGCATTATAGGGTTTCTACAATGATCACTATAGCTAAGTCTGGATGGATAAGCAAACTGCCGAGGCTTGTAAATGTATTGCTTTGTATAATGATTCATTCAGACACAATTTATTTTGCTGGCATGCAACCAGTTTTTAAAGGTAAATGTTTAATTCAGAAAAAGAAAGGGTAAGGTTGTGGTGTGAGGTACATGTAACTTAAAGAAAATTTATCTTAAACTGTTGTCAATCACTTCCACCTGACAGGATGTGATGTTTTTGTTCCACGACATATATTCAGTCTCCAAGAGCAGAAGTGGAGATCAGATGCATATACTTAGCTTCTTCATTAGCCTTATTTGTATATGGTCTTACCTTCAGATGAAGAACATTCCTTGATACCTTTTCAATCTTTGCTGTATGATAGGTACATTTATGTTGAAGGGAAGCACATAAGAGTTAGTATATTACTGATTATATTCAGTGTGCATTATATGTAAAGGTACATTTTGGGAAATTCTCTAAATTACCAAAATACTTTTTTATCCAACAATTTAACAATGAATATGTGACCTAATTCAGAATGAAAATTTACAATTGCGTGCTCATGGAAATACTTTAGTCTGTGAAAATGAAAAAAATCTTCAGAATTGAAGTATGGGAAAATAAACCGCCTCCTCGGAGAGTAGTGAAGAGACTGAACAGGTGCCCAATAAAAGCAATGGAAGCTAATTCAATCCATCTCTGCTTGTTGCTGGTTACAGGAATAAACAGTATGACAGATTGGAGGTTGGTTAGCTTTCATCTCATAAAAGCAATCATAGTTCCATATTTCTTTTATGTGTTTCTGTATGACATTTTACTTGCCTGAAATTCTTTTTTACTGAAGAAAGATTCCACCCATTGCACTGACTTCTATAACTTTATTTAACCTACTTAATTGTGACCATTGCCTTTACAGCTGCTCTTTGCTCATGGTTACGTTAATCAACTATCTCCAAAAGCAGCAAGCCAGGAAAGTGGGCAACAGTGCACTAATTGTCTGTTAATGTCAACACACCAAATGACTATACATTAATGTAGGCATTAGCTCATATATGCTGAGGAATTGTATCTCTAGACCATAAGCGATGATGTTATTTTTGCAATTTGCTTGTGAAACTGTAGTTGAAGGCCTTCCTTGAGTTCACTGGAAATGTAGGGTCAATCAATGGTGCTGAGTTTGTGTTGGACCGTAAAAAGTTTGTGATGAAGTCTGAATGATAATATGAAACATTCCAGAGGACACAATAGTTCTTTTCCTAATGAGGTAGTGCTGTATGTACTGGGAGGTTGGAGAAGTTAATGAAGAGGATACTATTAGGAGAACAGCAGGCCAGAGCTCAATAGTGAACATGTGATAAAGGTAGAGGACCCATGAGTCACTTTTGATTAAGGTCTATGGACTTCAGTGGATTGTCACAGAGAGTATTTCCCTGGGGAAGACTGCATTTTTATGGCAAATTTTATTGCAGTAAAATTATAATATCTCTGGTAAGATATCAGAAGGAGGATTTTCTCACAAACGTATTTGGCTTTGAAGGTTAAATTGCCGATTGCTTGATCAGCCTTTCCTAGCATAGAACAGCATTTGTAGTAACTGCTGTTTTGTACTCTTACCTATTTATTCATTTGATGTGGGCTTTGTTGGCTAGACCAAAATTTATTGCCCTTGAGAAGGTGGCGGTGAGCCGATCTCTTGAAGTTCATGGCTGGAATTTTACTGCCCCGCTCGCCATGGGAATTGGAGGGGTTGGACAATGGAAAGGTCCAATGATCTTGGGCAGAATTTTGCGGTTTTGGGATGAACGAGGCGATAAAATCCCACCCCATACATTGTATGAACAACAATAGTGCTGTTAGGAAGGGAGTTCTAACATTTTGGCACAGTGCAGTGGAGGAACAGTGATATAGTTCCAAGTTGGGTTGATATGCACCTTTGAGGAAAACATGATGATTATGGTTTCCATGAATCTGTTGCTCCTTCTAGGCAGTAGAGATCATGAGTTTGGAAAGTGCTGTCAAAGGAATCTTGGAGGGTTGCTGCTGTGCATCTTATAGATGGTAAATACTGCTATCATTGTGTGTTGGGTAGAGGAGGTAAACGTTGAAAATGGTGGATTGGATGCCAATCAAGTGAGCTACTTTGTTCAGGATGGTGCCAAGTTTCTTGAGTGTTGTTGAGCTGCATCCATCCAGGCAAGTGGAGAGTATTCCATCACACTCCTAACTTGTGCTTTGTAGATGGTGAGCAGGTTTTAGGGAGTCAGGTGGTGAGTTACTTGGCTCAGTATTCCCAGCCTCTGACCCACTCTTGTAGTCACATATTTATATGGCTGGTCCAGTTCAGTTTCTGGTCAATGGTAACCCCAGAATATTGATGATGGAGGATTCTGCATTGCTAATGCCATTGAATGTCAAGGAGAGGTGGTTAGATTCTTTCTTTTTGGAGAGGGTCACTGCCTAACATGTTTGTGGTGCTTGCCATGTATCAACCCAAAGCTGAATGTTGTTCAGATCTTGTTGCATATGGGCACAGATGCCTTTAGTATCTGAAGAGTAGTGAATTGTACCAAAACAGTGCAATCATCTGCGAACATCCCCGCTTCTGACCTTATGACCGATGAAGGTGGCTTAGGGCTATAACATTTCCCTGAGGAACTCCTGAGACTGAGATGTTTGATATCTACTAACTACAACCATCTTTCTTTAGGCTAAGTATGCCTCTAACCAGTGGAGAGTTTTCTCCCTGATTTGCAATGACGCCAGTCTGCTAGGGCTTCTTGATGCCCTACTCAGTCAAATGCTGAGTCAAGGGCAGTCAGTCTTGCCTCATCTCTGTAATTTAGCTGTTTTGTCCATTTTTGGACCAATGCTGTACAGGCTATACGACATTAGACTTTGGATGAATGGCACATATAATGCTTCTGAATTGACATGGCAGTTAAAAATAATTTCTTTGAAATGGCAATCAGCATCCAAATGTCACTCCATACCCACTTACTTGTGCCAAAGGTTTTCTTCTGCCTGCCTCTCATTCGATGTCCTATTACCCCTTCCATCACTTTTGAGGATTGGGACTGGTGGGATGGTAATTGGCTGGGTTGAATTTGTGCTGCTTTTTGTTGATAGGACAATGTGGGCAATTTTCCACATTGCCGGGGGGATGCCGTTGTTGTAGCTGTACTGGAACAGTTTGGTTTCTCATGCACCGGTCTTCAGTATTATTGCTGGAATATTGTCAGGACCCATTGTCTTTGCAGTGCAATGCTTTCAACTGTTTCTTGATATTACTTGGAGTGAATCAAATTGATTAAAGATTGGTATCTGTGATGCTGGAGACCTCAGGAGGAGGCTAAGATGGATCATCCACTCAGCACTTCTGGTTGAAGGTGGTTGCAAATGTTTCAACCTTCGGTGGAATTTTTTCATCCTGCCCACCACCAGAATGGTAGCAGGTAGGATACGGACCATGCAAAGGTCCATTGACCTCGACGGGATCTTCCGGTCTTGGAGGGAACGCGGCCGGAAAATTCCACCCCTGGTCTTTTGCACTGATGTGCTGGACTCCCCCATCATTGAGGATGGGGATATTTGTGGAGCCTCCTCCTCCTGTTAATTGTTTACCACCATTCACGACTGAATGTGCAGAACTGTAAAGTTTAGATCTGATCTGCTGGTTCTGGAATGACTTAGCTCAGTCTATTACATGCTACTTCCACTGTTGTCATACAAGTTGTACTGTGGTGTAGCTTCACCAAGTTGACACCTCATTTTTAGGTTTGCCTCTGCTGTTCCTGGTGTGTCCTCTTGCACTGTCCATTGAATCAGGGTTGATCCTTGAATTGGTGGTAATGGTAGAGTGAGGGATATGCTGAGCCATGTGGCTACAATTATGGTTGAATAAAGTTCTGCTGATGTTGATGGCCCATAGCAACTTATGCACGTCCAGTAATAAGTTGCTTGATCAGTTCAAAACCTATCCCGTTTAGCCTGTTGATAGTGTCACACAACTTGTTGGAATGTGTCCTTATTGTGCAGGTGGAACTCCTTCTCTACAAAGACTGCACGATTGTCTACTCTTGGGGGCAGATGCACCTGTGACAGATAGATTGGTGAGAATGAGGTCAAGTTGGTTTTTCCCTCTTGTTAGTTCCCTCACCACCTGCAGCTTTGCCCTTTAGGACCCGGCCAGCTTGATCAGTAGTGGCGCTACCCAAAACACTCTTATTGATGGACATACTCCACCCACAATTCATTCTGTGCCTTTGCTACCTGTGTGTTTCCATCACATAATATCCAACATAGAAGGGTAGGTTCAACAGCTGAGGAGGTGAGTGGTATGTGGCAATTAATGCAAGGTTTCTTTCTTCATATTTAGGCTAATGCCATATGATTTCATTTTGCGGACCCCCAGGGCAATTTCCTCATGACTATATGTTACAATGTTGCCACTTTTCAGCAGGACAGGACATACTCAGGAATGGTGATAGTGGTGCATACATCAGATCATATCTTGCTGACAATGCCAGATTATTTGACTAGTTGGTCAGTCAGCTCTCTCAATTTTGGCACAAGTGCACGGATGTTACTAAGAAGGGCTCTGCAGGGTTGATGGGACTGGGCTTGCCGTTGTTGTTTCCAGTGCCTAGGTTAATGCTGGATAATCTGTTCTGTTTCATTCCTTTTAGGCTTCATAGGGACTTGATATAACTGAGTGACTTGCTCAGCTGTTTGAGAGTCGACCACATTGCAGTGGATCTGAAGTCACATGTTGGCTAGGCCAGGTAATGGACAGTAGATTTTCTTCCCTAAGGGCTATTATAGACTGAGATGGGTTTTTATGGAAATCAACAATGGTTTTTATGGTCACCATTACTGAGACTAGCTTTTAAGTCCAGATTTATTAATTGAATTTTATTTCCACCTGTGCCATGGTGGGAGTTGAACCACCCTCTGGGGTACTAGGTTATTAGGTTTTTGATAGTCCAGACTAGTGATATTACCACTATGCCATCACTTCCACTGGGGAGTTTGTGGGTCCACAGTCACTGAATTCACATCCATTTAAATGATTGAATGGAAAATCAATGGCTACGATCCATGATTTCCTGACCAACCCTTGTTCTATACTCACCTGACTGATTATGCTCTGCTGGTTGCCAACAGTATTGACTCTAACCCTTTTGACCCCATTTCAGCAAATCATTGGGGCAATAATATTAATATTATTAGGATAGTCAAACAAAGCTAACTGATCTCTTTAACTCATGTAAATAGTGAGAACCTACCAATATCGCACCTCCATGGATTATTTTCTCTTGCCGACTTTCATTTCTCACTGGCACTTCTCTTAAAAACCTAATGTCTTCCATGTATCCTTCTGAAACATGATCCTCCATTGACTTACTGTGTAATGGCTTCCAAAGTCTGCTTCATCTTTTTAACATTTGAGGCTTGTTCTACTATTTAGAGAGCACTGTCCCATGCTGTCACACTTTATCATCATTTACAGATTTTGATCTATAAATCTTGTTCCGTGCCTTCTGTGCTTTTCATTATTTCTTTCAGAAATTGCACACTTTGCAGTCACTTTGGCCGACGATGTGCTATTTATACTGGTTAAGTGGTTATTAAGCTAGTTTACTACTTTTGGAGATGCTTTCCAAGTGGATCCTCAGTCATGTGTTTATTTTAAGTGCATCCCAATGCACTTAGGTTACTGAGAAACATTGTACATTTGGCATTCTTATACCGGTGTTAAAAGGTGCCTCAAAATTTTGAGTACCATTTAACACACTAGAGGTCATTTCACTGCAAAGTAATTTTGTTTACAGATGGAACCAAGTAGAGATTAAGTTCATCCCCAAATGTCAGGTGCATTATGTTATGCATGATATATGGCCTGGGGAGATCTGAAAAAGGGAATTTTAGAAGAAGGGAACAGGATAGCAAAAGTGTTTTTTGAAATAGCAAACTTTGACCTTTGCAAAAATATGCATCTCTACCATTATCAGCGTTTTTTTGTACAAACAAATAAGTTGAGAATCGGCATCTTTAAAACTCTAAGCTTCAGCTATAGCAATTGTTTCTGAATACATGCTATCAGAAGTCAGTTGATAATCCTGAATATCCATCACTACTTCTACAAGAAGATTGCTCTGCCTGTTCCTATGCAAACCCGAATAGGATCTTTTTGGCCCCACTATTTCCTTGTTGGTTAAATAAATACGTCAGGTAAGTAGCTAAACCATACAGATTAGGAAACTCTGAGATTTGATCCAAGATCTATTCTGAATTAATACTAATAATGAGCCACAATTTATTGTAGCAGGGCATCTAATAGAGTCTGCCATCATTAAGACTTGTCCTTGCATGTTTAGGTTTCTCTTTTTTTTGTGTGATAAGTTGCTTAAAGTGTGAGCTGATAACAACAGAGTGAGGGAAGCCAGGCACCTGAATTAACAGGGAAAACCATTGTGTTTTCTCTTGACATACCAAATTAATGGGTTGCAAAATTAACAGCACAGAGACTGAGCAGGAAGTGTAAATTAAAATGGTTGTTATTGATATCAAATTAAGTATTGAAGGAGATATGAAAAACTGGACTGAGAGAGCGAGAAGAAAAGAGACAATGGGCCCGATTATACCATTTTGATTCCAAGTGCCAAGTCTGGGCGTAGTACAGATCCGACCTAGAAATCCACTTCCAGGTGCTCCCATACGCTCTCAGCCATCTCCAGTCTGATTAATGCTGATGGAACGGTCGGAGCTCTGAACTGTGCATGCGCAGTTAGAAAAAAATTGGAAAAAGCGAGCCCGTGTCAGATTGCTCCCGAGCCGCAGAAAGCAGAGAAAGCGGGAGTGAGAGTGTATCTCAGTGGGGGGGAAAGGGGGTGGGGAGGTGGGTACCTCGGGGGGTGGGGGGCAGATGGATCTCTGGTGGGGGGGGGTCAGTTGGATCTCTGGTTGGGGAGGGGGTCGGGGGGTCCGCCTCCACTCTGTGAGCAATCTGTGGGGGGGATGGGGGCAGGGGTAGCGATTGGGCTGGGTAGTAGAGGGTGGAAAAGGGAGGCAGTGATTTGTGTGGGTAGTGGGGGGGGTGGATAAGTCACACACACACACACACACACACACACACACATCATTGCCCCCCTTATCCACCCCCCCATTACCCAGACTGATTGCCACCCCTGCCCCACTGCCCCCCACCATCAGACAACGATCAGCCCTCCCCCCCACCAGAGATACACCTGACCCGCCTCCTCCTCCTCCCCACCCCACTCCCCTAACCAGACAATGGTCTGACCTCACTCCCCTCTTCCCCCCTCCAACCAGACAATGGTCTGACCTCATTCCCCTCTTCCCCCCTCCAACCAGAGAATGATCTGACCCGCCTCCCTCCTCCCCTCCACCACTGATCTGAGTCAGAGGGCCGTTGCAACACTGAGCGTGCTCTTCAGAGGCTGGAACACCTGACTCAGACTTTTATTCAGCAGGTCCCTAAAAGCGCAGTTCCAGATTGGTAAACATGGTGGTAAAGGGGGAAATGCTGATAGAGTTGGGCGGGCAGTTCATTAATTCAATTCAAATGCATGCAAATGCATGTAAATTGTCGTTGCGCCCGAGTTAGGCACGGAATGGAACCTCACCATTCACGGGTCTTAGTAAAGTGGCAATCTGCTCAGACTTGGGTGCAGATCATGATAAAGGCCTCACACCCAACTTTACCATGATTTTGCCCCCAAAAATGGGTGCAAATTTTTGGTAAAATCGGGCCCAACATATCAGTTTTCAAAAAATTGATATTGTCAATATCTAACATTCGGTAGAACCTGAACTGATTAACTTTCACACTTGCAGTAGTTAAGTTTTCAGTGCCAGTGAGGTTGATTGACAGTAGTTAATGGTTATCACATCATTAAAAGGGTATTTAAGCTTGAAATAAGGCTTTTTTTAGAAGTAAATTTAGTTCATATTAACTGCAAAAACATAGTAACTTTGTGCCATTCAATTCATGTAAATGGTGCGTCAGACAGCAAGATGTCATTTTTGTGAAGATAACAGTGGAGTGACGCAACTCCAGATAGTAGCTTTTAGATATTTGTGTTTAATTGTGTGTCTTGAAGTTGCTTTGCTGATCGTGCATAAACAATCGGGAACACCATTAGCCTTAGTCATTTGAACAAGAAATTTAGGTCAATATTTCTACTTTATTGAATTTGCTGTAATTTCTGATGTTAAAGCTGTTAAAACATGCATAACACAGTACAAAAATGCTGCTGCTATGCAAGGAAAATCAGTATGTGAGTTTAATTTGCATTATGATTGCTACGTTTTGCTCTCCTTAGTGGTAGCTTTTGCTCTTTGCTCTCAGCTGGAGTGCAGAGACTACTTGCAGGTTTAAAAAATATATTTTCTTTGAGGATAAAAATGATTGTGTGAGATCTCCTTTACTGGAGAGAAATCTTGAAAAAGAAAATTATTTCTTTCAGCACAAGCAAATTCAACATTTTCTGGTCATCATTTTGCCCTTTCCCTTTACCAAGGTGAAGCAGAAATACAATACCAGCTTTCTTGTTATACTGCTAGCTCAATATTAGCGCAAATATCCTACACAGCACATGACCATCATGAACATTCATTTTTCCATTGCTAGTGTCAGGAAAGATTCTGTCTGCTTCATGCTAGCACTAACTGAGGTTGCCTTTGTACCAAGTAAGAATCTTCTTCATTGCTTTACTTAAAACACAAGACTAATTACAATTTTGATCAGTAGGTGCTTCATGTAACAGGTACTGACCTCATTATCATATGAATTAAAATATTTATTGATGTCAGAAACTGAATATAACTAACTTAGAATTTTCTGAAAATTGCCCCCTTGTCTTATTTGGGGTAGAGATTTGAATGCATTGTACCTCTTTTTGGTTGTTGAACAGAGTAAATGTAACAAATTAATATTTGGGTGTTCTACATTCTAAATCTGCGCAGGCATCTGTTCCACTACTACATTTGTGCGGTCGATATTTTAGTTGTAGCCTACGATGACTTAAAGTAAGAGCCAGGCCCATAGTACCCAATGCCTGTTGAAAGACTTATTTGAGAAATTATTTGGACATGTGTGTGCCAAGTCATTGATTCTTCAGCAGCCAACTAAAGATAAGTTTAGAAAACAGTTTTGCAACCAAACTATTTTTGGAGTCAGGTAAAGTAAGAAAGCTCATCTGCTGTGATGGGACTAAGTATGTCACTCACCTGATGAAGGAGCAGTGCGCCGAAAGCTCATGATTCCATATAAACCTGTTGGACTCTAACCTAGTGTTGTGAGGCTTCTTACTGTGATAGGACTAGTGAGTGGACCCGCTTCATGGCCTACTCCAATCCAACCTCCTGGAACTTGCCGAGCGTGTGCTGTCAGTGAGTTAGGCATCTGACATTGTTTTGAATAAGCCTGTTGAGGTGAAACTACTGGCGATAGCCTGTGTGGAACATGCCCATCTCACTTGAGGAACAATTTCCACTGAGCTTTGGTCAAGTGGATCAAAGCTCGGTTTGAAAATTGCCTCAGGCTAAACTTTAATATTTACCTGGTTTCTATAGGTTACGTGTAAAATGTGTAAGCAAATTCTTACACATTTTTTACATAACAAATGTTGTTTGCACCTCAAAATCATTGGGAATATTTAATACCTTTTTAGTCGATGAGATTGAACACGGGAAAGAATGTAAAGGGAAGCTCTGAAACATTAAAAAGATGGGGTGTTACTCTTTCCCATGGGAGACGATGCCATTTTTTGGCCATAGCTGTTTTGTTCAGTGAGACGGAGGGAAAATCTTGCTATTGAGGGAAGTGACCTTGCAGCTGATGCACAATTGCAGCAGTGTCAGGCTATTAAACAGAGATGCAATCTACTTGATCCATAGAGCAGCATCACTGTGAGAACTTGGGGTGAATTTCCTAACAAGAATTCTCCAGCAAGAATCTTATTGTGATACCATCGAAAGGCTGCAGAAGTTAGAGAATTAAAAATCCCGAGTTAGAGATTTAAAAATCTGCAAACATGTGTTGACCGTGTGGCCAAATGGATAAGGGTGCCTGACTTCGATGATCATGGAGGATGATGGTACTGGAAGATTGCAGCATTTGAGTCCTGTCACGGTCATTTTAGGATAGATACATTTTTGAACAGAAAAGGAATTAAGAGTTATGCTGAGCGGGTGGGTAAATGGAGCTGAGTCCACAAAAAAGATCTTGCTGCAGCTGTATAGGGCATTGGTGAGGCCGCAGCTGGAGTACTGTGTGCAGTTTTGGGCGCCGCACCTGCGCAAGGATATTTTGGCCTTGGAGGGAGTGCAGAGGAGGTTTACTAGGCTGATACCGGAGTTGAGGGGGTTGAGCTATGAGGAGAGGCTGAATAAACTAGGCTTGTACTCGTTAGAGTTTAGAAGAATGAGGGGAGATCTCATTGAGACGTATAAGATGATGAATGGGATGGATAGGATAGAGGTGGAGAGACTCTTCCCGCTCAAAAAAGACAGTAGGACTAGGGGGCACAGCCTCAAGATAAAGGGGGGGAGGTTTAGAACGGAGTTGAGGAGGAACTTCTTCACTCAAAGGGTGGTGAATATCTGGAATTCTCTGCCCGTTGAAGTGGTGGAGGCTGCCTCGCTAAATATTTTTAAGAAGCGGGTTGATGGGTTCTTGTTAAGAGAGGGGATTAAGGGTTATGGGGAGAGGGCGGGAAAGTGGAACTGAGCCACGACAGATCAGCCATGATCTTATTGAATGGCGGGGCAGGCTCGAAGGGCCAGATGGCCTACTCCTGCTCCTATTTCTTATGTTCTTATGTTCTTATGTTCTTATTGAATGGCTGAGCAGGCTCGAGGGGCCAGATGGCCTACACCTGCTCCTAGTTTTTATGTTCTTATGTATAAATAAATTATAAATGCAATCAGAGCCTTCTTTAAAAATGCTGCTCAGAATTTTATTAATTGACCTCTTTCAACACACCGGAACTATTTAATCCTTTAAGTGTAAGGGGGAAGCAGCAGCTGAGGACCACACAAATATAAATTTATTTATCAATTTCTTCATTTTCATTGTAAAACCTGCATCTATATAGCATCTTTTATAATGACAAAATCTGTGCACAGCACTTTACAATGACATACTTTACAGTGAAGCCACTATTGTAATGTCGAAATCATATCAGCCAATTAATGCACAGAAAAGTTCCATAAGCAGAAATGAGATAACCAGGTAACCAGTTTTAGTTGTGTTGTTGCAGGTGAACATTGACCAGGACGCAAAGGAGAACTTCCCTGTTCTTGTTTGATTAGTGTCCAGGGAACTTTTTCTTTCACCTGAGAGAGCAAATGGGGCCTCCACTTTAATGTTTCCTCCAAAGTATAGCGTCTGAGACAGCATAACAATCCATTAGTGCTGAAGTGTCAGTACTGCACTGAAGTGCCAGCTAGGATTATACGCTCAAGTATCTTGAGTGGGTCTATGAACCTACAGCCTTCTGAATCTGAGGCAGGAATGCTATTCTGAGATAAGGTGCTAGTTTATTACCTTACGCTGACACACTATTTGAATTAACAATCTGTTTCTCTGCACAATATATTGTTATATTAATCCTTATCCTGCTGGCAAATGCAAGGAGTGTTTTGCAAGCTGACCGTTTTTTCCGGATCTGAACTCGTGCATTGTACTGAAAAAATACCTCCGATGACAGCAGTAATACTAGTCAGACATCAGGAGGAGCTGTATGATTGTAATAGTAAAATGAACTCCTAAAATGTCCACATTAAATAAAGTATACAATTCATTCTACTCAGTTTCGTTTTTGTCACTCATCCCATTCTATCTAGTTTATCCAGACTTACCTTCTATTTTCATTATCTGCATGTTTAATCTTGTTTCTTTTTAAAATTAACTTATTTATTCTCACTTCTTTCTTTGTAAACAAAAATTTTCTCTGCACTGCTGTGCACTTTGATTTTGAGACCCACATCCCTTAAACCCTGTCCCAATTGGGCTAAAAGCCAATTTTTTTATTCATCATGTACTAGAGTTTGATATTGTATCATTAAAGTGAGCAGTAAAAACTACCATTGTAAACTAAGTGCTCCACCAATAGCCGAAGAGAGTGGACAGAGCGACAAAGAAATTGCACTGTTGGCAGCTGTCCAAATGCTTAGGAGGCATTGCTCTCATGAAGAGTAATTGGCAAATATTGGGGGGGGTGGTTTTAAGAACCTGGACAATGCCTGAAGACCACAGATATAGAATAGATACTAGTATTTAAAATGGAACCAATGCTTTCTTGGGAAGTAAGGGAATTAAGGAATATGGGGAGAGGGTGGTATATTGAGGTAAAAAGACAGAACTGCCTTAGTCGGCAAAATAATGGATCAGCCTGAATGAGCTAAAGTGGCTGCCTTCCATATCTACACCACAATGATGAAAATGGTACAATGGTCTTCAAAAAGGAACACAGTCACTAGACTGTGGTTTTTAACAGGACCAAATAAATTCAATTGAGTGGTGATTCTATCCTGAAGGAAATATTTGAATAAAATGATTATTATCTATATTATTATCAATATTATTATCAATATTATTATCTAGAGATCCAGAAGCCTTTTTAGATTTGAACCTAAACTGTTCAAATGGTAGTTCACTAGGAACTGGGTTCCTGAATTTCATAAAATGCTATTGTAAAGCTTTGAAATACAATTTCAGGGGTAAGTCACAAGCTTCTCATATTGACATAACAAGAAAAGTGGGATCTTATTCTGCTGCAATTTTTATACAAGTGGACATAATGCAGGTTTGGCACTGCCACCTTTGTCGGAATGATGATTGGCAAAGGTTGCACATTATATTTTCATAATATAGAAGCAACAATCACTCATAAGGGATCAGGTAAAGACGTGTGTTGTTTTATTTAAACTAGGCACAAAGAGCAGATAAACATGGATAGAAAGCTTGATGATATCACCAGCAGCACAGCATACTTTATTTTGTTGACTGGTCAAAGTGAAATTGAGACCGGATCACATCACACACTGTCCTTCTGGTGATCTTATCCCTTAAAGGAAACAATAAGTGGGCAGAAATGAAGACAAATTCTGATGGTATTTGGATAGAGCACTCCATTGATTTAAAGCAGTGAGAGATATTTCCAGCAGAGGGCTTAATGTCACAGGAGGGAAATCATGCTAGCTACTTTTGGGGCGAAGTTTCAGCTGACTCATCCTTGCTTGCCAAGCCGAATCTACACTGATTGATTGAAAATGTGGCTTTTCTAAGGAAACTGTAGACTCAGATTTTTTTTTGTGGACAGCTCTGTCTATTGCTTCAAAAGTTACCACAGCACTGAATATCGACACATAAGATTTTTAACTAGTAGCTTGCTATAACAGTCAGACTTTCCACTGAAACTGTAATATTTTGGCAGTACAAAAATACTGGTGCATATACATGGTGTTCTTGTACCCAACTGAACTGGTTTATTCTGGTTTGATTTATATATCTATATATACAAATAGGCAAACAACGGTGCTATTACACTCTTCCCTCTTAAATTAAAATGTTACATGAAGTTCAAATTCCATATGACTTACATTTTTTTTCATTTATTTACAAATCCAACTCAACAACTGATTTCCAATTCCTATGAGAATGATTCCTTTATTCACATCAGAACTTGGGGAAGGATCTAGACCAGTCATATCTCAGTTTGAGAAAAACATTTCTTCAACAAAGACGATTTTCACCTTGATCTTCAATTGAATTTTCACTTCATTAGACATCAGTCTGATTCCGACTCAGAACCGAGAGTTTCAGGCACAACTTTTGTTAGAGTAACTCTACTCGTAACTCAACTATCCAATCCTGCACTGTAGGGATTCTCTGGTTCATCTGATCATTCAGTTCTTCACAACTCTTCCACCCCATCTTCATGAACCCCTGAATTTCATTTGATTTGATTTATTATTGTCACATGTATTAGTATACAGTGAAAAGTATTGTTTTTTGCACGCCACACAGACGAAGCATACCGTTGATAGAGAAGGAAAGAAGAGAGTGAAGAAGTAGTGTCACAGTCATAGCTAAAGTGGAGAGAAAGAGCAACTTAATGCAAAGTAGGTCCATTCAAAAGTCTGATGGCAATCATGTACAAACCTAACCTCCCCATTAGCAATATCTTATTCAAATATGTACAAGGCCCATGTATTTTCACAACTTTTTCTGGTAGTCACTTAGATGATGATCTTTCAACTCAAACTTATTTTTCAACTTCAGAGTTCTTTATCTCACTCTACTCACTGTACTGTTTTCTTTCAGAGGCTGTGGCCATACTTCTTTAAAGCCAAGCTAGGTGGAAGTTTACTGGCCCCAGGTGGTGGGAATGGAAGGGGTTGGGTGGTGGCGGTTGTGGTGGGGTTGCTGCAGGGGTGGTGAGAATAATTGCCATGAGCAGTGCTGGCATAGCTCTCCAGTGCAATAGGGAAAGTTTTCATGCAAGTTTGAATGGCAGCGGCTTAGCTGCCTGTTGAATAAAGACAGGCAAACAACTCAAATGATTGATCAGCTCCTATAAGGGCAATTTTCCTGGGCTGCTGGCATTTGTGGAGAGGTTCTCATGTCCCACCATGCGGAGAGGAGGCCAACTGCATGGGGACAGCCTCACATTAGCTTGGCGGGGGAGACAATTGGAGTCGAAGGCTTTCTGGCATAGGGATAAGGTCACTAACCTCAAATGACATGCCACCAGCTCTAAAAATGTTGCTGGAGGGTAAAATTTATTTAATTCTCACACTTCTGAGGGTGCTTCAAAATGTGGGTGCCTTGCAACTTCTAACTGCCTTATCAGTGGCCTCCGCTCTCATGGTATTACTGAGGCTCCACTGCTGTAGGAGGCGCTCTCTTGTTGGACTGGCAGCATGATAGGCAAACCTGCTGTCCTTAATTGGCCACTTGCCCTGACTGCTGGATATTAATTGCCTCCCCCGGCAATATTATGGGGGAAGTCTTGCCATCTAATTGAAAAGCAACTCAACAGTGACACCTCCACCATTTTACTGATATCCCACCATGCTTTCAGTTTGGCATTCAGTATGAGGAACATGACAAAGACCAATGCATACTGCATTTGATGGGAATGGATAAGTAGGGAGAATGCATGTAGCTTTGAAGAATCAATGAATTTTGGTGCTAAAATATAAAACAGTCCTGTGAGATGAATGATGTCATTCTTTTTGTTACCCATTGAGCTACAATAGAAGATTAAGAGAGAAGGCTGTTGGTGGTTGTGGAGCATGAAGTGAGGGCGGGATGTATATGTGCTCAGTGATTGATGCATGCATAGTACAGGCATTCCTTTTTATGAAGATTCGTAAACAATACCATGATTCTTTCCCTCAATTTAGAGAATACATTTCTCCCACAATCCATGCATATGGGAGATTGTTGTGCCATACTTGCTGCATACCTCTGTATTCGCTGCCCACATCTTGATGTAACACACTCCTTGCACACACTATCAATGCACAGGGACACTTAAGCTACATTATCAAATTTTCAAACAGGAGCACGCACAAATACTGTGATCAGTTCAACTAGATAGTTGTTTTTTACACCCCAGTATTTTTATAGACCTTATAAACAAATGGCTACTGGCATTGTTTTCAACAATAATCATTTGTGTGTGTTTCCATACTATAATACCAGTAGAATAAAACAAAATCCTAAATGTCATGACCGAATTGAGAACAGGGTTCCTAACACTCAGCTGTCAAGTCAGAATATTGTAAGTTCAAGCTTGTAATTGTAGGCTAACACTTCAGTTCTGGAGGGAGTGCTGCACTGTTGGAGGTACCGTCATTTGGATAAGAAAACATGCTTGCTCAGGTATGCGCGGAGGATCGCTCGGTACTACTGGAAGGACAGAAGAGCTCTTCTGGTGTCTTGCCCAGTGTTGATCCCTTAACCAATGCTTAAAAACAGATGATTCATTTCATTATTGTCAGTAAGTGCTTGCTGTGCACAATTTGTGACATCTCAAAAAAAATTCATTAACTGTGAAGTAATTTGGGATGTCTTGAGGTCAAGAAGGACGCTAAATGAATGGAGCTTTTCTTGTGGATGCTTGCAATTGCCTTTGAAGTGCGAATCTGAAGACAAACAGATGGATGCACGGCAAGAGCAGGACAAATTCAACTCTCTATTCTCTTGCAACCATTTGAAACAGCTGTTCTTTCTGCTGAAGTGATTTGCTCCTTTGCCCTCATCAGTTTACTGTATTCTACAAAAAAGACTGCTATTTGAAGCATTAATCATTCTTCTCAATCTAACCAGTCAAAGCAGTTCCTGCGTCTTGCTGGTCATCATCAGTAAAATGTAGCCATTCCATTTTGCAATCTCGACAATAATTAACAAACAGTTGCCTTAAATACTTTAGAAAAATGCTTTCCATGTAACTGTTACAGAGTCTGGTATCTGATCAGTTCATTTCAGGGTTTGTACCTTAATTGTTACCGGAGGTTTTTCTGGCAGAAACTGAAAGTTTGTTAGTTTTTGCATGTAATTGAACAGGATTAAGATAAAACATTAAAAACACACTTGTGTAGGTTATTGACAGATTTCTTGGAAGGGGGATTCAGTGGATGTCATCACAACTAGATGTTCAATATCAGGATTGAAACAAAGGCTCTCTTTTTCTCCTTTGGGAAAAATAGCTCGAAAATTATGAAAGGCTATAGTAGTGATACAGATAAAATGTTCCACTTTTATGGAAGGATATAATGTAATGGCTGGCACGGTGAGACAGTAGTTAGCACTGCTAGCGCCAGGGACCCAGATTAAATTCCAGCCTTGGTTACTGTCTATGTGGAATTTGTACATTCTTCTCGTATCTGCTTGGGTTTCCTGTGGGTGCTCTGCTTTCTTCCCACACTCAAAAATGTACAGGTTAGATAAATTGGCCATGATAAATTGCCCCTTAGTGTCCCAACATGTGTAGGTTGGGGGATGAGCCATGGTAAATGTGTGGGGTTACAGGAGGAGGCCCTATAACATTATCCTTTGCAGAGTTGGTACAAATGTGATGGGCTGAATGGCCTACTTCTGCACTCTAGGGATTCTTTGACAGGGGAATTCAAAAATCAAATAGGGCATTCAGAAGACACTTTTGGCCAGAAAGGGTTGCGATCTTGCTACCTCAGGGAATGGTTGAAGAGAACAGTGCATTTGAGGAGAGGTTAGATAAACATACAATGGATTAGGGAATTATGGGTTTTGTTGAGAAATTTAGATGAGAAAATATGGAAGAGGTTTGTGTGGAACCTAAGCACTGGCATGGACTCGGTGAGCTGAGTGGTCTGCTTCTATGTGGTATATTCTATGTAATCATATCGTCCTAGTCAGTCAACTGAATGGTTAGCAAGTGTAATAGAAAGCTGATGCAGTAACATCTATTTGTACTGCTGCCCAAGGCAGATTTCTACTTTAGAGTTTGATCTGAATAGATAGAAATACAAACATTCAGCCATACATTTATCCAGTGTACTGACCATATTCTTAGGAAACAGTTATTCTAAATTTGATTTATCAGAGATGGACATTTGCTTGGAGTCATAGTTATAGAGGTCTCCAGCATAGAAAAAGGCCCTTCGACCCATCACTTCTATGCCAGTCGAAGACAAACCGCCTAACTATTCTAATCCCATTTTCCAGCACTTGGTCCACAATCTCATATGCCTTGGCATTGCTAGTGCAAATCTAAATGCTTCCTAAATGTTATGAAAGTCTCTGCCTCCACCAGTCTTTCAGGTAGAAAGTTACAGACTCCCATCACTGTTTGAGTGAAGAAGTTTTTCCTCACATGCTCTCTAAACGTCCTGCCCCTTACCTTAAATCTATGCCACCTAATCATTGATGTGTGTACCAAGGGGAAAAGTTTCTTCCAGTTTACTCTATCTATTACCCTCATAATTTTAAACATCTAAATCATGTCCTCCTCAGTCTCCTATGCTCCAAGGAAAACAATCCTAGTTTATCCAATCTCTCTTCACACCTAAAACTCTTCAGCCTAAGCAACATCCTGGTAAATCTCCTCTGCACCTTTCCAATGCTATCACATCCTTCCAATAATGTGGATTCCAGAGCTGCACACAAAACTCTAGCTGTGGCCTCACCAATGTTCTGTACGGTTCCAGCATAAACCTCTTTGCTCTTAAACTCCATGGGTGAGATTTTACAATCTCACCGGAGTGAGATGGTAAAATCCCACCCGAGGCTAATGAAAATTTCTATTCTGGAATTCTCGTCTGTGCTGATTTTGGGGTGGGTGAGGTGGTAGAGTTCAGGTCTCTTTCCTGGTTAACAAAGGCAAGTATACCATATGCCTTCCCCCTTTTAGCATGACATTCATTCCCCTTTCTGTTTTTGAACTTTCACCCCCTGTATTGCAATTTTATGCCACATTGTTCTCCACTTTGGTAAAGATCTGGTCACTCTGTTCCTAAGCTAATCCACATACCAAAAACTCTCAGTGCAGCTGAATCCTTATCACTTTCTTTTTATCCAATTCATTAAACTTCATTTTATCTTAGCTTTGTGATGACTTTTTACTGGCTTGGTGACCCAAGAAATAGAAATCCTGTTAAAATGAAGGCATGCAGTCTCCTTAACATTTTGGGATTTGAAGACCCCACTCCATCTTCTGAAAGCAAATTGTTATCCACCCCTCTTCCCCCATCTGTTAAATTTGTAAGTTGGCAGGTTTAAGGTGAGTTGGGCTCCTGTCTCAGGTTTTTAACATTTCACTTTCCATCCTACCCAAACATAGGTTAAAATTAACACCACTGTTTTAATAATACCACATTTCTCTCATTTGTTCTGAAACAAATGTGACAGTGGTTTTATGGCAGATGAATAAACAATTTTCCCTCAGGAAAAGAAACAACATGGTCTAACATTCCTAGCTCTTCAACTGAAGCTATCAAATCCCATTTCATTCATTTGCTCTTCCACCTTTTATATTCTTCTCTTTCAGATACCTGTTTAATTAATTCATGTTACCATTCTAATGAACCCTCACTGTATCATCATCATTGTTCTAAAATACGTGGAATGCTTTATCCCAATTAAGTCACATACAGATCAAAAATATTTACTTGCTCTTATGCTCAGTGCCTTTATTTATAAAACTATGAATTCCATTGGCTTTTCCTGTTAGGAATTATAATATGCTATTGCTGTGTCTGCAAAGGTTTCCACTAGATACTCCAGTTTCCTCCTACACTCCAAAGATGTGTGGGTTGGTTGATTGGCCATGCTAAATTGCCCCTTAGTGTAATGGGCACTGACAGGGTAAATACATGGGGTTACTGGTATAGGCCTTGGGTAGGATTGCTGTTGGTGCAGGCTCAATGTACTGAATGGCCTCCTTCTGCACTGTAATGATTTTATGATTCTGCAGCTTTGAATGAATTGTTTTGCCCCATGATCTTACCTGCTGGCCATATGTAACATGACTTCAAATTAAGCATGGCTACAGAAAATCCTCTGGAGATAAAAGCACAGATTTTCCAATTATCATTATTTTAACAGCAGTAGTAAAACATTTTGGGTTACCATTGACATTAAAATAATGATACTTGGCAAAGCCAAGCTGAAACATCCTGCTTATTTGCCAGGGATAATATGAAGGAGAATAATTTAGTAGAATGAGCTCCTGGTAGGCTATCCAATTTCTATTTAGGTGAGCATCTAGGTAATTATGATCACTATACAATCTGATTTAATATAGTTAGTCAAGTTCTGTTGGTTGTTTTGTACTGATTTTAGGACATCTCAATTTCAATGAAGAAAATTTGAGAAAGGCAGATTGAGATGTGTTGCTATGTAGAAAATAATGAATACAGATTGCTATACTCAGGTTTTTGTATCTTTGGAACTGATGGTATTCTGGTAAATTTGGTAGTAGACTTGCAGATCGTGATACAGTAAGCTTGATGAAATTAACTAGATCATTATAATACAATGTGTATTAACTCAAAAATGTGTTGTTTATAGCAAAGCTTTGAACTAAAGGTGTGATTACTTTTAAACTATTCACATTATCCACAAGTAATAATTTCACAATCTAAGTTATGTCTGACGATATCCTTAGTTAATTGGATAACAATATGGGAATGAGAGTTAGATGTATGCTGGATTGGTAATTGATTATAATCTCATAGGTAGAGCGTTATCATCAGTGCAAGGAGATCTGTTTGGAGCTGGGGAGGCCAGTAGAGTGCTGCATGTCTGCTTTGAAGAAGTTCATGTCCATTACCTACTTTAATAATTTGGATGATGCCATTATTGGAACCATTTTACAAGCTTTATGATAATGCATGGAGGACAGGCTGTTCTATGTAAGCCAGAGGTGGGCAGGTAAGCAATGGAAAGGACGTATAAAGAATTTTGCAGGCCCCCTCACCCATACACTCGCCAGCAGGGTACTGTAAAATTCTGCCCCTTAACCTATTGGAATGTAATCAAAACCTGGTGCCCTATGTTTTCTTTATAACGAGGACCAGAGACTTTGGGGCAGAATGTCATTGACCTCAGTGCCTTTACTGCATAGGTTTAATCGATCATCCCTCTTCTTACAGCTGAATCCACAAGCTCACTGCCTCCTTATCTAAGGAAGTATACTCCCACAGTTTCAGCTAGGGAAACAGCTGTAGATTAATTTAAACCTCCGGCTCCTTTCATTCCCTCATGCTCAGTAAGTCACTCAATGCAATATTCTCACATTACTGTCTAGATTGCCCTTAGTGAAAGTCCTTGAGCTGGTGTGTGGGAGAGAATGTGTATACAAAGGTAATGGAAATGCAAGAAGTACAGTGGACAAGATGGTCAACATTAAGGAGCTGGTCTTTGTCACCATTTACCCAACAGTTAAGAACTTCCCTGGATGATCTTTCAGATTTATTTTTAAAAATTGGCACTGCATTTGCTTCCCTCCAGTCCTTGGCCTAGATCCCATTTCTAGTGATTCCCTTAAAATATTTGGCAGTCTGTTACTAATACTGTTCTCCATCTCCCTTAATAATGTATTAAAGGTTTCTCCCACCTGGGCACCCTGTTGTCTTGCAGCTTCCCTTCTCACTTCCTCATTGGTCATTGCTATTTTTATCAGATTCCCCTATTCTTTCCTATTAATTCTGACCTTGCGTGAGGAAGGCAAGCCTCAATTCACTTCAAGATACAAAGACGAAAATAACTTTTGTGACGTCTGCCATTCTTGTGTTCTGTCATACTCCCACTATCATCCATTGAAAGCCATATTTTTCCCTTTGCCATCTGTTTCTACCAGATATATTTATTGTGATCTGTTGATTTGTGAGGGTGTGGGTCCTGAAACAGCAGCAATCCAGATTATTTTATGGACTCTTGAGCTGCCCACTCAGTGACATTCGCCTTTGAAGGAATACTTGCTACATTAAGGCCATTTTGCATTTATCTGTGACCATACATCATGAATATTTCCTGGCTTTTAGAAAACTTCTGTTACCGCCTCACTTCCAACCACAGCTCTTGCAGAGATTTTCCTGACTGCCAGCCCATGATTTGCATGTACACTACTCAACACGTGTGCACAAGGTTTTCAATCTTGCTGCGTCTTTCACTTGTACCTCTGTACTGCTGGTTGCAGTCCATCTTTTCTTTTGGACGGGGTGATGCCAATGTTAACTGCATTTGAGCGATGGAATATTTCCTTCCCACCCTCCATTTGAGTGTATACATCCCATGATTAGGAGCTATGCATTGAGGAGATGGTCTTCAAGGACACTTTCGTTAAAGGGCCTAACAGTAGCCTTTGAAACAGACAATGCAAGTTGGCAGTGACCTTGAGGAATAAAATACCTGAGTCTTTGCAGAGGTTGCCACTTTCACAAGTGAGATTAGTGAATGGTAAATGAATGGTAAGGCATGTATAGTTTAAAGTTTATTTATTACTGTCACAAGTAGGCTTACATTATCACTGCAATGAAGTAAGTGTGAAAATCCCCTTGTCACCACATTCCAATGGCTGTTCCGGTACATTGAGGGAGAATTTTAGCATGGCCAATGCACCTAACCAGCATATCTTTCGGACTGCGGGATGAAACTGGGGGAGTCCCGCATAGACACGGGACGAACATGCAGACTCTGCACAGACAGTGATCCAAGCTGGGAATCGAACCTGGTCCCTGGCACTGTGAGACAGCAGTGCTAACCATTGTGAATTGTCAAGAAGGCTTGGCCTTCCTTGACCACATTTATTTGGTAATGGAAGCCTGCACTGTTCTCTTAAGGGGATTTCAATCCTCAGTATCCAGAAGTCTATATCTTTGCACCCACCCTTCAGCCAGTGACACACTTAAGGTTATAAAAGTGGGGCCCCTTGCAGCTGCTGACTCCCTTCTCCACTGGAGAATGCTCTTGCTGCTTCTGATGTTGCTGCCATTCTTCCTGATGCTCAGGAAGTGATGTAACTCGCTGAACCAGAGTCATATTTCCTCCTTCGCGTTGACAGTAAGCCTATCAAGAGCGAATCAGGCCCTGAGAGGAAATTGTAGCGAGTTAGCAGAAGGCTCACATTGACAGTTTGTTACCCTGCCAGGTGAGGAATATTCAGCTCAGCAAATATTTTATCAGCAATGTTCTCTCAAGCTTGCTGGGCCAATTGATTTTGGGTTTTGCCTGAAGTATTCTTTAATCTTGATAAAGTGGAAGAGAACCTCTGCCTTAGATTTCAGGCGTGTTAGCAGGATCAGAAGTCAGGAAATATATCCACTGAACCAAATATTTAAAAAGAAAAGAAAAATGTTCAAAAATGTAATGGTCTTGAGATACGAAATAAATAAATGGAGAATACTGATTCAGATGTCGAGAGAGGAGCCATGTGCTAGTAACTCAGTTCATAGAGAGAAGGTTGATAGCTGCGACTAGTTAGAAGTATAGGCTGCAATTTACCACCCCCAAAAAACTAAGGCTGAAGTCGTCCCTGCTCACCTGCCACAGGAATCGTAGCGGGCAACACTGGAAATATGGTGGACCATTTAAAGATCTGTTGAGCATAGGTGGAAATTTCTGATCTTGGGGCACGCGTGGCTAGTGAATCCTGCCCTACATGTCATAACGGCAAGAACACTGAAGGGACCTGCACAGTTGTCCCAAGCTTAGTCTTTTTATTGGAGAGTTGAGTTGTGAGTCAGCTTGAGGGGCGGTGCTTGAGGAGTCGGGGAGGGGGGTGTTGCCTAAGTGTGCCGATGAGCCTGGCTATAAAGCGATCTGGTGCTGTTTTAGAAAGGTGCCCCAATCTCACAGTTCACTGGGAGACCTCCACCCGCCCCACATACATCAAGACCCCACCCCATCATCAGTGACATGTTACTTCATCCCCCTCCTCGACACGGGGCATTGGGGCCCTCCCAATAAGTTCCTGTTTCATTACCACCCCCTTCATTCTCCACACCCCACAATCCACCTCCCCCTTTACACTACCGTCTATCGTAGCCCTTTGATCAGGCTCCACCTCTTTGGCACTGCCTTTGGCACACTGGTGGTGCCTAACTGGCACTGCCAGGATGCTGGGTGGGCACTGCCCAGCCATGTCACTGACCACCCGGGACTTCAATGGCCTCTGAGTTCCCCCCACCCCCCACCCCCAGCATGGCCATTGCTCCTGGTCTTCACTAACGAAAACCAGTAGTGATTCTCACCAGTCTTGTGCTGTACCCGAAGGTTAGAAGGTCCTGGGAGCTGGGAGAATCCATCACGTTATGCATATTTAAATGCTACTTTAAGAATGTCAATTGGCCTCATGTCTTTTCTGGGTGTGATCCAGTTTGCTCCAGTAGAATGGGACCAGGATGATCACAAATCAATTTTTAGGCCAGCATTCTGTTTTCCGGGATCGGCGTGACCTGTGCCAGCGCGTGACATTGGAAAATATCCCCTGTAATATGTAAATTATGAACACAGACAATATACCAGCTAAGTTAGACTTGAAAAAATAAGAGAGAAGATTATGGATGACTTGCTGAGAGTAATGCATTAAAGATGGACCATTTATCTTGCAGCAGTTGAACTGCTTATTGACTAATGTTGTATATTTAATAAAACTTAAAAACAGTATGATTTGTTACCTGCTACTTTTTATGTAAACAGCTAACTTCACCAATCATATATTCTAATCTTCAAAATCGAACATTTGAAGTGCATCAAATTAAAGCCAAGACAGTGTTACTATTATTCTTAATTGTGCTTTTTAGTGTTAAATTAACAGTTAATTTGTGTTAGTGTCGTTAATTTGTGCTAGTGTCATGCCTACAACAAGTTATTGACCTGTTTGTGGTGATTAAGTCAATAAGCTTTGACAACATTGCATTGTAGTCAAATGGGCATTGGTTATACATTCAATTGGTTGAGTTTTTTTCAACCCTGATGTGTTGGATTTTATCACTAACTTGGGGACCCTGATGTGCATTTAATAGCTGGCAGTGAGACTAGTGGTGCAACCTTCCAGGAGGCAGCTTCCTTGGTTCCTCCAACTTTGCTGTTCCATTGAGGATGGCAGGTGGGCTATCAATGCTGCCATCCCAATTGGATGTTAGTTGGCTGTACCAGTAGAGTTGGGTGCTGCAGAGACATGACGGGGAACACAAGGGTACCTCTACATGGTGATGCTCTTGGGGATATGGATCAAATGCAACAATGACGATGTCTGAAGCTAGTTGGTCTCTTGGAGCAGAGGGAAAACCCTCCAGTGGAGGGTTGTTGGTGTGGCCTTTTCCGCTTGCAACCTGATCACTGCAGCCTGGCCCCTAATTTTGACAACCATGTCAGACATCTTCCACGGAGCTGGTGACCTCCACATTTGTTTGGGTGAGGGAAGGGGTTCCATCCATGGCAAAGTGTTGGTGAGATCATGAAATTTGCTGCCAGCTGCCTTTTCCCAGATTGCTTTTCAAATTTTCCCCAATGGCAGGAATGTGTTGGGATGCCACCCTTTCATGTCTTCCCCTATTTTCCCGACCTTCAGCTCCAAGACCCCATACAGGGTTAGGGAAATTCAGCTTGATATCTTTGAGATTATGCTATGTAAATTCTTGAATTTGAGTTGGGGCATGTGGGGGCATTTAAGAAGTGAGGTACATTTGGTACATTTAGACATAAACCAATGTCTTCTTTTCTATATAGTAACTTTAAGCAAATAATCTCCTGATATTTTGGGGGGGTGTACAATTTTCTTTCTTCACTTTTTGAAAAACACTGGCTGTTTGCAAGATATGCTTCCTAGGGCATCACTTGTTCTTTAGAATTTTGCTAAGAAGCCATTTTCATCTGTCAACCTTAACAGAAAGCTTAGTGGTATATTTGACCAGAGTGTGGATTGAAACACCAAGGGCCCGATTCTACCAAAAAAATTCTAAGTGATGAATTGGTGAAAAAAAAGATGTAATTCATGATTGTTTTTTCAATGGGAGTTCAGACTCAAATTTCCCACACTCTGTGCAATGCAGAGGTCACAATCATGGATATCATTAAAATCTCAGGAGGCGGGGCTTGTTCATCCCAGAGTTTGACAGTTTTAGGCCTCTGAGCATGCGCAGCAGCCCCAACCTCTCAGCCTCCCGTTTGCTGGCCAGCTCAATCACTGTGGGACCCTTGCAGTGCTGCTCCTAAACCCCCTCTCCTCCCATGGCCCAGTTGTGGCCCCCATGATCATTCCCGGAGTGCCCTGATCTCCAGATTGACCCCCCCACCCCCCAGAAGGCAGACCACCCCCATCTCCAGCCTGCCCCAATTGCTGGCCTCCCTCAAGCTAAATCTCAATGCAGAGTAGCAATGGGAACCCCCCACCTCCGCTGGTTGGCCCAAGGCTCTGTCCACAGTAAGCTTCAACCCCTTGGCACTACCTCATGCCCAGTGGGCAGTGCCAAGGTGCCCCCAGGCATGGGCACTTTGCCCCTTGGCTACTGCCAGGGGCACAGGCTGGCACTGCCAGGGTGCACATACCCAGGGGCACTACTTCCCATGATGCTTGGCCCCTGGGGGGGCTCCAATTGCCCCTCTTCACTTCAGCAGGGTCTCCCACTAATTCCCTAAACATGGAGAGCTACTCTAAACCCCGCTGGAGTGAAATACTCCTGGCAGGGTGGGAGACGCTATTGGGCCTGGAGAACTCAGTCCTGGGCCCAATAATGACATTTAAATTGTGTTAAAAACAGATTAAAATCACGTACCTGGTCTTCCCGCTGGTTTTCAGCATGTCCTCTGCCGTACCTTCTCTCTGAAGGTGGGAGACACAAATGCGTTGGGAATTCATGCGCAAATCCTGCAAAATGGCTGACATACACATCTCCCAACCCGACGCACCAAAAAACTAGCATGTCGTAATGGGAGAATCAGACCTCAAAGCAGAGCTTCATCCTTTCTCTGTCTGAATCCAATTCCTTTCCCGCACCTACAGGTGCACTAATTCAGACATTCATTTTTATCCATAGCTAGAAATTCCTGGAACAGGTTGCTAGCCTGTCTGCTTGTAGCTTCAGGGGTGCCGCTCCACATCAAGCATGGCTCACCAGGATCCTCTTCCACTTTAACCGCCAGCGTGTTTGGAAGGACTCATAATTTGACCATGTTACGAATGCACCTTTTGTGGGCGTCTATTCCTGGGGCAGGACTCAAATTGAGAGTTTCTGGCTATGAGGCAAGGACCCTACCCACTGCACCACAAGACCTACTCTCCATCTGATGCCTTTGAATAGGGATGGCTGGATCGCAATCAGGAGCGGGAGACTTAACTGATTTTTCCATCCCTTTTTGGAGGCACCAAATCAATCAAAACACCCTTATAACTCTGCTGCTAGGGAGATATCCACTAAATCAACACAGGGGTCACCTTGGAACCTATCTGATTTCAATGGTTGAACTGCTCATGGAGAAATAAAGGTAGCTATTCTATAAGTCAACATATATTGTACAAAAGATGATTGCCATGTTAAGCAGCTAGAAAAGAGAGACTATTTTGACTTTGAAGAAATAAATGGAAAAACAGTGCCTGCTAGATATCAGAAATAAAAATAGAAAGTCACAACCGCTAGTCAGCAAACAAAGTGAAATGAAGTTAGCTTAATTCTGAATGTTAATGCAACCAATGAGGGTAAGTGAATATTTTGGTTGCTTTTGGTTAGGTTACACCCAATGTTGGCCTATGTTCCAGTCTCATATGCTGATAGACCTGCTGTGCCATTTCCCATTTTAGCAATCAGCATGAAGAGTAACTGACCTTTGAGTTCTGGAGGAAGATGACTGCTAGAAGGCTAAGCCTTGCAGTGAAAGGTCAATGATTTTGTGATGATTTCACATTCAAATTTGGACAAATGTTTAATACATACTACATCATAAGAAAGATAGACCTGTGTTTTATATGCTTTTATATTTCACCCAGTGGATGCTTCAAAGCACTTAGAGCCAGCAAAATACTTTTGAAGTATAACTATTGTTGTAAAGCAGAAAACACAGGAGCCAATTTATGCCCAGTAAGGTCCAACAAACAGCAATGTGATAATAACTGGATGCCTTAGTGATCTTTGTAAAGTTGCTGGATTGTGTGGATGTGATGATAATGGACTAACAGCATGAACCGTTTACTAAGAGATCTTACCAGCTCTTACAAGCTGTGTGTCCACCCGTGCTGGAGAAGAAGTCTCGATGTACACATAACCACTCAGTCTACAATGTTTATTGAGGGATAAATATTGATCGGACACAGGAGAGAACTCCCAAGCTCCTCTTCAAAACAATAATTTGGGAACATTTATGTCCACCTGAAAGGGCAGATGGGCTCTCAGTTAACACCATACTTGAAAGACTGCACCTTTCATCGTGCAGCACATCCTCAATTCTGCATTGGAGTGTCAGACACACTGGCTAGAATTTAACCCTTGGAGTTCCAGTATCATTCTGATCAATTTTTTTGCACTCCTGCCAAGGCCAGTTAATCTTTCCTGAGGTGTGATACTCAGAAGTGTTTACAGTATGTTAGGTGCTGTCTAACAAGACCATACATAATGTTTATGTTAAAAAAGATTGTTCAAACAGCAAGGTTTCTATCTTTTGTTGCAACTTAGTTTTTTTTAATGAGTTTAGTTTGGAACAGGCGAGGCTCTCAGAAGGGCATTCTCTGTTGGCCTCGGGTGGGATCTTACCCACCCTGGGTAGGCAGGGTGGTAAAATTCCAGCAAATGTCCTGGAGTGAGACTTGAACCCAAAATCCTGAGTTAAAAGGAAGTAGACCACTGAGTCATGGTGTAAAACAAACTTAAAACGAATCCTGAATTATGCAACTTTTTTCAACATTGTATACATGTTGTCTTTTGCAAAATCAAAGGGAGAAAAATAACTGCAACACAGGCAAAAAACAGAAGTTTAAATTTATTTATTAGTGTCACAAGTAGGCTTACGTTAACACTGCAATGAAAGTTCCCTAGTTGCCACACTTTGCTGCCTGTTTGTGTACACTGAGGGAGAATTTAGCATGGCTGATACACCTAACCAGCACATCTTTCAGATCGTGTAAGGAAATCGGAGCACCCGGAAGAAACCCATACACATGTGGGGAAAACATACAAACTCCACAGAGACAGTGACCTAAGCTGGGAATTGAACCTGAGTTCCTGGCACTGTGAGGCAGCAGTGTTAACCACTGTGCTGCACTATTGAGATCGAAAGAGTCTTGATCATAGATCATTAAAATGTCATGAACAGGTGCTGAAAAAGATCAAAAAGGCCAATGAAATGCTGACTTTTGATCTAGAGTTAGTATACAAGGAGATAGAAATCATGCTTTAGTTACACAAAGCTCTGTTTAGATGACACCTAACATACCACAAACAATTCTGAGCATCACACCACAGGAGAGGTAAACCAACCTTGGTGGGAGTGCAACAAATTTTATCAGAAAGATACCTGGACTCCAAGGGTTAAATTACAAGGAGAGATGATATGGACTACAAAAGATAAAGATGTGATTTGATTGAGATTTTGAGGTAATTAAGACTAACCAATAGGAGTTTATCATTAAGGGTCTTAAAAATTAGAATTGAGTGGCTAAATGGCCCTACTCTTGTTCCTGTGTTTTGAATAGAACCTGGGTATCTACCATAGAGCCTTGCTCCCTCCACCTCCCCCCCCCAACCCCCCATGTGCATTTGTCACATTGTGTCAGTGGCAATTTGAAATAAATTTTGATTTTTTTTACCCCAAAAGTAAATTCCTTGGGGCTTTAGGGATGCCCCGCAACCTAGTCAATTCTCTTCAGGCCATTTAAAATTCCTATGCTATCATGTGAACTGCAGCATTGTCAGCTTTGAGTGCCCATTGTCAGAATGTAAATGATGGAAAATTTGTAATATGATTTATTTATTTCTTGGCATCTTATTACAGAACACCCACTCATTGGATTTACATCAGGGAACAAAAAACAAGAACAAAAATAAGCACAAGAACAGACCCTTCGGCCGTCCCTAAACTAAAATAACCTCCTGCTCTTACTTGGAGCATTCCCCTCTATTGTCTCCCTATTCATGCACCCATCCTGATGCCTCCGTAAAATTTCTAATGTACCTGCTTTTACCACCTCCTCCGGCAGTGCATTCCAGGCACCCGCCGCTGTCTGCTTGAAAAACTTTCTCACCTTGAACCTGTGTCCCCTTGTAATTGACCCTTCCACCTTGGAAAAAAAGCCTCTGACTATCCACTTGGTCATTACCCCTCATAATTTTTGTAAAGCTCTATCAGGTCTCCGCTCAGCCTCCATCTTTCCACAAACTGCTGGGTGCTTCTACTGCAAAGAGAACCTACCACCTTTGTATTGTGCATTTCAGATCTTCATTTTCTTTTCCTATGTAAAATATGGCTTCCCAGTGTAGTACTGAACCTCATTTTACTTTGACTATTTAAATGCTGAGTGATAGCATTTCCTATGCAAGAGATTGTAAATCCTGGCTGCCATAAAGACAGCGAAGATTGAGCTGAGCTGCTCTCTATTTCAACAATTCACTGTTGAATTTATAAAGCCATAAATCAGTAAAACTGAATCAAAATATATTTAACAGCTTATATCAGTTTTCATCAAAAGCTATGTGAATAAACAACTAATTCCGCCTTGTACCTGGAAGAAGATATTGAAGTTGTAACCTTATAAGCTAATGAACATGCAGTGCTTTATAATATTTAATAGACATTCTCAGATATCAGCTTCTTTGACATACTCTACCCTCCTTCAGTTCACCAGCCATGATGATTTGGACTTTTGGTTTCTTCCTTGGTATGCGCTCCAGGATTTTCTGCTATGAAACGTGTTATCATTAATACATGAGAAGGCCTTTTCTGCCCTCCACCTTCAGCAGTCAGGAATGTAACTTGACGCAGACAAGTGAGGTCAGTCTTCCAATTGATCGTTGCCACTGGATTCCACTTATATTTTATCACCAATACAGGAAACTGTGACTGAATGAGAGCTACCTGCAACTTCAGCAGCCAATCACAGACATTTGATTTATTACTGTCACATATATTGACACACAGCGAAAAGTATTGTTTCTTGCGAGCTACACAGACAAAGCGTACCGTTCATATAGAAGGAAATGAGTGCAGAATGTAGTGTCACAGTCATAGCTAGGTGTAGAGAAAGATCAACGTAATGCGAGTTAGCTACATTCAAAAGTCTGACAGCAGCAGGGAAGGAGCTGTTCTTGAGTCGGCTGGTACGTGACCTCAGACGTTTGTATCCTTTTCCTGACGGAAGAAGATGGAAGAGAGAATTTCTGGGGTATGTGGGATCCTTAATTATGCTGGCTGCTTTGCCGAGGCAACAGGAAGTGAGGCAGAGTCAATGGATGGGAGGCACATTGAGCTGTTCAAAGAAGGCCTGTTTTTAAAAGAATAACAAGAGAAGACACTGGTCAAAAATGACTGTCATGAGTCACTTGATATGGTTCTGTGGGGGCAATTTTGAGTGCGCACTCTCTGGCTGTGGGAATGATGGTGCACACTTAAAACCTGGAGGGTGATTTGGACTAGTGAGTTTGAGTTCCGATTTTACTGGCCCCTCGCCGGTGGATGGCTTGAAACATACCAGAAGACCGCAAAACGCTCATTTTAATACATCAGCATATCATTAGCGAGCATTCCCTCCAGGTATTGAGCCTGCACAGCTGTCACCAGCATGATGCCACTTCAACGCCATTTACAACAGGTCGACATAAATGTGAACCTGATGCCTTTGTCTTCAAGGGGAGTTTTGGAGATGAGCACTCAGGTAGCCAGCACCCTTCAGGGTGTTCACTGCTCACGGAGCACCAGAGAGGACACTGGAGGCACAGATTCAACTCAGGGCTGAGGGTGGGGCCCAGAATCTCCATTTCAGGGAGAGGGATCAGGAGGGGATCCTGTATCTACCTTCTCTACCCTTCATGTTGGGGCATCCCTTGCTTTGAAGGAGCTGTGAAAGCTGGTATGTAGGCAGCACTTCCTGTGCCCTCCTTTCTGAGTTCCTGTCCATATCAAGCTGAGGAATACCATTCCTTAGTGGGGGCTGGCAAGAGGGTAGGAGGGACAAAGCACTGCCATTTTCACACTCTACAGGGATGAGGTGCCAGGTGAGTGCACTGTTTTCCCCCAAACTTGGTGGCATGAACAGGCTGGGTGGAGTCTCTGTGGGTGAACTAAGTGAATTTTATTGATAAACATTCAGAACAAATGGGACTTTATTGCAACAGTGTCTACATTCACCAATGCCCACTAAATGCCTACTGTTTCTTAATCTTCCTCACCCTCTCACGACATCTAGGTGTTTCTTCAGGATCCACTCTGATGTCTACATCCTTTGGCCTGAGGTGACTTTGACTGCCAGCCCCTCCAGTTGTTGTGGAACAAATACTGAGGAGTGTTGGGAGCCATTTATATGGAACTCCCCAATGCTTGCAGCAGTTGAGTTGTTACATAGCAGGCAAATCAAAGGGAACACGCTGCTGGAGCAGTTTGAAACTCATAGAAATAAAAATTAATATTAATGAGTTGTAAGATTCGGCTCAAAAACATGCCAGCACCATTGGTCCTAAAATACTCCGTATTTTGTGCCCAAACGAACTCTCTGCCACTTTTTGGTAAGATTTAAGCCTAAAAATTGACCATTTCTGCAGAAAGTCTGTATGAATTGCATTGCAGACCTATTTCATAGAATTCCACACTTGAGAGTATCAAGGCCCAAGTCAAATGGGGGCACTCTTGGAAGGAAGACATTAAAATGGGTTGGACTTTGATCAACAGTAGTTCTATCAAGGTAATGGGAGCTACAATGGCCAAATGCTCAGGGCACTCAAAACCCCTGTGGGGGATAGGATCACCCCTTTCTCCTAATGATTTAGATCTTGAAATGTGTTGAAGGTCTCGGGGATGGAGAGATCACAGATGGGATTACTTGATCTACAATCATATATTAGATTCCTACTTTCTTACCTCTGAAGTCTGTGCATGTGCATGGCATTGTGGCATTGCTTTTTCTCTCGGGTTTAGCAACTAATAAATTTCTTCTCTTTTGACTCCAGAGACCTATTTTGATTCATTCCTAATGAATAAATGAATACATTTGGATCGGAAAAGTCATTTACAGGGCAAAATAGATTTTTAAAAGCTCTGTTGCGACCAACGGAAGGATGAACAGAAGGGGAGTTGTCTCACTCCCCTCACTCAAGTCGTAACAAATTGGGGGTTAGTTTCTGAGGTTTATTCCCACAGATGAATGATAAAAGAGACAGGAAAATAAGCTGTTCCTTTGAAAACAATGTTAATAACTGCAAAAACGTTTTCTTGAGTCTGCAATACCGGAGTGTACTTGATGCTGGGAGAAAGAAGTTAATTATGAGAATTTAAAAGGCCTGTGGCTTGAAGAGCAGAAATTAATACTAATGAGTTGTAAGATTCGGCTCAAAAACACACCAGCGCCGAACAAACTTTCTGCCACTTTTTGGTAAGATTTCACCCTATAAATTGACCATTTCTCCAGAAAGTCTGCACGAATTGCATTGCAGACCTATTTCATAGAATTCCACACTTGAGATTGTCAAGGCTCAAGTCAAATGGGGGCACTCTTGGAAGGAAGGCACTTACCATTAGAGGCTGGCCTGAAAGCCAGGAAATCAGAAATTTAAAAAGAAATGGTCAAAAATCTTGAGGTCAAAATGGATAAATTAACAGGAAAGAAAATAAGGTTGGAGCAACAGAAATTGGAACTGGAATTTCAGGAAAAGGAAAATAAATAAGACACACAGGAGTGGGAACAGCGAGAAGAGAGTGTGTTCCGGGAAAGAGAGTTTAAATTAAAACAGCTCAAACTGAGAACCTGAGATCCCACTGCTATTCCTTGAAGAAACTACCAGCTCGGACTTGAGGGTTGAAGCAGTGAAGTTTGCCCATTTAATTCCAAGCTTGTTGAGCTGGATACCTTCTTTATCTTGTTCGGATGGTTAACATAGCCATAGTTAAAGTGGCCTGTCCAACCCTGGTCCTTACTGTTACAAAGTAAGCTGATGGGAAAGCTCACAAGGTTTACCCACTCTTGCTTGAGGGTACAGCAAGCCATGAGGCAACATAAAAAGCAATTTTATGTATGAGTTAGAGCTTGAGTTGTACCATCAGAAAATCAATAACTGAGATCAGACAGTCAGAATGACTGGCTGATGGTTGTGAGTCCTTCCACGAATCCTCATCCCAAAGGAAATCCTTCCCTCATCATCTCCAACCACCTGAAAAGTACAAAGGTGGGAGTGTGATTGAAACAGAGTATCTATGGGAGAGAAGGATTAGCTGGTAATGCAGCGGGGCCCTGCTCAGGACAGAAAGGATGATGCTGAGGTCTGGAAGCCTGTGTGTTTTAATTGCTGCAAGGTGGGACACCTCTGAGCTGGCTGATGGAGGTTATATGAAAAACCCAAGGGATTTATCGGGGCACATAAACACCGTGCAGAAAATGGGTGTCAATCTCAGAGCATAGCAGAACAGGCTATGGCTCTATCTGTGGCAGCAAATCCCCATAGACACACTACTGAGTGTGGCTAAGTTTAAACAAATCCCTGAGATTTTGTATCAGAAGGAAGAGTGGCCAAATTTCCCTATGGTGAGGCAAGTAAGCCTATAGTTCTGAGGGATACAAGAGCCAGTCAAACTCTACTGCTAGGAAGAGGCATGACCTTTCCATCACAGAGTGCCATGGTGTTGGTGAAGGGTATTGAAGGAGCATATGTGCCTATTTCCTTATACTGAGTGCACCTGGAATGCAACCCAGAGAATCCTTAAGCCGCAGGAGGCCATTCAGCCAATCGAGTCTGCACCAAATCTCTGAAAGAGCATTTTACCCAGGCTCAACACCGCATGCTATCCCTATAAACCTGCACGTTTAACATGGCTAATCCACCTAACCTACACATCTTTGGACACTAAGGAGCAATTTAGCATGGTCAATCTGTGAGATTCCTGCTGCCATCAGACATTTGAATGGACCTACCTGATATTAAGTTGATCTTTCTCTGACTGTAACATGATGTTCTGCACCCCTGCACCTTCTCCTTTCCTTCTCCCTTATGTACTCTATGATCGCTATATTTTGTCTTTATAGCGAGCAAGAAACAATACTTTTCATTGTATTAATGTGATAATAAATCAATCCACGTAACCTGCACGTCTTTGGATATTAGGAGGAAACTGGAACACCTCATGCAGACACTTGGAAAATGTACAAACTCTGCACAGTCACCCAAGGGCAGAACAAAACCCTGGCATTGTGAGGCAGCACTGTGCTGTCATGTGTCAGGACTGGTGAAGGTGGGATTTGTCCCCAGTTTGTCTGTGGACAGGGCCAATGTGCTGCTCTGCAATGACTTGGTGGGATCAAAGGTGATAGCATTTCACCAGTCTCTGAGGAGCCAAGAAAGCTCATAGACACAGGTCAGCTGTAGGAGAATGTGCCTGCCATTTCCATTACTGTGGTAACCCAGTCTATGATGAGGCAGCATCCATCAGTGGATGCTGAAGTAGAACTGCAGACAGATGGCTTTATTGTCGGGTAATCTGAAGCCCTTTTCAGGAGCCCAGAAGACCTGATGGAAGTAATAAATAGAACGTCCCATGGTTCCAGTTTAGCAAGTTGACCCACTGTTTAAAAAAGGTTAGCTCAGACTGCCGAAACTGAAGCTAAGGCAGAGGCAATCCCTGTATGATACTTCATTAAAAAGCAAGTGCTGATGAGGGAATGGAGACACCCTCGCAGACAGTGAAGGAACCGTGATTAAGGTAGTGGTGTTCCCATGAATCTGCTGCTCTTGTACTTTTTCTTTGCAAAAATATACTTTATTCGTAAAATGTCTGAAAGAGCATTATTAATATTTCAAAGTGGCCATCACACTACATATATCATGTTGCATTCTGAAGTGCTTCAATAGAGTCAAAGAAATGTCAGACATTTCAAAATGGTTTTTACAAATGGTACAAAGGTACTTAAGTTGTTCACATCGATCATGTTGTACCCTGAGCTGCTTCAATACTATTGTGATATATGTAATATTCATGGAATATATTCAATGTGAGTTCTATAGTCTGAGGGGGGTTTATGCAGTTTTGTTCCCTTCAGTTCACTATGGCTGAAAGACCTTAGACAGTGATCTTCCCCCATTGCACCCATGTGAGGGCTGCCCCAAGCTTTAGTGTATCCCTCAGCATGCAGTCCTGGGCTTTAGAATATGCCAGTTTGCAACAAATAGTTGGGGACAAATCTCTGCACTGGATATACACGTTTTAGGCATCCCATCTCTCTCCAGACCTTCTTTGCAAAAGCACAAGCACATTCCACAAGGAGGTGGATAATGGGTCTCTTCCTCAATGCAATCACTTGAGGGCAACATTCAGATGGGGTGATCTGAATGATCTGATGGGGAGGGCCTTTCTCACCACCAGCGAAATTAGATCTTGATGTTTGTTTGCCTGGTAATGAGGCATTCTGCCAAATGTCCTTGGCAATTTGCTCAGGAAACCATTGACAGGATCCACCATCTCCTTTTCACATTGTGCTTCTAGGATTTTATGTGCAGACCACTACCTGATGGCCTTGTGATCTTGTCCTTCAAGATAGTAGAATATATGGGTTTGGCAGGTGCTGTCAAAGGAGCCTTGGTGAGTTGCTGCAGTGCATCCTGTACATGTACTTTTAATTGGCAATAATTAAATATATTCCGACAAAGAAAGATAACTTAGAGTCATAGAGGTTTACAGCATAGAAACAGGCCCTTCAGCCTAATTTGTCCATGCCACCCAGTTTTTACCATTAAGCCAGTCCCAATTGCCCATATCCCTCTATACCAATCTTACCATGTAACTATCTAAATGCTTTTTAAAAGACAAAATTGTACCTGCCGCTACTATACCTCTGGCAGCTTGTTTCAGACACACGCAACCTTCTGTATGAAAAAATTGCCCTTCTGGATCCTTTTGTATCTTTTGCCTCTCACCTTAAACTTATGCCCTCTAGATTTTGACTTCCCTACCGTTGGGAAAAGATGTTTACTCTCTACCTCATCTATGCCCCTCATTATTTTATAGACCTTTATAAGATCACTCCTAAGTCTCCTACACTTCATGGAAAAAAGTCCCAGTCTATCCAGCTGCTCCTTATAACTCAAACCATCAAGTCCCAGTAACACCCGAGTAAATCTTTTCTGCACTCTTTCTAGTTTAATAATACCCTTTCAATAATAGGGTGACCAGAACTGTACACAGTATTCCAAGTGTGGAACTCACTGCTGGGAGAGGTAGTGGAAGCAGCTAGGATAGTGACTTTTAAGGGGTATCTGGACAAATACATGAATAGGATGGGAATGGAGGGATATGGTCCCTGGAAGGGGAGGAGGTTTTGGTTCAGCTGGGCAGCATGCTTGGTGCAGTCTTGGAGCATCAAAGGGTCTGTTCCTGTGCTATAATTTTCTTTGTTCTTTGCTTAAATTCTGCTCCTTGCACCAGTTTTCAAGCCACACATTCATTTGTTTAATCTTCCTATTCCTACTTTCGCTAGCACATGGCACCGGCAGTAGTCCAGAAATTACAACCCTTGAGGTCCTGCACTTTAGCCTTCTGCCTCCTTGTATTCCCGCTTCAGGACCTCATCCTTTTTCCTACCTATGTCAGCTCAACTTCCTCCTTAAGAACGCTCTTTAACCACTCAGAGACATCTTTGATCCTGGCACCAGGGAGGCAACACACCGTCCTGGAGTCTTGATCGCGGCCACAGAAAGCGAGTCCCCCATTGCTACTGCTCGCTTGTTCTTTGCCTGATCCTGTTCTAAAGAAGAACTAGGTGTGGTATCATAGGTTTGGCTGCTGTTGGTATTTTCCCTGAGAGGCTATTCCCTTTAACAGTATCCAAAACAGTACACCTATTTGAAAGGGGAATAGCCACAGGAGACTCCTGAATTATCTTACTGCCTCTCTTGAAAAGATAAGAGGAATCAGTTTCCCAATGAAATGTGTTAAGAAATCTGTCAAGTATATTCCTGTGCAATATAAAATTAGGTAATGTGGAACCTATAGGCCACTTGTGCTGTTTCAGATGTAAATTGGCAGCATGTCTCAGGAATCAATCTGGCAACTTGACAGCTGAAAAATAAACTGATGTCAAAAGGAGAGAAGAGTATTCCTCGGTTGCTGGCAGCCTCCAGCCTGCACTCCAGAGGCAGATGTAGAACTTCTTCAGGTAAGTCCCAGCTTCTGCACATCATGTTGGTCCAGATGTGTTCTGGACCGGTGTTTTCCCGCTGGTGCCACAGAAAATCAGGCATGGGAGGGGGAAGGATTCTAGCAGGTGGGATGCATATTGCTTTCATGGTGGTTTCCAGGAAGTCTCCTGATCTGTCATGGTGAGCAGAATTGGAAGATCCCACTGTAATTTGACTGATTATTTTGGGCCTTCTGCCAATTTCTCCCCCTGGCCTGTCATTGATTCTGCCAGCAGAAGAAATAGTTAACTCCATCCAATGTTGCCTTCATAAATAGCTAGGAATAATAAAAGGTCTGGCACAGGAAAGACTGACAGTACATTAATCACATTGGAATAAGTGGATTGTGAGTAGAAACAATTTTTAAATCATTTAAACTAAATATTTGTTGGGAGGGCAGGGAGATAATGAACTGTTGTCAACAAGCCAGTTGAATGTTGAATGACATATCCAAAATAATAGGATGCTGTCAGGAATTTGGGAAGTTTAATAAGGTTAACTGTTGAATTTGAGATGAAAACAAAATAACAGATAAGTAACAGAATTAACAGATCTCTAGAGGAATAGTGAAATACAATTTGCCCAGTAACTAGATTAGCAGACATCTGGAAAAATTGAGGTGCAAATTGCCACATTAGCAAACTGTTTACTAGAGATCAGTAGGGCTATAGAAATAACTTCTAAAGGTAAATTTGGGAACTGTTGACAGCCAAATCCACAGGATGGTATATCAAAGCCATGGAACAGAATAACTGTACACACCCTCATTAGGGAAAGAAATTAGTTGTCTATCCAACAGTCAGCATGCCAGTTCCATCTAATTTTCAGAGAGGCCAGTTGCATCTATGATCAGACCCATGGAGGCCTGTTCCATTGAACATTTGGAGCCATAGCAGATTGAAGGTATTCTCCTCTAAACGATGCAATTTCATGCCTTTGTTGAAGCAAGAAAAGATGTTTTCCCAGAATTGGCCATTTAGCAATTTAACTATAAGATGGATTTGGCTTATGGAGTTACTATATTGGGCGTAGTTTAGGAAAAGGGTGGTCTCAGTGAGTTTACTGAATGTGGGTATTCTTTGGAAACAAAAGATAATTTTAGGTGTGTTTAATTATTAATGTACTCAAGTGTCATTGTGCACATTGGTCTTTCTTGTTGCGTGTTTTTGCTTTCTTTTACTTTAATAAGTATTCTTTATTAGTTGTTTATAAATGACTGGGCTGGTTTCTCACTCATTCCAAACAAATACACAGCACTAAGAACCAATACTTCCAAATTATCCTTCAGGATTTTGAGACACTCTCACTGTTAACATCAATAGGGTTCTTAACAATACAATGAGATCAAAGGAAATGTTGACTAAACTATTCAAGTGTTGTAGTCAGGTCACATCTCAACTACTGCTTCCAGCTTTGGTCATTGATAAACAAGGGACACATGAAAGCACAGGAGGCAGTACAGAGAAGAACCATCAGGCTGATTGCTGATATCAGGGCATGGGGAAAGACATGGGCTCCTTAACCTGGAAATGAGGTGTCTTGGGGTGAACTAACAAGATAGCATATTGGAAAGTTAAGTAGGAATACTACTTTGAATTAAACTGAGAGATCAAATAGACCAAACACTTGCAAATTCAAACTAGTAAATATTCACTTGTGGACAGTTATCAGGAGGCTCCTTGGAATCATTCTAGAACCAACAATGACACAGTGGTTAGCACTGCTGCCTCATAGTGCCAGGGACCCAGATTTGATTCCTGGCTTGGGTCACTGTCTGTGCAGAATCTGCATGTTCCCCCTGTGTCTGCATGGGTTTCCTCCTAGTGCTCTGGTTTCCTCCCACAGTCCAAAGGATGTGCTGGTTAGGTGTATGGGCCATGCTAAATTCTCCCTCAGTGTACCCAAGCAGGTGCCAGAGTGTGGCGACTAGGGGATTTTCACCATAATTTCATTGCAGTGTTAATGTAAGTCTAATGAGACTAATAAGTAAACATTAAACAATACAGGTGAGCAGTGTTGCAGTGGGTAGATAAATTAGGATGAGCTAAATGACCTTCTTCATCTATTAGTATCTTGTGATTATTGGTCAATAGCATGTTGTTCTTTCAAAGAAAAATTTCCGTCCTCAGTTGTGATTGTACTCCTTTCCTTGTCCTGTACGTATTAAACTGCTTGATGAGTGCATAGATAGAAACTATCTTTATATGGATCTATGTTAACCTTGCAAAGATGAACTGCATTAAAAAGTAAAATGTTCTATCATTTCCATTGATGTACATGAAAACAATTGCAAGAATATTAATTATCGATAACTATATGTAGGACCATATGGATACCTAATGAAATAATGGGTCAGATCAATATATGTCATCTCTTGGACTTGCAGCTGAAAGATAATAAAATGAATTCCAATTCATCTGATGGCTGTGAAGGACCTTAAATCTAATGAGTTTGGACTCATCTGCTGTAATGGAATTGTTAGATGTTATCAATGGCTGCCTGAATTTAAATAAGAAATAACTACAAATGTTTTAAATACTTTGCACCTCTTGGGTTAATTGCCATTCAGAAAACCTTAACCAATTTTCCAGCTACTGATGTGTAAGCAATTATCTTGCATGCAGGAATTTGCTATTCTGTTCTGTTTTTGCAAATTATGTAGGAACGTATTAAAGAAAGCCAATTTTAGTGCTCAGAATTAAACCACTATAGATGTAGTGAATTAATCTACAAATTATGTTACTGTGAGAAGTACAAACAGTTTATCAAAGGAAATTGAGAGTCCTTATTCATCTCATTAGCCTTAGAAAAGTATGTTGATGACCAGCAGAATTGCAATTACCATGTCATCATTAGAATGAAGCATGACAGTATTTTGTTGTCATCAGATATTTATTTAAACACATTAATTACACAGTGAAAGCTCAAGCAGTCGCACTTCATCTGTCACACTCTAATTCCTAGAAAAGCTGCCCAAGCAGGGATTAATACCAGCATGTTACGTACAATGTAAAAATTAATAAAGCTGTTCCTTGTGATTTTTAAAAAAAAATGCAACATAATGAATGCAAAGGTAAAGATAAAATACTGCAGATGCTGGAATCCAAAACAAAAACAGAAAATGCTGGAGAAACTCAGCAGGCCTGAGAGCATCTGTGGAGACAGAATAAGAGCCAATACTTTGAATCAGGATGACCCTTTGTCTGTCAGACCTGCTGAGCTTCTCCAGCATTTTCACTCAATGAATGCATCCTGAAACTGAAAAGACTGTGTTTGATTTGAGAGGATTGTCAGTAAATGAATATCTTGGCCAGAATTTTACCAGCATGCCCGCCCTGAAATTGAGCGAGTAAGGCTCGCCCCGAGTGGGGTCGTAAAATCCTTGCCAAGGGTTTGATACTCGATCCTGAAAATGCAATTAAACTGACAAAAGTCAAAGTAATTTAGTTTTCAGAAAATAGAATTACTGAATATTTCAGTGCTTTAGAAAGATTTGTCAGTCAATTGCATCACAGTTTGTGATCGTTTGATGTAGTTGCTGTCATCTGAATTGCCAGCATTCTATGTCATATCAGAGTCTATTCCATAGCCTCTGAGCTTTAATTGTCCTTATTAATCTCTAAACATGCCTTGTCAGCTACCTGCTATATGTGGGTGAGTAGCTCTGCTATCCTGCAGGGGAACAGAGAAGCTGGCCCTGATGGGCCCAAACATCAAATCCCATACGTTCTAATTAGACCACACATTCCCAGTAATGGCTACTGTAATTACCATTTCCTTTCTGCAGCCTTGGCAGCACAGGAGAGGACAAGCTGCAAACAGCAGGAGGCCTTATTGATCCAGGATCTTCAGGGAGCACTTCTCTTAGCTAGGTCTAAGCCAGGAATAGTGTGTGTGTTGTCTCTGTTTTGTGAAGAAAGTGCTCATAGACATCTGCAATCTCTTGGAGACAAACCTGCAGTCTCTGAACAGGACAAGGGCAGTGTCGACAATATCTGTAATGATGACCAGAACCATGAATTTCTCTGTGATGGAATCCTAAATTGGGGCAAGTGGCATCTGTAATATCTCCTACTTCACATCCGAGCCGTACAAGGCAGGTGACTGATACTCTTTATGCCAGGACAAGGGAGAACTCTTGACCTGAGAACAGCAGACAACTGGTGCAAGCCGCTTAATGAGGATAACAAGATCCCCCTGTGCAGTGTGCTATTGATTGCATATATGGGGCTTTGCTGTGCTGTGTCAAAATAGAGAGATCTACCACAAAGTCAAAGGATTCCATTCATAGAATCATAGAGTCCTACAATGCAGAAGGAGGCCATTTGGCCCATTGAGTCTGCACCGACCACAATCACACCGAGGCCCTATCCCCGAGCCCCATGCATTTACCCTAGTTTGTCCCTCGGACATTAAGGGGTAATTTAGCATGGCCAGTCCACCTAACACACATATCTTTGGAGTGTGGGAGGAAACCGGAGCATTTGGAGGAAACCCATGCACACACGTGGAGAATGTGCAAACTCCACACAGTCAGTGACCCAAGCCTGGAATTGAGCCCAAATCCCTGACCCTGTGAGGCAGCAGTGCTAACTACTATGCCACCTTGCTGCCTATGAACTATCACTGTATGACATGGTACCCCATGGTAGTCTATGACATGGTACCATTATTCTGACCTGTCCATTGTTCCATCAAAACATAAGAGCATAAGAACTAGGAGCAAGAGTAGGCCCCTCAAGCCTGTTCCACCATTCAGTAAGATTATGGCTGATCTTCTTGTGGACACAGCTCCACGCTCACCATAACCCTTAATTCCTTTACTATTCAAAAATCTATCTATCCTTGCCTTAAAAACATCCAATGAGGTAGCCTCAACTGTTTCACTGAGCAGAGAATTCCACAGATTCACAATCCTTTATATGAAGAAGTTCCTCCCCAACTTAGTCCTATATCTGCTTCCCCTTATTTTGAGGCCATGCCCCCTAGTTCTAGGTTCACCTGGCAGTGGACACAACTTCCTTGCTTCTATCTTGTCTATTCCCTTCATAATATTATATGTTTCTATAAGATCTCCCCGCATTCTTCTGAATTCCAACCTCATTCTTCTGAATTCCCTTAGTATTTGAGCTACAATGCCAAATCAGGGTGGTTACTGAGTGATGAGGCCTATGTGCTGATCACCTGCAATCCAATCTGACATGGTCAGCATATTTATAATGTGATCAACATGGCAGCACGGAACTTCATCAAGCAGACCATTGAGGAACTTGAGCAATGGTTCCACTGCCTGGATCACTTTAGAGCGGCTGTACTCTCTGGAGTGTTTCATGATTCATTTTGGTCTGTTGAATGTGGCATAAGATCACAATCATGAAGGCACAGTCCTTGCCACTGGTGATAAGGTGTATAGATGAGGAGGAGTTGCCAGAGGAAGTGGGACTGAGGAAGTAAACCACACATACCTGTTTTGGCTAGGCTGTTTGTAATTGCCTCGTTTTCACCAGCTTCATATGCTACAACTGCCACATACCTTGCCTTCCATATGTCATCGGTTATCACAGTATCCTGTTAGCTACAATGGTGAAACAAAATACATCACAAAACAAGAATTCCAAATGAGCTCCACCAAACAAACCATCCACTACTATATACAAAATCCAACTGATCGTCCTTGTGTATTCCCTTTGTATCTTCTAGATGCCTTTGCCTGGCTTAGTTCTCCTATGCAGTGCCACTCCAGTTTTGCCACATGGCTGGTGGAAGGTTGTTGATTTTGACTGGGGGGAGACTGTAGGTAGCCTTGCAGGACTGTCATGAGCAGGTCCGGCACTAGCATACCCAAGCTTCATACTGAACCACGGCAGTATGGGCTGGGGCAGGGTGGGGTTGTGAGGGTGGGAGTGTGGGGAGGGGGTGGTGTGGCGGGGGTTGTGGCAGAGCCTGGGTGGATTGGACTATTGAAAGGTACTGGCTAAGTAGCAGTGTTGCGATTATGAGTCCTATCATTCTGAAAGAGATTGGGTATGTTCACACTCCAGGATCCTGGATCTCAATAATTCTTGTATTCTGCTGCAGCACAGATTGTTGTACTGTTGTCAGATCCTGCTAGCCGCTTTGAACATTGATACCTATAAACTATAACCTTGCATGACATCAAGCTGGGCTTTCAAAGTTTTAGTCTGAGAACCCACAATAGCACTTGGAAGTTGGGTAGCCTTTGCTAATGCTGCAAAGCTGTGACATTGACCATCAGAAACTCTACCATGGGTGGATCCGCAAGTGTGTTCATAGAGTTGGCCACCACCTCCATTTTGAAAAGGTTGGTCTCCAAGCTCTGTGCAAAGCCTGGTGCCAGGTTAGTGCTGGGTTCCTCCAAACTGCTTGACAGTTGACAGCAGCCTTTCTAGCAGACCTGTTGATGCATCAGGCTTCTCAATGTGTATATCCAATAGCTTTTTTTGAAATGCTGCCCATCAAAATCTGCATTTGAGACCTCAGCAGCAGAACTTATACCTGACCTTATCCTTTGAGGAATGGGTACTTGAGTGACACTCACTTCCTTCCCTGGCAGCAAACCATTTATGCCTGGCATCTCTCCATTCTTTGCCCATGTGTAAAGACTCTCTGCAACATCATTCACAGATCCAGTCCATCTACATCCATGACAATATTTACAACAATTTGAGGTCCCTATCTGCTTCAAGAAGATGACCATCATCCTGATACCAAAGAAAAGCCGGCAGCATGCCTTTATGACTATCATCTGGTGGCTCTGACATCCATCATTATGAAGTGCTTAGAAAGGTCAGTCATGGCATGAATCAGTCCCAACATCCCAGAATGCCTGGATCCACTACAGTTCGCCTACTGCCATAACAAGTCCACAGCTGATGCTATCTCCCTGGCCCTGCACTCAACTCTTGAACATCTAGATAACAAAAACAACTATGAGAGACTCCTACTTATTGACTAAAGCTCAGCCTTCAACACTATTATTCCAACAAAACTCATCTGCAAACTCTATGGTCTGGAGTTTGGCTTTTCTTTCTGTGACTGGAAACTTTCTAACCCACAGACTACAATCAGTAAGAATAGGCAACAACACCTCCTCCATGATCATCCTCAACACCGGTGCCCCACAAGGTTGTGTTTTCAGCCCCCTACTATACTCCTTATGTGCCTATGACTGTATGGCCAAATTCCCCTCCAACTTGATTTTCATGTTTGCTGATGATACTACCATAATGGGTCAGGTTTCAAACAATAATGACATAGAGTACAGGAAAGAGATAGCGAATCTGATGAACTAGTACAGTGACAATAATCTCTCCCCCAATGTCAACAAAACAAAAGAAATAGTCAGTGACTTCAGGAAGCATAGTACAAGAGCATGCCCCTTTCTGCATCAATGGAGAAGAAGTAGAATTGGTTGAGAGCTTCACGTTTTTGGGTGTCCAGATCACCAACAACCTGTTCTGATCACCCCATGCCAATGCTATAGTTAAGAATGCCCATCAACATCTCTACTTTCTCAGAAGACTAAGGAAATTTGGCACATCTGCTATGACTCTCGCCAACTTTGGCAGATACAGCATAGAAAGCATTCTTTATGTTTGTATCACAGTTTGATATGGCTTCTGCTCTGTCCAGGCCGCAAGAAACTACAAAGGGTCATGAACGAAGCCCAGTCCATCACTCAAACCAGCCTCCCATCCACTGACACTGTCTACACTTCCCACTGCTTCAGAAAAGCAGCCAGCAAAATTAAGGACCCCATGCATCCCGGACTCTCTTCCACCTTCTTCCATCAGGAAGAAGATACAAAAGTCTGAGGACACGTACCAACTGATTCAAGAACAGCTTCCTCCCTGCTGCTGTCAGACTTTGCACTAAGTTGATCTTTCTCCACACCCTACCTATGGCTGTAACACTACATTCTGCACTCTCTTCTTTCCTTCTGTATGTGCAATATGCTTTATCTGTATAGCATGCAATAAACAATACTTTTCACTGTACATTAACACATTTGACAATAATAAATCAAATCAATGACACCAGCATTTTCTCTGTGCCATCATCTTGTTTCCCCAGCAACTATCGTGCTTATCCACTATTAGGTCCTAGAAATTCAATGATATTTTCAACCAAACACTGACAAGACTATTTGGCTGCTCCTCTAACTCTTCATCCAATGGCCTCCTCCTTGCTTGCAACTTGCTTAAATCTAGTTGGAAGTTATAGTAGGAATACAGCTCAATAATGAATATTGATTTGTTTTTTGCCTGTCTTGAGTTTTAATCCAGTTTCTTGCAAAAAAAGCATTGTCACTCATCAATTACTTGTCTAATTAATCACACATCATGGGCATAATTTTATGGCCTCACTTGACCCGAGACTGGAAAATCCTGCCCAAAATCAATGGACATTTCCATTATCCGCCTCTTATCCACTCCGATTCCACAGCAGGTGGGGCGGTAGAATTCTGGCACATGTTTGAGCTCATGTGAGTCTTGGCAGGTTAATCAACTTGGAAGGATATTAGAAAGTTGTGTGTCCACTCAGAACTTTCAACACTGGGGGAAGGAAAGGTAATGGGAAGGAAAATCAGGCAGGGTGTATGCTGGACAGTCCAACTCTTATTGTCTGTTTCACTCCATTGCTGCAGCTGAACTTTTGATTTGAAGTCAAATTAGCAACCAGACCGGTTGTGTTGACTGTGATGTTGGAACTTGAGGATGGTGAAGTCACCAGAAATCTGGCTAATGCAGTATTGACTCAAGGTTAAACCTGGAGTCTCGACACCCCACATGTGCATTTAATCAATGAACCATTGTGCAATCCATAATATATGCTGAATTGTGTAAGCCTGAACTTGGGAACATCACTGAGTGAGGACAATTAAATATTTTTATGCATAAATTAGGCACATTTTGCACGGATTTGCAAAACTTGTAAAAATCCAGTTTTTGTTAATTCTATAAAATATTTGGGGCAGTTTGAGAAAAAGGGAATAAAATTCTTTGTATGTTTGTGAACCAAGTGCTTTTGTCCACGGTAGCATATTTCTAGATCAGCAACTAATTTGTCTTGCAGTTCTGAAAGTGCACCAATTTAAATGAGGAATATTTTCATTTTAACAATTGCTGAAATGATGTGCAATGTAAAATACATCAATTTTATATTCATCTCCAAACAGAAGCTGCTGTGACATCTCAGTTAACACAAGCTGTCCAGCTGCCAGTTTGGCTTCAGACCAAACTATACAATTTGTGGCTGCTTACAATCTCCAGGCCCAGAAATGGAGTGATTTTCTTTGTAACCAATACTAACTCAGCAAATTCATTCAGCGTTTCTCGTTAATTTGACTGTATGAAAATGTAACCTTATAAGTTATAATTATATTGCAGTTAATGGCCTGATTGTTGTATCTTTAGGCAGTGATGCAAAGAGGGCAGATCTTTATAATAGTAACAAAGACCTCAGGCTGATTGGCATTAAGATCCCTCGATAATAAAGCACTATACTTGCTTATTTCCTGTGCAGTGTGCTGCTTCTGTTATCTCTGGTGGGTTGGCCGGAGGTTGGAGCTGGGGGCGATGGGGAAGGGGGGTTGTTGATGTGGTGGTGGAGTTGTGGAGGGAGTGTGTGTGGAGGGAGTCTGTGTGGTGGTAGACATCTGAATATTTCAGGCAATAAATATGTAATATGTAACATTACGTATTAGTGGAGGCAATGGCCTAGTGCTTTGATCGTTTGACTACCAATCCAGAAACTCAACTAATGTTCTGGGGGACCTAAGTTTGAATTCAGTAAAAATTATTCAGAATTAAGAATCTATTGATGACCATGAAACCATTATTAATTGTTGGAAAGACCCATCTGGTTCACTAATGGTTGTCAAATAGGAGGCAGAGAGTGGGGGTCAATGGGTGCTATTCGGATTGGCGGTTGGTGACTAGTGGGGTGCCCCAGGGGTCGGTGCTGGGGCCTCAGCTATTTACCATTTATATAGATGATCTGGAGGAGGGAACCGAGTGTAGGGTGTCGAAATTTGCTGATGACACCAAGATTGGGGGAAAGGCAAATTGTGCGGAGGGTGTGGAGAGTCTGCAGAAGGATCTGGATAGGCTGGGCGAATGGGCCAGGAAATGGCAAATGGAATTTAATGTTGGCAAGTGTGAGGTGGTCCACTTTGGTAGGAAGAATGGTAGGAAGGACTATTACTTACGTGGCGAAAAACTGCAGCAGGCGACGGTGCAGAGGGACCTCGGGGTCCTTGTGCATGAGTCGCAAAAACCCAGCCTGCAGGTGCAGCAGGTGGTCAGGAAGGCGAATGGGATGCTGGCCTTCATAGCGAGGGGGATTGAATATAAAAGTAGGGAGGTCTTGCTGCAGCTGTATAGGGCATTGGTGAGGCCGCAGCTGGAGTACTGTGTGCAGTTTTGGGCGCCGCACCTGCGCAAGGATATTTTGGCCTTGGAGGGAGTGCAGAGGAGGTTTACTAGGCTGATACCGGAGTTGAGGGGGTTGAGCTATGAGGAGAGGCTGAATAAACTAGGCTTGTACTCGTTAGAGTTTAGAAGAATGAGGGGAGATCTCATTGAGACTTATAAGATGATGAATGGGATGGATAGGATAGAGGTGGAGAGACTCTTCCCGCTCAAAAAAGACAGTAGGACTAGGGGGCACAGCCTCAAGATAAAGGGGGGGCGGTTTAGAACGGAGTTGAGGAGGAACTTCTTCACTCAAAGGGTGGTGAATCTCTGGAATTCTCTGCCCGTTGAAGTGGTGGAGGCTGCCTCGCTAAATATTTTTAAGAAGCGGGTTGATGGGTTTTTGATAAGAGAGGGGATTAAGGGTAATGGGGAGAGGGCGGGAAAGTGGAACTGAGCCACGACAGATCAGCCATGATCTTATTGAATGGCGGGGCAGGCTCGAAGGGCCAGATGGCCTACTCCTGCTCCTATTTCTTATGTTCTTATGTTTTTATGTTCTTAATGTCCTTTAGGGAAGGAAATCTGCCATCCTTACCTGGCCTGGCCAACATATGATTGTAAGAAGTCTCACAACACCAGGTTAAAGTCCAACAAGTTTATTTGGTAGCAAACGCCACAAGCTTTCAGAACGCTGTTCCTTTGTCAGGTGAGTGGAGATTTCTGATCAGAAACAGGGCATATAAAGACACACACAGTTTACAGAATACTGATTAGAATGTGAGTCTTTACAGCTAATCTGCTATTCAAGTCTTAAAGGTGCAGACAATGTGAGTGGAGATAGCATTAAGAATAGGTTAAAGAGATGTGTATTGTCTCCAGGCAGGACAACATGTCACTGATGAAGACGAACATCTCGCTAGGGCCATCCCCACACCCCCACTTCTTGTTTTCAAACAACTGCACAGCCTCAAACAGACTGTTGTCCGCAGCAAACTACCCAGCCTTCAGGAGAGCAGTGACCACAACACCACACAACCCTGCCATAGCAACATGCCGGATCATCGACATGGATGCCATCATCTCACATGAGAACACCATCCACCAGCTACATGGCACATACTCTTGTAACTCAGCCAACGTTGTCTACCTAATACGCTGCAGGAAAGGATGTCCCGAAGCATGGTACATTGGGGAGACCATGCAGACGCTACGATAACAGATGAATGAACATCGCTTGACAATCACCAGACAAGACTGTTCCCTTCCTGTTGGCGAACACTTCAGCGGTCATGGGCATTCAGCTTCTGATCTTCAGGTAAACATTCTCCAAGGCCACCTTCACGACATACAACAGGGTCGCTGAGCAGAAACTGACAGGCAAGTTCCTTACACATGAAGATGGCCTCAACCGGGATCCTGGAATCATATCACACTATCTGTAACCCCCATGACTAGCCTGAACTTGCAACATCTCACTTACTGTCCTGTCTGGAGACAATACACATCTCTTTAACCTATGCTTAATGTTATCTCCACTCACATTGTCTGCACCTTTAAGACTTAAAGACTTAAGACTAAGACTTACATATTAGCTGTAAAGACTCGCATTTGAATCAGTACTCAGTTAACTGTGTGTGCCTTTATATGCCCTGTTTCTGATCAGAAATCTCCACTCACCAGATTTCAGAACAGTGTTCTGAAATCTTGTGGCATTTGCTACCAAATAAACCTGTTGGACTTTAACCCGGTGCTGTGAGACTTCTTACTGTGTTTACCCCAGTCCAACGTCGGCATCTCCACATCATGACGAACATATGATTCCAGAGCCCAACGTGGTTAACTCTCAACTGCCCTCTGCAATGGCCTCGCCAAGGGCAACAAGGAATGGGCAATAAATGCTGGCCAGCTACTGACACTCAATGACACTCCCATGAATGAATAAAAAAAAGGTAACCTCAGTAGACACCCCAGAGGCCCAGAAGTTGGTTTCATGTGGGTGTGAATTTACTTCATCGATGCCAAAGGCAGAGATCGGTAAAAATCCACAGAGGTTTCAACAGGATTAATTTCCCTGCCAGTATTTTGCTGACTTCAGAAACTGATTGGCAATGTGAACATCAGAGGAGACAGTTTAAAAGCGAAAACAAAAGTTTTCCCTAAGAATTAGGAGTATTAAGGGAGCAAGAGATGAAGCTCGGAAAGAGGAATAATGTTAATAATAAAAGTAGAACAACAATTTCCATTTATATAATACTTTTAACATGGGAAATACATCCCAAGGGCTTCATGTAAATGAAATCATACAATAATTAGCTCAGTCAAAGGAGAATGTATCAAGGACGCTTGATATAAAAGAATAAGGTGGATTTCAAAGGAGGAGTAAGAGGTCAGAGTCATACAGCACAGAAGGAGACTATTTGGTCCATCACGTGTGCTCAAGCTCCCTGTAGAGCAATGCAGTCAGCCCAGTTCCCTGCTCTATTTCAATAATCCTGCCTGTTTATTTCCTTCAGGGAATTCCAGAGCATAGGACAATTAAATACAACAGCTACCAATGTATGAAGACAATGGGAATATACAAATGGTCAGAGTTGGAGAAACGCATGAAAGTTCTAGGGGCAGAGAAAGTTGTTGAGATAATTGAGAGGCAACATGATAGGAGGGATTTGAACACGAGTATGGAGATATTAAATTGGTTTCTGGTTCCCCAGTGTAGGTCAGCAAGTATAGCATGGATGAGCAATGAAAACTTTTTGCAGGTTAGCATACAGATGAAGTTTTGAATGAGTTGAAGTTTAGAGGATGGACCATTGGAATTATAGGGCTGAATTCTCCCAAGCCTTTGCTGATGGATTAAATGGTGGGCGCAGGGGCAGAATGTGGTGGGAGGCCCAGAAAACAACTTCATGTGGGTAGAAATTTGCAATGGGGCCTTCCACTCATGCCCACAATGACGGGTTAGAAAACTCCACAGAGGCTGGCATGAACCTCCATTTGCATCCTGTTAATGGAATGCAAATGAAGTCCTGATTCCCCCTCCAGATTCTGTGATACTGTCGGGAAAACATGTGAAATGTGTTTACATCAACTTGGCGTGTAGATGTTGGGACTCATCTGAACAACAGAGCTGGCTCTGGAGTTCAGAATGGGAGCTGCCCGCAGTCCTGGAATGCCACAGCAGTGGACCAGAGGGGTATCTGTAGGTGGACCCTCCAGATAAGGTGCACTGGAGGGGGTCTATCTACCAGCCTCAGAATGTTCCCAGAGATCCACATTCATTTTCAGGAAGTCCACTTTCTTTCTTCAATGGTGGTTGGTGATGTAGGACACTTTTTCAAGATGGCACCCAGACACAACAACGGACTGCACGTCATGCAGGCCTGTCCTGTCACAGCATTCCCGGAACCATAACTGATGATTTTGAGTCTAGAATATTTGGTGTTTTCCTGTCAGCCTCTGCAGTGGGAAATACATCACGTTCCCATGCCCACCATGGCACTTCGTCTCAAAATGGTAGAATTCTGTTCATTCTGTATGGAAGCAACAAAGTCTGGAATGAGATTTTTGGCAGTGGCTGCTTTGAAGTGGGGAAAAGATATACAATGTTACAACTAGCACAAAGCCAAGAAAGAGAAACTGAATAATAAGCAGTCTAATAGGAATGGGAGCAATAGAGCAAAAGATGGGTCTCATGGACAAGATGAACTCAGAAAAGGCAATGAACAGGGATGCGAGAGAAATTAGAGAAAGATGTGGGTTTGGGGCTAGGGAATTGGAAGCCTTATGGCATATTTAGCTTGCTGGAAAAGGAGAAAGAAGGAAATAGTAACAAAAAAAAAGCTGGGAGTTATTTTGTATTCCTGAATGATTCCACAATGGTGAACAGTTCTGTAAAAAAAGTCCAAGATTTGTTGGTGTTAGACATAGCTAGACAATGTGGCAGGTACATTTGGGCCTGAATGACTAGAATTTGAGAGAGTAATTATTGGAGCTGAACTGGGAAGAAACCAGGGTTGGAGACAGTCATTGTTTGCCTGGGACAAGAGCTTTAAAGCCAAAGGTGAGAGAATGATTGGGATTGACAGCTAGGGAAGTTTCATGAACAAAGCATTGTAAATACTTGCTCTTCCTGATCTGTGATTGGGAATCATCCTGTTCTTTCTTGTCAAAATCACCAGCCCACTTGTCTGTATGTGTGTTACTGTTCAGTCCCCGGCTGAGATGTAAATGGTGTTTCCTGGGAGGCACTACTAGAAGCATCACTTTGCTTCTCCAATTATGTAAAGGACAAAAAGTCAAAGTATCATGCCTGAGTCATGTAAGCACACAGTAAAAAAAATTGTTTTGCTAACTAGGAGAAGTTAAGAGAAAAGATATATATTAAAGTATTAATCTGTTAATTCTGCTGTACGGATCTGTATTGGAGGGTGCAGATATATCATGATAAATGAATATTTGACAAGGACCGCCTCAGGGGAGCAGACTTGGCTTTACTCTCTATCTTGCTTTCAACAATGACCTTTATGGTTACTATTAAATTGCTCTCTACTTGTTGAGAGTGTCAAATACAGATGGTTGATTCTGCAGCACATCAGGGAGACATCAGCACAACTCAACAGTGAGCAGACACACATGGTATCTTCAGAATGTGGAAGAAATTCCAAGAAAGAAAATCCATGACTTTTCTAACTGTTGTCTACAATATAGGGATACAATGCTCCTTTACTTACATTTAAATTCTGCAGCTTGCTCTTTCTATTATCAATAAAATATGCAATTATACAGTGGTTTAATGCAAAAACATCCTACGTATGCTTCACATGAGCATGGAGACCTGACCTGTGTCAAGAGGCCCAATTCTGACCAGGCAAGTGTTTGCACTGAAATAGTGTCAGGCCTCCCATGGAAAGCATGAGGAAAATATTTTCCAATCCAGGCAGGAGAGATCGGGAGTGGTGACCAAAAGCTTTGTTAAAGATTTGGTTGTAATTTATTTGAGGTGATGGGTGGCCTGTAAACCAGTTGGAGAGCAGTGGGCACCCCTTTGTTGATTTTCCATGGAAGACCTGCTGCTATTTCAATGCAGACACTTGCCTGGGCAGAGTTGGACCTCTTTTCAGATAAGATCTCCAGTCAGGCAGAGATCCCACCCTGACAGTGCCCACCCTATCAGTGGCTGGCAGATCTCCCAGACCATCGAGAGCAATGGCTACTCAGATCTGGAGGAGGAACTGGCAATGGAGCCCCAGGTGAGTATGAACAGGATGGGGATGGTGGGGAGGGATCTTCAGATGGAGGTAAGGGGAATCGCCCGAAAAAGCAGAGCGTATCTTCCTGTAGGACACTCCCCCCCACCCCCCCCAACTTTCCTGATGCTGAGTCCCTTGATTGGAAACAGCATGCCTGTGAATAAGTGAACTCACCCCAACTTGCTCTTGTAGGCTGCCTCACCTTTGTTTTCTGGTGAGTCTTCTTAGCATATCTCAAATGTGACCTTAACCTCCAGCGAGCTAATAGCTGTGCTATGGTTTCCCTGACATGGGTACAGATCACTCATAGATTATGCAGGGTATATGACCCAGAAACGTCCTATGGTTCCTCATCTAACTCTATCATCATAACCCTTTATTCCCTTCTCCCTCATATGCATGTCTAGCCTCCTCTTAAATCCATCTACACTCTTTGCTTCAACTACTTCCTATGGTGATGAGTTCCACATTCTCACCATTCTTTGGGTGAAGAAACTTTCTCTGAAAGTCCAGTTGGATTTCTTGGTCACCATCTTATATTGGTGGCCTCTAGTTCTGCAGATCTCCACAAGTAGAAATATTGGTTAGTATTTAATTGGGGTCTTGCTCTGAGGGCTGGACAGCCAGCCAAAGGCCCTTGTTTGCTTCTTTTCAGGAATGTCTACCAAACTATTTGCCAATCAGGCATTTAGCTAAACAATGGAGGGTCTTTCTTGGGATCAAAGACACTGAGGATTTGGGCGAGTTGTGGGATGGGGGCAGCGACAATGAAGTGGGACAGCAGCATGGAAGTTCTCCTTGCTGAGAGCTGCTGTGATAGGCAGCTTCACTAGGGAGGCAGTGACTGCTGCCAGTATAACCTCCATCTATGGTCATAGATGAGTGATAGTGACAGGGAGACTGCAATCACTGGGTTGCACCCCACACCTCACTACCGCCTCTCCCCCCCCGCCAGTACCGCCTGCTGCTCCACCCCCCCCAGCCCCCCACTGCCCTGTTCCTAATGCAAGTCCCTAAATCAGGCACTTTGAGTGAGGGTTCCCCCACCCCCCCACAACTCCATCCCTCAGATGCCTGCAAGCAGACGAGCCAGGATTTTCTTATCAGGCTTCCTGCACAACCAGCCCTTCATCTTCCATTGGATAAATGCTGACAACAGTGGGATGAAGTCCTGAAATGGACTTATCCTTTCTTTGAAAACATAGATCAATTCAGCCTATCTCCCAATGTTAATGGACTCTTTCCAAAATTTCAGTGTCTGGGTCTGGAGCCATGCCTTCACCAAAAGCTATCCACTTTTTCTTTGGTTCACACCCTATCAGGTTTCATTGAAATCCGCCCATTAGTTTCTGAGAGATATTGTTAACAAACAGACTAAAAAACAAGAGAAAACAGCCCCTCGATCCACATTCAGTGACGAAGATAGTCATGTCAATGGGCAGCCAGTACAAAGTTTGCACACTGCCTGCAACATCGCAATCCATGCACCCATTTTCAGACCTTCTTGAAAATTGTGGCAAAACATTTACATATTGGCTGAAATTTTCTAGCCCTTCCTGCCAGTTTCTCCAGTGGTGACCCACTGTGGTACATTCCCCAGCGGCGGAAGGTGGGGGGGCATACAAAACTCCATTGGCATTGGCAGGAACTGCTGGCCAGTGGTGGGCTGCCTCTGCTGCCAGGAATACCCTGCCCAACTAAAATAACAGAAATAGAAAAACATAAGAGAATTAAAAAGAATGTCCTAATTCAAGATAACTTATAATGACCATTCACTCTGGGCTTATAAAGGTACCAGGTTTATTATGGCAATGACAGAGCGGGTAAGGAATTAATAACTAATGTCACCATATTGAGGGCAGTGAAGGAATTAGAGGAACTAACGTAACCAACATTTCCTAAAAATCAATTAAGCTGCTCAATAAGGGCATACTCAACCATTGTATTAAATTTTCAGGAACATTCCAGGTTAGAGATTTGCTTTTTTCTTAATCATTTATATAGAAGATGACATTAATAATTTAAGTTAGCTAAAATGTCTGAGGTTTAAACCAGCCCTCCCCTTTAGTGGCATGTGCAGTCATTCTCGTGACCTACGCTGAACAAAGCCTACATTAAGCCCAACATAAAATGACAGGGAAGACAATCATAATTAAACGTAACAAGAGAGTGCAGAGATTTGATTGAATTTAATCAGTTATTTTGAACACATTAACATAGATACACGCACATATGAAATAAATTGATTTAATGATGTCGCATTTACCTTTGGAGCTCTACTTCAGAACGAACACAATAAATTATTTATAATGGTGAAAAGTCAAAGTCGATTTTTATTATATACACATAAAAGCCTATGCTCATGCTGGAAATAATGCCTTTCCAAGGCCTGTCAGGCCTTATCATGAAGCCTCTGAAGCAACTGACTAGGTGCATAATCGCCAAGTATTCCCGTGGTATATGTTTCTTCAGGTTGGATCAGTCAAGATGGGATGCCATGAATATGACTTCAATCAATGTCACTTAATAAGTCTCCCAATTCCAGAGGAGTGACATTATTATCCATCTAATCGTGAACTAATGCAATCTCAGGAAAGATAGGAAGTTTTCCAGATATTTGTTGCATTATGGGTTTGTTTAATGTCTCAATGATGAGATCTTGAGTCTTGATTGTTTAAATATGATCTATTTATTATTAATCTCTCAGTATTTACAGATCCCAGTTAAGGTCATGCATGGTGCTGCTTTTCCCGTGCAGGCTGCTTCTAGAGTAGTCCCTCAGTTAACCCTTGTTCTGTCGATCACCTTTACATTACAATGGTACGCAGGCACATACAACATCATAGAACATAGAACAGTACAACACAGTACAGACCCTTCGGCCATCGATTTTGTGCCGAGCTATGCCCAAACCCAAGATCAAGCTATCCCGTTCCCTATCATTCTCGTGTGCTCCATGTGCCTATCCAATAACCGCTTGAAAGTTCCTAAAGTGTCCGACTCCACCATTGCAGCAGGCAGTACATTCCACACCCCAACCATTCTCTGAGTAAAGAATCTACCTCAGACATTCCTCCTACTTCTCCCACCATGAACCTTATATTTATGCCCCCTAGTAACAGCTACATCCACTGGAGGAAATAGTCTCTGCATGTCCACTCTATCTATCCCCCTCATCGTCTTATAAACCTCTATTAAGTCACCTCTCATCCTCCTCCGCTCTAAAGAGAAAAGCCCCAGCTCCCTCAGCCTTTCCTCATAAGACCTACCCACCAAACCAGTCCTGGTAAATCTCCTCTGTACTCTCTCCAATGCTCCCACATCCTTCTCACAGTAAGGTGACCAGAACTGCACACAATATTCCAAATGTGGTCTCACCAAGGTCTGTATAGTTGCAGCATAACCCCACAGCCCCTAAACTCAAATCCCCTGTTAATAAATGCTAACACATCATCATACAACAGTACATATCATTACGATTCAATTATATGAGGCGGACACTTTCTAACTTATGTTTAAGGAAGGTATAGGATTCCTTCATGTTCAATTATACAGTCTTAAAAAGAACTTTCTTATTTTGGTTATATGATTATCAAGCTCCATTTACAGTTCTTAGTATTCAAATTCATATTTTAAGTGCATTACTTACCTTTGCTTTATTAGTTTTCTAAGGGCAAAACTGCTCAGCTCAGGTCTATTACTTTGAGTGGATTTGAGGCTAGACTGTAGATATTAAGCATTTTAAATCTCTTGCCTGTGGACAACTTATCAAGGACCATGAATGTAGACATTATTGTCTCATTCATCAAACACCCCTGTGTGTGCTGACATACTATTGATCCCTGGTTAAGCAACATTGGATGTTAAAGTTCTCGAATGAAAACAGAAAATGCTGGAAATACTCAAACAGATCAGGCGACATCTGTGGAGAGAGAAACAGTTACTGGGCGGAATTTCCTGGGGGGATTCACCTGGCCCACTAGACCCTGGAGGGAATCAGGATGGCCTGTTGAATCGGGGTGTCAGGGCTAAAACAGAAATTGCATTGGGATTCTGACCCATCGAGATTCTCCCACCAGCCTCTCTGGCCCCGATCAGGTACTCACTCGCACTGTAAGTATAAGAAGATATTTAAATGTCCTTACTGGGTTTGAGGCTGGATGCTCTGGCCTTCCAGTATGCTGCCTCCTCATCCCCCGACAGGAAGTCCACTGGGCAGAATTTGGTGCAGATCCTGACAAACTTGGACCTAGTGCCTTGGGCTAGAAAGGGTGACATGGAGCTAAATACTGTGCCCATGTGCCTCCTGCCACTGCCATGCTGCAGAGGAAGAGTCCCCCAAGGCACCTAGGGATGATGGGCTCAGGCTGGGGATGGAATTGACCTCAGGGTTCATCCCCACAATGAGGGCCTCCTGGCTGAAATGCCCCTTCCAGCTCTGGAAATATGGAGATCAATCTTAGCAAGGTGATCTCAAGCAAATTTCAGTGCAAAATCTTCATTCCTGTTTGTGTATTGTGAAACCTTTGAAGTGCCCTGGTCATTGACATCCATGGCCCATGGACACCTGGAAGACTTCAAAATCACAGTATCACTCCATTCTACAGAAGGGATTACCCTTTTTCTCCCTCTGAACCCCAGGTGTGAGAACCATAGAATCCCTCCAATGCAGAACGACACCATTGAGTCTGTACCAAGTCTCAGGATACCCAGGATTTTCTCCCTGTCCTACCCTATAGCCTTGTGCGTTTACCAACTAATCCACCTAACCTACATATCTTTGGGCACTAAGAGGCAATTTAGCATAGACAATCCACCTAACTGGTACATCATTGAATTGTGAGGGAAAACTGGAGCACTCGGAGGAAACCCACGCAGACATAGGGAGAACATGCAAACTCCACACAGCTGGTCACTTGCCAAGGCCAGAATTGAACTTGGTTTCCCAGTGCTGTGAGGCCAGAAGAGGGTGAGGAAAAAGATCCCTTTGAAATCCTCAGACTGAAAGGAGATGTCTGATGTGGGAGGACGATAATACCAGGGAAGCCTGCTAAGTGTATTGTGTTTTGTGACAATGGGATTCCTGTCCTTTCATGGCGGGAACCTATATCATTGGCGGAGTTGTGGGGACAATCAAGTAGGGAAATCCCACCAGCGTGAAAGCCATTTCAGGACTCCCCCTCAATTCTCTGCCCTTCTATTGTCCCTGCCTGCCGAAAACGTGGATGGAAGAGGGTTGAAGCATCTAGCTGCCCATTGCATGTAGGTCATATTTGCCCATAGCATGTAGGGCATATCTAACCATAGTATGTAGGGCACATCTGCCCATAGCATATATTGTCCCTATTTGTCTGTCCATAGCATGTAGGGCATAGCAAAATAATCTTTCAGAAACATAAAGTTCTCAAAAATTAATTTCTTATTTTATTTACTGAAATAAGCACTTGAAATACAGTGAATTAAACTTTTTGACATGACCTTCTGGAGTGCTTTGTTCTGGATCTTATTGTGAAACCTTGTTACAGTGTAAACAGAAACTGGATGACCCAGATGAAATGCAGATTCTGAGGTTGTCACTAAGGCAAAAAAACAGGAAACATCTGCCAGGTACACCTGATGAACTGTTGATGAACCCCGGACTGATGATGAGGTCAGTATGCACCAATTAGATTAGCTGATGACAAGGGTATTGGCTCCTTGAGAGGATAAGAGAGAAAGCTGGTGACATTTGAAAATGAGCCCCAAAACACAATGAGATGAGAGAAGATCCAGAAAAACATAACACCTCAGTGAGTCTGTGAAGACAGACCTAGAAGCTGCTGATTGACGATTGCTGTTTATTAAGTATCAATTTGTGCATATTCATTGAATTCAGTAAAGTCATTTTGGTAATCAAGTCATTCAATCTTCATACCCAGTGTGCTTCAGAGAGGTAAAGAGGCTGAACTCCTACAGAAGTCTTACAAATATCTGGATGATGCACAGGAAGGAGAAGAAGATGAGTAAGACAGCTAATACACAGAGAAAGGAACTGAAAGGTCAGTACTTTCAGTGCACCAAATAAAGTCACATTGCATCTGCCTGTATTCTGCCAAAAGTCTCACAAAATACCACACTGACAAAGGCTTCAACCAATTTCCTTTATAAACCTGAAGACTACATTTCTCTTGCTATCCTCATAATGCCCAAGAAATGAAAGCACGCATATAAATGAACTCCAAATTCAATGCACATAAATAATTTAAAACTTAAGTCCAGTATTTTCTCCCAAGAGTGGCCTAAATGCAATCACTCCATCTCCAACCATTTCTAAGCAAGCTATTTCTGAGATATGCACTCTGAGGGAGGTGAAGATGAAAGATTGGTGACAGAAGTGGTCATCCTGGAGCCTAGAAAGGTCAGCTTATGGCAGCACTTGGCGAGACGGCCAGGTCCATGTCTGAAATTCTCTTGTGTAGACATTGAAAAAGGCCTTAAGACAGCAAGCTTATTGTCACTCTGGAAGGTTAGCAACATCTGCTTCCACACAATGCAGCCACTGGTGTTAGACCAGAGCTCAAAGGAGCTAAGATCTGTGCAGACTGAACTGTCCCACCCAGGTCTTGAAATCCCAAGAAAGTGTGTTATGTAAAGTATCTCCAATAGGAGGAAAATACAGGCTACAAAGTCTTTAGTGAAAAATCACAAATGACTCTTGCTTCTGACTATGAAAAATATTTTGCCATTTTGGAAAGTCAAGAATGAAAAAGATAAGAGAAATAGTAGTTTATTTGACCCTTCAAATGTACACTACCATTCACTAAGTTCATAGATAAACTTGTACATTATCTCCACTTTCTCATCATATCCCCATATGTCCTGATTATATTAAATGCTCAAAAAATCTATCCCTCTCAGTCTTTAATATGCTCATCAGCTGAGCATCCTTTGCCCTCTGGGGTTGAAAATTCTAAAGATTTATGATCCTTTGAGTGAGACATTTCTCCTCATTTCAATCCTAAATGGCTCACCCATACCCTGATATTAAGATTCCTTGTTTTAGACTCTCCAGCCAAAAGACAATGGTCTCTCAGCATCTACCCTGCCAAGCCCTCTAAGAAGTTTCCAGAGTTTTCCAAGAACTCCCTTGCAGGTCTACCTACATTACATGAACTGAACAAAGAACAAAAAAAATTACAGCACAGGAACAGGCCCTTTGGCCCTCCAAGCCTGCACCAACCATGTAGCCCGACTGAACTAAAACCCTCTACCCTCCTGGTGACCGTATCCCTCCATTCCCATCTACTCATGTATTTGTCAAAACATCCCTTAGAAGTCACTATTATATCTGCTTCCACTACTCCCCCCAGCAGCGAGTTCCAGGCACCTACCACCCTCTCTGTCAAAAAACTTGCCTCGTACATCTCCTCTAAACCTTGCCCCTTGCACCTTAAACCTAGTAATTGACTCTTTCACTCTAGGAAAAAGCTTTTGACGATCCATTCTCTTCATGTCCCTCATAATCTTGTAGACTTCTATCAGATCGCCCCTCAACCTTTGCCGTGCCAGTGAAAACAAACTAAGTTCCTCCAACCTCTCCTCATAGCTGACTGCAGCTGTTGAAGAAGATGGCACAACACCACCTTCTCAAAGGCAGTTAGGGATGGGCAATAAATAATGGACTGACCAATGACACCCACATCCCCTAAATAATTTAAATGTGAACTCCTCTCATTCTTCTACATTCGGCAGAATATAGATTAAATCTAATCAAAATGAGAAAAAAATGCAAACTGTGCTCCAATTCATATTTTGTAATGGACACTCACAACACCCATTCACCAGAGGTCAGAAATGAGGAATAAATCTATGTTGGTGAAAGTTATTCATGCTATTTCACTGCTAGCTGAATTGCAGAGCAATACTGAGACCTAATTATTCCATTCTGAAAGGGCCCTCACTCCAGGCAGCAGGCTATTCCCCCCACCTCTGGGCTTTACGCAAATTAGAGAACTATCAACAACTACGTAGGCAAATATTTGTAGAATTGAATGTATGAATATTATCACAAACTAAATGATTTATGAATAGGACTAAGATCAAATAGAACAGTAATCTGGAACCAAAAGGGACCAGAAACTCACTAAATCAAGCTGTATCATTATTGTTTTTAAGTATGTGCTTTTGGTCTAAAAGCTTACATCTATGCTTGTGATCATAGGGAATGAAACAAAATCTCGAAGGGTTAACATCAACTACTTGCAGCGGTTCAATGAAGAAATAATGTAGCAGACACATTTTATCAGCTGCTGACTGTAGATACTGACTACATTATTAAACATCAACAGCTGCAGTCAGCTGATAGGCCTGACTGCCTTGCAAAATGCTCTTCAAGCACCTTGCGCTTTACTTTATTGTGTCAGCATAATAGCTGAGCACATGGGATAAGTTAATAAGTTTTGTGTTTTATGGTTTCCAGTGGAATCAATTTATTTTTCCACAGTGCACTGAATTCATCTCCAAAGAATGCTTGTATTTATAGGATGAGAGAATCTGCATCTTTCCCATAAATAATTTAAAGCCCAACTTAATCAGTGAATTAAGACTTGAGAACAAGAAATCAGACAATAAATAAATCAGCACTGCGGATTTTATGTAACCAGTCTTGAACCCGAAGCCATACCGGGTAATTGTAAGTTTGAAAGCAACATTTTATGTTCTGTAGATTAATATGTCATAATATGCAGCTTTGGAAATAGCTTACCCTCCATCTTCAGAAACATTCAGCTGCAGAAGTGTAACTGGTGCAAACTAAGCAATGAAGCAGTAAATCAATTATTAATTGACAGTAGCTGTGGAGGACTCCTTTTGCTTGACTAAAAGCCATAGCCAGGATCAACTGGAAAATTCTCCTGCCGAGTATGAAAGTATTTCAAGAGTTTGTGTTGAAGTGCTGTGTGGCCAAATATTTGGTAAATACTGCTGTACATGGTTAGTTTTCGTAGCTGCACTTTATATAAGTAACAGTTGCTCTGTTGTTTCTTCATATTTCTTCCTCTGCTAAACACATTTGCAGGGAGGTTTCTCTGGCTTTCTCCCAAATACTGTACCAAGTAGCATTTTAGAGTAAATATTAAGAACATAAGAACATAAGAAATAGGAGCAGGAGTAGGCCATCTAGCCCTTTGAGCCTGCCCCGCTATTCAATAAGATCATGGCTGATCTGAAGTGGCTCAGTTCCACTTTCCCGCTTTCTCCCCATAACCCTTAATTCCCTTGCTTACCAAAAACCCATCTACCCGTGTCTTAAATATATTTAGCGAGGTAGCCTCTACCACTTCAACGGGCAGAGAATTCCAGAGATTCACCATCCTTTGAGTGAAGAAGTTCCTCCTCAACTCTGTTCTAAACTGCTCCCCCTTATCTTGAGGCTGTGCCCTCTAGTCCTGCTGTCCTTTCTGAGCGGGAAGAATCTCTCTACCTCTACCCTATCCATCCCTTTCATTATCTTATACGTCTCTATAAGATCCCCCCTCATCCTTCTAAACTCCAACGAGTACAGACCCAGTCTATTCAGCCTCTCTTCATAGTCCAACCCCCTCATCTCCGGTATCAGCCTAGTGAACCTCCTTTGCACTCCCTCCAAGGCCAAAATATCGTTGTGCAAGTGTGGCAACCAAAACTGCACACAGTACTCCAGCTGTGGCCTCACCAGTACCCTGTACAGTTGCAGCAAGACCTCCCTGCTTTTATATTCTATCCCCTTCGCTATAAAGGCCAGCATCCCATTCACCTTCTTGATCACCTGCTGCACCTGCAGACTGGGTTTTTGTGACTCATGCACAAGGACCCCCAGGTCCCTCTGCACCGTAGCATGCTGCAGCTTTTTGCCCTTTAAATAGTAATCCCTCCTACTATTATTCCTGCCAAAGTGGATAACCTCACACTTGCTAACATTGTACTCCATCTCCCAGGTCCTTGCCCACTCGCTCAGCCTATCTAGATCCCTCTGCAGACTTTCCACACCCTCCGCACAATTTGCTTTTCCACTTATCTTTGTGTCATCAGCAAATTTCGACACCCTACACTCAGCCCCCTCCTCCAGATCATCTATATGAATGGTAAATAGTTGAGGCCCCTGCACTGATCCCTGTGGCACTCCACTAGTCACCAACCGCCAATCACAATAGCACCCATTGATACCAAGTCTCTGCCTCCTATTAGACAACCAATCCTCTATCCACACTAACACCTTACCCCCAACTCCATGCCCCCTAACCTTCTGTAACAACCTTTTGTGCGGCACCTATCAAATGCCTTTTGAAAATTGAGAAACACCACATCCACCGATTCCCCTCTGTCTACCGCACTAGTCACATCCTCATAGAATTCCAATAAATTCGTCAGACACGACTTCCCCTTAACGAATCCGTGCTGCGTCTGCTCTATCAAACAATTCTTCTCAAGGTGCCTCGCTATTTCTTCTTTGATGACGGATTCAGGCATTTTTCCAACAACAGACGTTAAGCTAACCTGCCTTTTGCCTGCTACCTTTTTCAAACAGCGGCGTAACATTAGCCGTTTTCCAATCTTCCGGCACTTCCCCGGAATCCAGCGAAGTTTGGTAAATAATCACTAAGGCATCTACTATCACTTCTGCCATTTCCTTCAGAACCCTGGGATGCATTCCATCCGGTCCTGGAGACTTGTCCACCATCAGTCCCGCTGGTCGATCAAGCACTACCTCTCTAATGACAGTAATCACATTCAGATTACCTGTATTCACAAGTAGTGCCACATTTTCATTCACCAATATACCCAAAATTTGGGCAAAGAGATGACCCAGCAAAGGAATAGAGACTTCTGCTGATGCTGTCTGAAAAAGAATTGCTTTTCCAATTTTTCTTTGCTTTTCCTCCTACATGTAAAGTTAAAGCATATTTATTAGTCACAAGTAGGCTTACATTGAAACTGCAGTGAAGTTATTGTGAAGATCCCCGAGTCACCACACTCCACCACTTGTTTGGTTAAACTGAGGGAGAATTTAGCATGGCCAATGTGCATAACCGGCACATCTTTCGGACTGTGGGAGGAAACCGGAGCACCCGGAGGAAACCCATGCACACAACGTGTAAACTCCACACAGACAACTACCCAAGCAGGAATCATGTCTGGATCCCTGGCATTGTGAGACAGTAGTGCTAACCACTGTGCCACCGTGCTGCCCTAGGTAGAGTAGAGGGGTATGGTTTATCCCAGGATTTTTCCCAGGGTGTCAATTAGAATCAATTTCTAGGGGTCATAGGTTTAAAGTGCAAGGGGTAAGGTTTGAAGGAGATGTACAAGACAAGTTTTTTACACAGACGGTGGTGGGTGCCTGGAACTCGTTGCCAGGGGAGGTAGTGGAAGCAGATACCATAGTGACTTTTAAGAGGCGTCTTGACAAATGTATGAATAGGATGGAAGTAGAGAGATACAGTCCCTGGAAGGGTAAGGCATTTTAGCTCAGTCAGGCAGCATGGTTGGTGCAGGCTTAGAGGGCCAAAGGGCCTGTTCCTGTGCTGTAATTTTCTTTGTTCTTTGTTCTATTGCCCTCTGACATTTTACTGTCTTTGCTTTGAGGTTGCTACCCTCGAAAGCACAGCCTATATTAAAGTGTTAGTTTGGGACTTGTAGTACTAGGATGTTCAGGGTTGAAAGGATTAATGTGTGACACTGGAGAAACTGCATTGCTCACATGATGGTGTGACAGAGAATCACATTACTAGCGGCTCAATCTTTCCAGCCCACTGTGCTGATTGACTAGCATCATGGACAATCGGGGTGTGCAATTCTTGTCGGGCCTTCAGCTGATCCCATTATCGGGATACAAATTGGTTTCATGGCAGCCCCTGGTGTAATGGTGACCAGCCATGTTGGGTGGGAACAGAAGATTCACTTGATACCTGTATGTTATATAGGCACACTCAAGCTGAGTGAGATATGAGATCCCAAGCAGTGCTGAGAGGAACACAAGAGGCAGGGTTTGCATTTAACTGTACGAGTTTTTACCGTAATCAAGAAGAGTCCCAGGCAACGGGCAGTAAAATGTCCCAAAGGGAATCCCAAACAAAAGGACTGAGAGAGTTCCCAGTTAAGGAGAGAGTAGCAGAGAAAGAGGCTCCTGTGGAAAAGGGTTTGAGGTTGGCAGTTTCGATCCTGTTATGATCCTGGACCAGACTACCCCCCGCTTCCCTCTCCCACTCCAAGTTCTTGGCATGATCAGTTATATAGACAAGTAACTTTTTGTTTAAAGCCACAAAGTTTGAGATTCAAGGTACTTGCAAAGAACGTAAAGTCTGTTAAAAGACCCTATCGAATCGCCTCCACCACCACTGCCCACAGCCGATTCCACGCACCCAGCACCCTCTGAGTGAAAAACTTACCCCTGACATCTCCTCTGTACCTACTCCCCAACACCCTAAACCTGTGTCCTCTTGTGGCAACCATATCAGCCCTGGGAAAAAGCCTCTGAGAATCCACTCGATCAATACCTCTCAACATCTTATACACCTCTATCAGGTCACCCCTCATCCTTCGTCGCTCCAAGGAGAAAAGACCAAGCTCTCAACCTATCCTCATAAGGCATGCTCCCCAATCCAGGCAACATCCTTGTAAATCTCTGCACCCTTTCTATGGCTTCCACATCCTTTCTGTAATGAGCCGACTAGAACTGAGCACAGTACTCCAAGTGGGGTCTGACCAGGTTCTAATACAGCTGCAGCATTATCTCCCGACTCCCAAACTCAACCCCTCGATTGATGAAGGCCAGTACACCATATGCCTTCTTAACCTCAGCCTCTACCTGCGAAGCTGCTTTGAGTGTCCTATGAACCCGGACCCCAAGATCCTTCTGATCTTCCACACTGCCAAGAGTCTTACCCTTAATATTATAATCTGTCATCCTATTTGACCTGCCAAATGAATCACCACACACTTATCTGGTTTGAAGTCCATCTGCCACTTCACTGCCCAGTCTTGCATCCTATCAATGTCTTGCTGCAACTTCTGACATCCTTCCACACTATCCACAACACCTCAAACCTTTGTGTCATCAAAAAACTTACCAACTCATCCCTCCACTTCCTCATCTAGGTCATTTATAAAAATCACAAAGAGCAAGGGTCCCAGAACAGATCCCTGGGGCAGTCCACTGGTGAACGACCTCCTTGCAGAAAAAGTCCCTTCAACAACGACCTTTTGCCTTCTGTGGGCAAGCCAGTTCTGAATCCACAGACCAATGTCCCCTTGGATCCCATGCCCCCTCACTTTCTCAATAAGCCTTGCATGGGGCACTTTATCAAGTGCTTTGCTGAAGTCCATATAAACCACATCTACTGCTCTTCCTTCGTCAATGTGTTTAGACACATCCTCAAAAAATTCAATCAGGCTTGTAAGCCATGATCTGCCTTTGACAAAGCCGTGCTGACTATTCTTGATCATACTATACCTCTCCAAATGTTCATAAATCCTGCCTCTCAGGATCTTCTCCAGCAACTTATCTAACCACTGAGGTTAGACTCACTGGTGTATAATTTCCTGGGCTATCTCTTTTCCCTTTCTTGAATAAAGTAACCACATCCACAATCCTCCAATCCTCTGGAACCACTCCTGTCTCTACTGATGACGCAAAGATCATCGCCAGAGGCTCAGCAATCTCTTCCCTCGCCTCCCACAGTAGCCTGGGATACATCCCATCCGGTCCCGGTGACTTATCTAACTTGAGGCTTTTCAAAAGCTCCAACACATCCTCTTTCTTAATGTCAACATGCTCAAGCTTTTCAGTCCACCACAAGCCTGTACTACAATCATCAAGATCCTTTCCCACTGTGAATGCTGAAGCAAAGTATTCATTGAGTATACAAACCTTCCCACTGTCACACTTGATAGGTCCTATTTCTTCACGTCTTATCCTCTTACTCTTCACAGACTTGTAGAATGCCTTGGGGTTTTCCTTAATCCTACCTGCTAAGGCCTTGTCATGACCCCTTCTGACTCTCCTAATTTCCTTCTTAAGTTCCTTCCTGCTAGCCATATACTCTTCTAGATCTCTAGCATTACCTAGCTCCCCGAACCTTTTGTAAGCTTTCCTTTTCTTCTTGACTAAATTCATTACAGCTTTCATGCACCACGGTTCCTTTAGCCTATCATAACTTCCCTGTCTCATTGGAACATTGCTGTACAGAACTTCAGACAAATATTCCTTGAAAATTTGCCACATTCCTTCTGTATATTTCCCTGAGAAAACCTCTTTCCAATTTATGCCATTAATTAATGTTTACCTGACCCAATAATACACTGCTCAACTTATAATTACAATTGGTTTGGCAGGTGGACAGATGTGGCAAGGCTGCTTTTTGAAAAAAAAGTGTTTTTAAAAATCTGGGAAGGAAGGCGGGTATTCTCTCCGTGAGGTGGCCTTTGCACTTATGGGGCATCCCACCAAAAGTAGTACCTCTCCTTCCTTCATAAGCACCTATTCTCAAAATCCAACCACACTCAACCTCCACCAACATCCGCCCCCCACCTCCCCCCCACCCCAATCCCCACTAAATTGGCCAAACTTTCTCCATCTAATACCCTGGTTTTACCTCACTCTGGGATCCATTTGGCCACTTTTACAGGATAGGTTCCAGTCTCATTGGAGCCCGTCACTGGAGAGGAGTTCTTAATGCTGCCGGACTGCTGGAGCCAATCTGATTGGCTGGCAGATCCCGAGAGTGGCACTTCCTCTCCAGTGAGGGGCACAAGTCCCACTGTTCGCCAATTTAGTCTGCCCACAGCACAGGCTTGCAGAGTGGGTCAGCTCCCAGCCAACTACCTTTCTTTTGGGATGTGGGGTGGGGGGAATGGGGGAGGGGGGCGGGTGGTGTGGTGGGGTTGTGGGGCCAGCAGACCACACACCCCAAACCCCTTCATGGTAAAATGCAGCCCATATGTTAAACAAGGACAAATCTGACAGCGATTGATGATTTACTGGTATACGGTGATAAGGTAGTAATCCAAATGTATTGAGACTGAAAAGCTTACAACAGTTACATCAAAGTCATTTAGACAATACCAAGTGCAGAGTCAGAGCATAGTATTTGGTTTGGTGGCTGGGTGTCTCGAAATCACAGGAAGAAATGATATCCAAATATGGCACATGTGCAATTCACAGACACAAATCAAAAGTACCACTAATGGCACCTTTTCCTATCAGGCCACGGATAAGTCTAGGAATGGATTAATTTTAGCAACAGAGACCAGAACGGTTGCAAATGCAAGAAAACACTGAAGTAGGTTACCCTGAATCATCTACCAGTTTGAATTCAGTTCAACGATGTTCGGAGGAACAGAACTGGAATGCTTTAATCTCTACAGGCAAGAGGCACAGTAGACCAGCAGGAAATCATAATACTTACTGATGTAAGGAAACATGCAGGAGAGAGAAAAGAAACATTTACTGAAGAGAACAAAAAGGGGCAACATTTCCAATGAGACTTCAAAACTCTGAAATGTTCAGAATGACTGGGAGACTGAAGCTTTGGAGATTGAATTTTGAACAGAGACTTTGGAGATATGTAGTATAATGGTATATGTCAAACTATGTCCTTTAGAAGTTGACACTATAATAGTCTTCTGTGACATTACAGTAAGTGACATATAGTCATGATCTGAGGGAGACTAGGAGAAAGCAGCTTGGGAAGAAGCTAGTGTTAAGAGAGTGTTTTCATAACTGAAAATGTACAGAAGTATACAGAATTTCTACAGTGCAGAAGGAAGCCATTGGGCCTTTCGAATCTGCACCGCCAACAGTTCCACCCAGGCCCTATTCCTGCAACCCCCATGTATTTACCCCGCTAACCTCCCCGATACTAAGGGTCAATTTATCATGGCTAATTCACCTAACCCACGCATCTTTGGAGTCTGGGGGGAAATTGGACCACCCGGAGCAAACCCACGCAGACACAGGAAGAACATGCAAACTCCACACAGACAGTCATGTGAGGCCAAATTGAACTAGGGTCCCTGGCGCTGTGGGGCTGCAGTGCTAACCACTATGCCATTAAGTAAAGTTAGTGTTTGCAGTTATTGAAACTGCTCCAAACTAGCGATACAATAATGTACAAGTCTCCAGAGCCTGAAGTAGTGCAGGGCGCACTGCTGCCTCATAAACTTTGACTATAACCTGGGATTTGAAAGCCAGGTACCCAAATACTCTTTTCACCAGTTGGCTGAAGTTTGAGCTGGTGGATTGGAGGTGGTGTTGAATTTAATCAGGTATGTCTGCCTTCATCTAGAAAACAGAACCTTGCCATTGATCTCTGAGGAGGGAGGTGTTCTGCTGTGGCAGATGGTTCAAAAGCATAGCCACTTGTGATTCTGGATGATAATGAGAGACAGTCAAAGCCCTGGGAATTCAACAGCATGTATGTGGCGACAACTGAACTTTAGATTCCAATACCAGAGATCAAACATGGACTTCTCATAAAGGCTGTGGTTTCTTTCAGAAGTAGCTCGTGAGTTATGCTCACTGCTGGCACCAGACCCAAAGGGTAGAATTTTCTGAGACTTTTTCTAAGTGTCCAGCTAGCATAAAAATGGGAGAGTTCCTGATCTGTTCTATGGGCGTGTCTCCATACCAAATCTTGTACACTCATTCTTTGAAAATATGGGCTAGACTGTTTGTAGCCACTAGAGGCAGCAGGCAGGGCTTAATTCGTCAGACAGCCAGCAGCTCAGATCAGAGCCACAAACTGCGCATGCGCAGGAAAAGCTAAAATAAAAAAGCAGCTCTCCTGACAGAATGCCCCTGGGCCAAATACAGCCTCCCCCTCTCCACACATGGACATCAGAGATTCCCCCCAGTATTACTGACCCGCTTACCATACCACCCGTCTCTCTTGCACATGGCCCCCTCATCACCACCCTCCCAGTCCTGATGGCTGACTAACATGACCCTCTCTCTCCCCTGCCCACCTTTCATTACAGAAGCACAAATTTCCACCTCCACCGCCAGCATCCCCCTCCATCAGCACACCTGCAAGTGCTGACTTGGCTTGCCCTCCAATGTAACAAGACAAACTGCATTAAACTCATTGGAATGCTCTAATGGGCGTGTGACTCACACAAATCGCCTGCAGCTGATCTGCCTGACAAGGGACAGCTCCATAAAAACCCCAAGGATGGACAGACAGACGGGCAGGTAGTGCAGGAAGAAATGGCTCTAGGAAGACAGCTCCCTGTATTTCAGATGCTAATCTGGCCAGGTTACTGAAGGTGGTAGAGGGAAGGCAGGACACCCTCCCCCCCGAGTAGGACTCTGTCCCAGGGGAAGGGATGGGAACGCATCCTGCTCTGTCCTTCTCCTGCTCCATCCTCAGGATGAATGGTAGCCCTGTCCTGCCTCCAGCGTCTCTCTCTACTCCCGTGAGTGGTAAGGCCTGGGCCTCCTGTTTTTGTAATTCTCCCTTCAGCTCCTCCTCCTCAGCTCCAGCAGCAACCAAAGGAACAGTAAGATCAATTGGTTGCACTGCAAAAGCCATCTCGTCAATCTGAAGATGGAGAGATTAAAGAACTCTGCTCGCCCAGCCCAGCAACACACATTCCCCATACCCACCCTCTCCATAGACCCCTAGCAGCACACAATTCCCACATCCCTCCACCACAGACCCGCAGCAACACACACTCCACATACTCACCCCCAACAGCCCTCCAGCAACACACACTCCTCATAGCCCCCCAGAATGGCAACACAGCCCACCCCCTATTCCCCCTCCACTCACAAACATACACCCAGAACACATGCAAACAGTCTAGAGGCTGCAGCACTGCCACTTCAGAGAATTTCTAGCCCATCCCCTACCAGGAACAGTGCATGCTGCTGCCTGCACTAGGACCCAGAGTCAGCACTAAGATCCGAGGTTAGCACTCTGAGCTGGGTGTGTTCTGAGAGGCTGAACTTGGACACTGTGAACAACAGCAGCAACCCCCCGCCCCCACCATATCCTTGCAGACCTCTGACCCAAAACGCAACATGGCTGTTACAAACCAACAACACCCCCCCAACACCACCCCCCCCTGCCCCCGCACAGCATAGAACAATTTAAAGGCAGAGACTTTCCTCCCTATTCATCCTCACTGATCGAGAACCTTAATATGACTTTTATACTTGACCGTTTTCTTGACCGATCCGGCTGCAGCGAATGAGCTTGTTAAAGCAGGTGAGCTGAAACGATTGGGAGTGAAGATCACTAATTACAATCTGATGAATTCAAAAAAATGCAAATTGACGTTTCGCCCAATTTGGGTGGGCTCCTGATCATGCCAATTTTTTTTCTTCTGGGTGAAATGGGAATGGATGAAAAAATAGGCAATATTCCCAATAGTTGCATCATGCCTGATTTTACGACATTTTTCCACTGCAAAACGGGCACGACGAAGTCGTAAGATTCCGTCCAAACTTTCGATCCATCAGGAGCAAAGTTGTTTCTGTGGCTAGTAAAGGGAGCAACAATTCTACATTTTCATGCCACTGAATATTTCTAGGTCGCCTCAAGTCACGGAGGTCAGTCAGCAGTGTACCAAAATATGACACAGTTGACAAATGCCCCGTTGTGGGTGACCATTGATTTTATGTGCCACTGATTGAACAACATGATCTCTCATTCTGCTTTATTTATTGTTGCTCCATATTTACTTGACATGTTAAATGCTATATTTGCTGTTCCTTTGAACTTCATCTTTAGCTATTTCTACAGCTTTCATAAGATACTCAATAGCATCTGTTTTGCCTTCCATAAGTACTTTATTTTCTATTCGTCAACATTAAGTTCAATTTTCTGCCAAATTGTGCATTTACAACTAAGATTTAAATCCTTCTGTAGACCTGTGACTGCATTATCTAATTTAATAATCTCTCCTCCAGCTTGGTAACATCCATACATTATGTTTCCTAAGCTAGGTCATTAAAATCAATTTGTTCCTCAGCACCATCACAATGATCTCTGTCTCCACTCTGACCAACTCCCCTAACAGGTACAGGCTGCATCAATTCCTTATTCCTTGCCTTGAATTTCCACCACTTTCAGTATCAAGGCTTGAAAATGTACAGTATGTTGGATTGTTTTCTATGCCCCCTTGGAACATCTCTTCCTTAAGGGGCTGGAGGAGGTCCATGAGGTAGAATTCCTTCCTCCATCTATAGCCGTCTTATCCTTTATTTACTAGATTCTTTTTCAGATGGGAAATCCTCAAGGCTATAATAGATCTGTTTTTCTTCAAACTTGGGATGTGAGCATTGCCAGCAAGACCAGCAATTACTGTCCACTCCTACTTGTTGGAATACACATAGTCATTGTTCAACACCACTTCCAAATCCACCCTGTTGGTGTGAAATTAGAGGTGTATTTCTCTGCCTAAAGTACAAATGACTATTTTTACAACAATCTGATAGCTTAATGATCACTTTTATTGATACTAGCTTTTCATTTCTATATTTTTATCTGAATTCAACTGCTCATATTACCATTGAGCTTTCTTTCTCTGGATTATTAGTCCAGGTCTCCTCATTACTGTAATGTCCTAAACTGTATTAAGGATTAAGAGTTATAAACAAAAGAAAAATATGTGGTTTGCGCACATGAATTCAAAGTAATACACTTTGAAAAGTTTATTGAAAAGATGTCCTCTGCACAGAACAGAAATTAAAATTAAGACGGCAGCCTGTAAAAGACCCTAATGACACCATCGTCAAATCATGTGATCAGCTCTTAAAGCAATCATGCAACTACTTAAATATATAGTAATTACTCCTCCAGGAATAATCACTACTGCACCATATCCCTAATATGATTTCATTCAATTGGGCACCAAGAATTAATGTAAAACTAGAGGATGCATTAACCTTAATTAGATTTACTCCTTTAACCTATATGGGTACGATATCACGCTGTTTCCAATGCAGCAATACTTGCGTAACATTCAGTGAAACTTGTCTAAAATTCAGTGAATGCCTCCAAGATGACTGTCAGTTGTTTACAAGCTAGTCAGCTACTCTGTCATGGTATCGTGTAAGCTTGTTCCTTCTTGGGCCCTTAAGAATGTTCACAATATTTGTTTTATTGATGTCAGGGTACAGAAACCTGATTTTAATTAAATCCACCTGGGATATTAGGACTGGCTTTGATTTTATAACTTGCTTCTGATTTCATTAGCCAGGACAATTGAATCCTCCTTGAGGTTAGCCATCCCCACACACCCTTCCACCCACTGTAAAGCACAAACGTAGCCTGAATAAAGATGAATAAAGCTAAACAGACAAGCCTCAGAATCCTGCTCAATGACAAAGGGCCTGCTGCCGACAAAACCTAATGCAAAAACTTAGATTCCCCACATTAATGTGTATAAATACAATTATACTTCATGTACCTGCCAGCATTAGGTGATCTGCACTATATCACGTACTCTAGTCAAACATGTCCTGAGAAGGTATGTAACCTTCTTGTAGAAAACAATTAGAAATGGCAGCAGTTCAAATTTATTCTCAGGAGTAAACTGTCAATTAATTCATTTCATAATTAGGGAATACATGGGAGTAGGCTGTTAAATCGGTCAGGAAGCAAAATGTACAATTAGGGCTAAGGAGCCAAATGTGATATTCATTGCTGGGGATTTTCTGTGATTCCTTTCATCATTGACAATCTGTCTACTCCTCTTTTCCAAGGCTATGATGATGGATTTTGAAACAGATAGTATGAGATAAGAAACTATCCTGGGGCTGCCAGCAGTTCGATTAATGACATCACTTGATGGGAGATATCATAAAAATATTAGATATGCAATTTAAAAGTCAATTTTTCTTTCAAGGTTCTTCCTATTATGCTAATAGAATTGTGTAAGGTTTTTATTACAGTGCAGGGTTGAACAAGGAACTAGTCCAAAAGACTAACTGCTGTGAATCCACTCTCTAACTATGAGAGATTGGACAAACGTGGTTTATTTCCATTTGAACATCAAAGGCTGAAGGGCGAACTGATAAAAGTTTTAAAAATCATGACAGGCGTGGATAGAATGGATAGTCAGAGTCAATTTCCCAGGTAGAAATATCAATTACTGGGGGACATAGGTTTAAGGTAAAAAGGGGAAAATTTAAAAGAAATGTGAGAAGTAAATTTTTTACATAGAGGGTGGTAAGTGCCTAGAATGCACTGTGAGAGGAGATGGTAAAAGCAGATACAATAGCAACGTTTAAAAGGCACTTTGATAGAAACGTGAATAGGCAGGGAATAGAGGGATACAGACTTAGCAGAGGCAAAAGGTCTTTAGTTTAGAAAGGCATTGTGTGTAGGCGTAGGCCAAAGGGCCTGTTCCTGTGGCGTACTGTTCTTTGCTTTTAACAACACAGTAGAAATATCAGCCAGGTTTACTTAATTGCACAAAACAATTTGCATTTGCATTTGCTGAAAACAGATTCTGAGGATTTGAATAGCATTTAACAAGTTTATTTATCCAGGTTATTGCAATTTACCAAGCTCTGAGGTTTTTTTCACTATGAGAATTGAGTTATATTTACAAAAGTAAAATACTGCAGATGCTTGAAATCTGAAATAGAAACAGATAATGTTGGAAAAAAAGCAGCATTTGTGGAGAGTGAAACAGAAAGCTGGATTACATGCTGATGATAGGCTCCCCACACCCTAGCATAATTGTTGGGGGATAAGTCTACCTCCGGTTATCCAGATTGCCCTGATTTAATTTTTCAGTTGACAGGCCTTTAGTTATTCTGAGGTGAGATTCCCTACTCTTTGAAGCTTGGAGACCTGCCTCATTGAATGTCGACCAATCAAAGGCTGGACACTGCAGTATGAGCAGTGCCACCAGCAACAATGGCCACTGCCTGTACTGCAGCTACGCCAAAGAGGGGTTTTGTAATGAACCCAGATATTTAGGGAACTCAGGCAACCTCTTGCCAGGGGAGTGCAAGGGGTGGGGGCATGTTGGACAAGGGAATGAGAGGAGGTAGACACGGGGAGATAGAGCTGTTAGGTGGGGGCTCCAATTGGCAGTGGGAATCCAGGAAAGAGGCACACTCCCTTTCAATGACTAGCAGCATGTAGGGTCGGCGGCACATTGAATGCAGACCACTCCTGTCACCTGGTAAATCTGAACAGTGGAGGATCGAGGCCCTTGAGACTTCAAGCTATTACCAAAGTGAGGGAGACTGTTCTGAGAGATTTCCTCTTTGCCGATGACTGCACCCTGTATACTAGATGAGAGCCAGAGATGCAAGTCAGTATGGACAAATTTTCCATGGCTTGTGACAACTTTGGATTCACCATCAACATTAAAAAGACCAAAGCCATGAACCAGCCTGCTCCTCATGCACCGTACACAGAACCCATAATCACAATCAAAGGGCAGAAACTATAGGCAGTGGACCAGTTTACTTATCTTGGCAGCACCCTCTCCCGAGCAGTGACTATTGATACAGAAGTTAACTGCAGAATAGCAAAGGCAAGTTCTGCTTTTAGTAGACTGCGCTCCACTGTATGGGAATGTTGAAGAATCAGCCCAGCAACAAAACTGAAGGTCTACAGCACCGTGGTACTCACTACCCTCCTGTATGCCTGTGAAACGTGGACTGTGTATCGAAGGCATGCAAGGCAGCTCAATCATTTCCACATGACTTGTCTTTGCAGAATATTATGCATCAGATGGCAAGACAAAGTCCCAGACACTGAAGTTCTCTCTAGAGCAAATCTACCACCAGTCCACACACTGCTGATGAGAGCACAGACCCTGTGGGCAGGTCATGTCATCCGTATGCCAGACGAGTGCATACCCAAGCAGCTCCTTTTTGGGGAACGCTCGCATGGAGGGCAGAAGAAATGTTACAAAGACACACTCAAGGCTTCCCTGAAGTCGCTTGACATTGACACGACTACCTGGGAAATGCTGGCACAAAACCACCCTACCTGGCGCTGCCTCATCCACAAAGGCTGTCAAGCTTACGAAGCAAGGTGAATTGCTGAAGCACAACTTAAGCGCGAGCTGCCCAAGTCCAGAGCCACCAGCACAACAACTACAGTGCCTACACAAGTCTGTCCAATATGTGCCAGGACATTCCATGCCCGAATTGGCCTGATCAATCATCTTTGGACACATCGCATCCAGCCTCAAAATGACTAATGATGTTGAGGTCCTCATTGACGACGATGGATGAACAACCAAAAAGAATATCCTGAAATTATTCACAATGTTTTTGATGATTCTTATCTGCGTATAGTTAGCTAGACTATTTCATTTATCCTGAGAAACAAACACTTTATTATGATAACTGTGGTTTTTACCTGTACAATAACTCATTCTCCACTTAGCCTCAATGGGGCCACGGCCGGGTTGGGGTGCCAACCTGATGCTTCCTCGACAGCTGATAACATTATGGGCTCACCTGCTTTCCTCTCCAGGAGCGGTTCATAAAACCCCATCCTGAGTGAACATATCAGGTTCCTAACCTTTCATTGGAACATTATGGACTTGAGTTTGGATCTCAGAATTTAGCAAGAACTATCATTCAAGGAACGCTGAACATCTAAGAGGAATCTAATCGTGGCTGGATCCAAACACACAAGATGAAATTTCATTTGGAATCCACATGGAATAAATTGGAGCGGGAGATGGCCGATAAAGGGTGGAAACCACGAAAGCCAGTTTGCATTGATACCTGATCCAACATGAGACGGGAAATAGATGACTGTTTCTCTCTGCACAAATTATGGCAGCCCTGCTCGGTATTTCCAACACTTTCTGTTTTTATTCAAGTTATAGTTAAGTGTGTTTTAAAACAAAGTGAAATTCAGACAGATGTTGAAAGTTCACATGCTGAAAACCACAGAAGTAAGTTTGATGGAATGTCACAGCTCACAGTTTATTTCAATCTACTGCAACAAGGGTCAATTGTCTCATTCCAAGACCATCGCCCATCGAGGATGACTCATTTATTTCAAGAACAGCAGGGGAGGACAGGTAGCTTTTTTTACTGACAGATTTAATGACAAAGCACTGGATGGGGAGAAAGTTGGTGTCTCAGCTTTTCATGTGCTGTGAATGCAGAGGAAAAGGACAAAGGGACATATACACAGCCAAGTTTTAACCAAGAGATAGGAACAGGCAGATAGGTGGTTAGTTTTTAACCAATTTCTGACAGAACAAAGTGGATTTGGGTGCAATAGGTAGATTTTGTTTTTTGTTGTGGCTCTTTTATGTTCATTTGCTGTCTAAAATAAAGCACCAATCTATGTCAGGAAAGATTGAAAAAGCATATGTAAGGGCATGTGCATAAGGTCACAAATGTGTCCTATCGTTATATCCCAGAGTTATTATGTTGCATAATTTGAAAAATGACTAATAGGGCCATATAAAATGAAAATAAAATGTTCAGATCAATTATAGGTGTGTTGAGTACTAATGTACCAAAATGAATATCCTGAAATCACTCACAATAATGTGTTGGGTGATTCTTATCCATGTATAGTTAACTCGGCTATTTAATTTATCCTGAGGAATAAATATTTTATGATGATAACTGTGGTCTTTACCTGTACAATAACTTATTGGAACTGCGGTACAGTTTTTCACTGAGAGAACCTACATCATTCCTGCACTTGGAACTTATCATAGTTATGGCGATATTACGCCTTTAAGAAATGTCTTTATGTCATGTTTCTTGTGATGGGTTTTTTTAGAAGTCAATTCTATTTACCTGGTGCCACTTTGTTTATTACTGGCAGCCCATATGTTAATACCGCAGAAGAATAATTGATCCTAATTGCTGGAGTGTTTGTTTTAATCTGAGCTAATGCAGCTCTGTTACTTTAGTGTTTTTCCCTGGGAATTTTCAGAGTAGGATTTGATTAGGTTGATTGACAGGAAGAACCATGTGACTGGGTGGGGTTAGCCTAACATAGAGAAACAAGAACATGGCTGATTGGAATTGTTAAACAGAAGTAGCTCTTTTTGTCTCTCTTTCTCTCACTAGAGATTGGAATTTGGGACCTACCAAAAAATGGGGGCTTAATTCTCCCATTGTGATCCGCAACTTTTTTGGCCTGTTGCGTCGGGAGATACACATGTCGGTCACTTTGCGGGTTCCCCAAGAGTTTTTAAAACCCACATGTATCTCCCAATCCGAAGTAAATGGCGCCAGTGGGGATGCGCAGAAAACCGGCGGGAAGTGAGATAAGTCATTTGAATCTGTTTTATATATATTTTAAATCTATTTTAAATGCCGGGCCCGATAGCAGCTCCCATCCCGCCAGGAGCACTTCATTCTGGCGGGGTTTAGAGTACCTCATCACATCAGGCAACTAGTAGGAGACACGGCTGGAGTGAAGGAGGGCAATCAGGGCCCCCCAGAGGGCCGGGCAGTGGAGGGGTGATGCCCCCGGGCATAGGCACCCTGGCAGTGCCAGCTTGTGTCCCCTTGGCACGGCTCAAGGCGCAAAGTGCCCATGTCTGGTGGCACCTTGGCACTGCCAATTGGGCACTGTCGAGACAGCGGAGCCTATTATGGGTGGGGCCTAGTGGTGATTGGTGGGGTGGGTGGTCCAACTGCCACTCTGCATTGCGATCCGTCTGGGCTGGAGGGATGCCAGTGATCGGGGTGGGCTGGGGGGGTCTGCTCTGCCGAGGGGACCTGCCTCCTGTTGGGTGAGTCTGCTTCCAAGTGTGTCTGCTGGGGTGAGGAGATGGGGGGGATTGCCACTGCTGGGAGGGTGGGCTGGGCATCGGGGTGCTCCAGGGCAGGGGGGTCAGAGCTGGCCCAGGAAATGTTGTGGGGACCACGACTAGGCCATGGAGTGCTGGAGGAGCAGCACTGCAGGGGTGCAGGGCTGACCAGTGATTGAGCTAGCCAACAAATGGGGAGACTAAGAGATCGGGGCTCCTGCACATGCACAGAGTTCCAGAGCTGTCAGACTCTGGTACAAATAGGCCCTGCCCACCCAAGTTTTTAATGGTATTCACAATTATGACCTTTGCAGTGCACAGAATGGGGAGATTCTGGTCTGAAATTGTACTGAAAAAGCAGTCATGATCTAGAACAGTTTTCCCACCAATTCAGCACTTTGGGAGAATCGCCTTTATGTCTCTTTCTCTGAGGTTCTGCTGTTTGAAGATATATCTTTCTGTGGAGGCTGTTGTATGGCAGTCAGAGACAGGTGACTTTCTTTATCTCTGTCCAGAGCTGTTAAAAGGCTGAAAGTCTAACATTCAGAAAGCTGCTATGTTTCATGCTAACTGATTAGCAGATTGTGCTAAGAGGGATTTATGCCTGTGGGGATATTGCTTAAATTGGAACTATAAAGATAGCTAGCAGATAAGAATTATACCTCGTCAAGTTTAAATATTTTAACTGGTAAAAGTTATGTTAATTCTTTTTCTTACATTTTAACTATGTTATTAAATAAAGTTTGTGAGTCAATAGAATCGCACCTGGAGGGAACTACATAAATGTCAAAAAAAAGGTTGGGGGTCTAGGTTAATTTCATAATATACTCTGGAGTTTCATATCTGGTCCCTAACACATTTTTAATGAGGGGACAATCCAAGCTGTACAGCAATTATGTTTTTTTTATTTTAAAGGACTCAAACACAAATAACTTTGGATCGTTTATTCAAGTATATCATTGTGTAAATTAGTGTGCCTTGTGCTTGTGCCTGCAATGACACTAGTTGCTTATAGTTTGATAACTATATAGTTACATGTGGAATGTCATAAAGCACAAATTGAAATGGATTGGAAGTGTTCCATATCATTCAACAAAAAGAAAAACATGGATGTGCAAAATTTCAGTTCTTTTTACACACAAAAAATTTCTGGAACTGGATTTTCACCATGGAGATTGGTATTAGGTTCTCTTCCTGGAGGAACTTGTCTGTCATATTTTTCTGTCAGCAAATCAATCATGGGCTGGAGATAAATCTGCCACCTCTGGAGGCAACCACAGAGGCTGGTGGATGGTGAGGCTGGCAAGTTAGAAGATCTGGCTGAATTTACTGTGACATTTGGCCAGTTGTGTTACTGGTTGTTAGGCATTCTACTCTTTACTCCCTCATACCTACCCACCCACCATGCCCTTTCAGGTCTCCCATGATGCCTCCATTCCTCCATGCTCAGTCACCTAGTATCCACTAGTTACTGAACCCCTGAACCATATAATAACACTGATAAGTCTTTGAAATAAAAAAATTTGGCATTCCTTTTGGAAAAATTTCTTCTCTTACCTTTTCATAAAACTTACAGTCAAATATAGCCAGTGAAAGCCTCATTACAGAAACCTTTTATCTTGATCAAATAAACGTATGAGAATTGAAAAACTTCTCCAAAGAACTATCATGTTGTTATAAAACTGACAGTTATACAAAGTTTTGGAGTTCCTTTTTCAAACATGGAAACAATCCCCCATATTAATCATTCTTGGAGATCAGCCAAACATTCATAATGAAACCATTGGGCAAAACAGACATCTGGCCATCTGTTCAGCTTGCTTCAGTTGAACAGCATCCAAGTGAATTCTGCACAAAACACCCCTTGCTATCATTAGGTACAATTAGAGAATCTCCCAACACATTAATTTTCATACCTGCAAAAGGTCTCTCACCCATAGTTCTTTGTAGGCAACACTAAAACACTAGCTCATGTGTTCAATTTACCATCTTCACTTCTCACTGCCTTGGAAAAGCATCCAACATAATCAAAGACCCCATGCACCCCCGACATGCTCTATTTCACCATCTTTTGTCAGAAAAAGCATATAAAAGCCTGAGATCACTTACCAACTGACTCAAGAACAGCTTCTTCCCTGCTGCCATCAGACTTTTCAATGGACCTATCATATGTTAAACTGATCTTTCTCTCCACCCTAGCTGTGACTATAGCACTATATTCTGCACCCTCTCCTTTCCTTCTCTCCACTCTATGAATGGGAAGTCTTGTCTGTATAATGTACAAGAAACAATACTTTCCACTGAATCCCTATACAAATGACAATAATGAAGCAAATCAAAACAAACCAAATCAATTTGGGTGTTGCTTCCCTTGGCTTGGAGTGTACCTGTTTCTGAACTGTTTAACTAATTGGTCTGTGGGCTTTCCTTTGTGCCATGTTTACTTTCCCCTCTTCAGGTGAACCAGTTCAAACTGCCTGACAACCTGCATTGCTTTCTCAAGGCTAAAATCTTACTATGTTTGCAGCACATCTGAGAATGAGTTACCTTCTATGCCTGATCCTATCCCTGATAAGTTCAGATTTTAGGCCTTCACACTCGCAAAATGGCAGAAGGGGCCAACACAATCACTGTGATAAATTATACAGAACTGCAAACCCCCAGGAACTGACTGGCACTTCAGCTCTGAGTTGCCTTCACTCTTCGTAACAAAGGTTACAGGTGCCCAGAAAGCCCTCTTTGGTCAGATCAGCTAACCACTCAGATGGTTAGCACAGTGCCCCCCAGTGAGGGATAGATAAGAGAGAAACCACCAACCAGAAGAACCTAAACCTCTGGCTCTGATGACTGTTGTTGAGGTCAACATTGCGACCGCAGAGAAAATACTGCACCTCCTGGCCAGTATGACAGTTCCAGATGATGTTGAAATCAGTTAGCAGCCACCTATTGCCAACAGGATACCTCATAGCCAAATGATAAGGCGAATTTACTAAAAATCACATCCTCATAACAGGAAAGGTCTCCTTCCATCACAGAGGACATCACGATGACTGATATGAGATAGAGCTAGAAGTAGAAGTGACATGGAGGTGAGCATAACCAAGGAATGAAAAAAGAGGAGAAAAGGTACCCAAATTCTAGAACAAGCTCCAAGTCAACTGAGTCCACTTGCAGCGACAGAGACTGAAATTCCTCCGAGATATGGAAGGGTAATAAGGCTTCCAGACCACCTGAACCATTAAACTGAAACTTGAAGGGGAAGATGTGGTAGTAATAATGATGCAAGTACAAGAGGTAAACCAGCATATCTTTAAGTACATTGGATAAAGACTTAAGGGAAGTGTAGTAAAGGGACAATCCTTTAAAACAGAGATGAGGAGGAATTTCTTCAGCCAGGGAGTGGTGAATCTGTGGAATTCTTTGCCACAGAAGGCTGTGGAGGCCAGGTCACTGAAGACAGAGATAGATAGAGTCTTGATTAATAAGGGGATCAGGGATTATGGGGAAAAACAGGAGAATGGGGATGAGAAAAGTATCAGCCATGATTGAATGGCGGAGCAGACTCAATGGGCCAAGTGGCCTAATTCTGCTCCCTATGTCTTATGGTCTTATGGTAATATAAAAGTCTGGGAGAAAAAGAGTTAATGTGGAACTGAGTACAGTACCACCCACACAGTGATATAAGAGAACATATGACCCATACCTAGGGGTCAATCTATTGTTGGCCTTGTGCTGATGTAAACATGGAGAGAGCTCCCAGCTTGAACCCTTTCTTGTATAATGTGAACATAGTTCCTGTAGTTAACAAGTACATGCTGTTAACCTACTTAAGACTATGAAGAGTTCATTGAGACCTATTGAGTGGTATCCAACACCCTACAATGGAGTAGGTAGTGTAGGTAGAAGGGTCAGAAGGTTATTTGTAGTGGAATATTGAACATATTCTTTGTGCATGCATGAACTCCTTCACACCTACAGAAATGCTGAAGCTTTTGCCCACGCTTCTTAGCAGCAATCATATCCAGGCAAATAACAAAGCATTCTGCTGCGTTTATATTGCTTAACCACTTTGAAAAACAATTTTACAATGGGGCCTTGGGATCCTGTGTTGTAGAAGCTTCCCTTTATACAGAAGAGGAATTGGCACATTAGCCTGAACAACAGGGGAATAATTACACAAGCACACAAGCTTGAGTAATGTAGTTTTTTAAAATCCATAGTTTGTGTTTCTTTATCTGCCTGATCAATCCTCTGTGGAGAATGCTGATTGTTTTTCACAAAACAGCCTCACTGGCCTGAATAAATGGGTTAAGACATTGAAATTGCTTGTGGCCAGATATTGCTTTGAGAGCAATGTATATACTATATAAATTTCCAGGGATAAGAACAATTGAAAGTGGAAAGGAAAAGAAAAATAAAGCAAAGATTTGTGAGACCAAAGTCAAAGGAAGTGACTAACATAGTGAACTCAAAGTTACCCGTGTACAAAGTGGTAGTAAACAGCACTGAGGCCTTGTTTATGTGCTAGTTACCAAAGTAAGCTGTGGGGAACATGCAGTATGGATAGACTTCGAGACTGCGAATATCAGCCAGGCAACTGAATTTCAAGACTACTAGCTCCAAGATAGATTGGCTGGAAAGCTGCAGGTCTCAGCAAGAGAGAACGTTGCTGCAGAATGCATGAATATACTTGTGTCTTCGTTTATGGTCAATGGGTTTTATGGCTTATTTCGGAATTTTTGTTAACATATTTGTTAAAGTGACAATGTTGTGGTTGAGTGCAAAATGATAGACCAGAAACAGAGAATGACTGTAAATCAAGTTGCACTGATTGCAAGTTGTGGATGGATATGTGTATAAGTTACGGTTGGTGAGAATGACAGAGTTTCAATAAGACCTGTTGTCCTTATTTTTCCACTTGTACGCATGCAACAGTTTGAAGGGTGGCTGCACATTCTTCCCGCAGCCAGTTCTCGAGGAATGTGAGAAGTGATACAACCCCGACTAACACCTCAATTTATGACCGTCTATGCCAGAATGGCACAACATTTAATCCCCGAAAAAGTGTTGTCACTTCTGATCCATTGTTAAATTTTGTGTGCAGTTCTGCCAGAATCAAGATCTCGTTTCCCTCTATTGCTGCTCCTATTGGAGAATGAGGGGGTGTGGGGGTGAGGGCGTTGGGGGGCAACATTTCAGTTGCGTATTAGGCAGCCATCTTCACTATTATGGAAATTTCATTGACACCTGCAAAATATTTACCGGACGTTCAGCGTCTATCTGTCAGTGAGGAGTGTGGCAAGCTCCTCCTACCCCCAGAAACACATTTTTTGTGCCACCTTCAACCCTCCTTTTCACAGGGAGAGGGACTAAAATATCAAAATAATCTTTATATTTGAGGCTGGAAATATAGAAATGACGTGGCTCACTCCTATCCATTTAAGCTGCTTTGTTCTGATCATATTTAGTATTCTCCTCCTTGTGTTGCCCTGTCTTCTTTGCACCAGGTGCCATGTTGGTGAAGACTCCAACCTAAACAAGACCAGCCAGAAATTCTTGTATCATGTAGGTGCATGAAATAGACAGGTACTGATGGAATTTCAGACTGTTTCATAAACTCTGATAGAGCTACAGTGATATTCTCCAGAAGACTGGGTAAATTTGGCCCCCTAATAATCTTAAATAGTTGGACCATTTGTTCTATAAGATTCTGTCTCTCGAAGCAATAAGTCTCTGCACTGCTCAGTGGTCACACATTTTTGGAGCTTCCTTTTTGACTTTCTTTGCATCTACCTCAAAGTCAAAATATCCTTCCTGATATTTATAGGTCTTAAGATCTGCAGATTTGTGTTTGTTTTGTACTGGGGAAATTAACTGAGCTTAATATTTGCCTCATTCTTTTAAATGTTCATCAACACAGAACATTTTTTCAGCATTTAGAACATATTGTAAGGATTTTTAATGTGCCACATATTCAAAATTTTGATGCTGGTGAAACGTTAGGATTGATGTTTGTGACTAGCAAGAAGAACACAGAATAGAAACCTATTCAAGCAGAAAGAGCTGAGCTTACTTTGAGTGATATATATCTTTTTAAACAAAAATGTATATTGCTGCTAATAATTTATGGTTATGTTGCGCACAGTAATAAATTTGTCTCACCAACACTCTTAACGGCTCTTACATTTCCTAACTCCATGTCGTCATTTTATTCGCCATTATCTAATTGTAGAATAATTTATTAATATAAGGGATTTGGCTCTTTACCATTTGTACATCCCTTTTCAGCAATATTAAAAAGAAATATGAAACATCTCTCTGGGACATGATGCAGAATAGAACATCATTTAAATTCAAAGCAATGAAAGATGGACCACCTGTGATTGGGGTTAAAAATCAGTTCGCAAGAATAAAGGACCCGAGGCACACAAAAAAATACATTAGTTTTCATTTCCATCATTTGAATTTATTATGTTTTCATTTTCCTAAAGTGAATGAGTTCTTTATTAGTCTGACTTACTAAAATGAGAATTAATGAGCTCACATGATGGAGGGAAAGGAATGCAAACTACAGCACTATATTCCATCTATAAAAGAACAAAAGTATTTAGTGAAGTGACATTTAAATTAAGAACAGCAGACAAATTATTTTAAAAATTATTTCACTGTTTAGCCATGTAAATGCCAAAATTCACATTTGCTGTATTGATATCACATCATACCAGCCTGCAGGTGCAGCAGGTGGTCAGGAAGGCTAATGGGATGCTGGCCTTCATAGCGAGGGGGATTGAATATAAAAGTAGGGAGGTCTTGCTGCAGCTGTATAGGGCATTGGTGAGGCCGCAGCTGGAGTACTGTGTGCAGTTTTGGGCGCCGCACCTGCGCAAAGATATTTTGGCCTTGGAGGGAGTGCAGAGGAGGTTTACTAGGCTGATTCTGGAGTTGAGGGGGTTGAGCTATGAGGAGAGGCTGAATAAACTAGGCTTGTACTCATTAGAGTTTAGAAGAATGAGGGGAGATCTCATTGAGACGTATAAGATGATGAATGGGATGGATAGGATAGAGGTGGAGGGACTCTTCCCGCTCAGAAAGGACAGTAGGACTAGGGGGCACAGCCTCAAGATAAAGGGGGGGCGGTTTAGAACGGAGTTGAGGAGGAACTTCTTCACTCAAAGGGTGGTGAATCTCTGGAATTCTCTGCCCGTTGAAGTGGTGGAGGCTGCCTCGCTAAATATTTTTAAGACGCGGGTTGATGGGTTTTTGATAAGCGAGGGGATTAAGGGTTATGGGGAGAGGGTGGGAATGTGGAACTGAGACATGACAGATCAGCCATGATCTTATTGAATGGCGGGGCAGGCTCGAAGGGCTGGATGGCCTACTCCTGCTCCTATTTCTTATGTTCTTATGTTCACAGACCATTTCAGATGCAGCACAGACAGGTCTGTCAGAATGCAGTGCTATCGTGTTAAAGCGTTCACCTCATTTTAATGGCTGGAGGTCTGATCCTGACTGCAAGTAGGATCAACAAAGAACCCTATGTCTGATGAACCTGTCAGAATGCTCAGCTGGCTACTTGGATTTTAAATGACAGCTTTCCTACTGAGACCTATAGACAAGTAGTTCACTCACTTTCATCTAAATAATAGGGTGGAAATGAGCATATTTTTATATAAGGAGGAGGGAAAGAGGGGAAGTTCCTGTCTGGATGAATGTGTTAGTGCCTTCAATGATGCTGTCGTCAGCTACAGTAAATATTCTAAAATTCATTAGGGTAAAACACGGAGAATTTAAAAGTTCTTGAATCCTCAAACAGCATTGTTCTTTGGTTTCATGTCACCAGTCAGTCAGGCAAGGTGATGTTCCAGCAGTATTGCAGCAACACTTACCTGTGTTCTCTTGTATTTTATTGAGTTCTGAACAGATTTGCTCACCTTTCCATTTTATAGCCTGCAGTCTGTGCTAGTTTAATAATCTGAGTTGTATTGCACATAACCTGCAAAACCAGAACACATTAACAAATTCTATCTTATGCAAGAGGCAAAAAAAGACAGAGCTCATTTATACTTGAACCAAGCCAGCGTCATTTGATCTTTTACAATCAAATATTATGAAGTTTTCCCATATATAAGCTGACTGCAAACGATAAACAATTCAAACATGTTTCAGGTATAGGTAGGAATGTCCCCTAATTGTTCACATGTAGTTATAAGCTGAGAATACCTATTATGGGAAAAAAAACATTCTCATGACATCCATCTTTTAGTTCCACAGTGGAAATCAATTGCCAGTGAGGCCAGGTTTGTACACACATGACACCGATTTTCATTTTTTTCCCTCCAGTTCTTGCCAATCACAGTCAGAAACCTACATTTTGCGAGAGAATCCTGGAGGCAGCACTAAATTCGCCAGAGAAATGTGAGCTTTCTTTCCTGTGGTCACAAACAATTACATTAGCTAACGATACTGCCGAGAATGTAATGTGATCCCACAGATAAATCCAAAGGTACAAATAGTTGTCCCCCTACCCAGTTAAATAGATTTAAATAAATATCTTAATTATTGGTGAATGAGCCAAAGCTAATTTGAATGACATTGATCTAATTAAGGCCATAATGTGAAAATGCAAATATCCAAATGCAGGGAAAAATGTGAGAGCAAATTCCTTTGCGGAACATCTGACAAATTTCAACAAGTACTGTGGAAATTAATTGGAATTACCAAAATATCCAGGATAACGTTGACATTACCAGAGGTGGGATTTTGATTTCTATGTTCAAAAGGCAAATTATTAGCTACTAGAAAGATATTGTCGCAGTAATAATTTATTTCTCAATCAGTTGGAGCTTACTTTCAAAACAAACTTTAAAATTATGAAAAAGGCCCTATTATTTGCATTTCAGTGATGCCATCTTATTGAAATGTGTCAAAGTGCTTTACACAACAAATTACCCTTTGAAACCCAATGATTTACACAGTCAACTATGACAGTCATCCTGTACCAGCTATGTCTGATAAACATCAACAAGATAAATAGTTGGTTTAGAACCAGTCTGCAGGAGGGTGAATGGAAGGTTTCACCATCGACGCTGTTAAGTGGCTCATTAATTGTTTGAGAAGTGTGCATGAAGTTTTACTGGATGCGTCATGTCAGGATTGCTTACTATTATTTAAACTACTAATTGTTCACTTGTAATTAGCTACAACAGATTTGTTCTCATATTTAGATTGACTATTATTAAAATGTTCAACAGGTGCGTTATTATCTCTTTTAAAAAATATTAAAATGTTCTCCCCTGGTTTTATGCCCCCAACCAGCTCACCTACCCTCCCCATGGCTTTGAGGCATTGGAAACCCCACAAGCATAATTTTAAAGTTTATTTCAAAAGTAAACTCTATCTGATTGAGAAATAAATTACTGCTTTGACAATATCTTTTTAGTAGCTAATAATTTGCCTTATAAACCCATACATGTCACTGATCAACGTACAATGAATGAATGAAGTGAAAGGTACAACATTCTTGAATACGTGGATCACTGCCATTATTGGACTGAGTTATAAGCATAATACGTAGCATAAAGAAAAAGCATAATGATAGCACTTTTATATCCAGATGCATTTTAACCCTGCCACCTATTTATGTTGCAAGGCAATTCCTCCTGCAGCTATAATAATAGCAATATAGCAATTATTTCAAATTAAGCATTGGGATTTTATTTCTGGTGGTAATACTGTTCTTAATAATGAATGGAAAACCCTGAAGCCAAAAGTGCCAAGTTTTTCGACTGGAGGTCTTAAAAAACAAGCTTGCATTTATGGAAACCACCTTCTGCATCCTCAGAGCACCCAGAATCAATGGGTAAAACTTTCAATTTCACCAGGGATTTAAAACAGATTGGCCTGCTGTCAAGCACTCTGTATACTGAGTGGTCACGTAATGACACGATGATGTGGCTACTTAAGGGGTCACGTGACAGAAACTCAGGAGTTCTCCCCAGGGCGTGGGCAGAGTAGAAACATCTAAGAGTTGTTCAGAGTGCTAACTAAATTATTGTTGTTTTGAGTCCTTGGTCACCAGTCAATATCATTGGCTGTTCCAATCTTAAACGGGGAAGATATAGACCAAGTGGTCACATGATGATGTGATGACGTGGCTATTTAAAGGTTCATGTGACAGAAGTATGGGAGTTCTTCCCAGTGCACAGGCAGAGGAGAAGCATGTAAGAGCTGTTCAGACTAGTGAATAAACTATTGTTATAAGAGCATGGTGGTCAGGCATTGGAACCCAGCACTTTTCTCTACTGTCAATCAAAAATATTAAAATACACCAGGAAAGATACAAGAAAATGGGATTAAAACTTAATGAGGAATTATCACTTGGACAGATGTGATGAATGAATGGTCTCTTCTGTGTTAAAAGTACTGATTCAACAACAAAGATTTTCTTCTTTTGTTCCCTAATGATCCAACTCATATGACCTCCGCTTCTTCCAACTGTGATGTCTATATTTGCAATTGCTTGGACAACTGATTTCTTTTGATGGATGATGGGCCCTCCAGATGCAGCAGTTCTACCTCATTTACCACACTGCTGTCAATGTTGAGGTTATGGCCTGAACACAGTGGTACTTGGACTGATGTTCCTTCGGTGCTCCACTCAGCTGTTCACGAAGAAGCTGCCTGAGTATGAAATTGCTGCCAGCCTTGGCTCAGTGGTAGCTCTCTTGCATTTGAACCAGAGAGTCTCACATTCCAGTCCCAGTCCAGAGAATTGTTCCACGCTGATGGTTCAGTGCAGAAATGTGAGAAAACTGTGCTGTTAGCGGAGCTGTCTTTAGTGATGATACTTTAAATTGAGGTCTTGCCTGCTCTCTCAGGCAAATGGGGAAAAAAAACTTCTGAAACCTCCTTCTGCATCTGGAGCCCTTCTTCTTGAATGACCTATTCCTCTAAAGTGTATTCAAATGTCATCATTTGTCCAGAACATAAATGGACTGATGATCCCAGTATGTATGTTATTATCACACCTAATGGTGGACGTCAATACTAATCCTGTTGAGTTTTTGGGGGCCAGTCATTTCTGGCAGAAAGTGAATACTGGTGCATTCCACAGAAAGAAAAATAACATTGGCCTCAGTGCTGGCCTTTGACTTTGGGCTGTGGTTAAACTGTAATCTTTTGGCATCCAGGTGATGGTTCCTGAATTCCAGGCCGCTGTCCCACTAAGTTGCAACTCCAGGTAAATACATTTTCTGAAGATTTGGAAAATGCAAATAAAATTCCTAGTTCAGGCCACTGTATGGCCACACAGCCAGATAAAAAAATCAAATCAAGAGTAGGTTATTGCTGAGCTGCTACCCTTCTGACTTTGGGTGGTATTCCCAAAACAGTTACCAGAAAAAGCATGGCAGCGATTCTCCCAGCCCCCTGCGCTGCTTTTGTAGAACAGTGGACCAAGAGACTCTCGCGGAGGACATTTCATGGGCCCCCCAGTGGGTGCCACAGCCTCTGTGCATCTCCAACAGCTGGATTTTTGGTGCGGAGCTGCATAATTTGTATAAATGTGAATTTATACAATTTTCATATCAATAGCGGACCCAAGACTGAAGTCGAAGGGAGGGAGGCCAGTGATCAGGGCTGGCCATCAGGATTGCGGGTGGGGGGGGAGATGGTCAGCCTGCTAGGGTGGCCGGGGCTGAATGGGGGGGGGGTCGTGACTGCTGATGGAAGGGAGAATCGGAGGGGGCATCAGGGTGGATTGGAGGTGCAGGGGAGGGAATCATTGAGGCAGGCTGGGGGCAGGGGTAGGAAGTTGGGCTTCAGGCTGGTCTGGGTATGTTTCGGGGGCCAACATGGAGTGGGTGATTGCATGGCTGGCAATGTGGGGGTTGCAGGAGTCGCCAACAACTGAACTGGCCAACAATAGGGATGCTGGCAGATAGGGGCCACTGTGCATGTGCTGATTTTGCCAGGTTGGTGCATGCAAAGTGACCTGCTCAGTGCTCTGCTGCCGGCCCCTCCAGCGGGAACCCCATGATTTTTAGTGTGATTCACACAAGTGCACTTCACAGTGCACAGAGTGTGGGAGATTCATTTTCAAACTCTCTCTGAAAAGCACCAGCATAATTTACTCCAGTTTTTACATGAATTCGACACTTACAATGTGTTTTGGAAAATTGCCTCCCTGCCCCCACCGCCCCCCCCCGCCTCCCCCCCTCCCCATATGTCTGAATTTGAATAGTAGTTTCAAATGTAGTGTTACTTCACAGTGACACAAGCAATAATAGAGTTTCCATTAAGCAGAGAGGTCCAACTTAATGTTCCAGAGACATGAGCACCAATTCCATTATGAGTGTTGGGAGAATTTAAAATTAATTAATTAATACATCTGGAAACAAATGGTGGTCTCAATGATAATGGTCATGAAATTAGCAGAAGGTGACAGGTCTGGGAAGCTCATGGAACGTGGTCTTAGAGGAAGGGATTAAAAATTCAGGAGGCAACCAGCTGTTGAGGTAGTCTGAGTTGGAGTGATTTTTGGAGAGAATTCAGAGGCTAGATCTTTAAAAGTGAAGAGCTGAAATCCCTCATGAAAGATTTAATGTGAGTGTGCATTTCACAGTGAACACTGGTGTCAGGGTGGATCGCTGAGAAATCAAGGATATTTGTTCTGGTTGCACCTATCTTTTTTTCAATACACATTCATGGAATATGGGCCTCCCTGGCTAGGCCAATTTTTATTGCCCATCTCAAATTGCCCTTGAGCAGGAGGTGGTGAGCTGTCTTCTTTATTGCTGCAGTCAGGTTGGAGGTTCCAGAATTACATCCCAGTTAAGGAATGGCAATGTACTCCTGAGTGAGGATGATGAGTGAATTTGAAGGCAACTGTCAGGTGTTGGTGTTATCCTGTATCTGTTGCTCTTCTCCTTCTGGATGATATGATGATACTATCTTTTTAAGAAACATATTTATATCATGTTTCTTGTAAGGGGTATGTTTAAAATTCAGCTCTGTTTTGCACAGTGCCAATTTGTCTGGACACCAAGCAGCTTGCACATTGAGAATGCAGGCTAATGATTGATTTTAGCTTGGGACGTATTTGTTTTAACATCAGTTAATGCATTTTTGTTTATTTTTTTTCCTGGGCTTTCAATGTACAGTTTTAATTAGGCTGATTGACAGACCATGTGCTTAAGGGGATGCACTGAACTTACAGGGAAAAGCAAGCATTTATTGCCAGGTTCTGAAAGTAGTAAGAGTTTTTTCTCTCTCTCTGGAGGCTGCTGTTTGGGACCTGCTTGGAAAAATACGTCTCTCTCTGTCTCTTCAGAGTTATTCTGGAGGCTCGTGGACTGGCAGCCCAAGGACAAGCATGCAAGCCTGTGTGTTGCTAATGATTCTGTAGAGGAGCTTAAGTCTATTGGAGGAATATTGCTTGAATTGAAACTAATAGAGATGGATTAACAATTAAGGATTGCATCTTATTATGTTTAAGTATTTCAATTGGTAATGACTAACCTAATTTATTTGTTATAGTTAAACTGTTTTGTTAAATAAAATTTGTTTTGATTTAAGTTTCTTAGTGCGTCAGCAGAATCACATCTGGAGTGAAACACCTTATCCTCAATGTCAAAATAGAAAAATTGTTGGGGTCTAGTCAGGTTTAAAAACATGTTTTAGGGTTTCTGATCTGTACCTCAACAGTGATAAAGTTTGTGGGTTTGAAAGGTACTGTTGATGGAGCCTTGGTGATTTATGATGCAGTGTAACGTATAAAAACCAGTTTTCCCATTAATTGGCATGTACCTCATGTTGAATGTTAGGCAATAAGATGGACATGGTAAATTGTTTTACTTTTCTGACTTTGCATTATTTTATTCAATTTTTCTTAGAAACCATGTTTTTATTTTCTCAATAAATACCTGGGATTCAAACTTTGTCTACTTTCAACAAAATGTTGCTGGTCTGTAACTGGATTGTAACACATTCCTAGCTGCCCTGTGAAATTATTTAGTAAGCTACTCAGTTATATCAAACTGCATGGAAAAGTTGAATAAATATAAAATTGGATGGATCATTCTGCATCAAAACAGGCATCAGAAACAACAAAGGCACGTCCTGTCCAGTCAACCCTGCAAGTCCTCCTTGCTAACACCTCAGGACTTATGCTGAAATTGGGAGAGCAGTCCCACAGACTAGTTAAGCTGGAGTCTGAATGTTTGCTGTCTCTTACAATCTCTTCAGTGAATTATCTTTTTCGACAGCTCCAGGTTGGAAAAGACTGCCTGAGCCAGACCATCGACTGAACAGTGGCCATCCTGTCAAAGTGCAGGAGTACTTCTGTCAAGATTTAAATTCAGTGCTCTTTTCCAGGAGCAGCAAGTGGCCTCACTTTGTGAAAGCAGTTTGTTCTTCTGTCAGGTTAGATATTTTTTAGCCACTTGAAGAACTTTGTTCAGGTTATATCGATGCTCCCAATTAAACCTTTTCCTTTTTGTTCAGCTCTTGGCTTATTTTACGTTCTTTCAGTTTTTCATTCTCTCACTCTGTGCAAGCTTTGTCCAATTCCTTCCGAGTAGCAACCACATTTTCTTCATTTTGAAGTTTCAATTTGTGTTCTAAGACTCAAATCTATCCCCAAGGTCCCATAGTAACAGCATTAGGCAGAGCCAAATCATTTCATTTTAAAGCACTGTCTCTCTTTGTTTTCCCATTAGTCTGGAGTGCTGCTATATTTTTCTTTGACACCTGTGGGTTAGGAGCTGCAGGCGAGTTTAATTCAGACAGGGTCAATTTATCTTCAACTCTTTGTTGTCAATCTGAGGTTTCAGTGTCTTTTCAATCTCAGATGTCTGAGCGGTTGACTCTTTGGCCACCTCTTGTATACCTTGACAATGTCCTTACAACTAGATTGACAGAGCCAAGCATCTAGCAAACTGAGAAGTGTTAAAGGCTGCTGGTAGGGTTTTCGAGGTCACCAGGTGAGTTGTCAGGGGAAAAACCTTAAAAAGGTTATAAGATTTTTAAACCATTAGACATTTAGACATTAAGACACAGACAGAGCAATGAGCATTAACTTAAACAACTTCAAAACAAATTCATAAGCTAACAAGAAAGCAGTTTATACACACATGAAATGTAGTAAGAGATTTAAGCAAGTGATTATGATTTAAAAACATATGTGCTGATATTTTGAATGTATTAATGTACTTTTAAGAATCATTGTTCACTTTAGCCAAAGACAGTTTGCAGAAGCATCTTGGTAAAGGGCATTAGGGCAAAGCCAGACTCTAAGAGAATACTAAAGCCTTGACAATATGCAAATTTTATCTGTAGATTTCCTAACAGAGAGAACATTCAGAACATTTAATCAGACTTTATGAATAGGTATTATTTACTGTCCAGATAAGATGGATGCATGCCCAGATGTGGAGTCATGTGTTAATCTGGTTTGGCAGTGACCTATATGGGAATGTACCCTTTGAACTTTGGGACTGGCGTCTTGTTACTCAGGGACACAGGAAGCTGGGTTAGCAGTTTGTATCTGAATTCTAAGGAGTAATGAAATACCATTATGCCAGAGGGTATGATGTGATTGGCTAAGATATATGAGAGGTATTACTGTTGGTTTATGTATTCTGAAGATGATTGATTTAAAGCTAAAGAAAGGCAGGAGTAATTGCTAAGAAAACCTCTAACTGATCTGTTTTGAATTGTGTGTATTAGATTTCATTGGAGAGGCCTGGCTTTTCTACCTTGGGAGCTGCCCTGACCCTTTGAAGATTTCTCCTAGCAGCTGCTGGTCAAAATAAAAGCTACGTCTTTAAACTGAGTCACTGGCTTCATGAGTCTTGTATTGTCTGAATTTCGGATGGCACTCAATCACCTCGAAAACCCCGCCAAAAAAGAGGTTTCAGGGGACTGGAGTCCACCTCAAGAAAGAGAAGTACACCTTTCAAATCATCAGGCAGCTGGGGCATTGTGTAGATGTACAAAGATTACATCCTGTGGAAGACAAGGTCAAGGTAATAAAGTAGAAGCCTTCCCCCACAAACATAACGAAAGTCAAATCATTTCTCGTAAAAACTAGTTTTAAACCAACTTATCAACTGTACTGGCCTCTTTGCATATGCTGTTAAAGAAACACCGTCATTGGGCTTGGAAGGCTGCCCAGGAGGAAGCTTTCAACAGAGTAAAGCAACTGATGAATCCTCAAACCTGTGCATTTTCAGGGGTATCTACTGAAAGTAACTGATGTCTGGATTTCCCAAAGCCAGTCCACCATCTACATGGCACAGTTCAGGAGCACAAGGCAATTGTACACCTACCTGAACAAATGCAGCTCCAGAAGCACACTGGAAGCTAAACACTCTCCAAAACAGAACTTCCACTTCCTCGACCACTGGAACACAGTGGCAGTAGTGTGCATCATTTGGAATGTGAATGGCAACAATGTGCCAAGTTTCCTCCAACAGGACTTTCCAACCCACAACCTCTACCATATAGACTGAAGAGAAAACACAGATAGGTGCATGGGAGCACCACCTCTGCAAGTTCCCTTCAAGTCAAACACCTTTCTGACCGAGAACTATAATGCTGTTCCTTCGCCGTCATCAAGTTCTCCCCCGCCTCCCCCTCCAACTTCCCCCCAACAGCACTGTGGACATGTCTACACCACATAGTTTACAATGGTGCAAGAAGGCAGCCTAACACCACCCATACATTCTCCCCATATCTGCTTGGGTTTCCTCTGTGTGTGTGGTTTCCTCCAACAGTTATTGTTTGGATTCAATTGACCATGCTAAAATTGCCCCTTAATGTTCAAAGGTGTGTAGGTTAGGATGATTTGCTGTGGCAAATGCATAGGTAGGACTGGGTAAGATTGTCTTCAGAGAGTCGGTGTAGACTCGTTGGGCCAAATGGCTTCTTTCTGCACTGTAGGGATTCTATAGTTCTATGATTCAATTATTCTCAAGGCAATTAACTTACGGGAAATAAATTCTGACCTTGTCAGTCAAACACTCACACCAAAAATGAATTTTTAAAAAATCACCGTTAATAGCATTCACCACAGTGCTGAAGATTCCAATGTAATTAAGAAAGAAATATTCTTTCCAAAGGTATTTGCCATTTCTTGGACACTGCTGTGGCAGAAACTTACTTTACAACACAAGTCATTTTGCTTCCTTGAGGCAATAACTGACCCTGATGACCCTTTTTGATCCCCGTTATACTATTTGTATTCTATGTGAAATATAGTACGAATGAAGGTTTCATTTTTTCTGTTATATTGAAGCGAGCACTGATGTATGTAGGGATTTTATAGGGATGAAATACATTGTAGTTTTGGTGTTTGCTATTGCTTGGGTTTATGCACTAATAACTCAGTTCAGATACCTAATCCAATTTTGTAATCCTGCTTTCAAAGTCTGGGCAGTCTTTTAAGCAATAAAATTTGTCTTGATTTTCACGCAATTAGCTTAAGTCTAGAAAATGCATTTGGATTTTCACTCATAAAATTACCAATAATTAGAATTTGAGGTAAACTTAAACTGAGATGTTAAAATTAAGTTTTGTGTAAAATTTTAACACAAATTGGGATAATTAGACCATAGCATTTGTAACTATCAATAAAATGCCTAAGGGTATTATCAAATGTATTTGCAGCACATAAATGGGTTCATTGGTATGAAAAGGCAACAAGAAGAATAAAGATCACTAATGTGTTGGGACATCATTAAGTAAACATGTCACACAATTATTGTTTAACCATGTGAAAAGTCTTTGCAACGAGCCTTTTAGTGTGTTTACTTGATTTGATGACTTGCGAAACCAGAGATCTTGAAACTCTTTTGGAATTCTTACATTCTTAATCTTGGACTATAACTGAGAAGAAATCATGGGTGGGATTTTATGGCCTCACTCATCCCAAAATCGTAAAATGCCACCCAAGGTCAAGGGACTTTCCTATGCCATGCTCCTTGCCTTCTTTGATTCCTGTGGCGGGCAGACAGGTAGATTTCTGGTTTGCATGTTTATTCTGCTCTGCCTGTAATACGATGAGCCTCTTATTTAATAAAAGCAAAATATTGTGGATGTTGGAAATCTGAAACAAAAACAGGAAATGTTGGAAAATCTCAGCAGGTTGGGAAGCATCTGTGGAGAGAAAAACAGGGTTAACATTTCAAGTCTGTATGACTCTTCTTCAGAGTAACTTATTTAATTTCTGCCCTTAAAATCACTGGCAATGTTCTGGAAAGTGGAGCTTTCTAAACTTTTGTTGAGTAGTAACTGCTTTTGTATAGCATAATTGTGTTAATGTGCCAACTCCCAGAGCGCAGGCATTATAAAATAAATCACTCACCGGATAGTTAATTGGAATGATTGGGTTTTTAACATGCCTTTTGGTGATTAGGTTTAATGGGGGTAATTTTGAACCACAATGATAGGTGGAAGAAGAGTTAATTTTTTTTAAATCAGAGAACTACTCCCAACTTACCTTTAATTTTTGTTTTAACAGAGGTGGAATGGGGGGCAGGACGTGGGGATAGGCATCTAACCTGCTTTCCAGAGGAAGGTCCAGTATTAAGCTATTAACTGTGTACAGTTTTGGTCTCCTTACTTGAGAAAGGATATACTGGCACTGGAGGGGGTACAGAGGAGATTCATTGGGTTGATTCTGGAAGTGAGAGGCTTAGGTTATGAGGAGAGACTGAGTAGACTGTGGTTATACTCATTGGAATTCAGAAGAATGAGGGGATGTCTTGTAGAAACATATAAGATTATGAAAGGGATAGATAAGATAGAAGCAAAGAAGTTGTTTCCACTGGCAGGTGAAACTAGAAGTAGGGGGCATGGCCTCAAAATAAGGGGGAGCAGATTTAGGACAAACTGAGGAGGAATGTCTTCACCCAAGGGGTTGTGAATCTATAGAATTCCCTTCCCAGTGAAGCAGTTGAGGCTACCTCATTGAATGTTTTTAAGACAAGGATAGATAAATTTTTGAACAGTAAAGGAATTAAGGGTTATGGTGAGCGGGTGGGTAAGTGGAGCTGAGTCCATGAAAAGATCAGTCATGACCTTATTGAATGGCAGAGCAGGCTTGAGGGACCAGATGGCCTATTCCTAATTCTAATGTTCTTATGTCCTTAAGTTCTTAATGAAACTACTTGCCTCAAATTAACCAGAGTTCCTCTGTGCTTTTAAGGTCTGAAAATCAAGTTTACTCAGGAAACCTGATGGATAAAGGGATGTGAGAAGGGCAAGAGTGTTTGTGGGACAGGCGGAGAGGGAACACTTCCTCTTTGCCCTGCAAGTTCATCTGTTTGGGTCCCATTATTGGATTACTATGACCAGATACCCCAATCTGTGCTCAGCTTTCTTCCTAATCTATTCTTCATCTCCTGCCGTGACCCAATCATGACCATGCACCTTAATGTAACCCAGGCTTTCTGACCTCCTTTCCAAATCATACCAACCATGTGCACAACTACAACCGATTTTAAATGCTTCCAATATTGCCTCCCATCCAAGGATTCTCCCTTGGCCTTTCTCAGCATAAACCACACAGTCTGATTTCCTCTCCAGGGTAACTCCTCAGCTGATTCTAGCTGAGGACAACATTTCCTCTGTGGAATTTATATGGCCATTAAAGTGTTTCACCATTCTGTCCTTAACATGTCAGTTATGGCACTGTTACCACTGAGCTAACATGAAAAATCCAAGGAAGTAAAACAATATGAAAATATGAGGAGAAATGGGCTCAGATCGAGTGTGAAAAGGAAATTGAGGATTTCTCTAATGAAAATTATGGCAATGAAAGAAGTAATTTAGTAACAAAAAACTGAGATAAATACAAAGCTCCTTATGCATGCACAGATCTGATTTATGCTTGTGAATTATTCAAGAAAGAACTGATTATATGGTATCATCTGGTGATTTTTCCTTATAATAATCTTTTCTTGCAACTTGCGTGCATAATTTATTTTGAATTGCATCCAGTTAGGTTATCCTGCAATAAGAATAACATGCTGGAAATACTCATCAGGGCTGACAGTTGGGAGAGAGAAGCAAAGGGGTGGATTTTCACTGAGTCATTTAAGAATGATGGCCTGGACTTGATTCTGGGATTCCTGGAACTTCCAATTGCATGAGTTGTGAGTGTGGTTATGAACCCACACTCTGCAATTTTCTCCTGGCTGGTTCCATTGCGGGAATAGGCATCTCCAAAGGTTTTGTGTGGTCGGGCCAGATTTTCAAGGTATCATGGTTCACGGCCACCTGAGGTGTCGAGAATGAGTGAACCTCTGAAAAGTAAGTTTAAAAGATCTTATCCATTCCCCCTTGCCAACCTATGGCTTCCTAGCTGAGAGCCCAGACATCCATTTATTGAAACAGTTGTGCCTCAGTGAAAACATTGATTGATTGACAGGTCTTTTCTGGTGATGTATTCTGTCGATTGTACAATGTTTATCTGCGTGAGATATAGGTATTGAAACACTAAAGATTTTGGATGACTGGAATTTCATAGGGCTGCAATAAAAGCACTTTAAAAAATAGAACATAATGAATGAATGAGCTTGTAAAAATTTTTCACACATGATATTGTTAGCATTGAGTTTATTGATTCTGTACAAGGTATATATTGAGTGAATGGGCATACAAGTGCCATAGGTTTGCATGGAAGGTATGAGGGCCCACAGGGTTTAGTGGAGGGGCATAGGTTGGCATGGATGATATGAGAGGTCATGGGGCATGGGGAGGGCATAGAGTGTTTGTGTAGTAGGGGAAGGGTAGAGTGGGTGTGAGGGCTGTTTTTGGTTTGAATTTATTACAACTGGAATGAAATCTGGAAGTACTGAGGCTGGCCTTTTAACCAGTCCATCTTGGCACCTGTCAGCCCTACAGCTGTCTCTGCACTTTTTCCAGGGCTGGAGGCCAGACTCTTCACACATCCCACCCCGCATGAAAATCCCACCTTTGCAGGCACTTTCTCTGGGGTGGGCACATTGAGCCAGGAAATTTCCTAACTCCCGGTACCCAGCTCTCAGCTGAAAATCTAGGCCAGAGTTAACATTACAGCTTGAGGTCCTTTCTTCAGAAAAAGGTTGAATATTTTCCTGCAATGTGTTTATCTCTGTTTTATATCTGTTTAATTTAATGACAAATTCATTCCATCTTGATATATTTGTCTCTAACCTGTCAACAAATGTTTTGCTAAGTCTGTAGGGCCCACCACAGGTGTTCAGTACTTAACGTGCAAATTATGAGCCTGTCTTTTTTTAAAGATCTCTGTGAGATCAAAATTAGTCAGCAATTAGCAGAGCAGGTGCCTTTTTTCCCAGGATTCTTCAATGACTTAGCCATTCATTGCCAGATATGGTTGGACCACTGGATCACGTTCCTCTGTGAAAACTGCTCATTACAACAGAAAAGCTCTGGAATGCAAAGATAATTCCTGGCTTCCTTTATCTACGATCAACCATCTTCTTAACCCTCTTCCCTTCCCACCCTTACCAACAGCAAGAGTCAGGTATTTATGGAAATCATTGTCAGTAAGTTTGAGCCCAGTTGTTATGTTGCATTCCTAAACCAAACCAAACTTCCCCAAGGTTTCCACCATGGCAGCTGTTAACCTTGTCTAGTTACTCCTCATCTTGCCTCTGCTCTCACTAGAATCATCTTGTCAATGGGGTCCAACTCCTTTTCTATAAACTTTTTAATCTGTTGACCTCCCAACTTCCCTTCCTGGCCCATATGCTAACTAACAGATAAGCACAGTAAGAAGCCTGACAATACCAGGTTAAAATCCAACAGGTTTATTTGGCAGCACAAGGTTTTGGACGAACATTCCTTCTTCACCTGAAGAAGGACCAAACTCAGAAAGCTTTAAGGACATAAGAACATAAGAAATAGGAGCAGGAGTAGGCCATCTAGCCCTAATTAATTCCATCCTTGTCTCTGGCCACTCTCTCAAGGTGAGCAGACAATTTGCTGTTTCAGGAGATTCTAAACTGGAATCCCATAAATGGGATTCCAATAATTGCCGGTCCCATAAACTTGCCTTCACAAAGATACCCTCTTCTTTAATAATAATAATCCTTTAATAATAATCCTTCTCCAAGCCAGCTTTATCAACTGTTGGTAAAGGATTCATCTATGTTATACCTACCTCCAGACTTGGCTTTCTCAATGCTGTCCTGACCAGCTTCACATCTTCAACCTCCATGAGCTTGAAATCATCCAAAGCTCTGCTGCCTATACCCTAGAGGACCAAGTTCCTTCTACACATCATCCCATCTTATTGACCTACACTGGCACTCGGGCCAGCAAAACTTTAATTTTAAAATTCCCATTCTCATGCTGAAAGTCTATCATGACATTGCTCCTTATCTCTGTGATCACATCTAGCTCTGCAACCCCCTGAGATTGCTGCATTCCTCCAACTTTGCCATTTTGTTCCTAGTTATGAACATGTCAGTTTGAATCCTCCTGTTGTTAGAACTTAAGGTGAACAGAGGGAATACTTGATGAACTTTAATGACCAGAATGTTTTATGATGCATTAGTTATTGAAAAATGAGCATGTATCTTTTCTTACAGTCCATATCATGACTGATCACTTTTTTAAAATAAAGGAATTCCTGTGATGCCAACAGAAAAAATTGAACAAAATTTCTCTTTTTAAAACTGAAACAAACCAAATCGAATTGACACAATTCAAACAGTAATTAACAGGTAAAGAATATTTCAACTAAAAAGGTAAATTTAACTTTAGGAAGTAGATACAACAAAGGTGTGTCTTGCATTACTTCCCCCACAAATGTGGGACCATGGCAATTTCAGGCTTTCCAACTCAGCCCCTGCTATGTAAGATCTCTCACTCCCACTCAGTTGAACTCACCAGCAGCTGTATTCCACCAGAATTCCCCTAGACACAATTATCACTACCAAGGTTCACGTCAATGAGCTCTTTCTCACTTGAGACCTGATAGCGCAGAATTCCCAGAGACTCCCTTCTCCAATATCTTTAAGCAGCCTGGCAAACTCTGACAATATGTAAAAAAAACAGTAATGGGTCTTGTTCCATCCAACAGCTTCTTGCCCTTCCTGTCTTAAATTTTCTGCTTTCTAAATATACGAAAAAGGAACACATCCTCTTTTCCCATCTCTGTTTTAACACGAACACCTGTTCAAAACCTGCCAAACAGAAAACTATTACACTCAGAAAAAACCTTGTCCATTTTTCCTTTACACAAACCCTGAGTCTGTTCTGAAATGCCAAACAGGAAAAAGTGGCTAACCCAACCCCACAGCAACTAGCTTTCAATTTACCCCCTGCTTCTTGGCAGCTCATCACAAGGCAACTTCAGCTCACATGGGCATTTCTTGGAACCTACTGAAACCAATTAACTCTCTGTCAGAATACTCCCTAGCTCACCCTGCTTTTAAAAGGGGCATCATGCAAAAGAAAAGTATGCTTTTCCCCCAAGCACATTGGCCATCATACTTAAGAAGCATCAGTTCTGAAGAAATAAAACTGCCTTTACCTCAATAAAACACAATACTGGCTTAGTGCCAAAGAAATAACTTGGATGGAGCAATTCATACAGAAAAATCAAACTTGAGATACATGTGCAGGTTATTTGTTCAATAATTTGGGAGAGCAATGACTGAAGTCTTTCTGAGTAATCTAAGAGAAGAAGTTGGTGTCCAACTGTTCTATTCAGAAGCAATCTTCCTGCTTGCTCAGTGTGAACTGAACATGAACACTTACTCCTATATCAATCTTTCCATTTCAGTTTAAATTGTCTTTTAAACATTTTAGCTCTACTTTATTAGATATGCTTTATATAACATTCCCCATTTTATAACAGACCTGAATTGAAATCAATAAATCCAGCAAATTTAGGATATTTTAACTCCAGCATAGTGTAGTGTAAATCCTTGGAGGATATAGCTCATTAATAAGCTGCTTCAATTTTGTACAAATCACTATAATATGTTGGCTGGCACCCAATTAGATCATTATAGCATTATATTTGAGATGTGGTGCTGAGAGACTAAATGTTCAAATGATTAATACAGTTACTTTTAGGGAGGAAAAAGATTGGAATAATTAATTTTTTCTCACGACTTTCTTTTGTGGTGCTTCAGATTTATTTAACCAGACAACCTGAAAGTGTGGGACAAATTGTACTGTACTTGCTGCAGTACTGAAGGCCTTCAAAAATATGCAGTTTGTATACAAAAAAAATGAACTTTTAAAGTTTTAACATAAACTAACAATCACTCATCATTCAGGGGCTTTGGAATGTAAAAATCCAAGCAATCCCTGAGCTCTAACTGTGAGACACTATTGATTTTCTCGACTAAATTCTAAAACCTTTGGTCTTCCCAGGGAAGAAGAGCTGTGCCTGTCACTAAACTCCCGATATGTTCTGTCATTAGCCACTCTTATGCTGACACTGGCTTCCCTGCCCCGGACCAGCAGGAGGGCAGATACTGTTTTCATGCCTGAGTGAAAAACATTTGGAGCTCAAATTTCCTTTCATTTGCTGCTATACAAGAGAAGTCCTACTTTTTACTCAGAAGTCCTTGTCAGTAATTGTTTCTGTCAATACTAGTGGAAACTATGACTTTAATAGAAGTAGCATTTGGTGAGAAGAGAATGAACTGAATCATCAGGATCAGTGGTAGATAACTTAACTCCTTCCAACCAAAGATTATTTCACTGTTTGTATTAGCTTTACAGTGACAGTAGTTTGAATGATTTTCCTGGTTAGCTTTTCACTTACTTCAAATGGGTTAATAAATGCAAACAGAGATCTACAATTCTCTGGCTACCATTATAATTGGAAAATAAAACTTACATCTATAAAATTCTTTATTATATTGCCCAAATGGTTCAATGTGCTTCACATAATGAATTTCTTCTGGAGCATAGGGATTTTTGTATAAGCAAATATGAAGGTGTTCTTCACTAGCAACACTCACAAAGAATAATGCAAAGTTTGAGCAGTTAATTTATGTTGGCTGAGGAAGTAATGTTGGATAAGCCACCTGGGGAATTCCTTGTTCTCCTTTGAACAGTGCCATTGGATATTTAATGTTAGTTCTAATCTTAAAATGAAGGAGTAGACAAAAGTAATGCAATGGATGTCATAAACTTTTCTTCATGTAAAGTTGAAAATACCTTAGATATTGTATCATTCATTAGGCTCACGAGAGGTTAAGGCATGTGGAATCAGGGGCAAATAGCTGAATAGATAGCAAAGTGGCTACAAATAGAAAGCCAAGGTACTGGTAAAGAGGAATTATTCAGTTTGGAGGAAATTAGAAAGGATGGACAAAGAATGAGACAATTCACTCCTCTTTAACCTGTGATTATCCCTCTCTCCACTCGCATTGTTTGTACCTGTAGACACTTGACTACCTTTTAAGACTTGGATTCTAACCATTTCCTATGTTAGAGACACACAGTACGAGGGGCCATGGACTTAGGGTGAGGGGGGAGAGTTATAACATGGATATTAGGGGGAGGTTTTTCACACAGAGGATAGTGGGGGTATGGAATGCTCTGCCAAGCAAGGTGGTGGAGGCAAGCACACTGGAGTTGTTTAAGAGTTACTTAGACAGGCAAATGAGTGGGTTGGAGATGGGAGGATATAGGAGATTGTCTTAAATAAGGTTCATTAGCATTGGGACGTCCCTGGTAATGTAAAAGGATGTGGGATGATACTAATGTTTTTCTCTTTTAATTCACAGGTTTTAAGTCGGTCTGCCTTGTTGCCCAACGAGGGGCATACACGCGATGGGTCGTACTAGGCTGCTCTTGGATGTTCGAGAATAGCCTAGTGCTTCATGTCGTTAGTGTGTGCTTAAACTGGACCAGATGCTGGGCAACACGACAGCTCAGTGACTATCACTGTTTGCTGTGCAGACACATGGATTTGGGCCAGTGTCTGTGGGAGTTTGTGCGTTCTCCCCGTGCTTGCGTGGGTTTTCTCCAGGTGCTCCGGTTTCCTCCCACACCCTAAAGATGTGCTATTAGGCTGACTGGTGGTAATAAATTGTCCCTAAATTAGTTTGCCTCAATGTGGAATGACATAAGCATAGATAAGGGTCATGGGTGTGGGGGGGACTGGAAATGTTAAAATGGGGTGTGGGCTCGTTGGACCGAAGGGCCTGTTTCCCAGGTTGTTTTTGTTCTTTGTTCATTATCTTGCAATTGTGCCTTTGTCCATATATGCCATGTCTGTGAACCTAACTTTCCACTCACCTGATGAAGGAGCAGCACTCCAAAAGCTCATGATACCAAATAAACCTGTTGGACTTTAACCTGGTGTTACAAGACTTCTTACTGTACTCATAAATAACATGAATAATTTAAACTCAATATCCAAATTTTCAGATGATATACCAAACTAGGGCTATATTTAACACCGATAAAGAAAGAAACATAATACAAGAAGGCATTTGAAAACTTGCTAACTTGACAATTAAGTGGCATATGTACTTTAAACTAAATAAATATGCAGTAACGTGCTTTGTTGTGAAAAATGGTAACATGATTAGAAAATAAAAAACTGAAAGGAGTTGGAGAAGAAACAGATCACTGAAAGTAGCCTCACTGTTTAGCATACAATTAAAACTGCCAACAAAGCATGGAGATTTATTTCTAGGGTGTAGAATTCAAAAGCAGTGATGTTATGTCATACCTGCATGGGACGATGGTCAGGATTTAGTTAAGAATGCTAAAAAGCAATCCTACTCCCCTCATGGGGTTACTACTGGCAATAAATATTACTGGACTAACCATATAAATGCTGTGGCGACGTGACTAGGTCAGAGGCTGGGAACTTTGTGGAGGGTAAATCACCTTCTAAAATGCCAAAGCCTGTCCACCATAAGGCAGAAGTCACTTGTCTGGGTGAATGCAACTCCAACAACAATTAAGAGGTTCAATGCCATCCAGGACAAAGTAGCCTGTTGATGAACACCACGTCCACTACCTTAAGCATTCATTCCCTTCTCCAACACACAGTGACAGCAGTATGTACCATATATACCATTTGCAAGATGCACTTGGGCAACTCCCAAGTCTCCTTTGACAGCAAATTCCAAACACACAAAATCTATCATCTAGAAGAGCAGGGTAGTAGGCACTTGGGAATATCACCAAATGCAAGATCTCTTCTAACCCAAACACCATCCTGACCTGGAATTGTATTGCTGTTCCTTCACTCCACTGGCAATACATGAATCGAGGTAAATTTATACTTTAAGATCATACTGTCCTTTTATACTTTCATAGAATCCCTACAATGCAGAAGGAGGCCATTCGGCCCATCGAGCCTGTGCCACTAAAAATCCCACCCAGGCCCTAACCCTGTAACCCCATGTATTTACCCTGATAATTTCCCCGACATTAAGGGGCAATTTAGCATAGCCAATCAACCTAACCTGCACATCTTTGGAAAGTGGGAGGAAACTGGAGCACCCGGAGGAAACCCACGCAGACAGGTCTGGAGAACATGCAAACTTTAACCCTTTAATGAAATCACTTCCCATTCTTCTAAACTCCAGAAAGTGTAGGCCCATTCTACTCAATTGCTCCTTAATCGACAGTCCTCTCTTAGGCAAAAAGACACAAAGGGACTGGGGCGGTCAATGGGTTGCTGACTTCGGAACAGTTTTTCCTTTTTAATAATAACTTTTGCGGTTCCTGACAAAGTCTGTAATTGTGCATCATTACATTGGTGATGAGGATGGGACAGATTATGAGAGCACTGCCTGAATTGGCCAATACAGTCAAAAGTTTTGAAATGGATAGGAAAGAAATGAAGAGAAAATAGCTCCTGAGAAACAAGAAATGTGACTTTGTGTTTAAGGAAAAATAGAATTTAATAACAAAAGACAGTTGCTGCAGAATTTTTGATGAGAGGAAACAAAAAGAACACAAAGCAATGTTTTCAGTGAAAAGGGAAAACTGCCCCAAGGAGCTGGGGGACCTTTCCCAGAAGTGTGGGAAAATAAAGAGCCGACTGGGGGATCTGCCTAGAGATCCCTCAACCAAGGGACTGCAGACAGCAGTCTGTTCTGATGTTTTGATGCAGCAGAAGCAAAAAAACTGCAGAGATCACTGAGAACTTTCCATTAATAAAAGAAAATGAAGTTTTAAAAGTTAAAAGAAGGCTTAAATGAAGAGCATCAGGTTCCCACCAAAATTTCTAAAGCATGGGAAAAGCACATAGACAGAACCAACCAACAGCTGCTAACAGTTAAAAAAAGATGATAGTCTGAAAGTGATAATACATTTAAAGTGGTAAATCATTTAAAGTGGTAATATGTTTAATGTGTAAATGTACTTCAAGCGGAAACCGCAAGAAAAGAAGACGTTCATGGACAAGAAAATTGGAGAAGACCCCAGGGAGAGGGCAACTCTCAACAAAGGTCCATAAGCAATGAAAACCATAAGGCAAGTGCCATGCAAGCTCTCAGAGGAGGCAATGAAGACCTCAAGGAAGAGGCAATGGGACGACTTCAGAGGATCAATGAAAGAACCAGAAAGTGGGGCTATTTCCAATGGAATAATTCCACATACACTTCGATTATAGTTTCACCTTTGCATGATGCAGTTTGCAGTTGACATTCATCCAATTAATAGAGATTTGTTTGTTACTAAATTTGCTGCATGGCATTCAACTTGAATTCATGCTCAGGCCAGTTCTAAAAGTTTATTGAAGAAATATTCTTTCCCAAGGGCTTGATCTTTTAATTTTCTGGGTTGCAGCAGTGAATATGCACTTATTTACTTGTCGATGTAAGCTAAAGGCATCTTATGCTGTGAAGCCATAAAAATGTGTTTTTGTTTTCTTAAATTCAATTGGCACAATAAATTGTTGACTTAGACCACTTTGCACAATGGCATACAAAACAAGGGTCTGAAAATTCAGGCCTGGTCGAGAGTTAAACATCACAGTTGAGGTCCAGATGTCAAAGTACTTGTGAAAATGCCATGTGAAATATTGAAAAGCAGAAGGAATAGATGGGATTTTATGGCCTTGCTCGAGTGAGACTGGAAATTCCCCCCAGAAGTCAACAGACATTTCCGTTGTCCACTCCTCGCCAGCTCCGATTCCATGGTGGGCGGGGCGGTAGCTTTCTGGCAAATATCTTAAATTTTAAATTAATTGACCATGCAAGAAATGTATTATTGTTTCGAATTGACTCAGTTTTCCAGAAGAAGATCAAAAAACATTTCAATGTTTACTTCATTGCTTTCAATCCCCCCCATCTCAGAAAATCCTTTTTCAATCTCAGGTTTCATTAGAATCATACAATAATATAACAAGAATATGTATGCTGGAAATGTGTAAAACACTAGTCAGACCATAACTGGATTATTCTGTGTAGTTCTGGTCACTGCACTATTGGAAAGATTTGATTGCAACTGGAAGGGTATAGAGGTGATTTACAAAGCTGTTCCCCAGATCAGACAATTTTAGTTATGAGGAAAGATTGGATAGACTGGAGTTGTTTTCCCTGAAACCAAGGTTGAAGAGGGAAAACTAAATTGAAGTGTATATAATTCAGAGAGACAGATGGATTGGAAGGCCCAATTCCCCTAAGGATTTACGGAAAGAGGTAGGAGATTTAGAGGCCATTCACATGTTTCACTCAGAGGATGGTGAAGATCTGGAACTCACTGCCTAAAGTGTCATAAGGTGCAATAGTGGCACGGTGGCACAGTGGTTAGCACTGCTGTCTCACAGTGTCAGAGGCCTGAGTTCAATTCTGACCTCAGGTAACTGTCGCCCTGGAGTTTCTACGTTCTCTCCATTCTGCTTGGGTTTCCTTCAGATGCTTCAGCTTCCTCCCATGCTCCAAAACGTGTGCAGTTGAAGTAGATTAGCCATGCTAAATAGCCCCTTAGTGACCGTGAGATTAGCAGGGTAAATTGTGGGGTTACAAGGATAGGGCTTATATGGATTGTTGCTGGTGCAGGCTCAGTGAGCTGAATGGCCTCCTTCTTCACTGTGGGGATTCTATGAATCGTAGACCAAGAGGTTTAAAATAGGATTAGGCTACTTGTCAGTGAATGTTGCTACTGGAGATTATCATAAGGCAGCAAAGAGGGAAAAAATTTAGAAGTGCAGTTCTTACCGAGTAGGTAGTTTCGTAAGCATTTAGGCTGCAAGTACTGGGGTATGTTGGGGGCCATGAGCCAGCAGGGATCACGGGGAAATAAGAGGCAAGACCAGGAACCCTGATAGTTGGACTGATGACAAGTCCAGCCAGGCCTGAATATGGGAATAAACTACTCTGAAATAGGGACAAATAGCAATGAGCTACAGCAGATGTAGACTGCTGGGCATGAGAAGTGCAGAGGTGAAACATGGGGCAGGAAGGTAATGAGGACTGTTGCCTCAGTGTGCGATGTATCACCAAAGCACAAGCTACCTTGTTGTATAAGAGCATCAATGCAATGAGGTACTTGACCACTCCAGGCAGATAGTTTCTGACATGTGTCCTGATTGAGGATCACCTCAGGCCTTGCAGGCCTTGTCAGTATGTCTGCCAGTATCCGAAAAGGTCACTCTGCCTTTGAGCCACAGAGCATTTGCCTCTGGGTCATTCCAATGATCGGCAACAGACCTTGCTGGCATTTCTCAGCCAGCAGCATGTCACAGCATGAAACAGCCTTGAGAGAATAGGGGAATATAGAGTTCCAAACAGATGGGGCAATGCCGGCTCGGAGACCGCTGGAATTTGCCTCCATCACTGGATTCCCCCAGGTACGGGGTGGGGAGGGGGTTTCCAGACCCATGTCACCATCAGGATGTCACTGAAAAATCAGAAAAATCCATCTTTCAGAAGGCCTTCCACTCCCGAAGCATTCATTTGGTCCGTGGCCATGACAAATAGTTTCTGTTGATACATGCACATTACCCTGGCAGTTAGGATATGTTGGGAACTTTCCACACTTTAGCAGCAATCTCTCTCAGTCTCTCAGATGAGACTGGATTGGCTGTATCAGCTCAATCTCCTAAGAACTGTGGCAGCAAGTGTTTGGCAACAGCTCCAACTCTGCAAGTCAACAATAGCCCTGCATATACAATCACACACCAGCACTGCAGTGAGTCCTAGACTCTGTGTCGGGGTACATAAGAGTGCAAGGAAAAATCCATCAACAATACCTACACTGCATCCTCCAGATTCCGGGGACGATCTTAAAGCCAGATCCACAAGAATTCAGGCAAAACTTCTGCAAAGCACCAATTTCCATGGATAGCTTACTATGTGTGGATGGCCCTAAAGATGTCTCTCCTCTGCCAAATATTGCTTACTCAATTCTCAAAAGGTAAACATTCCAGGGAGGAGAAGGAAAAACTTCAAAGATACTCTGAAGTTCTCCTTGAAGAGTGGCAGCATTAACATTAATAACTGGGAGAAACTGCTACCAATTATTCAAAATGGTGACGACTTGTCCATCAAACTGCACCTGGCTTTGTGACAACCTCTTAATGATGAGACAGAGTGGTGGCAGAGACAGATAGGAAAGGAAGCAAATCCTGCATGCTGGATCCCATGTGGGACATCCTGGTCCACTGTTCAAAAATCTGTGGTCAAGAGTGGGACTGTTCAGTCACATGATGATCCATGGTAGAATGTTGCGACCCTGAGTAGGTGCCACCCTCGAGTCAAGGGACAGCTACTTCTACTGTTGATGATTATCCTGGCAGCTTCCATGATGTCTTCAACCTCAGACAATCACAAATGTTGAAATTCTCCGTGGCATTAGCGAGCATCTGAATGGCTGCCTGGGGATAAGCAATATCCATTGAAAAGATGATTCCTGATATTTTTGCATCACATTTCAGTGGAGGTACAAAAGCGTTCCCCTAATGTCATCTGGTCACGAGGGCTACATTGTACAAAGTAAATTAAACAGGCCATTCACTTTCTGAAAATGTGGTTCCAGTGTTTTGAGAAGTCAGGTGGAGCTTTCCAGGCATGTTCTCAAGTGTATTGTGCATTTTGATGGTCTGCTGTGCTCTCCAGAGAAGTGTGAACCTGAGAGAAAGAGAAGCATTAGCATGGTAAAGTTTCTTGGAGGATGAGGAAGTGGAAGAAGAATATAGGAACATGGAAGATAGGAGCAGGAGTATTCACCTTTTGCTTCCCAAATAAAGGCTGCTCTACAACTCATTTAGAGTTGTCTACAACTCCTGGCTCAATGTCATTTTCTAAACTATCCTGAGATCCCTTAATCCTGCCCTTTCCCCTTTTTTGTGATGAAAATATTTTACACAGACTGTGTCAGTTGTCTATACGACATCCTACATCCGCTTTAGGAAGTTGGGGAATTTCCTGATTCAGTTATTGTTTCCGATTTCTGATGGATTGCTGACTGTGAGATGCGACTTGATTTATTGTCTCATGGTACTTTCAATATTCGTGTTTTTTTTTCTTTTTGTTACAAATCAGATCTTCCCAGGATGACAGTGGTAGTGGGAAATTAAAGCTACTTGTCTTCGATTTTGCAGGAGAATTATGCACCATAGCTCCTGATTTAAATTTGTCTCTGATACTTAAACAGTAGTTTGAGAAATCACTTAAATTCTTTGGTTTGACATTTGATGAATGATACGGTCAGTATCTAATTTGGAACTGCCTTAGCTTGAGGAGGTAAATCATGTCAATTGCATATTAAAAGTGTAAAGAAACCAAGATATGAACTCTGTTGCTATTGTGCATTCAGCTTCTACATCAATTCACAAATGCCATTTATTCTGCTTTACTTGTAGTCATGAGACACTTTTTGATTTTTTTTTCCTTGCAAGCTACATTATGCAGCCTTTGAAGCCTAATCAGTCTGTGTCAGAAACACAGCAGTATGTCTGCCTATGTGTATGAGGAAAATTGTCTTCTAATAACTGATAGCCTCTGCTAAACAGATTCTTTTGCTGCACACCAAAACTCCCATTTAGAAAAGTGAATTTACTTTGCCTTGTGACATAAAAAAAACCTTCGCATTCACTGGGCTTTGCTGTACTTCACAAGATGCGGTAAATATTTAATGAAAATTAGGTCAGTGATAATTCAGTATTTGCTCAGTCGTTGTATGATCATAAGTACATGTACTGTCAACATTTTGTCGTTCCACATGGGTCATTTGAGATTCACTCTATCTTTTTAACATACAATTTGAATATATTACACTGGGGAGAATAAAAGACCAGTTTCTCAGTTACTTTGGCCTTTTCCCCATCAACTCTTGCATTAAGTAGACTTGGAGACAATAACAAAGGATTCATCAAGCCTCTTTATGACAAATAGCACAGAATATGCTCAAAAATTGGTCCGAAGTAAATATGGATTTGCACTGTACTCAGTGTTAATTCATATCTGTTACTGCTTATTATTCATTAAATACGTATTGAAAAATGCTTTGATTAAAGGCAATTTAATACCAGCAGAGTACAGAGTGACAGCACCCAGTGAAGAAGGCTGAAGCTCTTTCAAGACACAAAAAATATAACCATCAGGGTCAGTGCTACAAATAACTAAGTATTTTATAGTCAAATAAAGGAAGTTAAATAACAACGTTAGGCAAGAAAATGTGCTTATAGACATTAAGCCGTCTGTATAAAATTGATTAGAATAACACAAATGGAAAAATACAATCATTATCTTCTTAAAAATAAATGCGTTCAATTAGTACCAATCATCATAGTGAGATATTAATTTAGTTAATATGCAAAGCACATGCAGTACAACATAATCCCCAATTGCTTGATGACATTTGATGCACTGCTCAAGGCCTAATGCAAAACACAGCTCTATATCTTTAATAAATCTGACTGCTTTTTAATGACATTCTAACAATATATAGCAGTCTAATAAATAGCTCATGCTTATGGGTAAGGGCTTGTCTTAAATAAAAAAAAGGAAATGTGACTTAGTTAATTAGACCATTCTTTACTGGTTGTCATCCAGTGTCAAACTAGGCTTTTTTTTCAGTGTTAGTTTCTAGGCCCATATTGTTTCATTTTTATCTGAGCAAATGTTTACGTTTTATTATCAAATGATTATTTAAATTATGAGGAAATTCCTCAAAATGTAAAGTTCACAGTCATGCCAGGAGTAGCATTTTTCACCTTGGTAAAACTTGGTCATGGCATGTGGGTATTTCTGGCAATGTCAGCATTTATCACATGTTTCCAACTGCCCTTAAGAAGGTGGTTGTGAGCTGCCTTCTTGAACCACTGTATTTTGTGTGGCGAAAGTACATGCACAGTGCTGTAAAGGTGGGTGTTTCAGGATTTTGACTCAGTGATGATAAAGGAGTGATGATCTCTGCTTTGGTATGAAGGGTGCATGGTTTGAAGGGGAAGTAGTGGGTGGTGATGTGTCTATTTCCTTGCTGCCTTTGGCCTTCTAGGTGGTAGAGATTGTGTGTTTGGAATAAACTTTGATGAGCATCTGCTTTGCATCTTGTATACAACCATGGCACAACTACGGTGGAGGAAGAGAATGCTTGAAGTAATGTTTGGGAGTAAAGTGGGCCTCTTTGTCTTGGATGGTTTTGAGCTTCATAATTGTTGTTGACACAACAACTTCATATCCCCATAACTTTGAAGACCAGCCATGTCAGTCCTGCTGCAAAATTTCAAACCAGGACTAAATCATCAACTTGGAAAACTCTTGCCATTGTTCATACTGGTGGGATCTTACAATCGTGCCGATGGTGCACTTCATTGTGGTGTTCTTGGCAGTGAGGGATGTCCCGTTGACAGTGGCAGGACAATAACATCCAGCCACCAGAGGAGGGCATGCTACCTCCCGCCTCTGTCAAACATGCCACAGAGAGGGAGAAAAATCCTGCCCTCCGTCTTTTTTTCTTGAGTCATGACTTTCTTTCTGGGATCCCCCCTCCCCTCCAAATCTGGGACTATCATATCCAACAGTAAGCAAGTCCATAAGCAACATCCCATTGGTAGCTCAGCTGGCATTACCCTTGTGGTCACATTTGGCGTGGTATTGTATGACAACAAGAAACTGGCTACATGTAGAGGTAGGCCTATTAACTAATTTATCCATTGATGATTTGAATGTTTGTATAATGCATTCCGCTAACCTATTGGGGGCTGGGTAGTCAGGTGCTGACCTAACATGGCAAATACTACTTGATTTGACAAATTTTCAAAACTCCTCCACTGTAAATGATGTGCCATTGTCCGAATCTAGGATGCCATTGATGGCAAAAATATTCCTCAATTTGTCAATTGTGGTAGTGGTCATTGTGGGCTTCATCAATTGGACTTTCAACCATTTGGAATGTGATATAAGAAACACATGGCCCATTAAAATATCTATGTAGCCTTGCCTGTGATCTATCTGGTCACTCCCAAGGATGCATATTCGACAGTAGTGACAATGCCTTTTTGGCTTCACAAATGGGGCATTGACGGACCAATCTTTTGATTTCTTTATCAATGCCTGGCCACCAAACATAATTTCAGGCTAGTGCTTTCACCCTTCTTTGCCCTGGATGTGCATTGTGCAATTTGTGTAATGAAAGTGGCCTCCCTTGGGGTGGAAATACAATATGACGTCCCCCCCACCTCCTCCCTCCACAGTAACACACCATCCTCATGTGTTACCTCTGTTCTTCTTTTTCGATGCGCTTTAAGTAGCTCTGACTTATCATATTGTCAACCTTGCATCACCAGCTTCTGAACTTTTGATAACAGTGCGTCTCTTTTGGTCCAAGTTTTTATGTTTTTAGCTGAGTATGGCAAAGTCTCTATTGAGTGCAGTACCAGCGCTATCTCTTGTGGGGCTGCTGGTGATCCTTCTGTTTTGCGCAAGGGCAAATATTTGTGCCCCTGGATGATTCCGGAAGATTTAACCATACACTGCTGTCCCATCTCTGTCCCATTGCAGAGGGAGGTGTGGCATGGTCTATCTCCTCTGAATCAACTTAATAACGGCTTGTGATCTTATGCTGTTGTAAAATGTCATCCAAAATTATACTGATGAAACTTTTTCACTGCATAAATGACCACCAGCCTTTCTTTATCTGTTTAGGGAATACTTTTTTTCTTCCACATTTGATAATGTGCTCAACACAAAGGCAATTGTCCTTTCTACGCCATTGAGCATTCAGTGGGACAAAACTGCTCCCATTCCATATGGTGATGCATCGCCAGTAACTACCAACAGCATGATTAGATCAATATGCATCGATAATGTTGACAACTGCAAAGCTTGCTTTATTTTTCTGAATCCTTCGTTTTGTTCCTCTTCCCACTGTGAACGCTAATGTTCCTTTAACAGCTAGTGAAATGAAGCTAAAGTGGTAGACACATTTTGTAAGAATCTACCACAATAATTTACCATGCCAAAATACGAAAGTGTTTGTTACCAACAATAAATAGTTATTTACAAACAGGGCCTGACAGAATTAAATATGCGACTATTCTCCTCTCCTCCCTGGCTCCAACTGAGAATCCTTCCCAATCAGCGATATGTGCCCTTGCACCGATTGTCTCGGCTTAACACTTTGCTATTCCATAGCATTTGGCATGATCACGTGACCCTCAGGGAATGTTCCCTTATGTGGACTACAATACTGCACTGAGCAAAAAGAATGATATTTCTGATTGTTGCAGCTCAATCCTTTCAACCCTAATGCATTGCTGCAGATATTCCTCAGGGTAGTGGCCCAGATCTAAACATTTTCAACTACATCTGGGATCTTCCCTCCAACTTATGGCCAGTAAGGCGGTGGGCTGGTGGGGAGTTACCTGATTCACAATGTCTCAGATACTGAAACAGTCCTTTCCTGGGTTGATAGGAGGCAAGTAACATTGGTACTGAAACATGCCAGGCAATGGGGTGGCATGGTGGCACAGTGGTTAGCACTGCTGCCTCACAGTGCCAGGGACCTAGGTTCAATTCCGGCCTCGTGCGACTGTCTGGGTGGAGTTTGCATGCTCTCCCCATGTCTGAGTGGGCTTCCTCAGGGTGCTCCAGTTTCCTCCCACAGTCCAAAGATGTGCGGGCTAGGTTGATTAGCCATGCTAAATTGACCCTTAGTGTCAGGCAAATTAGTAGATTAAAGACATGGGGACAGGGCGTAGGTGGGATTGTTGTTTGTGCAGGCTTGATGGTCTGAATGGCCTCCTTCTGCACTGTAGGGATTCTATCATTCTACGAATGACCATCTCTAAAATAAGAGAATCTTCTTACATTGATCCATCACTGAATCCCTCGCCATCAACATCCTGAGGGATTAAGAACTGACCAGAAACTTAACTGGATCTCCCATTAAAATAATGTGACAATAGAAATTCAGAGGCTGGGAGTTCTGTGACAAATAACTGGCATCCTATCTCCTCAAAGCCTGTTCACTAATTAAGTTTTTTTTAATTATTCGTCACAAGTAGGCTTGTATTAACACTGCAATGAAGTTGCTTTGGAAAATCCCTGAGTCACCACACTCCAGCACCACTTTAGATACACTGAGGGAGAATTTAGCATGTCCAATGCACCTAACCAGCACATCTTTTGGATTATGGGAGAAAACTGGAGCACCCAGAGGAAACCCATGTAGACACGGGGAGAAAGTGCAGGCTCTGCACAGACAGTGACCCAAGCTGGGAATTGAACCTGGATCCCTGTCACTGTGAGAAAGCAGTGCTAATCAAAGTACAGATGAGCAATGTTGTGGAATACTTCACATTTGGTCTATACAAATGCAGCTCCAACAGCACTCAGTGGGCTTAAAGCGAATCAAAACAAACTAACCTGCTTGTTCATCACCCCACCCACTACTTTAAACATTCACTCCCTTCAACACCAGTAATGCACAGTAGCAGCAGTGTGTACCATCTCCAAGATGCATTATAGCAAATTACCAAGGCTTCTTAGATAGCACCTTTCAAACCAATGACTCAACAAAGAACTGTGGGCATGTGGGAACACCATCACCCCTCCAGATCACACATCATCCTGACTTCGAGTAATAGTGTTATTCCTTTCAATTGCGGGGTTAAAATCCTGAAACTCCCTCCCTAATTGTTCTCTGAGGGTGTGAAAACACGGTAAAGTCAGGTGTGAGGCCATTAACGCACCTGTACCTGTGTCCGTGCAGATGGCCACTTTACCGAAACCCATGGAATGGCAGCCATCCCATTCACGCCCGAAACAGGTGCAATGGCAATTTAAATGTATTTGCATGCATTTCAATTGAATTAATGAACTGCCCGCCCAACTTTATCAGCATTCCCCCCTTTACCGCAGCGTTTGACGATCCGGAATCGCGCCGAAATGAACCTGCTGAATAAAAATCTGAATCGGGCACTCCAGCTGCTGGAGAATGAGTTCAGAGCTTCCAACGGCTCTCCGACTCAGATCAGTGGCGGGGAGGAGGAGGGAGGCGGGTCAGATCATTCTCTAGTTGGGGGAAGGGGAGTGAGGCCAGATAGTTGTCTGGTGGTGGGGGAGGGGAGGGAGGGCTGATCGTTGTCTGGTGGGGAGAAAGGAGAAGGCAGCAGTAAAGGGGGAAATGATGTTCAGATGTTCCTCTGGGGGGGGGGTGGGGGGGGGGGGGGGTTGCAGTGAGGCCAGACCATTCCCTAGGGGTGGGGGAATGAGGCCAGATCGTTCTTGGTCTGAGGGGGAAGGGTGAGGGCGTGGAGAGGTGGGAGGCAGGTAAGATGTATCTCTGGTGGTGCAGGGAGGCCCGATCGCTCACTGGTGAGAGAGGGCAGATGGATCTCTAGTGGGGTGGGGGTTGCCGGGGGGAGGGGGGCGGTCAGCTGCCGCTTTGCGGACAATCGGTGGAGGGGAGAAAGGGATAGGGAGTCGTGATCAGTCTGGTAGCAGGGGGTGGGTGGACAAGGGGGACAGTGATGTGTGTGGGGGCCATCGCTACCGCTTTTCTCTCCTGGGCCACTTTCTCCGCTTTCCGTGGCCCAGGAGCGATCTGACATGGGCATGCGTTTTCAAATTTTTTTCCAACTGCGCATGCACGGTTTGGAGCTCTGATTGTTTCAGTGGCGCAAATGGGAGCCGCAATTTTTTTTTCACGCTAAGTGCGTACGGGGCCCCCTGAAAGCAAATTTCCAAGTCGGATCTGAATTGCACCCAGATTCAGCACTTAGAATGAAAATGGTAAAATCAGGTCCTTAGTGTACTTGCTCTATGGGGGCTGCAGTCGTTCAAGAAGGTCGTTCACCCACCACCATCTCAAGGGCAATTAGTGATGGGCAATAAATGCTGGCCTAGCCAGGGATTGCCCACTTGCCATGAGCGAATGAAAAAGCTTTCTTTGTCACAGTTTGATACAGCTGGGCCATTTCAGAGTCCAGTTAAGGATAAATCACATTGTTGTGGGGCTAGTGTTATACATAGACCTTAGTGGGTAAACTTAGTAGAAGTTCCTTCCCTGTAGGACATTAACTAACTACTAGGTTTTTAGTGCAATATTTCATGATCAGCATTACTGACACTAACTTTTTAATTCCAGATGTATTTAACTAACTGAATTTAAATTCACAGTTGCCGGAATGGGATTGGAAATCACACCTCTAGATCATTAGGCTGGCCTCTGGATTCCGTAACGTAACCATTATGCTAATGTACCATATTCTGCTGTCAAGATGGATGTTAGTTCTTTGTGTTGGTATATCATACAATCATTGTTTTTTTTCATTATTGCTGATTTCCTCCAGTGCAATCCACTTGTCCTGTCATTGGATGATTGAACATACTGATTATTTTTCTGCAATTTTACACCTCTGTTATCAGATATCCACTGTGAAATTACAGCTCAGACATCAGACATCCATAGCTCAATGTTCTCAATGACCTTCTCATTGATATTGTGAACTCATCTTGGTTCGACATTGCCCATTTTTTAATGAGAAACGATAAATAGGAGAGGAATAACCAAGAGTTATACAAAATAACTGATGCACAAAAAAATTACAGGTATATTTGAGTGCCCTTTATTTGTTCTTGACTTAAGTATTCCATTGCAGTTATGTCACTTCACACATACTAGCCCAAAGGCAACCAGCAATTCACTGGTGACCATCAATTACTTCATATATAAACTAATGATCTGAGTCATTATTTTACCCCTAGTGTAATACATCATGAACTTCAAATGATGCACACAATATGATATATAGTTTTTTTCAGTCCATACTCATTCAGTTGACAGTGATGAAAAACCAAGCAACAAAGCCATTGCTCCATCTGGTTGCTTCATTTAAAAGGTATGTGCTTCCTTTTTCTAAGTACTATATCAATACATGGCTGAGTTAGTTAAAAGAATTTCGGAACAGTAACTTGCTCACCCACCCTTTCAAATAGGTGCTTCAATTACAGCATTTTACTTGAGTGTATTCACTGTACTCATGGATCAGTGTGGAAATACATTTGATAGATATTAATTCACTACCCAATTTAAATGAAGTCATACATTCCTTCCTTATTTTTGTACTTTTACCATATGTCTCTATGCTCAGATTTATAATGGTAAGCAGGAAATATTCACTGAGGGAAGGCACCTTCTGGGCATCTTACAAAGTCATAATCGAAAGGACCTATTTTGCTGCATTTGACTAATAGCATCAGAAAAGGTTATCTCTGATGAATACGCAGCCAACTTGAAGAACAGCAGCTATTTATGAGCTGATCTTACTGGATATTCTGCTTAAGTGTCTCCTGATCTGTGCAAGGTTCATGTTGCTATTGAGAGCATCAAGAAAGCTCACCCCACAAACATTCCCCCCACCTTTCCCTCACTTAACCACTGTGCAGAAGTTTGCAGCAAATAAGACATAGAAGATAGGAACCAGTTGTTGTCATAAAAGGATGTATTGTTTATGTTCAACCACACACGTCTCCAGATCTTTCAGTGAGAAACCAAACAACCTTACAGTAGTTGTTAGACTTGACTTATAGATATCAGGTGGAATCTCCCAACCAGCCCGCAGCAGATTTGGTGCCAGGCAGATGTGGAGAATCAGGCAGGAGCCAAAAATTTGGAAACCTGCTGACATAAAATCAGGTTGCCATTCTCCCAATGGCAGTTCATTCTTCCCACTGGCAGGTGATACAAAAGCCATTTGCATCTCATCAGTGCTCATTAAAACACCTGCCTCTGGTGTCCCATTAGCTTTCCAATCTTGAGTCACATCAGTGGGAATTTACTTTGGCATCAAACCCAATTGCTAATGAATGGTGTGACAAGGCAGTCCTCAGTTCACCAGAGACTACGTGATGAGTGCAACAACTTCATGCCATAGTGCTGTGCTGCTCCTGATGTGCTATTCACCACTCTGCCAGGGCAAACCAGTTCCTAACATATCCATGCTGAACTGGTCTTCATCAACAGCACCGTGCTGCTGGATCCATTGTCCCTCCTGTGTCACCATCTTGATCAGTATTGTGCCTGGGGAGTACAGGGGCCTCCTTCCCGCTGTGTGATGCCACACACCGGTGTCTATCTGGACAGGACAGTGTTACAGGACTCATGTAGCCACCACAACAAAGACCCAAAGTTTGACTAGGGGTGGAGCGCAAGGGAGTGAGGGGTGTATGACCTTACACACACAAGTGAGCAATGTGGAAGGAGGGCCATGCAAGTTGGGGGAAGGGTGAGGAGTCACAATGGCAGGGAAAGAGGCAAGGAGGTCGATGATGAAGATGAACAATGAAAGGCCGAGGGAAGACCAAGGACAGAGAAGCTGAACCGCAACAAACAGCATGGTGGTATAGTGGTTAGCATTGCTGCCTCACAGCACTAGGGATGCAGGTTCAATTCCAGCCTCAGGTCACTGATGGTATGGAGTTGTCCTCAGTGTGGGTTTCCTCCAGGTGCTCCAGTTTCATCACACAGTCCAAAGATGTGTAGGTTAGGTGGATTAGCCATGCTAAATTGACCCTAGTGTCAGGGAGATTAGCAGGGTGAACACGTGGGGTTACAGGGATAGGGCCTGGATAGGATTGTGGTTGGTATGGATTCAATGGGCAAAATGACCTCCTTCTGTACTGTAGGGATTCTATGATTCTATGAAGCCTACATGAAAAGCTCATCAACAAGGGAGGGTTAGAAGGATATCAATCACATCGTCTACTGGAAAGGGATGGATGAAGACTTCAGGTGTCAGGTACAAAGGTCATAGGTAGAGGAGGGCACTCATAATGTTAAAATGGCGGCGTGGGCTCGTTGGGCCGAAGGGCCTGTTTCCAGTGCTGTGTTGTTCTTCGTTCTTTGTTATGTGGTGAGTAGAGGTCCAAGCGTGGCATGGGCACCTTGCAGATGATGGGCTCAGGAGAAGTGGTTGGATCAGGTAATTGACTTCCTCCTGAGGTACTAACATTTACTGTCTGGGTTGCAGACATCCTGTATGGTCTACAAATGGGCTGGAGAGAGTGATACGAGTGTGCTGGACTGTTTTTTAAAACATTTAGCTGGGACTTTGAAACCAGTCAGCTGAGAGCGGGCAGACAAATCAACTGGCCCACCAGGAGAGTTGGAGGGGAACTCGCTTGTGCTTAATTAATAAGCTTCCAATTGTAGAATCTGGCACAGGATCATGCCATCCTGATCGATGGGACAAGTGCCACTGAGTCTCAAAATAGGAGAATTCTGCCTGTAGTTTAAAAAGAAGAAAATAGACCATTGTTATTTTGCCAAGTGTGAACATTCACAGATCTTTTCATTAGTTTTTGAAGATGTATACGTAACTAATTTATTACACACATCCCCTTTAACGCTATAAGCATAGCCACTGTATGATGATATCATTAAACATTTGGACTGCAATTTTACTGTCCCCCCCCGCCACAGGAATTGGAACAGATGAGGGGTGAAGCATAGAAAAGTCCGTTGGCCTTGGATGGGATTTTACGGTTTTGGGATGAGTGAGGACGTAAAGTCACGCCCTTGATCTAGTCACCTTGGTGTCAGTTTCTCTTTATATGTTCCTCCTAACACACAGCAGATTTTGGTGAAGATGGTGGGTTTAGAAATTAGTTACACAAAATGACAGTCGAAGCTGTGATGGATAAAATAATCTAGTTCCCAGTGGGTTAGCTGCTAGGATGGTAAAGATTTTAATTGGGTTATACAAGATCTGATCTTCAAACTGTCTCCTCAGTGAATGGAATGCTGCATGGTTCAACTATTGACCACATAGCCTTTGACAAGTATGACATATTACCCCACATCCCCACCCATGTTCAGATGCAACACAATTATTTTTATGAACTGAACCTGTAAAAAGGTCTGTTCTGCCCTTTACTAGTGCATAAAGTATTGGAGATGCAACGATTCCCTTACTTCTGTAATGAGACTGCATACCTCTCCCTTTGCTTGCCTCCTTCTGAAGATACATCATTCTCTTCTGTCTTCGCAACAGTTTTAGATGTAGGTTAAAAATGTACTTGCAAACCACAGTTCTGACCCTTTGATCATAAAATTTGGTCCAGACAGGCATGAGAAGGATTGTTGGCAGTAAACATAAATTTAAAAAGGTCAGGTGACAAGAAATGTAACATGTTTGAACCAAAGGTTGTGTCACATATATGTAATATTTCCATCTGCTGTCTTTTGTTATTTATTAATTGTATATAACTGAAATCATTTCTCTGCCTTGATTGACAATGTCGTGGTTAATGTCAGCGTGTAACCCGACTGGTTGTACCCTTGTGCTAGACATTCTGTTGAAAGCAGGTAATAGGTTTATTGGAGACGTGTGTGCCATGTTGATGATACCAAGCATTAGTGCTCAGCTTGGAAACCCAAATTCACAAGTGGATTTGGTTATGTAACAGCAGACCACAACAAACAAAAACCAATAAAGTGCATGACATTGCTAACTATAGTGTTTAAGTTTATTTATTAGTGTCTGAAGTAGGCTTACATTAACACTGCAATGAAGTTACTGTGAAAATTCCCTAGTCGCCACACTCCGGCTCATGTCGGGTACACCGAGGGAGAATTTAGTATAGCCAATGCACTAACCAGCATGTCTTTTGAACTGTGGGAGGAAAGCAGAGCACCTGGAGGAAACCCATGCAGACATGGAGAGAACATGCAGACTCCACATAGACAGTGACCCAATCCCAGGTCCCTGGCACTGTGAGGCAGCAGTGCTAATCACTGTGCCACTGTGCTGCCCAATGCATGTAATGTGTTGGTGGTAGATTTAGATTAAAGCTGAGTACAGAGAACATAAACACTAGAAGGACAAAATCCTTATGTTTTTATTTGTATATGGCTGGATCTTGTGAAAGGACTCAGGTGAGCGTTGATCGTAATATTTTTACAGTGAAGTGTATTTAGTGTGCTCTTGAATGATGAGGGTTGAATTGCAAAAGGTTGATTTGCTTTGGAATCACAACATGTTTAGGAAAAGCCTTGCAAGAGGCAGAATGCTTAAAAAAACTGTTAAAATCTATGGAGGCAGGTCTCCCAAATCATGAAGTCACAGTGAATATGCCATTAAAATCCAGAATAAGTCAATCCCTATAATAATGTGGTCGCAAGAAGCCGAGTATTTTGTAGTGAATGCCTCAGCACCCGACTTGTCAAAGTCTTTCCATCATCTACAAAGCCCGAGTCAGGAGTGTGATATCACTCCTGCTCCAACAATTCTGCTCTCCTCTTGCTCCAACCACTCTCAGGCAGTACAAAATCATCCAGAAGAAAGCAGCACCTTTGATTACCACTTCAGCCACCACCTTAAACACTGACTCTGTCCACCACCAGCATGTCAAGGCTCCATTTACAAGGTGCAACACAGCCAAGAATTCCTCAACAGAATTGATCAAACCCATCACCATTACCACCCAGAAGGACAAAGGCAGTAAGCACGTGGTACAGGCAAGTCACATGCTATCCTGATTGGAACTATAATCTCCAGTCCTTCATCCTGACTGAGTAAAAATCTTGGAACTCCCTCGCTACCAGCATGTACCTTCACACAAGGACTATAGTGGTTCAAGAAGGCAGTTTCAAGGGAAGTTCAGTCTGAATACTGAGTGCTGGACTTATCAGCAATCTCCACATCCTGTGAATAAACAAAATAAGTAAATAAAAACCCACTGTTAACAATAATTTCTGAAATCATTAATGAAATATCACAACTCCAGAACACTGTTGCGGTGCTGATGTCAATCTACAGTGGCATTTTAAATAGATGGTAATACTTAGTGAAGTATAAAGGTATGATATAATTAGTAAAAGCACCAAATCATAGAATTGTTATGACGGAGGAAGAGGTCATTTGTCCCATCGTGTCTGCACCACCTCTCCAAATGATTAACATGACTTAGTGCTATTCCCCTGCCTTTTTATGTATCTCTGAACATTGTTTCTATTCAAGTAATCATCATTACCTTCTTGAATACCTCAGTTGAACCTACCTCCAGCACACCTTCAAGCAGTGCATTCCAGATCGGAACCACTCATGTGAGAAAGGCTTTTCTCACTTCACATTTGCTTCTTTTGCAAATCACTTTAACTCTGTGCCCTCTCATCCTTGATCCTGTTATGCCTACTCTGTCCAGCCCCCTCATGATTTTGAACATCTCTATCAAATCTCCTCTTAGTCTTCACTCCAAGGAGAACAATCTAAGCTTTTCCAATCTATCCTCATAACTGAAGTTTCTTATCCCAAACCATTCTTGTGAATTTCTTCTGCACTTTCATCCTTCCTATAGTATGGTACCCAGAACTGTACACAGCAGGGGCGATTTTCAGTTGGAGTTCACCATAGACGAAAATGGTAACGCTGGTGGAAAAACCCACAAGACTGCAGGAATAAAAATCTTCGTGGGGTGGCAAGATCTCATTCTGAGATTTTTCCACCCCTCAGCAGTGACACAATGAGTTTCCTGCCCAGAAAGGGTTCGGGCCTCATTTAGATAAATTTAAATATCACCTTGTTGCCCATTCACTTAACCTGACAATATCTCTTTAGTTTAGTTTATTTATTAGTGTCACAGCAGGCTTATATTAACACTGCAATGAAGTTACTGTAAAAATTCCCGAGTTGCCACACACCGGCACCTGTTCAGGTACATTCAGGGAGATTTTAGCATGGCCAATGCACTTAGCCAGCACATTTTTCAGGCTGTGGAAGGAAACCAGGGCACCAAGAGGAAACCCACACAGACATGGGAAGAATGTGCAGACTCCATACGGAGAGTGACCCAAGCCAGGAATCAAACCTGGGTCCCTGGCACTGTGAGGCAGCAGTGCTAATCACTGTGCCACCATGCTGTCCGCCCTTTGGGTGCTCCTCACAGCTTGCATTTCTATTTAGCTTTGCAGAAAGCCTAGATGCAATGCTCTTTGACTCTTTGTTTAGGTTATTCATATAAAGTACAAACAGCTTAGGCCAGCACTGATCCTTAAAACACTCCGCTGACCATTGCCCACCAACTTGAAAGTGCCCCCCCTATCCCTCGTCTCTGCTTCCTGTGCTATATCATCACCAACTCTATTAGCGCTTATTGTGTGCATTAACCTTTTCAAATGTCTTTTGGAAATCAAAGTATACTACATTTAACTGGTTTCCCCTTTACCTATCCTACCAGTTACACCCTCAAAACACTGCAATAAATTTGTCAAACATGATTTCCCTTTTATAGAATCAGAGAATCATAGAATTTACAGCACAGAGACAGGCCCTTCGGCCCAAACCTATCAACGCCGACCATAAAGCTCATCTGAGCTAACCCCATTTGCCAAAGCAAAGCCTTTCATAAAAACACATTGCCTTGCTCTAACATACTATGCTTTACGAACTGCAATGATAAAGATTCCAGCACTTTCCTGATATCTGATGTTAGGCTAACTGACTTGTAGCCCCCTTTTTTTCCCTCTTCCTCCATTTGCTAAATTTCAATCTGCTGGGATTGTTTCAAAATTGAAGGAATTTTGGAACAAATGCCTCCACATCTTCACAGTTAGCGCTTACTGGGCAGGAAGTCCAAATAGCGAATGAACCATGTTGTGGTTGCTTGCTGATTTCTGGGTGAGAGAAATTTCCCTTGTTCAAAGACGGTCAGTGCATAATCGATGGACGCAGCATTGTGAAGTTGGGTAGCTGGCTGAATCCTTCTGACTTCTCGACAAATAAGTCAGTGAATACTACCCTGTGCTTCGCCCACCTCTTCCATCACTCATTTGTGGCCTCAGTCCTTTGGCAATGTTGGACCTTTGGTGGATGTTTTACTGGCAGCAGCCATTACATACCTGGTAGCACTGCAGAGCAATGGAGAATAACGGTTCCGATGCGCCACAGCAAAAAACCGCACCGACCTCCTCAGAAGACAAACACAGGACACGGTGGACAGAGTACCCTTCGTCGTCCAGTACTTCCCTGGAGCGGAGAAGCTACGACATCTTCTCCAGAGTCTTCAACATATCATTGATGAAGACGAACATCTCGCCAGGGCCATCCCCACACCCCCACTTCTTGCCTTCAAACAACTGCACAACCTCAAACAGACCATTGTTCGCAGCAAACTACCCAGCCTTCAGGAGAACACAATACCACACAAGCCTGCCACAGCAACCTCTGCAAGACATGGCGGATCATCAACATGGATGACATCATCACACGTGAGAATACCATCCACCAGGTACATGGTAAATACTCTTGCAACTCGGCCAAAGTTGTCTACTTAATAACGTTGCAAGAAGGGATGTCCCGAAACGTGGTACGTTGGGGAGACCATGCAGACGCTATGACAACGGATGAATGAACATCGCTCGACAATCACCAGGCAAGACTGTTCCCTTCCTGTTGGCGAACTCTTCAGTGGTCTTGGGCATTCAGCCTCTGACCTTCGGGTAAGCATTCTCCAAGGCGGCCTTCATGACACACGACAGTGCAGAGTCACTGAGCAGAGACTGATAGCCAAGTTCCACACACATGAGGATGGTCTCAACAAGGATCCTGGGTTCATGTCGCACTATCTGTAACCCCCGTGACTTGCCTGGGTTTGTAAAACCTCACTTACTGTACTGTCTGGAGACAATACACATCTCTTTAAACTGTGATCAGTGCTCCTTCCACACATATTGTCAGCCACTTTAGGACTTGAACAGCAGGTTAGGTGTAAAGATTCGCATTCTAATTAGTAATCTGTAAACAGTGCTTTATATGCTCTGTCTGAGGCCAGAACTCTCCATTCACCTGAAGAAGAGCTTAACCTTGTGAGTTTACTATCAAATAAATCGGTTGGACTAAAACCTGGTGTTGTCAGAGTTTTTACTGTGTTTACCCCAGTCCAATGCCGGCATATCCACATCATTCTTGATCTCAAGCAGCTCATGACTTTGTGTCTGTTAGTGGGCTTCATAGCTCACTTTCTGTGCTGTTTTCGGACACTACGTTCAGTAAAATGGATGATAATTAAATCCACCAATCACAGAAAATACCAGAATTCTCTGTCAAAAGTAGTGCTATTATCTTTCAACACATTGTGTGGATTCTGTTCCACTGTATTTAAATGCGGACCAAAAGAGTTCTAAGAACATAAGAACATAAGAAATAGGAGCAGGAGTAGGCCATCTAGCCCTTCGAGCCTGCCCCGCCATTCAATAAGATCATGGCTGATCTGTTGTGGCTCAGTTCCACTTTCCCGCCCTCTCCCCATAACCCTTAATCCCCCTCTGCTCCATTACCCCTTTGAAGTGACTGTTTATATTATTCCTCCTTCTCTTGGATGTACTCAGGATTCACACCCTCAAAGTGTTGTCCCAATGGGCTTCCTGTTGCTGCTGCCCCAGTCTATTGATTTTCCTTTGCATTGTGGTCTGATTACAGATAGTATAGCAGAGAAAATTCTAATTCAAGAACATAAGAACATAAGAAATAGGAGCAGGAGTAGGCCATCTACCCCTTCGAGCCTGCCCCGCCATTCAATAAGATCATGGCTGATCTGTCGCTGCTCAGTTCCACTTTCCCGCCCTCTCCCCATAACCCTTAATCCCCTCTCTTATCAAAAACCCATCAACCCGCGTCTTAAAAATATTTAGCGAGGCAGCCTCCACCACTTCAACGGGCAGAGAATTCCAGAGATTCACCACCCTTTGAGTGAAGAAGTTCCTCCTCAACTCCGTTCTAAACTGCCCCCCTTTTATCTTGAGGCTGTGCCCCTTAGTCCTACTGTCTTTTTTGAGCGGGAAGAGTCTCTCCACCTCTATCCAATCCATCCCATTCATCATCTTATACGTCTCAATGAGATCTCCCCTCATTCTTCTAAACTCTACTGAGTACAAGCCCAGTTTATTCAGCCTCTCCTCATAGCTCAACCCCCTCAACCCCGGTATCAGCCTAGTAAACCTCCTCTGCACTCCCTCCAAGGCCAAAATATCTTTGCGCAGGTGTGGCGCCCAAAACTGCACACAGTACTCCAGCTGTGGCCTCACCAGTGTCCTGTACAGTTGCAGCAAGACCTCCCTACTTTTATATTCAATCCCCCTCGCTATGAAGGCCAGCATCCCATTCGCCTTCCTGACCACCTGCTGCACCTGCAAGCTGGGTTTTTGCGAGTGAAGTTAACTTTCATAAATTTGTTAATGTATACTGGCAAATGATGGTGACATTTAACTGCTCTTGAGGTGCATTTTTATATATTTTATATTTTTGTTAAAAATGATTTTAAAATATATTTATGTCATTATCTGAAACTGGTTGAAAATTGAAGCAGGGTTGCAAACACAAAGTGTTTTTTTCTTCATTGGAAATTACTCTGCATGAATCACAAATGGTCTGACAAGAGCTAAAAGGAAAGTTGAACGATTTTGCTTCATGTTAAAAAGACTGGATATAAATTGATGGAACAGTGCAAGATTTTGTCAGATTTAAATTGCTAATTAAATCACTGAAACTGAAGAGAGACTTTCATCATCCCAAGATTTTACAATATTTCCATTGCTGTTACATGTTAACAGCAAGTTCAAATTGGACTTTAGGGGAAGTGATGATACTCGGGGGCCTGGACTTAATTCCCACCTTAGGGAAATTTGAAATTCAATAAAGAGATCTGGAATTACAAATGTAATTATGACATGAAGTCACTGTTTTTTTTGTTGCAAAAAACCCATCTGGTTCACTGATGCCCTTTCTGGAAGGAAATCTGCCGTCCTTACCTGGTCTGGCCTACACATGACTCCAGACTCACAACAATGTGGTTGACTGTTAACTGTCCTGCTGACCTAGCAAGTCACTCAGTTCAAGGGCAATTACGGATGGAGAATAAATGCTGGTCTTGCCAGTGACACCCACATCCCATGGAAAGTTTAAAAAAAACAATGGCCAGAAAAGATAACTGAGTAAAATGACATAAACCAGTAACAGACAGCAAGAAGATATTGTACACAAAGGATTAAGCACCCAAACACATTCATGAAAATTCCAAATATAAGGGATAGTATTTAATTACACTGTATTATATCAAAAATAAGTGATTTGTATTTGCAGAGTTTCTCTTTCTTTACTGGCTTTGACCTCTACTTTCTGCCTCATAGACAGTAGAATTGTTGTTGGCTTTTCCCACTTCTCAGTCGACCACATCTGGTGTTCTAAAATAATTTGCCAATTAAGTGAGTATTTAACTTTTTAAGTGCTGTGACTGTAAAAGAATCATGTAGACAAGTTTTCTAACAGGTTTTGAAAGAGAAAAAATAGTATTTATTGTAACTAACAATAATAAAAAAACACTCCAACTCTAAAACACTCATGCATTCAAGAAATTTGCACACACATAGAGGTAAGTTTCAAAGAGGAAGGGGTTGTAAATGTTTTAAGAACCCCAGAAGAAAATCATTCATATATGGATCCTCAGATGGATGACTACCAGCTTCAGACTGGGTTTGATTAACTTTCTGGATTCTATGTCCAGATGATTTAAAATGTTAATGAACAATTTCTGTCTTGGCTCATGTTAAAGAGACTTCCTGTGGTATTTGACTGGTCAGAATACAGTCAGGGCACATTCGCAGAGTGGCTGGTGAGAAAGAGAAAGAGAAAGGGGGCAATGAGTCTTGTACTGAGTTGGATGTGATGTGCCTCGATTGGGTGTGTTTTTGATGGGAGAGCATTACATAAAAATTGGACAGGTGCCCAGTGCAACATCTTTCCAGCCATCCCCAAGCCCTCCCCCATAACATAATAGGTGGGCAGGTGCCAAAATCAGCACTCTGTCCACCATTTGTAAATGAATAATTGAGGGTCAATTGAACTTTCAGCCAGCTGACTCTGATAAAACACTGCCTTTTCCATGATATGGTTGATGCGGGCAGGCAAGCAGAAACGGGCAGCCAAATTTTTGGAAAAAATGTTATAAGAGCAGCAAGAAAGGGGAGACGATCTTTGGTGAAGTCCCTCTAAGGCAGCAACCCTCTTCCTTCCTATTTACTGCTCTCCAAAGCCCATTATCCTCCCCCAGCCCCTAAATTTGGCAAAACGCACCTTGTCCAATAGCCTGGACTTACCTCACTCTGGGATCCATTTGGGACTGGTTATAGTCCCAACTATTCAGTTCTTGATGTTCCTGGAACTGCTGACCAATCCTACCCACTGTGTTGTGTGTCTGCTTCCGCAGAGCTAAGAGGCTTCCACCTAACTTTCATTCTGGGATGGGACAGGGGTTGGGATGGAGGAGGGGAGGGAGGGAAATGAGCCATTTCTACCACCTCACCTCCCCACTTCTCATAAAATGCAGCCCATAGTCTCTCTGCACACGGACTGTGAAAATCACAAAGTCCAGAATTTTCCAGCCTTTCCCACCAATAGCAAACCCCCAGTGCAGGAAACCTCAGTGACAACAACTGGCCCAGAATATCCCACCGCCAGCCAATGGCAGGCTATCTCAAATACATGGCGAGAGAATAGGGGAAGAAAATCCTGCCCAAAGAGTAAGCTTATCACATGGCTTTCATTCATAAACTGGCAAGTTTCCAGATACAGTCAATAAGCTGGGAAACCCACATTCTAAATCCAGTGTTTGAAGTGGTTAGATTACATGGCTGGGGTTTGGTAAGGTGATTCCCTACTCATCAGTGTCCATTATCCAAAGTGATTTAGTCTAATGGCTTCATCTGCATTCTCTTGAATGCACAGGTTATACTGGAAGTTTTGCAAATGGTTCAGGAGATGGGTCACAAGAACTCATTTAAGTTGCTGTTCTCTGTTGCAGTTTTTCAACACAGCCCAACTCTGTATTGACAGCTTTGTAACTGGCAAGATGTAGTTACATCAGTGCTTGACAATCTTAGGAACTGCTGTTTAAGCCACTCAAAATACTTTTGTTCAGTTTTTAAAAAATATACTTCAGTCTACTCAATACACAAGCCATTTTGGTTATAAAATACGTTTTCATTATAAAGCATTTGAAAATCAAAAAAATTCTAACCCCTGTCTCACCCTCAACCCCGGTATCAGCCTAGTAAACCTCCTCTGCACTCCCTCCAAGGCCAAAATATCTTTGCGCAGGTGTGGCGCCCAAAACTGCACACAGTACTCCAGCTGTGGCCTCACCAGTGTCCTGTACAGTTGCAGCAAGACCTCCCTACTTTTATATTCAATCCCCCTCGCTATGAAGGCCAGCATCCCATTCGCCTTCCTGACCACCTGCTGCACCTGCAAGCTGGGTTTTTGCGAGTATTTCAGATAAATCAATGAGCTGGTGTTTCGTCTTATTCCCACACAAAATCAGAAGGTTAGAAAACAGGAAAAATAAATTAGGCCTATGGCTGATCCTGTACGCCAAACTCCATTTTAACCCTTCAAGCACATTGATAGGTCTTTGATGAATCCTGCTTTCAAGATGGTTTAAATTTTAAATCTCCACAAGGAGTTCTTGTCCTGTTGAGGTGCAGTCTATCTCTCTTACATGGTTTCTATCTCCACTGGAACTGGTCCCCAGTATCCCAGGAATCTAAAGCTCATTCTCCTGCACTATCTGCTCTATCTTCCTTGTTTTTTTGCTCACAATACCATGGCACTGGGAGTAATCTTGAGATTACTCACTTTGAGATTGTATATGTTGGTCTCTTTCTAATCATCTACAATATACCTGCAGAACCTTGTTCTCCTTTCAACCTATATTATTGATACCAATACAGAAACTGCCTCTGGCCATTCACCCTTCAAATGCTTGATAGTCGCTCAGTGTCATCACTGACCCTGGCACCAGGGAAACAAGATACCAACAGGAATTCACCAGAGAATTACCTGCTTTTTCTCCAACCATAGAATTTCCTATCACTATTGCTTTCCCAATCTTCCTCTGTTTGCAATACACTACCTGTCTGATCCTTCCAGTTTGCCACCCATTCCGGCTCTGCCTGCACATCCTTAAATTGTGAGCTGATCACATCTGGAACATACTATCCACACAGTACTCCACAGTGATGCCAGCTGCTGCTCGAGTTTCTCCAGCTGTTGACACTTCCTTCATTTGTGGTTGTCCAGGACACAAGATAAATGCTCAAAGGACTGAGATGCCCTGGCCCACCTCTATTTGTTAGAGTACCAACTAAATTAAGTTTCTTAAGACTTTAAGAAACACTCAGCAGTTACCCATCAATTTGCTGTTTCCCTTTTGCTGACGTCACATTATTCTATGAGTAGGCTAACTCAAGCGTTTTACTTCACTTTTGATGTTTATATGTCTCAGATGTTAATTCAAATTTAAAGAATTGGTGCCTTTAACATACTATCCTAGGTTATTTAATTTTTCCTTTCACCCCTAGATCTAGTCAATTAAACACTGATACACTGATTGTGATTCTATGATAATGTACGCAATATACAGTGTATAAAAATATGAATATTTAACATTCATGTTTATGCATTGTTACAGATAGGGAAGAGGTGATAGGCATGATTGCCCTTCGTTTTGTGTTTACCCACTGACCTAAAACAGCATTTTTAAAACAGACGTTTCATCTCCTGAATGCTTTAATAGTCAGGAATGGACAAATGACAGGTTTTGATAAGTTTAAAAAGAAAGATAAATGTTTATTGTTCAACACCCAAATATACACAACACCACCCATGTGCACGTTCACACACACAAGCTTTCAGGAAAAGATTGCGATTATAAAAATATCATGCATTTATGTTTTTTGTTACCTCTGGGGTAAAAACTTGAAGCAATTCAGGCCTTAAATCCACTTTATATCAAAAGCAGAAAAGCTCTGGTAGTTTAGGAGGACAGATTAGCTGTTGTTTTATGTTTGTTTAACCATTTCTCTTATTATAGTGCAGTCAAGGTGCAATAGTGGGACCCAGGCATGTTCCTCAAATAGAAATCATAGAATTGTAGAACCCCTACAGTGCAGAAGGAAGCCATTTAGCCCATCAAGTCTGCACCAACTCTCCAACAGAGCATCTTACCCAGGCCCATCCCCAATCCCCAGCCCATACATTTAGCATGGCCAATCCACCTAACCAGCACATCTTTGGATTGTGGGAGGAAACCGGAGCACCTGAAGGAAATCCACGCAGACACAGGGAGAATGTACAAACTTCACAGTCACCCGAGGTTAGATTGAACCTGGGTCCCTGACAGCAATGCTAACTACTGTGTTTCCGTGCCACCCAAATTCAAAATGATTTCATATGTCAGCTTATGTCTGGCTTAAGAGCAGGTGTTCTTAGACAGAGGCTAGAATTTTCTGGCTGTTCACTCTGGCAAGATCTTCTGGTTCAGCCAACAGACCACTCCCACCGTGGGTTTTCCGACGCTCTGAAATGCAATCAGTGGGAAATGCCCTTGACACTGGTGGAACCAGAAGACATATGAAGAGAGATTGGATTGACTGGGCTTGTACTCATTAGGATTTACAAGAATGAGAGTGGATTTCGTGGAAACATAAAAAACCCTGATGGGACTGGGCAGGCTAGATGCAGGATCAATGTTGGAGAAGTCCAGAACTAGGGGTCACAGTCTAAGAATAAGGGGTAAGCCATTCAGGACTGAGATGAGGAGGAACATATTCATTCAGAGAGTTGTGAACCTGTGGAATTCTCTACCACAGAAAGCTACTGGGGCCAGTTTGTTAGACATGTTCAAGAGAGAGCTGGAAGTGGCCCTCATGGCTTAAGATAACAAGGGGCATGGAGAGAAAGGGGGAGTGGGAGACTGAAAGTGCATGATCAGCCATGATCATGGCCTACTCCTGCACCTATTTTCTATGTTTCTATGTTTCTATCCTGCTGCCAGTGAATGGCAACACGCTACGGGAAGGCCAGAGAATCCCTCCAGGGTCGTTTCTGTTTGTTGGCATAAATGTTTCTGCCTTTCTGACCAGAAATTGTCTTAGTAAAACATTTATCAGAAACCCTGGGGACGATTCTCCCAAAACTGCTGAATTGGTGGGAAAACTGTTCTAGGTCACGACTGTTTTCTCAGTTCAACTTCACATTTGAATCTCTGCACTCTGTGCACTGCAGAGGTCCCAGTTGTGAATATCGTTAAAAATTCGGGTGGCGGGGCCTATTCACACTGGGGTTTGACAGTTCTGGAACTCTGAGCATGAGCAGTGGCTCCGATCTGTCAGTTTCCCCGTTTGTTGGCAGCTTGATTGCTGGCCAGCCTGGAACCCCCGAAGTGCTGCCCGTCCAGTCCCCCCACCCCCCACCACCACCACGGCCCAGTTGCAGCCCCCACAATAATTCCCGGACCAGCCCTGACCCCATCCGTCCCGGAGCATCCCGATGTCCTGACCACCATCCCTCCACCCAGGGATGCAGACCCCCCCACCCCGGAAGATCACCCCCCCCCCACCCCTAGCCCGCCCCAACCACTGCCCTCCCTCCATCCGGCACCAATCTCCATGCTGAGTGGCAGCCAGGCCCACCATCTCCACTGATCACTCCTCAGACCTGCCCCTCCTTGGCACTGCCCAATGCTTGCTGAGAGGGCCCTGATTGCCCCCCTTCACTCCGGTGGGGTCTCTCGCTAGTTTCCCGAATGTGGGGAGCTACTCTGAACCCCACCGGAATGAAGTACTCCTGACGGGATGGGAGACTCAATCGGGACTGGCAAGTTTCCAATAATGACATTCAAATACATTTAAAATACATTAAAAAAAGATTCAAATGACTTACTTGCCTTCCTTCCAGTTTCCAGCATGGTCTGGATTCTAACTGTTCTCTGGCTCTGGGAGATGTGCATGTATTCCTGGTACATGCACAAATCTAGGAATAAGGCAGACGATGTGCATCTCCCAGCCAGACCCCGCCAGAAAAGTTGTGAGTTGTTTTGGGAGAATCACCCCCTCTTGTTTCTGCCATGTGACTAGAGCATTCCTTCTCATTGTCCTGATAAATAGTTTCTGATTGGTCGGGTACTGTTAGATATTGGAATCACTTATCCACACAATCAGCTTTCCGCATCCCAAGTGTGGAAGTTTCCATTCTCTGCACAGAGGCGAGAAAACCAACCTCCAATAGAAAACACGGGAATCCTCCCACATGCACACAGAGATCTCCTACCCCCATGGAAATGGGGAAACCGCCATATGCAAAGTAGTGTTCAACATGGAGGAGCACTCATTAAGCAGCTGAAGGAAGGCAGTAAGTGGTAATCAACAGATTGATTCCTTGCCCATGTTTGGCCTGATTACAGGAGACTTCATGGGACATGGAATCAATGTTGAGAACTCCTTTGGGCAGTCCCTCCCAGGTGCATACTGGTGCCACTTCTGGTGGGTCTGTTCTGCCAGTGATAAACGAGTCTGGGATGTTGGTTGTAAGGGATGATTATGTGTATATGACCATGTCAAGCTACTGCTTGACTAGCCCTGTTGACCAGTTATTCATGTAATGAGAATCGGTTAAATTAAATTAATAAATATTGTGTGACATATTTGCATTATCAAGAATATTAACTAGCAAATCACGCAAACAATTGCTCTGTTGTGAATTTATGGAGGAATTCTAAAAAAGCTCACTTTTAAGAAAGGAAATGTCCTGTTGCATTTTTCTCTGTCTTTCACTAGATGGCATTCAATGTACATCAGGATTTTGGCATGGTATGATAAGCATTCTCACACCAAGCATATGGTTAACTTAAAAATGATTCATTAGAATTCTTATCGTTCTGTGTTAATTTGTGAAAGCAATTAATGCTCAAGTATAATTAGAGTTGCACTCCATATAAGCTGATATCACTCTTTTAGTCAAATAAGAGATGCTGCAGCATGATAGTGTCATTCTCAGCTTTTGCTACATTGCCGCAAAGATTTTTTTTGTTTATCCACTATGGGTGTACATGAACACCTGGAGAATTACGAAGAAAAATCATGAACTCCAATCTGCTTATACCTGATGTCAGAGATTGCGAGGGATTGAGTGGGAATGCAGGAACGGCAGGGGAAATCGCATGTATTCTACTTCATTATATTGAGTGACATTTAACTATGTATTAGTCAGATTCATTGAACAGAAAGGCCAGTCACCTTCAAGCTTTGGAAAGAAACAGTACAATTACTCCAAATTACTCTCGAAATGGAGAAAGTTTAAGTCCGAACCTGTCGAGTCCTGTCTTTTCAATAAAACCTAATCACCTCACTGGCGAGAAAACCTGACAGCTGGTTGGAGGTACTTCCACTGTACCTTCAGAAACACTCATAACTCAGCATGGCTAAAAACAGATAAGGACATGATTCTTCTGGGACCTAGCCTTTCCTCAGTTGTTTCGTTTTTGGGCTGGTAGAGGGAAGATTCTGCGCCACTTCAGCAAAAGTTGCCAGTCTTTTGGTCTTCAGTAGGATCCAATGAAGGTTGGGTATGGCCAGAGCAGATGTGGGCCCCTCTAGCCCTCTGAGTGACACTGACATTCCAACGGGGAGCCAAATATCAGAATCTAATTTCAATGTGGTCCCTTTTCCATGGTTGGGAATAATTGCTCTAGTGGTGAGTGCACGATAGGCTTATCCCAACCAGTCTTCCTGGAGTCAATGGCAGCAGTCCTGACGATCACAATTGCAGTTTAATCAGTGGAATGCGTGGTCTGAAGATTTTCGGGATGGTTCCAGTTTTAAATTTGTTTAAAGAGCCCCTTATTTTCCATTTTCCAAACTGATAGACCTGTTGTCCATTTCAAGCAATTCCGTTTTATTTTGAAAATGTTTATTTATTTATTAGTCACAAGTAAGGCTGACATTGATAATGCGATGAAGTTACTGTGAAATTCCCCTAGTAGTCATAGTCCGGCATCTGTTTGGATCAATGCACCTAACCAGCACGTCTTTCAGAATGTGGGAGGAAACCGGATCCTCTGGAGGAAACCCATGCAGGCATGGGGAGAATGTTCAAACTCCATACAGACAGAGACCCAAGCTGGGAATCGAACCCGGGTCCCTGGCGCTGTGAAGCAGCAGTGCTAACCACTGTGCTACTGTGCTGCCCATATCTTAAGCATTTGCAGTTATTGTACAAATTATAGAAGATTGCATATTTTTAAAGCTGCCTCCTATCAAAATGGAGGCAAGAACCATATACACTTATACACCATGATAGCTCAGATGTAGCAGTGGTCAACGGTGCCACCCAACCCTGAAATCCTTTGTATTAGCTGTAGATTCCAGGACAGAAACATTTCACCCGGAACTATCAAACCTCATCTTTAATGAACAAAAGATAAAGAGAGAGAAAAGCCAGTGTCTTTGAATATGCAGTATGTGTGGGTGGACATTCAACATCTTTCATAAGCCTGCATGCCTGCTGATACCGACGTGCTTTCATTTTTAACTCACAGTGGGACTGACACCCCTTCTACCATGCAATTATTATTATACCCATGAGCTGCAGTCTAGATTGCAGATAGCTGGAAAGCAGTTGTGAGCCCAGAATAGCGTTTACTGTTGCATTTTAGCACATCTCAGGGAGACAGCAATCATAAAAAAAGTGACGAGAGACCAACAAACAAAAGAGTCCGACGCTGCGCACTTAGCACTATTGTTGACTGACATGGTCACAGCAGCAACTGTCACTGTCTCTTCAAGCTCCAGAATCCCAGCATTTATATTGCCAGGCTTGAGAGGACTCATTTAAGAATATTATTTTGAATTTTCATTCTTCTAGCTCAGCATGAGTCCTGCTATCTATTGATAACACAGGTGTTATCTGATCATTATTCATCTTCAAAGTTTGAAACTGATGGAAAGTGTTAATGGTACAAAGGCCCCATACCTGATTTCTTCTGATATTCCTGTCAGTTTCTCTTTACTTTAAGTTCAAACTTTCTCTTACTCTAGTACACATTGACTTTAATTTCTCCTTCTGGCTTTGTTATAGCTTGAGACTAGTTGTTCTTTGAATTTGAAAGGAGTTGTTATCAGTTGTTTGGAGCACACTTCTGTGTCTTAATCTGCAGTAACCAAGTGTCAGTCATTCAATTGTTTTTTTTTAATTGTCTCCTTTATGAAACATATATCAGCAGCTTCAGGTGGGAGTAGGGATAGTGCATGGTGGAGGTGGTGGATGGTGGGAGTTATAAGAACATAAGAACATAAGAAATAGGAGCAGGAGTAGGCTATCTAGCCCTTCGAGCCTGCCCCGCCATTCAATAAGATCATGGCTGATCTGTCGCTGCTCAGTTCCACTTTCCCGCCCTCTCCCCATAACCCTTAATCCCCTCTCTTATCAAAAACCCATCAACCCGCGTCTTAAAAATATTTAGCGAGGCAGCCTCCACCACTTCAACGGGCAGAGAATTCCAGAGATTCACCACCCTTTGAGTGAAGAAGTTCCTCCTCAACTCCGTTCTAAACTGCCCCCCTTTTATCTTGAGGCTGTGCCCCCTAGTCCTACTGACTTTTTTGAGCGGGAAGAGTCTCTCCACCTCTATCCTATCCATCCCATTCATCATCTTATACGTCTCAATGAGATCTCCCCTCATTCTTCTAAACTCTACCGAGTACAAGCCCAGTTTATTCAGCCTCACCTCATAGCTCAATCCCCTCAACTCCGGTATCAGCCTACTAAACCTCCTCTGCACTCCCTCCAAGGCCAAAATATCTTTGCGCAGGTGCGGCACCCAAAACTGCACACAGTACTCCAGCTGCGGCCTCACCAATGCCCTATACAGCTGCAGCAAGACCTCCCTACTTTTATATTCAATCCCCCTCGCTATGAAGGCCAGCATCCCATTCGCCTTCCTGACCACCTGCTGCACCTGCAGGCTGGGTTTTTGCGACTCATGCACAAGGACCCCGAGGTCCCTCTGCACCGTCGCCTGCGTCAGTTTTTCGCCCCGTAAGTAATAGTCCTTCCTACCATTCTTCCTACCAAAGTGAACCACCTCACACTTGCCAACATTAAATTCCATTTGCCATTTCCTGGCCCATTCGCCCAGCCTATCTAGATCCTTCTGCAGACTCTCCACACCCTCCGCACAATTTGCCGTTCCCCCAATCTTGGTGTCATCAGCAAGTCAGGGAGGTGGATGCTGAGGGTGGGTGGGGGGTGGTTGGTGGCAGTCAGGGTAGTGGGCGGTGGCAGTCGGGCTGGTGGGAGTTGGGGTTGTGGGGCAGTGGGAGTTGGGATGGTGGGTAGAGTAAGTCGGGGTGGTGGGAGTTGGGGCGGTGGGAGTCGGGGCAGTGGTGTGGGGTGGTGAAGGATTGGAGTGGGTGGTGGCTTGGCAGAGAGTGGATGGCAATTCATCCAAAAACAATGGTTTCACATCATTAGACCTGGACAAATGGTACGTTTGAAAATCAAAAAATTTTACTGTCCAATTTACATGTTCGAAAAACTGAATGTTATGGTGCCAACTGGACTGTTGGCAACCCTCCGCATATGAGCATGCGTACCGTATTTGTGTAACTCTCTTAATATTGGTGAATATGTAGTTATAACTAGCTTCCCAGGAAAATGAATGAATCTGTTATTGATGTTCTTCAACATGAGTTGCCTTTGTTCAATATGTCTGGAACGTTTATGACTGTTTGTTTGAATGCTGCATCTGGGTGAATATTTTATTGAGATGTTCAGAAAAAAGGCTGTTTCAATAGCTTTCTTTTCATTGAAATTTTAATTTAGATTCCCATGTACTGAGGATTTTTCTACCAGGGCTTCAGGAAATGTATTTGTGGAACTAGCCTATCAGTATTGTAGTTAAATAAGTATTCTGCAGAGTGAAATTTGATTGCTTTTTCCACAACTGCTGATGTTGTATATCTGCACCTTGAATTGTGTTAACCTCTATAAGTGATTGGTTTTCTGCATACTTGTGACTGAATTGTGAGGCCAGGGCATGCTTGTATTATTTAGTGCCTTCACATCCTCAGGATAAGGTCCTTTATAACCAATGAAATATACTTGAGATTAGTCACTGGGGTTTACAGGTAAACGTGCCAGAGCATATGCACAAATCGCGAATGAGATTCATGACAGGGCAATCTATTTTAGTGGTGTTGTTTGAGGGAAAATTGTTGACTGGCATCCAGGAGAACTTCCTACTCTTCATATAAAAATGTGGGGTGGGAATTACATCTGTTTGAACAGGCAGGTAAACTTCAATTTAACCTCACACAGGATAGATAATGGGGGGATTTTGAGCCCACACTCTGTGTGCTGAGATTAGCATCGTGTGCATGATATCTGGAGAGATTCGGAAGACACAATTTGCAATGGTGAGTTTTCAAGCTCCAATATTCCGGCCCCCTCACTGGCGGAGTAGTGTGAAACATATTGCAGGATCTCAGGAAATTCATTTTAATACATTAGCATGTCATTAGTGAGCACACTCTCCTGAACTTCCCCCTCACTGGTTATTCAGCGAGTGCCTTTTACAACAGCTCTGCATAAGCGTGAACCTGGGTGCTTTCACCACCGAGGGGGAATTCAAAGGTGAGCGCTCAGGCAGCCATCAACCTCTGGGGTGTTCACTGCTCAGGAGACACTGGGGAGGACTCAAGGGACACAGGTAGGTTCAACTTGGGAACGAGGTGGGAGGCCCAGAATCGCCACACCGGGAAAGGGGCGAGAGGGATCACTTGCCTGTCTTTCCTTCCCATCACGTCAGGGCACCCCTTGTTTTACAGGTGTTGTGAAAGCTAGTATGCTAAAATTCTCGGAAAGGCTGTAACATCACATAGATAACACTGATGTTCCCCGCTATGCAAGGTGATAGTGATGTTTATCATCACGCACACCAGTCGAGGTCATGACAGGGTCATTGATAAGGTCCCCCTTCAGGATGCAAGTGCTGGTCATGTGCATTCATTCAACTGTCATTTAACATGATGCCAGATTTCTTTGGGGGGACTTGGGGGCTGGGACAATGCAGGCATTTGGTGCTACTGAGACCCTGGAGGCTCCACGTCTGCATCCTGCTGATAGTGACAAATGTGGAGATATGTCTGTAGTGTCAGAGTGGAGGGGTGACATTGAGGCAACTGTGCCAAGATTGGGGGGTAGTTCCAAAGGAATCAAGAGAAGAGCATTGGGATTCTCTCACAAACCCTTATATCTCACTGTGGTCTTCTCTCCTTTACAGTGCATGGTTTGGAGGATCATGGAACCTGTCAATTTGACAATGCTACTTATTGGCAGAGCAGAGCGACAAAGACACCAACATGCCACAGCACCTGGCCAGGACCAGCACTCCTCGGGGGAGTTGTTGCTGTTCTGGGAACAGACTGTGAACCTCATATGGACTAGCTGAGGGTATTCCGGCATCAGTCATCGTACCTGCAGATTTCAGAGGTTCAGTGCTGTAGAAGGCTACATCTATCCTGGGGGCGGTGGACCAACCCTGCCAGATCCTGCAAGAGCTGGCACCACATGGAATGGGAAAACATTCACTGCCTGTGATCTTTAAATAAGTAAAGTTTATTTATTAGTCACAAGTAGGCTTACATTAATGCTTCAGTGAAGTTACTGTGAAAATTCTCTAGTCACCACGCTCCGGCACTTGATCGGGTACACTGAGGGAAAATTTAGCATGACTAATGCACCTAACCAGCATGTTTTTGGGAGGCAACCAGAGCATCTGGAGAAAACACATGCAGGCATGGGGAGAATGTGCAGACTTCGCACAGGTAGTGACCCAAGCTGGGAATTGAACTCAGGTCCCTGGAGCTGTGAGGCAGCAGTGCCAACCACTGTGCCATCGTGCTCAGAGCCGCTCTGAATTTCGATGTGAGTGACTCATTCCAGGGCAGTACGGGAGACTTGTGTGCCATCTCCCAATCGGACACACAAATGCATCTAGAAAGTTACACATGTTCTTTATGTGAGGACTTTCGTTTGTATCGGGGCCAGGCGAGCCAAGATACCAGGGCCATGGGCTTTATCAGTTTAGTAGGCTTGTGCTAGCGCAAGGTTTGAATGACTGCTCCATGTGGCCCTGCACTCGCTATGGCACCTTGCAGCACCATTAATGAATTACAAGTGATACAATTCCCTCATTGAGCAACTTATCTGTGACCACATAATGCACATCATGCTGGTGTGTGCCTGTTTCCTGAGGAGCATCCATGACAGCTACATCTTTGGATGCTCTTAAATTCCAGTTATCTTTGAAGGAGAGGCTAGAGGAATGGCTCCTCAGGGACAAAGGTACCCACTCAGGAGGTGGCTGATGACATCAGTGCAGAGGCCACAAACACCAGTGCAGACTCGTTACAATGAGGCTCATGCTGCAATTCATGTGCTGGTCTAGCAGGCGATTGGCCTGCTGAAGATGCCGTTTTGGTCCCTGGACCAGTCAAGGGATGCCCTACAAAACAGCACCCAGAGGATCTCCTGTATCACTGTAGTCTGTTGTGTTCACCACAACTTGGCGCTACAGAGGGAAGACCACCTGGAACTGGAGCAATGAAGGACAACCACATCACCTCGGATGAGAAGGATAACGAGGAGGGTGGTGAGGATGATCACGCAGAGGAGGAGGCAGAAGAAGCCCAGGTAGTGGTCAGGGCCTGATTGGGCTGATGGGTTAAGGATGGCCTCATAGTGTCTTGTTTCAGGGATGAACAGGACTGGGGAGTGACTAGCTCTCCCACCATGGCTTCTAACATCTAACCAGCAATAAGGTGCTAGCAATATGCTCTCATGTTGTTGCCAAGCATCATGTGCAGAGTGCTGAAGCTATTGGCCAGACTCCACAGGGGAATGAAGCTGACTTGCATTGAGGAATATTCCTTTCATCCTCTGCGATATGTCTGACTCTTGCCTAACACAGAGCATCACACATCTGTGACATTAGTGTACCTTTAAGAAAGGTTTTATTCAAAATATGGTGGCTGCAGCTCTTACAGTTTCAGTGGTTTCTTAGCTCACAGCCTTAGTGATGTCATCGTTGCCTGGCTAACTATGATGAGTCCTTTGCTTCTTAAGTGGCTCAAATGGCCTTGTTTGTGTTTACTGTGGGATTAGTTTTATGATCCTACATTGTTAGGAGGTCGGTCCTGTGTTTTTGGACTTTTTTTTTCATTTTCAGTTTGGAGCTGCAAGTTTGAGTTAAAAAGCTAAAAAGAAGTGTTTTCTCTCTGTTGTTTTAAAAATTCTGTTGGTTAGCTGAAAACAAAATCTTGTTTACCTGAAGGGTGGAAATCTGCTGTTGTTGGGGCTGGACCGGAGTCTTTCTGGTGTTTTAGGAAACTGCTTTGGCTTCAAATTGTTCAGAGCGAATCCAGGGAATTGCAGATTTCAACCAAAGGACGCAATTTCCAGTATTAAGTGAGAACCTCTTTTGCTGTGTTGAACTTGTTTAAAAGGTTTTGACAATGGTTCTGGTTTTGATTGGAACATCTTAGATATATCCATTAAGAATTATATGTCATTGTGGTTGTTCTGTTTCTGGTTTGTAATTGATAAAAATTCTTGCTAATTTTTCTTGCCAGTTAACTATATTCTTAAATAAACTAATGGGTGATTTGAATCACACCTGAAATAGTCCATCTCATGCTTAGCCTAGCCAAATTCAAAATGCAGAACTTATAATCCAGGCAGGCCCAATAAAACACTTTGCTATTTCTAACCTGAACCATAATAGATCCTGCCATTGAATGGGCTTATCTTAGTGCTCAGAAATGTGGGATATGGTGTCAGCTATTGCAAACCCCACCCACATCAGGGGTCCTGGTGTTTGTATCCATCTTATATCCGAGGTGGCCAGCCTGGCAGCACCTCAGCAGCCCTTGACCTCGTGATCACTAGGGAACACTGTTAGACATGAGAGGTGTGCACTTTGATAGATTTGGCAGTGAGGGGGTTCGCTTTTCCATTGGGAGATGGGCTCCAGAATGGGAGGGGGAAGGAGGGGTGGCATGCCAGCAGCAGCGCCTCCATACTATGTCACCAGTGTTTTAAACCCAAATAAAAATATATATTTATATGCATATCAATTGCACTACTGTCATTACACTATCTACAATAGTGCCTATGTTCATTTGTGCCTATTAAGTACTTACAATTTCTTAATCATCCTGACGTTCCCACAACACCTATATGCTTCTCCAGGATCCACAGTTGAGGATGAGTCAGCCTGCTGACTTCCCTTGCAGTGTTGGCCTCATTGCACTGAAGTGAAGCCACCATCTCCTTGGGTAGAAGATGATGGAAAACTCTATTTGGCTTTGCAGCCTGGGGGCTGCTGTCATCTCTTCCTGATATTCATGACTCTGCCTTTTCAGATCTAGCAGCTGTGGGATGACTGGGCCCAGGGGCCTGGGGCTCAGTCGAGGGCTGGGCTCTGGCCTCCATCTGAGTGCCATTCCCTGAAACTTCACTGCCATGGATCTTCAGCTGTGAGGTGCTCACTAGGAGGGAACATGGTGATTGAGGGAGAGGGAAATGAAGTCCTTGTGCCTGGTTTTGGAAACCCCTGAGGTGGCTGGGTGAGAGATGGAATTGCAAGTGGGAGAGATGTCCAAGAATGTCCAGAGGGGGACTGGAGGTGGTTCTCTTACCTTGGCTGAGTAAAGAAGATCATTCAGCTTCTTCCAACCCCACTGGTCCATCCTCTTTTGAAGTGAGCTTGAACTCACCAGAGCTGCCACTGTATCCCAAGCCAGAGTGGCGGCCCTGCTGAAAGGCCATCTCCTGGAGCAGGTGCTGGAGTGGGAGTAGAGTGCATCTCATCTCTGTTGCACCCACTCCAGCATTCTGGTGAGGAATCCTTCCAAAAAGCGAGATGTGGACTTCCAGGCTGCCACCCTCAGGGTTAGATCTGGAACAAGTACTGGGGAGTGCTGGGGTGCTGCCGGTATGGAGCTCCCCACTGATTGTAGCCATTAAGTCATGGTGGAGAAGGTGAATCAGGTGGAATACACCATGGCGTGATTCTCATGGGCATAAAAAATTTCACTAATGAGGCATAACATTCAATATGATGAGAATCACTCCATTTTCATGGCAGAATCAACACCCTGTCATTTTTTGGTAAGATTCTGTCTAACATATCCAACAATGCAAACCTCCCTTAGAAATAGAGTCAAGTGCCAGCCTATATTGTGCATTCAAATTCAGAGGTAAGAATGCTAATAAATTAGCCAAGCTAACAGCTCAACGACTCCATAGGTTCAGCATAATGCCTATTTAATTTTATCAGACACTGGGCCAAATTTACCATCACGTTGCACCCGTTTTTGGATGTGAAAACTTGGTAAAGTTGGGCATGAGGTGAGTAACGCCCATTCCTCCTTTACCAATGGCTGAAAATAGCCACAATCTGGACCGTGCCCGTGTGAGGTCAATTTAAATGCATTTGCATGCATTTCAGTTGACTTAATGGGCTGCATGCACAAGCTTACTGGCACTTTCCTCTTTACAACCCCGTTTGTTTTGATTCAGATGCCCCAGTTTCTGAAGAGATAAGTTCAGAGCTTCCAATGGCTCAGATTGGTGGTGGTGGGGAGGAGTGAAGCGGATCAGATCACTCTCTGGTGGAGGGGAGGGAGTTGATCAGATGGCTCTCTGGTGGAGGGGAGGGAGGCAGGTCAGATCCCTCTCTGGTGGGGGGCAGGGAGCAGATCAGATGGCTCTCTAGTGGGTGGTGGTGGTGGGGATGCAGGAGCTAGGGGAGTCCGCGCCACTCTGCATGTGATTGGTGGGGGAATGGGGGTGTCCGCTTCTACTCTGCATGCGATCGGTACGGGGGAAGCGGGGTTCCCTGCTGCTGTGTGTGTGATCGCTGGGGAGAAAGGGGGGCATGGGGCCTCCATTGATCTGGGTAGGTGGTAGGTGGAGGATAAGGGGGTCAGTTATGTTGTAGGGGTGGGGTAATGTCTGTGGGAGCCAGCGGGAGGCATTATTGGGCTTGGGAACAATGTGGCATGGGAGCATTTTTCTAATTTTCTAATTTACTTTTTCTGCACATGCGCAGTTGAAGGCTCTGATTGGAGCTGCAGGGTTTTAGGCACAATAAGCCCTGCCCACGGACTTCTGCAGTGCGATTCAGAAGTGCTGATATTTTTTAAGGGAGAGTGTGTATGGGGGTGCGGAGAACAGGTCTAAAAATCAGATCTGAAACACTCCCAGTTTCAAGTCCACCCAGCACTTAGAACTAAAATGGTAAAAGTGAGCCCTTAGTATCATGAAGTTGCTCGCTGCATCTCTCTTCATATCTATTATTAGTTGCATCTTCGTGTGCATTTTGTTAATCAATTGGAGCAAATCTTTTAAACTCATCTGTTTTGTTGATTATACATTTGAAATATCTCCATGCTGCAGGATAATAATTGCTATCATGAAGCTGAAATTTCAAAAGTGAAAAAAGTCTCCTGTATCTCAGACACAAATGTGTCAGATTATGCCTCAAGCAGTGTGAAAACAGCATTATGCTGGATGTATCTCAGCCCACGAGATCATAAGATGTTGGAGCAGAAGCAGGCCATTCAGCCCATCAGATCTGTTCCACTATTCAATGAGACAATGGCTGATCAGAAATGATAATTCTCAACTCCACTCTCCTGCTTTATCCCCATAATCTGTGATTCCCTTACTGATTGAAAGTCTGTCTATCATAACTTTGAACATACCTAATGACCTGGCTCCACAGCTCTGTGGTAAAGAATTCCTCAGATTCACTATCCTCTGATAGAAGAAATTCCTTCTCATCACTGTCTTAAATGGGTGACCCCATACTCTGAGATTATGCCATCTGATCCGAGACTCTCCCACAAGGGTAAATAACCTCTGAGTTTCTATGCTGTCAAACCCTCTGAGAATCCTATATGCTTCAATAATTCTCCTCCAGTTCTTCTAAACTCCAATGAGTATACACTCAACCTACTCAACCTCTCCTTTTAGAAAATCCTTCCATATTCATAATTAACCTAGTAAACCTTCTTTGGACTGCTTCCAATGCCAATATATCTTTCCTTAGATAAGGGGAACAAAACTGTTCTCAGTATCCCAGGTGTGGTCTGACTAACACCTTGCATAGTTTTAGCAAGATTTACCTATTTTTATACTCCATTCCCTTTGAAATGAAGGCCAAAATTCCATCTACCTTCCTATTACTTGTTGAAATTGCATGCTAGTTTTTTGTGGTTTATGCACAAGGATCCCCAAATCCCTTTGTGCTGCAGCGTTCTGCAATTTTTCTCTATTTTAATGATATTCAGTAACTTTATTTTTCCTACCAAAGTGCATAACTTCATATTTCCCTACATTATAATCCATCTGCCAAGTTTTTGCCCACTCACTTAACCTGTCCACATTCCTCTGTAGACTCTTTGCATCATACTCACCACTTGCCTTCCGACCAACTTTGTGCTATCCCCAAACTTGGCAATAGTACATCCATTGTCCTTGCCCAAGTCATTAATCTTGATTGGATTTTCTGGATTGCTTGCAAATGTCGGCAGAATATTTCATACATTTGCCATGTTTTGATTATTCCTTTCTATGGAATGAAGTAATTGATTCCTTGTTCATCAAATAGAGAAAAAAATCATGGCCCTTTGCGTGACATACAGATAGATCTGTGGAACTTTCAGTTCTGATACTCTCTGTTGGGCAATATCTAAACAAATTTGAAGCAAAATTATTAATTTCCAAATGAAATCAGAACATGCTGTAAATACTCATCAGTTCTGGCAACTTCAGTGGGAAGAGAAGCTGAGTTAATCTTTCAGGTCCATGACCTTTCATCAGAACTATTAAGCTCCACTCTGGCAAATAGGGTTGATGGTATTACAAGTGAAACATCCTTGCATATTGTATTTCTTATTCGCAAGAGCATTGTATCTTGTTTGAACAATTTTTGAATGCTATGTATGAGTTAATCTGTATTCTCAATGTTGCATCAAGATATGGGCCTTTGCTTCAGCACATTTGTGCCCCATTCTGTCCCCTGCTGGTATTTCATTTACACTGGGAGGCAGCCATGCTCTGTGGGAAGCCCAGAACCCTCAGCTGTGCTGGCTAATGCCAAGGAAAGTAAGGAGGGAGAAGGGACGTTCTCCTTTGCAGGCCACCTCTGCCCATTGTGAACATACTATCCCTACATCCCCTGTGGCTACTCAAAGTTAGCCCCCTCCACCTCACTGGGCCTATTGGCCCAGCCCAGGCCTGGTGATACCTCAAGATTGGGGCAAAGTTCTTGTCTTAAGGAAATGAATACTATTCCTGGTGTTGCATTGCTGAGGAACAGCCATAGCTACAGAGAACGGGCTCTTCACTGCCATTTTAACTGGGTGTTTGGAGACCATGGTGCCCGTAAAATCCAGCCCTGTGTAACTCGACTTACAACCCAGAATAACAGTCATTCATGGTTTCAGGCTGGAAATCCGAACCATAGATTGAAATGAACTGAAGTAGAAAATAGGAGAGGCAAAAATAGCAACAGAAAATCTATCTTTGTTTTACTAAAAGCTATTAGCATTAAAATGCATTTAGCGTTTGTCATCTATTAGTTTCACAACGGAATTTCAAGACCAGAATCGATTAACATATCAGGTTATTATAATAAAACTATTCCTGACATATGAGTGACATTAATCCATGCTAACATTTGACTTGGCATCATGATCAGAGTACTGAAAGACTGGCAAGCCTGAAAGGAAAAGAATTCCCCAGTGATCCCAGGATTAACAGTAACATTTATAGCCAGCATAAATAGGGAAAGAGGCTGGTAAGACATGGCTTTATAGGATGCTGCATTGAGTATAGCTTGTGGCATAGAGTGCTTTGTTGTGAACAATATTGGGCAACCCAGGATGGAGTTAACAACGTGGGGGCGATTTTCCCAAAAACAATTCTAAGTGTCGAATTTGTGTAAAATTTGGCATAACTCCTGCTAGTTCTTTTTGGCAGGATTTTCAAAATGAATCTCCCATACTCTCTGTACTGCAGAGTGCTTCAGAGAGATTCACACTGAAAATCAGGGGGTCTATTCCTGCTGGAGAGGCTGCCAACATAGTGCTGAGTGAGGCCACTGCGCATGCACCAATCTGTCAGAGCAGAGATTGGCGCATGCACAGTAGCTCCGCACTGATCGTTGACCAGCTGAATTGCTGGCCGGCACAACAACCCTGCATCGCTGGCCTTCCAATGCCCCCCATCCCCCAATCACTGTCCTCCCATACCTCCCCAGGCCAGCAACGATGTCCACCCTCTTCTCATGGTCCAACCTGACCTTCCTGATCCCCATTACCTTGGCGTCCCCACCGGCAGTCCTGACCTCCCACCAGCAGTCCCAACCACACTTCACAGGCAGCCCCAATGCCCAGACTGGCAGCCCGCTCCTCACCACCTGGATGGTCAGCCCTGATCACCCCCTTCCCTCCGTCTGCCAATGATCCCTATACAGTGCGGCAGTGGAGCTCCCCATCCCCATTGGTCCCCAGTAGGCCCCACTCCATCTCGCTCCACCCCCTTGTCATTGCCCAATGCCTGGTGGGAAATGCCGAGTTGCCCCTTGGGCATTGTCACTTTGCTTCATGGGCAGTGCTAGGGGACTAGGCTGGCCCGGCCCAGCTTGCAGTGCCCAGGAAGCACCCGCCCCCTTAACCTCCAACCTTCTGGGTCAGGCTGCCCGTTCCCGTTAGTGGGAACCCCGCTGGAGTGAACCACATCCTGATGGGTGTTGGTGGTGATGGGGAGGGTGGGGGGTGGTGTGGGGGGGGATGGGGGGAGGAGGAGGGCAGGTGGAGGTGTTAACGGGCTCAGAGACTTGAAATGATGATTTAAATCTGGTAGAAATCCTGGCCCCGGAAATGCACAGAGGCTGTGACGCTAGCGGGGAGCCTGCTAAACAGCCTTCGCTGATGTCTCCCAGGCTGGGAGAATCTGCCCCCACCTCCCCCCCCACCCCCCCCAACCCGCAATGCCTGTTTCTATTAGTGAAGCAGCAGAGCTGTCGATATTTTTGTCTCTGATGTTATGCAAAACCTTGCGTCAACCTTAAGGATTTGCAATTTAACAAAGGCTGCATCAAGGAAACCATTTTCTTTAGAAATATTAAACAGAACCAAAGTATTTGTTTGGGATAATTTAGTTCTTAATACACAACAGTTCAATTAATACCTGCTTCAGAATATACATCCAACCTAATAATTCCTGTTGCATTTTGTCAAACAAAACTAGCAGATGCTGAAGATGCCATTCCCACAAGTTAGTCCTCCCACTGGTCCAGCAGCATGGCTCCTCATATAAAAAGGAGGTTGTTTCCAGAAGAAGCCAAGACAGCATGATGACAATTTAAACAAATTGGTCTTCACATTGTTGACTGCAAACTTTCTTCCCCTTGTTTTCACACCACCTGCTAATTGTGCCATTAGAGATGATTGGCAATCTCTTCAGGAAAGCAATTACTTATCTCTTCTCAGATGGAAAGAAATGAGCAATATTTTTGAAATGCAACATTTTCTCTGAACTTCTAATTAGAATTTAAGTCTGTAAATGGTAATTGACCAGAATTTTCAAAAAAGAAACCAGAAGTAATCCTGCCATTGTGTCCGAATGTGGGAACCGAGCCTCTGCAGCCGAGTGGCGGAACATTGGGTGGCATTCTACTGCTGTCCAATTAGAAAGGCAGACTGCCTCTCACCAGCTGCTGGCTCAAAGGGCTGGTGATGCTGTAACCTCAATTGTTAGAGCTTGGCACAGCTGAAAGAAGCTAAAGATGCTTCCGTGTTGATGCTCCCTTGAAAACAAGGTTTTTCTTCATGCAAGGGCCAGGCAGGCACAAAGACCGCAGTAATTGGGCTGGTTTGGATGGTCCACTTTACAATGGCAATACCATGGTCATGGGGGGAACCATTGTCACAGTAGGGGGAGAGGCACCTTGAACCGTGGAGTGGTCGTAACGGTGGGCCTCCTCCAGGACCCCATTGAGAGGCCACCAGGATTTATTGGCTAGTCTTGTGGTGACAATACTTCCCGGTGCCTGCAAAATGGCAGTGGGGGAAGGAAGTGGCCAAATTGGGCACTTAATTTGGCATATTCATTCATCAGTTGACAGCTGTGCCACTGAAGTTCCGTCCCTGATGGTGTCCAGTGGCAGCAGGAGGTTGTTGGAGTGCTCTCCCAATGTCTTCTGCCATCATTATAGCTGTAGAGGATGTGTCTTTCAAGGCTGAGATTGATAGATTTTTAATCAGTGGTGGAGATAAAGGTTATGGGGATAAGGCAGGAAAGAGAACCTAATGAGTGCTAGATCAGCCGTGATCATATTAAATGACACAGCAAGCACGAAGGGCTGAATAGCCTTCTCCTGTTCCTATTTCTTATAGTCTTATGCTCTTATGGTTTTCCAAGCTGAATTGGAAGGACATGGAGTCTTTGGAGAGAGCACAGAAAAGATTTATCAGGATGATGAGGAGAGATTGAATAAATTGGGCTTGTTCCCTGGAAAGACGAAGGTTGATGGGCGACCTAATAGAAATTTATAAAATTATGAGAAGTATAGATAGAGTGAACAGTTGGAAGCTTTTTCCCAGGGCAGAAATGACAATTACAAGGGGGCACAAGTTCAAGATTAGGAGAGAAAGATTCAGCGAAGATGTGTGGGGGAAGTTTTTTTACACAGAAGATGATGGGGGCCTGAAATACACCGCCAAGTGAGGTGGTTGAGGTAGGTCCGTTAGCCATATTTTAGACTTATCATAGTAGACATATGAACAAATGGGGAATAGAAGGATATAAATGGTTGGTCTAGATGGGTAAACGTGTTCATTGTAGGCTTGTAGGGCTGAGGGGCCTGTTCCTGTTCTGTACTGATCTTTGTTCTTTGGTCACCCTGCTGGACCTCCTGCAACCAGAGATGGGATAGAAGACATTGTGGAGAGCACAGCATCAGCAGATGGCTCATGGAGGCATCACTAAACCTGGGAGTAGATGTCCTCTTGCCTTAGGGAGCAACATGCAGCAATCCCAGACTCCACAGACTGAGGTAGATGTGCGTGGATGCAGTTTAAATGTGGTGGCCAGAGTGAGGAAGCACTGAGGTCACAGCGTGGCAGGCAAACTGAGTCTGCCCACCAACGACCGGCGAGTTTCTCATGCCTGTATAATTAATGAAGCAGGGAGTGGACAGTATGGCGTGAAAACCCACCATTGCAGCCAGCGGGCAAAATGCTGATTTTCATAGCTTTCAGGGTAATTCAGGGAAAATTATTAAAAGGATTTTTTTGATTTTGCCTACAAAATATGAAACTGTTGAAAGCCTCATTTATAGTCAGTAACCAATTCAGTACATTGAAAACGACATTAAGGATTGATTTCAAATAAGAGGAATTTGAGTCAGACCCCCTCACCTGGTTTATCCTAATATAGAGCATTCATTACTAGGTAAATATTGGAGGTGACATTTGAAGAAACTAGTATAATAGCATCATTTGCAAACAATCTTAAGCTATTATCCGCTATTCACAGATGTATATACGTGCAATAAGTTGAAAATGTTGCTTTGAGCTCCACATTGCAGTGTGTAACTGATTTATCCGGACCATGGAGTGGGTTCACATTAATTTCAAGTTCTTATAGTACTAATCAAAGGAAGGAAACACTCCAACAATCCAATGTGCGTGAACTACTGGGTTATTTGCCTAAATAATAAGGCACTGCATTTCCAATTCAATATCTGCAAAGCATTTTGAGATTGTTCTGAAATGTTTTAAGGCATTATGCAATTGCAGGTCTTCCTTTCATTATAAATGTGATCTGTTTTTGCTGTGTTTAAAAAATTGAAACGCTGCTAGCAGTGATAATATTGGTGAGTATTGTATACATTCCTCTGATTAGTGTACTACATTTTTAAAAATTCATTTGTGGGACATGGGCGTCATTGACTGGCTAGCATTTATTGCCTATCCCTAGTTGCCCTTGAACTGAATGGCTTGTTTGGCCATTTCAGAGGGCAGTTGAGGGTCAACCACATTGCTGTGGTTCTGGAGTCACATGTAGGCCGGATCAGGTAAGGACAGCAGATTTCCTTCCCTAAAGGACATTAGTGAGTCAGAAACAAAACAGAAAATGCTGGAAAACCTCAGCAGGACTAACAGCATCTGTGGAGAGAGAAAGAGGCAATGTTTCAAGTCTAGATGACCCTTCATCAGAGCATCAGTGAACCAGATAGGTTTTTCCGACGATTGACAATGGTTTCATGGTCATCAATAGATTCTTAGTTCCAGATTTTTTTAATTGAATTCAAATTCCACCATCATGGGATTCGAACTTAGTCCTCAGAACCCATGTCCATCTGAGTTTCTGGATTTATAGTCCAGTGATTAATAAGCCATCGCCTTCCCCAATATACTACTATATACACAAGAATGTGACTATTGTGTGTGTGTGTGTGTGTGTGTGTGTGTGTGTGTGTGTGTGTGTGTGTGTGTGTGTGTGTGTGTGTGTGTGTGTGTGTGTGTGTGTGTGTGTGTGCGCGCATGTGTATATAAAACATATTGGAACCAATTTAAAAGTTGCCATCCTTTTCTTTACAACTTTTTCATTTGTCTGCATTGGATATTCCTGTGATGAGGGCAGCAGAGTGGCACAGTGGTTAGCATCACAGCACCAGAGGCCCGGATTCAATTCCGGCCTTGGTGACTGTGTGGAGTCGGCACATTCTTCCCATGTCTGCGTGGGTTTCCTCCGAGTGTGCTGGTTTCCTCCTTTGACATCCTTTATCACTGTGACCATGGCAAACTATGTCTCCTCATTCTGCATGATCCTATTTGCAGTCTTTGACACAGCTCACCCTTTCACCCAATATACAGCTGCTTGGAACTGCACTCAGCTGGTTCCATTCCAGCCAGTTGTCAGAGAACCACCATAGCCCTAAACAACAACGTTTGAAAATACAATATCAGGCCAGCTCCTCCTCATCATCACCTCTCTCTCTATCTAAACTGTCTCTAAATTGTCAGGCTGCTTATCCAAAATCCAGTACTGGATGGGCAGAAATTTCCTCCAATTTAATATTAGGAAGACTAATTTTTTTCCCGGTACCTGCTATGAAAGCTCTGCTCCCAAGTTACCAACTCTATCTCTCTCCCTGGGAACTGTCTGATGCTGAATAAGACAGTTCATCAACTTACTTCTTTACTTGACTTCTAGATGAGCTTCCAACTATACATCCATGCCCTCAATAAGATAGTCTATTTCCAGCTCTATAACCTTTCCTGACTTTACCCTTGTCTCACTCCATCTGTTGCTGAAATCCTTATCCGTGCCTTAGTCAAATGTAAAGGAAACAATCTGTACACCTGGCCAACTTCCCATTTTCCATCTTCTTTCAACTTAAGACAGGATGGATAGTCAGAAGCTTTTTCCCAGGGTGGAAGTGTCAATTAGAAGGGGGCACAAGTTCAAGATGTGAAGGGAAATGTTTAAGGGTGATGTGTAGGGGAAGGTTTTCATGCAGAGAGTAATGGATGCCTGGAACATACTACCAGAGGAGATAGTGAAAACAGGCACTATTTAAGAGGCATTTGATTGGGCACATGAATAGGAAGCCAATAGAGGGATATAGTCCGAGTAAGGGCAGAAGATTTTTTTTTAGTTTAGTTAGGGCATCATGATCAGTAAAGGGTTTGGTGGGCTGAAGGGCCTGTTCCTGTGCTGTACTTTTCTTTGTTCTTTGTAATGTAATCCAAAATTCCGCTGTCCATATTCTAACTCACAGCAAACCTCGTATACCTATTACACAATCACTGACCTACGCTCCAACCCAGTGAAACAATAGCTCACTTTTATCTCATCCTTATGGAAATAGCCCTCTCACAGCCTAACCCATCTCTTTCTTTGTAACCTCCTCTTGCCTTCCAATTCTGGCTTCTTCAGCATCCTGGATTGTAACCTCTTGACCATTGGAGGCTGCACTAAAACCCTTAGCTCTTCCCTCTCCAAACTCTCTCTATCTCTTTCAATATCATTTCTTTAATATTGAGTTCTTGTCACCTTCACTAATATTTTTTATGTAGCTCGCTATCAAATTTGGTTCAATAATTGCTCCTGCAAAACTCCTTGGGCCATTATATTAGGTAAAAGGCACAACTGAGTGTGAGTTGTTGTAGTAGGTGGATATACCAGGCGTGTTAATGTGTTGGGTGATCTTTCAGCATATATTTAAAACTGAAAATGTTTGTAACAATCCAGCCTGGCTGGAAACATTCTGCAGCATACAGCTGGCAGGATATGTAAAAATTTAAGAAGAGGAAATAAGCTACATTGCCAAACTTCAACAACAGTAAAGATAGATTTCGCATTTCTACTTCATCCAAAACAAAAGAGAAAACAGCTAAAAATGTTTTTTTTTCAATGTACAGAACTTTGAAACATTTCATTACCAATTCTATTTCCATCTAGCTTCTAAATAAAGGTATCACAATTAGCGATAGCATTGTTCTGTTAGTCTAAATGACAATAATACATTACCTCAGCAGAAATAGGAGCAGCATTAACTTAACCCAGAACAGAAAACAATCAAGTGAATCACTATCATTTCTCCTGCTATTATTGATTTTCTGAATGATATTCCTTCTAGATGTATACAGTACTTGCTCTCTCACCCAGAGTTTCTGTAGTCGCCCATCCACAGGCAGTTTCTAGCTTCTCAGATGATGACCATCTCACAAGCTATATCATGAGTGCCCCGACTGTTAGCTAAGTCTCAACAATACTTCAACACTGATAACCCCCATTGCTGTGATCTTTTGATGAAGCATGATGAATGGAAAACAGTGTATTCACATTGTGAAAGAATTATTGCTTTATAGAAATGTTATACAAGGACAAGTTCTTTTGCAGCACAGGATGATGATGCTACTCTCAATGCTGATACACATGAACATGCAAGACTGATGGAGGAAAAGGCCTATTGATACAGGCAGCCTGTCCCATTCTGTAGTGATTCAGTTGCATCACAGCACATATAATACCTGCCAAACCTCTACTTCCAGAGTCATCATGCCAATCTAAATTGAGAAAGGGACTGAAGCTTAAGTGTTGTTAGTCCCCGCATTTACAGAATGGTATAGAAAGGGAGAGTAGCAGTTTGATAACACTGAATGAAGGAAGCAGAGATGAAGATGTCCAGTCGGTTTCCTCAATCTACAATTCTGTTCCATCCACTTCCAGTTTAATTTATATGCTTTGGAAGACAAAGTCCTTCAAAGGAAAAATATACTTTTCCTGTCTCTCTAAAATAAATAACCAATTTTTCTCTGACCATCGTTTCTCCATCAAGATTATGTAGCTGACTGGAAAAAATTATCTTCTTAACCTCCAACTTCATTCTACTCTGGAGAATGAAGTGTAGTCATGATTAATTATTCATAATCTTACTGCGCTGTATCTCCCAGAAGTTTCATTTCTATCTTCTGTTATTCTTGATACCTATTAGAATCAATATTAACATACTTTATACATAATTTGTTTGATTCATTATTTATCACTAGGACTATTTATCATATTTTGTCTATTAGTAAATATATGCAATCACTTGGACAATGTTGTGCCTTCGTTGTTGTGGTTCTGGCTTCCAAAGAAATAAATCTGTTGAATTTGGTATCATCATCCAGTTGCTATCAAAACTTTGGATGAGTGAACCCACATCAATAACTTCACAACAAGGAAGCTAGTCAACACTTATCACTCACATCTGCCAAAGGCTGTGTAGAAAATTGATTACAATAATGCATAGAAGCTGACTCTTGATTTGCATAACATTCTGAGCAATTAGAAATCAGGACAAAACATCCATTTTCACTGCATTTAAATCTATTTTGATAGCTAACTTGTGTGAAAAGTGCAGAATACTTCAAAATGTTTATCATTCTTCCAGAAAACAGCATGATGCAAAAGTTACCAATTTTATGTGACTCCCAGATTGCCTTCAAGTTAGTGTGCTTAGCAAAGTACAAAAAGTCTTCTATTTCATGGTAATTGAACACAAGATTGCTGGCATCTTACACACATTGAATGAACTGTGCTAAAGCTGTTAAGTGCTGAATTTGGCTTCCTCGGCAAATTTATTAGTTTACAAACATTACATTATCTGATACAATTCAGGTGTAAAAAAAGTTAACTGCTATTCTTAGCAGGGTGTGCTAAACTCAAAATTACAATATTTTTTGTACCAATTTTGCTAAAGTGTCTATTATTGCGTCCTTGGTGATAAAAGAACTTTCATACAAAACGTGATTGATGCTTACTGATGTCAAACTTCTGGGCTGGTGAAGTGTCAATTATAATAACACTTAGTGATGATTAGACTTAATCAAAATGGTACAACCAATATCTTGAAACTACAAGGGCCAAGAAAATCGCAATATATTATCAATTGTAGAAACTGATGGCGATCACAGTTCTAAACTCATGTTTTGTTGGAAATTTGGGATTCATATAACTTGAATTCTAATAAAGACCATGACACTGATGTGTTCCTAAAGAGAAGTACCTAAATCAGCCTAAATTATTTTCATTTGAATTGCTGTTGGAATGTACTCCTGTTGTGAGCGTACCCTTCTTCACCAATATAGTAGATGCTATTGTGCGAGCTTTCTGCTTGCCATTGTGTTGTCTTAGTAAGTTGCAGAGCACCTGAAAGGCAGGTGCAGCATGGTCCAGTTTCTAGGCCATAAGTTTTAAGTTTAAGTTTATTTATTAGTGTCACAAGGAGACTCATATTAACACTGCAATGAAGTTACTGTGAAAATCCCCAACTGGCCACACTCCAGCACCTGTTTGAGCACACTGAAGGAGAATTTAGCATCACTAATGCACCTAACCAGCGCATCTTTCTGACTGTGAGAGGAAACTGGAGCATTCGAAGGAAACCCATACAGACAAGGGGAGAATGTGCAGACAGTGACCCAAGGCGGGAATTTAATCCAGGTCCCTGGCGCTGTGAGACAACAGTGCAAACCACTGTGCCACCATGTCGCCCTAGTGTCCTAATGACATTTCACTGCGCAATATATTTAATGATGTTGCTCCATTTATAATAAACTGTGCAAATTAACTCAAAAGAAGCTGGAGAAATGTTGTACAAAAATGTAAAAGTTAATCTGTAAATATTTAGGGGGTTATTTAGCCCTAGGCTGAAAATAGGCATTAACTGGGTCCAATGCTAATTAGACAAGCCTGTTCAAAAGCTCAGAAAAATCACACAATTTTGATTGTAATGATAAATTACAATAATTTGAACAAGCCTAGAGATGGCATTCACATGTTGATTAGACACAATTTTCATGGAGCAGTACATATGAGCACTATGCACTGACTGCAGCTAAATGGTAGCATATTCTGAATGACAAACAGCAGCATATGGCATGATGGCTCAGGGATCCAGAAAGACGAAATACAGGTTATTGGATGCCACATTTGAGGTCCTGGTGGAGGAAATCCAGCATTACCCAATATAATTAAGGACCCCACACACCCTGGACATTCTCTCTTCCACCTTCTTATGTCGGGAAAAAGATACTGAAGTCTGAGGACACGTACAAACCGACTCAAGAACAGCTTCTTCACTGCTGCCATCAAACTTCTGAATGGACCTACCTTGCAGTCATTTGATCTTTCTCTACACCCTAGCTATGACTGTAACACTACATTCTGCATTATCTCGTTTCCTTCTCTATGAACAGCATGCTTTGTCTGTATAGCACGCAAGGAACAATACTTTTCACTGTATAGTAATATATGTGATACTAATAACTCAAATCAAATTAAATCAAATCAAAGGAGGAAAGATGTTCTGAACCCGCAGGGAGTGTTATGTTGCCCTTTTTGTCCTCTTGCTTATCTCTCCTGCAGTAATTATCACTACTCTACTTGGCCTCACATTCTTCAGCCATTCCTCTTCCGACAGAGGGGAACACCAAACAAGATGTTGATAACCAAGCACACCCTTACTCCTTGTGACTCCTCTAAGGTGCCCAATAAAGTGCAGCAGCACAGTGACACTGATATCATTGATACCATGGAAGAACACTACATTGGCTTCTGGTCAGTCTTAATATTCTGATTGCCTTCACAGAGATTTTCTGAGAGCTATCAGTCATTCAAAGGAGATGGTCATTGCCTGGCACATGTGGCATGGATATTACTTGCCACTAGTCAACCCAAGCCTGAATACTGTCAGGTCTTGATGGATTTGGAAATGAACTGCTTCTATATCTAAGAAGTCACAAATGGGATGAACATTGTGTGGTTCAAAGCATCCCCACTGTGCATCGGGACTTCATTGACTCTTCGAAAGAACATCTTACATTGGCTCACCCTCTGCCCTATGTCCATAACACTGTACATATACCATGGTGAATCCATCTAACTTGCACATCTATGGGACTGTGGGAGGAAACTGGAGCACCCGGAGGGAACCCATGCAGACATAGTGACCAAAAACCAACATTGAACTTGGATGCCTGGCACTCTGAGGCAGCAGTGTTAACCACTGTGGCATTGTGCTACCCTAAACATCTGAGATCATCACCACTTCTGACATTATGATGGAAGAAAGGCCACTGATGAAGCCGCTGTAGATAGTTGGGCCTAGGACACTACCTTAGGGATCTCCTGCAGTGTTGTCTTGCAGCTGAAATGATTGATCTCCAACCAACACAAGCATCTTGTGCAAGGTATGACTCCATTCAGTGGACAGTTTCCCCCCGATCCCTATTGACAGGCTTCTACCTGTCCCAGCTGTTGGGAAGGTTGGGTCTGCCTTGGTAGCCTTAGAATGCTCCATTCGGCTGGACGATCCCATACCAACTGTCCCTTTTGTCCCTCAAAATTTGTGCAGAAAACACTTTTGGCCATAAGTCCACCAGCAGTGAACCTCACATAATGTCCTCAAGACCTTGCAGAAGAAAGAGGGTGATGGTGGATCCTGTCAGTTTGAGCCCTAAGCAAATGGTCAAGGTCATTTGGCAGAATATCTCAACGGTAGTCATGATGTGGAGATGCCGACGTTGGACTGGGGTAAACACAGGGGTAAACTGGTTGGGCTTTAACCTGGTGTTGTGAGACTTCTTACTGAGAATATCTCAATACCAGAACTTGCGTGCAAACATTAAATTTAAGTGGGCTGGTGGTGAAATGGGCCTTCAGATTCTCCTTGAGCACTCAGAGTCTCAGTAACATCCAGACACTGTCTTCAAAGAGGCTAAAATGGGAAAGAAACAACTGCCTACCTACATCTGGAATATACCTGTGCAAAGAAGTCCTGGAAAAAGATGCAATGGTTTTTATCAATGTTCATCCTAAGCAGCTCCATGCAGTAGGACTGTATGGGCTGTTCCAAGTGACAGACACTGAGATACACAAACACTGGAGGGTAATTGATCCAGTGAAAGATATTCTTTAGTCTCCTTGAAACTTGTTGGTCTTCCAGTACAAAGAGCTGTCAATGATTGAGTGTTTCAGATCACCCAAACCAGCCTCCCATCCATTGATTCAACACTTCCTGCTGCCTTGGGAAAGCAGCCAGCATAATCAAGGACCCCACGCACTCTGGACATACTTACTTCCTCTTTCTTCCATTTGGGAAAAGATACAAAAGTCTGAAAACATGGACCAACAGACTTTTGAATGGACCTACCATATATTAAGCAGATCTTTCTCATCACCCTAACTGTAACTGCATCACTCCTGTACCCTATTCTTTTCCTTTTCCTATGTATCTTGTGAACTGTATGTTTTGTATGTATAGAGTGCAAGAAGCAATACTTTTCACTGTATCACAGCACGGGTAACAATAATAAATCAAATCAAATCAAAGTGGTACATTCCCAGGTCTGGGGCAATGTACGAAGGGACACACTAAAACTTGAGGCAGCCATCACAACGGGTCAATGGAGAAAAAACACTGTCTAATTTCTGCAAACATAGCATACTGAGGGATTAGAAGACTTGGTAAGCCATTCAGGCTATATGCATGGGAGAACCAGAGGGAACACAGTTGAAAAATATGAGAGCCTCCTATTTAGGATGGAGACGATGAAAAATTCTCACAGAGGGTTGTGAGTCTTTGCAACTCTCCTGCATAGAAAGCACTGGAGACAGGGTCATTAAATATTTTCAAGTCAGAGATAGATGGATTTTTGACTAACAAAGGGACCGAAGGTTATCAGGGACTGACAGAATATGGAGTTGTGGCCACAATCAGATTAGTCATGGTCTTATTGAAAGATGGAGCAGGCTCACTCTTGCTGCTAACTCATATGTTTGTATATTCATAGAATGACATGAAATTTATTGTAAGTGAAACTCCAACTTCAAGTATAGTGAGATACCTCAAAGTGCCATGTGCTGTATTAAATTGAACTGTATTGCATCTAAGATCAAGTCAAATCTGAATTTTTATGTAATATACTTTTGATGAATAAGTTTTTTTTAAAAGCTGGGCACTAATGAACTGAATATTCTGGCCTAGATCTCAAAACATTGATTCTACTACTGAATTGAAGTTTAAAATTTCAATTACGTTCCCAGGACAGGCTGAGCGATTAAATACGTTATTGATTCAGAGCCCTCCAGTATCATTCTGTAATGATCTAAGTGGTTGTAGCAATAATTCAGTAAACTTGATCACACCAATTATGTTAAAGCTGGGTGGGCAAGCTATAGTCATTAATTGTTTCATTTTCTCAGCGGAGCAGCGCAGAAGCTTGAGTAGGTGTGGCATTACATAATTGCAAAGGCCACCCCTGTCAGGCTTTTCTCATGTTACTGAACCATAATGCTTGCTTATCCCATAGATGCACCATTATTATGAAGAAGGTTTTTAGCACATACAGGCCCAATAATACTAAGATTTCTTTTGAATCTCAGTTGCAAAGTTTTGCAATATTGCTATTGTCATGATGCCAAATGGAAATATTTAATGAAAATGTGTAAAGTAAAACTGAGCAAACTCCATGGCCGGAATTCTAAGTGTCAAAAAAATTCTAAGTGCCAAATTTGCATGAAAAATGGAGTAATTCATGCTGGTTTTTCCTGTAGAAGTTCAGAGAGGAATCCCCCACACTCAGTGCACTGCAGAGTGCACTGGCATGTGTATTATTATAATTCAGTGGGCGAGGCCTATTCCTGCTGGACAGGCCGGGAGATAGCACTGAGCAGGCCATTGCATAGCGTCGAGATCGGCGCATACACAGGAGCCCTACGCTGCTGGCCTCTTGATTGCTGGCCAGCTCGATCACTGGCCAGTCCTGCAACACCTGCATCACTGGCCCTCTGCTCCCTCACGGTTCGATTGCTGGCCTCCCCCCAATCATCGCCAAGCCAGCACCCCCAACCCACCCACCCTCCCCACCTGGACCACCCTGATCCCCTCTCCAATTCCTCCTCCGACAGTACTGACCACCCCCCTCTGCAGTCCCAACCTCCTCCCCCCGCCATATTCCCGACCCTCCTCCAGCAGGCTGACCCCTTCCAGCTCCCCCAACCCACCCTGATAACTGGCCTCCCTGCTTCCCCCACCGATCATGTCTGCAGAGTGGCAGCAGGACCATCCCCCCACCCTGCCCCCATAGGCCCCGTCCCCTTGGCACTGTCAATGGGCTGTGTCAAGGTGCCCCCTAGACATTGGCACTTTGCCCCTTGGGTAGTGCCAGGAGGCACAGGCTGAACCCCTGTGGAGCCCCTTTTGCTCAGTAGAATTGGGCTGTTAGCTCCCTGAAAGTGGGGAGCTACTCGAAACCTCACTGGAGTGAAGTACTGCTAGTACAGGGTGGGGGAGAGGCTAACAGGCCCAGAGACTTCAGTCCCAGGCCCGCTAATCTCTTTAAATTATATTTAAACTAATATTTAAATGATTTTGGTGCCTCCCTGCCAATTTACCCCAATGAAGCTGACACTGCTGGAAACCAATGTTGGAGATACTCTTGAGGTGGGAATGAGTGCGTGGATCCCACGCATTGGCCATTTGAAATTGTCGTGGCCCACTGCACTAGAAAACTAGTCATGATGTGGAGATGCCAGCGTTGAACTGGGGCAAACACAGTAAGTAGTCTCACAACACCAGGTTAAAGCCCAACCAGTTTATTTGATAGTAAACCCACTTAATATCAAATAAACTGGTTGGACTTTAACCTGATGTTGTGAGATTTCTTACCTAGAAAACTAGCACAGCAGGATGGGAGAATTGTGCCCCCCCCCTCCATGTGTTTCTGAAAACATAAAGTCATGAATCTGTACTAATCTTGTGAATCATTTAGTGAAATAAATACTAACTGTATCACCAAAACATAATCACAGATACATCTCAAACGGTGCATACGCAGAGGAGTTAAGCATCATTGCCGTCATATCCCTATCATCAAATCAAGTTCAGATTTGACTTGATATAAGTTGCAATATAGTTCAATTTCTTTCAGTGCAGTACATGGCACTTTGAGGTACCTCACTACACTTAACGTTCCTTTACAATAAATTTTGTGTAATTCTATAACTAAACGTACATGCACACATACAGGTTAGCAACAAGATTAAGCCTGCTCCACCTTTCAGTAAGATTATGACAGATCTGTTTGTGGCCTCAATCCACATTCTGTCTGTCCCTGATAACCTTTGACTGCCTGTTGGTCAAGAATCTATCTACCTTCTGCCTTGAAATTATTTAATGATCCTGTTTTCTGCGCAGAAGAGTTCGAAAGACTCCTTACCTACTGTGAGAATTTTTTTTCTTATCTCCATCCTAAAAAGGATGCCCTCATGTTTTTAAACAAAAATGAAAGAGAAAAAGGTCATTGCATAATGCAGCATAGCAAATGGTGAATTGCTAGCTATTTTGTGGATATTGTAACTTTGTGCTCTGAAGAGTACCAAGAGAGGAGGAGCAATGTTAGTGGAATGGTAACATTATTAGACTAGTAGTCCAGAAGCCCAAGCTAATTGTTTAGGGACATGAGTTCAAATCCCACCATAACAGCTGGTGGAATTTAAATTCAACAAACAAAATATCAATTTGTTGTAAAAGCCTATCAGGTTCATGAACATATCGCTCAGGGGAGGGAATTTATCATCCATAAAGGTCTGACCTATACATAACTCCAGATCCAGAATAATGTGGTTGACTCTTAACTGCTCCCTGAAAAGGCCTAGCATGCTAACTCAATGGAAATTAGGAATAGGCAACAAATGCCAGCTATGTCAGCGTTACCATATTCTATGAGAAAAATAATTAAATTGAATGAATATGCAATTTTATTAGATTTGAATGTCTTGGTTCATTATACCAACTCAGCATAATTTATTTCGTTTATACATATACCAGAGATGCTGGAAATACTCAGCAGGTCAGGCAGCATCTGTGGAGCTGAGAAACACTTAACAGGCAGAATTTTATGAGATCTTCTCTAAGTATCCAGCCAATGTGAAAATGGGAGAGTTCCTGATCCGTTTTTTGGGTGAGTTTTCACGCCGAATCTTATGCACTCGGCCTTTGAAAATATGGTCTAGACCGTTTCTAGCCACAAGTGGACTGGCTTAATTTACCAGACAGCCAGCAGCTCAAATCAGAGTCACAAACTGCGCATACACAGGAGAAGCAAAAAAAAATCTCTGCTGACAGAACCGCCACCCCACCCCCCCAACCCCCGGGCCAGATACAGCCTCCTCCTTCCCAACTAATGGACATCAGAGACCCCCCCCCCAAAACATTACAGACCCCCTTACCCACACACCACCCCATCCCTAAACACTGGACCCCCTTCCACATGGCCCCCTCATCACTCCTCCCCAGCCCCAGTGGCTGACAGACATGACCCTCTCTCCTCCCTGCCTCAAATCATCAATCCCACCACCACACCACCCTCCTCCATCAGCACACCTGCAAATACTGACTTGGCTTCCCCTCCATGCTAACAAGACAAACTATATTAAACCCGCTGGAATGCTCTAACAGGCGCGGGACTCACCTAAACTGCCTGCAGCTGATCTGCCCTAATGAGGGAGAGCTCCATAAAAATCCCCAAGGATGGACAGACAGACAGGCAGTGCAGGAAGAAATGGCCTCCAGGAAGACAGCTCCCTGTATTTCAGATGCTGACCTGGCCAGGTTACTGGAGGTGGTGGAGGTAAGGCGGGAGTGCTGGTTCTTCATGCCAACGCCCAACACCTTTATGAAGGAGCAGCGCTCCAAAAGCTCGTGATTTTATATAAACCTGTAGGACTTTAACCTGGTGTAATGAAACTTCTTACTGTGCCCACCCCAATCTAACGCCAGCATCTCCACATCATCCCTTGTACTTAACCTTGTGTCCTATGTTGCTGGAAGGGATGCTCCTGGGCCATCTGGCACTGTGGCCTCCACTGCTGCTCCCCCCACATCCTGACCCTGACAGCTTGGAGAACTCCTCGGAGGAAGCAGATGAAGGGACTCCGAGGCTGACACCAGTTTTGCGTCAGCTTCCACCTCTCAACTCACCATCCCAGAGACTCTCACATTAGTGGGTCAAGTTAATGGTGAGGCATCTAGGTCACCCTCTGGTGCACACAACACATCTGCTGATGTACATCAGGTGGAAGAGGGAATATCCAAGGCCTCTGGCATGCAGGAGCCTGCTGGAGGTGATGCTGGCCCTAGGGTACGTGCCAAAAGAGCCATCCCTGCACCGCCAGCTCCTCCTCAAAGACCTCCAGACATCAGAACTTCTCAATATAAAACTATCATGCACGCTGCCAGGGTGTCTGGTGCAGACATGCGTGATATTCAGCTAATGGTCACACACCAATTGCACATTTATTGGGGGTGATTTTCCCAATCGGCTGCAAGATTTGCCTGGATGTTTCCTGGTTCGGAGGGCATTAGCTAGGAGAGGTTGGAGAAACTTGGTTTGCTCTCACTGGGACGGAGGTTGAAGAGGGACCTGATAGAAGTCTACAAGATTATGAGGAGCATGGACAGAGTGGCTAGTCAGAAACTTTTCCCCATGGTGGAAGAGTCAATTACTAGGGGGCATAGTTTTAAGGTGTGAGCGGCAAGGTTTGAAGGAGATATACAAGGCATAGTGGGTAGTGGGAGCCTGGAACTCACTGCCGGGGGAGGTAGTGGAAGCAGATATAATCGTGATTTTTAAGGTGTGTCGAGACAAATACATGACTAGGATGGGAATAGAGGGATATGGTCCTTGGAAGGGTAGGGGGTTTTAGTTCAGTCGGGCAGCATGGTCGGTTCAGGCTTGGAGGGCCAAAAGGCCTTTCCTGTGATGTAATTTTCTTTGTGCTTTGTACTTTGTTCTAATAGCATCTTCTAGTGCCATATTTCCAGCGGTGTCTGCTCCATGCTAGAAACTGCCGGGGGGGGGGGGACATGGAAGTAATTTAAATACTTATTTAAATATTTTTCAAATCTGATCAGTGGGCCCAGGATTGAAATCTTTGAGTCCACTAACATCTCCCACGCCACCAGAATATTTCACCCTAGTGGGGATTACAGTAGCTCCCCACTTTCGGGGAACTAATGGCTCGACCCTGCTGGAGTGAAGGGAGGGCAATCGGGGCCCCCCAGAGGGTTGGGTGGTGGGGTGTTGCCCCCTAGGAACTGGCACCCTGACAGAGCCAGCCTGTGCCCTCTAGCAGTGCCCAAGGGGCAAGGTGCCAATGTCCAGGGGGCACCTTGGCGCTGCCCATTGGACATGTGGGTCTTATGGAGGTGGGGCCTAGAGGTAGGGACCGATGGGGCAGGATCTGGGGGTGACTGGTGGGTATGGGGCTTAGGGGTGGGGCCTGATGGGGTGGAATCTGGTGAGTGATCAGTGGCGATGCGGGTTCACACTGACCAGGGATCATTGTGGGGGGGGGGGGGGGGGGTGGGGGTGGAAGTAGCCAGGAGGGGCAGTCAGCCTCCTGGGGGGGTGGACATTGCAGGGCAGGGATTGATGGGGTGAAATTGTGGGGGGAAGGGCCAGAGGTCACGGTGGGCTAGAAGGAGGGTTCAAATCTGAACCTGGGAATGGTCAGTAATTGGGCAGTGAGGGCAGTGAGCCGGCATTGTGGGGGTTTTGGGTCTGGTCAGTGATTGAGTGGCCAGCAATTGGGAGGTCATCAGTTTGGGGCTACTGCGCATTTGCCAGATCGTGCAGTAGCTCTCTCAGTGCACTGATTTCAGTTCCTCCATAGAATCAAAGAACCCTACAGTGCAGAAAGAGGCCCTTTGGCCCATCGAGTCTGCACCAAACGCAATCCCACTCAGGCCCTACCTCCATATCCCTACATATTATTCCCAATAATCCCTCTAACCTATGCATCCCTGGAGACTAAGGGGCAATTTCTTAGCATGGCCAATCAACCTAACCCGCACATCTTTGGACTGTGGGAGGAAACTGGAGTACCCGGAGGAAACCCACACAGACGTGAGGAGAATGTGTAAATTCCACACAGACAATGACCCAAGCCGGGAATCGAACCCAGGTCCCTGGAGCTGTGAAGCAGCAATGCTAACCACTGTGCTACCATCCCCTCCAGTGGGGATAGGCCCTGCCCCCTATAATTTAATAATATTCACCCTTGCGGCCTCTGCAGTGAACAGAGTGTGGGAGATTCTTCTCTTAACTCCCACAGAAAAAAACAACAAATTAATCCAGTTTTCACACAAATTTAGAATTTTGTTTGGAAGAATTCCTTCCCAGCTGTATATATCTCGCATTTTCCTCCCAGTAAGAAAATCTGGATCCTTTTTAATGTCGAACGAGCAAACCGTCCAGACTTGTTGTCAGGCAGATTTCAGAATAGGTCTCATAATCCCCTTCATTTTAACTTAAATTAGAGATGTTACAAAACCTAACCTTATGAAGTTCATCATTGGAATACATTGTTAAACAAAATGCTGACAAATCCGGTTGTTAAAATTGGTCGTGTTTTCCTGCTGTCTTCGTAATGCTGCTTAATTTGCTGTATTCCTGCCTGGGAGGTAAAATCAAGCCCAATGGGCTTCTGCCGTACACCTTGATACTGAGCATTCCCAGGCCACACGAAGAAGAAAATCTACCCCTATTGGAGTACATTTAAAAATTTTAATCAAGGTTTGAGGTAAGAATGTAAGTTCTCCCAACAGAATTTTTGATATAAGAAAAAGCCAAGATAAAAAAGACAAGAAGATAAAGCAATTAATGATGTGTTGAATAATATCTTTAAAAAAGTCTGAGTACTGAAAACAGAATAAACACATTGAAATTGCTGAAATTCACAGCAGGTCTATCCATATGTGTCAAAAAAGAAAGATTGGTTATTTTTCAACATGATTATTCATCCAAACACCAGAGCCTAGAGCTGTAACATGAACAACAATATTTGTGATTGTCTGCTATCAATTGTGTAACATTGACGTTAATTCGACCTCCCTTAGCTGTTTGCTTGCTCAGATTGTTCACAGGCTGTATACCCCCTTGGCATTCTGTTCAATGCTGAGCTGGGCTTCAAACCTCCCAGCACGTCCAGCATCTTTTCAAAGTCACTTTACCTTGCCTTATCCACTCATTTGTCACCTTCAGCCTTTGCCAATCTGCTCTTGAAATTGTACAAAGTCCCATTTTATACCCAATTTTCCAACAATTCCCAATCCCACTGAGCTACCTCACTAAAGCATATCAAATTTAAAATCTTCACCCTCAGCTATAAATCTCTGAACAGCCTTTACCCCACTCTCCTTCTATCAGCTTCTCCAGCCTTGCATCCTCTCCCATGAGAGGCAGCATGGTGGTGCAGTGGTTAGCACTGCTGTTTCACAGTGCTAGAGACCCGGGTTCGATTCTCAGCTTGGATCACTGTCTGTGTGGTGTTTGCACATTCTCCCCATGTCTGTGTGGGTTTCCTCCAGGCACTCCGGTTTCCTCCCACACTCCAAAGATGTGTGAGTTAGGTAGATTGGCCATGCTAAATTGCTCCTTAGTGTTCAGGAGACTAGCTAGGGTAAGAACATAAGAAATAGGAGCAGGAGTAGGCCATCCAGCCCTTCGAGCCTGCCCCCCCATTCAATAAGATCATGGCTGATCTGTCGCTGCTCAGTTCCACTTTCCCGCCCTCTCCCCATAACCCTTAATCCCCTCTCTTATCAAAAACCCATCAACCCGCGTCTTAAAAATATTTAGCGAGGCAGCCTCCACCACTTCAACAGGCAGAGAATTCCAGAGATTCACCACCCTTTGAGTGAAGAAGTTCCTCCCCAACTCCGTTCTAAACCGTCCCCCTTTTATCTTGAGGCTGTGCCCCCTAGTCCTACTGTCTTTTTTGAGCGGGAAGAGTCTCTCCACCTCTATCCTATCCATCCCATTCATCATCTTATACGTCTCAATGAGATCTCCCCTCATTCTTCTAAACTCTAACGAGTACAAGCCCAGTTTATTCAGCCTCTCCTCATAGCTCAACCCCCTCAACTCCGGTATCAGCCTAGTAAACCTCCTCTGCACTCCCTCCAAGGCCAAAATATCTTTGCGCAGGTGCGGCGCCCAAAACTGCACACAGTACTCCAGCTGCAGCCTCACCAATGCCCTATACAGCTGCAGCAAGACCTCCCTACTTTTATATTCAATCCCCCTCGCTATGAAGGCCAGCATCCCATTCGCCTTCCTGACCACCTGCTGCACCTGCAGGCTGGGTTTTTGCGACTCATGCACAAGGACCCTGAGGTCCCTCTGCACCGTCGCCTGCTGCAGTTTTTTGCCCCGTAAGTAATAGTCCTTCCTACCATTCTTCCTACCAAAGTGGACCACCTCACACTTGCCAACATTAAATTCCATTTGCCATTTCCTGTAAATGTGTGGGATTATGGGGATAGGGCCTGGGTGGGATTGTGGTCAGTACAAACTCAATGGATTGAATGGTCTCCTTCTGCAGTGTAGGATTCTATGATCTATAATCCTCTAAATCTGGTCTATTGAACATTATACTACTATGTTGCAACTATTGGAATCATAATTCCTTCCTTGTTGCTCTTCCCTTGCAGTTTTACCAGCCTTCCCAAAATTGATTCCTTAAGCAAGCTTTTGATCATCCACGTTACTCCCTAAACTGAGCCTGGTCCTTTTCATTCCCTCTCTCTGTGGCAAAACACCTGAAAGGTTTTTTTTGACATTAATGATATAATATAAATATGAGCTATTGTTGATACACCTACACACCCAAACATTATGATTCATTTTATTTCTGTGCATTTCTACATTTCAGATCAGTTGCAGATAATCCATTCGATGTTTTTCTGTACTCATTTTTCTTATTTCAACATGCAGTAGATGGTGCTGCACGACATGCCAGAAGTAGCTTATGTTCTAAATTCATCTAACAACTAATTTTTAATGCTGCAAGAACAGAAGTAATCCTGTGACATTTGTGGCCTTTTGTTTATCTCCCCAATCACTCTACGTTATTTCCTATGTTTCCACAGCAGTTGTTTTCAATGTTTTATTTCAATATCATCAACAAAATTAAGTCATTTCATTTGCAAGGGGCACAGATACTAAAACCTTAAGTCATATACCCACTAATCCCAAACCTCATAGGAGGTTTCATAAGAACAATGGCTACCCATTCCACTCGTGTCGTTATCCCTGAAGCTTTTGCTCATTTTTTTTATATTGGAAATGAAGAGTTCAAAACAATTTACATATCTGCTCATTATATGGTAGAGAGTTTGAATTCTGATGGTTCAAGTTCTTTATTTTGTAAAGGACGTTTGCATTCATTAATATGAATAGGAGTTTGGGCTGCTGTATTGATGAAGCTAACTTTGATCTTGCGGCAGGAGCAGTAGCTAACATATTTCTGTCTAATGATCAGTTATGTTTCCAGTATCACGCAGTCTGAGATAATAAATAGTTGCTGCACAGTATTTATTCCCTTTGTCTTGCTTTTTTTCCTTTCTGGGGGGAAATGAGAAGACCTTTTAATTTCCTTTCAGTGTTTATGATATCCAAAGCAGCTTGTATCTTTGCCTTGTCACCTTTTCACATGATTCATTGTGATCTGATAGATAGAAGGAACAATTTACCCTTCAACCTCCAACCCACTGAATGAAGGATGTTGATGTGTTCCTGATGCAGGAATGATTAATCTAAGTGCATGCAAAGGAATTGTACACTGTGATTTGTAAGAAAAACCTCTTGTGAAATGCCTTTGAGCGTATATTTTACATTTAAGACGTCGGTTATTCAGCAGATAGTACTCTATCAGAATATTGTACATAAATCATACCTGTACAAACTTTGTGTTCGGGCATGTATTTGGATATGCACATTCTTTAAAAAACACACACACACATAATTCAACTGTCCAGAAGTGCTGTTGTCAAATTAATTTATTTGTAGAAACTGTAACAATGAGTCGATTTCTTTTTCCTCTGGTCTCTGATGTGCAATAATTGACATTTGTTACTTCCGATCTCCAATGAATTAGAGTTTTATTGAATGTAATTTAATACTAAGTTGATGCACTTTTAGTCTGGTAGAACATTAGTCTTTTTAACTCTTTAATTGGACTATTTGATATATGCTGATCATATTGGTAGACCAATCATTTGTTGATACCCACTCGTCCTTTGTGCATTTCCTATATATTATCAAGTTCATGAACCAAATTTAGCAGAGAATACAAATGACAGTACACACACTCATTATTTGAAGCCATTTTTTTTAGACCAAATGTGTAATCTTATTTCCTCCATTTGTTGTACTCAATGTAAAATACTTTTCTTAAGTCAGCATTGCCATTCTCTGACAGTACTCCCAACCACTCAACAGCGCTCTTGAGCACTTTGATCTTCCTACGCGATCCTCCTTGGACCTCCCCAACTCAAGAACAATTTCTTCCCTCCTGCCATCAGACTTTTTTTTGAATGGATCCACCTTATCATGGAATCATAGAACCCCCACAGTGCAGAGGGAGGCCGTTCGGCTAATCGAGTCTGCACTGACAACAATCCCACATATTTACCTCGCTAATCCCTCTAACCTACACATCCTGGCACACTGAGGGACAACTTAGCATGACCAATCAACCTAACCTGCACATCTTTGGATTGTGGGAGGAAACCGGAGAACTTGGAGGACATGGGGAGAATGTGCAAATTCCACACAGACAGTGACCCAAGCTGGGAATTGAACCCGGGTCCCTGGTGCTGTGAGGCAGCAGTGCTAAAGCACTGTGTCACCGTGCCGCTCCCAGCTGAGCATGGTTCTTAACAATGCTGATGGGTTCTCCTAAATGTATTCCCTCTCAAGCTTATATAGTAAGTTTCACTACCTCAGTTCCTCCTAACGGACTTTACACACAGTTAGTATCTTTAAAGTGAAGTCACTGTTGAAATCTAGGAAACACTGGTGGTCCCTGAAGCAAATTTTAGTTACATAACCAGATAAACTGGTTCTGTCAATTTGTTGACGGATAAAGATTACACAGGAAATCGGCAGAACTCGCCTTCTTTCTTTCAATAAGAACTCACCTGAAAGATAACACCACCAATAGTGTGGCACTCCCTCAGATCTGCGACACAAGTTTCTGCCTAGGTTTCATAGTCATGTCTCTGGAGTGGGACTGGAACAGGGATCTATAGGCATTTGATTGAAAGGCAGGAGTGCTGCCACTGAGCCAAAGCTGACAGAAATAAATAATATATTAAAGACCAGCAGAGCTAAGCAGATCATCAGCAGAACAGACTGACAATCAATGATAAGCCACACTTCTCATGGCGATAAATACATTCAGAGTTAATGATAGCTTCCAAAGTTTCAAAATATGCCATTGTGGTTGTACAGAGTGACTGTGAATGGAGTGCATTATAAATAAAGTAAAGATGTTGCGAATTTGGTGACAGTGTAAAATTTGGGACTGTAGGTCCTTTAGCAAGAATGCATTCAACTTAAAAGAAGCCAACATATAAAAGCCCAAAAGAAGGTACTGCATGCAAAGCTATTTGTAATGGACCATTTGCAGAAATTGGCCACACTCTGCCTTCCAAAATTCTATTGTACTTTGAGAACCTGACAAAGACAAACGGAATGACTTTTTCAATACACTTATCAAGAGGCAGCAATGATGCCATCCGACCACACAAAGGGTATGCACCTAGTCAGTTAAAAGATTTGCCTCAATGATTGAACTCATGGGTCAAATTATAGGACTGCCATTAACATCTGTAGGCGAGTGAGGTTTACGGGGCTATCACATCCAAATGTGCCTTCAAAATTCATCGAAATACTAATCCCAGAAAATGTATTGGTTCGAGTGAAAACTACCTAATGTGGTAACCAGGAACCCCACCAGCACATCTTCATATGTTAATGTACTGTTCATGAACTAGGATATGAGATTGTTACAATATCTAAGAAGATACAGATTTGGGGAGCGGATTGCAGTAATCGTTGATATGTGTGCGCTATTTATGATAGTTTTAAGAAACATGCTTAGTAGGAGACAGCTGGAGAGGTAGTCACAGGAACAGTTGTGGCAATGATACGTGGTATGGACCTTCTCTGAAAATAAGTTTGGTAAGGTATTAGATAAAGTAAAACAAGATAACTGAGCAAACAGAACAGAAATACAGAAGCAGCAACTTTTCAGAAGAGGCATTTTCTCCGAGGGCTAACAGCATGAGTGCAGCTCAGAAGTTAAGTGAATGGTGTTTGGAATACAGGGGCAAATTCAACTTGCAGGAATGATGGGGGTGGGATTTTCTGGCCACTCTCACCCCAAGACCAGAAAATCTCATCCAAAGTCTGCAAACCTTTGCATGGTTCGTGTTCTGCTTGCTATGTTTCCTGTGGCGGTCAGGAGGAGAAAATTCTGCCAGAATAGCCATCATTGAGAACTGGCTGCACAATGATTAAGTTCAGGAACCAAGGGTGGGATGGGAAATTCCCAGCCAATGTCAGCAGAAATTTGGCTGCTCTCTACATTTTCCAGTCCACCAGCACTGATTCCCACCAGAAATTGCATGCTTAAATGTTATCAGGTCCACAGCAAAGGGTAAAAGACCTAGACAACAAGGACATCTATGTCAGACACTTATTTATTGACTCAGCCTTCAACACTATTATTCCCACAAAACTTATTTCCAAATTCCATGACCTGAGCCTCAGCACCTGCCTCTGCGACTGGATCGACTTCAGGAAGCATAAAGGAGAAAATGCACCTGTATGCATCAACAAAGCACAAAGGATCGAGAGCTTCAGGTTTTTAGGTGTCCAGATCACCAACAACCCATCCTGGTCTTCCCATGCCGACACTATATTTAAGAAAGCCCACCAACACCTCTACTTTCTCAGAAGACTAATGAAATTTGGCATGTCAGCTATGATTCTCACCAATTTTTACAGATGCGCCATAGAAAGCATTCTTTCTGGTTGTATCTCAGCTTGGTATGGCTCCTGCTTTGCCCAAGATTGCAAGGAACGACAAAGTGTTGTGAATGTAGCCCAGTTCATCACGCAAACAAGCCTCCCATCCATTGATTCTGTCCACACTTCCTGCTACGTTGGCAAAGCAACCAACATAATTAAGCAGCCCAGACACTCTCCCTTCCACTTTCTTCCATCAGGAAAAAGATACAAAAGTCTGCAGTCATGTACCAACCGACTCAAGAACAGCTTGTTCCCTGCTGCTATCAGACTTTTGAATGGACTTGCATTAAGTCGATCTTTCTCTACACCCTAGCTATGACTGTAATACTACATTCTGCACTCTCTCATTTCCTTCTCTATGAATGGTATGTTTTGTCTGTATAGCATGCAAGAAACAATACTTTTCACTGTATGCTAATACATGTGACAATAATAAATCGAATCAAAAAATCAAATCAAAGAGAAGAGAATAACCCTTGTGTTTAAAAATTAAATAATTTCAATGATAAGAAATTATAAAACAAGAGATAAACACACAGTGGAAAATGTCTATTCATTCCTCTCATAAAATAGAATTAAAAAATAGAAAAAGACTGAAGATTGTGGTGCCAGTTATGCATTGGTCTTTGGTCATAGATGTGAAGAGCTGTATTGCATAAACTCAGAGATTACACAAGTATGTCAGTAAAAAGAGTGGTTCTAATGGGGACTCTAACTTACCTCATGTCAGAAAGATAGTGAAATTCTCCAGGGGTCTGGGATAGGTTTTTGCAGTGCAAGAGTAGGAATGAGAGCTAACAAGGATCATGCCGTATTAGATTTCATAATACATACTGAAATAGACTTAGTTAAAATCTAAACAGTTATGCATCAAGGTTTTCTCATAGTGGTATGATTCAGTTTAGCATACTGTTTGAAAGGGAGAAATATAAAACGGATGCAAAGATTCTAGATTTAGATAAGATTGATTTCAATGGGATGAAACAGAGACTAGCCAAAGTTAAATGGGAAAATGTGTTAATGGATAAAATAACAGTGGGGGGTATTCAAAAAGAAATTAATGTGATACAGAACCAATTCATTTTCCTATGGAGAAAGAGCTCTACTTGAAAATTGAAACAGTCCTTTTGATTTCATTTGATTTGATTTATTATTGTCACACATATTAGTATACAGTGAAAAATATTTTTTCTTACACGCTGTACAGACAAAGCACAACATTCATAGAGAAGGAAGGGAAAGAGTGCAGAATGTAGTGTTACAGCAATAGCTTGGGTGTAGAGAAAGATCAACTTAATGCGAGGTAATAAGAACATAAGAAATAGGAGCAGGAGTAGGCCATCTAGTGCCTCGAGCCTGCCCCACCATTCAATAAGATCATGGCTGATCTGTCGTGGCTCAGTTCCACTTTCCCACCTTCTCCCCATAACCCTTAATCCCCTTGCCTATCAAAAACCTATCTACCCACGTCTTAAATATATTTAGTGAGGCAGCCTCCACCACTTCAACGGGCAGAGAATTCCAGAGATTCACCACCCTTTGAGTGAAGAAGTTCCTCCTCAACTCCGTTCTAAACTGCCCCCCCCTTTATCTTGAGGCTGTGCCCTCTAGTCCTACTGTCCTTTCTAAGCAGGAAAAGCCTCTCCACCTCTATCCTATCCATCCCATTCATCATCTTATATGTCTCAATGAGATCTCATCTCATTCTTCTAAACTCTAATGAGTACAAGCCTAGTTTATTCAGCCTCTCCTCATAGCTCAACCCCCTCAACTCCGGTATCAGCCTAGTAAACCTCCTCTGCACTCCCTCCAAGGCCAAAATATCCTTGCGTAAGTGTGGCAACCAAAACTGCACACAGTACTCCAGCTGCGGCCTCACCAGTGCCCTGTACAGTTGCAGCAAGACCTCCCTACTTTTATATTCAATCCCCCTCGCTATGAAGGCCAGCATCCCATTTGCCTTCCTGACCACCTGCTGCACCTGCAGGCTGGGTTTTTGCGACTCATGCACGAGGACCCCGAGGCCCCTCTGCACCGTAGCATGCTGCAGCTTTTCGCCATGTAAGTAATAGTCCTTCCTACCATTATTCCTACCAAAGTGGACAACTTCACACTTGCCAACATTAAATTCCATTTGCCAGTTCCTGGCCCATTCACCCAGCCTATCTAGATCCCTCTGCAGACCTTCCACACCCTCCGCACAATTTGCCGTTCCACCAATCTTGGTGTCATCAGCAAATTTCGACACCATACACTTGGTTCCCTCCTCCAGATCATCTATATAAATGGTAAGTAGCTGAGGCCCCAGCACCGATCCCTGGGGGACTCCACTAGTCACCAACCGCCAATCTGAATAGCACCTATTGACCCCCACTCTCTGCCTCCTATTTGACAGCCAATCCCCTATCCACGCTAACACCCTACCCCCAACCCCATGCCCCCTAACCTTCTGTAACAAGGTAGGTCGAGTCAAAAGTCTAATGGCAGCAGATAAGAAACTGTTCTTGAGTCGGTTGGTACATGAGCTCAGACTTTTATATTCTTTTCCCAATGGAAGAAGGCAGAAGAGAGTATGTCTGTGGTGCATGGGGTCCTTGATTATGCTGGCTACTTTTCTGAGGCAGCAGGAAGTGTAGACAGTGTCAGTAATGGGAGGTTGGTTTGAGTGAAGGACTGGGCTTCATTCACAACCCTTTGTAGTTTCTTGCGATCTTGGACATAGCAGGGGCCATACCAAGCTGCGGTACAATCAGAAGGAATACTTTCTACGGTGCATCTGTAGAAGTTGGTGAGAGTTGTAGTGGACATGCCAAATTTTCTTAGTCTCCTGAGAAATTAGAGGTGTTGGTGGGCTTTCTTAACTATAGCATCCACATGGAGGGACCAATTTAGGTTGTTGGTGATCCTGACACTTAAAAACCTGAAGGTCTCGACCATTTCTACTTCATCCCCATTAATATGGACAGGCATCTGCCCTCCACTATGCCTCCTGATGACTATCTCCTTCATTTTGTTTACATTGAAGGAGAGATTAATGTCATCGCACCAGTTCACCAGATTCTCTATCTCATTTCTGTTCTGTGTCTCGTCATTATTTGAGATCCGATCCACCGGCAGTGTCAACAGCAAACTTGAAAATCAAGTTGGAGGGGAATTTGGCCATACAGTCAAAGGAGTATAAGGAGTATTGTAAGGGGCTGAGGACAGAGCCTTGCGGATCACCAGTGTTGAGAATAATTGTGAAGGAGGTGTTGTTGTCTAACATTACTGATTGTGGTCTGTGGATTATGAAGTCTTAGGATCCAAGAGCCGAACCACAGACCACGAAGTTTGGGGATGAGCCTCATTGGAATAATGGTGTTAAATGCTGAGCTGTAGTCTATGAATAGGAGTCTGACATAAGTGTCATGGACAACAAAGAAGTAAGCGACAGTGTAAAACTAAATGAAAAAGCATACAAAAATGTGAAAAAAAGCTCAGATCTTGGCAAATGGGAAAAACACAGGGAGCAGGAAAGAGTGACAAAATGGATAGTAATGACTACAAAAAAGTGATTAGAAAAGGAAATCTGCAAGGGATATCAAAATAATTTCAAAGCCGTTTTTATAATTACTTTCAGAGAAAGAGGGCAATCGGAATCAATGTGGGCTCTTTGAAAGCTGATCATACTGATATTACAAATGAAGATAAGGAAATAAGAGATGCTGAATAATTATTCTGCATCAGTAATTACAGTTGTGAAAGGGCTCACCATGCCAGACACCCACATAAACTAATATTAAATTAGGGACAGAAAATCACAAAAAATAATATAAGTAAAGGAACAGTAGTGATAAAAATAATACCATTAAAGAGTGATAAATCCCCAGGACCAGGTGGTTTCCATCCAAAAGTTTTAAAGTAGCTAAAAGTGTGCACATTGTGATCTTCCAAAGTTCTCTCAATTTGGGAACCGTTCCTTTAAATTTCTGTTTCAGAAAAACGAGAAGGGGGAACTGTGGGCATTTATAGATCAACTGGCCTAACATCTGTTATTGGGAAGTTGATGGAGTTTGTCATTGAGGATAGGATGACTGAACTGCACACCTTTTCAGCTGATCAGAGACAGCAAGCACAGACTTGTACATCAAAGAGGTCTGACTGTTTTATTTAAAGCAATAAATAAACTGATAGAGAGGGAAATGTCTAAATGTTATGGATTTGGCACTTGATAATATCTTTCATTAGGAAAGGTTACTCAAACTTGAAACTTTATTGAATAGAGGGAATTATTGACTTGATTAGATTTGTTGAGCAGTAGATGACAGAGAGTAGGAAGAATAGATAGGTGCCTGGGTGTGACTCCTGATGTCTGCAAGGATATGTGTTTGAACCTTAATTACTCTCCATATTTATTAATAGCTTAAGTGATGGGATAGAAAGCCAAATAACCTGATGATACATAGATGGACAGCAATGTAAATAGTTTGCTTGGAAGTGGAAAATTATAGAGATAATGATATATTAAGTGATTGGAGAAATTGTGACATGTAGAAAAATGAAATGTCATTCATTTCTAACCCTAAAAATGATTTCTTAATAATGGAGCTCTAAAGAGAGCTGGAACATAGCTCAATAAAATGTCATGAGCTGGCATGAGAAATGAAGGAGACTAGGAACTAGAGTAGGCCATTTGGGTGTTTGTATCTGTTCTGCTATTCAACGAGATCATGGTTAATCTTGTACCTCCATTTCAACTTCTAGCACCATCCCCGAAGCCTGTTTTTCTCTTATTTCCCCCTCAAATGCACCCACCTGTGCCTGAATTTACTCAATAATTGACCAGTCACAGCTCTCTGGAGTAGAAAATTCTGAATATTTACAACCCATTAAGTGAAGAAATTTCTCCTTATCTCAGTCCTAAATGGTTGACTTATTATTCTGACACTATGACCTTGTGTTTTTGATTCCCCAGTCAGGAGAAACATCTTCTCAGCTCCTGTCAAGTCCTTGAAAAGTCTTACATGGTTCAATTAGATAATCTCTCATATTTCTAAACTCATTGGAATATTGGCCAGTCAATTCAAACTCTCCTCATAGCACAATCCCATCACCCTAGGAATCAGTCAAGTGAACCCTTGTTGCTCTCGTTCTTGAACCTTCTGAGAATAAAAAGACCAAAATTGTAGACATTTCTCCAAGGTGTGGCCTAATAGTGCCAGATATAATCATTGTAAGAATTAATTAGTCTTGCACTCCAATCCCACTGTAACAAAAGCAAATATGTCATTTTTCTTTTTAAATACTTCTGAACAGTTTGTCAACTTTCTGTGATTCATGTCCAAGCATATGTGAATGCAAACATTTCCCAGTCTCTCACTATTCAAAAGGTATTCTCTTGCTAGAATTCTACCACGCTGCCTGCTGCAGAATTGGAGCAGGTAAGGGGCGGACAATGGAAATGTCCATTGACTTTGGGGGAGATTTTCCAGTCTCAGTTCGAGTGAGGCCGGAAAATCCTGCCCTCAATTTTTTTATCCCACCAAAATAGATAACGACAATTCACTACATTGTATTCTATCTGTCATGTTCTTGCCCAATCACCTAACATATCTGTATCCATCTGCTGCCTCCTTGCATCCTCCTCACCGCTTACTTTCCCACCTAATTTTGTATCTTCAGCCAACTGGATATGTTACAATCATTTAATCAAAAAGGCTAATTGAATAATCTTTCTGTTTAGCAGAATAGGGTATAAAAAAGGATTGAATTCATTCTTCAGGATTTACAAAGTCCTCGTCAGACCATAAAGTACCATCAGCAGCTCTGGACACTGCACAATACAAAGAATGAACTGTCCTTGGAGGGAGCGCAGTGTAGATTTACTCGAATGATACCTGAGCTCCAAATGTTTAAATACAAGGAAGAATTACACAAAATAGAGTTGTACTTCCTAGAATTTAGGAAGTTACGGGGTGTTTTAATTAAAGTTTTCAAGATGTTAAGGGGAACAGATAGGGTAGCTAGAGATAAATTATTTCTAGTTGTTGGAGAGTCTAGGACTAGTGGCCATGGTCAAACAATTAGCCAGCCCTTTCAGGAGTGGAATTAAGAAACACTCGCATGCGCAAAGAATGACAGGAGTTCAGAACTAAATACATGTCTTGTATACATGGTACTTGATGCTGAATTGATTATTGATAAATTTTTGTTCACCAAAGACATTAAGATGGTTTATGGAGTCGGATTACAGATCAAGCGCTGTTTCATTGAATCATGAGATGAGACAGGTTTATGGAGTTACATGCAGATTCCTATTCCAATACTCCTATCTTTACTGTAAAGGAACATCCTGCAGTGAGTAATCGGTCAAGAAATTTGTTGATTCCTGATGAAGACATCTTTTTCTTATTTCAGTATGCTATGACGACACAGTTACCCACTTCAGTCCCAGCACAGTTAATTACAATCAAAATTCTCAGTGTGTCGTTGAACCACATTTCTCTAATTTGCAAATCAAGCTTTTATTAGCCTAGCACAAGCCAGAATGTCAGATGTACTTTTGTGCAGCCATAAGACTTAATAAGCTAGTTTAATGCTCTGATAAATTCCAGGTCATAATTTCCCACTATCAATTACACTCAAGGACATACTACAATGAGTTGGCTCTTTGTAATAAGCTAATTATTTTCACACTTTGTGTACAAGCAGATGATCTGGTGTCCTACTTGAAGGCATAGTGGCTGAAAGGAGGGAATTACCTACAGTGGGCTCATGACGGCTGTTTTTCAGGGAATGATAATCCCATGGAGAGAACTTTTTAATTCTTGAGGCCTTGGACTGTGATTATGTTGCACTTTCTTATTAGCTGTTACAACCATGGGTTAGATAAGCCCACAGGTTATACTTCTCATAGCTTCCCACTCTTTCCTTGGAAAAGTCGGAAGGAGTAGAAGGATTCACAGGCTCATTAATTTTGATTGGTCATGGTGCAAATGATCCTTCTATAAAATGGCTAATCCTGTGCAGTCAAATGGATCTCGCAACCTCCATGATGAGGGGGAGTCATTCACTCCCAGACATAAGTAACCCATTGGATTTCAACTGAGACTCAGGGCTGGGGTTCCAGATTCTCACTGCTGGGAGTGACTAGAGCACAGTTTAAATGTTGCACCTTTTGATTCAGAGATGGGAATTCTCTCACTTTACCAGAGGTTGACTATAGATATTCCTCATAGTCTTTAATTGTCAGGCAGGCCTATCCTTTACACTGACCCCAAATTTTAGAAGGCAGTGCTGGAGTTGGTCATAGTCTAACATTATCAACGCCCCTTGCTTTTCCTCTGATCTTGTCATATATTGATAGAGGACTTTGCATTCATCCTATTAATTAAATTAATTTTATTTATTCAATTTTATTTAGGACCTTGTGGTGCAACTTAATATTTTGGTTAAACTATTTTAGAATAATGGCTTTTAAAATGAATTGCTAAGTGTATTTGATACTGCTATAATTAAGTAAATACTTCTGTTGAATTATGTTCCACTGGGACTGCCTCTCTTTTTTTTCTGGGTAAGCATAATCAGAGACCTTATCAGTTATGTTTGGAAGCTTTTTATTTCACCAGATTCCATACATTTTCTATATTGGGGTTGGTTGGCTGTTTCATGACGCAGAACGATGCCAACAATGTGGAGTCCAATTCCTACACTGGCTGAACTTATTTATAAAGGCTGACTTTCTCAACTTGCCCCTTGCCTGAGGCATGGTAACCTGCAGGCTAAATCAGCTCTCTCTCTTTAAAGGGGGAAGAGTAGCCTCTGGCCCTCTGGGACTTGGTGACTTTTGCTTGCCATGTGAAATATGAAGGATTTCACTGGAAATGTTAAGCTTTAATAGTGTGACCACAGCATGAAATGTATGGGAGGTTGACTTTAGTGGATTCTTACCAAAGCTCTGTCACAATGGGTGGAAATTCTGCAAGAAATTGACAATGCCAAATTCACGATACATGTATGGGGGGTAGTCTTACCGGAATTTACAAAGTGTTGGTGCAGGTGAGGGAAAAATGGAGCGAATCCCATTGACAGTCATGTCATAGAATCATACTGTGCAGAAGAGGCCCTTTGGTCCATTGACTCTGCACCAACACATTGGAACCACCTGAACTCCCACCTAGTCCCATTATAATTTCTGACTGGATTTTGAGCTTCATTAACATTGTGTTCCTCACATTCCAGCTCCCACTCAAGCCACATGCCTGCCACATGTCATCACCATCTTAAAAGTGCCACCTACACTCTCCCTATCTGTACCATTGCAGGACAAAATTAACCACAACAGGCACGAGATAGCACACCTAGTGAAGTAATGCTGGAGTTCAGAACTCTCACCATTCCAGGAGAGAACCCTTGACCTGGCTGGGGAGGAGGAAGACTGTGCCTGCACTGATGGTGAAGTGGAGGCAGCAGACAAACGTGAGACTCCTCAAGATACACTGTCATTCCTCAAGACACAGTGAGTAATCAATGTCCTTCCTTTATTCACTATAATGCACTAACACAACCTCTCTTCTCTCACAAGCCAATCAGCCAAACACATCATATCCCTTGATCCACCAGACTCCAGCAGTTCCAAGAGAGACTTCTCAGACCCCACCATGGAAGAGGTGTCACAGCTGTCACCCACACCTAGCACCAGCACAGATTTTCACACATCGGTGGGATCACTAAGTAGACAGGCTTCTGGGTGAGCACTTCATAGCTGAAGATCCACAGCACGTGAAGGCAGGGATGTCCCAGAGATCTGGCACTCAGAGAGATATTCGAGGCCAGGACTCTGCTGGCCCTTGACCAATGATGTGTCCCTGGGTCTGGTCATCCCAGAGCTGATGGAACTGCAAAGGCAGAGTCGCGAGCATCAGAAAGGAATAATAGCATCCCTCCTCAGGCTGCAAGACCGACTGGAGGAGTCACATCATCAGCTTTCAGAGGAGATGGTGCCGTCACTTCTGTGCATCAAGTTCAACACTGCAAGGGTGGCATCCACAGTAGAGATTTTGGCACAGGATCTGTATTCTGTGACAGGAGATTTCCACACCATGTGCAGTACTTTAACTGCATGGTGCAGGCATTGTGTGAATCCACACGTGTCAGCACCAGAGGACAGTGTGTCCAGCTCCTCAAGGTTGTTCCTCCTCCATTCAGTGAGATCACGGTTGATCTCTAAAGCATTTCTATTGATGAAAATATGACAATATTTGTGTAATATACACAGGTAAATAGCAGCATCATTGGAACTCTATTCTGCATTAGCTGTTAGTAGCTGCTGAAGTTTATTTTAAATTGCAGTTGATAAAGGGGTGTTATTGAAGTCTTCTTCTCTCGATTAATCTGTTACCATACAGATTATGGGGCGTCGTTTGCCAGGGATACCTCAAAAATGGGCTGGGGAACTTGGAAATCATCACAAGGATTGCACGTTAATTGCCCAGTAAGTTCAAACTTTGTTGGGAATTTGCCTGCATTTAGGAACTACCTAAATGTAGTAATTGGCATGACATTGAAACTCCAATTTAAATCACAGACTTGGGATGGTTCTACCTTACTGTAGTAATTGCACAGGAAAAGTTAAAAAAAGTGAACCACTTCTGGGTAACTGTAGTTTTGAATCCCTGACACCCAACTGGATCTTTCAACCCTCCCTAAACCCCAACTAACCACCCCAACCTGCAAACAGCACCCACATTCCTGAATGCCCTCCCAACTCCCCATGGGGCCCTCCAGCTAGCCCCTCTACCAATCAACTCCCATCAGCCTAACCTCCCATCTCCCTCTCCTCCCATCTGCCAATTTTCCTGACTACCCCTTGATCAGCCCCATCCCTGACTAGCCTATTCTCTACTATGCTCAATCCCTCAAATATTCAGCCCACAAGTTGACCCCACAAGTACCTCCTAAACCTCCACACAATTCTAAATACACTTTTGATCCCCCATGGGACCCATGACTACCATCCCCAACCCTTGATTTACCACCGCACTCCTCAAACAACCACCCAAATCTCTCAAACTCCAATTTTCCTTCCCAGCCCCCCAAACTACCCCACAGACCCTGACTACTCTCCGCCCACCGACTACTCTCCCAACCCCACCATAACCACCTGATCGCCAACTGTCCCTGCAACCCTTTGCCAAATCTCCCCACCCTCCTGATACCCTTCTGCATCCCAACCCCAGCTACCTTCTCTGGACCCACCAAATACTCTCCCAACATCCCACAGGATCCCTCCACTGTCGTTCTCCACCCTGACTTTCCTTCCCACCACCTGAGTACCTTCCAGACTCATCCAACTGCCTACCCCTTCCTATACCCTGACTACCCTCCCAACTTTCTATAAAGCTCCCCAGCTACCCTCCCCAACACTTCAATTATCTTTTCTACATCCTCAGTTTCATTTTCCACCCCGACTTCCCTCCCCACCCCCGACTGAATAAGCTTGTAGGACTAATACTACACATCCTGTGAAAATGGTAGCGATTGGCAGCAATTTAAGATATGATAATTAAAAGTAGATATACCTTATTTCACAACATACCACGTTTTTAACTAAAGGTTTATCTTTTAAAAAAATCACTGTTATGATATTGAAAAATTTTGGGGGGAAATTCTGTCCATTGTGTCTGAATAAATTTACCCATGTTTGAAATGTTTTGGAGGTTTGCTTATCTATCCAAATTTGGTTAAGGTGGTCTTTGCAGGATGGAAGTTGCTGCAAATTTTCAGAATACAGGTTGGGGGGCTTTTTTTTGTGTGACATCTTAGACGCCCGAGTTCCCGTAGAATGACGTGATGTTTTTGTTTGTGGTATTGTTCGGATTTGGCATCTGTCTCTTTGCATTGTCATGCCATTTGATGTTCATAGTTGATATGATCCTGGTTCTGACCACATGCCGATAATTTCTGTTGGATTCCAGGTATCATCAGCTTGGTGCTATGCTGAAACATTCTATCCATTGATGAGGTTGGGCAACTCTCATTATTCCCACTGTAGTCATGGACATCTTTCCTCTTCTGCTGATTTTTGAGTTATGCACCTGATACACTAGAGAGGATCAACAAGTGAAAACCGGGAAGTGTTATCTGCATTTTTCTGCTGAATAGTAATTCTGCACTGGTTCTCAGTGCCATGTTTGGAATGTGCATACATTTTCAGTTCAAACAGCTCAGTATCTCAGTACCTGATTAACTGCATTGCAGAGTGGACATTTCCTCTTGCAACGGAAACATGAGTAATTTCTGCACAGATAAGTTTCTTGGGATTGCTCTGCCCCAGGCTGAAAACAATCTTCCACCCCCAATGCTGTACAAGCTCTCTTGTGCTCACTTGGACTCTTCCCCGCTGCAGCAATTTTTTTGCTACATGATAATATTAATAATACCTTTTTCTGCCTCTGTCTCGAACACCCCAATTTCTAACTTAGTTCCCAACCCTCACCCAAATCTGGTCTTTCCCATACTGTGTGGCCATTCTATGCAATAAAACTGCACATATCTTCACACTGCTGGCTGGAGCGCTGATTTAACTGGCACCAGTTGTGAAGCAGCAGATATTGGGTAAGGAATTAAGCAAAAAATTGATAGATGGAGTATAAAGTGAGAAAATGTGAACTTGTCCACTTTGGCAGGAAGACTAAAAAGCATTAAATTACTTAAAAGGAAAGAGATTACAGAACCCTGAGGTACAGAGGGATCTGGGTGTCCCAGTACACAAATCAAGAAAAGTTAGCATGCTGGTAGAGCAAATGATTAAGAAGGCAAATGGAATGTTATTTATTTGCAAAGGGAATGGAATATATAAATAGGGATTTTTGCTACAATTGTGCAGGTTGTTGGTAAGATCACATCTGGAGCACTATGTTCAGTTTTGGTCGCCTTATTTAAGAAATACACGAGAGCATTAGACAAGCGTTCAGAGACTGGTTCCTGGGATGAATGGGTTCCTGGGATGAGGGGGTTACCTATGAGGAAAGGTTGGGTAGGTTGGCCCTGTACCCATTGGAGTTTAGAAGAATGAGAAATGATATTGTAGAAACACTTAAGATCCTGAGAGGACGCAAAATGGTGGATGCTGAAAGGATGTTTTCCTTTGCAGGAGAGACTGAAACTAAGTAACATGATTTAAAAAGAAGTGGTCTCCCACTTGAGACAGAAATGAGGAGAAACGTTTGCTTTAGAGGTTTGTAGATCTTTGGAACTTTCTTCTCCAGAGAGTATTAAAGCAGGCTCAATGAATATTTTTAAGGTGTGGAGGTGCCGGTGTTGCACAGGGGTGGGCATAGTGAGAAGTCCCTCAACATCAGATTAAAGTCCAGCAGGCTTATTTGGAATCACAAGTTTTTGGAACGCTGCTCCTTCCTCAGGTGACTCAGGGACATCGCTGGTAGGTAGCTTTCTTGACTTATAAAGACTATTGTGAGTAGGCAAAATGTGATTTGAGGAGATAATCAGATTAGCCGTGATCTTCTTGAATGGCAGAGCAGGCTCAAGGGCCAAATGGCCTACTCCTGCTCTTAATTTGTAATTTTGTATGTTTGTACCATCCCACCCCATCTTTAAGCTAATTAAAAGCTTGATTAAGGCCAATGGTCAGAGACCAATTGAAATTATCCAGTTAACCTGTAGGGGCCCCTCATGTAGTGTCAGGAGCATGGCAACTGTCTGGAGGTGGCCCCTTGAGGCAGACTGGGACTTTGAGGCCCCCAAACCTATTTGGTGATAGCATTGGCCACAAATTGCACTGTGAAGGTGTCCCCCCTCCACGATGATGGCCCAGAAGATGTGATCAGTTTATATTTCAATTTTTGTAAAATTGTTGAGAAGGTGCGTTAAGAGAGAGGGAGCCTTCTTGATAGAAGTATGTTCCTGATGTCACCTAAACCTGAAGGAGATCGCAGGCGTAAGAAGTTTCCACTTTTAATTTGTGTGCAGTAAAATTTGTGCTATCCAACACCTTACCAACCAGAATTGTCCATTTAAAAAGAATATTCAGCACTAAGCTCATGAGTAAATTCACTGCTAAACTCAAGAGACAGGAATAAAGCAGGAAGTTAAAAGCCAGAATACATGAATTTGGAAATTAGGCCAAAGGTTTTAGTCAGCTCTTTGGGGACGATAGTAGGCTGAATGACTAGTTAGTACCCATGGATACAGTGAGAAGCTTCATCACAGACTAATGGATCCACAAAGATGCAGACAGCCAGCATGGCCTGCTCTTGGCCCTTTAGCCTTAAGCCCTCACTTGCAGACCTTAACTGAATGCTGAGCTAATAAGTCGTGCGGGGGACATCAATGTCAGTTGACTGATCCTAACCCGATGTGCATTCAGGGCTCATGTTTGGCTCCAACATTATAGTCCCAATCCAAACACAAAGCTCTCTCTGTTAATTCTGTTTCCCTCTCCTGATCTGCTGAGTATTCCCAGCTTTCTCTTTGATATTTTTTGAATCCTCCTTTGCCTGGTCAATGCTAATGCTACTGTGTAACAAATTACCATACAAAGTGAGTAATTTGAAAGAACCCACAGTAAACTGAGAGCAGATTCATTTACTAGAACACAGTGAACAAAAGCACTTACTCCGCTGACAAGGTGCTAATGGATTCCCACTCATCACCATTTATTTTTTAGACAATTGTCTTAATTGATATGGTAAGTGTCACTGATGTGGGAAATGATCAGTACTGAAAGAAGCACACAAGAAAAACAGAAAACAGATTTCTTTGTGATATTATATCTCATTGTAAGTGAAATGTAGAATCGTGGGGAAAAAATTGTCAGGAATCTGAGGTAGTTTTAAATGATCAATGTTTATGTTGGGTATTAGAAATAAAGTGCAGATTGAGTTGAATTTTATTTAGTGTTTCTGTATTACAAAAGGGTAAAACTCTTAAGTTCATGTTACATGATGGTGTTTGTATGTATGAGTGGTCTTGATTTTATTTCAAACCATGTCTGTATTATGATTTGAGAGTTTACAGTGTGATAAGACAAGAGTTTAGAGAGAGAGAGAGACTAAGCTGCTGCTTAGCAACCATGGGACACCTTTTAAGTTAGAAAGTTTGAGTTTTGAGTTTCGTTTTAACAGGACTTGTGGCAGTTGGAGCTAGTGAGAGAGAAGGCAGCCCTCACAGCTCTGCTAGAACCAGAACAATGGAGCAATAAACAAGAACACAAGTCATAGACACTAAAGAACAGTTAGTTCTAGATATCAAGAAATGGAAAGAGAAGTTCCAGGAAGGTTGAAGTCAAAGGAACTGGAATTTGAATAAGGTACTGTTCACTGAAGTTAAAGACAGAACTAAAAAGTGCAGACATGGTGAAGTTGGCTAGAAATAAGCCAGATATCTGAAGCAATCCTAAATTGGTGACCTTAGCACCACTTGAAAAATAGCAGTGTTCTATTGCTGGCTGGTTATCTGAGAGGATGTGTGGCAGTGTGAATGCACCTGGCAATTCAGTACAGAGGAAAACTGAAAAGGGATTTAAGGAGAAATCCATAGCAGATCAATCAGTGATGAATGCCATTTGGTTTCAGAGAGTCTGATAACAGTTGACCTGTTGATTTACAGGAACTATGTGCTTATTGAAAACTGTATCAGACGTATTTTGTACCCCGTGTTATCCTCAATCTGCCTCCGTGAAGGAACGTATATGGGAAGAAGTATTATTGTCAAATTTTTCATTTTAATAAATGTTTTTTACCTTGTTGAAAACTAATTGGCAGTCCTGTGACTCTGTTCATCCATGTTTTACAAAAATATAACAGTTATGGTTTTTTGAGGCAAGATTCCATTCTGGAAACTACCCATCAATAGTACTATCAACTGGGATTGTAAGGAGTGTTAAAGGAGGATCAGAGATATTGAGATAGAAAGGGAATTCCAGAGCTTAGGACAGCTGTTGGCATCACCAGTGGTGGGATGACTAAAACAGGAGATGATCTAGCAACCAGAACAACAGGAGCACACATAGTTGTGTGGTGGAGGGAGTCTATGGAGGGAGTTGAAAGCAAGGATGAAAATTTTGATTGAGGCATTGCTTAACTGGAAGCCAATGTAGAACTGCAATCAGGAGTGAATGGCACTTGGGTTAGGATGTGAGGAGCAGAACTTTGGATGACCTTAATTTTAAGGAGGATAGAACATGGGAAGGCAGTTAGGAGTGCATTTGAGCAGTCAAGTCCCCAAGCAAAAGAGGCATGGAATCAGGGTTTCATGAGCCAAATCAGCTGAGGCAGGTAGAGTCAGTTTGACATTATTGCCGCAGAAGAAATATAATCAATATTTAAGACCAGTCATCTCAACTTCCCTTTATTTTCAATTTCTAAAATGTAGTGTCATACAACCCTTTCCTCATTCAAACTTTCTCAATCCAGTTTCTGTCTTGTGACAGGGCTGAAATGGATTAGGAAAGGAGAACGGGGTGATGATGTGGATTTTCACACATCAGCTGCTTAACTGAGTGAATGTGACTCATTGGTTAGCGTTGATGTGAACTGGCCTGTTTGTTAACAATCAAGATAATGGTCACCTTCACAAGGGCAATTAAGAATGGGCTATAAATGCTGGCAATGCTCACATCCCATAAACAATAAAACAGGGAATCTATTTCTATAAGTTATTCAAAATGTCCTGTTGAAAGTCAACAGGGCATTTTGAATAACTTATAGAAATAGCTTACTGCTCCCATGATATTGTGCCAACTTTCTATTATCATTTTAAAAAGACTTGTACTGATACCAATGCTTACGCATGACCTCAGGGCATCTCAAAAAGCTTTAAACTCAATGAAGTGCTTTTGAGATGTTGATAATGAAACAGTTAATTTGTGTGCACCAAGCTCCCATAAGATCTTATAGCGCAATAGTTAGTTTCCCATCCTCTGAGCCAGAAGCTCCAGGTTCAAGTTCCAACCCAGGACTCGATGCTCAAGGAAGGTGTGTTCATAATGTCAAATCAGGTTGAGTGTGATCAACCTGTGAATTATTCCTAACACAACCATTGCTGGCAGTAAGAGCAAGAGAGATTCCTGATTAGCCATGCTTGATGTGGAGTGGTGATTCACAACTATTAGCCTCTGGCGATAGGATAGTGACTTGTTCTGTGAGTTATTAGCTACAGAAATAAACCTAAGTCTACCTTAGTGCACCTCTAGGTGAGGGAAGAGAATTGGAATTGCAATCTTCCATAAACAATGTAATAATGCCCAGATCATCTATTTCAGTGTTTTTCTTTGAGTGAGGGATAAATATTGACCAGGACATCAGGGATAACTTTGCTTGTCTTTTTGAAATAGTTGCCGGATGTCTTTTACAATCACCCAACTAAGAAAGCAGACAAATTGAACATCTCTGCCCAAAAAAGGGCATCTCTAAACCATGCAGCATTCCCTCTGTATTGCACATGAGTGTCAGCCTAGACTTTTATACATCTTGGAGGTGGGACTTAAACCCAGAATGTTCTGACGTTTAAGGTGACAGTATACCAACTGGATAATAATTTTGCAGCAGTATTTACACCAGTCAGCAGCACTTCCTCAGGAGCACAAATTGAAAAGAAATGGGCTGGGATTCTTACCCCAAAGCTTTAACTGTCAAATTCATGTAAAAACTGAAGTAACTCATACTGGGTTTTACAGCAGGGTTTTCAAAATGAATCTCCCATATGCTGTGCACTGCAGAGAACACTAACATGAATCACTCCAGAGTCCAGGGCCGGGGCCTATTTCTGATAGAGAGGCTGAAATCAGCACACTGAGTGGGCCCTTGTGCATGCACACATCTCTGGGAAATCATTGAACAAATCCTCCCAGCATTGAAATTACTGGCCTCAACCCTCCACAGACATTGCTGGCTTGATTGCACGCCCCCCCATATCCCTCCCCAGTGACCCAGACAGCACTGGCCTCACTGCTGCCTTGCACACAAATAGTGCTGTGCCCTGCACCTGCATTGTATGCCTGGAACGCTGTAGTTGCACTCATGGCAGTGGCTCAAGGGAGCACAATGGCCATGCCCATACACTAACCTGCATACTCTCCCTGTCAGGGACATTCTCCTAATTATCACGAGGTGGTTTCCATTCACTGCAGAGTACATGAGTGTCTATGTTAACCTGCTTGGAGTACCAGCTGCTTGAACTGACTAGCCCTCAAGCAGCACGGTGTACTTCCCCTCCCCCCCTCCCCCCCAACCCCACCCCCCTAAAACCCCAGCACTCTGTCCAGTCCTTCGTCACATCCCACAGTCAGCACAGTGGCTGGAGAGACCAGCCTGGCCAGCACTCTGTTGAGGGCCCCATCCCACCCCACAGAGACTATAAGGAACATCCCTGGGCCTGGGGACAGCATTTTCAGCAAGTAGGAAGTTTCCAGGCCCTGCCTCCAACCTCCCCTGCACTCCAGGGGTTGAAGCCCCATAACACTTGCCTCCTAACTCCTCTTCAATGCTGCCATGCCAACTACTGACTTTTATACAGCAGCTGTAAACTGTGCCAGCGTGACGTCATGCCAGAGTGGGGGGAGACACTAGTGGGAGCAGAGATTCTCGTGGCGCACCCACAAATTATATTAAAGATATGTAAACACATGCTAATATGTTTACATACCTTTAAAAGGGGAGGTAATGGCCTAGTGGTATTATCACTTGACTATTAATTCAGGAACCCAGATAATGTCCTGGGGATCTGGGTTCGAATTCCGCCATGGCAGATGGTAGAATTTGAATTCAATAAAAAATATCTGGAATTAAGAATCTACTGATGATGATGAAACCATTGTTGATTGTTGAAAAAACCCATCTGGTTCATTAATGTCCTTTAGGGAAGGAAATCTGCCATCCTTACCTGGTCTGGCCTACATGTGACTCCAGAGCCACAGCAATGTGGTTGACTCTCAACTGCCCTCTGAAATGACCTAGCCAGCCATTCAGTTGTAACAAATGCTACAAAGTCTCAATAAAGCAACAAAACTGGATGAACCACCTGGCAGTGACTTAGACACCGGAAAAGGCAACAGCAAAACAGACAGCTCTGTCGACTCTGCCAAGTCCTTCTTACTGACATCTGGGGGCTGGTGCCAAAATTGGGAGAACTGTCTCACAGACTAGTCGAGCAACAGCCTGGCATAGTCATTCTCATGGAATCATAGCTTACAGATAACACCCCAAACACTACCATTACCTTCCCAAGATATGTCCTATCCCACCGGCAGGACAGACCTAGTAGAGGTGGCGGTGGCACAGTGGTATACAGTCAGGAGGGAGTTATCCTGGGTGTCCTTAACATTGACTCCAGACCCCAGGACGTCTCATGGCTTCAGGTTAAACATGGGCAGGGAAACCTCGTACTGGTTTCCACGTACCATCCTCCTTCAGCTGATGAATCAGTATTTCTCCATGTTGAACAACACTTGCAGGAAGAACTGAGGGTGTCAAGGGCACAAAATGTTCTCTGAGTGGGGGATTTCAATGACCACCATTAAGAGTGGATCGGTAGCAGCATTACTGATCGAGCTGATGGGGTCCTGAAGGATATAACTGCTAGACCAGGTCTGCAACAGGTGGTAAAAGAACCAATCAGAGGAAAAAACACACTTGACCTCATCCTTACCAATTTGCTGGCTGCAGATGCATCTGTCCATGACAGTATTGGTAAGAGTGACCATCGTACAGTCCTTGTGGAGATGAAGTATTGCCTTCACATTGAGAATAATCTCCATAATGTTTGTGTGGCACTATCACCATGCTGAATGGGACAGACTTTGAACTGACCTGGCAGTTCAAGACTGGGCATCCATGAGGCACTGTGGGCCATCAGCAGCTGTGGAATTGTACCCCAGCACAATCTGCAACCTCATGGCCCGGCATATCACCCACTCAATCATTGTCAACAAGCCAGGGAATCAACCCTGGTTCAATGGAGATTGCAGGAGGCCACACCAGGAGCAGCACCAGGCATACCTAAAAATGAGGTGTCAACCTGGTGAAGCTACCAAACAGGACTACTTACATGCCAAATGGCAAAAACAGTAAGTGAATGACAGAGCTAAGTGATCCCACGATCATCGGATCAGATCTAAGCTCTGCAGTCCTTCCACATCCAGTTGAGAATGGTGGTGGACAATTAAAACAACTCAGTGGAGGAGGAGGCTCCACAAATATCCCCATCCTCAATGATGGAGGAGCCCAGCAAATCAGTGCAAAAGAGAAGGCTGAAGTATTTGCAGTAACCTTCAGCCAGAAGTGCTGAGTCGAAGATCCATCTTAGCCTCCTCCAGTGGTCCCCGGCATCTCAGTCCCCAGCCAATTCGATTCTCTTCACATATCAAGAAACGGTTGGAGACACTGGATACTGCAAAGGCAATGGGCCCTGATAACATTCCGGCAATAGTACTGAGGACTTGTGCTCCAGAACTTGCTGCTCCCCTAGCCAACTCTTCCAGTACAGTTATAATGCTGGCATCTATCCAACAATATGGAAAATTGCCCAGTTACATCCTATACACACCAAGCAGGGCAGATCCAACTCAGCCAATTACTGCCCAATCAGCCTACTCTCGATCATCAGTAAAGTGATGGAAGGGGTCATTAACAGTGCTATCAAGCAGCACCTGCTCAGCAATAACCTGCTCAGTGATGCCCAGTTTGGGTTTCGTCAGGGGCAGTCAGCTCCTTGCCTCATTAGATCTTTGGTTCAAACATGGACAAAAGAGTTGAATTCTAGAGGTGAGGTGAGAATGACAGCCCTTGATATCAAGGCTGCAATTGACCAAGTGTGGCATCAAGGAGCCCTGGCGAAACTGAAATCAATGGTTATTAGGGGCAAACTCTCTGCTGGTTGGAGTCATACCTGGTACGTAGGAAGATGGTTGTTGTTGTGGAGGGTCAGTCATCTAAGCTCTAGGACATTTCTGCAGGAGTCCCTCAGAGTTGTGATCTAGGCCCAACAATCTTCAGTTGGGTCATCAATGACCTTCCCTCCATCATAAAGTCAGAAGTTGGGATGTTCACCAATGGTTGCACAATGTTCAGCACCATTCACGACTCCTCAGATACGGAAGTAGTCCATGTTCAAATGCAATAAGATCCGGACAATATCCAGGCTTGGGCTGACAAGTGGCAGGAAACATTCGCGCCACACAAATATTTGGCAATGACCATCACCAATAAGAGATACTCTAACCACCAGCCTTTGACATTCAATGGTGTAACCATCACTGAATCTCCCACTGTCAACATCCTTGGGGTTACCATTGACCAGAAACCCAACTGGACTCACCACATAAACACAGTGGCTACAAAAGCAGATCAGAGGCTTGGAATACTATGGCAATTAATTCACTTCCTGACTCCCCAAAGCCTATCCACCAACTACAAGGGACAAGTCAGGAGTGTGATGGAATATTCCCCATTTGTCTGGATGGGTGCTGCTCCAACAACACTCAAGAAGCTTGACATAATCCAGGACAAAGCAGCCTGCTGGATTGGCACCACATCTACAAACATTCAATCCCTCCACCACCAATGATCAGCAGCAGTGAATACTATCTACAAGATGTACTGCAGCATTTCAAAGATCCTTAGACAGCACTTTCCAACCCAAGACCACTTCCATCTATGAGGACAATGGGAACATCATCACCTGCAAGTCCCCCTCCAAGCCACTCACCACCCTGACTTGGAAATATATGGCCATGTCTTTGCAGTCGCTGGGTCAAAATCCTGGAATTCCCTCCCTGACGGCATTGTGGGTCAACACACAGTACACGGACGGCAGCGATTCAAGAAGGCAGCTCACCACCACCTTTTCAAGGGCAACTAGGATGGGCAATAAATGCTAGCCAGTCAGCGATGCCCATGTCGCACAAATAAATAAATAAATAATCACCTTTGCACTCATTTTCAATGTGGATTCGTCCACTCCAAAAAACTTCGGCTGGACAATGTGCACGGGGAGAATGGAAGAATCGCCCCCCATGGTTTGCCTTGATAATTTTCTTTGCATACATGTGTAAGGAAATCAGGTGTCCTTGGAAAGACAAAAATAATTAGTTCTACCAGCTGTAATAATGATTTTCTTGGTCTGATATTTTGACTAGATGGTTTTGTTTCGTCATTCTTTTTCACAGCTATATCTCCTTGCTTGCTTAAATTCATATGCAGATTGGAATTTGCATTTTTACCCTAAGTGTTTTGGGTCAGTCAGGTTCTGACTGATCCTCCGGCTGCTGTTGTCATTAGAATGTTCATGTAGAAGTCAGCCTGAGTTTTGCCACTTGAAAAGTTGATCATTTGCTTCTACACAAAAATGTTGCAATTGGAAATCACGTGCCAGTATCCCTTCAAAACAAAATTGCACAAATTACATGCAATACTTTGTAAATCATTTCATTATGGTATTCAAACCAACAATGTTGTTAGTATTCTTTGTCAATGAATTATAAAGGGCTGCTTGCTGTTACAATTCTTGGAAGAGGAAGTGAATTGGCTGCTGTAACAAAAAGGAGAAGTCAAGCACCTAACTCTCCTGCTGGCCATATGGAAACGCCGTTGGTGAAAATGGGAAAACAGAGGGGTGGCATTGTTGGGCCATTAGGGAAAAAATCATTATATACACCAACATGGGCTATTTGGAAGAAAGTGCCGTGGTAATGAGTGGAACAACTGTCGAATGTGCATACAGAGTTTGAGGATGTTTAGTCACTTCACCTTTTGTGGTACATCAGCAAATTGGCTGAGTTCCTTGTGGGTCCCTGCAATGAGCCTGAGTCACAAAAGCTGAGGATTGTGGCTATTTTCTCGGCTACAGTTAGATATTGGTTTCAGACCTGGCTGCAGTAATGCACAAGGTTCACCTAAAACTTCACGAGTGAAGTATAGTCTCCTGGAATCAACACCTAGGCTATGTCTTGGAAGTGTGCTTTAGGTTATAAATGCTGCTGAATGGGTAGCGCTGGAATGGATTGACTTTCTTTTGGCAATACTTGATTAGTCTATCTGGCCTTTTTCCTCCAGCTCGTATATAATGTATAGTTGGATTTGTATTGGGAAATCCAGCTTGCAGCCTTCAAATACTAACCAGCTCAGTGAGTCTCTTGAATTAAAACGCTTTCCAAGAAGAAACTGAATATCAGGGAAGAGTTTCAGCATCAAAGAAATATTATTTTCCAATACCTCCCACAAGGTGTTTCAGATCCATGGTTACATAGGGTTTGAAATATTAGAATATAACAACTGGAGCTACTTAACTGAATGCAATCCATCAATAATAATTGACTTCAGCTTTCAATCCATTAACAGTAGGTGTTTATTGCTGATTTAAATTAATATTAGACACTGTTGTGACATTAACTTTTTAGTGCTGGGCACTGTTTTTCTCACAGAATAAGTTCTCATTAAAATACGAACATCTGAAACGTGGGTCTTTATATCTCCATTGATATTAATACACCTCCCTCACAGTATCAAGTTCAATACATTCCTCCACACAATGGTATCAGTGTTAGCTCTCGAACTAAAAAGCATCAAAACAAAATGATCTAAAAGGTAGTCTTCTTGAAAAAGGGGCACTGATGGTGTGACTCCTTCTATAGGTTCTGCACTGCTTTGCGAATCAGGCATAGTGTATATTTAGATCTATTTCATATTAAAAATGGAGAACTATTCATTGCCTGCAGAGACCTTTTTCCTCCCTAGTACTAATGACTCACTTAAATTCAAATCTTATTAGAGAGGTTGAATACAAGCTTTAGAGACACACTTTGACTACAAATGAAATGTATGCTCCTGTTACTCAGGAGTATTCGATCACTGTGGTTCCAGTGCCTTTTCTTTTGTTTGACATTATTTCCTCTAATTACACAACACTATAATTCAATTGGACCTTCTTCTTGAACAGAGAAAAGATTTAATTTGCGCAGGTCAGCTGGATAAAAATCCACCCACAGTAAAGTGACTTCTTGATTTGCTTTTCACCCCTGTGCAAGTCAAGCCCCAATCCTGAGCATTTTAGCACAAGGGTAGAAAGTAGATGGCAGGCAAAGAATAGTGAGCATGGAGGATTGTTAACTCCTGAAATTATTGAGGATACAGTTATAAATCAGCACCTTGTACACAATGGCATGAAGTTTCTGAATGACCCTCTAATCTGTTTTGCTGGGGGATAATTTCTGGGTTGAAAATGGGCAAGTTTCAATATTAATAAGCAGAATTTAAAAATTGCATGCTGAATATTCCAACTGTGGGTATTGCTTTTATATAAACATAACATCTGGGAAATCTGGCATTTGGTCTGCTCGGCTGCATTTCTTCAGCAAGTTGACAATAGAAGTGATTGATAGAAGTCTTGTTGCTCAAAGGATTTAAAAATAATTCTATCTCAATGCTGCCATTTTTGTCTGGGCAATAGTTGGTTTCCATGAGAATTTCAACAGATATTTTGAGTGATTTTGTCTGCCAATGCTTTATTTTACGATGCGGTTGCCATTTAGACCTTGTGTTGTACAAAGTGGTGAGTGTGGGTATTCATACAGTGGTTCCAAATGTCCTGCAGGGTAATATGGAGGAAGAGGTGTTGATGAGGTACAACAATCTACGAAGCATTTGTCATGGACACATCATTTGCTTTAGGTTGTTCCATATTGATCCGGATATGTTAGAGAAGATGTACCGTTACCACCTTAGCATTGCAAATTCGGTTACCACAATGTTTTATGTATCTGCAGCAGGATAACCTAAAGTGTACACCAGAAACAGTGACTGGTTCACTGCTTAAAAAGGAAGGTCACTTCACATGCAACCTTAACTTTCCAATCCACCCTTTCACACACTGTGACACTAAATAATCCTCAGTTGAAGTCTGCATATTTGCAAGTGGGAATGCTCACTTCACAGAATATGCAGCTTTCAGTGAGAAACAGGGCTTCCTCAAATGCATGGCATTGTAAAAGGAACCATTATAGGCATCAAGCCTCTTATGAAATTTTTCAGATTCCACTGGCTGTGCAAGAATAATGTGGACCACTCCCACCCCAGGCTCTTCTCCCTATCTCAGGTCCATTTTTCTATTGACTAAGTGGCCCCTGAGCCACTTGGCTCTCTACTAGCCGGATGTTAACAAGCAGGTAATTGGGATGCCTATTGCCCAGCGAAGATCATTGTCAAAGCTTCATGGTGGCACAGTTGTTAGCACTGCTATCTCAAAGCACCAGGGACTTGGGTTCAATTAAGGCCTCGCATGACTTTGTGGAGTTTGCACATTCTCATTGTATCTGCATTGGTTTCCTCCAGGTGCTCCGGATTCCTCCCACAGTCCAAAAGTATAGAGGTTAGGTCGATTGGCCATGCTAAATTGCCCCTTATTGCCCCAAGATGTATAGGTTAAATGGATTAGGCATGGTAAATGTGTGGGGATAAGGTGGGGGAGAGGGTCTGGATAAGCTACTCTTCCAGAGAGTTGGTGAAGACTCAATGGGCTAAATGGCCTCCTTCTGATATGATCACTATATTAATGAGTCCTGACCCTCAAAATGGACTGCGCTACCTAATAGAGGAATTAAGTTGCTTGTTCCTTGATAATGGAAGGAGCCCTTTTTAAATAAATATATTTTAGAAAAGTTACTTTGAATTTACTTACGTGATCAATGTATATCTCTGAATTCTATCACATTTTATTGATATTTGACAAACAGGATGAATTGTTCTGTATGTTAAATAGTCCTTTGGTAATCTTGAATATTGCTGAAAAATAACATTTTGTCAAAGCTTTTAAACTTGCACTCAGCAGAACAATAGGAAGAATACCAATGTCAGGAGAAACAACAGCTTTATATTGTATGTATCATATGTTTGAAGAAGACATTTCCACCATAAGATATTTAAGCTTGGAAACATCCCACAAGATGTCACTAGAGTATTTAATTATACGGCACTGGGGAAAGGAAGCCTTTGTCAAATCACCAGGCTCTGCATGAGACTGATTATCATGCACTTGCAAGATATTTTCAGGTAGAATCAAGTTCTCAAACAAAAGCAACATGCTCTTGAAACAAGTTCATATTGGCTATTTGGAGCACCATGAATTGGGCACACAAATCACAATCTATATTCCTGATTGATGAGGTTTCCGACAGTGAGCAAAATTCACACTTAAGATGTCATGGTAGAAATTGCAGCTAATAGTAGTTACAAGAGCCACAGAAATGCATTAAGGAACCAGCATAGCTGGGATAATCAGTTCCCTTACAGTATTTGTAAGTTTAAGAGGTGCTCTGCTGCACAGCGATGTCTTAGGCAGGTAAAATAAGCATTCATAGCTATTTGTTTGCCTTAAATATTTATAGGTTATACCTCAGTATGGCAAGAGAATTGAAGGTCCGTTCATTAGTAAAAGGCCTTTGACAAGGTACCACATAGTAGGTTGTTGCATAAGGTTAAATCTCATGGGATCCAGGATGAGGTAGCTAAATAGATACAAAATTGGCTTGATGACAAAAGACACAGTGATTGTAGAGAGATGTTTTTCAAACTGGAAGCCTGTGACCAGTGGTGTGCCTCAGGGATCGGTGCTGGGTCCACTGTTACTTGTCATTTATATTAATGATTTGGATGAGAATTTAGGAGACATGGTAAGTAAGTTTGCAGATGACACCAAGATTGGTGGCATAATGTACAGTGAAAAATATTATCTAGGATTGCAATGGGATCTTGATCAATTGGGTCAGTGAGCTGACGAATGGCTGATGGAGTTTAATTTAGCTAAATGCGAGGTGATGCATTTTGGCAGTTCGAAAAAGGGCATGACTTATTCAGTTAATAGTAGGACATTGGGGAGAATTATAGAACAAAGAGATCTCGGTTCATAGCTCCTTAGAAGTAGAGTCACAGGTGGACAGATAGGTGAAGAAGGCATTCGGCATACTTGATTTCATTGGTCAGAACATTGAATACAGGAGTTGGGACGTCTTGTTGAAGTTGTACAAGACATCGGTAAGGCCACACTTGGAATACTGTGTACAGTTCTGGTCATCCTATTATAAAAAGGATATTATTAAACTAAAAAGAGTGCAGAAAAGATGTACTAGGGTATAACTGGGACTTAGTGATTTGAGTTATAAAGGAGAGACTGGATAGACTGGGACTTTTTTCTCTGGCACATAGGAGGCTTAGGAGTGATCTTATAGAGGTCTACAAAATAATGAGGAGCATAGATGAGCTAGATAATCAATATCTTTTCCCAACTGTAGGGGAGTCTAAAACTAGAGGGCATAGGTTTAAGGTGAGAGGGGAAAGATACAAAAGGGTCCAGAGGGCCAATCTTTTCTGTGAAAAGATTGCTCCCCTGGCAATCGTGGGAAAAGGGATGAGGTCTTGAAATGTGAATATAGAGAGTTAGGCAGAAGGCTAACATGCAAGACCTCGAAGGTAGTAATTTCAGGACTACTACCGGTACCATGTGCTAGTGAAAGTAGGAATAAGAGGATTAGGCAGATGAATGCCTGGCTTGAGAGCTGGTGCTGGGGCAGGGATTTAGATCATTGGGATCTTTTCTGGGGAAGGGCTGATCTGTTCAAGAGGGATGAGTTACATTTGAACTGGAGGGGTCTAACATTCTGGAGGGCAGATTTGCTAGAGCCACTCAGGAGGTTTTAAATTAGTTTGGCAGAGGGGTGGAATCTAAAGCAGTAGGGAGACATAAAACAAGTTTGAGGATAGCACAGAAGTTAAAGAGAGCACATTAATTAATAAAGGCAGTTTCAGAAATCCTAGTACCAGATGGCCCAGAGAGAAGCAAGACAGAGGGCAAGGGAAGTCCAGATTAAACTACATTTATTTCAATGCAAGAGGCCTGACGGGAAAGGCAGATGAACTCAGGGCATTGGTTGGTTGGTATCCCAGTTGGGACTGGGATATTATAGCAATTACTGAAACATGGCTAAGAGAGGGACAGGATTAGCAGCTTAATGTTCCAGGGTACAGATGCTATAGGAAAGATAGAACAGGAAGTAAGAAAGGAGGGGGAGTTGCACTTTTGATTAGAGAAAGCATCACGGCCGTACTGAGAGGGGATATATCCGAAGATTTGCCACTGAGTCTATATGGGTAGAACTGAGAAATAAGAAGGGGGAAATCACTTTGATAGGGTTGTACTATAGGCCCCCAAGTAGTCAGCAGGGAATTGAGGAGCAAATATGTAAGGAAATTACAGATAGCTCCAAGAAAAATAGGGTAGTAATAGTCAGAGATTTTAATTTTCCCAACATTAACTGGGACTGCCATAGTATCAGAGGGTTGGATGAAGAGAAATTTATTGAGTGTATTCAGAAGGAATTTCTCATTCAGGTTGTGGATGGCCCGACTAGAGAGGAGGCAAAACTTGACCTCCTCTTGGGAAATAAGGAAGGGTCAGGTGACAGAAGAGTTAGTGAGGGATCACTTTGGAAGCAGTGACCATATTCTATTAGTTTTAAGATAGCTATGGAGAATGATAGATCTGTCCCAAAAGTTAATATTCTAAATTGGGGCAACACCAATTTTGGTGGAATCAGGCAGGAACTTTCAAAAGTTAACCAGGGGAGTTTGTGGGAAGGAAAAGGAAGGTTAGTGGCATGCTTTCAAAAGTGTGTTAACCAGAGTTCAGGATAAACATATTCCTCTTAGAGTGAAGGGTAAGGTTGGCAGAAGTTGGGAACCTTGGACAACTCAAGATATTGAGGCCCTGGTCAAGAAGAAGAAACAGGCACATGAGGTCCATAAGCAGCTGGGATCAAGTGAATCTCTTGAATATAGGGGGTAAAGGAGTAGAGTTAAGAGAGAAATCAGGAGGGCAAAAAGGGGATATGAAATTGTTTTGGCAAATAAAGCAAAGGAGAATCCAAAGAACTTCTACAAATACATGTAGGGCAAAAGAGTAACAGGGGAGACAGTAAGGCCTCTTAAGGATCAACACGGCCATCTATGTGCAGATCCACAAGAGATGGGTAAGATCCTAAATGAAGATTTCTTATCAGTATTTACTGTTGAGAAAAGCATGGATGTTAGGGAACTTGGGGAATTAAATATTGATGTCTTGAGGAATGTACATATTACAGAGAAGGAAGTACTGGGAGTCTTAAAGCACATCAACGTAGATAAATTTGCAGAACCTGATGAGATATATCCCAGGACATTGTGGGAGGCTAAGGAGGAAATTGCGGGTCCCCTAGCCAAGATATTTGAATCATCGATAGTCACAGGTGAGGTGCCTAAAGATTGGAGAGTGGCAAATATTGTGCCTTTGTTTAAAAAGGGCTGCAGGGAAAAGCCTGGGAACTACAGGCCAGTAAGCCTCACATCTACAGTGGGTAAGTTGTGGGAGATATTTTGAGAGACAGGATCTCCAGGCATTTAGAGATGCAAGGACTGATTAGGGATAGTCAGCATGGCTTTGTGAGTGGAAAATCATGTCTCACAAATTTGATTGAGTTTTTTGAAGGGGTAACCAAGACAGTAGATGAAGACGGTGCAGTTGATGCTGTCTACATGGGCTTTAGCAAGGCTTTTGACAAGGTACTGCATGGTAGGTTGTTGCATAAAAGTTAAATCTCATGGCATCCAGGGTGAGGTATCTAAATGGATACAAAATTGGCTTCTTCACAGAAGCCAGAAGGTGGTTGTCGGAAGTTGTTTTTCAAATGGAGGCTTGTGAACAGCGGTGTGCCTCAGGGATCAGTGCTGAGCCCACTGTTATTTGTCATTTATATTAATGATTTGGATGAGAATACAGAGGGCATGGTTTGTAAGTTTGCAGATGCCACCAAATCTTTGTGTCAATGTGGACAGTGAGGAAGGTTATCTCCAATTGCAGTGGGATCTTGATCAATTAGGCCAGTAGGTTGACGAATGGCAGATGGAGTTTAATTTAGACAAATGCATTTTGGTAGATTGAACCAGAGCAGGACTTACTCAGTTAATGGTAGGGCACTGAGGAGAGTTACAGAACAAAGAGATCTGGGGTGCATGTTCATAGCTCCTTGAAAGTGGAGTCACAGGTAGGCAGAGAGGTGAAAAAGGCTTTCAGCATGTTTGGTTTCATTGGTCAAAATATGGAATACAGGAGTTGGGACGTCTTGTTGAAGTTGTACAAGACATTGGTAAGGCCACACTTAGAAAACTGTGTGCAATTCTGGTTACCCTATTATAGAAAGAACATTATTAAACTGGAAAGAGTGCAGAAAGGGTTTATTAGGATGCTATCAGGATTGATGGATTGAGTTATAAGGAGAGGCTGAATAGACTGAGACTTTTTTCTCTGGAGCATAGGAGGCTGAGGGGTGATCTTATATCGGTCTGTAAAATAATGAGGGGCACAGATAAGGTAGATAGTCAATATCTTTTCCCAAAGGTAGGGGAGTCTAAAACAAGAGGGCATAGATGTAAGGTGAGAGGGGAGAGATACAAAAGTGTCCAAAGGGGCAATTTTTTCACACAGAGTGTGGTGAGTGTCTGGAACAAGCTGCCAGAAGTAAAAGTAGAGGTGGGTACAATTTTATCTTTTAAAAAGCATTTAGATAGTTACATGGGTATGATAGGTATAGAAGGATATGGGCCAAATGCAGGTAATGGGATTAGTTTAGGGGTTTTAAAGAAAAGGGCGGCATGAACAAGTTGGGCCGAAGGACCTGTTTCCATGCTGTAAAATCTCTATGACTCTATGACACACAGAGGGTGGTGAGTGTCTGGAATGAACTGCCAGAGGTAGTAGTAGAGGCAGGTACATTTTTGTCCTTTAAAAAGCATTTAGGCAGTTACATGGGTAAGATGGCTATGCAGGGATATGGGCCAAATGTGGGCAATTGGGACTACCTTAGGTGTTTAAAAAAAGGGGTGGCATTGACAAGTTGGGCTGAAGGGCCTGTTTCTATGCTGTAAATCTCTTTGACTCCATGACTCTAAACATAGGATGCAGCACCAATCTCTTTTAATGAAAAATTAAATGGAAAACAAGACAATCAGCACTTTACCAAGAGCTTTGTCACGTGATCTATGGCACCATGGGTTGAAGACTCCGATTTTGCTGCATAGCCAGATCTCCATTGTTGGAGACATATAGCATTTAATTTTTATGCTACTGAATTTTACAGTCTGCCACAGTTTTAATGTTCCTGCTCCTCAGGCTCTGCACAATAAGGTGAGCAGAAACTGTTTAAGCAGGAGGCAGCCTTTTTAAAGATTGTTGGTTTGGCTGAACAAATTGACCAGTACGTGGAGAATGCTGTGGTCAGTTGCAAAGTCTCCGGTTATCAATTAAATTGACTTCTAACATTCATTAAAAGAAGGCTGCACAGCATTTTTTTGGCTAGTGCTGCAATTATTGACCTCCCCTAACAGCAATTTGTTGAACAGCAATAAGTCTTCGATGAAGATACAAACATGATTTAAAGGCAAGCTCAAGTTACACTTCAATTGCTGATTGAGATTGACCAATGACACTGTGTCTGAAGTGAACGTTTGGTTTTCATTGGGAGACTTCCTGATCCTTTGTTATGACTTCACCAATATTCTATCAACACTTCTTTTTCAGAAATTCTCTGAGGAATTCACCTGAAAGGATCCAGTGCCTTATTGGAGACCCTTATGTGAGTCATCGGGAGAAAAGGAGTGGATGGTGGTAGGGATCTTGCTAAGGCTACCTCTTTATTTGAATGAGGAATGGGAAGACATCAGACAATGCAGAGTGACATGACATGTTATAGGGGAGAAGGAGTGGAGGACAAGGAGAACCCTCAGCAGGGGAATCTACCACCCAGGGCATTAATCATGATAGAATCATCTGTCTCACTAATCCTAAGTTGACTTGACCCAAAACAAATGTCTGGGAGGTGGCACTTTACCTAGAGCTTTGTCATGTGATCTATGGCACCATGGGTTGAAGACTTCAACCTTGCCACATAGCCAGATCTTCATTGTCGATGACATATGGTGTTTCATTTTTATGCTATTGAATTTTACAGTCTGCCATAGGTGTTAACTCAATCCTCTATACATTTCTATAATGGGAGGTGACGACAGTTCCAGACAATGTAAAGAATGACTGTACATCATTCTGTATTTCCAGACGAGTCCAGAGCTGTAATATTTAACAGGACTGTTGGATTCCCCATGGTTCAGGGAACATCTGATTGCAGACATGTTGCTATGTGAACCTGCCAGAGGAGTTCAGGAACAAGAAGGAACTCCATTCGCTCAATGTGTGCAGCTTGTGTGTGATTATCAGTGGTGCACCGTAAAGGCGGTTACCCCAGGACCTGCCATGGTGCATTAATCATGATAGAATCATCTGTCTCACAGATTCTAGCACCCCAACACAAACTATATAGTTGGCTATTAGGTGACAATGAGAGTTATTCTGTCATAAGTCTGAGGGGACCTTTGGGGTTCTCAAGCAGAAATATATCATGTTACAACTGGGTGAAAATGGGTGTCAGAACACGGCCTTTTTTTCCTACTTCTTGATTGATCGTAATATGGATTTTTAGAATCTGTGGGGATGAAAGTACCAATTCAGTGCCTGTAATTAAACATTTATATGCTGATTGCAAAGAGCTCAGTCTAATAAGCATTCTTGAGTTTAAACACAAAAGCCGTCCACCTTCGAAAGAGTATTTTAGGATGGACAATAAGTACTGGTCTAGCAAGTGACACTCACATTCCATAAATGAATAAAATCTTCTGTCTTCTTCCTTGAATGCCCCAACCTTTTCAGGTGTGTACACACAGAATACAGTTTTTCAAAGAGATCATGTACAATCCACTTCTGGATTGGTGTTGTTAGTTAAGTGTATGATTGGCTGTTGATTAGTTATATTCTATTTGTTTAGCCATTGAAGGACTTCTTCCTGTGATTATCTGTCAGATTTCAAGTAGCCTCTGGTGATTTCAACCAGTTTGTTGCGATTAACAATTCTATTCAATTCTAATTGTTTTATTCAATTCAGCAGTGTCTTTGCAATCATCAAATATCAGTGTAATTACCAAATATTGCACCCATCCAGTTTCCACAAAACAAACACTGCTCTCAACTCATAGACACTATATTAACCCTTCCTTATACTTGGAAGAGGAGGAGTGGTGATTGTGAATAAGTGCATTGCAGTTGATGTCTCAAGTGGTTGAAGATCTTTGGACTGTGTCTGAGGTATGAATAGTGCCTGTAGAGAATGCATCAGTTAGAATTGTATGAATTTCAGGGAGAATTAGGTGGGTTGTATTGCAATGTGTTGAGGCTTTGCTGGTATAGTTATTAAATAGTGTGTTTGTGAGATGAATTTTGTGCAGTATTGGAGCCACGTACTGGGACTGCTGGTAGTTATTTCCTCACTGATCTCCTATCATATCTCCTGTCATTATCTTTCTCTGTAGCCTCTGTCCTCACTGTGAGAAAAGGGCATCACTCCCTTGATATATCTCCTCCAGCAGGATCTCCAGTACTGCCTCCTGATAATCTGTAAATTCCCTCCCTTAGTCCACTCGCCATTTTGTCCAGTGCCAATGTCCTGCCCCTTCAGTTGCACCAGCAGCCAGCACACTCTGCACTTCAGTAGATTACTTGGATGCTATAAATACCACACAAGGAAATTGCTACTAATCAGCGGACTTTATGTTTGAGAATGCACTGTGGGCACTCTGTAGTTCCTAGTGGCTGGAGATTGAAAGGTTGGCAGTGATGTGCTGACCAAGAAGGGCAGCTTTGGAGGGATTTTTGATTCCTTCAATGTTAGTTTTCTTTGGTATTCCTTCTGTTGTCTTCACTGTCAGGCCAGACTGACAAGACAGGACAGGATAGATAAGGCAGTAATTGGACCAGCAGACATCAGTACTTGTCATGGCACAGATGATGTGGGCATCTCTGTGGTCCTTCTTTTGAAAGATAAAGTAACCAAGCGAGTGCCAGTGTTTGACCTTGCATGTTGTCATGATGTCTTGTGTTTGTCTCACAGATAGAATAAGCTATTTGTCCTGTTATAGATATTTCATCATGAGGAAGGTGCTGTTGGAGTTTTCGGTCTCTGCTTCTTTCTTGCCTATCACACCCTTCCAGAGATTTGCATCATTCTGGACTCTGACATTGAAAAAATGTGCAGGTTATGTTGATTGGCTATGCTAACTTTCCCCTTAGTGTCAGGAAGATTAGCAGGGTAAATGCATGAGGTTGTAGGGATAGGGCCTGGGTGGGATTGCTGTCTGTGCAGGATGTTTGGGCTGAATGGCCTCCTTCTGCACTGTAGGGATTCTATTCTATGAAATCTCCAAGGAGGATCAGTTTGCCACAAAAAATTCAGGTTAAGGGTTGCTCAAGTTGAGTTAAGAATCCCATTTTTGTCTCTTCAGTTTCCAGAAGTGTAAGAGTATGTGCATTGATGGCAGTTTCTCTTGATTCCTTCTTAGGGTGAGCTGGGCAGTCATGTGGTGAATGATTACCCCACAAGGGGAAATCGCTGAGCCACCAGGCAAGCTCAATTTTGAAGGTGAAGCCATCGCAGGGAGGCATTATTCCTCTTCTGGAAAAAGGCATACACGCTGCTTTTTTGCTTCATTGGCTTTGCCCTGTCGATTGCACCTCAATTAGGATGGCAATATTGATGTTGAGGTACCTGAATTCCCAACCCAGGATGGTGATGTCATAACATACTGGGCAGCAATGATTCCCATTCTTCTAAATTCTTCAGACTTGGACAACCGACAGTAGGTACCTTGAGGCACCTTCAGGGGAGGCTGTGATGTAGTGGTACTGTCACTGGACTAGCAATCCAGAGATCAGCATAATGCACTTGGGACTTGGGGTTTGAATCCCACCACAGCAGATGATGCAACTTGAATTCAATACAAAATAACCTAGAATTAAAATGTCTAATGTTGACCATGAAACCATTGTCGATTGTCAAAAATACCCATCTGAGTCACTAATGTCCTTTAGGGGAGGAAATCTGTTGTCCTCACTTGGTCTGGCCTATATGTGACACTATTCCACAGCATTTGATTATTAAATGCCCACTAAAATGATCTAGCAAGCCACTCAGTTCAAGATCAGTTAGGATGGCAATATTGTTGCTATAAGTGCTGGCCCAGCCAATGATGTTCACATCCCCTGAATGAGTAAAGAAAGTACTGGAGAAGTACCACCAGTAGTGCATTTGCAAGATCCTCCAAATCCAGAAAGGCAGCAGCAGCATTCCCTGCTCTGCAGGGTAGAATATGTAGTCCTTATGCTTAACACCAGACTCTTGACGTGGTTGCTCTACTGAGCAGGAGACATTCAGGAGGACGACAGATATACTTTAGGGATGTCATCAAAACATCACTAAGGATGGTCAAACATACCTGCTGGCTTATCTGAAAGTTCTTGGCTTGTGACTGACTGATCAAAATAGTGAAGATTCTTTCAGGAAGGCAACTCAATGTTGTTCTCAAGAATATGTAGAGGCAAAGTTGTCATATCAGAGAGAACACAAGCCTCCGAACAACACATAAACTTGACCCCTTCAAGAAGTACCTGCCCCACATGTGGCAGAGTCTGCAGATCATGCATTGGTCTTATCAGTCATCTCAGAACCACTTGAGCTAGAGTGGAAGCAAATCCCCTGAGAGATTGCCTAAGAGAGGCTAGTCAGTATTAGAGTACTAAACATACAGATCTCCATTTTAGCTTGTTTAATTAGTGGCAAACAGCAATTAGTCCATGATTACAGTATGAACCCAGATACTCAAACACACATTTTATTCGTGCAGTGTCTCTTTTCCCCCCAAAATTCCCTCCACCACTCTGTACAATTAGGTATCTTTATCAAACAAAATATCCAAAAATTACAAAGCATAATAGAAATTCCAGAAAGGAGGCCTTAGTGAAATGAAACATATAATGAAATGGAAATACCTAGAGAATAAGCAGGTAGGAGGAAACTCGAAACAATAAAAGGCATGTGAATCTTGATTAAAAATAACTAGGCATTCTAAAGTAAGCTTTGTACAGCTGGAGATCTCCAGGTTTCTCAGAAATGCTGAAGTGCCTGACAGCTGAAAGGGCATTGGCTAGTTTAAGTTGAAACAGAATTTACAAAATTATAGCTTACTGCAGATAGAAGCATAAATAGAACATAAAATACCACCAGGCTAACAGAAAATTAAGAAGTTAAAGCAAGGGAAAATAACTCACTAAAACAGCAAAGCAGTAGGGTGTAAAACAAATGTTCAATATTACCCCAGGGTACTCTGTTCATTGAACTGATGTACAAATAGAAGGCAAAAACAAAAGGGCCAAAATTCCTGGGCTGTTCTTCAGTAAAATGCCAGTTGGATTTTATTCCAGTGTAAACTTGAGGGATGAGTCCACCCCTACTTACTCAACTTTAATTTTTCAGCCTTTTATTTAGTATGAGGCAGGATTTCCATTCATCTCCTCATAGAAACGCCCACCAGAGACCGGCAGTGCCAAGCAGGAGCAGTGACCACTGCAGGTTCAGTGATGGACCCGGATATTCAGGTTATCCCTGTTGGACAGGGCAGGGAGTTAGAGTGGATGTGAGACCTACAATTGAGTTAAGGAGTCCTGGGAAGGTGACAGCTCCCTCATCCCTCTTTCACTGACCAGCAGCCGTCAGGATTAAATCTGCTGAGATGCATCTTGGATGCAGACCTCTCCTGCCTCAGATGATATCAGAGTGGCAGTGGGATAAGACCCTTAAACATGCATTAATTACCCAATTAAGAGCCTCAATTGGATCATAGGTAGGTAACTCAGCTGTGGTTGGCAAGATCCCTAATTTACCAGTCAACCAATCTATTTCTCTTCTTGTGGGTAGCCTGTTAAATTTAGTTGCTTGCTCAAGAGAAGCGACTGGATAAGGAACAGGGAATGAAACTCTTACTGCTTTTTCCCTCCCTAACCTAAGGATCTTTCAAGGTATTTATGATGTCTCCATCCCCTCCACTACACCATCTGCACTTCCCCTAGTCTCCCCTCACCAACCATCCCAACCCAGCTGAGATCAATCATAGTGGGGCTCAGTTATAATCTTTCGAGAATGTACTCAGCTGTTAAAGTATTAGAAAAATTTAGTGGCTACTAAGGTTGCTCTAAAACTTTTATTTTGGAACATAACGATTTTTATAATGCACTTGTCAACTTAGTTCATAGAAACCTCATCTCTAATTAAGAGAGATGTGAGCTCAAACTCTTCTCCAATACTCAAGGACAAAGTCTAGGCTGACACTTCAGTCCAATCCTGCAAAAGCAATTGCGTTGTTAAGAGTGCTAACCTTCAGATTCAATGTTAAATAAAAAAGCTCCACCTGCCTATGTTACAGGATTTTGGGTGGATGTTCAAGAACTGAGAATTATTGAAGAGCAGTACCAAGTTCTTCTAGAGGTTGGCTAACATAAAAAAAGGTTAATTGCTCATTCATCTTCCTGCTGTTTGTGAAATCTTGCTGGGTACAAAATGACTGCTGCTATTTCAAAGTAGTTCAGTGTACATGAAATACATGAGGCATTGCTGAAAGAGGTTATGAAGTGTCTTATAAAGACAAGTCATTCTTTCTTTATGTGCGTTGCCTTTCACCTATTAAGATCCATGGCTGATGACTGTGCAAGGAAATCTATTAAACTGTCTCGTTTCCAAATGCTATTCCTTTCACTTGTGAGCTAAGAAGCAAGTGCAGTTATTTATCTGATTTGAAACAAGCCAAAAATGTTAGCATCTTTTCAATCTCAGCACTATTCACTATTTGAAAATCTAACTGTGTTATGCAGACCATAATTCTTGTCATGCCACCTTGATAACTGGAAGTAAGACCAGTTGTGATGTGATCAGACTAAAAGAAATATTGTATTAATAGACTGTAATATCATTGTTTTATATCAGATATCAACAACTTATTGGATCAATTGGAAATTGAAGGAGATAAGCTCAGAGAAATAAAAACATTGAAATTCTTGTTGGGATTAGTTACCCAATATTGTGCAAAGGATCTAAGATTTCATCAGAACAGCAGCAATTATTTAAGAGGCAGTGAGCAAAACAAGATTGGCCATTTAAGTAAGTTCAAATCTGTAATATTAACAACTTGACTGGTTTATCAAATATCTATCTTAATGGATATATTAAAAGCAGCTCATCGGCATGAGGATCTTTGGCCTCCGGATGAGACTGCAGATGATGCATTTTGTCAGTGAGGCAACTGAAAATGCTGGCTGCTTCACTGCAATTTGAAATTAACAGGCAAATGTGAATTTGGTGAGTTCCCTGACCAAACAAGTTACATTCTAGGAGACCATGGTGGGAGATATGGTGAGTGTGTGGGGAGGGTGGTGGGGGGACAGTCCTTGATTCTGCTCCCTGAGGAATGATGCCACCCACCCTCCCAGGGTTTGCAAGATTGGGCAAAGAGCACCCAGCCCCCCTCACGTTTCCAGAAATGCAGCCATAGTGTTGCAGCAACTGTTGGTTGCTGTGTTCCCTCCATGGAAAAGAACAGGAATGGTTTCTAGTCTTGATAGTCAAACTGTGTCCACAGATATACAGAGACATGTGATATTCTGAAGGCTGAGCAAACAAAGGCACATCTGATCTGTGTTGAATATTCTGATAAGCTGAAATATTCTGGATTAGAATCCTTTTTACTGCTCTCTCTCAAATCATCAAGTTAATATGAAGAATGAACCTTTGCATTACATCGAGCAAAGAGTATCTGAAATTCAGATTCAGATTCCACTTCAGGCAAAATAGGATCAAGAGTTGACCATTCGGTCCACCAAACCAACATAGAATGTAGAAAAAGTTATAAAATCATCAGAAGAATCCAGGTTCTGCCTCTAGAATGACCTCCAAGTTGTCCCCATCTCTGTTGCCACCATATAATATGTTCTCTGAATTTTCTGCCACCAAAAATATGCTCTCTGAAATTTCTTTGTGATGGGAGTGCAACAAAGTCCTCTGAGCACTACATTTTGTCCATGAGCAGTTTACAATTTGAAATTTAAAACTTACATAATGCTGGAAATCTCTCCCATGAAATTTGAATGATCCATTTATTTTAATACATTCCAGATTTCTGCTTAGCTGTGTGCATGCAGATCTGAGAGGGAATATTGTTGATTAAATCTACCCATGACAATGGTATTCTGGGCTTCAACCATAGGAGAAATAACAATTTTGTTGTGCTAGGCCTGACCCCCTTTCATACTTTTCCTTGTATGGGAATACATGGGAAAATTGTGTACAAGACCTGAACCAAATGTATGTGAATCATGGGGTGGCTCCCAAAGGACTTGAAGCAGCAGTCTCCCTAAACACCTACAAATTTTCAGGGCATGGGTGGTCTCAAACACATAGTAATTAGCTTTTCTGGCCTGAAAGAGAGGGGACAGCTTAACGATTCCTAATTTAGCATTAAAATAATGGATTGTGAATGCATGGTGTTTCATTGATATATATTTACTCCCCATGAACTGTAGTTTATATTTAAAAAGCCCACTGGGTTCATTGTTATACACAATGAACTAGGAGAACAGATCCTGATCAATGCAGCTGATACTGTTTACTGCCATGAAAAAGATTTTACTTCTAAAACAAATGTAATTTATGTGAGTGGTAAGATTATATTTAGCTTCAATGATAACCATGTCATGATGCTTCATCTTAGGTACCAACACAAGGATTCCAATTAGCAGTTGAATTGCAGTCAAACTTTATAAAGCTGATTATAATCTCAGAACAGATATTTTAAAAAATGGTTACTATGGAAACTAATTTTGCAAAGTGCTGCCATCTATTGTCTATTGAAAAGATTATTATAACATTATGGAAGGCTGCATTGAAATGACAATCAACTGTTCTATTGTTGATTTTATTACAAAGTGTTGGGCAGAATTTTACAACCTCATTGTACCCGTTTTGTGGCGGGAAACTGTCATCAAATTGGGTGTGATGTTCCTGACCATTCCCATTTTACCAAACAAAAAATCAGCGCGATCAGAACCCAAAATGGACGAAATGTCAATTTACATTTTTTTTGCGTTTATCACAATGTCATTAGTAAGATTCACTCCCAATCGTCCCAGCCCACTTGCCTTAACTACCTTATTCGCTGCAGTCAGATCACTCAGGAAAACACCTCAAGTATAAAAGTTGCATTCAGGCGCTTGATCAGAGAGGGTGAGTAAGGAGGTAAGTCTCTGCTTTCAAAATGTTCCATGCTGCTCAGGGGTTGTTTCATGGCAGCCATGTTGTGTTTCAGGTTGGGGTGGCCTGCGAGTGTTGGGAGGGTGTGGAGCTGGGGGGCTGTTGTTGCTCACAGGGTCCAACCTTGGACTCTCAGCATGGACCTGGCTCCGAGTGCTGATCTCGGGTCTTAGCGCTGACTGTGGGTCCTAGTGCAGGCAGCAGCAAGCACTGTTGCTGGTGGGGGATTGGCTGGAAACTCTCTGAAGTGGCAGTGCTGCAGCCTCAGGACTTGGCAAGCAGCACTATCTGTGCCCAGTATTGCATGTGTTTGTGAGTGGGGGAAATGGAGAGGTCTCTGTTGCCATTGTGGGGACTGTGTGTTGCTGGGGGCCTGTGAGGGATCATGGCGAGTACGTGTTGCTGGGGAGCTGTGGAGGGAGATATGGGGAATGTGTGTTGCTGTGGGGCGATATGAGCAGTGTGTGTTTCTGGGCTGGAGGGTGAGCAGAGCTCTGTAACCTCTCCATTTGTCTTTCCCCTTCCCAGACCACCTCTCCTCCCTCTCCCTTCAGATTGACAAGAGGGCTTTACAATGCAACCCATTGATCTTGCTGTTCTTTTGGTTGCTGCTGAAACTGAGGAGGAGGAGTTAGAGGGTGAATTGCGGGCACAGGAAGCCCAGGCCTTGGAACCTACAGACCCCTTCACTGCTTTCCTCTGAGGAGTCTTCTGAGCTGTCAGGAGCAGAATGGGTGGGAGCAGCAGTGAGGGCTGTGATGCCAGATGGCCTAAGAGTGTCGGGCTCCTTTCCTTCAACACAGGACAGAAGGTTAAGTGCCAGGGAGGAAGAGGAATCTGGGCTACAAGCAACGTACTTGAGATTTCTCCAACAAGTGGAGGATTGGCAGGTGCTCACATCTATGCTCCAGCCCAACCATGCTGTCACTAACGGTCAGCATTCCCCCCTCCACAAGCCACAGTGCCAGCTCTTCAAAGAAGGTGAAGACCTGACTCTCAGGCAAATCAATTACTATCTCTTCACCCTCTCCTGATGATTATGGGTATTCTTCTTCTGTAGGGACAGATGGAGCCACAAACTCCATCTGTTTTGTGTTGTAAAATGTACAATCTGACGGCACGAGTCCTGTAGGGTTTCATGGGGTGGCCGTCAAGCTTGCGACTCTCTCAGGTAGGGGAAGGGAGTTGTTGGGGGTCAGGGGCTGAGAGCATGCAGGATGTTGGGGGTGGAAGGATCTAGGGGGAAGATGCTAAATGATGTAAAACACTCACCCTTTGCTAGCTGGTTGAGGTCATTCAGTCTCTTACGGCACTGCTTCCCGGTTCTTCTGGTCAGTGCCATGGTGCTAACGTAATCTGCCATTGCCTCCCAGGCTGTGTTTCCATCCCTTCGTCTGGGACAGAATCCCAATGGGGGAAAGAGGGTGTCCCGCTTTGCTTCCACTGCCTCCAGCAACCTAGGGGCAGTTATGAGGGCGACCCTGTGCAAGGTGGTGGTGGGGCTGGGAGAGGGGAGTGGAAGTATAAGGAGGTCAGTAATGCTGGGGGGAGTTCTCCACTGTCTGTGGGGGAGGGGTGGCTGTCTCTGGCCTGGGGGTGGTTTCTGTCGGCAGGGTTGTTTTTACCTGCTTTCCCTGCACATGCTCAGTTTGTTGCTCTGATCTGAGCTGTCTGGTGAATTTGGCCCTGCCCACTGCCTCTAGCAGCTAGAAACAGACTAGCCCACATTTTCAAAGACTGTGCGCATATGATTGGGTGTAAACACCCAGCCAAAAATTGGGCCAGGAACTCTCCCATTTTCAAGCTAACTGGACACTTAGAAAAAAATCTCATAGAAATTCCGCCCAACGGACTTGAATTTTCAAAAAGCATTTAACAAGGTTCCACATCAAAATTTATTCTGCATAATAGGCATCCATGGTGCAGGGTAGTAACATACTAGCATGGCTGGAAGATTTGTTAGCTGAGAGAAAACAGAGTTTACATAAATGGGTCTTTTTCTGATTGGCAGGATATGATGAGTGGAGTCTTGCACAGGCCTGTGCATTTTATTATTTACATTAATGACCTAGATGAGGGGAATTAATGCATGGTAGCTAAATTTGCAGATGACACAAAGATAGGTAGGAAAGTACGTTGTGAAGAGAATACATGGAAGTTGCAAACGGACATAAATAGATTGAGAGGGTGAGCAAAAAAACCTGGCAGATGGAGTAGAATGTGAGAAAATGTGAAGTTGTTCCCTTTGGCAGAAAGAATAAAAAATAAAGTATTACATTAACACAGAGCAGCTGAAGAATTCCAAGGAGCAGAGAAATCCAGGTGTTTAAGTATATGAGTCACAAAATGTTAGTGTGCAGGTACTGCAAGTAATTAAGAAGGTTAACAGAATGCCCTGCTTTATTACAAGAGGAATTGAACATAAAAATAAAGAGGTTATGCATCAGGGCATTGATGAGACCAAGGCTGGAATTTTACTGCCTCGCAGAATTCTCCATTGGTCTTAGGTGGGATTTTCTGAGCCTCACCTAAATGAGGTTGTAAAATATTGGTCAGTGCACATCGCACAAAATGGGGGTGGGTGGGATTCACCCAGAAGTGCTGAATTGGTGAGAAAACTGGTCTAGATCACGACTTTTTTCTCAATGCAACCTCAGACCCAAATTTCCTTACTCTGTGCAATGCAGAGGTCACAATCATGAATATCATTAAAAGCTCGGGGGCGCCAAAGAGCCTGAAATTGGCAGGATGAATGGGAACCTGCGCATGCGCACATTGCTGGGAGATAGCGGCAAAGACCTCCCAGTATCCAAATCACTCCCATTCAACCCCCACAGATATCGCTGGCCCACACAATCCCCCATAGATATTACTGGTCTCATTGCTGGCCGCCACAATTCTCCCACAGACATTGCTAGCCCCCCTCCCCCATTCAGATGTCACTGGCCCCCTGAGAAAATAGAAATTCCCCCCCCCATCCCCCCAGATGTCACTGGTCCATGGGCCAGCACCTGAAGACAGCAGGAGGAAGCCCACCTTCTCTAGGGCCTGCCTGCAACATCCTCCGCTAGCAGCACTTAACTCCTCATGCCAGTTCAAGGTTGCCACACTAGGTTGAGATTTTTTATGTATCTATTCTGATTCATGTCAGAGAGATGGGAAATGCAAATATGGGCAAAGATTGCCATGTTAATCCTGACAATGGCATACTAAGATATGGAAAGTTTTGCAAATCAGTGGCATGTAAATTTTCAGCGCAATCCCAGCGGCAGCATCTTTTTTCGGTTGGGAGATGCGTGCAGGTCATAAACACTTGCGGGGAACCCACAATATGGCCGACGTGCACATCTCCTGACCAGACCTGTCAAAAAATTTGCAGGTCATGATGAGAGAATAGCCCCCACTGTTTGCAGTTTTGTTCTCCTTATTTAAGTAAGAATGTAAATGCTTTGGAGGTGGTTCAGGGGAGTTTTATTCGCCTGATACCTGGAGTAAGCGGTTGTCTAATGAGGAAATGTTGGACAGGCTGGGCTTGTTTCCATTGGAGTTTAGAAGAGTGAGGGGTACTTGACTGAAGTATATAAAATTCTGAAAGGTCTCAATAAGGTCGATATGGAAAGGATGTTAACTCTTGTAGTTGAGTCCAGAACTGAGGAGCACTGTTTTACAATTAGGGATCACCCTTTAGGACAGAGATGAGGATTTTATTTTAGTCTCAGCTGGTTGTGGAACTTTGGAACTCTCTGCCTTAGAAGGTGGCAGAGATAGGGCCATTGAATATTTTTAAAGCAGAGGTAGATAAATTTTTGGTAGGCAAAGAAATCAAAGCTATCGGGATAACTGGGGAAAATGGAACTCAACAAAAACAGATCAGCCATGATCTTACTAAATGGCACAGCAGACCCAAGTGACTAAGTGGCTACTTCTGCTCCTAATCTGTATGGTCATATGAATTCAGCTCAGCCGTTAGATATAGAACAGAGGAGAAGAGGTAATGTGATTGATATTCCACTTGTTGCACATATCCTGAAATGGTTACCAATAAATTGTGGACTTGTATCCATAATGACCTCTTTTATAGCACCAAATAAACTGAAAATAGCACTTAAGAGTTTTCACAACAGTTATGTTTGATGTATTGTGCAACAGTTGAATACTGGGATATTATTATGATGATGATGAAGTCAGTGCGAAGAACATGAAAGAGGTTAGATGCAATTTTGGATGGGATAGGAACTTCATGTGGAATCAATAGCTTTTGTGCCAACATGCCGTGAACTACTTAATGATGACTACAATGTCATTGTTCGTACAGCAATAGACTGTCTTTGTCACAAGTCTTTTTGTTTTATTTATGTACCTGAGTGAGTGATGAAGTTAAAGAACATTAGGTCGCAAAGATTCTGCTTGCCTTTAAAGATAACTCCCTAATAGATGCCTGGCTCATGCCTGGCCAAAATAGTCTCGTGTTTGTGGAAATATTGAATTGAATCAGGCCATCCTTCAATGTTGGTTTTTCCCAGTTTCTGGAGTGAGGAATCTGTCACTGTTTCTCCCTGTCAGTTAACATTTGTGTTATGCAAAATGCAGTTCATGCTCCTGCAAATGTAATGTTGCACCTCCCTTGAAACTTTCTCAAAATATTCTGTAATCTTCAATGTTTTCTTTATTTGATTTATTATTTGTGCAGAATGTAGTGTTACAGCCATAACTAGGATGTAGAGAAAGATCAAATTAATGAGGTAGGCCCATTCAAAAGTCTGATGGCAGCAGGGAAGATGTCGTTCTAGAGTCGGTTGGTACGTGACTTGAGACTTCTGTATCTTTTTCCTGACAGAAGAAGGTGGAAGAGAGTGTGCCTGGAGTGCATGAAGTCCTTTTCTGAGGCAGTGGGAAGTATAGACAGATTCAATGGATGGGATGCTGAATTGTATGATGTTTTGGGCTTCGTTCATAACTCTTTGTAGTTTCTTGTGGCCTGGGACAGAGCAGGAGCTACACCACGCTATGGAACTACTAGAAAGAATGATTCCTATGATGCATTTGTAAGGGTTGGTGAGCGTTGTAGCAGATATGCCAAATTTCCTTAGGCTTCTGAGAAAGTAGAGGCTTTGGTGGGCTTTTTTTAATTACAGCATCAGCGTGGAGGGACTAGGACAGGTTGTTGATGTTCTGGACACCTAGAAACTTGAAGTTGTTGACTATTTCCATTTCATCCTCATTAATGTAGACAGGGACATCCACCATAATGCTACCTGAAGTTGCTAACTATGTCCTTCATTTTGCTGACATTGAGGGAGTGATTACTGTTGCTGCACTAGTTCACCTGATTCTCTATCTCTTTCCTGCATTTCGTTGCATCATTGTTTGACATTTGACCCACTACAGTGGTGTCATCAACAAACTTGTAAATCAGATTGGAGGGAAATTTGACCACATACGCATAGGTGTATAAGGAGTATAGTAGATGGCTGAGGACACAGCCTTGTGGGGCACTGGTGTGGAGGAGGTGTTGTTACTTATCCTTACTGATTGCAGTCTGTGACCTTAAGAAGTCTAGGATCCAGTTGCAGAGGGAGAAACTGAGCCCTTGGCCACGGAATTTAAAGATGAGTTTTGTGGAAATAATGGTGCAGAGGGTTGAGCTGCAGTCTAGAAATAGGAATCTGACATAGATGCCTTTGTTATCTAGATGTTCCAGGGTTGAGTATAGGGCCAAGGGGATGGCGTCTGCTGTGGAACTGTTGTGGTGATGGGCAAAGTGCAGTGGATCCAGGCAATCTGGGAGACTGGAGTTGTTTTGTGCCATGACTAACCTTTTGACACTCTTCGTAATGATAGATGTCGAAGTCACTGGACAATAGTCATTAAGGCAGGCTGCCTGGCTTTTCTTTGGTACAGGGATGATGGTCATCTTCTTGAAGCAGATAGAGACCTTAGATTGTAGTAAAGAGAGGTTAAAAATATTTGTGAATACCCCTGCCAGCTGGTCCATGCAGAATCTAAGTGCTTGTCTGACTATCCCTTTCAGGATGTGGGTATGCCGGCGTTGGACTGGCGTAAACACAGTAAAAAGTCTGACAACACCAGGTTTTAGTCCAACCTATTTATTTGATAATATACTCGCAAGCTTTCGGGTTAGCCCCTTCGTCAGGTGAATGGAGAGTTCTGGCCTCAGACAGAGCATATAAAGCACAGACAGTCTGTGCTTTATGTCTGTGCTTTATATGCTCTGTCTGAGGCCAGAACTCTCCATTCACCTGACGAAGGGGCTAACCCGAAAGCTTGCGAGTATATTATCAAATAAATAGGTTGGACTAAAACCTGGTGTTGTCAGACTTTTTACTGTATCCCTTTCAGGATCATGAATTGAGGCAATGGGAGTACCTATCGAGAATGATTTGCCTTATGATGTCATGACTTGCTGGTAGATTTGCAATTGCTGTGCCTTTAGTCTCCATGATGTAGAACATCTGTGACATCCAGAGGATTCATTGTGCTCGCACTCCAGGGCTATGGACCCTGCACATGAAATTAGTGAACCCTGAAAGTTTCACAGCAGTAGGTTTCACCATGGCCTTCCATGTCTGTGGATACAGATATTATAAAGTCTGCAGAGGTTGATGTTGGCACTTGTCCTGTGTCAATCTTGGCCAATAATGAGTAATGACCAAATTTCTTAGGTCAGACGATTTTAGTCTTGGTAAACACTTCGGAGACTGTGCTGGCATCTATGTTTTCCATGTGATAGATAGTGTGAAAATGTTCATCACTTATTGTCTTGTGCACATTATTTTCATGTTTTGCTTTTTCAATAGCCTTATGCATATGTCTCTAATGGGATACCAGATAGTCATTCATTTTGCTTGAAGATTCCCATTGTGTTCAGTCTGTTTAGATCCACGCACAGCCCTTCGTAGCTGCATCAGCCTTTGCACTAAGGCACTGCTGCTACCAATGGCCCTTTCTGCCACATACTTTACAGAATTGATGGGAAGTCAGGTGGGTGAGTGCAGAGGGCCACAGCTTCCACATTATCTTGCTAGATCTAGGTGTTCAAATAAGTGCATTAATGATTGGGGTTTGTAGTCATACCCACAAGCTCCATTGGCCTATGAAAATTTCTTTGTAATTAGTCCATCCTAAAGTGGCTCTTTGATACTGTACATTTTGCGCTTGTCCAGCAGACACACTTCATGGGAGTGGATCAGGTCACCAACCCAACAATTCGGCATGCTAGTTTGGTAAATTAGGGTACATCCCCTTTTCTCTTCACTTGCTGACAAAATGGTTTGTTGATTCTGTAGGCTGCTGTTGAAATGAGATGAACACTAATCAACGAATATGGAAGTTTAAACTGATTCTGAAGCTATTTTCCAATGTGGCCCATATCTTTTGGGGATCCTTTGGCTCTTGTGTTAATTCTGATATGTTCAGCCTGTGCAGACTTTCATTCTCAATTGCCAGGTGATTTTTTATGGCTTATTTATCTGGTTCAGACACACCTTGATCAAGAAACCATAGGCCTGATTTTTACCATTTTGATTCTAACTGCTGAATGGACTTGAAACTGGGAGTGTTTCAGATCCAACTTTTAGACCCGTTCTCCAGGCGCCCCCTGCCTGAACAAAATATCAGTGATTCTGGATTGTGCTGCACAAACCTGTGGGTGGGGCTCATCGCACTCGAAACCCTGCAGCTCTGATTGGTGCCTCCAGCTGTGCATGTTCACCAAAAAAAGAGAATTTTGCTCCCCTACCACATCATGCCTGGGCCAGATAATGCCTCCCTCTGGCTCCCACAGACATTGCTCCAGCCCCCACAACATTACTGGCCCCCTTATCCCACCACCCAGACTGACTGCGGCCCCCTCCCTCCTTCCCCCTCACTCCTTCCCCCTCACTCATCTCAGGCAGAGAGATCCACCCTATAGCTATCAGCCAGAGTGATCCACTTCACCCCCACTCCGGACCCTCCCACACAAGGCCCTCATCTCCTCCAGACTCCGATTGCTATGTGACACCTCCCTCTCTCTCCCCTCTCCTCAATCATTAAAGCAGTGATCTACAGCTGACCACCCCATCAGCACACCTGTAAGTGCTCACTTGCCTTCCCCTCAATGCTAACAAGCAAACTGCATGGAACTTGCTGGAATGTCCTGCCAAACTGCCTGTAGCTGATCTACCCCTAATGAGGGGCAGCTCCATTTAAAAACTCAAGAATGTACAGGCAGGCAGGCATTCTTGCACAAAATGTCTGCACGACCAGCACCCCCCGATTGTCTGAGGGTGACCTGGGGAGGCTGCTGGGTGCAGCAGAGGTAAGGTGGGACACCCTCTTTCCCCCCCCCCCCCCCCCCCAGGAGAATGCAGACCAGGGGAAAGATAATGAAAACGTGGCCTGGGAGAAGTTGCTGCCTCGGTCAGTGCAGGGCACCTGCCCTCGAGCCAGGAAGCAGTGTCAGAAAAACGTCAATGACCTCATTGGTTCAGTAAGGGCGAGTGCTGAACCCCATTTTGCATCTTCCCCAATATTCCTCCCAGATCCTCCCATCCCCAGCACCCTGCATGTTTTCAGTTCCTGAACCCCAAGCACCTCCTTCCTTTTCCCCCAGTGTACTTACCCTCCAAGGGTCACCCACTTGATACTCTACAGGAGTCAAGTGCTTTGAAAGGTTAGTCATGGCACAAATCAATTCCAGACTCCTGGACTACCTGGATCCACTACAGCTTGCTTACTGCCACAACAGATCCACAGCAGATGCCATTTCCCTGGCCCTGCACTCAACCCTGGAACACCTAGATAACAAGGACACATGTCTGACTCCTATTTATTGGTTACAGCTCAGCCTTCAACACTATTATTCCCACAAAACTCATCTCTAAACTGTGGCCTGAGGCTCAGCACCTTCCTCTGCATCTGGATCTTGAGCTTCCTAACCCACAGACCACAATCAGTAAGGATAGGTAAAACACCTCCTCCATGATCACCCTCAACACCAGTGCTCCACAAGGCTGTGTTCTCAGCCCCCTACTATACTCCTTGTACACCTATGACTGTGTGGCCAAATTCCCCTCTAATTTGATCTTCAAGTTTGCTGATGACACCATTGTAGTGGGTCAGATCTCAAACAATGACGAGACAGAGAATCAAAATGAGATAGAGAATCTGGTGAACTGGTGCGGCAATGGTAATCTCTCCCTCAATGTCAATGAAATGAAGGAGATTGTCATCAACCCTGGAACACCTAGTTAACCTAGATCCAGTCACAGAGGGAGGTGCGCCATTGATATAGACAGGAGAACATGCCTCTGTCTATATCAATGGGAACAACATAGAAAGGGGTGAGAGCTTCAAATTTTTAGATGTCTATATCGCCAACAACCTGTCCTGGTCCTCTCCATGCCAACAATATAATTAAGGAAGGCCACCAATGCTTTTACTATCTCAGAAGACTAAGGAGATTTGGCATGTGAACTACAACTCTCTCCAACATTTACAGATGCACTATAGAAAACATTCTTTCTGGTTGTATCGCCATTTGGTATGGCTCCTGCTTTGCCCAAGACCGCAAGAAACTACAAAAGGTCATCAATGTAGCCCAATCCATCACGCAAACCGGCCTCCCATCCATTGACTCTGTCTACACTTGCCACTGCCTCGGCAAAACAGCCAGCATAATTAAGGACCCCATGCACCCCAGACATTCTTTCTTTCACCTTCTTCCTTTGGGAAAAAGATACAAAAGTCTGAGGTCACATACCAACCGACTCAAGAACAGCTTCTTCCCTGCTGCTGTCAGACTTTTGAATGGACCTACCTTGCATTAAGTTGATCTTTCTCTACACCCTAGCTATGACTGTGACACGACATTCTGCAGTCTTTTGTTTCCTTCTTTATTGTTGTAGGTAAAAGACACCTCTGAGACTGTTAGTGAGTCAAAATACAGTAGGTTTATTTCAAAAGCTTTTGTGAGAGATCTAGCCCCTAACAATGGTTTACCAGACTTCTTGTTGAACACAAATAGGTGTAAGTATTTATACATCATGATTCTCAGCACCAGTCATGATGCAAACAGGTATCAGTTAGGACCTGCAACGTTTCTGCTTCCAGACACAACACATCCCCTGGCTTCAACCAGGACCCGAAGCCTGTCTGGCAGCTTCAATCACGATGCAGGCATCAGTACAGTCATGATTCACAGCCTTTCCGGCAGTTTCGGCAGCTTCTCCATTGAAGTAAGTTGTGTGGTCATGGCTTCCCAGCAGGTGTCCTCCTGTCAAATAGCCGTTATCGCACTCTACCATCTGCAGCTGTTTAACTACACTTAGCTAGTAGAAACGGGTAAGGTTTGCAATGTCTGCAAAATAACATTCACATTTAACTATCTGTCTTTATGGTAATGAAAATTAAAGAATGAAAGACATGAACAAGTAAGGAAAACATGAGTAAATAATTTTATATTGATGCCAGAAGCAGTATAAGCTTGAGGCAATCAGCCATGAGGAAGGGTTATGTTTGTGATATATGCTAGGTACAAAATGCATCAAATTCATTAACCCTTTCTGTACTTCATCTATGAATGGTATGCTTTGTCTGTATAACATGCAAGAAACAATGCTTTTCACCATATGTTAATACATGTGACAATAATAAATCAAATCAACCATTTCTTTCATGGCTCCTTCTGCCTCCACAGGAGAAGACTGAGCACGCACCTGTGAGGGGGTGAAGACATGTGGTGGTAAGCCCCCTTTGAGGAGCGGGTGCTGGAGCTCTCCAGGGAAGGGGAGATGCGGGCTGTCAGTGACAGCGTGGTCAGGCTGCTGTCAAGACGTGAGTACCTGTCATTCCTTCAATCATTTTGAGGCAACTTCTTGGGGCCACAAGTTTCGGGGGCAAGGGGCAAGGTTTAAAGGAGATGTATGAGGCATTTTTAATTGCACAGAGAGGGTGGTGGGTGCCTGGAACTCGCTGCTGGTGGAGGTCGTGGATGCAGATACGATAGTGGCCTTTAAGGGGCAACTCCACAGCTATGTGAATGGGATGGGAATAGAGGCATATGGTCCCCGAAAGGGTAGGGGTTACAAATCAGATGGGCATCCTGGTCGCTACAGGCTTGAAGGGCCGAAGAGCTGTTCCTGTGATGTAATTTTGTTGGTTCTTTGTTCTATGTTCAATGGAGAAATGTGAATCCTGTGTTTGGCATCCTGGATTCCTCTCCTGTCCTTGCACTTAACCTTGTGTCCTATGTTTCAGGGACAGATCCAGATGCCCTGGGGCCTTGTGGACTACAGGTCTTTGCTGCAGCTCCTGCCCATCCTGGTCAAGACAGCTCAGACAAGTCCTGGGAGCATATGGGTGAATGGATCTCTGAGGGTGGCACCATTTTGGTGTCGGCTGCTACCTCATCTCACCATCCCAGATACTGACACATTGGTGGGTCCAGTTAGTGAGGCTTCTGTGTCACTTTCTGGTGAGCACAACACATCTGATAATGTAAATCGGGTGAAAGAGGGAACATCTGAGGCCTCTGGCACACAGGGGCCTGCCAGAGGTGAGGACTCAGCTGGCCCCACGTTACATGCTGGGCCTCTGAAATCACTTCTCCCTCAGCTGCTGGAGATGTAACAACAGAGCCAGGGAATGGAGGAGGGGCTGACGGCCACACTGGACCGACTGCAAGGCTGTTGGGAGAAGTCCCAAAGCTTTCAGGTGAACCAGCTATTGCCTGTTTTTATGTTTCCCAGGCCAACACTTCAAGGGTGGCGCCTGCAGTGGAACTCTGCAGCAGGAGATCCTCACCATAAGCTCCCAGCGCTGGCCTAGTCACAGCAGGCCACAGCAGATTCCCAGAGGGCCGCTGCTGAGTCACAGCAGGCCACAGTTGAGGGACTGAACAGGATTCTCGAGATTATGCAGCCCATGGCTGAGAGGCTCCAGACCTTGCCAGAGACCCAGCAGGATAGTGCTGAGACACAGTCGGCTATGGCAGCAGCCATTGAGGATATGGTCCAGTCAATCAGCGTCATGGCTGAGGGCTTGCAAAGCATGGCCCAGTCTCAGAGGGCATTTGCTGCGGCCATTGAGACATGGCCTCCGATTCAAGTGGCCAGTGCAGAAGGCTCAACCATCATGGGTAGGACACAGGTGGTCCTCCAGGACTGGCAGCGCCAGGTGATGCCGGAACTTCGAGAGCTCACTGCAGAAGCACCGCCATCCCATAGTGAACCCCAAAGGTAGAGGAAGGGCTTCAGCCCATGCCAGGGACTTCCAGCCAGGAGACTGTGGTTGTGGCTACACTGTCTGACTCCCCCCTTCCTGACACTGGGGCATCTCAGGGGCAGCAGGATAAAGAGGGTGTCATGGAAACATCCCAGACACGTGGAAGCAGGCCAGGGCCCTTGAGCTCCAGCGCTTCCAGAGGACACCCACCATGTGCATCACAGCAATGGGGCGAGTTAGGCAGCTGGCCCCCTCTACCTCCGATATGCATTCTGGGGAGTCACTGAGACGTAGTGGTAGGCTACATAAAGTTAGGAAGTTGCAGTTGCACTGAGATGGCACAGGTGAAGGGTTAGGCTAGTTAGAAAGATATTTAAACACCTTAACGTTTTCTGGTCACAAGTTTTTATCTTACAACATCTTATTTAAACACCTTTATTGTAAATAAATATATTTTCACCACCCACTTCTGACTAATTTGTCTCGATTTATGAACCTTCTTCCATTGATAATCGCCTGAGGCCCTGCAATGCTGTGTCACTGAGTCATTAGTTCCCCAGATCCCACAAGCCATTTCCCACCTGCCCCAGGGCCCTGTATGGGGGTTTCAGATCCCTTACCCACTACACAGATGTGGGCCCAGGTGCCAGTGTGCATGCAGAGCTCAGGTAGGAGTCAGACTAGTTTGCACCAGAGCATCATCATAATGGTGCTTAATGAGTCATCATCACCCTCCTACCTGCCAAAAAATCTCACTAACACGGTGCACCCAGGCCCATCACTATGGTATGACAATGTTGCAGGATATAGAAGGAATTTGAGGGGGGAGGGGGGATGATGGAACCCACAGGCACACACCCCTAGCAACTGAACCACCTGGTGATTAGGGTCTCCCTAGCCACCCTCACATGCCTCATTTGAGCTGCCAGCCCTCGAGTGCCTGGTTGGTGTTCCTCAGCATGCTGTTCCTCATCTCCCTTCTCCTCCTGCTGGTTATCCTCCCCCGTGATGACTGGCTGGTCAGCCTCCATGTTGTCCTCCTCCTCCAGGAGGTCACCTCTCTGCAGAATCAGATTGTTTAAGACACAGCACACGACCACTATGTAGGAACAGATCACTGGACTGTATTGGAGGGCCTGCTAGATTGATCAAGGCACCTGAATCATATCTTGAAGAGCCCAATGCATTCTCCACTGTCATGTGGGGGGCTACATGGGCCTCATTATAGCGAGTCTCCGCTTCATAGACCTCCACACAGGCATCATCAGCCATGCCCGATGTGGGTATACCATATCACCCAGGAGCCAACCTCGCAGCCTGAGCTCCTCCTCAAATGCCTCCAGGATGCCCGGGCTCCTGACAATGAAGCTGCTGTACACGCTGCCTGGATATCTGGCACTGACGTGCGTGATGTTCTCATTATGGTTGCACACGAGTTGAACATTCAGGAATTGGGACCCCTTCCTATTTACAGATCTTCATATATTTGGTCGGGGGGTCCTTGAGTATGATGTGTGTGCAGTCGATTGCCCCCTACATGTTCAGCATCCCTGCAATGGCCCAGATTCCTGCTGCGCCCGGTCCAGGCTGAAGTTGATGATCTGGCCAGTCTGGACATACAGGGCTTCAGTGACCTGCCTCTCAGGTGTGCATGGGAGATGCCGCTGACATCTCCACTCTGAGTCTGCAAAGAACCAGTCGCTTGGAAGTTTAGAGCGGCTGTCAATTCGACAGCCACCGAGTGTGGGTATCCCCCACCCCCTCTCGGTGCCAGGTCCTGCAACAGGTTGTACAGTTGTTGCATGGTATCCTTTTGGAATTGGAGACATCGGCGGAACCTTGGTGTCCAACATCTGCTCGAAGGACACTTGTGCGTGGAACTGCCAGGGTCTCTGCTCCCTCCTTCACCTGCAACCCCCTCTGGGTGAATTGCAGCCTCCTCTTGCCTCTGGTTTTCGTCTTCCTGTGCCCACAATTCTTCCTCCTGCCCCTCCTCCTCTACTCCAACAGAAACCAAGGAACAGCTAGATCTATTGGTTGTGTAGAAAAAGCCATGTTGTCATTCTGAAGGGCAGGAGAGAGGGGAGACGGAGAGGACCACATGTAGAGTTTATGGAATGCTGTTTGTCCCTAGTACATCAACAGTCACTGTCCAAACACCCCCCATTATCACAGCCACATGCTCCCCACAATCACAGCCCCCCCAATTCCCCCAGCCACATGCTCCCCACAATCACAGCCCCCAATTCTCCCAGCCACATGTTCCCCACAATCACAGCCCCCCCAATTCCCCCAGCCACATGTTCCCCACAATCACAGCCCCCCCAATTCCCCCAGCCACATGCTCCCCACAATCACAGCCCCCAATTCTCCCAGCCACATGTTCCCCACAATCACAGCCCCCCCAATTCCCCCAGCCACACACTCCCCACAATCACAGCCCCCCCAATTCCCCCAGCCACACACTCCCCACAATCACAGCCCCCCCAATTCCCCCAGCCACACACTCCCCACAATCACAGCCCCCCCAATTCCCCCAGCCACACGCTCCCCACAATCACAGCCCCCCCAATTCCCCCAGCCACATGCACCCACAATCACAGCCCCCCCAATTCCCCCAGCCACATGTTCCCCACAATCACAGCCCCCCCAATTCCCCCAGCCACATGTTCCCCACAATCACAGTCCCCCCAATTCCCCCAGCCACATGTTCCCCACAATCACAGTCCCCCCAATTCCCCCAGCCACATGCTCCCCACAATCACAGCCCCCCCAATTCCCCCAGCCACATGCCCCCCACAATCACAGCCCCCCCAATTCCCCCAGCCACATGTTCCCCACAATCACAGCCCCCCCAATTCCCCCAGCCACATGCTCCCCACAATCACAGCCCCCCCCAATTCCCCCAGCCACATGTTCCCCACAATCACAGCCCCCCCAATTCCCCCAGCCACATGTTCCCCACAATCACAGTCCCCCCAATTCCCCCAGCCACATGCTCCCCACAATCACAGCCCCCCCAATTCCCCCAGCCACATGCCCCCCACAATCACAGCCCCCCCAATTCCCCCAGCCACATGCTCCCCACAATCACAGTCCCCCCAATTCCCCCAGCCACATGCTCCCCACAATCACAGCTCCTTGAAAAGTTGAGAGACTGCGGCAGTGCAATTTGCAAGGGCTTTGTGCACATCCTTCAGCTGGAAGTGAGGTGAGTGTGCTTGGACCCAACATCACCAGAAGACCTGAGATCAGTGTTGAGACCCGGGTCCGTGCTGCAAATCGGACATCGAAGACCCTGCTGAGCAACAGACCCACCCCCCGCCCCCCCCCGCGCCCCCCCCCCCGCGCCCCCCCCCCCCCCCGCGCCCCCCCCCCGCGCCCCCCCCCGCGCCCCCCCCCCCCCCCCCGCGCCCCCACACACACACACACACACACACACACACACACACACACACACACACTCGCAGAGCCGCCACCGACCTGAGACAGAAAATGGCCACAACAACAGGATAACATGAGTAGCTGAGAGCCATTGGATGCTACACACTTATCTCCTCACTAACCCTCACTGATGAAGTGCCCGAATCAGACTTTTATTGAGCATGTCTGATTTGCATTGATTCCTGATTGGTGAACGTGGTGGTAAAGGAGGAAGTGCTGGTAAAGTTGGGCATGCAGCCTGTTAAGTCAATTTAAATGCATTCAAATGTATTTAAATTGCCATTGGGCCCATTTTGGGCGCTGACCCGATCACGGACATTTTAGGCACTTGGAAAAGGGTGCAAAGGCAATTGCAGATTGTGCTACTCACCTCATGCCTGACATTACCAAGTTTTCATGCCTGAAAACGGGTGCAACTTGATAGTAAAATTGGGCCCTATAGCTCTGATCGTTGTTTAAACATTTAGAACCCAGACAGTAGGTCAGATGCATCCCAATCCAAACTGGGGAATTTTGGGGACATTCTGACAATTCTCCATTGACCTTCTCTTTATGTTTATTTTGTTTTTTTGTTACTCTCCCTCATCCGGTAGCAATCTGGCCCACAGCCTGGTCACTCACCTTTCCTGACTGAGCTAGTTAAGTGCTAGTCCTGTTGATGAGCTGTCCTGTGCACCATGAGGGATCCATCTGCTTTCCACCTCTTTTCATAGAAATCTTAGAATCCCTACAGTGTAGAAGGTAGCCATTCGGCCCATCGAGTCTGCACCAACAACAATCCCACCGAGACCCCATCCCTGCTTAGTTACCCTACTAATCTCTCTAATCTGTCACGTCCCAGGGCACTAAGGGTTAAGTTAGCATGTCCAATCAACCTAACCCACAAATCTTTGGACTGTGGGAGAAAGCACAAGCACCCGGAGGAAACCCACACTGTCATGGGGAGAACATACAAACTCCACACAGACAGTGACCCAAGTCAGGAATCGAACCCAGATCCCTGGAGCTGTGAGTGAGCAGTGTGAACAATTGTGCCACCATGCTACTCTTTTCTTGAGCTCTATCTCTGTATTAAAGCTTTTCTATACAGTCACCACAGTGTGATTTCAAAACTTTCCAATGTTGCTACTCTGCTGTATTCTGACCAGAATGTCAAAAGTTGTCGCTTGCAATGGAGCACGAGCTACTGGTGGAATTTTCCAGTCCCTCCTCAGGTGAGCATCTGACAAGTGGGTCTGGAAAATTCAGAATGTGCATGAAAGTCAGTTTCCAGCCGGTATAAAAATGGTTTGCAATTTTCCACTTCCAACTTTTGTGGTGGGTTGGGTTGCCTGCCTTGCCATGTCAGGAACAGCATCTCATGAGTGCTTATTAAAAGCCCAGCTCACTGGAATTACACCCCCAATCCAAATCAATTGACCACATTGGTGGCTAATTAAACAGGTGTGAGTCACATCTGGATCTAACATATGTGCACCTGGTGAACTGCACTTCACTCACGGCTTTGAGGTTTGTGTGCACAGTGGGTACCTACTTTTCACTGCACTGCAATCACAACTGCTCAGATTCAAAGGTCACTCCAAAAAGAGCAGCAGGCAGGAAAGGGGTGGGGGAGTGCATGGTTTGTAAGGTACATGCTTGTCTAGGGGTGGAGGGCAGAGTCAAGAGGAGGGACTGGAAGGCACATGCTTGACTTGTAAGGTGTGGTGACAGTAGGTAATAGCAAGGGAATAGGTGGACAGAGACATGTGGCTGAGGAGGGAATAACTGGAGCTCAGACAGGGTCGACAGAGACCGAAGACTGATAATGGGGAGGGGTGGTCAGGAAGAGGGGCAAAAGTGTGAGACAGTTCTGGAGCAGTGTGCATCATAGGATGGGGTCCAGAAAACAAAGGAAGTCCTGGGGCATTGCGCACAATGCTACAAGACCATGCCTGATACACATGTCCTGTGCTATCCTGGGAATGGGAACAGCCTGACCATCTTGTGTCAGCATGATGTGCAGGGCGTAGTCAATCCCTCATACATTTGGACATTGATGGCTTGGTACTGAGCCACAAATGGCACTGTCACAGTCAGGGGACTCAACTGCAATTTGTAAATGGGGAAGTGGTAATAAGCATTTGATGGTCTCATGATGGGGTAGGATCACAGTTCATTGAACCTCAAAATGAGAGGGGTCCGGTTGACATGGGCATTGGGACATCAGTAGGAAACAGGTGGGAACGTAGGGATATCTGCAAGAATCACAATAGGCTCCAGGATTAGAGGGAGAGGAAGGAGGGTGATCGGTGGGCGGGAAGATGCTCTTCCAGGATGATCTCAGGGACTTGGACAGTTACAAGGGGTGACTGAAAGTCTCAGATTGGACCTGGAGCAGCACCATTTTTCCAGCTGGTGGAACAACACAGTTGAAAAATAACCGAGGATAAAAATCATAGGGGAGGGTTTGGAGAGCTTGCAGGAAGAGTCAATTTCTGCATATTTGGGCCAATTGAAAGGCACTCTATTAGTGGGAAGCAAGGCTCAGCTGAAAGATATTAGGAAAACTTATATTCCAACTGAAGGATTTGGGCACCTTATACTACAGTGCACATTCTTGTAAAAATCCATTAGGGCCAGATGTAGATTGTGTTTGTTCCTCTCAGAAATACACAAAGATCACAAGCATCCAACTGCAAAGGAGCCATGGCTAAAAGGTTTATGCAAAATACTCCAAAGGCTTTGATATATTACAGCTGAGAGGTTCAGGCATTGCAGAAATCAAAACGATTACTGTCAGTAAATGAATGCAAGGTTGGACTTTAGTCAATTCCAAAAGAGGCCACCTGATAGTGCCCTGATTGAGGTTCATACTGTCTGGCTGTAGTCATCCAGGTTCACACTATCCTTCCTGGGGCATCTGGTGTGAGGGGGATGTGTGAATAGATTTCCACTTCATGACAGCAGTAAACTAACACAGAGCAATGTGGGTGCAGCCAATGATGCCTTAGAGATGGGGGCAACTGGAAATCTCTGTGAATCCAGCGGACAGTCCTGCTGCACCCAGATATCCATGGAAAAAATATTTGGGGGTCCAGTCGACATGTTACCAATCACATGTTTAAAACAAATAAGAACAGAATGCCAGCTGATTGATGTTACTCGTACCCCTTTGTAGTACCTTGGATAGAACAGATGGAAAAGACATTCATAGATGTATTGACCTTGACTGTAACAACTAATCATAGAATCATAGAATCATACTGCGCAGAAGAGGCCCTTCAGACCATCAAGTCTGCATCAACATATTAGAAACACCTGAACTCCCACCTCATCCCATCTGCCAGCACTTGGCCCATAGCCCTGAGTGTTACAATGTGCCAAATGCACATCCAAATACTTTTTAAAGAATGTGAGGCAACCCGCCTCCACCAGCCTCGCAGGCACTGCATCCCAGATTGTAACCCCCGTCTTGGTAAAAAAGCTTTTCCTCACTACCACCCTAAACCTCCTGCCCCTCACCTTGAACCTTTGTCCCCGTGTGACTGACCCTTCAATTAAGGGGAACAGCTGCTCTCCATCCACTTTCTCCATATCTCTCATAGTCTTGTACACCTCGATCAGGTCACCCCTTAGTCTTCTCTGCTCCAGCGAAAACAACTCAGGTTTGTGTAACCTTTCTTCATAACTTAAATTTTCCATCCCAGGCAGCATCCTCGTGAGTGTAGGAAGAACAGGGTTGTTGTAGTGGGAGATTTTAATCTCCCTGGGGTGGATTGGAAGGTGCCTAGAGCTGGGGGGTCGGATGGGGAGGAATTCGTAAGATGTGTATTGGAAGGATCCTTGCAACAGTATGTAGATAGCCCGACTAGAGAGGGGGCTATACTGGATTTAGTTCTGGGAAATGAGCCGGGTCAGGTGGTTGAGGTTGCGGTAGGCGAACATGTGGCTAATAGTGACCACAACTCCGTCTACTTTAGGATACGAATGGAAAAAGATGAGAGCTGTCCTAAGGGGAGGGTGCTAAATTGGGGGAAGGCTAGGTATAGCCGGATTAGGCAGGAGCTTAGGGATACAGACTGGGATAGGCTGTTGGAAGGCAAGACCACATTAGGCATGTGGGAGTCTTTCAAGGGAAAACTGCAATTGGTGCAGGAAAGGCATGTGCTAGTTAGGAGGAAGGATGGGAAAGGTAGGATTAGAGAGCCGTGGATTACTAGAGATATAGAAGACCTAGTTAGGAAGAAACGAGAGGCGTATGTCAGGTCTAAGCAGCTGGGAACGGAGAGAGCGTTGGAGGAATACAGAGAGAGTAGGAGGGATCTCAAACGGGGAGTTAGGAGAGCAAAGAGGGGGCATGAGGTGGCTTTGGCAGGTAGGGTTAAGGAGAATCCAAAGGCGTTTTACTTCTATCTTAAGAACAAAAGGGTGGCTAGGGGTAAAATCGGTCCTCTCAGGGACAGATGTGGGGAATTGTGCTTAGAGGCAGAGGGAATGGGGGAGATACTGAATGAACACTTTGCGTCAGTATTCATGAAGGAGAGGGGCTTGATGTTTGGTACGGTCATTGAGGGAGCGGTAGACCAATTGAAAGATCTATCGATTACAAGGGAAGAAGTGTTGGGGCTTTTAGGTAGCATTAAAACCAATAAATCTCCAGGGCCCGATGGCATTTATCCTAGGCTGCTTAGGGAGGCGAGGGATGAGATTGCTGGGCCTCTGACGCAAATCTTTGTCTCTTCTTTGGACACAGGTGAGGTCCCAGAGGACTGGAGGATAGCGAACGTGGTACTGTTGTTTAAAAAGGGTAGGAGGGATAACCTGGGTAACTATAGGCCGGCGAGTTTAACGTCAGTGGTAGGCAAGTTGATGGAGAGGATTCTTAGGGATAGGATGTATGAGCACTTAGAGCGTTGCGATCTGATTAAGGATACGCAGCATGGCTTTGTAAAGGGGAAGTCTTGCCTTACGAATCTGGTAGAATTCTTTGAGGAGGTGACAAAAACGGTCGACGAAGGACGAGCCGTTGATGTTGTCTGTACGGATTTCAGTAAGGCGTTTGACAAAGTCCCTCATGGTAGGTTGGTAGAGAAGACTAAAGCTCATGGGATACGTGGCCAGGTATCTAGATGGGTAGAGAACTGGCTTGCAAAGAGGAGTCAGAGAGTAGTAGCGGAGGGGTCTTTTTCTAGCTGGAGGTCTGTCACTAGTGGTGTGCCGCAGGGCTCAGTACTGGGACCTCTTCTCTTTGTAGTGTATATAAATGATTTGGAAGAGGGAGTAGGTGGTGTGATCAGCAAATTTGCTGATGACACCAAGATGGCTGGATTGGCGGGCAGTGAGGAGCAGTGTCTGGCAATACAACGAGATATTGATAGGCTGGTTGATTGGGCAGATACATGGCAAATGGAGTTTAATCCGGATAAATGTGAGGTGATGCATTTTGGCCGGAATAATATAGGGGGGAGTTACGTGATAAAGGGTAAGCCCATAAGGAGTATAGAATCGCAGCGAGACCTGGGGGTGCAAGTGCACAAGTCTTTGAAGGTGGCAGTACAAGTGGAGAGTGTGGTGAAGAAAGCCTATGGTATGTTAGCCTTTATAGGAAGGAGTATAGAATATAAGAGCTGGAGTCTAATGTTGCAGTTGCACAGAACGTTGGTTAGGCCGCATTTAGAGTACTGCGTCCAGTTCTGGTTGCCTTACTACCGGAAAGACGTGAAGACTCTGGAGAGAGTGCAGAGGAGGTTTACCAGGATGTTGTCTGGTATGGAAGGACTGGGGTATGAGGAAAGATTGAAGAAATTGGGGCTCTTTTCCCTTGAAAGACGCCGACTGAGGGGGGGATCTAATAGAGGTATATAAGATTATGAAGGGTATAGATAGAGTAAACAGAGGTAAGCTATTTCCTATGATAGAGACACAAGGGACAAGGGGCCATGGGCTTAAGGTGAGGGGGGAGAGGTATAACACAGATATTAGAGGGAGGTTTTTCACACAGAGGGTAGTGGGGGTATGGAATGCTCTGCCAAGTAAGGTGGTGGAGGCAAACACGCCAGAGTCATTTAAGAGTAACTTAGACAGGCACATGAGTGGGTTGGAGATGGGTGGATATAGGAGATTGTTTTAAATAAGGTTCATTAGCATTGGGGCGTCCCTGGTAAGGTAAATGGATATGATATGATAATAATGTTTTTTTTTCCTTTTCATTCACAGGTTTTAAGTCGGTCCGCCTTGTGTCCAACGAGGTGCATACATGCGATGGGTCGTACTGGGGCTGCCCTTGGTTGTTCGAGATTGGCCTAGTGCTTCATGTCATTAGTGTGTGCCTAAACTGGACCAGATACTGGGCAAGACGACAGCTCAGTGACTATCACTGATTGCTGTGCAGACACATGGATTTGGGCCGATGTCTGTGGAGTTTGCGCATTCTCCCCGTGCTTGCGTGGGTTTTCTCCGGGTGCTCTGGTTTCCTCCCACACCCCAAAGATGTGCTGTTAGGCTGATTGGCAGGAATAAATTGTCCCTAAATCAGTTTCCCTCAATCTGGATGGCCATAAAACATTAGACAAGGGTCGTTGGTGGAGAGGGGGACTGGTGGTGTTGAGATGGCGGCGCAGGCTTGTTGGGCCCAAGGGCCTGTTTCCCGGGCTGTTTTTTGTTCTTTGTCTCCTCTGCAACCCCTTCAGTACAACCACATCCTTCTGATAATGTGACGATCAGAACTGACACAACTTGGTACGGCTTCAGCTCTGTCCAAGACAGCAAGAAACTACAAAGGATTGTGAATGAAGCCCAATCCATCACTCAAACCAGCCTCCCATCCATTGACATTGTCTATACTTCCCGCTGCCTCGGAAAAGCAGCCAGCATAATTAAGGACCCACTCACCCGGGCAAAGAAACAGAAGTCTGAGATCACATACCAACCGACTCAAAAACAGATTCTTCCCTGGTGCCATCAGACTTTGAATGGAACTAACTCACTTTAATTTGATCTCTACCTACCCAGTCATATCCTAGCTATGACTGTAACACTACATTCTGCACTCCTTTCCTTCTCTATGTATGGCATGCTTTGTCTATATAGCATGCAAGAAACAATACTTTTCACTGTGTACTAATGCATGTGACAGTAATAATTCAAATTAAAAAACTGTGGCTTCACCAAAGTTCTATACAACTCCAACCTAACTTCCCTTGCTTTTGTAATCTATGCCTCAATTGATAAAGGCAAGTGTCCCATATGCCTTTTTCACCACTCTACTAACATGACCAGAGATCTGCAGACAAACAGAACTACCTAATGTTCTGCCATTTATTGAGTACTCTCTTTTCAAATTACTCTTTCCTAAGTACAATGCCTCACACTTTTCAGGGTTAAATTCCATCTGCCACTTATCTGCCCATTTGACCATTCCATCTATATCCTCTTGTAGTCCAAGACAATCTGCCTCACTATGAACCACCCATCCAATCTTTGTGTCATCCGCAAACTTACTAATCCTAGCCCCCACTGAAGACGAATAATGGGGGGTCAAATACAGATCCCTATGGTACGCCATTGGACACTGGCTTCCAGTCACTAATGCAGCCTTCTGTCATCACCCTCTGTCCCCCACAGCTGAGCAAATTTTGAATCCACAACTAATGCATGTGCCAGTTGCTAATGCATACTTCTTGTTTCTGGCAGTAACACAACTCTATGATAGCCTCTACCATGAAATGCAGCTTCTTCATGGCCTGTTCTTCAGACAATTGTAGGTATATTGTCCTGGACTTATACACTCTGTTGTAAAGAGTAAGGTTACCTGCAAATGAATATGCTTTTATTTATTTCTTCTGTAACTACAGCTGTCTTTGTTACTGCTTCTCCCTTACTATTGTGGAATTGTCAGAAGGAACGTCGCTGAAGAAAAAATACATTGTGCAAAGCCCTTTAAGAGTTCACAACACTTAACAGTCACTGAATGAAGTTTAAATTCATCAAAGTAGCAAAAGGTTGCTGGATAATAGATACAAAGAGTTTCTCAAAACTTATCATTGTGAGCTTGACTTATTCTCTCCTTTGAGGCAACGTTGTGTGTTCAAATGTCACTACAGGACTTAAACACAAAAGTCAAGGTTGATACTGCAGTACAGTACTGAAGGAGTGCTGCATTGTTGGAAGTGCTGCCTTTCAGATTAGACTTTAAACTGATGCCCTTTTTGACCTCTGTTAGTGCAAGTGGGTGAAATGACCACTACGGACTCAGGGTGCAGTTCAATAATGGCACAGCTTTATTTTCCTTTACGTCGATGGAGGTGCAGTCAGGACATACAATCGGACTGTCCCGAAAGCGCTCTAGAGGTCCGTCGTAACGGGCTATAGTTATAACTGAACTTCGGTGTAGTATGCAATTCAAATGCGAATACTTTATCTACAGTATTCGACTTTAGCCATCCTGTCTCGATGTTTTTGAGTGTTAGGATGATTGTTTTAAGTGTGTGTTAATCGTTATTGTCTGATTGGTTATTATTGGTCTAGAATCTCTGGGGTTTGAACAATGGGTGTGTGATTGATCTCAAAGATTTTGGGGGGCCAGGGACGTTTCCTTAACTATGCTAATTTTTAGGTGTCTCCATAGGTTGTTTGACTGGTTTAGAAGTGCTGATTTAGCGGGGTGGGGATGTGTTTTTTAATTTAGTTCCTGTAGGTGCCATCCTGTCCAGCTTCCCTCGTGTGCTAGCCCTCATTTGCATTCTAAAAGCGTGCTCTTGCCTGCTAATCTGTGTCTGTTACTTTGTGATTTTTAGTGGAGAGGCTCTGAGCGTAATTTTAGCCTGCTTCCATATTGTGTGCCCAATTTCATAAAATTTGTTGTCTGATAACACCTCTAATGTGAATATATAAAATTCCATTGCACTAAAATGGGCAAAAGATCTACCCCTGTCATCATGGTCACTATTCATTCCTTAATTAATAAAAACAATCTCAATATGGCATCTGGATAGGATGGCCAACTACACACCATCATGTCAGCCCTGCCAGAAAATATGGTGCAAAACACTCGGTTGCATAATTAAACAGGTCAGGGCCAGAAGATTTGACGTCTTCTCCCATCAACCTCCACGTCTCCATGATCCCACACTAATAAATATTGGCCCGGACATTGTGAGCAATTCCCTGAAAAATGAGATGAGGTCTCATGGAAATATTCTGGGTGAGATTCTCTGGCCTCCCCTTAACATCATTCTCGTGGCGGGAGTCAAAGCACTACCGTTGGCTGGTAGTAGGACATTCTGGTCCTGCAATGGATTTCCCATTGACTCCTCCCCATGCTGCTGGAAAACCGATGGTGGGATTGAGCTCCCAGATCCCTCTAGTGTAAACAGCTGGAAAGTTCCAACCAAAATTCCTGAATAGGTTAATAGATAATTGGTGGAAAGATGTGTCCCCTGACTGCAAAGTGTACAATTAGAATGTTGCAGTCTGTGAATAAAGGGTGGCAGAATCAGGACTGATTTAAGTTGAAATTTTTTTCCATCAAAGGGATGTAAAGCTTTACAATTTCACATCCCAGAGGATTGTGATTGTTTAGCCATTGAGTATATTCAAGGAAGGAATTGATAGATTTTTGTGTATTAAGGATTGCATGATAATTTTTCAACTTTTAAGACTTCTATTGTAAGAAATAAAGTAAAAGAAAAATTGGCTAAAATGATTTCAACTGATAACCTACACTTTAAATTACAGAAATATTGCCCCATTTAAATATTAAAATGATCAAAGGCCTCCTCTCTCTTAAGTGATGTTGTGGAGATGCCAGCATTGGACTGGTGTGGGCATGGTAAGAAGTCTCACAACACCAGGTTAAAGCCCAAAAGGTTTATTTGAATCATGAGCTTTCGAAGCACTGCTCCGTTATCAGTACCGTTCCACTCACCTGATGAAGGAGTAGCACTCTGAAAGCTCATGATTCCATGTAAACCTGTTGGACTTTAATCTGGTTTTGTGAGACTTATTACTGTGCACATCATTCTCGAGGAATCAGTCCAAAAGTTATTGTCAGCTCCCAATAGCTAGGTCCTTTATTCCTTTTCCAGTTGAATACCTTCTATTCCTTGAACTGACTTTGATGGTGAGGTTCACCTTGAAGATTTTTTACCTATCCACAGATAGGCAAACCTTCCAGTCTTATTTAAATCCTCACAAACATGTCTGTTTCTATCCACATGCAGCTTGGTGAACAAGAGAAAATAATTGCCTCTAGTTCTGCTCTCAAGGTAATAAACCCTCATACCCTGAATAGTGGAGAAAGTTTCCCTCTAACCTGTTCCAACTTCAAGGTCACACAAGAATCAACCTCCTGGAGATTAAATTATGAGAGCAGTTGCCTTCCATAAGAGAGACTGGGACAATCATAACTGTAACTGTATTTCTGTTCTTCATTTGTATCAGATCTTTGAGTGCATGATAGTATCTTCTTCTTAGGCAGCCCCTCAAGGTTGTGGATGATTTACTTCCACACTAACACTGAATGCTTAGGTGACTGAGGAGCCCAATGTGTGACCCACAGTCTCTGTCATAGCTGGGCCAGATGGTAGCTGGGTGGATGGGGTGCCCCGGTTGCCACATATTCCTTTTGTTGTCGGAAGTAAGTGATAGTATGGCCAGATCAAATATACACCCAGGATCTGAATGATCTATTCAATTTAAAATGATATTTTTGAATTTGTTTCAGAAAAAGGCATTGATAGTATGACTGAGTTGAATGAGTTGTTGTTTTAAATATCCTGAGCGAATGTGGAATAATAAATAGCCTTCCTTATATTTAAATTTACTGACAGCTGGCTGCTGGAATTATTTAAATTGGAAAAATCTCTGAGTAAGAAAACACACACAATTCACATACAAAACAAACAGATCACAGGCTATAAGAAAACATAAAAATACTGTCTGCGACAGTAAATAGGTGTGAATGGCCACTATCTATCCCCTATCCTATAACAATGGCTTTGAATTTCAATGGTGTGGATATGCCGGCGTTGCACTGGGGTAAACACCATAAAATGTCTGACAACACCAGGTTTCAGTCCAACCGATTTATTTGATAGTAAACTCACTAGCTTTCGGGTTAGCCCCTTCGTCAGGTGAATGGAGGGTTCTGGCCTCAGATAGAGCATATAAAGCACAGACAGTTTACAGATTACTGATTAGAATGCGAATCTTTACACCTAACCTGCTGTTCAAGTCTTAAAGTGGCTAACAATGTGAGTGGAAGGAGCACTGATCACAGGTTAAAGAGATGTGTATTGTCTCCAGACAGCACAGTAAGTGAGGTTTTGCAAACCCAGGCAAGTCACGGGGGTTACAGATAGTGCGACATGAACCCAAGATCCCTGTTGAGACCGTCCTCATGTGGATGAAGATGAATATCTCGCCAGGGCCATCCCCACACCCCTACTTCTTGCCTTCAGACAACCACGCAACCTCAAACAGACCATTGTTCGCAGCAAACTACCCAGCCTTCAGGAGAACAGTGACCACAATACCATACAAGCCTGCCACAGCAATCTCTGCAAGACATGGCGGATCATCAACATGGATACCATCATCACACGTGAGAATACCATCCACCAGGTACACGGTAAATACTCTTGCAACTCGGCCAACGTTGTCTGCCTGATACTTTGCAAGAAAGGATGTCTCGAAACGTGGTACATTGGGTAGACCATGCAGACGCTACGACAACGGATGAATGAACATCGCTCGACAATCACTAGGCAAGACTGTTCCCTTCCTGTTGGCGAACACTTCAGTGGTCACGGGCATTCAGCCTCTGACCTTCGGGTAAGCATTCTCTAAGGCGGCCTTCACGACACACGACAGCGCAGAGTCGCTGAGCACAGACTGATAGCCAAGTTCCACACACATGAGGACGGTCTCAACAGGGATCTTGGGTTCATGTTGCACTATCTGTAACCCCCGTGACTTGCCTGGGTTTGCAAAACCTCACTTACTGTGCTGTCTGGAGACAATACACATCTCTTTAACCTGTGATCAGTGCTCCTTCCACTCACATTGTTAGCCACTTTAAGACGTGAACAGCAGGTTAGGTGTAAAGATTCGCATTCTAATCAGTAATCTGTAAACTGTCTGTGCTTTATATGCTCTGTCTAAGGCCAGAACTCTCCATTCACCTGACGAAGGGGCTAACCCGAAAGCTAGTGAGTTTGCTATCAAATAAATCGGTTGGACTGAAACCTGGTGTTGTCAGACTTTTTACTTTGAATTTCAAACCATTCTGGGTGAACAATTGATGTATCTCAATCATATGATGGCCTGATCAAAAATGTTTTCAGATGATGAATCTTATTACTTCAAGAAAAAGGGAGAAACCAGTAAGGCTGCAAACTGCACACCAAAAAATAACAGCCTCAAAGACAGCAAAATGTCAGGCTTAAAACTGGAGATGGCAACATTGTCAGGTCTTTCACCCTCTTCTCTTTCAAGTTCACCAGTGCAGAAACTTGACTTCTTGGTAAGACTACAAGTAACTGACTTCATGACCTGCTGAAAAACTTTGGGGTAAATTTTCCCATTCCGCCTGCCACAGGAATCTTAGCAGGCGTAGGGCAGACCATAGCAAGGTCTGTTGACCTTGGGTGTTAGTTTTGGGGTGAGTGCAGCTAGGAAGTCACATCCATCTCTTTGAGGGTGTCTTGCAGTAATCCTAAAATAGAACCCCATCTATTAAACACACCTAGACTAACCGCAGGAGAGTAAATATCTCCTCCACCAAGCTTGTTATGTATATTCTTCCTAAGATGAGCAAAACACATGAAATATGAACAATTCTTTTATTTACAACATTAATTCTCTTTAATTGTATCTTTACTTGAATGTGTGTGTGTGAGTGCCAAGTGAGTGTACATTAAACTTTTGGGATAAATACATGCATAAATAATCATTTTTATTTAAAACCATGGAAGCTTGCTTATTCCAATTTTCCACACTTTCAGGTATTAAGAAACACGCACATCCTCCTTTTCAAAATACATTGATTACAGATAGGATCAGAAGAGAATTTGGGTTTCAGTTCTCTTTCATCTTTGTCCTTGTTTGAAACTGACATTTCAAATATATGCAGAACCACTGCACAATAATAGGACAGTAACTAGTTCAGTTTCTCAGTGCACTTAACAAAAAAGCTTTTAAAGTTTATATTTAAGTGTCCTTGTGCCAGAAAAGATTTAGTTTAATTTTTTAGAGCTTTGTGGAAAGCCTGCAAGTGAGTGTAGTTAGTGGAAACTCCCAATGGTGATTCATCCATCCTGGGAGTGTGATCACTATTGTGAGTGTGGTTTTCAGCCTGAGTTTTTAAACTAGTGCATACAATTGTGGAAACTAGATTCACATTGGAGTAATTTCTGCTTAGACTTCAATGATCTTTTGCATCAGGTTACACTGATTTTGGGTAAAATTTCCTAAAAAAATTCCAATTTAACTGATTAATATTTACTAGGTACACAAGGCTGAGGTCCAAAATTTGGGACATGACTATCAGATGCAAGTTTATTTTAAAGCTTCCCACCCCAAAATCCTCAAAGAAAATGTGCCCAGATCAATAAAGGAATATAGTCAAAGCATGTGTAGGAACTGTAGTATCAGGTCTGTATAAGAACATAAGAACATAAGAAATAGGAGCAGGAGTAGGCCATCTGGCCCTTCGAGCCTGCCCCGCCATTCAGTAAGATCATGGCTGATCTATCGTGGCTCAGTTCCACTTTCCGGCCCTCTCCCCATAACCCTTAATCCCCTCTCTTATCAAAAACCCATCAACCCGCTTCTTGAAAATATTTAGCGAGGCAGCCTCCACCACTTCAACGGGTAGAGAATTCCAGAGATTCACCACCCTTTGAGTGAAGAAGTTCCTCCTCAACTCCGTTCTAAAACGCCCCCTCTTTGTCTTGAGGCTGTGCTCCCTAGTCCTACTGTCTTTTTTGAGCGGGAAGAGTCTCTCCACCTCTATCCTATCCATCCCATTCATCATCTTATACGTCTCAATGAGATCTCCCCTCATTCTTCTAAACTATAATGAGTACAAGTCTAGTTTATTCAGCCTCTCCTCATAGCTCAACCCCCTCAACTCCGGTATCAGCCTAGTAAACCTCCTCTGCACTCCATCCAAGGCCAAAATATCTTTGCGCAGGTGCGGCGCCCAAAACTGCACACAGTACTCCAGCTGCGGCCTCACCAATGCCCTATACAGCTGCAGCAAGACCTCCCTACTTTTATATTCAATCCCCTTCGCTATGAAGGCCAGCATCCCATTCGCCTTCCTGACCACCTGTTGCACCTGCAAGCTGGGTTTTTGCGACTCATGCACAAGGACCCCGAGGTCCCTCTGCACCGTCGCCTGCTGCAGTTTTTCGCCACGTAAGTAATAGTCCTTCCTACCATTCTTCCTTCCAAAGTGGACCACCTCACACTTGCCAACATTAAATTCCATTTGCCATTTCCTGGCCCATTCGCCCAGCCTATCTAGATCCTTCTGCAGACTCTCCACACCCTCCGCACAATTTGCCGTTCCCCCAATCTTGGTGTCATCCGCAAATTTTGACACCCTACACTCGGTTCCCTCCTCCAGATCATCTATATAAATGGTAAAAAGCTGAGGCCCCAGCACCGACCCCTGGGGCACTCCACTAGTCACCATCCGCCAATCCGAATAGCACCCGTTGACCCCCACTCTCTGCCTCCTATTTGACAACCAATCCTCTATCCACGCTAACACCCTACCCCCCACTCCATGTCCCTCGACCTTCTGCAATAACCTCTTATGAGGTACTTTGTCAAACGCCTTCTGAAAATCCAGAAAGACCACATCCACCGGCTCTCCTCTATCCACCACCCTAGACACATCCTCATAGAACTCCAGTAAATTTGTCAGACACGACTTCCCTTTAATGAAACCATGCTGCGTCTGCTCTATCAAGCAATTCCCTTCAAGATGCCTCGCAATTTCCTCCTTAATGACGGATTCTAACATTTTACCTACCACAGACGTTAAACTAACCGGCCTATAATTCCCCGCCTTTTGCCTGGCACCCTTCTTAAACAACGGCGTAACATTAGCCGTTTTCCAATCTTCCGGCACTTCCCTGGAATCCAGCGATGTCTGGAAAATAACCACCAATGCATCCACTATATCCGCCATTTCTTTCAGAACCCTCGGATGCATTCCATCCGGTCCTGGGGACTTGTCCACAATCAGCCCCTCCAGTCTGTCGAGCACCGCCTCTCTGGTAACAGTAATGTCATTAAGACCCTCCAGTCCTATCACCTTTCCATCGCTAACACCTGGCAAATTATTCACGTCCTCCTCCGTGAAGACAGAAACAAAAAAGTTATTTAATACCTTAGCCATATCCCCATCCCCTACCACTAGGTCCCCTTTCTCATCCTCTAAAGGACCAACGTTCACCCTAGCCAGCCTCTTCCTTTTTATATATTTATAAAAACTCTTGCTATCCTTTTTTATATTAAGCGCTAGCCCAGCTTCATAGCTTCTCCTACCCTCCTTTATCAACTTCTTTGTCAATCTTTATTGACATTTAAACCTCTCCCAATCCTCTTCTCGCCCACTACTCTTAGCTACTCTAAATTCCTCCGCTTTTAATTTAACACTTTCCTTCACCTCCTTCGTTATCCACGGCTTATTACCTCTCCTCCTACAGTCCTTTTTGACCATCGGAATAAATTTCTGCTGAGCACCAAGAAAGATCTCCTTAAAGATCCTCCACTGCTCCTCAGCAGACCCTCCCTCCAATGCACTCCCCCAGTCCACATTCGCCAATTCTTCTCTCATCCTACCGTACTCCCCTCTATTCAAACAAAGGACGCGTGTCCGGGAACCCACTTTCTCCTCCTCCATCTGCACCAGAAACTCCACCATGCAATGATCACTCTCTCCAAGAGGATCCTTCACTGCAAGGTCCCTAATTCTACCCGCCTCATTACATAGCACCAGATCCAAGATAGCTCGCTCCCTCGTCGGCTCCAACACACACTGTTCAAGGAAATTATCCCGGCAGCATTCCAAGAACTCCTCCTCGAGTCCACCGTGTCCAACATGGGTCGACCAATCAATACGCAGATTGAAATCCCCCATAACTACGGCCGTCCCATTCCTGCACGCCGCACTTATTTGCGCGTTAACAGCCCGCCCCACCTCCAGATCATTATTCGGGGGCCTATAGACGACACCCACCAGCGTCTTCCTCCCTTTGCTGTTCCTAATCTCTACCCACAACGATTCCACGTTCTGCTCCTTGGCTCCAATATCATCCCTTGCTACCACCGTGATGCTATCCTTAATCAGCAGAGCTATGCCCCCCCCTTTTCCCTCCCGCCTATCCTTCCTAAACACTTGATACCCTTGGACATTCAGCTCCCAGTCCCTGTCACCTTGCAGCCACGTCTCTGTAATGGCCACCAGATCATATCCATTTGTGTCGATCTGCGCCACCAGCTCATCCACTTTATTCCGAATGCTTCGTGCATTCAGATAAAGTGTTTTCATCCCAGCCTTCACCTGGACCCTATTTGCCGTAACGCCACCAACCATACTCACACCCCCTACTCCCTCTATTATTGGGACATCCTCGGCCTCTTCCCTTACCTGTACCCTCTCCTTAACTTTAGACCTCGTAACATCACCTACCCTCGCACCCTCCCCCCCCATAATTAGTTTAAAGCCCTGTCTACAGTCCTCTTTACTCGATTTGCCAGCACTCTGGTCCCAGCACGGTTCAGACCAACCCCATCCCGCCCGAACAGATCCCACCTACCCCAATACTGGTGCCAATGCCCCATAAATTCAAACCCATTCCTCCCACACCAATCCCTGAGCCACCCATTCACTTCCTTAATCCTGTCAACCCTACGCCCGTCTGCACTCGGTTCAGGCAGTAGCCCAGAGATAACCACCTTGTCGGTTCTACTTTTTAATTCCATTCCCAGCTTCTCATACTCCCTCACCAGATCCTCAGTCCGCACTTTGCCTACGTCGTTGGCACCCACATGTACCACAACGACCGGATTCTCACCCTCCCACTCCAGGTTCCTCTGCAGCCCAGCTGCGACATCCCGTACCCGAGCACCAGGCAGACAACACACCCTTCTGTGCACTTTGTCATTGTGACAAAGGACAGTGTCAATACCCTTCACCCCACTGTCCCCAATCACTACTACGTTCCTTTTCCCCTTCTTTTTGCCTATGTCCTGCTGCATCACTGTACCGTGTGCAATTTGCTCACCAACCTCACCTGCCTCGTCCTCTTCCAGACTGGCAGCAAGAACCTCAAACCTGTTTTGCAGATTAAGAGGCTGAGGCCTCCGCTCCTCACCCCCCTTCCTCTTCCCAGCAGCCCCCTCTTGTTCCTGACCCTTAGAGTTAGCCAGTCTGGGGGGGTGGATGTCACTTGCACCCCATGGACAATGGCACCCTCTCTCCCCCTGATGAGCCTCAGTGTCTGTAGCTCAGAGGCCAGCTCATTTACCCTGAGCTGGAGCTCCTCCAGCAACCTGCACTTACTGCAGACATGGTCACTGGGGAGGACCCTGGGGTCCACCAGTTCCCACATCATACAGAAACCACACATCACATGCCCCTCCATTATTCACTGTAGTAGGTTGTATGCACTATCAATATTAAATAGAAATTGTTTGAAAAGTGTGACCACAAAAGCATTGCTTCTTGTATTTCTGATTCACAGTTTCACATAATCAAAATGAAAGCAGAATATGGCAGTTGTTCAAATAATCAATATTCTCCAATGCCCTGTCAGTTCCAGCTGACCACTACAACTTGTAGATGATTTTACTTTAAGTTAAATGTCAAACACAGAACAGCATTTAACACTGAAATGTTATTGTCAAGAGAATTAGGTCAGTTGACTGCAGCCACTGATGGATGATGTATTTAACCTAACATGGGTGGACCTGACAACGATTTTGTATGGATGTGAGATTTACGTTTTTATTTGAAGTGCAAGTAAGTACAAATTATTATTATTTGAGAGAAAAAGAAATGTGTATCCTTCAGCTGCATTGAATTCTTAACCTTGAACAATTAATTGATGCTGTTAACGTCGTTCTTCTAAACAAATCTTTCCTACCTATTCCCCTAGTTAAAAGGTGATAGCTAACAATACAACGAACCACACACATACATCATTCCAAAGATCAACTGTTGAGGTTTAAATGAAGCATCATTTTCAATAGAGAATACTTCTTTTTAACCATGCTCCCAAACATTCTGGCAAGTTTCCACTCTCTCTCGTTGACACTATGGGCCCGATTTTACCTCGCATGTGAAAACGTGGTAAAGTTAGGTGAGAGGCTATTAGTGCAATCTGTGCCTGCGTCTGCGCAGATGCCCACTTTACCAAGGCCTGGGAATGGCTGCGATCTGATTCATGCCCAAAATGGGCACAACAGTGATTTAAATGAATTTGCATGCATTTAAATTGAATTAATGAACTGCCCGCCCAACTTTATCAGCATTTCCCCCTTTACCACTGTGTTTGCCGACCCGGAATCGGACCTGCAAAATGGACCTGCTAAATAAAAGTCTGTTTTGGGCGCTCCAGCTGCTGAAGAGGTAAGTTCAGAGCTTCCAACAGCTCTCTGACTCAGATCAGTGGCGGAGGGAGGTGGGTCAGATCATTCTTTGGTGAGGGAGGGGGAGGGATGCCAGATCACTGTTTGGTTCGGTGGGGGTGGAGGGGTGGGGGGGTTGGAGGGGGGAGGAAGTAGGGTCAGATGCACCTCTGTGGTGGGGGTGTGAGGAGGGGAGGGAGGCCAGATCATTCTCAGAGATGTTGGTGTGTGAGGCCCTATGGATTTCTGGTGGGGATTGGGGGGGGGCGCAGGGGGGTGTCTGCTGCTACCCTGAGGGTGATCAGTGAAGGGAAGGGGGCAGGGGTTTGTGATCAACCTGGGTAGCGGGGGTGGATAAAGGGGACAGTGGTGTGTGTGGGGGCCATCGCTCCTGCTCTTCGTTCGTGGATGCTTTCTCTGCTTTCTGCGGCCCGGGAGTGAGCTGACACAAGCGCGCTTTTTCAAATTTTTTCTAACTGCACATGAGCTGTTCAGAGCTCCGATCATGCTGAGTGTGCTAAGCCCTGCCCACAGCACGAATCAGACCCATGATTTTTTTTCAGGCTAAGTGCTAATGGAGGCACCTGAGAACAGATTGGATCTGAATTGTGCCCAGACTCAGCACATAGAAGGAAAATGGTAAAATTGGGCCCTTTGCTTTGGGTTTAGGCCATTTTGATTGGTTTACTAACAGAAAGCAAAGAGTGGGGGAAATGGGTGTTGTTCTGGTTGGCAATCAGTGACTAGTGGTGTGCCGCAGGGATCAGTGTTGGGACCGCAATTGTTTATGATTTACATAGATGATTTGGAGTTGGAGACCAAGTGTAGTGTGTCAAAATCCGCAGATGACACTAAGACGGGTGGAACAGCAAAGTGCGCAGAAGATGCTGCAAATCTGCAAAGGGATATAGGTAGCCTAAGTGAGTGGGCGAGGGTCTGGCAGATGGAGTACAATGTTGGTAAATATGAAGTCATCCATTTTGGTAGGAATAATAGAAAAATGGACTATTATTCAAATAGTTAAAAATTGCAACATGTTGCTGTGCAGAGGGACCTGGGTGTCCTTGTGCAAGAATCTCAAGGAGTTGGTTTGCAGGTGCAGCAGGCAATTAAGACAAATGGAATTTTGTCCTTCATTGCTAGCGGGATGGAGTTTAAAAACAGCGAGGTTATGTTTGCAGCTGTATAAGATGCTGGTGAGGTCACACCTGGAATACTGTGTACAGTGGTCTCCTTACTTGAGAAAGGATATACTGGCACTGGAGGGAGTGCTGAGGAGATTCACAAGGTTGATTCCGGAGTTGAGAGGGTTGGCTTGTGAGGAAAGACTGAGTGGATCGGGGCTATACTCGTTGAAATTCAGAAGAATGAGGAGAGATCTTATAGAAACAAATAAGATTATGAAGGGAATAGATAAGTTAGAAGTACGGATGGGTGAAACTAGAACTAGGGGACATTGCCTCAAAATAAGGGGAATCAGATTTAGGACTGAGTTGAGGAGGAACTTCTTCACACAAAGGGTTGTGAATCTATGGAATTCCCTGCCCAGTGAAGCAGTTGAGGCTACCTCATTAAATGTTTTTAAGGCAAGAATAGATAAATTTTTGAAAAGTAAAGGAATTAAGGGTTATGGTGAGCAGGCAGATAAGTGGAGTTGAGTCTACAAAAAGATCAGCCATGATCTTATTGAATGGCGGAGCAGGCTCGAGGGGCCAGATGGCCTACTCCTGCTCCTAATTCTTATGTTCTTGTGATGCATACATCAGTGAAGTTGTGAACATAAACATCGCCCACAGGAAAGCACATCACAATATCTGTAACTACATGCATCTCCCTCACTCTTTGGTCCCTCTTCTTCACCATTGGCAGCCATTCATTCACGAACAGTGTGAAACTATTTAATCTAACCTACCCACTCAGAAACCAATGAATTTGGATTGGCCACTCATTTATCTTGCTTTCACTTTCCATTCCCTTCAATTCCCACATTTCAACGTAGGAAAAGGTTTTCAACAGCTGAAAGACCCATATTTAAATGTTTTACTCGTTATTACTGGGGCAGCCCCAGAGTGCCAGGGACCCTGGTTCAATTCTGGCCTTGGGTAATTTCCATGTAGAGTTTGCACATTTTCTCTGTGATTTTGTGGGTTTTGTTCAGATGCTCCGGTTTCCTCCCATTGTCCAAAGATGTATGGGTTAGGTTACCCCTTATTGTCAGAGGATTAGCAGGGTAAATAAGGGAGAGGGCCTGGGTGGGGTTATTGTCAGTGCAGGCTCAAATGGCCAAATGGCCTCCTTCTGCACAATGGGGCTTCCATGATTCAATGACTGGATTCTGTACAGGTGATGTATCAGGATGGATAAAGGATATGACTGCTGATTATTTGTCTATGAGATCATGACTAGAAATTTATCCCAAAGTCATTTTTTTATATTGAAAACACCAATTCCTCCTCTAAAAGTCCTTCAATTCAGATGAGTATCAATGAGTTCTGGATTCCAATGTACAGCCTCCACAGGGTCCTTTTCAAGCCTTGGGAAATGTTAGAATCCAGAGTGTAAATGAATATAGTCTAATTTCTATCAAAGCTGTCAGACACTGGACTGATTGGCCAGAATGTCACCCAGATGTTCCATTAGTGTGAGACCCAGTATTGAATTAATAAAACTGACCACATGCTCCATGACTGATTACATTGTCCCTATTCATTTTCTCTCTGGAATACCTCACACAAATTGGAGCTGGATACCTCCATGCTTTCCATGTTGATAGCAGGTAGCCCAGCGTACTAAGTGGCACTTTTATGCAGCCAGCAATCTTCTTCTGTATGCTGGACACTCGGTCAGCATCGATGCAAAGTCAGGATGTGGTCTCATTTTTTGATAAGGTGGTTTCTGGCTGTCCTATTCCCTTGTCCTCGTTCTTGCATAATGGTTGTTACCCTCCCATTCCAGACCTCTCTACATTCAATTTCTGAACTGGCTAGAGTAAGATTGAATGATATTGTGCACTCTTAAAGGATATCCTCTCTTCACTGTTGCAACAGGGCCCTCTATTCACTCGACCTGGTAAGGGAAGAAACCGTTAAAGGTTAGTAGTTATATTCAGTAGAGATATACGAGTGTCAGCTTGAAGTAGCACAGCATATTTCTAAAGAGCGTGTACAGGCAGAGATTTCAGTGAGAAGTTATTAAGAAGATAGGGTGGCCAAACACCTGTGGAGCTGACCTATCTGCCTCACTAATCACAACGCTTCTGATACACTCCCTGCTCACAATATTCACGATCATCTCTTTTAATGAATGGTCTATTCTTTTTGAACATTATTAAAGTTTTTAAAGTTTATTTATTAGTGTCACAAGTAGGCTTACATTAACACTGCAATGAAGTTACTATGAAAATCCCCTAGTCGCCACACTCCGACACCAGTTTGGGTACACAGAGAGAATTTAGCATAGTCAATGCACCTAATCAATACGCCTTTTGGACTGTGGGAAGAAACCTGAGCACCCAGAGGAAACCTACATAGACATGGGGAGAATGGGCAGACTCTGCACAGACAGTTACACAAGGTGGGAATTGAACCTGGGTCCCTGGCCCTGTGAGGCAGTAGTGCTAACCATTGTGCCTCTGTGCCATCCCATGTACTAGCATCTCCTACAAGCTGAAGGAAAGTGGGTGGGCAGAGAAAGATTGTAAAGGAGGACCTTTCCCGTGTTTCCCGTGCTGTGTTGTTCTTTGTTTGACCTAGCAGGTAGGGTAGAGAGGGTTGCTGATGTCATACAAATAAAACTGATGTGATGTCATATTTTAGCATGGATAGTGATTGAAAAATTAATCCTTTTTTTGGCAAGGGGAAGAAGACAAGGCAATGGTGTACAAGATAGACTGTTGCAAACATGAATCTGTGAAGACTGTGATGAGATGTATTCTGATGCCTGTTGCCATAGTAAGCTCTCATCCATGTACTTCTGACCCCAAAGTAGGCAGAGCTATAATTGCAGGAATATGTGAGCCTGGAATTTCTTCTGTTTGAAAGTGTTGTAAAGAGTATAGCAGGCCAAAACTATGCATGTCGCATGACCCAGATCATGCAAGACTGACATCTCGACTTTCCAAGCAGCAATAAATATACCTTAGAGACCAGAATATCTCTCTTGATGACCAATTGTGTAAAGGCATGTGTTTCACTGTTTCTGTTCTCAGTTGGGTCATTAGCCATGGGGCATGGGATCAGGTCTCTTCTCTACAAGTTGCTCATCTGACATGATTTTATTGTCTGATGTTGAAATTTGAAGGATGAAATACAACATCCAAGATACACTGCATTGATCCGCAGGGTCTTTTGCGTGTTGTTGCAAACAATATATAAGTTAAAGATACAGAAGCTTTTAAGTAGCTGAGGAGATTCTTTTGTTGGGAAACATAAGAAAACATGGCCCCATTGATTGAACCATTAATTTGTGAAATCCAACAACTCTGTAAACTTGTAATCCTGCCCTGTTGTGACAATCAGGCATCTGATTTCTGCTGTTGTTCAGACTACACTCTTTCTACTCGTCCTCACCTCAACATTATGGGTGGAACTTTCTCGTCCTGCCCGCCACGGGAATTGTAGTGGGTGGGACACAAACAAGGCAAAGATCCATTGACCTTGGGAGGGATTTTCTGGTCTTGGGTCGAGCACCCTATGGCTTCCTTTGCTCTGCTCTCACAACCAGCAGTGGAATGTGGTCTGAGACATGAGTTGTACCATTGGGTTGCTCTTCCAAGCCTCTAATAACAGCAAGAGTTAGAAGGCTGGCTACTAGATATCCCTTCGGACAGAGCTCAGATTCTAAAATACTGTGAAGACAAGGATGTGCAACTGCCAATAAATTCATATTGACTCTGTTTAAGTTGTAACTAGTGGTGTGTGCCACGGGGTTAAGTGCTAGGACCTCAGTTGTTTACAATTTATATTGGATGAAGGGATCGTTGCGAGATTTGTTGATGGCATGAAGATATGTTGAAAAGTAAACCATGAAATGGACATAAGGAGGCTACAAAATGATATAGATAGGTTAACTGAGTGGGCAAAATTCTGGAAAATGAAGTATAATGTGGGCAAATGTGAAATTGTCCATTCTGGCATCAAGAATAAGAGGGAAAGATATTATCTAAATGGTGAGAGATTGCAGAGCTCTGAGGCACAAAGGGATCTTGGTGTCCTAGTGCACAAACCATAAAAGGCTGGTATAGCACAGGTATCGAGCAAATAATTAGGAAAGCTAATGGGGTGTTATCATTTTTTTGCAAGGGGAATTGAATATACTCCAGTTATATAAAGCACTAGTGAGATCACATTTGGAGTCTACTCTCATATTCTCTTTTTTTCTAATCAATTCCTTTGTTCTCCTTTGCTGAATTCTAAAATTCCCTCAAACCTCAGGCTTAATTTTTTTTTAGCAACATTACAAACGTCTGTTACCTACCTATCTAAGACATGAAATTGTCTTCCACATCATTGCTAAAGATTTAGTTTGTACATTTGATATGAAGATTAATATTTCTATGATCACTGTATTGCCCTTTTTATGTGCACCTCTAACTTCCTTATTTATATTCTGCCCTATGCTACAACTATAGTTGGGTGACCTTTTTACAACTCACAGCAATATTTTCTGTTCTTGTGCTGTTTGTTAGCTCCACCCTAACTTGGTAATTACCTGAATCAAGATCATTTCTCTCGGCTATCTTTATTCCATCCTTTATTGTCAGGGACTTCCTCTCCTCCTTTTTCATTTTGCTTATTGTTTTTAAACGTTAAGTGCCGGGGAAGGACCAGAAGATCCCACCATTGAGAAACACATGGCTGAAAGGCCAGAGAATCCTGTCCAAGTTTTTTTCCTTCATATCTGTTTTGTTAGTTGTACCTTCCTTTGATTTGTCCCGGCCATTCTGTTTCCCCATGAAACCCTTGGAGAGGCTGAAAATATATTTTAGAGTGCTTCAGCTTTTGACAAGACTGAAATAATTTTTGTCCTATAGGTTTGTGATCATTTGAGTAAGAAGCCTAATTGCTACTGAATTGATTTTGTCTTTCTATCAGTACAATAAACTACTGTATTTTATAGGTTTCTTCACTTAAAGCATGTGGCTTAGAAGCAATTTATCCAGATCAATTAGTAAGAGTAGAAATGCACCCGACAGCTATTTCTGTTATGTTATTTTTCATGTCAAATTGAACTTGCTCTGAACAGTACATTTAAAAGATATTCAACACCCTTATTTTATTAGTTTTCTTCAACCACTTAAGATGTAAATCATCCTTTCAGACCAAGCCTAAAACGGGGAGTTAATAATGCTGCTCAATCTAATGGTATCATTCTGGCCCAGTTATAGTCACAATTTCAAATGTGCTGATTGGGCTCCACCAGCTTATTGTAAAATGAAAACATAGTGGAATACAATTTACAATTGTCATTTGCTCTTCTATCTCTTCTTTCAAACCAATACTATATTTTTACTGGAAAAAGTTCAATATTCACTGGAGCCTCTGTTTTAGAATGTGCCTATTTGGAGTGTGCAGTGCCTTTCAGTGTATTTGCATCAACTCACTTGCATAGTTAATTAGCAAACTCAGTTAATACCCCGGGTCTTGCTGACTGGCCTGCATTGGCTCTCATTCTCCAAGTCCTCCATTTTAAGATTTCCGTACTCATGTTTAAATCCATCTCTATACCGTCCTCTAGTCCTCAGATAGCCCCTCCTCCAAATTCAACGCTCTTCCAGCTTTTTACCCTGACAATAATGCCTTCAGTCACTATGACCTACATTCTTGACCCATATTCTTTATTCTTTCTAAAATCCCTCAGCCTTTCCACTGCTGTCTTCTCCTTCAGGTACCACATTAAAATCCACTTCTTCCACCAAGATTTTGGTCTCCTTACCTAACACCTTTGTCATTGCCATTCTCGTCATCTTCTTCCTTCTGCCTATTCTTTTTTGTTGCTTCCTCGACTTGTTCATGCTGACAAATTATGTGAACATCACATCACTGACTGACAGCTTATTCTGTCCAGGACTGAAAATGGGGCTGCAGCCATTTCTATTTATCACTGCCTCTTGAGGTGACTCTGACCTTGGCCCTTACTGCTGTGCCCTTTGTAGGATAGAAGAGTTATTGTGGGACTAGACAACAGTACCACACACAGTATGATGGCAAGAAACAAATGACAGTAAACAGGGCACAGAATGATGCAGAGAAGGTCTGAGAGAAGTTAACATGATCATAGTACCCAGTTAAAGCTATACCTTGGAGTTCACCTCTTAGTGAGGCACTAAACAATCTTTAAACGTGGTGGCAGCAGGGGAAAGACCCTGAAATCCCAAGGCAGCTAATGAACAAACCTAGATTCAAAGAAGCTAGAGAAGGAATCCAGATTCTCAAGACATGAAAAACTACAGAAACTGAGATCTGACCTGTGAGAAGTGTATCTAATTTGAAGCCATAACTAGGGATTGTATAAAAATAAGTTCCAATGCAGACGTGGATGCTGAAGGGTTGAAAAAAATTCACTGTGTAGCTGAAGGACTTTAGTAGAGTATAGGGAGGACCATTGCAAAATGTGACTGAATAGACAGTTAAATGACCTAGTCAAATCACTAAAGGGTGAGCAAAAACTAGCCCTGATTGAATGCAACATCAAAGGAACATGCCAGGTCACAAAAATGTATGCAAAATTCTGAAAAAGGGCTGAATTAACCCTCTAAAAATAATCAGGGCACTAAGCAGGCAGAACATACTGATTGTTTAACCAGCGCAGCTGGAGGAATGCTGCAGGTGGGTCCAGAGTTGGTGCCATTCCAAGGGATGTCAAATGAATGAAAAGAACAGACTTTAAGTGGCAGCTAGGGCCTAAAGCTGCTTTACATTTGAGTTTTTCAGCTTAAAAAAAGAAATAGCTGGCCCAAACAGCCTGTTGAAGATTCCTTGCAGGATCGATTAACTTAAAGAATCGGGCCCATGATAGCTGCAGGAGCCTTCTGAAATCTGACAAGTGTGGAAAGAAGAGAGAAGAAAATGGTGGGAAAAAGACAGAAGAAATGGTTGCTCCTGCACCATCTGAGAAGAAGAAACATTAAAGCTGTACTTCCCTGTTCTTAAAAACAACTATGCATTAAACTTAAAATTAATAGACAATTTGAGCTCATTTAAACCCAAACCAGGAGAAATATTAGACATCATGGAGAAGGATTTTTATAGATTACAAGAGTCCATCAAGAAGTCGAAGGAAGTGCAAGGTAATGCATTCTTGTACCGATACCAACAAGCTAATCATAAGGCAAGGTGTTGATGAATCTTAAACCACATTTGATGAGATATTGAAAGCCTTTGACAATTATTTTAAACTCCATGTTATGTAGAGTGTACACCTTAAAAAAAAGTATTGAATACACCTAATAAAGCACCAAATGGGCAAGGAAACCTTGGGTGAAGGAGACAATTCTCAAGCAAAACACAAGATGTTGGCAGACCATGTTGCAATGAATGAGTTGAATTATGAGTTGAAGGGTTTTGCATAGAAGAGAGAAAAGACTGAGAAGCAGCCAAAAGGCTTAAAATTAGAGCTTTTTGAAAATGTTGATAGAAATCCAAATTGTAACAGCAGGTTGTAGTGCAGAATGAGCAGATGCTTGTGAATGAAGGAAAGTTATCTCTTGTAACCCAAAAGCAAAATAACCTGTAAAAACAGTATGAAACAAATCTGCAGGAAAATGTTCATTTCAAAGCTAAGTTGTAAGAAATATGGCACAATAGCATGCAGGAAAGTAATAAAAGAAAACACCTCCTTGAAAGACTCTTCAGAGAATCAATACATGGCATTGGATAAATATGATGAGTTAAAACAAACGTTCAATACCACTTTAGAAGAAACTGTATTGGAACTATCAGTAGTGACAAAGCAATGCACTGAAATGCAGAGTGATTTGACAAGAGGCCAACAACAAAATAAATGATTGAAAGAGCAATAATCATTCTTTAAGATCAGAAAGGAACACATAACCTATGTACATGAAGAACATGTACATGCAGCATGAAGAAATGAAGACTGACTTGAACAGCAGAATGGAAGAATAGCGGAACATTAGAAAGAAGTTGAACAGTTGCAATAGGAAGTTAAAATTCTCAGAAAGTAATGTGAGGAGCTTAGAAACAACTAGCAGGAGTAAATTTTAAAATTATGACCTTTGAACGATCGCATTGAGGAATTAGACTGTGCCAAGGAAATGTTACTAAGTGTGGGGAACTAACTTTCATTTACAAAAGATGAGTTTGCTGATGAAAACTTAGAACCTGATGAAATTCAAGTATCAAAAATCTCTTTTAAGTATAATGAAAAATGCCTGGAACAGGAAAATTAATTGATGATGAATCAGATCACCTGGTTGAATGCAAAATTGGCAATTAACTAAAAACTAATGAAATGTTGGAACTTCATCATGAAAGGAGCAATGAAATTCTTAAACTTTGATCTAATCTGAAGTAGATGAAAGGTGTGATGTGCAGAATGGAATAGCAATCCAGACTTTAAAAGCAGATAAGGAATATTCTAAGGAACAGATTGAGGATCTAAATTAGAAAATTCTAATGAGCAATCATTGGTAGCAAATAAAGATAAATTGTTCTGCAAATAAGTTGGGTAAAGACGAGATAAAGGCAGAGGTGTAGTATAAGGATGTTTGGCATAACAAGGGTTAATCTAGTACTGGAGAACAGTACCATGCACACAATGACCTAGAGAGACACATAACAACCTTCGGGGACAGAGTTCTGCAGACAGAGTCTGAGAGAAGGTTACACGATAATAACAACTAATTAGGATTATACCTTAGAGGTACATATATAGCTGTGTGTTAACAATAAGTGGTTTATGTTCAGCCACACAAACCTCCAGGCTCTTAGTGAGGCACATCAACCTTACATAACTGTTAATGTTAGAACATTAATGTATTGAGGGCACCAAGTTCAGCTTGGGCTCTCATGCTGCCAAAATGCAATTTCAAAAGGCCTGATGCCAATTTTTTAAACCAATGTTTTTCCTTAGCTTCATTTCCCCATTTGGCTTCGGTTTTCAACCGAAAGTTCAAGATCAGCCATTAAAATCATTTTCATAATTTCTCCAAATGCTAATTCATAAACATTGGTCCTCACAGCCCAAGACCTGCCTGCTTCTAACCTCTTACCAGTCAGAGTCTTTGGGGCAGGTGAAGCTGAAAAGTTTGCAGGCTCATTAAGTGGTACTTTTGGGACACCCAATCCATAGCTCTTGCAGGTCTATCTTATACCAGACCTCCCTGGAATGAAGCAAAATATGTCTCATTGGTTCCCGTACAAAAGCAGCTGCCTCAAAATTTACATATTTTCCCAACTTAATGGGAAAGGTTTTGGTGAAACCAGGCTGCCATCCTGGCCTGGACGTTCAGGTGGACCCCATAACTGTTAATTGGAGTGCCGGCACCGATCTCTATCAGATCCCTAAGAGGGCCCAGTGCACTCAGTCCCTTCCCCTTTTATTAACGGGCTTGTAAGGGCTTGATAAAAATCCTATCCCTATAACACCAATCAAAAAACCTTGGTTTTAAGACAGAACTTAGCAAAATAAGGTTCACGTCTAGTTTCTACCCCACTTTGGAGTATTCTGACTGAAGTTATAGTGAGATGTCTGGAATGTCTGCCGACTATGGCTCCATTTTCTTTTTTGACTCAGTCAGTTGAATAATTCACTAATGCACCCTTGATCCTTTTAGCTCCACAATATCTCTGCAGGCCATAAACAGAATCCCTTCTATGCCCTGTCCCTATCCCAGTCCCCCATCCCCCCCTCATCTGAGGACCACTGCTAAAAAATCAATTGGCTCTAACTCAAGGCCCCTGAAGAGTATGACTACCAATGGAGGAGTGTCAAGTACATGCAGCTTGCCTGAAATATTAAGGAAGTCCAAGCCTCAACTTTGGGCTAACCTCAGGCCTCCTTCTTGGGCATAGTGTCAAGCCTCAATTTCAGTGCAGATGCAAGCCCCAGTGAATGAATCCTAGTGAAAGTGAAAGCAACAGATCCATCTGCTTTGCCAATCTGACAGTTTGTGTCTCCCACTGAGTAAGCTGATGGTAAAATATTTTTTTGGAATCACTTGATTTGTGCATCATGACAGGTCAACACTGGCAGAAGAGGTGAAATTGAGATACTTTTCTGCGTTAATTTAAATTCTCTTTATCCAGATTGTTTGACTGCTGAGTAACAGAGAGGCCTAATTAATCATGCTGGAAAATCAATGAATTTTCTCACTACCTGGTGCCTCTGGAAATTTATACTCCCACTACAGACAGATAATTTGGTAAAATATGTTCCTTAAATTTTGTTTCAGCCGTTTATATGTCATTTTTTAAAAAATGACTCCACTGCGTTCGGCCACCATTTTCCTTACACTCTCTATTTGGACTTTATCTCCCAAAATGTACATCTTATGTATCAAAAATGTATAAATGTATCAAAACCAAATCCAAAGTAAGGCCTGCCTGTCCTTCACAAGCACTAAACTGTTCATATGTGTATACTTGGGACATGTTCTTTGCTCCCTCTCAGTTCTCAATAGCTTGACATTTCTGCAAATGGTCAGATGACATGTACATCATGTATCCTTATTAGATTCCAACTACATTTTACACAACACTTACTTCAAGTTCGAAGTGGCTGCAAGAAGAAGAAACAGCTCATGATAGTCAAACTGCTAAACAGAAAAGCCTACAGTTATTTTTCTGAAGTAATGTAAAGCTCTAAAGGATTGCAAAATTCTTTAAGCGACCCTTTGATTTTTTCTGGGGCAAGGAGTGATGTGAGCAATGTTTACAGATCTACACAGCATACAATGGTATAGAAAGCTTACAAGAATGAATACTTCTTAAAATGTAAAAAAACCCCTGAAAATCTGGAATTTGAATAATTTTCTGGAAGTTCCTATACTGAATAGTTAATGTCTTTAAACTGGACGTTTGTCTTTTCCTTTATGATATGTAAGCATTAGTTGTTAAGATTATGATGGTTTTCTTTGAATTATCATCAACACTAAAATTAAAACTAGTCCTGCTTTGTTAGTCGGTTTTGCATATATGCAGATATGTGCAAGCCTTTGAAAATAGCTGTCTTTTTCTTTAAAGCCTAACTTATGTCTAGATTCAATTGTACTACATTCTTTCAAACATTTTTCGACTCAATTACTCATTCTGCAGAATTATTTGATGATGCGAATCACAATCCCAGGCCAAACTCATCCAAATGCTGATTTTTCAGTTGGGAGAACAGATTGTGTTTGCAGGCTACTTGACCTTGCAAAGTTTCATTGCCAAGCCTTCTCATGTCTTCACCTGTTGTCCACACATGCACACAGTCTGGTGGCTACCACAAAGTAGTCATCAACAGTGGAATCCCTCCCTGGCTAAATTTCCTCTCCCTAACACAGGGAATGAGGCCAATACTGTATAAGCAGTTCTGACAAATTTGAATCAGATATGCCAGCTCCTTTTAAATAATGGTGTTAATTATGTGGAAAATCACCTTCTGTGGTGCTCAAAATATCATGAATGTCTGAAAGTAATTGCTTCAACAAAAGGTGTGTGTCATTTTATTTAAAATATTTCTCAGCATTTTTATTGTTACTTGGATCACTACAAATGATGATTTCAACCTATTTTAGGTGATGTTTAGTTTCTGCTATCTGACTTGCCTATACCCCTTCTGGGGAAAGGCACTGTGCAATTAGGGTGGTTTATGTTGTACTGTGCCTTTAAGGGATATCAGGTGACAGTGTCATGTGATTCAGCCTTAGTTTAAGACACACTACTCTTAGTTATATGCAATCGTTCTTATGCAGCTGGTCTTAATAAATGAACCAAACTCCATAAATGGTTCCTTGTGTCTTGTACAATAAATATATTTTATTTATATCATTATATCATTATAACAGTACAATGTGATGCTCAACAGTGGCTGAAGGGGTTGGCAGCAAGATTAAATGCAAATATGATATGGTGAACAGCCTTAGGTTGTGCTAAATGGCATGAGATGAGCATCAACATTTTGATGAGACCACTACAGTCACAGCATTAGAAAGTGTTGCAAACACAATGGCTGACTGCACAGAAAAGCTTTGAAGACATAGGATGGAGATAGTAATCAAGTAAAGAGCTGGGAGACAGGTGGATCTCTTGTGGTGAGATTGAATCATAGAATCTTGGCAGTGGAGAAGGAGTCCATTTGGCTCATTGAGTCTGCACTGAAAACAATCCCACCCACGCCCTATCCTAATAACCCCTGCCAATTCCCCTGACACTAAGGGGCAATTCATGTCCAATCCACCTAACCTGCGCTTCTTTGGACTGTGGGAGGAAACTGGAAAACCCAGAGGAAATCCACACAGACAAGAGGAGAATGTGCAAACTCCACACAGACAGTGACTGAGGCTTGAATCAAACCTGAGTCCCTGGTGCTCTGAGGTAGCAGTACTAACCACTGTGCTACTGTGCCGCCCTATTGCAGAGTGTAGCCTGTTGTTTAGTGAGCTGCGCAGTACATTAAGCAGGCCAGCATTAGGTTAGCTCAGTTGGAAAAGACAAGTAATCAGGGTATAGACTGGATCAACAGTGAGAAAGGGAAAGTCAAACAAAAACAAAACATCATTACAATTGAGCAAGAGAAAATTATGATTATAATGAATGGCTTCTGGAGATGCTAAACAGTAAAAAGCAAATACATCATTACTTCAGGTTGCCTTCCCATGAAACTCAGATACAGCTGACTATTATCTGAATTCAAAACGTTTAAACAGCATAGAGAGCGTTGATTTCTTCATCTAAATGTCTCTGAACCAGATAAACATACTATAACAATTTACCTAGCAATTGGGAATGAAGATCTACACAGGCTAAAGATATCATGATTAACAGAAGAGCTAAAGGATCCCCAAAAGATATGGGCTTGAACTTTTCAGATGGTGGCATTTTTCTTCCTCCATCCCTGCTAACCTTGCGAGAGGCATGTGGAAGGTGTGGTCTTCTGCATGTACAAAGGAAATGTTTAGCATTCTGCTAAATCTGCAAAGTATGTAGCAGAAAGGCCACTGGCAACAGCAATGCCCTAGAGCAAAGGCCCATGCAGCTACAAAGAGCCAGGTGCTGAACCAAACAAATAATGTGCAACAATTACCTTAAAGGTATAAAGATTAACATTTGGTGTCCCATAAGAAACATACACATAAGGTGACTGATAAACCAGAACATTACAATGATGATTTGAGTGATGAGATGAAGAGCGGTGAACACATAAATGCCATCTAGCTATCCAAAGTGTTCGCCAAAATTCAAGTTATCTGCCCTAAGAAAGTTGGTGCATCTCAATCACATGTCATAAAGAAGGACAGATAATTGAGAGTATGCCTCGATCCACAATGTTCAAATAGAGCTTTGAAACATTGTCCTCACAAAATACTCATGGTAGAGGAATTAAATCTGAGATTCGCAAGTGCAGACTTTTTCTCAAAATTTGATGCTAAGCATGGTCATTGCTTGGTACATCTTGGGGAGAAGTCCCAAGAGTATACTACATTTCATATCTTATTTGGACACTATTATTTTCAACAATTTCATTTTGAGCTGTCAGCCAGGATCTCTTTCAAGCTCACATGGACCGCATTACGTGGACTCTACAAGGATGCATCTGTATCGCTGATTACATAGATCTTATGGGAAGAATAAAGTAAGAACATAACCATAATCTCCGAGTCTTGATGCAAGTGACGTGTAAAAACTGGGTGGCATGGTGGCACAGTGGTTAATACTGCTGCCTCACAGTTCCAGAGACCTGTGTTCGATTCCTGGCTTAGGTCACCATCCGTGTGGAGTTTGCACATTCTCCCTGTGTTTGCGTGAGTTTCCTCAGGGTGCTCCGATTTCTTCCCACAGTGCAAAGATGTGCAGGTAAGGTTGATTGGCCATGATAATTTGCCACATAGTAGTCTGGGATGTGTATGTTAGAAGGATTAGCAGAGTAAAGATGTGGGGTTTCGGGAATAGGGCCTGGGTGGGATTGTAATCAGTGCAGCCTTGATGGGCTAAATGGCCTCCTTCTGCACTGTCGAGTTTATATGATTCAATAGTCTAAAATGCAACCAAAATGCAGCAGATCAAGTTTTCAATTCTATTCATTCCATTGCTGGCATATGTCCTGATTCAAGTATAACAGACAATATTAAGGGCATGCAAACTCCTTAAGCTAAGGATGATCTTTTAAGATGTTCTAGGTTTCTAATTTCTTGACTCCGTGCAATCTAAATTTCATCCAAAAATCTTCATCATTAAGAGAATTGTTGAGAAAAGTTGTGCATTTCCAATTGTATGAAAACCATCAGTACCTTCCTGAAGCATTGAAATAGTCATTAATAGAAGTATCATTGCTATTTTACAATTTGAAGGGAACAACTACCCTGGAGACAGATGCCTCACAGAAACCTCTGGGAGCATGCATACTCCAAAAAAGGCACAACTAATTGCATTTGCTTTAAATCTCTGTCCATAATGCATCTGGTGTTTTGAATCATGTGATCTCATAACTATCTATTTGGCAAAAGATATGTGGTAGAGACAGACCCCAAGCCATTGAAGATGATTTGGAGAAATGTATTGGCAGTGCAGTTTACTGATAACGTTTCAAGGATACAACTGTGAGATGAAGTGCAAAAGAGGTAACCTAATGGTCACAGCAGATACGCTTAGCCAATTGCCTAACCAGTGAAAGCAGAAGATATATCCTTAAATCCACCAGTTGACTTATTGACATTAAATTTGAAGGGTGTAGTTTGCTGATCCAAAGGACAAATGGACAGTTGGTACAGAGGATGTTGATCTCAGTAGACCCTTTTTGGAGGGCTAGTACAGTAAATAATTGCAAGATGTTATCTCATCACAATAACATGACAGTTGACTGATAGTCTCTGTGTTATTGCGATATGCGTCAAATCACCGGTAGCCCTGTTGCTAATGGTGGTCTGAATCCTTATCGGTCCAGTAGAGTATTTATAAATTAAGAGACAATTTTGCTCAAAGTCTGCCCTTTCAATGCAGTAGCTTATTTTGATATCAGGGAAACTTAAAGAACCGCATCCACAGCAAGGTGACAACTTTAAAGAAACCTTAAGGCTCAAAACTCCCAAAAGGATTAATGTAAAATTCAAAGAAACAGAATGTTTCCTTACTACCACTCATAGTCCCTTTAAGTAGCAGTGAAACTGCCCCACAATTTGGACAAGTAGCAACTGCCACATTGAATATTGCATTGAAGTCTTACTTGCATTAATGGATTCTTTTTGTTGTATTTTAATAAGCCCTTTTGCAGTTGCAGTTTGAAGCACCGTTCATCAAAATTTAAATCTGCTTGAAAATCAGAGTACCTTGGCTGGTAAATATCAGGATTTTTTTTTTCTCAATTTCCATTCTGTTACCACTCTATTGTTAACCATAAATAGGATAATGACAAGATGAATTAGTTTCAGATCTTTTCCAGAGATTCTGGAGTCATGAATGAGGAGACATAGATATAATAATAAATAAAGAAGATGTTTAGGAAAGAGAGAAGCTGAAGTTTTTCCTAACAAACAGTTCTGAGGCTCTGGAACAAACTTCTAAGAATAAAGGTTAGATTCTATTGTCTAATGGGGTGGATTGACAAGCAGTGGGCATTAGGTACCATGCTATATGTACTGTTCCTGCTAGTTACCAACTTGCCTTTGCCCCATTGCAATTTTGCCAACAGGAAGGGAGGTGTTATGAGGCCTGTCCATTTGTGGTTCAATTGAGAGCTTTAGCTGTCCAATTAAAGGCATTTTAAGGACCTTTCACCATCACTGAGGCTTTGACCATGAAGGGAGAGCCCCATGTCAAGTGTGCAGTCTGCTAGTTGGGCTGATGGCCGATGGGTATGAGAGGAGGATTAAGGGGGTGGCTGCAGCCTCCTTTTCAGGCCCTCTAGTGCCCAAGATGGCATCGGAGTGAGGCGACTTTTTGCAAGCTGTGTCCAGCATACCTACTAATTCTATCTTTTACTCTTGTTCTATGCTTCTGAAACTTCATTCTAACGCTTTTAAATTCTCTATGACTGTAACACTACATTCTGCATTCTGTCGTTATCTTCTCTATGGACGGTGCGCTTTGTCTGTTTAACATGCAAGAAATAATACTTTTCACTGTATGCAAATACATGTCGCAATAATGTAAGAACATAATAAATAGGAGCAGGAGTAGGCCATCTAGCCCTTCGTGCCTGCCCCGCCATTCAATAAGATCATGGCTGATCTGAAGTGGATCAGTTCCACTTTCCCGCTTTCTCCCCATAACCCTTAACTCTCTTATCTATCAAAAATCTATCTACCCGTGACTTAAATATATTTAGCGAGGTAGCCTCCACCACTTCAACGGGCAGAGAATTCCAGAGATTCGCCACCCTTTGAGTGAAGAAGTTCCTCCTCAACTCCATTCTAAACTGCCCCCCCCTTATCTTGAGGCTGTGCCCTCTAGTCCTGCTATCCTTTCTAAGCGGGAAGAATCTCTCTACCCCTACCTTATCCATCCCCTTCATTATCTTATATGTCTCTATAAGATCCCCCCTCATCCTCCTAAACTCCAACGAGTATAGACCCAGTCTATTTAGTCTCTCTTCATAGTCCAACCCCCTCATCTCCAGTATCAGCCTAGTGAACCTCCTCTGCACTCCCTCCAAGGCCAATATATCCTTCCGCAAGTGTGGTGACCAAAACTGCACACAGTACTCCAGCTGCGGCCTCACCAGTACCCTGTACAGTTGCAGCAAGACCTCCCTACTTTTATATTCTGTCCCCTTCGCTATAAAGGCCAACATTCCATTTGCCGCCTTGATCACCTGCTGCACCTGCAGGCTGGGTTTTTGCAACTGGTGCACAAGGACCCCCAGGTCCCTCTGCACCGTAGCATGCTGCAGCTTTTCACCTTTTAAATAATAATCCCTCCGACTATTATTTCTGCCAAAGTGAATAACCTCACACTTGCTAACATTATACTCCATCATAATAAATCAAATCAAATCAACAAGGCCTCCACCAAAGTCCTCAGACTCCCAGGTTTCCTGCCCCCTTTGCCCTTTCAATCCTGACCTGCTCTTCCCCCCCCCCCCCCCCCCCACCTCACCACCATTACCACCCTCACCAAGGCTTGCCAGCCTGCCCCGGCAAGACCAGAATGTACCATAAAGTCTGGACTATATTACAGCAAGCCTTCTTCATGATTGGCTGTATTTCCAGCAGTGACCACTCCCCCCGGTGGTCCTGCTGGGACCAGGGAACTGCCAGCTGTTTGACTGGTTAGCACCTCCCAGGAGTGGGACGATCTACCACGAGGACAGAAGGCCTGCATCAACTCAATTAACAGCCCTGTGATGTTAACTGCCTGTAGGGTGAGTCGACCAAGCAACCTTTACACAAGGGTAGGGACCCCAATTAAAATTCAGCCCTAGCTCAGAAGAGAGCAGGCATATAGGATCAGGACAACGGCTTATGGATGATGCATGCAAGCTGGGCTGAATAATCCATTTCCACCTTGTCATTTTCAGATAGTTCTGTCAACACTCCATCAGCTCAAATATGCAACTTAAAATTCTCTGTCCACAGTCAAATAATTTCAGATGTCGTATGATACCAGCAATAAACTATTTCTATCCAGGGATGGAATAAAGAAAGCAATACACTAATTCAACATTGTCTCGTGAACATTTCATTTAAATTCTATAGTTTTATATGTTGTTTTTACATAATAATAATAGATAATTGTAGCTAAGTGCAGTACTGAGGAAGGGACATAACATTAAATAGACTTTATTATTAAGTTATAAAACAAGACAGATTATTTGAAAATGAATTAGAGACAGTTCTGCTGTATTCAATTCAGTGATAATAAGTGAATTATGATTTAAAGATTTATGATAACAAGTGGGTTTCACTGCAGCATAAAACTGTCTATATGAAAAATTTGATTTTCCTTGAACTCAGTTAATACATATTTAAATGCATCATACTTTTTTGAAAAGATAACTTTAAAAGCAGAATTTTGTTTAATTGCTACACTGTAATCTGTACAGAACATTAAATGGAGGAATTTTGAGGCATTACAGTCATGTTCTTTGGCATTTCAAGATTTAGATTGAAGTGATGACATGGAGCTGAAAGAATGCAACGTGAATGTTAAATGAAGTGCTTTTGAATCTTTGACTGCATTCTCTAAGATTGTTGTCTCCAATACTGTTAGACATAATGTGAGATTGTGTAACTGATGTTACGGGTTCTCTAGGTGGAAGCTGTATCATCCTTCTAAAATGCAGTTGTCATATAAAGAGAATATGAAGAATTCAATCCCTTCTGTGTGTATGTGCCAGTTTAGCCCATAGAGTTGTTTCATCTACCGTACAAAAAAAAGGCTGTATTATACAGGAATTCAGTCCAAAGGAAGTAGTGAAAACACAGTGGTAGTTATTAAGATGGAATAAATGTTATGACCTAGTGCTCCCAGTGTGCCGCTTCATATGATGGGAGCACGTATTGAAAATTGGGGTATAATGGACAGAAAATTGCGTAGGCTGTGAATTGGGCAGACTAACTCCCACGCTTGAATTCCAAATATATTTTCCCGTCACACATGAAGCTCTGGGTCTCTGGAATATTAAAATAAAATCTACCCCTTGACTTAATGCTCTTAGTTGCAACATTTACCAAATATCCAATTAATTACTGAGTGCAACATAATGAAATGTGGATCGTTTGTTTTAAAAGTCTCAGGGAAAGACCTTCTTTTGCTGAATTGTGAGCATTCAGAACACATTTTTCTTACATGCTTTAAAAGTTAAATTTCAGACTCCAACATGTTGGTTGAGCTAGGACCTGCTGATGGCTTTTTTTAAAATGGAAAATGACAAATGATGTACATCTGTTTTAGTAAGCAATCTGCATTGACTCATGTACATGTTAAACAAGTGTGACAGTAACATAACTTGCAGCCACTGAGGCTCCACATAGGGTTGTGTGGTCACTTTCAAGTTTAAAAGTCGTACAAAATAATTGCCAATATTGCAATGAAAATTATCAAAGTTCTTGAAATCTTTTAGATCAAGGTTTCCGAGAATATGATTTCTGCAGGTATCCTTCTGAGTTCTGACTATAACTTTGACAGAAGCACTGGACCAAGAACACAAATGTACAATTTTGGATATTGAACTATTTGTTTGTGGAGGCTTTGATAGAAATTACAGCAGTAGCTAGGGGATAGCCATATAAATACCACGACTACAAGAGCAGGTCAGATGTTTGGAATTCTGTAGAGAGTACTCACTTCCTGACAACTAATGTCCACTATCTACAAGGTACAAGTTAGGAATGTGATGGAAAACTCTCCGCTTGCCTGGGTGAATGCAGTTCCAATGACACTCAAGAAGCTTGATATCATGTAGGACAAAGCAGCCCGCTTGATTGGCAGCCCATTCATCATGTTAAACTTTCACTCTCTCCACCACCAATGCACAGTGGCAGCATTGTGTACCATGATGCACTGCAGCAACTCACCAATGCTCCTTTGACAGCATCTTCCAAGGACATGAACTGTAGAACCTAGAAAGAGAAGGGCAGCTGATGCTTGAAAACACCACCACCTGCAAGTTCCCCTCCAAGTCACACATCACCCTGACTTGGAACTATATTGTTGCTCCTTCACTGTTGCTGGGTCAAAATCCTAGAATTCCCTTGCTAATAGCACTCTCGGTGTTCCTACAACACTTGGACTGCATTGGTTCAAGAAGCAGACTAACACCACCTTTTCAAGGGCAATTAGGGACGGGAACTAAACAATAATGCTCGATTCCCATGAACGAATAAATTTTAAAAAGCCCAACACAAACTCCAGCCAAAGAAATCTCCCCACAAACTCACTGGTTGGAAACTTATCAAGACAGAGGAGATGGTTTTAAAGATGGGGAGTGGGGAATTTTTGAAAGATGTACACAGATAGGCTCCCTGAGGTATCCTTGCCTTTATTTACTCTTGATGGAGATGGCTGCGAAAAGAATTGGCACGGCATATCATGGAGGGAGGACAATCAATTTGAGATATTAAGGCTGTGACGCTAGTATACCTATAAGAAATGTTTTTTTAAGATCGTGTTCTCAGCAGTTTGTAAGCAAGGGTTTTGGTTTCATTGTGAGACTGGCTATCTGTTTAAAGTCCTTTTATTACTTCACTGGCTTAAATTTGTTTATTTTTAGTCTGGGCCTCAGGTACTTTCTGGTATTTGTTTTATTACCCTACATTATTAGGAGGAAGACTGGTTGGCAGCTCATGGATTTTGGACAGTTTTTGTTTCTTCATCGTGAATTCAATGTTTCAGTTTGGCTGCTGGCTGCAGTTTTAGCTTAGAAAGAGTGTGGACATCAGACTGAAAGCAGTGTTTTTTTTTCTCTCTCTCTGGTATTGGAAATTTTGCTGGCTAGCTGGAAGCAGGTCTTCTGGTCTCCCTGGAGTAAAAATTCTGCTGTTGGTAGTTTGTTATTTAGTACCTAGAGTTTCTTTTTCTCTCTCAGGTGTGTTGGGAAGTTTCTCTGACTCCAAGCTTATTTGTGAGCACCTCAAGAGAGCTGCAACATCCAACCAAAGGACTAAGTTAGAGCATCATGTGAGCATTCGTATTTTATGTGTTAAACCTGTGACAAGGGTTTTGAGTAGGGAAGCTTGTTTGATTGGAACATTTAATATATTTATTAAGATCTATACAACATCATGATTGTTTTTTCTTATTTGGAATTGGTAAAAGCTATTGTTAATTCCCTTTCTTGCATGTTAACTGTATTCTTAAATAAACTTTGTTTCATAAAAGCTCCCACATGGGTCAGTTAAATCACAACTGAGGTGAAGCATCTCATGTTCACCCCAGTCAAATTCAAATGGCAAAACTTATGATTCAAGCGGACTCTATAAAACACTTTGGAGTTTCTGACCTGAATTATAAGAAGGCCACACTTAGATGCCATTTTCAGAATCTGTCAGCATCTTCCCAATATCAGACTGACACCCCCACTAGAGCCTCAAAGTTGGCATCCTGGTGGTAATCCAGGTCTGAAGTTGCTTTTGGCATCTCATCTCAATCACAAATCTGTTGGGATGAGAATGTTACAACTGGAGGGGTTCCTGCTTCAAACTGATGCCTCTGATAGCTGAGGAATTACTTTGTTTTAAATCATCGTTATGTCCATTTTGCGGTGCCCTTGCATGCATCTCAAGAGAGCTGCAGCATCAACTAAGGAACTAAGTTCCAGGATTGCGTGAGCATTTGTATTTTATGTGCTAAATCTGTGGCAAGAATTTTGTATAGGGAAGCTTGTTTGATTGAAATAGTTCATATATTTATTAAGATCTGTACAATATCATGGTTGTTTTTTCTTGTTTGTAATTGGTGGAAGTTATTGCTACTTTCCTTTTTATATATGTTAACTGTATTCTTAAACAAACTTTGTTTGATAAAAGCTCCCTAGTGGGTCAGTTGAATCATACCTGAGGTGAAGCATATCATGCTTACCCTAGGGCCTCCTACCTCCCTCACCATTGCTCACCTTCGCGGTGGGGCTGTCAGCTGTCCAGCACTGTGTACTCTTGACTGGGGGGTTGGTTTTGCTTAGTTGGCTAATTTGTGATGCAGAACAATGACAACAGCAGAGGTTCATGAAGGCATCCCCTTCTCAACATTGCCTCTTGTCTGAGGTATGGCGATCCTCAGGTTATATCACCACCAGTCAGCTCTCCCTCTCAAAAGGGAAGAGCAGCCTTTGGCCATTTGACTTTACCTTACTGTCTGATTGGGGTCTCCATTTTGGGAACCCACCCACTCTCCTTAATGGAATGATGAATGCAGAGGTAGCCTGTGAATTGGCCACCTCATGGAAGATCCAGCACTATCCTGACTCCTGAAAGTCTTTCAAAAACATAAGATTCTGCCCATTGTGTGGGATTGAGCCAGATAAATAAGGGATATTCTTGACCTGTGGTGATTTAGCTGTTATTGGACTGCTACAGTGTACTTAAGTGCTTGTGAGCTAATCTGTGAAAATGCTTCTTTACACTAAAAAGGCACTTTTTAATTAGATATAAAAATTGTTGGCAAGAAGGCACCTCCATCTTAATGCACTCGCTCGCCCTCCCTTAGCACGCTGGAAGGCCTCTGGCTGGTCCTCCAGCTTGTGGAGCCAACCATCGATCTTTAATTGGACCATATGCCTCTCTCCTGGCCAATCAAGGGGACACATCTTACGAAAATCACAGTGGGTGACTGTTTCCTCATCTCCATCCTCTTGGGTGGTGGGATGACATTTTGAAAGAGTCTCAGCCTTTGTTTCTTAACCCTGTAGGGAGATCCAGCCACTGGCATTTTTAATTACTACTCAAATGTTTGGTAGCCACTGGGTCTGTTATGGTTGACATCTACCTCTTATCTTGATGTCAAGGGCAGTCACTCTCACTTCACCTTTTGAATTCAGCTCTTTTGTCCATGTTTGGTCTCCTTCTGTGCTGTATTGTACACTACTATTATACACTATCCATCTTGTATTTGAAGACATTATATTGCTGATGCATTGACTTTGAAATGTCTACACCTAACATGGATTATATCCCCTGTAATTATGTCTGCTGGTTTCCAAATCTTTTTCTCAAAGCTTTTCTATAATCCCAATCACCCCTATGCAGAACATTTGAACAATAGAGCTTTATTCCATCATTGGCTGCTGGTGAATAATACCTTCTCTTAAGGACTGTGTTCCCTGTTATTATGTTGTGTATTTATGGTGTCTTTTCTCACATGTGACAGAGGTTGCAGTTTGAAGCCCTGGTTAATGACTCCAGTGTCAAAGCCACAAATTCTCACACACAAGCAATACATCAAACACATGATGTCTCACAATCTGTAATAGGGCAGAACTGTACTCACTCTGCAGGGCTGTTAAATGATGTTAGTGCTATAATGTTGAAGGCTGGTATTATATATCACAGCTAAAAAGGTATAACATTTCCTCTGTTGTTGTAGCACAGGACATCATGTTACCACTGAAAGAAAAGGAATAGGTAAAACTCATTAAGCATGGCCACAGTAATCACCATTCATTGGATATATTTACTAAAGCAACACACTCAATATATCTTGTAGGTCAATGTATTTACTATCACATTATTCACATTTGCACCATAAAGAAAGAATAACTGTCTGGCCTTATAGCAGGTGATCTTTATAACATTTTCTTTTGTATGTTGAACGTCTTTTAACTGAAGAAATGAGAATTCCAAACACCAATATCATGTGCTCTGCACAGGTTATATATAAAATTGAAGTGATAGTGCTAGCAGCTAAATGCAGATTCATAGTTAAATCTTAGTCTAAACATTAAGCGGGACATGCATTCTTACTAGAACGGGACTGACCTAATGCTAGTGTCAGCAAGAAAACAACTAGAGCACAAAATAATAACACTGAAGACTGACAAATATTCAGGATATGATAGTTTCCACCCCACTGTTTTAAAGGAAATAGGTGAGAAAATTGCAGATGCTTTAGCCATATTCTCCCAGAGCTCTATTGCTTTGGGAATTGTCCCTTTAGATTAAAAAATTTCATTAAATGTGACAATATTAAGTATGAAAGATGAGAGAGAGAGAGTGGGAGAGAGAGAAAGGGAGAGAGAGTGTGTGAGAAAACCAGGAAATTCAAGACCAGTTAGTCCAACTTTTCTTGTGTGGGTGTTATTGGAATCTAAAATAATAAAATATCCAGTGGGCTGGATTTCCCCCTTTGAGATTTCCCAATATCATGTTTCCTCCTCCTGCCTAGCAGTCCTGCCTATGTGATTTTCATTGTGGGATGGTGAGAATAGGCTGGAATCAAGGATGCCACCTTCTGAAACAGGTCCAAGGCAGGAATGGAGGCATGTAGATGTCAAGGTGAGGAGATTAGAAGGCCTCCCTCTATTTTTAGGAAATGACCACCATTCTGTGCATCAGTGTTAGGCACCCTAGCTCTCATACCCCACCCCCAACCAAATCTCTGTCTCCCATATCTCCCCCTTTTCCTTCCAAATCCCCCTTTGCCAGCTCAGCCATTATCAACTATGGAGAGAACTCATGAGCCCTGTAGCAACTGGGAAATTTTTGAGTTGCACCTGAATCTGTTAATCAAGCACACAACTATTTAAATTCTATCTGAAAAATTCTGTCATAAAATTGTTAAAAACAGTCATTCAAAAATGACTTAAAACATAATCCTCTTAGAGCTCATAAAACTGTCATTTTAAACAAATCTCACAATCCCCTTGATAGCTATATTAACAAACCTTGCTTAATAGTGGGTTTTTGAGCTCAGTCATGCATTCATAATGAGATTCCATTAAACAATGATGTCAACAAAGCCTCCAGCACTAAAATATATTAAAACCTTTGAAGTTATGAAACAGATGGTCATTGGTTCCACTGTTTCAAAGGCTGAACAAATGGCTGGCCTGCCAATCAAATAACTTAGCCATCTGTTCCACTGTTTCAAAGGCTGAACAGATGGTTGACTTGACAATCAACGAAAAGGGTTAAAGCACAGGGTGCAATTAATACTCTAAATACTGGATTTCATTACTTTTCAATGCACTGGAGCACTTTATTACTGGATAAGTTAATCAAATACATCTGAAGACTTTCCTGCTTATAAATATAATGGTAAATTTATCTTTTCTGTACAAAGCCCTACAGCAAAAATAATGTTAAAGATGCGCAGGTTAAGTGGATTGGCTGTGCTAAATTAACCTTTAGTGGCTAAAGATTTGTAGGTTAGGTGAATTAGCATGGGTTTATGGGAATAGGACGGGGTGTAGGTTTTGCCTGGGTCAGATGGTCTTTCACAAAGTTAGTGTAGACTTGATGGGCTGAATGGCTTCCTTCTGCACTGTACAGATTTCTCTGACTCTATAACAAACTTAACTTAAAATATGGCATTACATTATGACATGTGAAGTTAGCAATTATTTTTAAACTTACTTGTCAAAAGTTTACCAACTCCAGAACTGGCCTCCCTTATAACTCACACAGCCTGAGCTGATGTGAACTATGTCCTTTCCAGAAGTTTCCAGAAGTCTGGGCAACACTATGAAAATTACTGGGGGTAGGGTGGTAAAGCATGGGGTGGAATTTGAAATCAACACTTCTGCAATCGATCCGGTAGTTTTGGGATTGCTGCATGTGGGCTTGCAGCATATTCCCTTATCCTGTGACCACGAAAATACAGGAATGGGGGGAGGAACCTTGGAATCAAGTTCCACCCATCCCTTTCCCAACTACTTGATGCAGGTTTGCCCTAAGTGAGGAGAGCAAAACTCAGTCCAGTGATGGAAGACTTAGAGAAAACTAAGTTGATTAGAGAAGCAACATGATTTGTAAAGGAGCGGCTTAATTCAATTTTGAGGAAGGAACTATTCACAGCAGTATTTGCATTTGTATTTATATAGTGTTTTTCCTGACAGCAGGGTATTGCAAACAGCTTTACAGCCAACTTGGTACTTTTGGAGATAGGGTTACTATTGTAATATAGAAAATGTAGCTCACTGGGTAATATATATGGATGTGGTATATATGGATTTGGCTTATATGAACTTTCAGAAGGAATTTAATAGAGTTCCACATGAGAGGCTACTAGTTAAAACAAGGCTTATGCAACTGAAGGCAGATTTTTAGGGTTCCAGTTAGAGTGATAAGGTAATAGCAAACATTGAGTTGTGATAGTGAACGTGCACTTGAATTGCAAGAAAATGACTAGTGGCATCCCATATGCATCTATGCTGGGACATCAATTATTTACTGGCAAACAGTTTGCATTTAGAAAGCAATCACCAACTTGGCACAAATTGCATGCAAAATTCCATCCATTTTGAGAAGAGTTTTTTCTCTGTTGAGTTTCCTCTTAAATGTATTTGCATATTCCCAAATGCAAAATCTGTCATGAATCAACATCATTCCATGGTGTTTTAATATGTGTTTTCAATATTCCTTGAAATATTTGAGCGGTAACTTGGACATTTGATCAGTACTACTAAAGATTAAGACCAAGAAAGTGTATTTAATTAGTGTCAACCCCACGTGCAAAGTAACTGATTTTAAAATGGCTTTAAAAAATAATACAGAACAATTTCTTCATTTGAGTACAGTAATAGGTGTTACTGAACTTCAAAAAAATCCAAAACCTTTTAAAACGTCTCTTGATGTCCATTCAAAAGAACCAGCTTAGCTTTTACATCTGTCTTGAAGGTGTGTAAATGATAGCCATTATATTTAATTCATCCTGGCAGTATGGTCAATGTTGTGTGTGGGGCCTGCTTCTAATACAGTATTGTTTAAACTAACACAGAAATTCACCATCAGCTTGTCAAGAGTGGTTAAGAGTGAACAATACAGGCTGGCCGAGCCAGTGATACCGACATTGAGTGACCAAATAAGTAAAAAAAAGTTCACAGAACATGGGAACTTGATTTACGTAGAACATAATTTGTGCTTAAATTTTGCCATCCTTTGCTCTGTTTACGCTAATTTCAGTAGAAAAAAATAATACACCCAAGCAGAAACTCTATCCCATTATAATTATTGATGACTTAGGTAATGCAATAGGGAGCAATTTATCCAAGCTTGCTGATGATACTTGATTAATAACAAGGTAAGTATTGTAGACGGGAGCGTAACATTATAAAGAGATGAACAGATTCAGTGAGTGGGCAAAAGTGGCAGAGGGATTTCAATGCAGGTCATTGATTGACAAAAAGGGATTCATGTGAATTTTATTTAAATTCTGAAAGGCTGGGGACGTTGAAGGTTGAAAGAGATTTATGGGGTTCATGTACACAGACCACTAAAATGTAGTAAGAATGTGTAAGAAGATCAGGCTAGGTTGATTGGCCATGCTAAATTTCTCCCCAGTGTTAGATGGATTAGTAGGATAAATATGTGGGGTAATGGGGCTAGAGCCAGAGTGGGATTGTTATCAGTGCAGGCTTGGTGGGCCAAATGGCCTTCTTCTGCACTGTAGATATCGATTCTATGCAAAATGCAAATGGAATACCAACATGACTCAACATACAGAGGAAGACTTTTCATGACAGCTGTACAAAGCCCTGGTTGAATCAGATCTGGAGCAGTTCAAGCACTATAGCTTAAAATGCATATAAATGGTCCTTGAAGGTAGATTGACTATCGTGTTACCAAGGTAGTGGTGGGGGTGGTGACAGTCTGGAATGCATTGCCTGGGAGGGTCTTAGGTTGCCTCACATCCTTTAAAAAGTACCTGGATGAGCACTTGACACATGATAACATTCAGGGCTATTCAGGATGCAGGTAAATGGGATTAGGTAGGTAGGTTAGGTGGTTTTCACATGTCAGTGCAGACTCGATGGGCCAAAGAGCCTCATCTGTACTGTATGATTCTGTGAAGATTCAGAAGATTAGATTATGAGGAGGGATTACATAAACAAGGTATTATTTGGAATAAAGATGATAAACAAGTGACTTGATTGAAGTTGTAGAATTTTGAAGAGAATTGGTGACATAGGTGAAGAGAAATGTTTTCCATTGGTGAAAGAGCCAAGGCCAAAGGGACATAGCTTCAAAATCAGATACAGGCCATTCAGGAGAGAAAGTTAGAAAGCACATCTTTATGCAAGGGGTGGTGGAAGTGTAAGGCTTACTCCCCCAAAAGCCATTGAAGTTAGCTCAATTAATAATAAATCTGACATCAATAGATTTTGTTCTCCAAGAATATAGATTGGTATGGAGCTAAAGTTCAATACTTTAGTAGTTGTGGTCATGGGATGCCTTATTGCTCCATCTCAAAGTGATGCAGGCACTGTGCAAACCTGGCTTTCAAGAGTGTTGAATAATTACCTGAAAATAAAAATACAGGGTTATGGAGGAAAGACGGGAGTGCATTGTTGTTGAAGAAAGCCTGCAACGTTCAGTCGCTAGGTATACGTGGAGAGACAGTTAATTGGATTAGACATTGGATCAATGGAAGAAGCCAGGAAATAGTAGTGAAGGGTTGCTTCTCTCAGTGGAGGCCTATGACTAGTGGTGTGCCACAGGCATCAGTGCTGGGTCCATTGTTGTTTGTCATCTATATCAATGATCTGGATGATAATGTGGTCAATTGGATCAGCAAATTTACTGATGATACAAAGATTGGAAGAGTAGTGGACCATGAGGAAGGTTTTCAAAGCTTGCAGAGGGATTTGGACCAGCTAGAAAAATGGGCTGAAAAATGGCAGATGGAGTTTAATGCAGACAAGTGTGAGGTATTGCACTTTGAAAGGACAAACCAAGGTAGAACATACAAGGTAAATGGTCGGACACTGAAGAGTGCAGTAGAACAGAGGAATCTGGGAATACAGATACATAATTCCCTAAAAGTGGCCTCACAGGTAGATAGGGTTGTAAAGAGTGCTTTTGGTACATTGGCATTTATAAATCAAAGTATTGAGTATGAGAGTTGGAATATTATCGTGAGGTTGTATAAGATATTGGTGAGATTGAATTTAGAGTATTGAGTGCCGTTTTGGTCACCTAATTACAGAAAGGATATTAATAAGGTTGAAAGAGTGCAGAGAAGGTTTACAAGGATGTTGCTGGGACTTGAGAAACTAAGTTACAGAGAAAGGTTGAATAGGTTAGGACTTTATTCCCTGGAGCGTAGAAGATTGAGGGGAGATTTGATTGAGGTGTATAAAATTATGATGGGTATAGATAGAATGAATGCAAGCAGGTTTTTTTGACTGAGGCTAGGGGAGAGAAAAGCTAGAGGACATAGGTTAAGGGTGAAGGGGGAAAAGTTTAAAGGGAATATTAAGGGGAGGTTCTTCACATAGAGAGTGGTAGGAGTGTGGAATGAACTGCTAGATGAAGGGATGAAAGCGGGCTCACTTTTAACATTTAAGAAAAACTTGGACAGGTACATGGATGAGAGGGTTTGGAGGGATACGGTCCAGGTGCAGGTCAGTGGGACTAGGCAGAAGAATGGTTTGGCACAGCCAAGAAGGGCCAAAAGGCCTGTTTCTGAGCTGTAATGTTCTATGGTTCTAATTAATGACCTAAATTCAGTTTTAAAACTTGCAGATGACATAAAACTTGGAAGTGTTGTGAAATGAGGTGGGTAGCATTAACGTCAAGAGGACACAGACAGACGGTTGGACAATGGAGAAGTGGTACATGGTGTTCAATGCAGTGATGTAGGAAGTGATGTGCTTTGGATTGAAGAATGAGGAGAGCAATATAAAATAAGGGTGTAGTTCTAAAGGGGGTGCAGGAACAGAGACATGAAGGTGTATGACACAAACCTTTGAAGGGGGCTAGACAGGTGGAAAAAGCTGTTAATAAAGCAGAAAGGATCCTGGGCTTTATAATTAGAGGCAAAGAGAACAAAAACAAAGAGGTTACAGTGAACCTTTATAAAACTCTAGTTTGGCCTCAACTTGAATATTGTGACTGATTCTAGACAATGCAATTAAGAAGGTAGATGAAGATATTGGTCAATACAGAAAAAAAATGAAGAGAGCATTTCTGCAGATTAGAGGCTTTGGATAGATGGTGAACATTAAAGAAGAGAAAGTTGCAAGGAGTTTTGATCGAGGTGTTCAAAATCTTGAAGAATCTGAGTTGAGAAGAGAGAAACTGTTGGAATTGTTGAGAACTGATTTAAAGTGAATGGCAAAAGAATCGATGGTGACACAGGAAAAACCTTTTTGCACTGAGGAGTCAGGATCTGGAAATTAATGCCTATGGAGTGTGGTGATGCAGAATCAAACCTGGCTTTTACAAGAGTGTTGAATAATTATCTGAAGATAAAAATACAGGGTTATGGAGGAAAGACTGGAGTGCATTATTGTTGCAGAAAGCCTGCAGAAACATGATGGGCCAAATGGCCTCCTTGTGTGCATAAACCATTCTATGATTTTCAATCCCCTCAGCCACTCCTTCCTATCTAATTCCTCTCAAACCCCCGATGCTGAATTTGTCACATGCCAGGATATCAGATTCCATCCCACTCCATCCGCCGCCATTCTCCTGCAATGCCCAATTCCCCTCTCTCCAGCCCCCTTGTTGTGACCTCCCATTCATATTCCAATGATGTTCCAATCCCTGCACCCGCCACTCCCCACTCCCCCACCATCTCCCCTGCACTGTTGAGCTTGCCCGACATCAGCTACCACTTTCCAGCTTGGCAGGCAATCCAAGATAACGACTCTGTTATTCAACCTGGCTGTCAGCTGAGAATGCTGTCGAATCAATTCAAAATAGGTCCTGTTGCTACTTCTGCCAGAACCTGTGGGCAAAAGCCTTACATTTGGATTTCCTGTCCGAAAATCCTTCCCCGATACCCATTCCCCCAGACCCAATCTTCCTCAAGCTACGAGTAGGTCTTATCCATTCTTTTGCATTTAGTGGTTAATTTTCCATTTTACTTGTATACTGCAGCACTGAAAAGCACAGTTTAAAATAGAAATGTGATTGGTGCTGGTGCTAGGGAACAATTTCTAACACTATGGTAACGACTCAACTTGCCAATTTACAATGTAGTTCCTTATTCTTACTTTAACAAAAAATAGGTGAGACAGAGATGAACTCTTGACACTTTCATAATGCATAATGAAAAAAAAACAGACATAATAAGACATTTAATAATTTTTCCTTCCCATATACTTCTAAATCTAATTTTTACATGAGCGCATTTTACAATTTATACATCTGAAAATTAATTAACTTTTTGTTATAACAACATCATAGAAGTATTTTCTAACTGGCTCATATTTAATATTTTAAATTTAACAATCTGTATTCCATTTCAGATGATAAAAGATAAGATAATCCACAGTGAGAAATGGCAATTTGCCTCATTAAGCCCACTTCATTGAGAATCCAAAACTACTTATTCTATCCATGTTACAACCACCAATACTCATTGAGACCCCGCTATAAAACAGTAAAGCACATCTAACATTCAATCTGCTGCGTTAAGCTCCTTCACATTCCATGTGCAGAAACAATTGTTGACCACCTTGGTGATTTTATTTGCATCCTTCAGTTCTGATTTTCTATTCAATCTTGAGGATGTTAAATCTCCCACGCTTAGAAAATTATGATGTTCTCCAGTGCTCCTCAACTGCCCACACAACTCCCTGTATTCCTGTTCATCTGGCACTGGGGCTCTATAATAGTTATCAATTTACTACCCTTACCACTGACTTCCATTCATATTATTTCAAAATTATTTCCTCCTGCTCCTACATCCGCCCTGCCTTAAACATTCCTTATTAATGAGGCAACTTTCTACCTCTATTTGTCATCTTTTCTCCCCCCAGAATGTTTTATAGCCTTCCAGCTGCTGTATCTGACCAACTCCTCCCTCTTCAGGCTTGTTTTTGAGAATCACAGAATGGTTACAGCACAGAAGGAGGCTATTTGGTCTGTTATATCTCTGCTGATGTTCTGGAAGAGCAACTCACCGAGTCCCATTCCCCTCTTTCTTCCCCATAGCCCTTCAAAATATTCTCTTCAAACAGTTCACCAATTCGCTTTGAAAGCCACAGCTGAATTTTCCTCCATTCGTCTCAGGGAGAACATTCTGAATCCAAAACTTTTATACAATGAAAAAGGATTTTCGTCAAATATTAATATTCTTAATGGTTGCATATAACTCCAAAACCAGTGTCCTATTCTTGGTGCTTCATGCATGTTTTATAAAAAGTATTTTAAGTTTACCTTTACAATACTGCTGTTCTATTTACTTTTTCTGTGATAAGTAAAATGAATTACTATCATTTAGCTTAGATGGAGTCTTTCCTGTCAAATGCTTTCCTCCACTTCAGAACTTGTCCAAATTTTCTAGGGTTCTGAAATCCTCCCTTCAACACATTCCGACAGTCAGACAATGAGCTATCCAAGCTAGGTCTCTTTAAAGAGCGTGTTGTGATTAATCTTGAAATTACTATCTGACTTAGTTACTAAGGACGGAAGTGTGATGGTGGGCAGAATAAGCAGCACATTTCCCACTGGCTGGCATAGCTACTTCCTGCGTCAGAATATCCACTTCTCAGGTCAGTATATATGTATCCATGTTGAATCTTGCGGTGATGCAGGCTGGGATTTGTCCTCATTGGACCATCTTTCCAGGCTTCATATCTAAATCGCACCCATGCACATCATTAACCCTCCAGCCCAGGACTGGTCATGGCAAGTGATGGCCAGGGAACTCATGAAGCCTACTGTTCCCAATTTCATTTGATATGATTTGATTTGATTTATTATTATCACATGTATTAGTATACGGTGAAAATTATTGTTTCTTGCATGCCATATAGACAAAGCATACTGTTCATAGATAAGGAAAAGAGAGAGTGTAGGATTAGTGTTACAATCATAGCTAGGGTGTAGAGGAAGATCAACTTAGTGCAAGGTAGGTCCATTCAAAAGTCTGATGGCAGCAGGAAAGAAGCTGTCCTTGAGTCGGTTAGTATGTGACCTTAGACTTTTGTACCGTTTTTGCGATGGAAGAAAATGGAAGAGAGTACGTGTGGGGTGCTGGGGGCTGCATGATAGAATGGATAGAATGCGTGACAGAATGTGGCTTGAACTGGAATCTGAGCACAGTCACGGAAAAATATTTACAATCACTGCTTGGGTTTCTGGGAAGACTGTGAAGTGTGGAGGTCTGAACGACACTAACTTTTTTTTTGCTCTATATGATTCCTGGTGGAAAACCAGTATCCAGCAACCGGTGACAGATGCACTTGTAAATTAAGGAGAAGATAACGCAACGAAGACCAACGTTACTGACGCTCAAAACGTTCACAACTTTTGTAGTTTTTTTGTGACAATATGCTGGGGCACTTCTCGATGTGGTTGTGGAATGCTGGGACATTCTTCATCTTTATGATGGCAGAAGGAAGTCCACCACCTTCAGCGTGCCAGATTGGGAGCGGTCCACCACGGTGGTCAGTGCCAATGCTCCTCAGAAGAGGACCACAGTCCAGCGCAGGAATAGGATGAATGATCTCATCTGCTCCACCAGGGCAAGTCAACTTTTCTTCCGTCTCAGCTCAACAGTCTCACAAACCCATCAGCCATTTGTGGGAATACAGTCCACAGGGATCCCATACACAATGCATACCACCACTGATTCTCTCTCCCAAACACTTTAATATCTTCATCTCTTTTCACATCCTATGCAGCTTGCATTCTCAGCCCTTACCTAGTTCCAGTCAGTATCCACAGAGGTGCTGATCCTTATTGTCCATCTTATCATCTGTCCTGTTCACAACCTGTCCATTTGTCTTTACACAGGAGAAACTCATCCACACCTAAAGGGAGAAGTGTCAGATTGGAGAGCGATGCCTAAGCTCAGGATCCTCATTTTCTTTCATCAGCCTGTGGCATAGTTGGTGAGCAAGGACCAGGACTGTGTTTGCACCAATGTCTACTAGTGAGAACCCATTAAGAGTTCATGGGCCGTGTAATGAAAACTGAATGCTCTGTACTGTTGCTGACTATGCAGCTAATCACTCATTGGCTCTGCTTTCTTTAACAGGCACGAGCAGGGAAAGGAAGAAACCCACCAACAGCCAGCACCCCCCACCCCAGCCCTCACACTGCCTCAGATAGAATCCTGAGGACCCACTCAATGTACAGCCATCACAGCATGCACCCTTGCCCTCCATCAGCCCTGTCATCCAAGCTCAAAACGTTGGTCACGCTCAAAACATTGGCTCTATTCTCTCTCCACAGATGCTGTCAGATCTGCTGAGATTTTCCAGCATTTTCTGTTTTTGTCATTCTGAGAACTGCCAGCCAATCCCAAACCCCTCTGCTTGTGAATCCCATCAGATGCAGTTCCACAGACTGAGGAGGATGCACCTGCCTCAAAGCAGGAATCTCAAAGCAGGCCGGACCTTCCAGGCTTTGGTCCTCCAGAAGATGTCCACCATGGCCACCACAGACAATAGGATGTAGTGGTCAGCAGGATTCCTCCATCTCTGCTGTGGATGGAGGAATCAAGTTGGGGAAGCACCTGGACACAGTGGTAGGGTAAGGAAAATTAAGAAATACTATGTGCATAAAGATAGTGTGGCTGTCCACACTCTGTACAGAATTTATACTAATGTAAATAGATTTTGATTCATGCCACTCCTCATGTGTATGCCTCTTCTAATGAAACACACAAGTTTCCTTCCCCCCTGCCAGATGTCCCATTGTCTGCCCTCAGCTCCATGTTATCTAGATCCATCTTGCTACAGAGGCTGACCTTGCTCTGTGCAGTATCAAAATACCTGAAGTCTCTGCCTCTAAGTAAGTTGTGATTGGCAAAGGCATATCTGAGACATTTTTCAGGAGTTCATATCACATTGTTTCAGGAGTTTAGCATTATGGAAGCTGCTTTGGTTTCCTGATGCTGCTGCATTGTAGCTTGCTCAATGTGGATCTAACAACATTGAAAAGATAACACTTATGGAGTTGGTGCATCTTTCATTCACTTTGGCCAGCCTTGGGTAAGTCTTACATATGAACCCAAATTCGGGACACATATGCTCTCTTGTCATAGTGCAACATTATCTTATGTCCATATGCACATCTAAACATCATCTCAACATAAGCCCCCACATTCCCATCTCCATGATTTATTGCTACATGTCTGGCTGGCAGATGTTGAATCTTGTGATTCCTGCTAGATGGCTAAGACGGGACCTAGGGGTTGTGTGCAGAGGCCCAAGGTGCCTGACATGGACATGTGAGGATGCAGTGCTGGACCTGGTCTGGCTAGCACCTCATCACATTAACCCTCTGCCATCTCTGAGATGGTCACTTTACATGGTAATATACAACTTACCATCGCATCGGCATGCCTGGGTTGCATGTGCCAGACTGTTACAATGAAAATGTGGAGGTCTCAGATGGATCAGAGTGAGTTTCTGAGACAGCTGATGTGTGCTGTTTATTATGGACGATTGGGGTCCTTAAGGTCCAGATAGCAATTGTTTTCATTTGGACCCCCAAATACTAAGGCAAGGCAGCATGGGATATTGGGAGACTCCAACCAGAGACATGGTCATGAGTGCTTGACTGATATCAGGCTGAACTGCTCCTGAGGGTTTCACAGTCCATTGAAAGGTAAGCTAAAGTGCAGTCTCACATCCATTACTGAGAGTTACAGATGACTGTGTCCTGAAGAAATATCTAATGCTAGAGTGAGTATGATGATGAGGTCTGAAACTTGTCATGCCTGAATGATTGCTAGTGTCGATAAATGCAGAGCAGATTGAATATAAACCTCACACATGAAGGTGAGAACCACTGAAGTGCCTTGCTACACTGCAGGCACTACGTGTGAACATTGAGGATTGCCATGCTGCCTCTCCCACTTGAAAGCTACAGTGGAATGTTGGCAAGATGTTTGAAGAGGCCCCACCATTTAAGCTCTGTGCACAATGCCACATCGTTGGAATGAATACAGAGCAGCCACGAGACTGCCCTCACTTCCAAGGGTGAGGAAAATATTTTGCAAGATAGTCACTCCTTATTCTGAGATGAATATGCAGCAGTAACCTGACTAGGATCACAGCCAGGGTGGACCCAGCATGGAGGGCACTGCTGAGAGAGGTTCAGATAGGCTCATCACCATCATCCTCCTGGTAGTTCGAAGTGTGTCATATGCACACCTGCCTCATTCTTCCATGCTGCATCCGCTTCATCCTCAGCTTCCTCATCAGCTTCGAGCTCAGCCCTCTCGACGTCCTTGTCATTGAAGGTGTGGTGGAGCTTCTCCATCTCCCCAATCACTCTCCTTCTTCCCCCTGTAATCCTCATCCTATAGTTATTGTGCTTTATATCCTTGTCCTCCTATAAACTGTTTGATATTGATGCCCCATGAGACCATTGACTGCCTTCCCACCTACCCCTCACATGACCAGTTCCCCACCTACAGGCTGCTGGTGCCTCCCCTGAGTGTTACTGTTCTACATGCAGTCCTGTATCAAGCCATCATCCCCCAGAGCAGATATGTGAGAGGGCCTGACCATGTGCTAAACATCATGCCGGGCACAACAGACACAGATCTAACTGGTCCTCACCCTCCCTGAATTAGGAATGTAGCCATGCACAGACCTATAAATTGTAGGGCAATTGCCCAGAACTCTCTCTGTTTTCTGGTCTTGAATAAATCACACTCCCATAATTGTGCATCTTGCTAAATAGAGCAATGGATCAGTGTTCACATCATACCCTCCACCAGTCAAAAAAGATTCAAATTACTTACCTGCCTTCGCGCCGGTTTTCAGTGTGGTCTGACCAGTGACTGTTCGCTGGCTGTGGGAGATGTGCATGTGTTCTTGGCACATACGCTAGTCCTGGAACAAGGCCAACAATGCACATCTCCCACCCCAACCCACCAGAAAAGTTGTGGGTTGCGACGGGACAATCGTGGCCACTGTTTCAGTTTCATTTTAAAATATTAACAGTTGCTGCCTGGGCTGCCTGAAGAAAACAGTGTTGCTCTATTTCTTTCTCCAAAGGCTTTTGAAAGCTCTAAAGCCTGTTAACCTAAGTCACAACAAGTCTTGCTAACTAACTTTAAAGAGATGTTTTGAGTTTATAAGAGAAATATAGCTTGAATTGGAACTGAGTGCAATAGGTTCGCAGTTAAAACTTGTACCTTGTCATGTTTAAGTATTGTTCAATTGTTAAAGGGTAAGCTAATTTATTTGTTATAATTAAACTGCATTATTCAATAAAGTTTGTTTTGATAAAAGCTTTCCAGTTTGTCAGGAATATTGCATCTGAATTGAAACAACTTATCCTCACACTAATGCCAAAACGGATGGAAACTTATTACGGTCTAATCTGGCTTCATATGAGGACACTAACATTGCTTACTGGTTGTTCTTATCCATAGAAAATGTTCACTTCCTTCTCCTCTGTGACCTCTCTTTCAGAAACCTCGATTCTATGATTAGGCTCAACTCTCTTTCTGTAAATATAAAACCCATCTTCTTTTTAATCAGTCAGCTTCTCATAGCTCAAAATTGTAATTGATTCTTGTGAAATAAAGAGGGAGTTAAGTTTTTTCATTGTTCAACAGGTTCTCTGCCTGTAACGATGTGCCTGTGCCTGTAACTGAAGAGGGTGAAAAATGAATGCAGCAACCATTGATATAGGGCAGAGTAAATGAGAGATCAATTTCTGGATTATGGTGCTATAACTGCACTTCAGGCTAATTATTTTGTCTGATACTCATATTTTGTGCCAGTAAATTAAACCTCTTATAAATTACAATTATAGTTGGTTCATTGGCATCAACCAAGCAATTATAATGTACAGCTGGCGATTCATTGACATTAAGCTTCAACAACATCATTTACTGAAAGATTCACTTGACAAAGGAATATATTGATTCATAACATTTGAAGTGAGCTTAGCATACATGTAAATCATTGTCCTGTTCAAATATACACACTCATACCAAACTCCTTGACAAACTGCTACATAAGTAAAATGTTTAATATTTGATCTAATGAATGCTGTTTCAAATGAATCAACAGCAAAACTATTCCAGCAGTCAACATCGCACAAACTCAGCAAACAACAATTGTTTTCAATAGAGGACAATCTGAATGGCACTGATATTCAAAACAACAACTTGGGCTATATAGTTTTTTTTCACTCAGCAACACATCCTACATAATTCAGAAGATCATTATCAAAAAAATATTTGACACCAAGCCACACAAGGTGATATTAAAGTTTGGTCAAGGAGTTTTAAGGTGCACCTTAACACAGATAAAGAGATGGTGAGCCTGAAGAAGAGCATTTCAGAGCCTAGGGTGTTGGCAGCTGAGAGGAGGGCCACCAATGATGGAGCAATCAAAACTGAACTGTGCAAAAGGCCGAAGATGGAGCTGTATGGGGATCTTGGATGGTCTCAGGGCAGGAGGGTGTTACAGAGATGGAAGGGACAATGCCATAGAGGGGTTTGAAAATAAAGATGACAATTTTAAAATTGAGGCATTGTAAGACAAGGAGCCAACTAGGAATCTAAAAGTTAACAGAGTTTGGTAACTGAGTTTGGTGCAAGTTAGAATAGAGGAAACAGTTTTGGATGAGTTCAAGCTTTTGAGCCTGGAAAATGTGAGGCCAGCCAGGAGAGCACTGGGAGAGCACTGGGCTGACCAACCTAAATTTGACATGGCTCTGACAGGTTTAGATAAGGTAAACAAAGAAAAGCTTTTCCCATCAGATGATTGTACATGACTACTGGGCACTGATTTAAGGTTTTGGCTAAGAAATATCTGAGGGATTTGAGGAAGAATGATTTTACACAATGACCTGGAATTTGTTACTTGCAAGGGTGATAGAACAGAGTAGTTCAATGATCTCAAAAGCAAATATTAATGGCCATTGAAAGGAAATACACTTGAAGCACTGGGGGACAGAGCAGGAGACTGGGACTGACTGGATTCCTTTACAGATAGCAAGCACAAGTAATCTGGCATCCTTCTGTGCTGTGATGTCATGGATTATTGTCATGGTCTCAGGAAAAGCAATTCAAGTCCATTCCCAACTTCTGAAACCCAAGCCCACCCCTCAATCCCATTCTAGGCATATTTTTGTCTTTAAGAGACATTGCCAAGGAGGGTTCAAGCTTTACGAGCCTCATAGAGGAGTGTGGATATAATGGTTGGCTGGCTAGATTGCTGGCCCCAATTCTCAGGGACAGCAGCCCAACTCCCAACATCCTTCATATGCCCCCTAAAACTCACCCTTACCTTTCCATACCGTCTCCATGGCTGCTCATACTCCTGTGCCCCCTCTATGCCCCTTCATACCCCATATCTCCTCCAAGGGGAAATGGTGGTGTAGTATTAATGTCAGTGAACTAATAATCCATTTGGATTGGGCCATGGCTTCAAATCCCACCAAGGCAGCTGTTGGAATTTAAATTTAATTAATAAAGGCTGGAATTGAAAGCTAATCTCAGGAATGGTGACAATGAAAGCACCATCAAATGTTTTAAAGACCTAGCTCATTCACTAAGCCTTTTGGGGAAAGGAAATCTGCCATCTTATCTGGTCTGGCCCACATATGACTCCACTATAATGCCATTGATACTTAATTACCCTTTGAAATGGCCTCACAAGCCACAATTCAAGGTAAGCAAGAAATGCTGGCCTTTGCTGGCATTGCCCAAATTCCATAAATAAAAAAAACCTCCATCTGCTCTCTATGCTTGCATGCGTTCTCCATAGTGACTTACCCAATATTCACTAGAACATAGAACATAGAACACTACAGCGCAGTACAGGCCCTTCGGCCCTCGATGTTGCGCCGACCATTGGAACCAATCTAATGACCCTCTAACCTAAACTATTCCAATATTATCCATATGCCTATCCAATGACCATTTGAATGCCCTCAAAGTTGGCGAGTCCACAACTGCCGCAAGCAGGGCATTCCACACCCTTACTACCCTCTGAGTAAAGAACCTACCTCTGACATCCGTCCTATAATTATCACCCCTCAATTTAAAGCCATGTCCCCTCATGTTAGCCATCACCATCCGAGGAAAAAGCCTCTTACTAATCCTCCCTATCTAATCCTCTGATCATCTTGTATGTCTCAATTAAGTCACCTCTTAACCTTCTTCTCTCTGACAAAAACAGCCTCAAGTCCGTCAGCCTTTCCTCATAAGACCTTCCCACCATACCAGGCAACATCCTGGTAAACCTCCCCTGCACTCTTTCCAATGCTTCCACATCTTTCTTATAATGCGGCGACCAGAATTGTAAGCAATACTCCAAGTGCGGCCACAGCAGTTGTAACATGGCCTCACGGCTCCGAAATTCAATCCCGCTACCAATAAAAGCTAACACACCATACACCTTCATAACAACCTTATCAACCTGAGTGTCAATTTTCAGGGAGCTATGCACATGTACACCAAGATCTCTCTGCTCGTCAACACTACTAAGAGTCCTTCCATTAGCCCTATATTTTGTAATCCTGTTACTCTTTCCAAAGTGAGTCACCTCACACTTTTCCGCATTAAACTCCATTTGCCACCTCTCAGCCCAGCTCTGCAGCTTATCTATGTCCCTCTGCAAACTATAACATCCATCCTCATTGTCTACAACTCCTCCGACTGTAGTGTCATCCGCAAATTTACTAACCCATCCTTCTACACCCTCATCTAGGTCATTTATAAAAATGACAAACAGCAGTGGCCCCAAAACAGATCCTTGAGGTACACCACTTGTAACTGAACTCCAGGTTGAATATTTCCCATCAACCACCACCCTCTGTCTTCTATCAGCTAGCCAATTCCTGATCAGAACTGTTAAATCACCCTCAATCCCATGCATCCGTGGGCAGACTTGCAGAGCTTTGACTTTGAAATTGACATTAACTCTAACAATCTAAGATTGTGAAATTCAAACACACTTCATGCTGAAGAAAACTCTCAATCAGAAAGCCATTCGAAAAAATTTAAATTTCTTCAAAAAGCTCATCTGTTGTGAAAAGAAACAAACTCTTAGTCACTTTGCACCCATTAGAGGTAGATAAGACTTTAATAACCTCATAAAAACCATTAGTCAAACTATGAATGCATTTGCCTTTTGAGATAACTGGTTCTGGAGCTTTCAAAACTCAGCCAAACTTTCATAATAACCCCATCGATCAGAATAAACCCTTAAAAATGAAAAATAACTGGCCTCTTTTTTCTCTATATTGTACCAGATGTCCTGTCAACAAAAATAGGCCAGGAGTAGGTGATTGCATTTAATTCCTCCATGGGAAAGCTATTGAATTTTTAAAAAAACATTTAAAATGCCTTGGGCATTTAAGCCACTTCAAATTACTACATGACATATCCCAAGCAGTTTTTAATGGATAAGAGAACTTTCCTAATGGGAAAAATGCTTGACTGCCACTTAACACTTATATAATACTGTTTAATGTAAAAGTCAACCTATCTTTACAGGACAAAGCCCTGTGATGAATCAATGCATTTGAAATATATCTATATTACAAGACAGCATTTACAGGAACATTTCAAGTTGTCAAAACATTCTAACACTTAATTGTCAGAATGTTCACAACTCAGCAGGTTTCCCCCAGTGGTCACAAACTCTCCAATGGAGTACATTTATTTTACTTCTAGTACTTGCACCAACAAACAAAAACAGCTTGGGGATTGGGGTGAGTGTGTGGGGAAACAGGAGTAGGAAGTTAAATTTCCTATACGGTTTAAAATAGTGACCCCAATCTCAAAAGCTGTGCAAGCGGGCTTAAGGCCCACAGCCATCCATGAAGAGGCCACACAAGACTAGTGCAGGCTGGGAAACGTACTTGTTCTAACTTTCGACCCGAAGCAGTGCAGGAAGGAAAATTTGTCAAATTTACTGTGGAATCATCAGCTTTGAAAATGTTTGTAAAGAAATGTAAATTTTAATTTTCTTGAATAATAGGAAATATATGCCCATGTGATCTGGCAACTCTTGATCTGGAAACGCTACCAACATGCTGGAAGTTAACCTACAAAAGCTGAGTGGCTGTAGATGCAGATGAGAGCTGCAGACAAAGGAGAGTTGCAGGCTAAGGAGAGCAGAAAAGTCACATTTGCAACCTCACTCATTTGCCTTTCACTCTACCCTGTCATCTACCCACCTGGCATACAAACCATCACCCACTTCCCTGCCCTGATACCCCCTCAGCCTGCCACCCTGTGTCAACACCCACTTACCTTAAACACTTACCTTCTCTGTCTAGCATCTCAAAGTGGCTTTTGGACATTAAATTTACTGGTATATGGCAGCTAGTGCTATAAAATAAAGGGAATGGTTTGGCTTTCCTCAACAATCTTACACTATGGGAATTTACTCCAAAACATGCATGCTCCACATTTCTAAAGAGGTCCAGTTTGGAAGTCCAGGCGAGAAAAAGCTCTGCTGCAGAGTAAGAAAATAAGAACAGATGGTGTTTTGGTACCTGGGCATGACTTAATTACACTCTACATTAGAACCTTCCAGAAAACTGATAAACTGGTGTAATACCAGACATCAGGTGACGTGACAATCTGAGGGAATGCATTGAAGACATGTCCGGGCACCTTATGGAATTTCACACCTTCTGATGTTAAGAACTGTATTAAAAGATTTCTGAAGTTGTATTGGATCTCACATTTGCATTTCCATAGGCTATTCTTTAAAGTTTATTTATTACTGTCTCAAGTAGGCTTATGCTAACACTGCAGTGAAATTACTGTGAAAATCCCCTAGCCACCACACTCTGGCGCCGATCTGGGTACACTGAGGGAGAATTTAGCATGGCCAATGCATCTAACCAGCATGTCTTTCGGACTGTGAGATGAAACCCCAGCAGACACGGGGAGAATGTGCAGACTCCTTACGGACATTGACCTAAGCCAGGAATCAAACCCAGGTCCCTGGCGCTGTGAGGCAGCATTGCTAATCACTGTACCATCATATCGCCCTTGTGCCACTGTGCCGCCCACCTCAAGTGGAGACAAAGTCTATTGAGACAATAGCTATAAGGAGGATGTTATCCTTCTCTCATCAAGATTTGTAATGAATTGTTCGAAGGAAATGGCTGGAACATTATAGGCCATAGGACATTGGAACAGCCTGTTCAGACAGATATCAGCTACACAAATGTCTTCTAAAAAATAATTATGGGGACTGAGGTCATGTGACTGGAATAAACATTTCTTGAATGTCTTTTATAGCAACAAACAAGCTGCTAATAAGTAGTCTGGGAAAAATTTGTCAAAAGGGCAATAAGACTCCTCTCTCTCCTTTCTTAATTTCAGGGCCATATCTCCAACATTGACTATGTGTGAGGAGGAAGTCCACACATCCTTATAAATGAGGCAGTATGTGCTGGGAAAGCTGTGGGTTCATGATCATTTTCTGCTGCTTTTACTTTTCATTCTATTCTCTCATTCATTCACTGACAGCAAATTATATTAAGTCCTTTATCAAGTCACTTCTACTTAAAGTTATTCATGAAGGCTGTTCAAAAGGACAGCATTGTAACTTGTCTTTTTCTTTGTTCAAAACATGGTGTAGGAAGTCATGTCATGCCAATATATCAGAACATTTCAGAACATTAGAGTCCTTGTATCCATCACAGACTCTAATTCTGACATAGACACCCCACAGCTCCCTCAGCGAACTGGAATGGAGCAATCTAGGTGGCACACACAACATGGTGAAGAGAAGAAGCTAGTGGTAGCCCAGGAAGAGGGGCAGAAATCTGTTACCTCAACACACAACTTGTGCCCTTTCTTGACTGATTTTGGGCATCTGGACCTCAAAGTATTTTCTCTTATAATGTTGTTTGACCATGGCCAGCAGTATGATCTATGATTCTGTGAGTATGCTGCAGATGGGTGGCTTCAATTGACATGTCCATGAGTCACATTGCACAGCCTTAAACAACAGTTCCTAAACTCAATTCCCCTCCTTGGATGTCCCTTGGAAGTTAAGGGACAACTGCCCTGGAACTCCCCACACCAGAACTCCGAGCTAAACTAATTCTTCCTACTGCAATAAAAATCTGGGGCAGTATCTTCCGTTGTGGACTGTAAGTTGTGAGGCAGGAACTGAGTTGAGAGTGACCGCCACTCAAGGGACAAACAGGAGGTCACACACTCTCACATTGTTGAGTTTATTTTTTATGTATGTGTGAGGAGCTAGGTGAATCTTGTGGTGACGTAAACAGGAACTTGCTGTCCTTACCCTTATATTGATGTACTGGAGGTCCAGCCGTCATCCTTGAAGGGAACCCGGACAGTCAATCATTCCCTATCAGCCAGAAACTCCAGGTTATTCCTCGAGAATATTGCACAGCAGACAATTTGTAACCCCATAGTTCAGCAATGCCTCTCTGTTCTCCTCCACACCATCCAGGAAAGAAGCTTTTGGTCTCCAGAGTTGGCAACAAGCAATCATCCTGTCTGTCCATGGCAACTTAGATGGAGGTAGCAGTGGAGGTTAGCACCCATATGAACCACAATAGAAATGCCTAGTCATGCAGAGAAAGGATAATTGATTTGGTGCTGTCTGCCATGCTAAGTGTCACCGAGAAGTACACCAGGCAATGTAAGTGTGCGAGTACCGAGTGATGTCAGATGGGAGTTTGGGATGCAGGATTCAGCAGCAGATGGGGCACGTGCACTGAATGTGTGTCCGTCACTTCATACTCAATGTTCTGTCAGTTGTAGACAGCCTGCTTGTTAATTACTTACTGGGGAGGGCTCAGCAGCTGCCATAGACATGCATGATCCTGAACTGTTTGTGCACCCATTGGGATAGTGCTTCATCCTTTGTCTGTCTGGCTGCAGGATAAGAATGTGTACCCCAAGGGAGCGAGCCACGACTGGCAGTAGATAGCTGGGTATCAGAGTTCTCACTATTACTGAGGAGATGGCTGCCAAACTAATCTGGGAGGACTGGACCCTTCAGTCATTGAAGACAAGACAGGATTCCTCGAGCTAGCCTGTGGGGATGCCTCCAGTTGTCAGATGTGCCAACAGAATTGGACATTGTTTTAGTAAGGGAGCCCGGTTAGGCATTCACTAAGTCTTTCTCTTCTCTATTCCAGGCACCAGCAATCAAAAGGGGGAAGAAAGGAATTCAGGTGACCCACAGCTCCATCTCCTCTGAAGATGACGATTTGAAATCCTCAGTGGATGCCACGGTGGTTAGCATTGCTGCCTCACAGCGCCGGGACCTGGGTTCAATTCCAGCCTCAGTTCAACCACCTCCCCACCACCAACACCACCACCCCTCTTCCTGCACCACACGCCCCTCCCCCCTCCACCCGCCTGCAGCTTCCCCCCCCCCCCCCCCCCACCCCGCCACCCACCCCAAGCCTCTTGCAAGTCAGGTTGAAGAGGTAACACCTGCAGGTATGCATAAGATTCTTGATAGGCCAGGGCCCACTAGGCCTTGGACCACCAGAGGACTCCCACCAAAGTCATTTTAGCCAACAGCTGTGGTGGAGGCAGGCTGTCTGCACCACAGCACTGGTTGGCAGGACTTCACCGCAGCATAGCAGTAGGAGAAGAAAGATAAATAAGTTTTTAAGGCGCATAGGTGTCATGGGTGGACAATTATTTTATTCAGTTTTGCTACTTGTAAATATAGTTCAGTTGCACTGTTTGGAAATGCCCTGGATTCTCCTGTTGTTGTGAGATGCTTCAATAGTTGTAGGTATTTCAGAATGTGCAGCTTACTCTGTCATCAGAGTCCAACAAAAACCTCCTATAGAGTTATTTCTCTCACATTGTGATTACTGCATATTCTGGCATGCTTAAACACTGGTCATAATTTGTGAGTGTGCATTCTGGGCACACCATGCAATCCATTAGTCGCAGCTTACCATGTCCTGAGTCCTGAGTGTGCTGCAAAGCCCTGTTACTGTTGCTGTTGCCCTGATGTGAGATGTGAAGAGGATGCAGAGTCCCTGAAGGAAACTAAAAGGCAAGGAGCAGCAAGGAACAATGTAGGTGTGGTTTGAGTATTAAAAGGGTGAAACAGTGGTCTGAAGAATAAGAAACCAGAGATTTCCTTAGATATCAGGAAAATGAGGAGGTGTGCACATTCAATTATTCCTGGCTGTCTTTGTTCAAATGTAATATTTTGAGCTGTGAGGGCTGCAGGTGAGAAAGAAACGGGCAAGTTGGCCTTGAAAGATTGAGTGTGTGATTAAAGCAGTGTGTATGCAAATAGCTAAACCCTTTGTGAGAGCTCACATGGAGAATTGTTCATAGAATCCCTGCAGTGCTGAAGGAGGCCATTCAGCCCATCGAGCCATTACTCCAGACCATCACCAGCATCTCCACATCTTTGTGATTCACAAAGATCTGGGATGCTGTAAACAAAAGGTGTGGGGAAGCTGTAAGCAAGTTGAAAATGCATTTGAAAGATGCAGCTGACTTCTTTTTTTAAGGTTAATTTATTATTGTCACAAGTAGGCTTACATTAACACTGCAATGAAATTACGACGAAAATTCCCTGGTCCAGCACCTGTTCAGGTACACTGAGGGAGAATTTAGTATGGCCAATACATCTAACCAGCACGCCTTTCAGGCTGTGGGAGGAAAATGGGGCAGCCGGATGAAACCCACATGCATATGGAGAGGATGTGCAGACTCCACACAGACAGTGACCCAAGCCAGGAATCAAACCCTGGCGGTGTGAGACAGCAGTGATAACAATTGTGCCAACATTTCTTATTCTGTTGTGCAGCCTTCAGCTTCTGCATGTTCTGTTTTGTATCCATGCTAAGCCTGACAACTTTTTTCCCCAATAAGAAAATAGTAGTTTCGACCAGCATTCTTAGAACATAAGAACATAAGAAATAGGAGCAGGAGTAGGCCATCTAGCCCCTCAAGCCTGCCCCACCATTCAATAAGGTCACGGCTGATCTGAAGTGGCTCAGTCCCACTTTCCCACTTTCTCCCCATAACCCTTAATCCCCTTGCCTACCAAAAACCTATCTACCCGCGTCTTAAATATATTTAGCGAGGTAGCCTCCACCACTTCAATGGGCAGAGAATTCCAGAGATTCACCACCCTTTGAGTGAAGAAGTTCCTCCTCAACTCCGTTCTAAACTGCCCTCCCCTGATCTTGAGGCTGTGCCCTCTAGTCCTGCTGTCCTTTCTGAGCGGGAAGAACCTCTCCACCTCTACCCTATCCAAACCTTTCATCATCTTATATGTCTCAATAAGATCCCCCCTCATCCTTCTAAACTCCAATGAGTACAGACCCAGTCTATTTAGTCTCTCTTCATAGTTCAACCCCCTCAACTTCGGTATCAGCCTAGTGAACCTCCTCTGCACTCCCTCCAAGGCCAAAATATCCTTGCGCCAGTGCGGTGACCAAAACTGCACACAGTACTCCAGCTGCGGCCTCACCAGTGCCCTGTACAGTTGCAGCAAGACCTCCCTACTTTTATATTCAATCCCCCTTGCTATGAAGGCTAGCATCCCATTTGCCTTCCTGATCACCTGCCGCACCTGTAGGCTGGGTTTTTGCGACTCATGCACAAGGACCCCCAGGTCCCTCTGCACCATAGCATGCTGCAGCTTTTCGCCCTTTAAATAGTAGTCCCCCTACTATTATTCCTGCCAAAGTGGATAACCTCACACTTGCCAACATTGTATTCCATCTGCCAGGTCCTCGCTCACTCGCTCAGCCTATCTAGATCCCTCTGCACAATTCTACACCCTCTGCACAATTTGCTTTTCCACTTATCTTTGTGTCATCAGCAAATTTCGACACCCTACACTCAGCTCCCTCCTCCAGATCATCTATATAAATGGTAAATAGCTGAGGTCCCAGCACCGATCCCTGGGGCACTCCACTAGTCACCAACTGCCAATCCGAATAGCACCCATTGACACCTACTCTCTGCCTCCTATTTAACAGCCAATCCTCTATCCACGCTAACACCTTACCCCCAACTCCATGCCCCCTACCCTTCTGTAACAACATTTTGTGCGGCACCTTATCAAACGCCTTCTGAAAATCGAGAAACACCACATCCACCGGTTCCCCTCTATCCACCGCACTAGACACATCCTCATAGAATTCCAATAAATTCATCAGACACGACTTCCCCTTAACGAATCCGTGCTGTGTCTGCTCTATCAAACAATTCTTCTCAAGGTGCCGCGCTATTTCTTCTTTGATGACGGATTCAAGCATTTTTCCTACAACAGACATTAAACTAACCAGCCTATAATTCCCTGCCTTTTGCCTGCTACCCTTTTTAAACAGCGGCGTAACATTAGCCGTTTTCCAATCTTCCGGCACTTCTCCGGAATCCAGCGAGGTTTGGAAAATAACCACTAAGGCATCCACTATCACCTCTGCCATTTCCTTCAGAACCCTGGGATGCATTCCATCCGGTCCTGGAGACTTGTCCACCATCAGTCTCACTAGTCTGTCGAGCACTACCTCTCTAGTGACAGTGATCGCATTCAGGCCCTCAACTCCTACCATCCTTCTATCTTTAATACCCGGCAAACTATTCGCGTCCTCCTCCGTGAAGATCAAAGCAAAAAACTTATTTAAGGCCTCAGCCATTTCCTCATCCCCACCACTAAATCCCCCCTCTCATCCTCTAAGGGTCCAACATTCACCCTAGCCAGCCTCCTCCTCTTTATATATTTATAAAAACTCTTACTATCCTTTTTTTATATTTAGCACTAGTTTGGCTTCATAGTCTATCCTTCCTTTCTTTATCAACTTCTTTGTCATTCTTTGTTGATTTTTAAACCTCTCCTAATCCTCTACTCGCCCACTACTTTTAGCCACTTATTTTACTGAGATTTTTATTTCTTATTTTACTGAGATTTTTATTTCTTATTTTACTGAGATTTTTTTTTTCCCTTCTGGATCCTCTAGGGCCTTAATGATGATATCTTTCTGTGTGGCATAGTGATGCAGCATCAGCACACAACAATATTCCTTTTAACTGCAGCAACTCTGTATTGCAGAACTCCCACAGAGCTAACCAGCCTTTTGAAGTGTTGCTTCAATACATTGAATGTGTGCTCAGTGATTATGTGGTTAGGTGACCAAACGTCATTATTTGCCCATTTTCTTCTGGCTCCCTGGTATATCACAATGATATTATTTACCATGGCTCGATGATAACATTAATTGGCCGGAAATCACCTGGAGAATTTCTTTTCAGGTCAAATTTTGGTAGGATGGTGAACTGGCTTAAAATGATGGCATCACGCCAGTGGTCTGGAACGTAAGCATTGACTTGCAAAATGCAGCATTTATGACACATATGAGCTGTAACTGCAGAAAATGAAATTCTTTCTGATTCACGTGGATACTGGGATCCTGAAAGGGAGCACCGAGGAATTCACAAGCTAGAGAATGAGCTAGAACCCCCTAGACCTTTGGGAATCAAAAACATGCAGGATATCGGAAGATTGTGTGGACTAATTTAAATATTCAACATTGTTCCTGTTTATTCTAGGCAGGAGCTTCCTGTACCCATTAAAGTTTTCACTGGATATGTGCAAAATGGACTGGAGGTAAGTCATTAGAATAAAGACAGGAGAATCTCTTTTATCCTGACCCTGCCAGGTATTTCAGAGAGGATAAAATTCTGGGCCACTCCTCTGACCCCAAACACAATCCAACAAGTTCTCAATGACTGGAATAACTGCTATCACAGCAAATTCTCACCTACCTTCAAAACTCAGGATTGTGTAACGGATCTCCACATTAACCTTTGTCCTATTTTGTCCACTTTGTAGCTGAATGGAAAATTTAGGCTAAGATGTTTAACATAGCAATTTGTAAAAATAATAACATGTTCCCCATTCTTTAACTGTATTATATTTAATCATCTGAGGAATCCCATACAATACAGAAGCCTCTTTCTTCACTCGCATACCCCTGAATTGCTTTATCAAATGTAAACTTTGCATAATGGTGGTGACTTTTATGTATCATTACAAGTTCCACTCTTAATACTGTTCAGAGTGTTTCCAACCTGGGTTGTGCCAGTTGTCAAAATACTCCTTTGCAACAGATGATTTTCGAGTCCGCCTTGAGCAAGGGAGGAGCATGGAGAAGACAGATCAGCAGATTCCCACAGGGCTATGGGTTCAAACCAATTCAACAAATATACAAGTAACCTTCCAACAACCATGCCCTTCAAGTTAATCTATATTGATAAAATCTGCTGTCTTCATTTGTCTGCACTCTGACCAGACCCTTAAAGAAGAATGAAGTTGATGGACTACTGCAGCACATGGTGTCTCCTATTGAATCCCTCTGAAACCATATCCTGTGAATTTCATAATCCAGTTCCAATAAAGAATTGCATATTCACACAGACAATTGCCTCTCTGGTGAAAGCACAATCTCAACGATCGTGAAAGCACAATCTCAACCTCACATACTTGCAGGTGACTCTGGATAGGACCTTGATCTTCTGGGCACATCTGGAAAAAAAACAGAAACTATAAAAACCAGAAACAATCTACTAACCGGACTTGTTGGACCTCAGTAGGACACAAAATCTTGGACCTCAGCATTTGTTCTATCATATTGTGCAGCAGAGTACTGAATGACTATTTGGCAAACACATCTTGTGGATAATCAATTGAATGCAACAATGCACAACTGGAACTTTCGATTCAATACTCCTCCTCTGGCTTTCTGTTGTTCTATGCATGGTGCATTAGGACCCTGCAGATCCCACTCAATCAATGTGCTTGTTCAATAAGTCTTACTCAGGTGTTTCAGCAAGTTATTGGCAAATAATTATGAACACAAGTCATTTCAACCAATGCAACTTTATTTCAGACTATTTTAAGATAGAATAGTACACTTTAATTTAAGGATTCTTATTCTAATAATCTACCTTAACTGCCCACTTCTCTGGAATATGGATACTTCCTAATTCTCGATTCCTTGTCAATTCACTTGTTCCGATTGCTTAATTCCTGCAGTCAATTTCTCTCTGTCTTTGGTCTTTAGTCTCAGTCTTTCTCTCTCGGCATAAAAGGTGAGCTGCTCATGTCTTCACCAGCCGTGCCTTGGGATGGGTGGAGTGGGGGAGGTCTTCCCTTGCCTTGCTCGAACTGGCTACCTTCCAGAACTTTCCGGTGTTTTCAGCCAACTGGGGGCCCTGACTTGATTAGTTTTCATGATGTGGGTATGCCGGCGTTGGACTTTGATTAGTTTTGCCATCTCAAAACTTTCTTAACGAGTTTCAATGGTCATTCTTTGTTTGCTAGTGTCCTGGTGCCTATATGTCTCATTTTTTGGGTCAGAATGTGAATTTGTTCTTTTGTTCTTACTGATTTTGTCTGATGCAGTATCGAAAGGTGCTTGTTTCATCAATGAGGGTCTGATTGTTTCCTAACTGTATTCGGGTGAGTTCCTGACTCTATTGCTTCATTAAATTATTTTCATGTCTGCGAATATGTTTTATGCATTCCTGACTTCTATGGTTTTATCAAGTCGCTACAGGGTCTATTGGGGGTAGGACTGATGCTGTGTCTTATGTCTCTGGTATTAGAGAGTCCCCACCATGCTGTGGTATATGGGCCAATCTTCTGCTGGTCTGTTTCATATAATTCTTATAGGGCTGCTACAGGGCTGCTACACCGACCTTGCAAACCCCACTAGCCCACATATCCGCTAACTGATGAAAATCCACAAGCTGCCTGAAATCATCCACGTTGCTCCTCACTTACCATTTCGTAATAGCCTTTTCAATCCACTTACTGCCCACTTTTCACCTCAGCATCCCAAATGGAGAGACCTTCCTGAGGAAGATATACCAGCAGATATCCTTTTTGATCAAGGAATGTGACACACAGGGAGTCTCTGACCGGTTCCTTGTAACAAACCCCAACAGTCAAATAGCAGGCTACCACGGTGACAATTGTCCTACAAAATAGACTGAGAACAGCCCAGGGCCACTGTGCAGCCAGACTTTGCCACTGGGGCCTCAGTACGAATCCCTGATGCAGTTGTGAAGGGACACAAACGATGCTGCACATTACTGAGGAATGTCCATTCTATAGACTAATCACCTTTAATTCAACAAATGAAGAGGCTATCACTTGACTTTGAGGATTTCTAATAGCTAAATAATAAATTGTATGTGTGATGAAAATTTATGTTTGGTACATTATTTATGATGTTGGCCCCACAAAAATTTCAAAAATTTCAATCAATGACAGGAACAACAGTATTTCAGAATATATATAAATACTGTGCTTCAGGCAATGCAAAATGACATTACTGAACCATGGAGTAAATAACCATCTATCTGGAAATTCTATCTTTTTGAATTTTACACTTCACATTGTATAATGTAGTTGCTGCAATAAGCGTTAAGGCAGACTCTTTGCTTTCCTTCATAAATCACCGAATAATTGAATAACCATGCCCCATTAACAAGTTTTTAAAAATTGTGATCCATATTATATTAAAACAGACCACAAACGCATGTTCATTTTCTGCTAAACTAAAGAAAAAGTTAATTCTACTTCATTTACGTCACACTCTGAGGTTGTACAAATTTATGTTTTCAAGTGCGACATAATAATACAAAAAAAAATTTGAGATAAATACATTGACTGATCACTCACTGAAATGGGGTCCATGAAAAGAGAATGATCATATATTCTGAATGTTGCAGAATGTAATTCTCAACTTCTGTCCTGAAAAATGATCATAAACGTGGATCCCAATTTGGGCACATCATGTCACTATATTTCAGATTAAAAAATTCTAAGCACTTTCCATTCTGCTCCCTGTAGTGTACATGAAATACATAGAATTGTGGCAATATCTGTCGAAATGAGCAATGGTAAGGGAAGTTATGTCTGTACAGTAATGATTTGTAATGATCTGTTTGTTACTCCATTCCTGGGTGGCTTTTCATCTGTAATGTCTTTATGAATTGTTAATGAAACATTACCCACAGGAATGGAAATCACCGCATTTTAAAAAAAATGCTACTTATACCAGTTCAGGGTTTAACCAGCTCAGGGTTTAATGATTCACATTTTACCAAACCTCAAACTTGCATCGAAGCAACAAGCAATTCAATATGACTGTTAGAATTAATGCATGTGACTTCTGGAATACTATGGCATATAGATGATTCCTGAAGAAAGGAAAGAGCGGGAGCTATTGGTGCTAATAATGCTAAACAGTGAACCCTCTAGTATCTTTGTTAACTTATTAATTTTGCCAACAAAAGTAATTTGGAATTTACATCTACCTTTACAAGACATTTAAATGCAAAATTCCCATTATGTTTGCTTAAAAATTAGTGGCTTAGGCATCTGCCCAAACCATTTTGAAAGGCATTCCACATTTAGCTTGATAACCACATTTGTAAAATGCAATATAATGTGGATGAAAATGAGGTTATCCACGTTGGTGGCAAAAACAGGAAGGAAGATTATTATCTGAATGGTAGTAGTTTAGGAAAAGGGGCAGTGCAACATGACCTGGGTGTCATGGTGGAACACTCGCTGAAGGTTAGCATGCAGATACAGTAGACAGTGAGGAAAGCTAATGGCATGCAGGCCTTTATAGCAAGAGGATTTGACTATAGGAGTAAGGATGTCTTGCTGCAGTTATACAGGGCATTGGTGAGGCCACACCTTGACTACTGTGTACAGTTTTGGTTTCCTAGTCTGAAGAAGGACATTCTTACTATTGAGGGAATCCAGCAAAGTTTCACCAGACTGATTTCTGGAATGGCAGAGCTGACAATTGCACAGAGACAGGATCGACTGGGCTTGTATTCACTGGAATTTAGAAGAATGAGAAGGGATCTCATAGAAAGATATAAAATTCTGATGGGACTGGACAGGCTAGATGTGGGAAGAATATTCCCAACGTTGGGGAAGTCCAGTGCTAGGGGTCAAAGTCTAAGAATAAGGGGGTAAGCCATTCAGGATTGAGATGAGGAAGAACTTCTTCAGTCAGAGAGTTGTGAACCTGTGGAATTCTTTATCATAGAAAGATGTTGGGGCCAATTCATTAGACATGTTCAAGAGGGGGCTGGATGTGGTCCTTGTGGCTAAAAGGATCAAGAGGTATGGAGAGAAAGCGGGAGTGGGAGACTGAAAGTGCGTGATCAGCCATGATCATGTTGAATGGTGGTATAGCCTTGAAGGATCAAATGGCCTACTCCTGCACCTATTTTCTATGTTTCTATGTTTGTACTGTGGAACTTTAATGTCAGCAACAGATGGACACAGACCTGCTGGTTCTTACGCTCTTTCAGACAAGAAGTCAAATCTTCCCCAATTATTCTTTTATCAGTAATCCTAAGTAAAAGTTAAAAGGCAGAATTTCATGATAGATTAAAAGTGCTAATTTATTTAGTGTTGAACATATACTTGCTGTCAAGAGCTTTAATGCTGAAGCAAAGAACTGTACAATCTTTACCAGTTACAGACACCACCTGGATTTCCATTTTTCTGACACCAACCTTACATCCTTCTCTTTCTCCCTTTTACCTCACCACTCTCATCCAAGTTTCCACACATCCTAACTCTCTGGTGTTTCCTCTTTAAACCTATTCACTTCTCTTTTCTCTAGTAAACTTTTGACAAACACATCTTTTCAACCGAGAGTCCAGTCGCCTCTGCTTGCCTCTCTTTTCAGCTTAGCTTTTTTTCCTTCTGACTGTTTGTAAAGCATTTCAAGTTATTTGCTTGTGCCAAAGGCTATATAATGCAAGGAGCTGTTATTGCAGCAGCTCAGCTGCATATTCCAACCCATCTCCTGGAACTACTTTCAGCTGTCAATGACGAAAGTGGACCAATCTTCAAATGAGCTGAATCCTCTCACTTTCTGAATTGGAGACTAGAATGCTTCAACCGATCCTAGCTGTCAGCTCCTTGATTAATGCATGTAAATGGATATCTCATATGGAGGAAGATGAATGGGCAGGTGCTGCATTACCTGGTTGGGGGAAGGTAGCTGGAAGTATGTGTAGTGCAAGAGTGAACCGAAGTGTTATGGATGGAATCACAATCTCGGGAAATGGAATGAAGGCCATGTGTCTGGACTGGTAATTCAGTAGGTCAGGGATAATAATCCAGTGAATGTGTGTAAAAATCTCGATGTGGAGATACCGGCGTTGGACTTGGGTAAACACAGTAAGAAGTCTCACATTACCAGATTAAAGTCCAACAGGTTTATTTGTAGCAAAAGCCACTAACTTTCAGAGCACTGCTCCTTCATCAGGTAAGTGGGAATTCTGTTCACAAGCAGGGCATATAAAGACACAAACTCAATTTACAAAATAATGGTTGGAATGCGAGTCTTTACAGGTAATCAAGTCTTAAAGGTACAGACAATGTGAGTGGAGAGAGCATTAAACACAGGTGAAAGAGATGTGTATTGTCTTCAGTCAGGACAGTTAGTGAGGCTTTGCAAGCCCAGGCAAGTTGTGGCGGTTACAGATAGTGTGACATGAACCCAAGATCCCAGTTGAGGCTGTCCCCATGTGTGCGAATCTTGGCTATCAGTCTCTGCTAAGCGACTCTGCGTTGTCATGTGTTGTGAAGGCTGCCTTGGAGAACGCTTACCCGAAGATCAGAAGCTGAATGCCTGTGACCACTGAAGTGTTCGCCAACAGGAAGAGAACACTCTTGCCTGGTGATTGTCAAGTGGTGTTCATTCATCCGTTGTCATAGCGTCTGCATGATCTCCCCAATGTACCATGCCTGGGGACATCCTTTCCTGCAGCATATCAGGTAGACAACATTAGCCGAATTGCAAGAGTATGTACCGTGTACCTGGTGGATGGTGTTCTCACGTGAGATGATGGCATCCATGTCAATGATTTGGCACATTTGCAGAGCTTGCTGTGGCATGGTTGTGTGGTGTCTGGTCACTGTTGTCCTGAAGGCTGGGTAGTTTTCTGCAGACAATGGTCTGTTTGAGGTTGTGCAATTGTTTGAAGGCAAGAAGTGGGGGTGTGGGATGGCCTTGGCGAGATGTCTGTTTTCATCAATGGCATGTTGAATGTTCCGGAGAAGATGTTGTAGCTTCTCCGCTTTGGGGAAGTATTGGACAACGAAGGGTACTCTGCCCGTCGTATCCTGTGCTTGTCTTCTGAGGAGGTCGGTGCGGTTTTTCGCTGTGGTGCGTCGGAACTTTGGATCGATGTGTCAAGTGCCATATCCTGTTCTTATGAGGACATCTTTCAGTGCCTGGAAATGTTCATTCAACGTTGACGGCCTCAACAGGGATCTTGAGTTCATATCACACTATCTGTAACTGCCATGACTTGCCTGGGCTTTCAAAATCTCACTAACTGTCCTATCTGGAGACAATACACATCTCTTTAACCTGTGCTTAACGCTCTCTCCACTCACATTGTCTGTACCTTTAGGACTTGATTACCTGTAAAGACTCGCATTCCACCTATTATTTTGTATATTGAGTTTGTGTCTTTATATGCCCTGTTTGTGAACAGAATTCCCACTAACCTAACGAAGGAGCAGCACTGTGGAAGCTAGTGGCTTTTGTTATCAAGTAAACCTGTTGGAATTTAACCTGGTGTTGTGAGACTTCTTGCTGTAAAAATCTCACTGTGGCAATTTGAGAATTTGAATTCAGTTTAAAGAAATTAAGATGAAACTAAGAAACTAGTTGCATTGTTGTAAAAACCCATCTAGATCCCTGATGTCCCTTATTTATTTGTATGAATCTAATCACACACCAATATAGTTGATTCTGATTGATCCATTTAGTTGCATTTAAAACTAGAGAAACTCCTAAAGAAGACCCACAATCACTTTCTCAGGACAGCTAGACATGGACAACAAACATCAACTTTTCCAGTAGCAACCACATTTTAAAAATACATTTAAATAATATTACACTTATAATTAGGTATCAAGGTAAAGGCATTGCATTTTTCAAATCATTAACAGTACAAGCAAGATGACAGAGATATATTAAAATATTAACATGTACCCATTTGCAGGAAACATATATTACCAGCATAATTCAACTTTGTTTGCATAAGGTCAAAAGCATCAACATTTAAGATGAGTGTTTAGTCAGCAGTTATTTCTGGCATGTTTTCTAAGTGTGGATTGTAGACTTGTGACACAGCCTGCAATTTTATCTGAACAATAGCTATGATCCACTTCATTAATGTAAAGTCATCTAGTGACATCTAAATTTAATCTTGATATGACATTATGATTTGTTATCTTTGATCCAGTTGAAAGCAGTGAACAGGTAGTCATCTTCAAAATAGCAATTCTCCCTCTTTCCTTGAATTTGCAGTGGCTATATTAAGCCAAGTTGATGGACTTAAAACATATAGGATAATCATAGCTTTTTTCATTTAATTGCTTACAGAAACAATTTACAGCTCTAAAAATTACATGTTAACATATAAATGATCACATAACAAAACTAAACATGTAAAGACAAAAGAAATAATAAGCCTGAATCAAAGAAAGAAATGCTCTTTTAGGGGTTGAGATTATATGTAGACTAAAAGTAAAATGCTCGCTGAGTGATTCACTGCTCATATTCATATCTTTTGTTTCATAGGGTTCTTGTTGTTGCTGAGAAGGCAAAATTGGGGAATGTTATCAGTGAGAGTCATAACATCACCTCAGGACTCTTGACAGCGTTATCTGTATGACAAATGAGCCGTAAAAGTGGAACACAAGAGAAAAGGCAATGTTACTCTTTTTGAAAAGATCACATAAACTGGACACACTTCTTAAAGTTAGACCATCACCGCACTGCAAATTGAGAGGAGGTTTCATATAAAATTGTTTCTGGGAGAATCTGAAGAAGAATGGGCGAAGTGAAGTGATTCTTGAAAATAGTTTGGTGAAAATAAACAGTTTTGTATCGTACATTGTGAAGGTAAACAGGATCTCATTTTCTTGAAGAAGCTCCATAGCAATTCTGCATGGAAATCATGGGGCTGATAATAGTGGAGCAATGCTGGAAATCCACCCCCCCCCCGCCCCCCCCACTATTAGCTGTTTAATGGATTTCCTAATAAGTTTGAGATAATAGGAGTAACATCTCCATTAAAATAGAATACATCAAGATGTCATATGAATTCTTCAGTCAAAGCATTTGTCCAGCCTTATTGCTAATTTTTAATCTCGGATTTTCTGTAGTAATTCCTGCTTGCTAGTTAGGTAAATAACAATTGCAACGTTTTCTTCCATATAACTATAATACAGAGGCTTGCAGCTTCATGGGTGCCAGTCAGCTTCTGAGAAGTTTCTGGAACAGAAACCTGAGCTCACCATGGTGATTCCCCACCCAGCTCCCTGAATGGTTCCCTGGGTCATATGGCCCATACTCTGAATCCTTAATGGGACAACCACCACAATTTCCACTGCAACTATCCAAATCTTTTATGATGAACTATCTGGTCACTAATAGAAAGTTGTTTTTTTTACCTACTATGAAGCTCAGTTAAAATTATTCTGGAATTATCAGCACCGAAACAGAATTATATTCATAGATACCTTATCATGTCTCTTGCAAGTACCCCCAAATGCATTTTATGTAACATACTGCATTGAAATGTAGTCATTGTAACAATGGAGGCCAATATGTCCGTAAATTCCCAAACAGTAAGTAACCTCAAAACATAAAGATTTGAATAGTTTGCTTTACTTGATTGAGGGAGAAATATTGAACAACATTTTGCCAAGAGAATTATTTGACTCTTTTTCAGGTAATACTTGGGGATTCTTAACTTCCACTTGAGCTATACCGGGCAGGTGCTCAGAATCTTGAGTCATACATCTCATCTGATGCACAGTGTGTCTGACAATGTGCCATTTCTGCACTGGAATTTCATCTGAAATTAGGTATTTGGGCTTGAAATCATTACCTACTGTCTCAGAGGAAAGTGTTATCAAAAGAGTCTAGCTTATACCTTGGGGGGAGACTTTAATGTACTCCACCCAGGGAGAATAGAGCTGAGGGACCTTTTAAAATGGAACTGCCTGTTTTGCTGACAGCCGTTTTAAGTGCTAACTGCAGATCAGAGGCACGTGCAACTGATGATGCAGGCCTCAACCTTATGCAGATGACTGTCGCATTGTATCAATAAATCAGCATCACTCATCAGAGTGACATGCGTCAGTAACATTAGAGGTTTTCTCTTTTGATGAACTGTTAAGGTCAGACCCAGCTTGTCAGTTCAATTGGATAATGATGATTCAATTTGCAGAAGTGTAAAAAATCCTACTGGATATTCTCTGAGCCAATAAATGAGCATTTGGTCATTTACCTAATCACAATAAAATTGCTGCTGTTTGTGACTAAATAGCAACACTTTAAAATCAATGTCCCAGATCTTCCCATCCGTAAGAAGTGAGCTTTCCATCGTGACTGTGATTTAATCTGCTCATTCGCCATGTTGCACGGGAGCCGTCATATCTTCATGTTGAGGCTACAGGTTGAATCCAGAGATGAACATGTCACAAGGTCAAGAGAGGGGCAGAGTTCCAGTGAGGTCACATTACTTTTTGTTATCACTGCAGATTCAGGTCCACTTTCAGATCATTGACGGTTTTTCAGTGGACCTATCAACCTCTGAAACTACAGAGCCTCCTTCCTCACCCTCTGACAATGTTCACCCCTCCCTCCCCCATCTCGGTGGTTAACTTTATAGTATTAGCCATCGAGTGGTGGCCATTTTTGATCTGTGTCTTCACATTTTTAAATCAAGTGTACTTTAAACAGTTCAATATGTCTGTGATGAGTTAGTGAAATTGTAGATACGTCTCATTCCGTTACAATTTCCTGTCATTGTGACAGAAGTATAAAATCTTTCTGTGTAAGTTCTCTGCATGTGCACACGACAGGGTCCTCAGGATCTCTAGGCACATCAGCGACTCACACTGGGCTGTCACTTTCTTTATTGGAACATCCAGGGCATTGTCTTATCATAGAATCCCTACAGTGCAGAAGGTTGTCATTTGGCCTATCAGGGCTGCAAGTCTGCACTGAATCTCTAAAGAGCATCTTATCTAGACTTCCCTCCCCTTCACCCCCACCCTATCTCCATAACCCAGTGCATTTACCATCGTTAATCCAGCTAATTTACACACTAGGGACAATTTAGTAGAACAAATCTACCTAATCTACTGATTTTTGAACGGTGGAAGGAAACAGGAGCACCAGGAGGAAACCCATGCAGACACAAGGAGAACGTGCAAACTACACATGGACAATAACCCAGTATTGAACCTGATGCTGTGTGGCCAGCCACTGTGCCATCAATATGTCTCAATGTAGCTCTCTGAGATATGTTGACATTGATATAATTATTTGATTTCATTTTTCTTGCTATTGAATATTTTTACATTTTTATTTATCACCATATGAGTATATTGTGCACACCAAGCTGAATGAAAGATATCATGCATAACCTAACCAGACAATATTTATCTCACCCCTGAGTTATTTGACTAGCTGATACAGGAGGGAAAACTGGAACAGAATACTCATGAGAACAATTTGCAAATATAACCTGCTCAAAGACAAGCTGTCAAAAGGACAGATGGACTGAAGTGGGCATGGCAGTACAGGAACTGGTTTAGCATTGGAAGAACAAAAGAAAGGTTCGTATGTTGTCCAGTCTTGATTCTCAAGCAATGGCGTAGATGTAAGTTGAGGAAAACCAAAGGGTGTTGGCAATCTGGAACTTACTGCCTGAAAGGATGGTAGAGACATGAACGCTCACAACATTTAGGAAGTATTTAGATGAGTACTTGAAATGCTATAGCATACAAGGCTACGTGCCAAGTGCTTGATAATGGGATCAGAATAGAATGGTGCTTGATGGCTGGCACAGCCATGATAGGCTGAAAGGCTTCTTTCTGTGCTGTAAACTCCATGGCTTTATGAATGGTGAAAGTTAATGCCAAAAAGAGAGACAGGAACAAGGGAGCCAGGAAATGTCTTGCACTGCAGGAGTTATTCATAATGATCACCTCTGGCAGATTAGCATTCAGGACATAAAACATGCGTGGGTGTCAAAAGTAAATGCACATGAACTGCGATTTGTTTCAAAGGGCAAACACTTGAAATTCATCAAGATTTTCATCGTTATTTCAGAATTTTGTCTCTTTGGGAAGAAATGAAGAAAACAGGAACAAAGCGGCATAATCTAAAACATCTGCGGACAAGAAAGTCACCTTGAAAATCATCTGAGCTCCTTCCTTCTTTCCTATTTTAATCTGATCAGAAAGAAGCTGAGAGATAGGAAAAAGTAAAATTATGGTTTATGATCTTAGCGAACTGCACTGTATTTTCACATTTCATGTTAAAATTATATACTTTTTCTGTCCCATGTGTTTGTGCATTGATATAAAATAGAAATAAACATTCATTTGCTGAACACTTTCTGATCTGGGGTTAATCTAAGGATATCTGTAATAACAATAATGTCTTCCGTTATTACTGGAATGGCAGTAAGTGAAAAATGTTAACTTTATTAGGTCCCGTTATTGGTGCAGGATATTGTGAGTTTGGCCAAAGATTTGGGTATCATCACAAAGGTAGTTTCAATGGTAAGGATACCATTTGCTGCTAAAAATGGTGTTTGTGCATGCAAGCAGACTTCCAGCCTGGTCCATGCTGGACAGCATCTTGGGTAAGGGCAATAGCATAGGCATCAGGAAATTGGAGCAGGAATATGTAAAATAGACAGGTTGGGATGTCATCTGGTGTGTACTGTTGATTAGATGCCGGTGCTGTTATTTTTGGTCTTGCTGCTCCAGCTAACGCCCTCTCTTTACACAGGCAGATGGACATGCATTTAACATCAGTAAAACTTACTGTGCCCTGCACCACTAAATAGCGATATTTTAAGGGAGTCATCGACAACTTGCAGATTCATTTTGATTCATCTCTACTGATTTTGTTTGGGTTTGTGTAAGTGCATGGTAGTTTGAAGAGTTGTTGAAGTTGGCAGAGAATGGAGCTGCATCTGGAGAAGAGTCTGGTTGTGTCTACAAAGATTCTGATCAGACCATTTGATGTCAGTCATGGCTTCCATAGTTGCAATCACCCTTTGACTTCACATGGGCTGGGGAGGGGGGGTGTGATGAAGTAGAGGCAACAAAGAAGAGTACAAACTGCTCAACAAGGATGGAAGAGATGTGGAGTGGGAGTGGGAGGGGGTGGGGGAAAGATACTCAGCTGGAAATCTTAACTATCTAGGATTTTCTAGGAGCACTTCTCTCACCTTCATCTAAAAGAGGGTCAGTCTGTGTATCATTTGCCCTTTACAAAGAAGGCACTCACAGATCTTGGTTGCCTTCCAAGTAGACTTGCAACATATGAGATGGGCAAGGATGATGCTGCCAATGGCTATGATAGAGACTGTGGCCATGTATTTCTTTTCACTGGGGTCTTTCCAGGCTGGAACCAGCGATATATCCTAACATTCCTCAGTTTACCGCAAACAGATTCTTCAGAGAGCTGATAGGTGCTCTTCAATCAGAAAATGAGAATTCATTGTGTGCTTTTTATGATCTTTGTAAAGACCAATAACTTATTAAAAATAAATAAATCCCCATAATGCCAATAGTATGAAAACTGATGGACAGAATATCACTTTTTAAACCTTTTACTGTAACAAACCAACTAAAATCAGGATATGTTAAACAGTAATTAACTGGCAAATGATATAAAAAGTTAACTTTCAATTTAAATAATTGACTCACCAAAGATATGACCCGTGATTACAAACACTTGCATTAATTCTCTCAAAATTGTGACCCCATATACAATCACTGTCTTTCCAACTTAGCCTCTTTAATGTCTGCAAAGATATTGCTTTGGCCATTTGCTCTCAGTCAAGAGTTTTACCATTGCAATCACCCTTGGATGTCAGCATGAGAGATGATGATATCTCACATATTCCTCAATTGATTTGACCCTCAAGTCACGTTCACCAGCAGCTGTTTTCAAACCAAAGTCCCCAGTCTTGTTGACACCAAGACATTTCTACAAATCCTCTCTCACTCAAGTTATGACAGTCCTGAAGCCATGGAATACTCAGAGGCCTGTTTCTCTTCAGCCCTATTAAATGGTTCAATTGACTCTGGCAAAACTGAAACAGCAGCAGTGGGAATTGTTCAATCCACAATTGCCTGCTTGCCATGCTTCAGCCCTCTGACCTTTCCTACTGTTTTAACACGCACAACAAGACAGTCCCCATTCTATTCAGACAACCCTGCTTCAACACCAAGATTTGGTTTGAACTGCAGGTTCTGTTTTGAACTGTCTATCATGAGTCAGGCTGGTAGCAATTAGCTTTCCGTTTACCCTTTTCTTCTGAGCTTTTCATCCCCATGGAAACCTTAGATCACAGGGCTATTTATTGGAGTGTAGCTGTCTGCTAGGAAATTCACTTACACCCCTTTCAGAATACATGCTAGTTTCAATTTGGTTTTAAAGAGGACATTGCATTAAAAGAAAATCCCACAGCACATGGATCATTACAGTTCCCCGAATAGAGAGAAACAGGCAGAGCATACATGTGGTTTTGCCAGGGTAGTGAACTTTCCCATAGTGCAGAGTACCATCAATTGCAAACACATGCTTTTGCAGGCAGCACACCACAACGTTGACATGTGCCATAACTGCAAAGTTTACCACTCATTGAATCTGAAGTTGGTGTATGACTATGCTTAGCACAACAAGCTGGTAAACGCCCATTATTCTCACAACTGTGATGCTACTTTCATTCTCTGGCAGTGCACTTATCTCTTTGAACCACCATACTAAAGGGTGACTGGCAGCAAAAGCTATCTGACTTACACCTGGCTTGTGTCTCTAATCCGCATCCCATGTGGCTAGCAATATAAAATGGGACTTATACATGAAACGTCATAGAACAGCCTATGGAATCGCTGATGAAATCCTTCTGCTGTCTAGACAGCTAAGGCAAAAGAGCCTTATACTCACAAGAATACTTGTCCTGATTCATGATGTCTGCTATGTCCTTCACACTTTGACTCTGAAGGCACAACCCTTGCCACTCGGCATATGTCAAGCAAGTCTGCAGAAGGAGGAGTAAGCAGAAGGGGGAAAGGAGAAGGAGGAAGTGAGGAGAAAGAGAAAGGGGTTGGGAGGGAAGAGACACTTGGCATATCACTGTGTCAGCCAGGCCATTGGTGATTGCCTTGTTCCACTATAGTTCTCATAAACACCTCAATCCCCATTGTACAAAGGCACACTCTTCACTATCCCCCTGACATGAACAATTAAAGTGCCTTTCTGCCACAACATTGAAACAAAGCCATCACAAAACAATGATTCCAAACCAACTTTGTGAAATAAGCTCTCCAATTGGATAATTGTCCCTATGCATTCCCTCATCTTGTGCTGCCTTTGACTGGCCTCATGCTCCAATGCAGCACCTCTGCTCCCAGTTCATGATGCGCTATATTTCTGCAATTTGAAGGTAACTCAATTGTTCCTTTGCAGAATTTTACATGTTTCTGGCTGGCTTCACCACTGAGAAAATAGGATAGAACTTACATTGATATAGCACCTTTCACAGTTTCAGGAAATTGCAAAGCACTTTACAGCCAATGCAATACTTTTGAAAAGCAGTCACTGTTGTAATGTAAGAAACACAACTACTTTGTGCACAGAAAGATTCCAGACAGCATGAGGTAAATGACCAGATCCAGATCATTGTCTAGAAATTGAACCCCATCATATTGGGCTGCTTCTAGTAATTTTCCATGAGTAGGCTATGACTGCTGAGAATGTGCAGCTGTGTATATGCCACAACACTGCAGTCTGCAGGAAGGATGTGCTTAATTACAAAGTACAGTAAAACAAGCATGCAAAGTCACAACCAAATGCATGCAATGTCTGCAAATATGGCTCTCCACTCCCTGTGACTGTGGGATTGTCCCTATACACTCAGTTCCCACACTCAAGATGACCTCCAGTCTTTAAATTTTCTTTGAGGAGTAATTTTTTTTCTGTATTCTATACATAAGAATGCTATCCTGTACCAAAATGTACAAAGGAGTACAAATGAGATTCATTTTGAGGTACATGTCTTGTACGCCTGTCGTTCATTTGGTGAGTTTATAAAGAATGCTTACCCTACTCCTTAGCCTCAGATTGTGTTGAGATGCTCTCTGAGGAGCAATTATAACAGGATGGAGGTCACAACCCAGTGAGAGATGGAGTCACATCTAGTAATGTATTAGCAGTCAGGGCTCACTCTCTGGATTTTCTTTAATCTTTTGAGGAATTAGGACGATATCCAAACCCCTTGTGGTATGTCACCTGATTGCTAGGCACCCCAAAAAGGAGATGAGAGCAGTGTGTGGAATATTTTCAATGTGGTTTCACAAGTCTTTTCAACTGATTTTTCTGTCAAACCCAATAAAGATAGACTGCTGTAACTGGGTGTTACAGCAGTCTGTAACTGGGGAACTCAATGATTCCAATGCTCGTGATGGAATGTTATTATTCATTCATTACCTTACTGCTTTGGGCCTGCAGTTGCTATGAAACTGTGAACTTCTTTATAGTAGTTGCAAGTGTGTGTTGCTACAGGTACACTGTTAACAATGTCAGCAGTCAGTTTTTTAAAAATTAATTTACAAGATGTGGGCAGCCCTGACCTGACCAGCATTTATTCTCATCCCAATTGCCCTTCAGAAAGTGGTGATGAGCTGCCTTTTTGAACCATTGCAGTCCCTGATATATAGTGGCACCCACTGTGCTGTTAGGGAGGGAATTCCAGGATTTTGACCCAGCGACAGTGAAAGAACAGCGATATTTTTCCAAGTCAGAATGGTGAGTGACTTGGAGGGGTACATCTAGATGGTCGCGTTCTTAAATATCTGTTGCTCTTGTCCTTTTAGATTGCAGCGATCGTGGTTTTGGAAGGTTCTCCAAAAGGAATCTTGGTGAGTTTCTGCAGTGCACCTTGCAAATGGTACACGCAGCTGCCACTGTTCATTGGTGGTGAATCATTTCCACCACTAAAGTCATCAGTGCTGCATTCATCGTTCTGGAACCCTCTCTTGGCTATTGTATTCAGTTCACCATCGTGTATTTGCAGCAATATTCTTCAGTGCAGTTACCCTTTGAGAGAGTTAACCTACTTTTAAGAGGGGCAGATGGACTGCTTCGTGTGGTTCCTGAACAGACTAAGCGCAGGCGACACACACGACCACTTAGCCAGTTACTATAATCCTCTGGATGTATCAAATTTGCAAGCTTCATACCTTGATGTGAACAGACACAGACAGGTCACACATGGCAACCATCCCCATGCAGAAAAGAGTGTAAGCCAATTGCTAGCTCAATGTACGCCCCTTTAGAGTAACAAGCTGCAGCTATGTTCCACAATTTCTTCCAAATGTGTTTTAAAGAGTCTTTTTGTTAGAAAACGAAGGTTTGGGCACCATACAACCCAGAGAAGCTTGCTGCATGAACATCTGCAGGATTATCCTTCATCTTTTCTCCAATCACCCATCCTGAACATTACTATTTTTTATTTGGATTATTGCACGTTCAGATTGACCTCCTGCAGCTATTCATAATAATCAGCATATTTTATCATTGGCTTACTATTTAGTTGATTAGAATTGTAATAAAATTGTAAGACCATTAATATATCCATCAAGGATCTCAATTTGTACCAAAACAGAGGTTGCTGTTCTCAAGTTCAATGTAATCAGACACACACTTTGCCTCAACAGTCCCACTTGTCATTTGGATCAACTCTGATTCAGTTCAAGTTTTAGTTTGTCAATCTTTTTGACTAAACAAATAAACTAAATCAAATTCACTGAGGGGCAAATTAAAAGGGCAATCCCCAAAAAGAAGTGAACCACCTGAAACTAAAAACAAATCAGAAAGGAAACTTAAAACATTAAACCAAAATGTGATTAAAGGGGTCACTAATACACCCCAGCTCCTGCGGTGCCCAACGAGCACAGAAGGCCTCAATGGAGCGCTGGATACCACAAGGTCTAGGGATACCCGGCTACAAATGTAGCCATGGTAGAGGGGCAGGCAGTCGGGCTGGACAACCCCCTTGGTCACCCACTGCCTGGGCCTGTTGATGGCAAGTTTGCTACAAATAAACCTGTTGGACTTTAAGCTGGTGTTGTGAGACTTCTTTCTGTTTTACTCCAGTCCAATGCCTCTTCTCCACATGATGGCAAGTTTGGCCAGGCCCAGCAACAGGTTGAAGTTTTAGTTTGTCCATGCATGCATTGATACGTGTAACATCCTAATAATTAATACTCATTGGCTAGTGAGTGAAGGAATCTACTGACACCACACGGCAATGCCAATTTTTCATTTTTAAAACACAATGAAGAATGTATTGTGCTGGACTATTTCTCTTTTCTTAGGTCTCATGTTTTAATAATGCTTTATCAAGTACAAAAGCAGGTGTAGCTTGCTCATAACCTCAGGAATGATAGAACTGGTGCCAACCTCACTTCAACAGCAATGCTAGCATAGACTGAATCTGGGACAATCGCCCTTTAATTCAGTGCAAACAGATGCTTATCGCATGGGTGAGAGAGTTTTCTACATGGGTGACTGGATCTATTTGGCATGTGCACAGAATATAACCCCTCCAGCTATCAAACATACAAATATTAACGAGCTATCCATTGCACTAATAGCAGCATGTTATTGAGCACCCTGTGGAAGGAATACAGGATGCAACTCTTCAAAAACAACACTACCATAATCTACATCATTAATAAGAAGTGTTATAATACTGTGGTGATTTAAATATTTGACTTCCCTAGGTTTGCGATGCAACTTAACATCTTTTATCATTCATCTTTGCACCAGGAACTTGCAACAATTGAGCTGATGCTATTTCTAGATTTCCTTTTCCAAGAATGTTAATAACATTTCCAATCCTCTGAGACTGCTATAAATGAGATTGTAACTATTGGTTACCAGGGCACATGTCTGCAGGATTTGTGTTTTTTTTATTCTCACAAATTACTGGTTTCCACACAGAATAAGGCCCAGAGCTCAGAGAGTGACAGTGAGACCTGCTTGCAGCATTAGCCAGATGCATAAATCAGTCCCATACACTCAAATACTGCACTTGTGCAAACAGGGAACAGCGCTCCAATCCTGATCTCAATTGCTGAATCATGAATTCACAGGACTTGATTTTCATCTAATATTCATTTGGGAGAATATTCCACCTTCCGTTGTAATTTGTGTCTCGAACAACATTGTGAAAATGTGTGGTTTTCAAATGTGCCCATTATGGAAATAGTCTGTTGCTAGTTGCGATGGCAATATAAAATGAAAGGTATTACTCTTGAGGGACTATAGAAACAGAGAGACCTGAGGGAATATGTGCACAAATTGTTGAAGGAAGCAGGGCAGATTGCGAAAGCAGTTAAAAAGGCAGAGGGATTTCTGGATTTTATTAATAAAGACACAAAGTACAAAAGGAAAGAAGTTGCAAGAGTTTTTTAAAACTCTAATTCAGCCTCAATTGCAACATTAGGCAGGATTTTCAATTGTGGGTTGGAAACCCAGCTACAGGTTTAGCTCTGGGTCATGACCCCGCAGGGGGTGTTCCCAGCAGACCCACCTGGAATTTAAAGAGTCAAACCAATTAATCAAGGAGCAGCTGGCAATGGGAGGGCCACCAGCACTCAGAGAGAGGTCCTGCCACTGACTATCTCCACTGCTGACTGGATATTTCAGTAGGCATGGAATTTACCAATAATTGGCTGAAATTGGCAGTCTGCTGCTTCCTGGAAGGCAGTTATTCCAGCTCTGAGCTTCCCACATTGGAAATAGCTCATTGTTGGGATTGTGGTAGGAAAACAATACACGGCCAATAGTGTAAGATTGTACACCTGATCGCAGCTCCAACACATTTATAAATCCATGTCCTAGTGTCCAATTCTGGGTGGCACACTTTTGGCAGTAGAGAGAACATGAAAAAGGGACTTACAAGAATGTTTTCAGAGTTGAGAATTACATGGATAGATTGGAGAAGCTGGGGTCCTCTTTAATGAAGACAAGGTTGCGAGGAAATTTGATTAAAGTGTTCAACGTCATGGGGGATAAAATAGATTGAGGCAAAACTATTCTCATTGGCTAAATGGCCAAGAAGCAGAGGACAGTGATTGATTGGAATTTGAAATGCACTATCTGAGAGAGAATGATGGAAACAAATCCATTCAGGCTTTTCAAAAGGAATTGGACAGTATGATATGGGAAAAGATTTGCAGAACCGCAGCTGTAAGATGGGGAATGGGACTCACTCTTTCAGAGGGCCAGAATGGATACAAGGAGCCAAATAGCCTCCTTTCGTGCCATAACTATTCTCTGATTGTATGAGATAGATTACACAATTACCATGCAGCTAAAATAATGATCTTTTAATACTCCTCAAGCAATTAAGAAGCCGCTTAACCAATTCTGAAATCCAAATATATGTTAATCCAGCTGGAGAGTGCTCAGTGTATGCAGTAATGGTTTAATTGTAATAGAAGAAAACCCAGGTTACTAACTAATCCCTTTATATGCTCACAATCACACTCTGGAGTATATGCATTTTTGCTGGGATAGGTCATCCTTCAAATTATCTAAGGAGGTAATACACATGGCAATTCACCACTGAAACAAACACTGAGTTAATTACTCAGAAGACCTGGGAGCTTACATGACTTTAAGCAGAAGCAAGGTATGAATATTAATGTTATGTAGCAGCACAGGTATGAACATGACAGAATAGACTCATCGTTAAAGATTATATACAAAAAATACTGTGTCAACACAGAACTATTAGCAAAGATATGGCTAATAGGTAGTAGTGGGAGTGAAAATAGCAAGGTTACACAAATTACAAGAGACATTCCATGATGGAAAAAGAATTCTGTGCATTAATCACCAAGTCTGAATTCACACCTCTCTAATATTTAGAGACAAACCTTGCATATACAGAAGGTTTCTGTATGTACCAAGCTATGGGCTCTGACATAAAACAATACCGGGAAGAAATGAAGTGGAGATGCCAGTGTTGGATTGGAGTGGGCACAGCAAGAAGTCTCAGAACACCAGATTAAAGTCCAACACATTTATTTGGAATCACAAGCTTTCGGAGCACTGCTGATGATGAAGGAGCAGTGCTCCAAAAGCTCATTATTGCAAATAAACCTGTTGGACTTTAAGCTGGTGTTGTGAGACTTCTTAATACAGGACAATGCAATCTTTGATTTATTCAAGAGGGAGAATTTGGTGATGTTAAATCCGGAAGGGGTGTAGCTGTGTTGAAACTTTTCACGCTAATCATATATTCTATGATTTGCAGACACTACAGCTGAAATTCTCTAGCCATTCACAGCCCACCGTTGCAGCCAGTGAGAATAGAGAATTTGGATCTCTGTTCACTGTAGCGGCTCAGAGAATCCCAGCTGCGGACGAGGTCGTATAACCCAACTGTTGTAACTAAATGCCCATACATATTAGCATAATCTACACTGCTGACGAAGTACCTAACTCACAATCGTCCTGTACAACAAAACTGTTACATAGAAATATAGAAAACAGGTGAGAAGTAAGCCATTTGGCCCTTCGAGCCTGTGCCATGATTCAATATGATTATGGTTGATTATGCACTTCCAGTATCCTACTCCCGTTTTCTCTCCATATCCCTTGATCCCTTTAGCCAAAAGGGCATCGTCCAGCTCCCTCTCAAACACATCTAACGAGCTGGCCCCAATAGCTTTCTGTGGTAGAGAATTCACAACTCTCTGAGTGAAGAAGTTCTTCCTCATCTCAGCCCTGAATAGCTTACTCCTTATTCTTAGACTGTGACCCTTAGTTCTGGACTTCCCCAACATTGGGAACATTTTTCCCTCATCTAGCCTGTCCAGTCCCATCAAAATTTTATATGTTTCTATGAGATCCCCTTTCATTCTTCTAAATTCCAGTGAGTACAAGTCCGGTTGATCCAGTCCCTCTTCATATGTCAATTCTGCCATTCCAGGAATCAGTCTGGTGAACCTCTGCTGGATTCCCTCAATAGCAAACATGTCCTTCCTCAGACTAGGAGACCAAAACTGCACACTATGCTCAAGGTGTGACCTCACCAATGCCCTGTATAACTGCAGCAAGGCATCCTTACTCCTGTACTCAGGTCCTTTTTCTATGAAGGCCTGCATCCATTATCTTTCCTCACTGCCTACTAAACTTGCATACCAACCTTCAGCAAATGCTCCACCATGACACCCATGGTGTCCCCTTTTCCTAAACTGCCATAATTCAGACAATAATCTTCCTTCCTGTTTTTGCCATCAAAGTGGATAACGTCACATTTATCCACGTCATATTGCATTTGCCAGGTATTTGCCCACTCAGCCAACCTGTCCAAATCACCCTGCAGCTTCTTAGCATCCTCCTCACAGCACACATGGCCACTCAGTTTAGTGTTGTCTGCAAATTTGGAGATACTGCATTCAATTCCTTCATCTAAATAATTAACATATGTTGTGAGTAGCTGGAATTCCAGCACTGAACCCTGCGGTACCCCACTAGTTACTGCCTGCCACTCTGAAAAGGAGCATCTATTCCCACTCTCTACTTCCAATCTACCAACCAGTTCTCTATCCACATTAATACATTACCCCCAATACCATGAGCTTTAATTTTGCTCACTAATCTCTTGTGTGGAACCTTGTCAACAGCCTCTTGCTAGTCAGATAGAAAACATCCACTGGTTCACCCTTGTTCACTCTACTGGTCATATCCTCAAAAAGTACGATTTCCCTTTGGTGAATCCATGCTGACTTGGACCGATCCTGTCACTGCTTTCCAAATGCTCAGTTATTACATCTTTAATAAAACTCCCATCCTTTTCCCCAGCACCAATGTCAGGCTAACCAGCCTATAATTTCCCATTTCCTCTCTCCCTCTTTTTTAAAAAACTGGGGTTACATTAATGAGCCTCTAATCCATTGGAACTCTTCTGTTGGAAAATGATCACCACTGTGTCCACAGAGCATCATGCCCTGGAGACTTATCAGATTTTAATCCCAGCAATTTTCCCAAGACAATTTCATGACTAATAAGAATTTCTTCAATTTCCTTCTTCATGCTAGACCCTCTGTCCCCTAGTATTTCCGGAAGGTTATTTGTGTCGTCCTTATTGAATTCAGATCCAAAGTATTTGTTCAGCTGATCTGCCATCTCTCTGTTGCCCATTATGATGGATAATTCCAATGGACAATTAGCTTTCATTGGAAATCAATCATAGACTTCAGGTGGTTCCAATTGTCTTAGCAGAATAGTCACCCAGGAAAAGTTGGAAGAATTGAGATGGTTTATAACTACTAGATAACTATTGTGCAGAATCCCCCTGCCCTGACAACCCACTGGACCTCCCAAATCATTGCAGTCGCACCCTGACTATCTTCCTGATTACCCCCATGCCTGCAACTACCTTCCCAGCCACCTGATTAGACCCCATTCCTCACCTACCTTGCTGACCCCAAGTAAACCCTCCTCAACTCCTGACTGTGCTCAATTATCTCCCAACTCTGTCACCCCCACGACTCTCAATCCCTGTCTCCGACTATTCCCTCCTGGCTAACTACTAACCCTCCCCAATCCATGACTGCCCTCAACTACCTCCCAACCCCACAACCCTCAACTATCCTCAACCACCCTCCCTGAGTACCCCAACCCTCCCACTGAACACTTGACCCAACTTAACCCCTTCATTGACTGCCCAACACCCCAACTTATCCTGTCCCACTCTTGATACCCCTGACCACATCCCCTGACCCCCTCCTTTACATCCCATCCTACCGACTTACCTTCTCCCTAGCTCCTCAAAGTGCCTAGGACTTTTAAACTTACCTAGGGCCATACAAAATGAGCACAACTTTTCTTTTCCAGAGGGCTGGTAAAGCCTAGGAAGAGTTGTTAGGCCTATTGTGTGCCAGGAATGCAAGATTCACATTCAATAGGCTGACTCTTTTGATCTCAGAAGTGTTTGGTGATGTATTTGCACGGGCCCCCTTAATGATTTGAAAATTCCGGCAATGAAGATAATGCATTTCATGTCTTGTCACCTCGCAAATCTGTGCCTATCATTCTTGAAATTCCATGTTTGATTTTATTTCCAATTAGATTTCCTCCCATGCTACAGCACTGAGGCTGTCCCATAAAGTCACAGTAAGACATCCTTTGTGCCTTTAATAATGGTGTATTATCTTCTACAATCTCCCTCCGCAGCCTTTGACATAGTTAGCCATACCATCTGTCTCCAGTACCTTCACTTGAGATTGGTTAAATTGTTACACATTTCACCACCGCACACAACCATGCACAAGAGTTCCACAGTGATTTTTAACAATCTCAGTTAGATAGGTCTGGCATTCTCTGGGAATTTCTCTTGACCTCAGGAAGCTAGATGATGAGAACAAGTTGTATCGTCATGAGAAGAGGCACATCAATGTATATCTGAGCCAGTCTTCCCTAACCTGTTATTACCTGAAAAGGCAGTCTGCGTAAATGACATGGCAGTTACCATAGCACATCCAGGAGATCTGCCATCACCAGCCATGCTTTATCAAGTATCGGGGGTGGGGGGGGTGGGGTTCAGAATTTTGCTGTGTTCAGCATTCATTGAACTAGGGTATGTATAAACAGCTCAGAAGCATAAACTTCAACCTAGATGGAGATGGCGACATTTACCACTACTTTGAACTTCAACGCAACAAGCTTCCTTAAGGTTATACTGGGTGAGGTTTGGTACACCATTCAGCCTGCAATATTGTTGAGTTCACAGTTTATCCAATGGAGATCTACATGAGCGGCCTCAGTGCTTTTCAGGCTGGCCATATTCCTGAGGGTGCAAAACCGCATTGGCGCAAGCCATGTGACCACATGGGGGTCCTTTCAACTATCATTTTGATTCTATGAATAGGAAAGGGATCATCAGCACCACATTGTTTTGAAGATGGATTCAGCAGTGGCTATGCTGGCGTAACGCCAGGTATTCCAGGAGCTGCCATGATGCATTTATCTTACAGATTTGACTGCCTGCACTATTTAATGAGACATCTGGATTAGCCAGATGGATCCTGAGGGACCTGGGGATGCCCGCTTCAGCTGTGCTCATCACACTAGTCTAAATCAACGAACTACAGATCAAAGAAAATATGAGGCACACTTCCCAAAAGGACCCAAACATTCTAAATCATAGACATACTTAAGCAACTAATTCAGGACTTGGATTAGCTCATGAGGGTATCCTTTCGTACAGGCCTGGAAAGATCAATAAAATATTAATAGTTGAGTTGGATGACATACAGTTAGATTCTCAGAAGAGGAGGAACCAAACAGCAGGTGGAAGCAGAGGGTCAGGCATACCATAAGGAGGACAATGATAAGCCCAAGGCTGAAGATTTGCCAGCTGCACTAGAACTGCAACAAGGGAACAAATACATCACTGTCTGATAGACAACAATTTCAATTAAAACTCAAAGTCACCCCAGCATTGCTGAGTACATGTCTCCAGTGAACTGATGCACCAAACTCCTTATCCACCATTATCCTCCATTTAACCTCAGTCACCATGCACTGATATCCATTCATCTCCAGAATCAGACATCTTAACCTAACATAGATAAAATCTCTAGACAAGGTGGGAATGCAATTTAGATAATTTATTAATCAATGACACTTGGCATGCTATAAATCTTTTCCCCTCTCAATGCCCTGTGTCCAGTTAAGCCTTTCTTTTCTGGATACTAACCGAGTGGAATGAGGAAGTGAGGTGGCTGGCTAATGGAAGTCACCCAGCAACTCCTTGTTTGGACGAGGGTTTTTTTTTTACCTTGGTCTGTTGGATAATAAGTGGCTCAGTGGCTGCTGATGTCACACTCCATATTTTCATGGCTGCTGCTGTCCCCTTGTTCTATTTCTTAACACAGGCCACTTGAATGGGACAGCAGAGTTGTATGGATTTTGAACTCTTCCAGGTAAGCTTATTCATGCTTATTTCTGCCATGCCATGCCATGATGTACCTTCAGCATAGCCTGTGATATGCATATGAACATACAACAAGCCTGCCTGCACAGGGTGCATTGAGGCCCCCTCTCAAACAATTGCTCAATTGGGCAGGAAAAATGTATTGACAATGTTTCAACAATGTCAGGTTAAAAATTCCTGACAACATACAGAATGTCCTTGAAATCTCCGTTGAGAAAGTCTCCCCTGCAGTTAAACTCTGGAAGTGTAGGTAGCAAGAGCATTTGTTATAGTACCTCTGCGCTACTATGTAAGTGACAGTAGGATTTGCTTTTGAGAACAATAAACCTGAAGCCGCTTAAGTAAAGGATCTCACCCTTTGTTTCACAGCTGGTTAAATGGATATTATAGTGCATGAAGTGGATGCAGTGGTTTGATGATTACCATGTTTGAAAATCCATTGTACTTTGTCCATGCAATGGCTTAGTCAAAACTGCAATGATCTTAAGTCATAAAAGATAAAGGCCACTTTACAGCTAATCATAGTGCCACACTGATGGTAAAGTTTGTTTGCAGGTCAGAAGGCAACATATGGTACAAGTTGTGCTACTGCTTCCCTGATAAGTCAAAGCCCACTCACAACCTGTTGAAGAATTCAAGTTAGAAGAACACCTCTGTTGATATTTACAGGTGGAAGGGTGATGGTGAGTTGCAAATTCACCAATCTAACCTCTCTGTTGCTTCTCCTCATCTTCCTCAGACAATGTTTCCTCTGGGTGTTCCAGTTTCCTCCTGCACATTTAAAAAATGTGCAGGTTAGGTTGATTGGCCATGCTAAATTACCCTTAGCATCAAGGGGACCAGCAGAGTAAATATACAGGGTTAGGGAGATAGGGCCTGGGTGGGATTGTCGTCAGCGCATGCTCAATGGGCTGAGCAGCCTTCTTTTTCACTGCAGGGATTCTATGATTCCATAACATAAATATTGTAAACACCCCATTGGAATGTGGGATAGAGGCTAATTTCACAAATAACATAACTAAAAAGATGCGAGCAAATAAAATGATTTTACAGTAAACTTGCAGGGTATCATCATCCATGATCAATATCTGGAGGGTGAGAATTATCATCAGAAGTCCTGCCTGCAGCCACTTAATGCTCATTCAAGTGAGAAATGGCTTCAGGACATTTAGTGTTGGTGGGGATGTGTTCCCTGCTGACTCTTTGGATGGTGGGAAGCAATACCCCACCATCACATAAATTCAGACCAGATCATGAATAGAAATAAACATCTTAGGAAAGGTGCAGAGGAAAGCTACTAGACATACATTCAGCTGAAAAACCTTTAGTTACCATAATAGGCGTAGAGAGCTGGATAATTTTACTTAACTTTCTGCAGACTTAGCTGAATGAAGCATCTTGCTGAAGGATACATATTTCTGTACACATGTGTACATATCATCCAAATAAGAACATTTAGGGACATTGCGGGAACACATGTAGAAGTTACATGAACATAGAATAGGTTAGATTTCAGGAGTTATCCATACCAGATGGACTGCAGTGAAAGTGTCTTCAAGGGCAATTCGGGACAAGCAACAAATGCTGCCCTTACCAAGGATGCTTATTCTCTGGAAAGAATTAAGGAAAATATCTTCTTCAAACCTCAGGGTTTTCCTTATCTGTGAAATAAGTTGCCTGTTCACCCAGTGAGTGCAGATTTATTGCAACATTATTCGACCAAAAATATATTTTGGCTGGATTCTCTGACCTCACCGGTGGCTGGGATTCTCTGATCCTTCTGCAGTGAATGGAGAATTGGCTGAGTGCCAAATTCTCCATTCTCACTGGCAGCGGTCATGGGTCATAAAACACCAGCAAGTCCTGTCTTTGATTTTAAAGGTTATAAAAGTACGTTATATGACTGCTCATAGTTGATATTACATGAGATGCAAACCAAATCAATTTCTTCCAATACTGCATGTTGTTCACTGCATTTACAATTATAATTAATATTTATAAGAGTCATTACATGTCAAACATAACCTAAGGTGTTTTGCCCAGTTTTCAGCCTGTTGGAATATGATGTCTGAAAAGCCTTAGATGATGGCCTTTCTTCTTTGTACCATTGTGGCAGCTGTTCCAAGCTTTAGTGTGTGCCTCAGAACATAGTCCTCAACGTTGGAATGTGCCAGTCTGCAAAAGTAGATCGTGGACATCTCATTGCGCTGGAAGACCACCATGTTTCAGGCAGAGCCAAGAGTGTCTTTCACCAAGTTGGTAGTTCTTCAGCTGCAATTGATGTTTGTTTTGATGTGCTTCTCTGGGACTGCTCGTACAGCAGAGTCCCACATTATGGATAGAGCTACTCGCCAAAAACCATGGCATTTTATGGATTCATTGCAATTGTTTTTGCAAAAATATACTTTCTCTATAGTTTATTTGAAAGAACGTTACAAACATTCAAAATTGCCATCACATAAAGTGTAGCAATATTCAGGTTCTTTACATACATTGTGTCGTGCTCTGAGGTGCTTCAATCCAGTCAAAGAAACATTACGGGTATTCCAAATGGTGCAAATATATTTAAGGTTGTCTACTCAGAACATGTTGCATCCCAAGGTCCTTCAATACAGCAGAGACACATGTAATATTCACTGTATACTTTCAGTGATTCATTCAGACTGAGGGGGTTCCATTCCCTTCAGTTCACTGCAGCTGAAAGGTTTTAGACAGTGACCTTCTCCCACTTCCCCTCTGCAACAACTGCCCCAAGTTTTAGTGCGTTGCTCAGCAGATAGTCCTGAGCTTTGGAACGTGCCAGTCTGCAACACCCAGCCCAGGACAGCTTCTTGTACTGGAAGGCCAACAAGTTTTGGGTAGACCCAAAAGAGTCTTTCATCGAGTTGATGATCCTCCAAGAGCAGCTGATGTTTGACTCAGAGTGCGTCCCTGGGAACAGCCCATAGAGCACCGAGTCCTGTGTCACAGAGCTGCTCAGGATGAAACTCAACAAAAACCACCCCATCTCTCTCCAGATCTTTTTGCAAAGGCACATTCTGCAAGATGATGGACACCAATCTCTTCCCGAACACAATCACCTCAAGGGCAAAGTTCAGGTGCGGTGAGATTCTGGGCATTTACGGGGAGGCTTTGACCTGAGTGCCTCCATTGCCTGGCATCATCACACCACTTATGCCAAAATTTTTCCTGATGGACTCAGCAAATACAATGCACAAACAGGACAGGAGAGAGAGAATATCCCTGCCTGATTCCAGATTTAATTAGAAAGCTTTCTGATTCCCACCTGTTAATTGAAACCATGCTAATGATCTTTGTGTAGAGCAGTTGGATCCAATTTCAGATTCCCTCCCCAAACCCCATTTTGAAGTGCGTATCCATCATGTAGTTACGCGATATTCTGTCAAAGGCCTTCCCCTGGCTCAGGCTGATGAGGCAGATGTCCACTCTCTGTCTTGCACTTAGGCATATATACCCCTGAATAGCTCAAGGCTCTCAGAAATCTTCCTGTCAGAAAAAGAGCAGCTCTGATCTGGGAGGATCACCAACCCCGAGGAGACTTGACCCAATTGGTGAGGCAATGGACACAATTTTATAGTCCACATTCAATAGTCATCAATCTCTAATTTCTTCCCTTTTCCCCTTCTGCTTATAGGTGAGGTTAATGATGCCTTTCCTCAAGGATTCTGACATGCTCCCAGCCAGAAGCACATGTTCAGACACTCCCAGCAGATCTGGGCTAATCCAATCCAGTAAGAAGTCTCACAACACCAGGTTAAAGCACAAAACACACAGGGTTATTTGGTAGCAAACGCCACTAGCTTTCGGAGTGCTGCTCCTTCGTCACTCACCTGGCTCTCCAACCTTTGTAATCCCTTCTGAGTCCCTCAGTGCTTTCTGGGGTCAACAAATCAGCTTCCACATTCCCCTCTAGTCCTCCTGTGGGTGGCAGTCGGTCAGTAGAAGGCAGTGGTCAGTAAAGAACACCAGCTTGATGTTGGTGGATCTGACTGTGAAAGCTCGGGACACAAACAGGAATTCTATTCTGGAGCAGAAAGACCCGTCTGACCGAGGCCAGGTATATCCAGCCAACGCTCCATCTGCAAGGTTGCTGAAGATGTTGCACAGCTAGGCGCCCTTTACTGCTTCCATTAGGATGGCACATCCAGTCTACTGTCAGCTCCGCTGGATTGTCCTGCCGCATCAATGCTGTAGTTGAAGTTACTGCCCAGGATGACCGGATGGAAGTGGCCAGCAACAGTGGAAGCTGCTGAAGGACTGCCAGCTGCTTGCCACTCTGGGACGGGGTATATACATCAATTCATCAGACTGCAGCATTCCTGTACAGACCGACTGCAATGAAAGAGTGCCCTCCCACCACCTCAAATTTGGAAATGGTGATATTGCCCCCCCACCTGCCCCGTACCCCTTCCCCCCCCCCGCCTCCCCAACCCCCTCCACAAAGATGTGCGGGTTAGGTTGATTGGCTGTTCTAAAATTGCCCCTTAGTGTCCTGAGATGTGTAGGTTAGAGAGATTAGTGAGTAAAATATGTAGGGATATGGAAGTAGGGCCTGGGTGGGATTGTGGTTGGTGCAGACTCGGTGGGCCGAATGGCCTCTTCCTGCACTGTAGGATTTCTAAGATTCTATGATTCACAAACCACCCCATCCTGGCAGAATATCCAGGCAATGCAAGTCATTTCCTCCTGACCAAAGTGATGGTCCCTGGGCCCACTGATGTGACCAATGCCTAAGGTGCAGTATTGCACACTTCTGCAGGAACAGCAGGCTGGCTTTGACCTTGGCACAATAACTAAGATAGACGCACACTGCATAGTGAATTTAACATTATAGACATTAACGGAAGAGACCTTTACCTTCTTTTTAACATGTTTTGTCACTTGCCTTTGACAGTTCCAGTCCTTTGGGCAGCTCCTGTTGTTTCCCTTTGGATGGGCTGAGGAAACTGTCCTGAAACTCCCCACGAGGACTGCTTCATCCAGATGCTGTCCCTTCATCTATTGAAACAGTCTCTTCTGTCCATCATCCTCCTCCCGGATAGGTGCTTCTCCTGATTTCCTGGAGCTAGAATGTGCTGGTCCCCTCACTCTGGAGTTGGAGTTAGGGTGTGCCAGTCACTTAGTTATTTCTGATGCTTCAGAGCTCAGGCGTCTCCCCCTCCAACTCCCTAGAGTTCTGCCATTTCTTCTGGAGATGCCCATTTTCATCCACATCCAAAGTGCAGCCAACCTCGTCATAAAATCATAGAATCCCTACACAGCAGAAGAGGCCATTCAGTCCACTGAGTTTGCACTAACAGATCATCGTACCCAGGCCCTCTTCCCCGTGCTATCCCCATAACTCTGTGTATTTCCCATGGCTAATCCCTCTAACCTACACATCTTGGGACACTAAGGGGCATTTTAGCATAGCCAATCCACCTAATCTGCACATCTTTGGAGGGAATTGGAGCACTCAGAGGAAACGCACGCAGGCACAAGGAGAACGTGCAAACTCCACACAGTCACCCAAGGCCAGGATTAAACCTGGGTCCCTGAGAGGGACCTGAGAGGCAGTTGTGCTAACCGCTGTGCCACCGTAAGTATCTCTTGCTGCTCAGTTGCGGAGGATGTGGGGGGAGTGGTGGCATTGTCCTTTTCCACCTTCTTCCAGCTTCTCCTTACTAGCTGCCAATCCCCCACTAAATGGATTCTGTTCCATTGGTTCTGTCAGCTGAGAGATTAGGGAGTGGGGAGAGGGAAAGCTCAGGGTGCAGAGGTGGTGATGTTGTTGCTTTGCATTCTGCTGCCACCCTCTTTCCGTTCCCTTTGTCTTCCATTTTGTACTCCTTTCTCCCACTGTGCTGGCTGGAGCTTCACTGGCTGGAGGTTTGCACATCTTCTTGGCAGTAGTCAGACTGGCTGTTTCTGTTGGGCCATCCTTGGCTTTCACTGCCTGTGTGTAATTAAGGCTGTGTATTAAGGTTTTGTCGAGATGATCTGCTCTGTCACACAGATTGCAGCACTTATTCTGCCTGTAGTCCTTTGTCTAATGCTCTTCCTGCTTGCAGGTGAGAGTGCCGCAGTTGGCCACTACACAGCCTGATTTTCCACAGGAGCGACAAACTTTGGGCTAGCTGGCACAGGTGAGGTAGTCATGGTTTCCCCGATTACAAAGATGGAGGGAGGGTGGAGGATTATTCCCTTACCATTGGTCTTCAGTGTCACCTTGAACTGTCGTTTGTGGTCTAGATTCCAAAGACACCCTTAACTCTGAGCAGTTGCCAACCTTGTCAACATACAAGGCAAGGAATGTGAGCAGATCTGTGACCTGCACATGCAAGGGCAGAACGGTGGCATAGTGGTTAGAACTGCTGCCTCACATCACCAGAGACCTGGGTTCAATTCCCAGCTTAGGTCACTGTGTGGAACCTATGCTTTCTCCCGATGTGTGCAGATTTCCTCCGCTTGCTCCGGTTTCTTCCCACCGTCCAAAAGTCATGCTGGTTAGGTGTATTGGCCTTGCTAAATTCTTTCTCAGTGTCTCCGAACAGGTGCCGGAATGTGGCATCCAGGGGATTTTCAAAGTAATTTCACTGCAGTGTCAATGTAAGCCTACTTGTGACACTAATAAATAAACTTCAAACTTGTGCGTGTTGTAGCGGTGCAATCACTACATGGCCCTGTTGAGATGGCAGCATAAAGACAGGCTCTGCTTTGAGGATTCTCAGATGTGGGAGGTCTTCCTTCTCAACAAACACTTTCAGGAACTTGATGCAGGAAGGAGTACTCTTGAAGGTCACATCAAAGTATCTAATGCTGGGGAAGTGCTACCATCAGTAGACATCGGCAGCTTCAACTCAGAAAAATCCTCTTAATGAAGAAGGCATGGTTGAAGAGTATACCTCCTTCCCGCTACCCTGATTTGGGGCTCTGTTGGTTGCAACCATTACCTCTTCCCAGTAAGGAGAACAAGCAACCACCAAAAAGCCTCCAACATCATGCGTAAGAGACCAAGAAGCTTCCCTTCCACCCCTCCATAAAATAAAGGAACCTCATGGGAGTCAAACCGACTAAACAGGTTGGCTGAAACCATACCACCTGCCGATTCTGGAGCAGCAAGGTTCCCAGAATGGAAATCTCCATTGGCCTAGGATGAGAATTTATGATCTCGCCCAAGCAAGGCTGTAAAATCCCATCTATTATCTCTACACTTGGTTATAGCTCCTGGATGAAGCTGGTTTCACCTCTGCCGGCTAAGTACAGGTTCATTGCAATAATCAAGAGGTAGCTGGGGAAGTTCCTGAAGGAGGCTCATATTGCTGTCTGCAAAAAGTAGGTGAGAACCTTAGGCAATGTGCCTCACGGTCATTGTTGTCCCCTGAAACTTGATTATGAATGCCTTCAGGAGCCAGAAAGAATTTGGTGACATTATTTTCTTTTTATATTGAATTGGCCTCAGGCTTTTTAATTTTTTTTACTCTCCCAGAAGATTCTGTGGCTGCTCATGGGTATGTTGGGATATGTTGCTTAGTTGCAATACAGCTGAATGGAACAGACTTGGTGAAGCAGCTGGTCTTTTTCATGTGTTTGTATTTGTTAGCACTTTCTGGGAACTTTACACTACTTTTTATTCCCAGCTACTTCTTGTTAAGATAAGTGAAGACAGGAGCATCAGCAAGATGGTTACTTTGAAATGTGGTCCCTTCGTTTTAAGCAGGAATTTGTGTTATTTACAAATAGCTGCAAAGGCAATTTTCACTGCACCCGTCACATTTACTTGTCACATATTCAAATCAAACCAGATAATAGTTTAAAATGTCAAGAATCAGGTGTGATTATAAATACACCTTACTAGAAGCATCCCAGGATATAAACTATTATAATAATTACTTTACCTGTTTTGTCGAGTGTAAATGAAATAGGGCCTTTTTCATTACTGAAGACTGTGATATACATATTACATTTAAAATCAATCTGTTCAAATCGCCACATTAATGACTGATGAAATGTAATAATGCTGATTGACTTGAAAAGAGTGAAAAAATGACTCATCATGCAGACTATCGTTTAGTACTAATAATCATTTTCTTTTGAACTTTACTACATCTTACTTGCAGTACATGTCTTTAGTGTGTGATGGAGCTGTTTTTCAGCAGATCCGCTATCTGAGCTTTAATTTGATATGTATGAAATGTTAATTACAGTGTTTTTGCCACAGTTCAGTCACACGCACTTTTAATTGTGCAATTTACATACAATTATGATGCCACAGCTGTTGGTATGCTGTAATCTTTCTAGAAGGTTGCATTCTCGAAGTTCCAGTTAAATGTCTATTTTACATGTGTGACAGTTATATAACGGAATGGTATACTTGAATATTAATAATTACATAACGGGAATAGTATTCTCCTAATGAATGCAGTGAAAAATCACATTGGACTGTGCTGTAGTCAATGTGACAAGCATGCATTCAATATTGTGTCATTCTGGAAGCCTAGTGGGAGATTAATACCATGTAGGAGTGAATGTGATAAGTCACTGCAGAGAGATGGAACAGGACATAATCTAAAACCAGTTTAATACTGGAAAAGGTCGCTGGAATCAGAAAAAAAATCAAATTCAACTGCAACCCTTGTACTATTCCACAAACCATGCCGTTTGTTTATAGATGTGTGTCTGGCAACTGCTTTGACTGATTTTTCAGCATCAGTCTGTTCCTGGCTACAGATTACACACACATCTGTGAATGATCATGTATTTTGTGGAGCTGAAAATCCCATGTTAGCAGGCTCCAAGGATGAGGGAGAGTAGGAGGAGAGGGGTGGGAGGGTGGGGGAGACAGGCAGGGGCATGGAGAGATGGGTGGTTTGGGACAACATTATCGTGTGTGTGTGTGTGTGTGTGTGTGTCAGTCCCCATCCTTGTGAAACCTAGTCTCCAATTGTCTCAGCTATCCCTTTCACTGGATGGAGATCTTTCTCCATCACGTTAGCCGCTCAGGCTCCCCCCACATTAAAAGAGCCCATGCACCTTCCACCTGCTCAAAATTAATTTCGGGACCTGGAGTATTAGGATTTTTAGGGGTAACTGCAGCAGCAACAGATTTGAACATCACACCACAGTCATGTCCAGGAACTCCTACGCCCTGAATGAGACATAGAATCATAGAATTATAGAATCCGTACAATGCAAAGGGAGGCCATTCAGCCTATCAAATCTGCACTGACCACAATCCCACACAGGCCCTATTCCCATAACCCCACATATTTATTCTGCTAATCGCCTTACACTGTGCTCAGTTTAGCATGGCTAATCAATCTAGCCCGCACATCTCTAGACATGGTGGACAAGAGAAGATCAGCTCAAGGAACAAGATGGTTTCATCTGGAAAGCTAAATCTGAAGGCGAATGGCCCAACTCCACAGGGTTGACTTCACTATATATAAAAAAAAGTTTACCATCTCAGCGAACCACTTTGTGGAATAAACGAACACCTTATAATTCTTCAGCCTCCATGACTTGGAAACAGTACACCACAATGGTTAATGCATATGTCCCACACTAGATGCAACAGATGACTTCAAGGGAGAATTCTATTCCAGTCTTGATCATTTGATGTCCCAGATCCTAAAGGAGACAAACTGATCCTTCTTGGTGACTCCAATGACAGAATTGGAAAGGCATATTGGCAAGGAAGGTGTAGGGAAAGCTAACACCAATGGAGTCCATTTTTGGACAAAATGTCTAGAACAAGGTCTGATGATAATCAGCACCCCATTTTGTCAGAGAGACAAATGGAAGACCTAATCATGGCAACATCCTCACTCTAGACATTGGCAGCTGCTTAACTTGCCATTGCCTGAGTAAGGGCTCACAAGGATATTCGCATCACCCATGCCATGACAGGAGCCAACACCTGAGACTCAGTCCTCAATAATTAATACCCTCAACCACATTCCACAGCATGTTCTGCGTCACCATCTCAGCAAAACCCCAGCTTGACACGAAGTTCAAAAGACCATCCGACAGCCAAGGACCAATAAGGATGCCAATGCTGATGGAATGCCCATCAAAATACTAAAATATAATGGAGAAGTAGTCAAAGTGGAAAGCATGCCAATAAGATGCATTAATCATGGCCATCCTCAAAAAAAGAAGACATGCCTGACTGTGGTAACTAGAGAAGCCATCCCTGTCCACCATGGGAAAGGTCATCATAGAATTCGACATAGAATCTCTACAGTGCAGAAGGAGGGCCCATTGAGCCCGCACCGACAACAATCCCACCCAGGCCCTATCCCCAAAACCCCACATATTTACCCTGCTAATCCCTCTAACATACACATCCTGAAACACTAAGGGGCAATTTAGCATGGCCAATCAATCTAACCTGCACATCTTTAGACTGTGGGTGGAAATTGGAGCACCCAAAGGAAATCCACACAGACATGTGGAAAATGTGCAAACTCCACACAGACAGTGACCCAAGCCAGGAATTGGACTCAGGTCCTTGGAGCTGTGAGGCAGCAGTGCTAACCATTGTGCCCCCGTGCCATCATTGTGGGAGTCCTTTTCAATCACCTTCTAGAGTCACAATGCCGATTCAGTCATCAAGAAGCATAGTCTTCACAACAAGGCCAAATCCAAGAAAAATGCAGAGCAACAGCAACCTCTATCTGTGGCTTTCTTTTTGTCCTCAAATCCTTTGACTCCAGCAATCAGGAGGGACTGTGAAGTGTCCTCAAATTTGGCTGCCCATAGAAATTCATCACCATTTTCCTCCACCTGCAGCACAATGACATGCAAGTGATGAGATCCTTAGCAATGGATCAGTCATCAGCCACAAACCCAATACAAGTGCTATTTGAGATTAAGCAAGGCTGTGTCATTGCACCACTGATCTTTTCAATTCTCTTCTTCGCAACACTCCACTCCACCTCCATAATGCTCCCTAATGGAGCGCAGCTACTCTATAGGATGAGTAGGAAATTATTCAACCTATACCACATTCAGTCCAGAACCAAGCTCTCCCTAACCTTTATCATTGAGCTGCAGTACGTCGATGATGCTTGCATAAACGTACATTCAAGAGACCAAGCTCTAGCCTACCGTTCACACATTCATGAAGGTTTATAAAAGAGTGGATCTTAGGCTAAACATCTGGAAGACAAAGGTTCACTACCAGCCTGCTCCCATTGCGCATTACTATCACACCCCACCCTGCTCCCCTCCAGCTATCTAGGTCCACAGTGAACCATTGGACAACATGGATCATTTCTTAAATCTTGGAAGCCTCTTCTCAGCAATAGTGAAATTCAGCATTGCCTCCAGTATTGTAGCACAACCTTTGGCTGACTGAGGAATACAGTGTCTGATAACAAAGACCTGAAATCTAACACCAGCTCATGGTCTACAGTGTTACCGTATTACCTGCCCCCCTGTACGTATCAAAGATATGGAAAATGTACAGCAGACACCTTAACTCCCTGGAGAAATTTCACCATTGATGCCTCCATGAGTCCTGTAAATTCAATGGCAGGATAGGCACTTCAAGTGTCCTCTCTCTGATGCATCCTCAGAATTGAGGCACTGGTTATTGTTGATCAGCTACGTTGGGTGAGCCACACCATCCACATGTCTGACACAAGATTCCCAGTTTCATCACGGCAAGCAGTTACCAGGAGAACATTTCAGAGATGCCCTCAAAGTCCCCCAGAAAAAATGCAACATCCCCACTGATATGTTGGAATCTCTTGCTCGACACTACCCAAACCGACAAAGGTACCAACCTTTGAATATCTCCCTCAGGCCCAGGTAGAAGCCAAGTGCAAACAGCAGAAGGAGTGTATCAAAATCCGAGCACCCCACCCACCTGTCCTAAACACTACCTGCCTCACCTGTGGCAGAGTGTGCGGACCCAGCATTGGAGGTTTTAATCACCTCAGGACCCATAAGCCCAGAGTGGAAGAAAGTTATCTTCAATTCCAAGGGACTGGCTGAGAGTGTCTCAGACCTCACAGGCAGAAGGAAACAAGGGTTTTCAATTGCTTAGACATATTGGTATATTAATTTATCTTTATATTTGTTTAACTTGATACATTTCTGATTGTCTTTTTGAAATGTGCATACTTGCTATTTTAATAAATGTTGAAGAAGGTATGCCCTTCTATAGCACAGTAGATAATTGCATTGTTATTTCAAAGACTAATTAAAGCTATTCACCTGTGGTGCTTACGGAGAGTAATATAAGAAGTCTTTTTGTCTAACTGCCTCCCATGCTCTTTCCTATTTTTGCTGTTGTTCTCTCTGTCTTTGTTTCTCTTTCTTTCTGAATGCCTTTAATGTATTTCTCATTGTGCTGTCCACTTGTTTTGCTGTGTGCCTTGCAAAAGTCTCAGAATATGACCTTCAGACATCTACATTTACAGATGTGCCAAATTTCTATTTCTAATTCATTTTGAAGACCAGGGTATAGTAAAACCTCTCAGATCGTCAATAAAGGAAATGTTTTCTCCTGGGCTAGAGGCTAGTTGGGCAATCGCACTTACCAGGAAACTAAGGGAGGAGGTCTGACACATTTTAATGATGACATGTTATGGTTGACATAATCTGGTCACTTTCAAGTGCTAAAAACAGCAATCCTATCACATCTCGATCTGTCTTTTTTTGAGCCAGAGCATGTCTCATTTACGTAATCACTTATCATAATCTAGTCATTTCAAACTCTCAATCAATTTTGCATGTCCACTTCCATGTCCTCAGAATAGTAGCAACATTGTTTTTACAATCACATCTGTACCCAGTTTCCTAAATGCAGTTGTATCAATGATAGGCAGGAATACCTTAATATTTGGACTCATTATTAATAAACTCCAAAATGTGATTTTTTTTTTACACACTACCACTGAACACTTATTATTTTTTACAATGGAGAATGGCGGGCAATGGTCTTCCCCAAGGGTCTGTGCTCCGTAAGGATCCATTGCTAAAATCTCTGCTTTTTTGATATATATAAAATATCATATAAATTATTCTGGTATTGGAATACCCAATAACATTTCAAAATTTGCCAATGACCCCTCACTTAGAAAAATAGCAAATATGAAGATGATTCAAATTAACTGTGACAGGGCAATGGACAGGCAATTAGAAGATGGAGTTTAACACGGAAGTGTGAGAGGAAGTATTTTGGAAGAAGAGATAACGAAAGGCACTATAGATTTAATGGTGCAGTTCTAAAGAGTATACAGAGACAGAAGAACTTGGGGATCGATGTGTATATCTATAAGACAGATTGGGAGAGTGATTAACAAAGCCTATGGGATCCTTGGCTTCATAAATAGAAGAACTGAGTACAAAAATAGGGTAGTTATGATGAACCTTTACAGACTTTTGGTTAGATCACCATGAATGTATTGAGGGCAGTTCTAGTCGTCCGGTTCTGGAAAGAAGTGAGAATCCTAAAAAGAGTGCAAAGGAGATTGACCAGATAGGGATTACAGCTATCCAGTTAGGCTAGGAAACTGGGGTTATTCTTCTTCAAGCGAAGAGGTATTTGGGGAGAGTTGGTAGAGGTGGACAAGATTATGACAAGTTTGGATAAAGGTGACAACGAAAATCTATTCCCATTCGCTGACTGGTACAAGAGCTATTGGAAATAGCTTTAAGAAGTTAGGTAAGAAATATGGGGCAGGGGGTGAATGTGAAGAAGAACTATTCTACACAGCAAATAGTAACGGACCTGTTGTGTGAAATGACCTCCCTCGATGTCGCAAATAGCTCCATGACATAAAAATTACTCCTTCTAGTAATCACATTCTGGACTATTTTTAACTTACATCTTCGGGAAGAAAGTTCTTCAGATTCCATTCTACATTATTCATCAGTTTGCTTTCCATGGTAAAACATTCCAATTCTTAGCAGCAACAATTATTTTTTTCATCACTATCTATACTTTGCCTTATTATCTTCTATCCATTGTGCCAGCAGATTTTGTTTTCCACAACCTACGCGCCAGCTTCTGTGGTAAACCATTTCCTTTGCCTCTAATCTGTTCGATGGGATAGGAACTCCCATTGAACAATTCAGTGTGCCCTATCCTTGCACAATGAATGCCTATATATCAATGCCAATGAGCATTAATAACCCCAATCTGCCAAGATTTCAAAATTGAATCTATTATCTAGTTACTTCCTTAAAGTAACAGAAACATTTATTATCAATTACTTACTTTTTTATAACCACCATGCATCCAGTTACTATAGAAACTCTTGGGTCAAAATTAAAACAGGAGACTTACTAATGATGTGTTATATAAGAAATTTACCTTCAAAGCGATTGAAATTTTCCGGACTGCACCTCCAATGACTCACTATGGCTGGTTGAATAGTCCATGAGAAGGTGATTGGCAGCGAGTGGCACATAAAATCCAGTTTACTTGGATTGCCAAAAATAGTCTGTGAGTAATGCCTTGTACAGCTGGAAGCTAATTTCCCTAAACTAGCTTCCTTTGGGCATGTAAAGAAAAATGGTTAGACAGTTAACCTGCAGAAAGAATGAACCATTTTCACCTAGAAATGATGATAGATTCAGACATGATTTTGTTTAATAGCATTATTCCATCTGAAATACCTTTGTCCCTATTCTAACATTCCAGTATACTATCAACTATCTCGGTTTTTGAAAGATGATTTTTCTATCAGAAATAATATTGCAGTGCAGTTTTGCTTTGATGTAATCGTGTGTTTGATTTTTATACTTGAACTCGTCTATGTTACCATGGCTAACAATCCTTTGATGACTTTATTAAGACACACTCATATTAAAGGGACCATTGTGTCCTGATTGTATAATGCATTTTACTTAAACTGTCATACTCTTTGAAAGATAGCTGAGAATGAGAGATTTACCAGTTGTATAGAGGTTACAGGATGTGTGGGAGTGATTTGCAAGGAAGTAATTCCGCGGAGACATTCAGATGATATAAAGGCTGATTTTGTGGCCATGCTCCCAGTGCTCAAATGTACACCTACACTAATTACTGACAGCCTGACCTGATTGGATTTGATAGGGTCACATCATTTACAGAATTGCTGCATGGTTTTCTGTGAGCAATTCTGTGGCCGTTGTATCTGTGTGACAAGGATTTGGATAGGAAAGAGTAGAGCAGTTTTAAAAGCAACGTTTACATTTTGCAGGTTAACTTCATGATTTGACATGATTGGAGGAGCTCCCTGAACTCCACATATCTGCAAAGAGACCTATAGGAGTGGGTGACTGAGATAAAGCAATATTTGGAACAGAGGCGAGGTTGTACAGATAATAGACTTGGAAGGTACTGTTGAAGGAGCCTTGGTGAGTTGCTGCAGAGCACTTTGTAAGTGCAAACCCCTACTATTGGGTGCCAAAAATTGAGGGAGTGAATGTTCAAGGTGGGGTTGAGTGCCGAACAAGTGGATTACTTTGTTTTGGATTTTGTCCAGTTTCTTCAATGTTGTTGGAGCTGCTCTTCAACTCTTGTCCAGGTAGGTGGAAAGTAGTTGATCAAATTTCAGGTCCAAATCAAACAGCCCACAATATATGTGTTGCTGCCCAGCACACCTAATTCTTCAAATGATTGAAGTTCCACACAACCTTTAAAGTATCCTCAATGCTCTTTGGCAAACTATGGTGCAGAAATTATTTGGAAGTTAAACTAAAAATAAGAAACACTGCATTACTTCTGAAGTTCACAAGAACATAAAATTTGTTTGTGCTTCACACTGATATTGAATTCTGCCAATGCTTTCTTTCTGCTTGGTAATTGCCTGTGAAATATCAGCAAAAGTGAGATCTGTCTATGAGTAACATTCTGACAGCTGACACATTTATTTCATGATTTTTTTCCAAATTTTAGTTTGATGATGATGCAGCCAAAATGGAGAGTTCAGCAACAATTGTACAGTTATTCACTATGTTTGTATTCAACATCAGAATGGAGAAGCAGTTGCAGTCAAAAGTAGTCCCATAATACTCGTCCCTGCTCTTTTCCGTGCCTCCACTGAAAACAAGTGAGGAGCCCTTTCTTGCAGCTGATCTTTTCTCCTTTAGATGGAATCCTTCCGCCTGGAAACAGACATCAATGGCAGCATCAGTGTGCATAGCAGAATGACCAAACTGACATCAGTTTAGGCAGACATGAAAGGGGTCAAGTTCTTGGATGTTACAACACACTACTCTAATGTAAGTTGGAGGACACTATCACACCTTGCTTCCCAACTGTAGGTTAGTAAATACAGTTCCACCACTTTATATCGTTGCATTATAATTGACACTGTTAAACTGGACTACATCTTTGTGGTATAGTAGACATTATTACACTATGATTACTACACTTTTGTAGGTTAGTGGATAATATTCCACCATGCTTCACCATTGTGGACATTGTTACACCATGCTATGTTTCTGCGGGTTAATAGACATTGTTATACTGCACTTCACCATTGTGGAGGTACTTCTTCCTTTTGAAGACAAGTGTCTACTACAAGGTAAGAATAGTTCTGTATTTATTTTAAGTCCACTGTTTCAAATCCAGGGACAAAGTCAGCTGTGTGCCCTGGATCAAGGTGATTATTTCTTTGTGTTGATCACCTTCACGAGCTCCTGGAATCCCTAGAACGTGACCTCAAACCTCCTTTCCCTGGGTTGTATACATAAACACCTTTCCAAGTATGTTTAACATTTCATAGCAGCCTTGTCTTTACAGTCTCCATTTTACAAGGCAGGCTATCGTGGAGTTGCATCATTTGCTGCAGAATGACCTGCGGCTCACATCTAGATCAGAGACTGCTGTCTCTATACAAGTGAAGTTGCCACAGCATGAAGTGTTTATCCCAACAGATCCTTCTAAACCACCCTAGGCAACATTCACCACTTCAAGCAGTTTGCATTTCACACATGCATCAAGCATATGTCAAATAATATATTTGCAAGAGGCAATGCGTTCATCATTTCCCCTGTGAAAAAGAGGCATGTTGGACAGTTTTTGATTGGAGTTTGGGTTTCCTTAAGTGCAGGACATCATTCTTGCCATTAATATGTACATTACAATTCCTCATATCAGCCCCACTGCTTATAATCTGGCCAACATTTACTGTTCAACCATCATCACTTAAAATAAATACTTGGTCATTAACTCTTTGTGAGACCCTTCTATGTGCAAACTGGATGTTGTGTGCCGATTTTATAACAGTGACTGCAGTTTAATTTACTGAAAGCACTTTGGGACATCCTAAAGTTGTGGCATGCAAGCAATATTTAAATTTGTCTTTCTTTTTTGCTTGGGGTGCAGAAAGGGAATGCACTCAATTAATTTCAAGGTGGTGCCTGATACCTTAACCATGATAAAGCTTGTCACAATTGTATCAATGACTGGTGTATCTTTTGCTGGAGTCACTGCAAGGTCATTTCTTTTTGATATGGTGCTTGCCGTCACTTGGGCAGTCATGTGATGACACAGTTATCACTACCACAGATTTGAGTGCCAAATTGATGATCCTGTTAAAGCACATGTGCCATTGTTTGAGGGCATCCACTTACCATCTCCTCATCTGTCTGAACACAGAACAGTTAGTATCGATGGAGTCTCAGAATCACATTCTGATGATAGGTAATGATAATTCCCTTTGTGCAATTATATATTGGAACCTCAGTTCCTCAGCAATAACTACAACCACCAAACACTGACCTCTTTTCTCCCCTTTCCATTTTTTGAACCGATTTCAACAGGTGGTACAAGTAGTGCCAACATTACTACAGTCAGATGAATAGTCCATTTGTCCTTTCTACCATTGTTGCATCACTTTTTCTTCATACGTTTATTGCCACAATTAGTAAAGGCAGAAGTTAATGCACCAACAGCTTTGGCTGTGGATATTGTTTCTGTAGCACCGCAGGATACTTTCCATGCTGTCAGCTGCTTCAGGTGAGGACCGCGCGGTGTACCAGGTTGAAAAGGGCATCCTCTGTGCATGTCAGAAGCATCAAATTTGGCACTATGCTCACATTACACAGCCCTGGTTGAGATTTTCCTGGAAATGGGCGCAGGCCGATAGAGGGGGTGGTGGTGGTGGGTAGGGGTGGGAGGGTGGTAGGAGCAGTGTTGACATCATTTACAGATGCACTGGCTTTCTTTGCTGCATATTGCAGGACTTTGCGAGGGAAAAGAATCAAGGGTACTGGGTCCCACATTTGCTGACCGAATCTCTGATCTGCCTGCCCTGCCAAGTACTTAGTAACTCAAAGACCAAGGTGCTATTTTTAAAGGCTGTACCTTTAAGGAATTCACCCTCGAATGCCTCCCACAAGAGGCCAAACTCTACACAGACAGTGATCTAAGCCAGGAATTGAACCTGGGTCCCTGGCACCGTGAAACAGCAATGCCACCCCAAACTGGAGTAGTCCAGGTTGTTACTTTTAAGGAATTCATGGAAACAAGGACTATGTCTGAGGATTGGAAAGAAAGAAAAAAATCTTAGCTGAAAATAAATAGTTCGGGGGGGTCAACCTGCCGTCCATTGTAGAGAAAATGCTGGAATTCCCTTCCTGGTCTGAATGAAGGTGGAGTGAATCTTTGGCTAGTATTGCCAGATTTGAGTCAAAAGCCAAAAAAATTCCAGCAAGTGCAGCTCTGGCTCTGAATTCTGAGTTGATATCCAGTGGAATATTTGCATCTGGTTGACTGTATGTGTCATGGGAGCCCAAAAACAAATCTAGGATTCATCACTCTCTCAGTTGGTACAAGGATGGTTATAGATGTAGGCGTGTTCATGTAATAGTCTGTCAGACTGCAAATCAACCTGCGAATGCTTACACCACTATACAATATTTTCCAAGGGAAGCACATGAAAGTATGAAAACAACAATGAGTTGAAGTGGTTTTGCAGTGATTTGTGCATGTTGTCAGAGCCTATCCAAATGCACATGACTCTAGCAAGAGGGCCAAGCTCAGGGGTGCACGCAGTGTATTTAAATCTCGCTCCACTGCTCTTCCTCCGAGCTAGAATATAGTCAGTTTGACCCAAATGTGCTCCAACAGTTAATTCAACAGCTTTCTATAAGACAACAGCTAAAGTTCAAAAGGGATGGAGATATGGAAGATAGCTGGAGAAAGAAAATGGAGATCAAGTACAATGGCTTACCACAGAGGTGAAACCATATCATCACAGCAAATAGTCCAATTATCCAAATCTGCAATCAACCTTCTGCCCTATGAAAGAGTTATTTTATAGCTTATGGGACAACTTGAACACTGGAGGTGTGCCAAAGATACACTGAATTTAGATTGTGAATTTAACCTTGATAATGCAATCTTGATTATTGAATTTTATTATGGTGTACATTGATGCTGAGACCCAGCTGAGTAAGACATGACAATACTAATAATTGAACGCATTATTCTCGTAATAATTTAAATTATATTGATTAATTTTAAGTATTTTAAGTATTATTTTACTGTTTTCTCTGACATTGAATTTTATGATGGTACTAGCCATATATCATTGATGAGTCAAATAAAGTAACATTAGTAATACAGCTATGCTTCAGGATGTCACATGTATCAGGGCGGCACAGTGGTTAACACTGCTGCCTCACAGCTCCAGGGATCTGGGTTTGATTCTTGGCTTGGGTTTGCACATTCTCTCTGTGTCTGCATGGGTTTGCTCCAGGTGCTCCAGTTTCCTCCCACAGTCCAGAAATGTGAGGGTTAGGTGCATTGGCCATGCTAAATTGCCCCTTACTGGCCTGGGATGCATAGGTTAGAAGGATTAGTGGGGTAAATATACGGGGTTATGGGGATAGAGCCTGGATGTGATTGTTGTTGGTGCAGACTCGATGGGCTGAATGGCCCCCTTCTGCACTGTAGGGTTTCTATAAAGATGTGACTCAGTCTTGCTTATAAGCTTCAAACATATAAAACTCGCATGCAACTTAGTTTTGTATTGTGATTGGTAGGAGCTGGAGGTGGTGTGGGGTCATTTTCAAATTAACTGGAGGCCAATAATTATCCTTTGAGTTACTGCTTGTGTAGTTAGTCTTAAGAAGGGAGTTCTATTCCCCAAGAGAGAAGAACTTGTCGCTGTGGCAAAGAAGATGTGGTCAGAGATGGACGAAGGAATGAACAGCATGAAGGTAGCATTCCATATCTGGATTCAGGTAATGTTTTAATCAACTAAGCAGTATAGGGAAGATAAGCACAATTGAAATGGCACCTCCATCCTGCTCTGCATCCCAACTCACTCTGTCCTATCATGTGTAATCCATCACTTACACCCAAAAACACTTTTCGCTTCAAGGCGTTTCCACACATCCCCTCAGATCCAACCATCATTGCCATTCATCCCAATATTCAGATGATGTGATGCAAGGTGGCACGCTGGTTAGCACTGCTGCCTCACAGCATCAGGGACGTGGGTTCGATTCCCAGTTTGGATCATTGTTTGTGTGGAGTCTGTATGTTGTCATTGTGTCTACGTGGGTTTCGTCTGGGTTTCCTCCCACGGTCCAAAAAATGTGCTGTTTCGATGTATTAGCCATGCTAAATTCTTCCTCAGTGTACCTGGACAGGCACCTAGGAGAGGCACTAGGGAATTTTCACAGTAACTTCATTGCATTAATATAAGTGTACTTGTGACACTAATAAATGAAATTTAAATTTAAACTTTTATATCACCTCATTTAGCTCACTGAATTCTCAGTACACATCCTCAGGAGACACTGTCAAATGTCCCTTCAAACGTATGCCTGTGCTACTTGTGATGCAGCTATCTGAAAGTCACCCTCACCAAATGCACCACTTGCCATACAAGATCTTAGATCTGTTGTGACCCCTTGCAGGAAAAGAGAGTGCAAAATGCAAGAGAGAGAGAGAGCATTGAAGGTACCAAGGTTCAGAGTTCACTTCTGCCTACAATCGACATTGCATAAACGAATAAGTCATGCTGACTTGATTTCAGAACTGAATGAAATTTGATCACATTAATCATGTGATATTTCCACGACTAAATCATCTCTATTCCTCTTCTCCTCCAGGGCCAACATGTGAACAACAGCTTGTTCCCTTGGTGGATGGTATTCCTCAGAGAAGCTGCTTCCATCGGAATATACATCACCACATGACAAAATCTTACAGCTACCAACTCCAATACAGGCACTTAGCTGGATTTTGGTAAGAGAGTTTTATGGGATCTCAGGTGGTGAATGACAGTTCATAAATGAGAATGAACAGAGAGTGGCAGTAAGGACAGATATGGAGAGTTGTAGAGTGAACGGTCTTCCAAACTCTGCTCAGCTGGACAGAGATGCTGACCCGCAGGGGCCACCAATGTAAAGGAGAATGATTGAGGCTGAGCGATAAATGTGCAATGCATTGAAAGAGCTTTCAGGCAAAATTTGCACCGTAGCACAAAGGAAGGAGGAGTCCTTGTGAATTGATGTTGCAGGCCATTGCAAATCTAGCTTCCATGGGTAGAGAGACCTTCTCCATGGATCTTGAATTGTTGCACTCTAATCAATCTGTGCATCCCCTAAACAGCAGACATGTAAATTATGGATGCTAATATTCCTATCATTTTAAACAAAATGACGGACGTGATGGCTTGATAAGGTGTCGCTAAATGCCCCCAGCTACTGTTCCACAGAGAGGTAAGAGGGATATACCTCTGTCCCAAGAGAGGGATGATGGTGAAAGGGAACATGGACGTAAAAATTTCATTCAATGTATTTCGACAATTCAGCCATCATTTTTCTTCAGCCAATATCCAGCAAGCTGCCTCCTCTCCCAATTTCCAATCTGATCCATGACAGATGCAAGTGGATCAGTCTTTGGCAGAGGACTCACAGGCTCCAACATCCAGAGATTGTTGGCCGTGTACAACTCAGGAATGAGAGCAGGGGTCAGTGTGTCCAGCCTCTACTTCTGCTGGAGCTGAAGAGCATGTAAATGGGGGAGAGAAACAAAGGGAAAAGCTTTGTAGCTTACTGAGGTTATTTACATTGGGTACATCTTAAGTTTATTAATTTTGTTTATTTAGTCACATAACATTCATTACTTTGTGTCACTTTTGCCATTCACTGTTCTTGGAGGGTATGGACTCAAGTTGACTGGTGATGAATGTGAAAACATGGATTGACAGAGACCAAAAGGTTCATGTGCAATGGATGGGTGATTGGTTACAGGATTATTTTGCATCAGTGGGTGACACAGTGGCACAGTGCTGAGCACTGTTGCCTCACAGTGCCAGGGACCCGGGTTCAATTCCTGGCTTGGGTCACTGTGTGTTTGGAGTTTGCACATTCTTCCCGTGGCTGCATGGGTTTCCTCCAGATGTTCCAGTTTCCTCCCACGGTCCAAAGATGAGCATGTTAGGTTTTACTTCACAGGTGATTCAGTCCGCCAAGTGGCATACACGCGGTGGGTCGTGCAATGGCTGCTCTTGGATGTTGCTTCGAGAGTTGCCTAGTGCTTCACGTCGTTAGTGTACGCTTAAACTGGACCACCTGACCGGCAACATGACAGCTCAGTGACTATCACTGTTTGCTGTGCAGATACATGGATTTGGGCTGGTGTCTGCGGGAGTTTGCACATTCTCCCCGTGATTGCGTGGGTTTTCTCTAGGTGCTCCGATTTCTTCCCACATCCAAAAAAACGTGCTCTTAGGCTGATTGGTGTAACAAATTGCCCCTAAATTAGTCTCCCCTCAATCTTCACCAATAGGTGTAGACATAGGTATGGGTAGAGGAGGGCACTCATAATGTTAAAATGGCAGCGCGGGCTCGTTGGGCTGAAGGGCCTGTTTCCCATGCTGTGTTGTTCTTTGTTCTTTGTTCTTTGATACGCCATATAAAATTGATCTTAGTGTCGGGGGGTAGCAGGGTAAATATGTGGAGTTGTGGGAATAGAGCCTGGGTGGGATTCTGGTCAGTGTGGACTCGATGGGCTGAATGGTCTCCTCCTGCACTGTGGGGATTCCATGAACATCCTATGGTGATTCTAAGTGAGGCTGGTGGGAATGAAGTGGTGGGTGTACGATAATTATTTTGATCCATCATGAGTAACTAAATGAATTATATGGCTATTATGATATCCCTGGTAAGCAGCAATTTATTGGGGTTGCATTTTCACCTTCCATTTCAGCATTCTTCTCTCTATTGAAAATCTGCTCAGTTGAAGAGTACTGAGTAACCTATTTTTTCCTGTATTTGTATTTCTCAATACTACACTATCATGTGCAGAACACAGGACCATGATTATTAATTATCCTAGGGATCCTTGCTGGATTATCTACGAAACACACCTTGAGAATACTGGTGGCTTGCTTAGTGGTGGTCATATGTCTCTCGACACAATTTCCTTGATGTTTATTGCTGGAGTTCCTCAGAGATGTCAGCAGTCAGGTTGTCCATGGGTATCCTTCATCTCCTAGTAATAACCACTTAATCCTGGTTTCCGCTTTCATGCTGGCTCCATGGAACTTCTGTGGGGTAAAAACAGCCAAGAAAAAGTGCTCTAGCTTGACAAACTAAAATGGTGATCTACAGAGTTGCACCAGATTGCTTTTAGAGGTCAGGGAGAAATTTCACAGAACATTATACTCACAAAGGTTTTATTTGTGAACAGTAAGTCTCCTTCGGGAGATTTGTAGGGCATGACAGACAAATTGTAAAGGGGCTATGGAAGGAACATGCTTTATTAGCTTCTCACCATTCCATCCCTTCTTAAGTTCACAACAATTTCATGTTTCCACAACAAATTCTTTGGATGAGCACTGCCACGATTGAAAGGAACTGCAATTAAGGCTGAAATAGCACAACCTGAAAGAAGTGTCTTTTTGATTTGTGCGCATACAGCATTATGGCTCCTTTTCGTTTTTCTTACTGTTGAATTATCTTACATGAAAGCAGTAGAATCTTTCAAGCACATAAGCTCTTTCTTTCTTTCGGAATGAGCAGAAGAGTATTAGAAAATATAATAGGAGGGTAATAGTCCCTTAAATATTGGCATTGTGTGCAGTCATTCTTCAATAATTCTGCTCTCTGAAATGGAAATTTCAGCATCTGAGTCTGGTGGAAGCCAAGTTATCAGCCAAATAAAATATCAAAATTATGTTGCTTAACCACATGGTACAATATTTCTGTGTCAACTTATCACTTGTGCTCAACGTTCAAATTAAGTTTTCTGATTTTTAATTACTTCTGGAATTCAAACAGATAACATTAAAGCCGTGCATTTGTAATGCATTACAACTCTGCACCTGAGATGATGCCTTGAGGTCATTAGCAACTTCAGAAAATATTGGAATTGTCAAGGATTAGCCATGGAAGTGACAGTAAGATAGTAACAAATTATATTAAAACAGTTCTGATTATTTTGATAATTTTATGTATTAGGGAACACAGTGGAAATCAAGCTTCATATCAAAATGCGGAGTTGGGGAGGACGGGAGCAACTACAATAAATTGGGAAAATCCAATATATTGAAAACTCTCTAGCCTGGAACTCTACCTTTTGGTTATACCAGTTGTCTGGAATTTATTTGAGGAGGTCTAAGTAAATCATGGACTCGTCACTTGATTGTTTGGGTGTTGCAGCAGATTGAAAAGGCACAGGCTCACCTGATCTATGGAATCACGGGACATCATAAGCTGAGTTGCTCTGTAAACTCACACTAGGTTTTCCTGCTCTGTACGGTAACCCTCCATCACCTATCATTGTTTACACTCAGTTTATTTGCTGTGATACCTTTGAGCAGGCACAAACATTCCCTGGCTACAGATATCTTTCATTTTTAAACCGTCAACATGGTGTGTAAGAAAACAGCAGCAAAATATGAACATGTTATTGTTTACAATATTGGAAAATGTAGAAATGATAAAGAAAGTAGGTAAGAGTGCTTCAGTGAAAAGATTTTGTGAGGTATATTGTGTGGGTGTCTCAACAGTTTATAACATCAAGAAGCAGCATGAAAAAACTATTCAAATTATCTACTAAAAGTGACATTGTTAAAGGAATTAGTAAGGATACAACACAGTATAAGGTTAAGTCTTGATAATATGCTGTGTGAATGGTTCTGGCAACACTGTCGTGAGGTACTCCTGATGTGTAGGGCAATGCTTATGGAAAAGGCCAAATAATTTCATACTGATTTGTGAATGAGTTCTCTGTTTGAGCACTCTGAAGGTTGGCTATAAAAGTTTAAATATAAGCTTGGGATTAATTTCGAAGCTGCCATTTAAAGGCTGCTAGTGTGCAAACTTCTGTTAATAGAGAGGTTACAAACTGGTATGAACTGAATTTGTAAAGTTAATGGAGGATAAGCAACTTAGTCTTGAACAGACATACAATATGAACAAGAAGGGTATTTTTCTGGAGGTATTTGCCACACATACGCTTGCTGGTGCAGAGGAGAGATTGGTGTGTAGTTGGAAAGAATCAAAATAAGGTGACTGTGCTCACATTTGCAAATGATGCTGGATCACAGAAGTGTAAACTCTTGGTTATTGATAAAAGTGCAAAGTCTCATGGTTTTCAAAGGCTTTGCAAGGTCACTAAATATATGCGAGTCATCCTGGACTTCACAAGCAATTTGTTCCACAATTAGTTTATCCCTCAGTTCGTGCACACTGTTGTAAATTGGGATTGGTTGGGGATTGCAAAATTGTGCTTCCTTTGGACAATTGTTCAGCTCACCACACCCCTCCCCCACCCCCCTCCACTTCCATCGAACAAGTAGATGCTGACAATGAATTCTCTACATATTTATCCCTCCTATTGCACATTTCAATTCAGACCAGAGAATTATTACATCATTAAAATGCCACAGCAGAAACAGATTTTTGCTCCGGTACTAGTCATTTCAATTCTTTTAGAAGGCTTTCATTGTCAAAGATGTTGGCTGGAATTTTCCAGTCTGGTACACCATGCTACTGCTACCAACGGGAACAGAAAATTTGGTGCACAGTCAAATCTCCATTCACAGCAGCAGGACTGGAGAATTATAGCCACAAGCGAGACTGGAGAATTCCAACCATTATTTGGAGTACAGCAAATACACGTGTCAGTTTCACGGTGAGAACTGTTGCAAAGTTGAGGTTATGAAGTGGGGATTTGATGTTGATAAAGATGTAAAAATTGCTGGAGGGGAAAAGACCTTGCAGGACCCCTTTAAAAGCTGGTGTTTGTTTTAGTGCTTAGAGGTTTAAAATACAAAGTACACACAGAGTCAAAGCTGAAACATTTGTATCAAAAAGTCAAGCAATAACCTTAACAAGACAACCTGTTTTTTTAAAATTTTGCCCAATCAATTTAAAGCAGGCACTCAGGGTCTTTCGGGTCAAACCAAGTAGACAATCTCAAATTACATTAGGACAAAGTAAAAGGGGCGGCTCCCCCAAAGGAAGGGGAACAGCCCGAACAAAAACAAAAATACAAAGGAAACTTAAGACACATCAAATCAAAATGTGATCGTCGGGGCCTATAATGCACCTCAGCCCCTGCGGTGCCCAGCGGGCACGGAAGGCATCAACTGTGCCCGCGGATACCGCATGCTCCCTCTCCAGGGACACCTGGCCATGAACGTAACCGCGGTAGAGGGGCAGACAGTCAGGATGGACAGCCCCCCCGATCGCCCGCTGCCTGGACCTACTGATGGCGCGTCTGGCCAGGCCCAGGAGTAGGTTCACGAGGAGGTCAGCATCCCTCCCCTCCCCTTTCCGCACCAGGAGTCCGTAGATTAGGAACGTGGGACTAAAGTGCAAACAAAACATCAATAAAAGGTGTCTGAGAAAAAAGCAGGCACTCAGGAACTGTCAGCTTCAGATATCTCTTAAGAGAATGCACCATTTAACCAGTGAAAGGTACCAAATCAGAAAGAGCTTACAGAGAAATCACCCAAGAAAATCCAGAAGGTTCCAAATGATACAAAACCTAATTGTAAATTTTTTGAGAGTGACTAAATTCTATTTTTTTGTTTATGGATGGGCATTGCATTTATTTGAACAACATTCCAGTAGAATCTTATTTTATTCTGTATGTTACTTGTTTAGTTAAAGTCCCCTATTAGTTAAATCAATAAATTGTTAAGTGTTCATTTTAAAGTGAGTGTCAGGTATTTCAGTTAGTTAACCAGTAGACATTACTGAAGAACAGTCCACGCACACTTTTAACAGATTACGAGGTGAGGTATCCCTCTTTAGGGGATTCAGCGTTACCTCTCAAAAGGGGGATAACCTCCGCATTGTAACAGAACCTTGCAACATGCATGGCATAAATTGTCCCTTGTTACTAAGTTTAATAATGAGGGCATGGGAAACCCAGGGAAAGGAATTTCAAAAAGCAAGATTGTAATTCTGCGAGGTGGACCATTATTGAACCTGTCTGAGTGGGAGTGACTTTTGAAAATAATTACAAGGTGAGATTTTCAAATGTGGGGATCGTAAAACCTTGTGAGAAAGATAAAGTTTCGGTGACATTGGCTGGCTCACAACATGACAAACATCTGGGTGAGTTGTTAAGACATCCATGAAATCTGTGTTGGTTACACCTGTCATTTATTGAGAAATGGTCTGTGCATGTCAGAGAGAGAAGAAAATGATTTTAAGATCTCTGAGAATAAAAAATACAAGGCTCTTGCAATATAATTAGATGAATAATCAATTGGAAGATTCAATTAAGTGATCAGTTTCACCAAGGTGCTACTGGAAGACTGACTTTAAGGATCTCACTTGTTTGCTCTGCAGTTAAATAAACAGGTTCTGAATATCTCTGGGAGAAATATGTGTTGAGTGAGGAGCATCAAGTGAATGCTCAGGAAACTTACCAGAACAAAGCCATTTGCAGCTGTGCCAGTCCCAAGCGAGAAGACTTACATGTCAGGCTAGTGGTAACTCTGCACTTGTTTATGTGTCTGTAAAAGTATTGCTGGGGTAAAGAAATAGTCAGAATTTGAATCATCTTCGTGTGTTTGTATATCGATCTTTCCAACCTTTTTGTCTGGTATGATAGCGTTCATTTCTCTTGTTTAAAAAATATTTGACTCTTTCTATTAAATGTTCACCAGCAGGCTCCTATGCATTTGTTCAGTAACTTTCCTCCATGGTTTCTAAAATCAAGTCAATTTCTATCAAGCCAGGTTTCACTCCGGAATGTGACTTGTCCAGTATTAACAGCAGCTGGGATCATAATAGCTGCATTGACAATTTAAAGTGAAAATTACCTCTTTATCTGAAGTATTATTTGCTTGTTAGTTTTTAATGTAAAAGCATTAAAAAGTGAAATATTTCCTTTGATTAGTTCCATTGATATTGTAGGGATTCGTTATTTGTGTTCCTGGGGGTCGTCTTTCTTATGGTTCTTACTACATGCATATTGTGTATATGCATGCTGTGTACAGGTGCGTGGGTTACCAACCAAAGTCATGAACCATGCAGTCAGCGGAGTGTCTTTGTTACCAAGTCTCCACCCTTTGGTTTCCTGTGGTGGCTGAAATACAGCTGACACAGCAGATGGCCACAGAATAAAGGCATCATGACTGCTGTCAGGATAGCAGACATTAAACTGCATGGTGTGCTACCTATCACTATACATCAATTACACATTGAGGGAATGGAATCATCTTTATTTCCAGCATGTGGTTGGATTGACAAGGATGACTAATTCTCTTCTACAGAAAACAGGGGAGGCAGAGTCATTGAATATGTTCAAGGCTGAGCAAGAGAGATTTTTGATCAACAAGGGGATTAAAAGCTATGGGGTACAGGCAGGAAAGCGGAGTGGAAGCCACAATCAGTTCAGCCATGATCTTATCAAATGCAGGTTTGATGGGCTGGATGGCCTACTCCTGCTTCTATTTCTCATGATCCCATGATCTGATGTAAAGGATATGGAAGGTTCAACTCTATTACACCTACTTCATACCCTTTGTCCACCCACCAACCACTGTCCCCTCACTGCTCAGCCCCCACGCTCAGCCAGAAGCTGAAATGCAGCCTCTTCTCTCAATAGCACAGGTCCAGATGGTGTGCGCTCATTAACAAGTTTTGAAATCTGGATGGTGCTGTCCAATATCATCTCAGCAGTTAGGGCAAAACTCGACACAGGTTACCTGTATTTTGCTCAAGCCACAGGAGCTGCACCATGTAGGAATGGTAGGAGAAAGAAGAGGAAAGTCTTGTATTTACATCAGGGTATGCATAGATGTCTTGGAGAAAACATAGTAACTTACCTTCTTGGTTTCTTGTTTCTAAATCTGAAGACGTGAATTGATGGACACCAGTAGGGTATGCGCCATGGATGATTGATTGGGACAGCTTTGTGAGAGTGAGATTTGGAGAAGGGATGGTTGTTACATGGGTTGAATGATGGTAGCTGACTGAAGCGTACCATTATGACGAAACCTTTGGGCATCCCAGGCAGCAGAGTAAGTGGCTGGTGCTACATTGGGGTGGCCATTCTCTTCTTCCTTTCCTTTCATGAATTCCTCTTCCTTATTCTTAACTGATAGAAATCAAATATCACTAGTAGCCAGTGGCATGTCCACATTACACCATAAATAGGAAATGCAGTATCAGATTATAACAGTTAAAGAGAGTAAAATGTAGGACAAAATAAAGAAATGGAACCAATGTGTCAAGCCAAAGTATTGCATCTAATAAAGACACCTGGACACAAATTTAGCTCAGTGGTTGGGTTTCTATCTGAACACCTACCTTGCAATCCATTGTCTTGACCTGGAAAATATCATAGAAGCTTAAATGTTCTCCACTACACAATTTATGGTGACAAAGCAGAAACAGAATGATTCTTGTATATGTGAGAAAGGGTTGCTATTGACTTAGTGAAAAAAACTGAGTAGCAAGTATAACACAAAAGGGTGTGATTGATTTGTCTGTTGTTCTGCAACTGCATAATTGGAACAAAAAAGTTCAATATTTGTAGGAACTGTGATGTATGTATATGTATTTTTATATATATATCTATATAAATAGATATATATGTATATGTATAATTATATTGGAGTTTGGACAGCCCCTTTAAGAGTAAGGGTCAGGTGAACTCTGCGCTATTAGCTCTGCCCAGGGTGATATCCTATGGATAAACCTGACTCTGTGCAAATCTTCAATAAACAGCTCCCACTATTGAAATATTCAAGCTTTCCTCATGATTCTTTATGCTCTTTAGTCCACCCAGGGCATACATAATAGGAACAAAAGCTGGTTGGCACAATGGAAATACGTCAGCTCCAATAATATATGTTTAATAGTTTTTATTTGATGAAATTATGTCAATATCATGTGCACCAAATTCAGTTAATCTTATTTGGTTTCAAATTATTTTAATATATAAACACACAGATTGGCGGAGAACCAGTAAAAAAAATGTACTGCATTCATTCCCCTTCTGTGTCACAATAGCAAGAAAGACAAAATGTAAATGGATTGTAATATATTTTAATAGAAAAATGTCCCTCTGTGCACACACACAACTCCATTGTCTCTGGCCTGTTATTAGTTTCCCACAATTGTCACAGCTGGTGAGCAATGACTGCAGTTTGAGTGTTGTGCAGCAAGATGAAGAGGGGATTGCAAATGGAACTGAAGGATCAAATTCAAGAAGAAAGGTATTGAAGGATTAACTTAATGTTTTTTAGAGCAATACAAAGAGCATTGGGAAATTCTTTTGGAATTTAAAGTGTATGCAGCCATTGAAAATGTGAACATTGAAATTATAGAAATGTGTCAGTAAGTGGGTGATACACAGAAGGTGGAATTAGAATTGTTTCATGCTGATAGACCTTGGAAATTACATGGAAAAAGTTATCTGAATTGTAAATTGAAGTTTCCTTTTGTTCCTATCAATCTACGATTTTGAAACTCAATTTTAATTCTTCTCAAAGTATTGGTTCCTGTTGTGAGGTAAATTCGGTAATGCTGTACTGTTAGTGTGGAGCCTCACTAGATGAAACCATGAGTTGTAGACGTGTCTCTTATCACTGTTGTGATAATTCCATTGCCTGAGTTCCCAAGGCTCTGTGCAGTGACTACTGCATCACTGAATTAACTCTGTGGTTAGTGGACAGCAGTACTTGATGCTTCAAGCACCTCATGTAGATAACCATACTTTTTATGTGAGTTTAGACCTCAATGCTCCTATATCTTATGGGTCTTATGTCAGCTGACATTTGTCTATGAAGGCCTCCACATCAAATCCATATCCAATGGAGTCTTGATCAAATGGTGCATTTGTAATTGGTCAAACTGCACATCAAACGTTTCAACCATATCTGATTGCTGAGAGGTAGGGAATGTACTGAAATGCTGGAGCCTCCACTATCTATTGTGACAGAGAAATTCACTGCTTTTATCATTCAGCTACAGAGGCTAATGTTGATTGCACAGGGGTAACCAGCATCTGCCCTTATATCATTGAAGAATGCCATGTGGACACTGTGGGTAGCTGCCTGCAGGCCTGTCTGCTCTGGAGAACCAATATACATCTACATAGCACCAGCATAAGTGCAACTCTGATGGCACAGTGGCACAGTGGTTAGCACTGCTGCTTCACGTGACCAGGGACCCAGGTTTGATTCTCAGCTTGGGTCACAAAACAAATATATGGAAGAAAGTTGACTCAAGGAAGTCAAAAAGCCTGCAGTGTTCTGGATTTATTTCCGTCCCACTGGTGTTTTTGTATCAAGAGTGAAGGATCTTGATTACCCTTTCACTGGTTTGAAGGAATTGTCAATGATTGGGCTAATGCATTTTGTTCGTACCTGAGTTACATTTGCCACTGGCTTAGCACTGTTCTTTGTGAGATCATCTCTGTAATTAGACATTACCCGGGATAACACATGCCAATGTTTGGGACTAGGTGACTCAGTGTTGTAAATGTGAGGAAAGCTTTTTGTGATATTCTTAAGGAACGTAGCTTTGCTCCCAATAATTAAACATGAAACTGGACAGGATATGGGGTGGCGAGAAGCAGAATTAGAAAGAGAAGCTGTGAAGGGCACAGCAGTAGAAGATAGATAGTTGAAGAGAGATAACAAGTATTAATTATGAAAATATATGAAACATTGAGACAGCATTATCTACAAATTGTACAGTAAAGTAGCAAATAATAATAGGTAAGACAGTTTTCTTAATATCTGTGAGGTTTCTCTATTCACTTCAATATAGAAGATAATATTAGCAGCATTTCTACTGTAGTTCTGAACCGAGATTGGTTCGTTCATCCCCAGCGTGAATGTGAACAATTATTCAATGATTCTGACTCCCCCTTGTCAGCCCCAAGATTTGTTGCTGCTGTAGCTAAGACTTGCTACATTTTTGCAGTGTATTCACATCCCATTCATTGCATTTAATGAGGCACTATCATTTATTTCACCATTACTAATGTTCATGTTCTGAAGCTTGTTTCGAAATCCATTCGATCGATGACAGAACGTGCCCCTTGTGTCTCTTCTCAATGTGCAGCATCATGCATTATTAAACAAACAACTTCATTTGATCGCATTTGGAAATTTGTACGCTCTGCAAACTGTAGATATATTTTCTACAACTTTACTGGATTAGTGAAGTAATAGGTATTTTCAAACAAAGCATGAAAAAATTGGTTCTGTAGTGTTGCTGCAGCTGGCACTAGTGAAGTCAGAATCTCTGGAGTGGGGAGCGCAGTGCTTATAGTTGCTTGTGGCAGGCTTGTGAAGGGTGCTCATGTGGAGCGCTGTGTGTGCACCAGAATTTTTCCAACTAGCCAGATAGTGTCATGAAATAGCCCTTATGTCACTCACTGACAAATATGCTTTTTGTTGCAGAGGGAATCCCCACTGGCGTTATTTAAACAGTTAGGCATCCAACTTGCAGGTGAGGTGACTTACACTAACTATTGCTCTTGCAAAATTTGTGGAAGTATCATGGGGCATTTTTAGGGGTGCTGTGGTGAGTTACTAGATTTTACACCTGGAAAGCTGAAGAGTAGAAAGAGTAGCAGAAGCTGCAAGAGGCATGGGAGTTGCAACCGCAATGCCTCTCGGACAATGGGAGCTGGAGCAGTGGCTGCAGAGAGAGCAAGCTTTGTGCTTTGGGGAATGGAAGAGATTAAGACAGTTCATCACTCCAGATGAGCTGTCCATCAGCAACTTAGTTCCCGTCAGACGGATCGTTTCACTACCATCCCTCGCCACTATGCTCTCAAAGCCAAGGGACAAGCCTTTCTAATGGCACTCACATCCCACAAAAGAATGAAAAAAAAAATCCTAGTTTAACTTGCAGCTATCCAGTCATGGTCAGAAAATCATCTACAATGGCTTTTCTTCTCACTCCCACGCCATCATCTCTGGCATTCCCCAAGGATCTATTCTTAAGCCTCTTTATTTTCTCATCTGCATGTTGCTTCCCTGCAGCATCATCTGAAATGCTGGCATCAGTTTCCATAAATATGCTGACAATATCCAGCACTTTGCCAATTTCCTTGATCCCTTTTCCATTGCTAAGTTGCCAGACTGCTTGTCCGTCATCCAGTACTGAGTGAGCAGAAGTTTTTCCCAACAAAATATTGGGAAAAGCAAGCCACTGTCTCTAATCCCCTTCACAAACTTTGTCCCCTAATCATTGACTCCACGTTTCTCCCTGGGAACTGTCTCAGATTGATTCAGATTCTTTGTAATCTTGGTGTTATATTTGTCCTTGAGATGAGCTACCTAACACATATATTATCTCTAAAACTGTCTATTCCTACTTCTGCATCATTCCCTGACTGACCTTGTCTCAACTTTACATCTGCTTAAGCTCTCACCCATGCCTTTGTCGCCTCTAGATTTGATTATCTCAATGGGCAGTGTTCCACATTCTGTCAAAGTAAATTTGATGTCATTTAAAACACTGCTGTGTGGGTTTTACACAGCACCAAGTCCTGTTTGTACATCATCTTTGGGCACACTGATCTATAAGTAACACCTTAATTTTAAAATCTTCATCCTTATTTTCAGATCTCGATGGCATTGTACACCAGCTCCAATTTCTGCAATTTTTGAAGCCCCACAATCTCCTGAAATTGTTGTGCTCACAAATTTTAATCTATTGAGCAACCCTGATTTTCATTCCACCATCACTGATAGCCTGGCCCTTAGCTGCCTAACCACAATGCTGTAGAATTCCCTTCCTAAACCTCACTGTCTCTCTTTCACACATGCCTTTTTCAAGATGTTCCTTAAAGCTGACCCCTTTGTCTATAGAAACTTGGGCATTGGAGCCACTATCTCTTTCAGTGTCTTGGTGTCCAAATTTGCTCCATGATGTAACTGTGAAGCAGCTTGGAAATTTTAAGCACGTGATAGGAACTATATAAATTAAAGTTGTTATTGTTACGTATCCCAACTTTCCATTCATCTGTGATGTCCCATTACAATGTACTCTCGGCCACCATCCTACAAAAAGCAATGAATAAAAATTTTCCCCAACCTTCTTTGATTTGATTTATTATTGTCAATGTATTAGCATACAGTGAAAAGTATTGTTTCTTGCATGCTGTACAGATAAAGCATACTGTTCGTAGAGGAGGAAACGAGAGTACAGAGTGTAATGTTACAGTTATAGCTAGGGTGTAGAGAAGGATCTACTTAATGCTAGGTAAGTCCATTCAAAAGTCTAATGGCAGCAGGGAGGAAGCTGTACTTGAGTCCATTGGTATGTGACCTCAGGCTTTTGTATCTTTTTCCCAGTAGAGGAAGGTGGAAGACGGAATGTCGGGTGCATGCATTCCTTAATTATGCAGGCTGCTTTGCCGAGGCAGCAGGAAGTATAGACAGAGTCAATGGGTGGGAGGCTGGTTTGCATGAAGGGACTGGGCTACCTTCATGACCTTTTGTAGTTTCTTGTGGTCTTGGGCAGAGCAGGAGCCATACCAACCTGTGATACAACCAGAAAGAACGCTTTCTATGGTGCAGCTGTACAAGTTGGTGAGAGTTATAGCTGACATACCAAATTTCCTTAGTCTTCTGAGAAAGTAGAGGCGTTGTCAAACCAAACATGCAAAGGCGCAGGCTGGCATTCTCTAACCTTGCCTTCAGAGGGATTCTTTGGTCCCGCTGCTATGAATGGAGTTTTGGCTGAGTGCCACATTCTCCGTTCTCATTGGCAGTGATAGTGGGGTATATGAGACTGAAGAATTTTAGCACAGTCAAAATGAATTATTCACCACTGTGCATGTTTACTCGGTGCCTCTTTTTCGTTTGCATTTGCCAGTCTTACCACCCCCTAAGTGATGCTACCCCAGTGGATGCAGCAAGACTGACAGAAGGCCATTGACATTCACTGGTGAAGAATGCAGTTGGTCTTGCAGGACAACGTTGAACAGCTCTGGGCTTTGGACAGCGCCATCCAAGCATGTAAGGCAACAGTCTGGGCTGATGAATAACAACAGCATTACTGGAGCAGCAGTGGGTGGAGCATGACTCTGTCATCCTGAGAAACAATAGGTATGTGCTCCATGTTTTCACTGTCACCACGGGGTGACACATCAGCAATTCCAGTGATCCATTGCAGCACAAATTGCTGGACTGCTGTGACAGCCTGCATACCAGTTGTAGCACTGAGATCCATTGACAGCAGCCTGAACCTGTGTGGTAGCGAGCACGGATCTCATCATCTCTGTCTGAGCCTCCACTGTAGCACTGAGTCTTTGAGTGGCTTCCAGCTGTGCTGTCATGAAGGCTGAGTCAGGATGGCTGAGTCTGCAAGTGCTATCGTGGAGTTAGCTGCTACTGCCATAGCTGAAAGGATGGACCCCCCCCAAGCTCTGTGCGATTCCCTCTGCCAAACTGCAGTCACTTTTCTCCATTCTCCCAAACAATGACTTGTGTTGCAAATCGATTGTAATTGACTCAAGGAAAATGAAAATCAACAGTTTCTTTCATAAGCAGCTAATTTGCAATATCGGTTTTACACCAGGATAGGTTGTTGAAGATCTAATCCTAGAGACTGGAGGAAATGCTCCCCTGACATGACAAAATCTTTTGAAAGCAGGAAGATAGCAAAGAGATGTTTTTAAATGAAGAGACAGGGAACTGAATTTGTACAGAAAATCTCCCATCTTTCTTCTGCTTGGAATGAGGTACAGCTCAATTTAAGGTACCTGGACATCTTGTTTACAAGAATGTTTTTTGTTCGTATTTAAAGTGACTGCACAGGTAGAGCAGTTTCTAGAATTTATAGAAAATGTTCATACCATTTGATCTCTATTTGTGAATAATGAGGTGTTCAGCTTGGAAGAACACCTTGGAAGAACAATTAACAGGGTAATGTGCAAAGATGACATTCAAAGCTATTAATTTAATGCCTCAGTGCACTTTGTACATGGTCTACAGAAGTAAGTGACAAGGAAAGGGGATGAAGTAACTGAGTCTCCAGCAGGTCCTCATCCTTCTCAGGTTAACAGGGAGGTGTAAGTGTGCTTTGCAAGGGAAGAGGAGCTGTTACCTTCCACATCTGGATGCTCCTCTTAAGGCACTCCTGCTGTTGACACTGTCTGTCAACCCCTCTCCAGTAGCTGTGATGCTAACAGAGTGTCCAGCACCTGAGAAAGATGCTCTCAATAGACCTTCAGGCAGATAGGAGACAGCTGCAAAAGTAATCCCAGAACTGGATACAGCAAGATCAATGGCCAGCCACTTGTCCAGCTAAAAATGGCCATGCCTTCTAGAAGCAGTCGGAAGCACATTCAGAAGAACATCTCAATGCACCGAGTTCACAAGTGACTTGGCACTTGTTAAGATCTGATTGGTTAGTTTCAATGAATGTATTTCACAGTTACTGACTTTGATTTATTGCTGCTTTGTCAGATGTCACCTCTACCTCCACACCTTCAGTGGGTTGTGAGTGTAAGGGAGACTGGCTTTGTTCAGCTCCTCAGTTGTCAGTGTCCATGGAGAGGCTGGGTGCTAGATGATTATGTGTGAGATGAAGGAGGCAAACTCCAGTCATTGAAAGGGTATCAGTGTTGCAGGAATTTGGTGTAAATGAGATCGGCTTAAGTCTCCCTTACCCATGCCTCAATCCCCTTTACCTCTGCTGAAAGGGGCTCACCAACCTGACCAGCCACTTCATCTCCCTCCTCCACATACTCCTCATTGGATGTGGAGTGTCAGTCAGCTATAAGAGGATAAGACCGTAAAATGGAGAAGCAGAAGTAGGCCATTCGGCCCATTGAGTCTGCCGTGTCATTTAATAACATCATTACTGATCTGATATAGTAGTCTGGTTGTATTGCAGCTTAGTATGTCTCCTGCTCTATCCAAGACCACAAAAAATACAAAGTCTTGTGAACGAAGCCCAGTCCATCATGCAAACCAGCCTCCCTTCCACTGACTCTGTCTACACTTCCCACTGCCTCAGAAAAGCAACCAGCATAATCAAGAACCCCATGCACTCAGGACATACTCTCTTCCACCTTCTTCCATCAGGAAAAAGAGTCTGAGGACATGTACCAACCGACTCAAGAACAACTTCTTCCCCACTGCCAGCAGACTTTCAATTGGACCTACCTCATATTAAGTTGACCCTTCTCTACACCCTACTTATGACTGTAACACTGCATTCTGTACTTTCTACTTTCCTTCTCTATAAGTGGTATGGTTTGTCTATATAGCGCACAAGAAACAATACTTTTCATTGCACACTAATACATGTGACAATATTAAATCAAATCAAATCTCCACTTTCCTGCCTTATCTCGATAACCCTTGCTCCCCTTTCTGATTAAAAATCTGTCTATCTCAGCCTTAAACATACTTAATGACCCAACCTGTACAACCTGTTGTGGTAAAGAATTCCACAGATTCACTATCCTTTGAGAGAAACAATTCCTCCTTATCTCTGTCTTAAATGGAAGGTCACCTTACTCTGTTCCAGACTCTCCCACAAGGGGAAACAATTTCTCAGCATTTACCCTGTCAATCCCCTTGAGAATCCTATATGTCTCAATAGGGTCATTTTGTATTCTTCTAAACTCTGATGAGTACAGGCCCAACTTTATCAACCTCTTTTCATAAGAAAATCCCTGCCTACCCAGGATCAACATAGTGAACCTTTTCTGGACTGCCTCTAAAGCCAGAAAGGGGACCTGGAAAAGCTGTGGCATAGGAACTGTTGAAGTATGTGAATGTCAGAGGCACACACCTACACAATGTGCTCTGAGTGGTTACAGACCAGTTGAATGTTTATGGAATGGAATCCTTTCCTGTTGATGAAGGATCCTGGTTGCTTCAATGGAGCCTTGATGCCACATGCATGCACCGGGGGGAATCCAGCAATGAATCTCTGTCTGGCTGTCAGGGTCCACCAGGACTGCGCATAGTTACCTACTCTCTTAAACAAGGTATTGGTCACTGACTTGATGCAGAGGTGAGCTGCTGCCTGGCTGACCCCACTCATGTTCCCAGTGGATTCCTAGGAAGAAATGGTTATGTAAAAATTCAGTTTAATGTCAATCCTCAATTCAACAGGCATTGGGTGTCCACTGAGGTCTATGGGTCACAGCTAATCCTGCATATGAGTTGATGACAGTGGTAGCACTGCTGCCTCACAGCGCCAGGGACACAGGTTTGATTCCCAGCTTGGGTCACTGTCTGTGTGGAGTTTGCACATTCTCCTCGTGTCTGCGAAGGTTTTCTCCAGGTGCTCCGTCTGCCTCCCACAGTCACAAGACTTGTGGGTTAGGTTGATTGGCCATTCTAAGTTGACCCCAGTTTTGAGGGGATTAGCAGGGTAAACATGTGGGGCTACAGGGATAGGGTGGGATTGTTGTCGGCGCAGGTCCAATAGGCCGAATGGCCTCCTTCTGTACTGTAGGAATTCTATGATTCTATGACAGCCTCCTATGACAGCCAAAGTCTTCATTAACATTGGTGCTCTGTCATCTGCAGGAAATGAGGCAAGTCCAATACTTTCTCAGTCACAGACTCTTCTTGCTATGCCTGCCTGCTGCTGACCTCCTACGCACCCTTCTGCAGCTTGCCCAGCCAGGGACAGGCCTCCTTGGTACTCCTGCTGTTGCTTGGTGCCTTCAGTTCCTGATCCTCCCTCTCTTTGCGCAGCTTTTCCTCCCCACGGGTGTCCAGGACACCGGGTATATGAATTCCATGATTGTTCTCCCCCTGTCTCGTGAGCTGCTCTTGGATCAATCTTCTCTGGAGCCCTGCCTCTGTACTCCCGTTTGAACCCGTGACAATGAGTCCCTTGCTGAAAGCCCAGTCACACAATTAGCTCCCACTGCTGCTGTAAGCCCACCAGCTGACTAAACTCCCACACTTACAGGCCTATCATTGTAGGCCAACAATAGCCTCAACTGCCCTTTCTCCCACATCAGGTCAACCCTGAATCAAAAAAATACATCAATATGGCTGACTTTTGGAGGTGGTTCTGAGGCCTCACTTTGATGTCACCTGCTTTAACTTGTCAGAGATCTGGTAGCCATTGCCTCCATGCACCACTTATTAGATGCCAAATTCTGCATTAAATATTTGAACTATTGTCTATTTACTCAGTGAGCTTCATTGTCTTTCCAGTATGTCATCGTGGCACTGCCATCCTGGAGCTTTCTTACTACTGGTTAAATGTGGAAGATGCCACATCAGCATCTTGATCCAACGTGTTTCCTTCCAATCTTTTGCTGTCCTGCCTTCTATCCCTCCAAACCAAGTGCTGCTCACCTCATTAATTATGCAGCTAGCAGTTTTGACACCAAAGCCACAGCAGGCTGGAAGTCACTTGCCCTGCCGCCATATGTAAAAGGCACAGACATTCACTCATGCATAGCATCAGGGCTCCACAACACCGAAATGTCCTCTGGGATGCAGCAGACATGGCCCCAAGGCTCAGCAATGCCTCATTGGAGACCCCCCTCTGCACAGGAGAGACACACTATTTCTCACAGATGGGAAGAGCAGGAGGCCTACCCAACTCATCACGCTGGCCTGGGAGGAGGTTGTCAGGAAGGTCAATGTCAGAGTGCAGGAAATGAAAGAATGTCCTGATCCATGAAACCAGGGAAAGATAATCCGCCCACTTGCATTAAGATTGGAGTGACCAGGTTGGAGGCGGGTTAGGGTTAGGTTTGACATTTTTTAAGTTTTCATATCTTTCCCTGCCTAAACTTACGTGTTAAAATTCGATGAGCAGTTATGCAGGATTAGAAATCCTACTCCTGCCCCCCATCCAACACCCGCTCAACACGCCACCCTGTCATTTATTTCCCTATTAAAGTGGCCTTTAGCAAATCATGATGTATGACTCAATCAGTGTAAATTCTCTTTGTAGGTTTTAATTGTTCCTGGTCACAATTCCTCTGTCAGACTCTCAATGACATTCTCTAAGAATCCCCAGATTGATAACTTGGATTAATCAGTGGCCCCCTATTCAAATCCCCCCTTTCCTTATTTACATGTTTGCTTTTATCAAACAAACAAATAAAATTATTTATAAAATAATTATATTAATAGCTAATTATCTAAACCTTGACAAATGATACATTTGGCTAAGTAAGGTTATCTGCCAGACTGTACATAGCATACTGATTAACGTTTAAAGATATTGCAGTATAACTACAGCATAGCAAAATTTGTCTGGTAATTACATACACTTAGGTTTAATAAGAATATTGAGCAACTGAGAAAAAGGAAAGATTTGCAGGTATAGTAACAATTTCAGAATGCCCCTGTTGGAGTGAAATCAAAATTAAAGAACACAAAATGGTTACCCTGGCACAAAAGCAGGACCAAAACAATGAGTTTTGATAACGAGATCAGCCATTGATGGGGACATACTCTATGTATAACGATGTGGTAACTATCAATGTCCGTATTTGTCTATGTATAACGATATGCTAACAATCGATGCCCATACTTGTCCTCTTAACATATAATGATGTGCTAACAGCTAATATCCGTACTGTCCATTATCTAAAATGTATGAAAGATGCTCAACTACCATTGTAAAGTTGAGAAGGTGACTGCACACACTGCGGAGAGCCCAGTGCTTCTCCCAAAGCTTTGTCCGATAAAACTGTGTGTTGAATCACCAAGTATGACTCCAAGTGGCGATTTTCCTACAAATTTTGGCATAGTCGGGCAAGATCTCACTGCTGGTGAGTTGGATCGGTTGGCCTCGATCGGCGAAGTGGGGTAGAGATCATTGAATCTGTGGGAGTCAGACTGAGTCAACAATGCAGTTTAAAATGGGTAAAAATTAGGGGAATTTATGGTATAGAAATAAGTATTCATTGTTAATGATATAGAAATAAGCATTGACTGTTACTTGTGCTGATCGACTAAAGGACAAGGAAGTGCCTGTCTCAAACTTACAGCCTTAGACCAGTTGTTAAGAGGAGAAATCTCCCATACGAAGGTCAGGACCCTGAAGTGGGTGTAGAGGCACAAGAGCACTTAGGATCTTGAAGTCCAAGTGGCAAAGGTCATTTAACATCAAACTCTGTAGTGGTGAACAAACGTAGAGTTTGCCACCTGTTTGCATGAAAGTGTGTATAGTTGTGTACTTGTCTAAATCACATTGTAAAGTGGTGCAGAAAAGGAGCTGATCACTTTGACCTAGAGCCGGACTCCAGTGGAGAAAACACATTGCCGAGGAGATAATCGTGGCCATGAGTATAAATAGAAACCCAAACGGTGGTGAAAACATGTTGCTAAGGAAGTAATCGAGGCTGGGGGTAGTAAAGTCTGTGAGATGGCAGGTAGAGAAACTAAGTGGGGACCTGCAGGTTCTCTCAATGATAAATATACGACAGACAGACACGTGTTAATTAAGAAGATGGAAAGGGATGGCTGGGATGTTTCTCAGGCCTTAGAACAACAGAGAAAGTGGGTAGATGGAGAGAAGAGAGACAAAACAAAAAAGGCAGGGGTAATATTAGTACGTCAATTAGTGGGACTAATTGAACTAGTCGGCGCCTCCACTAAAAGGTGAAGCGAGGATAAGGACAAGATTAAAAAATTTGGAATCCAGAGTAAGGGAATTGGAGAAAAGGAATTGAGTATTAGAGGAGAATCAATGGGGAGGGGAAACTTGAGTGTGTCTTTGTAACATTTCTTCTGCCCTCCATGCGAGCATCTTCCAGCAGAGAGTTCCCCAAAAAGATGCTGCTTGGGTTTGCGCTCATCTGGCATACGGATGACATGACCTGCCCACCGGGTCTGTGCTCTCATCAGCAGTGTGTGGACTGATGGTAGACTTGCTCTAAAGAGGACTTCAGTGTCTGGGACTTTGTCTTGCCATCTGATGTGTAATATTCTGCAAAGACAAGTCATGTGGAAATGATTGAGCTGCCTTGCATGCCTTCGATACACAGTCCACGTTTCACAGGCATACAGGAGGGTAGTGAGTACCACGGTGCTGTAGACCTTCAGTTTTGTTGCTGGGCTCATTCCTCCACATTCCCATACAGTGGAGCGCAGTCTACTGAAAGCAGAACTTGCCTTTGCTGTTCTGCAGTTAACTTCTGTATCAATAGTCACTGCTCGGGAGAGGGTGCTGCCAAGATAAGTGAACTGGTCCACTGCCTATAGTTTCTGCCCTTTGATTGTGATTATGGATTCTGTGTACGGTGCATGAGGAGCAGGCTGGTGCATGACTTTGGTCTTTTTAATGTTGATGGTGAGTCCAAAGTTCTCACAAGCCATGGAACATTAGTCCATACTGACCTGCATCTCTGCTCTGAGCTAGTATACAGGGTGCAGTCATCAGCAAAGAGGAAATCTCTCAGAACAGTCTCCTTCACTTTGGTAATGGCTTGAAATCTCCTCAGGTTGAAGAGCTTCCCATCCACTCTGTACTTTGCCCTGGAAGACATCATTCCGTGTGGCAATAAACATCATGCTGAACAGTGTGAGTGCGAGCACACAGTCATGTTTGATGCCATTGGTGACTGGGAATGCCTCAGAGGATTCTCTGACATCCAGTAGTTTGGCCATCATGGAACTGGCGTACCATTTGAATGAATTTTTGGGGGGGGGGGGGGGGGCGCAGCCAAACTTTGACATGATCCTCCACAGGCCTTGTCGGCTGACAGTGTCGAAGGCTTTCGCGAGGTCAACAAAGGTTGTGTAGAGCTCACGATTCTGCTGTTGACACTTCTCCTGAAGTTGGCACATAGCAAAAATCATGTCAATAGTCCCGTGACCTTTGCAGAAGCCACACTGTGATCCTGGAAGTAGAGCCAGCTCCAGATGAGTGAACGATTCAGCAGGACTCTTGTGAGGGTTTTTCCTGTGATGGAGAGCAGTGAGATTCCTCGGTGGTTGTTGCATACTTGCCAATTGCCCTTCCTCTTGTAGAGGTGTACGATGGAAGCATCTTTAAGTTCCTGGGGAATGGATCCTTGCTTCCAAAAGGACTGGAACAACTCGGTGAGCTTCTCGATAAGTGCAGGGCCAGCAGCTTTATAGACCTCTGCAGGTATGGCATCTGCCCATGGGGCTTTGCCACTGGATAGCTGGCTGACAGCTTTTGTGACTTCAGCTACTACTGGTGGATCATCCATGGCGCTGTTGATATCAACCTGGGGAATCCTGTCTATTGCCTCATCGTTAATAAATGATGGTCGATTGAGGACGTCTTCAAAGTGGTCAGCCCATCTCTGCAGGATCAGAGCCTTCTCTGTAATGAGAGTTGTGCCATCTGTACTCAGGAGGGGGGACCCCCCCGAGAGATTGAGGTCCATAGAGAGTGTTGAGGGCTTCATAGAACCATTCAATTCGTTTCTGTCAGCATATCCCTGTATTTCATTTGCCTTGGCGCTCAGCCAGGCATCCTGCATTTTACGCAGTTTATTCTGGATGTCCTGCGAGCACTGGTAAAAGCATTTTTCTTGGCAGCTGAAGATGGGTCGTTCTGACAGGCCCGATGAAGACGGTGCTTTTCAACAAGCAGAACCTGTACCTCCTCATCATTCTCATTGAACCAGTCGTGCTGCTTGCGGGTAGAGGGCCCGAGCATCTTCAGTGCGGATGTATGAATACATCCCTGAAGCGTTCCCAGTCATCCTCAGCGCTGCCTGCGAGGTGTAGGTCAGCAAGCTTGATTTCTAAGTCTTCAGCCAGTGCTGAAGCTATGCTGGGATTCTTTAGCTTGGCTGCATTGATTCTTTTCATAACCTTGTTTCCTTGTAGTCGCCTGTTGGGTCTGATGCGGAGCCTCATTTTGGAGACAACGAGTCTCATTTTGGAGACAACATGGTCTTGGTTACTCTGACATCCTGCCTGTCTTTTCTCCAGACAATGACATAGTCAATAAGATGCCAATGCTTAGAGCGGGGGTGCATCCAGGAGATCTTGTTACGGGTAGGCAGACGGAAGGTTGTGTTGATGATAAAGAGGTCATGCTGCACAGATCTTCATTAAGAGTAGGCCATTACTATTAAACTTGCCCACTCCATACCTCCCAATGACTCCCTGCCAGATTGCAGAGTCACACCCGACTCTTGCATTGAAATTGCCAAGCAAGATCAGCTTGTCGGTACTGCTCACTGCTGATAGTAGAGTGCCTAGTTCTTCGTAGAACTTGTCTTTCATCTCGTCCGGGTTGTTCATTGTGGGGGCATAGGCGCTGATCAGGGTGGCTTGACTTCAGTTCTCTAGTGGAAGCTGTAATGTCATAAGCCGGTCGTTCACACTGTTGGATAGGCTAGCAAGTTTCTGAGCAAGGTGACTCCTGATGGCAAATCCAACTCCAGCATCACAACACTCATTGCTGCTGTGACCACTCCAGAAAAAAGTGTATCCACCTCCAGTTTCAGTCAACTGACTTACGTTGGCAAGACGAGTTTCGCTCAGGTCTGCAATGTCAATGTTGTATCTTGCAAGCTCTCTGGCAACTAAGGTTGTTCTTCTTTCTGATCTGTCTGCTGTAGGGTTGTCGAAAAGCATGCGCACGTTCCAAGTGCCAATGGTGAGCAGTGTCACCTTGTGTTTTATTTTGTTTGTTCGACCGCAAGATGGGATCCCCGCCAGCCACGTAAACTGGCCAGGGTGTAGTTTAGGGCACATTCTCTAGCCCCTTCCTCATTCTACAGAGGTGAACAATACGTTCCTGGAGAGGACTGCTTAGTCGCCCAGGTAAACGTTGAATTTCACTGCTGCTTTGGTCAGCGGAAAGCAACCATTAGACCTGAGCCTCATGTGTGCAGGTCCGTGACTACAGCTCCAAGTGTATCCGCACCTTCTGCTTCATCGCTCGCCCATTGCCACAGGACTTCAAAGGTTGAACAGGACACTGATGATGATGATGATGGTGTTGAAACTAGCGCTTGATTTGGATTAAAGTGAGGGAGAGTCGTGCAGTGTCAGCCTCACTCTCTCTTCCCAATTCCCATCTAGATCCAGTGTCAAGACAAGAGTTAAGGCGGCTGGAGATGGGATTAGGTGCAGTGGATGTCCAGGATGTCTTCTGTGTCTTGTCTTGCTCTTTGCATTCCACGACGCTTGCAGAAACTGCCTTCTTGACCGTTGGACCTTCCATTGGTCTTGTCCACTCAATCCGCCGGAGTCCGCCTTCACATGCTGGGGTAGACAACTCCCCATCTCACTGAGGGCTGAGACCCGTTGGCTGTCCTCACCTGGTTTAGCCCGGGGTGTGGCGGGGGGTGTCACATGCAAACAGCTATGGGGAGCCACAGGTGAGAGCTGAGTGCCAGGTAGGGACAAAAGGTTGACAAACCGCCCTGAAAAGAACGCGACCTGTTCCCCCACCAGAGGTACTACCCCTTCCTGACACGCCATACATGCCTTAGTATATCTGAAATTCTCAGGACAAGAAAACCCAGGCCGTGGGGATCAATTCTTCATCCAGGCTTTCAAGAATGGGCTCTCTAGCACTCACCAAACCATCCGAAAAATGGGAGTGGTCATATCCCAGGATTATGATGAGCTAGTGGAATGGGCTAGTGGTGTACTTGGAGGCGGGAGGAGAAATCTCAGACAAGAGTAAGACAGGAAAGAATTGCTGCTTATAGTAGCAGGAGCAGAATTAAGCCCAAACTGAAATGTCACAATTGTGGCCGACAAGAGCACTTTGCAAAGGAGTGCTGGGTCCCAAGGAAAGGAAATAAATTTGGAAACAGTGGGAGACATTGCAATCACCGTAATAAAAATGGACACACAGAAGCAATATTTTGGGACAAAAACATGGGAGATCCCTGCCCCGATCCATGACCATGGCAGAATCGGAGGCACTAAGGAACCTCCGCGGTCAGCAAGACTGACGGCCTGCAGCCCCCATTCACAAGAGTAAGAAAGAGGGAAGAATTTATGTGTCTGCACTAGTAGGGGCAGGCAATGTGAGATGCTGGTGGACACAGGAGCATCCATATCTGTAACCAACCTTCCCTTACCCACTACAAGTGGGATGATTTATCTCATAGGGATTGGAGGGAACAAAACACCTGCCTATCAGAGCGAGACTACGTTAGTAGAAATAAATAATTTGAACATACCCATGAAATTCTCTGTATGTAAAAATGGCGAGGGTACAATAATGGGAAATGATTTAGTGAAGGAGCATGAGTTTTTGATTGACTGTGGGAAGGGAGAATTAATCTGGCCAAAATGGGACGGTCAGAAAACTGAAATAGGAAAACTTACAAGTCACTTCAAAACTATTAAGGTGGCCACAGCCACCACCAGAGACTGGTGACTAGAAACAGAAGGGTTCAAAGCCATCTGTGCCTCCATCCCCGGAGTATGGGCTGAAATGAAATTAGATACTGACCTAACCAAAACTGACCCGATAAAAGTACCTGGAACAGAGCATAAGCCCCATCGACAATACCCGATAAAACCAGAAGCAGAGGCAGCTGTAGTGGAGATAGTTAAAGGGCTGGTGGAGAAAGGAATCCTGAGGGAAACTACGAGTACCATTAACTCCCCAACCTGGCCAGTGAGCAAACCCGACAGAAGCTACAGGCTCACAATAGATTACACTGGCCTCAATAAAGTCACGTCCAAATTGCACCCCATTGTAGCAAGCCCCTCGACAATCCTGAATGGATTATCACCGGAGCACAAAATCTTTACTGTATTGGATATAACCAATGGATTCTGGCCCCTACCCTTGGATCCCGAATCCCAAGACAAATTTTCCTTTACAGTGGGAGACAAACAGTACACTTGGATTCACCTACTGCAGGGATTCCACAATAGCCCTGCTATCTTCCACTGAGTAATGAGTGACATCCTAAACAGGGTAAAACTGCCAGAGGGTAGCACAATTCTACAATACATGGATGATATATTAATAGCTTCAGAATCTAAATCAGGACATCAAGGAGCACTACACCTAGTGTTGAATGAACTGAAAACCACAGGGTTAAAGGTGAGCCCCAAAAAGACACAAATTGGGAAAACACAAGTCCTATACCTAGAACACCTAATATCACAAGGGCTAAAAGAAATGCCAACAGACTGAAAGAAAGCAGTACAACAAATGCCATGGCCAGTCACCGTGAGGAGTCAGAAAGGTGCTGGGATTGTTTAACTATAGCCAAAGTTTTATCCCAGAATTCGCAAAATTGGCAGAGCCCATACAAAGACTAGTTAAAGAGGGAAAGCCGTAGAATGGGAACCTGAGCAAGAAGAAGCTTTTCACAAATTAAAGACAGAACTGATATCAGCCCCCGGACTGGGAGTACCAGATTCCAATAAAGATTACCACGTACAATGTAATCATGAAAGGGGGTTCTACTCCACAGTAGTAACGCAAGATCATGGTGATAAACGGAGACCCATAGGTTACTGTTCAACAGCAGAAAGGTCGGTAGTCACTGGACTGCCAAGGTGCATAGCTGCCTTAGATTGCACCACCTGGGCCATAAAGGTTAACGATCCAATAGTACTGACAGGGGAACACCAAACACACCTTGGTGGAAATGCTAAATACAGGAAAGTTAAGGTTCGTCTCAAACATGAGAAGGGCTAAATGGGAAGCCGTGTTCCTACTTCCCAGCAAATCAGCTACAATAGTAAGGAACACAGGACATAACCCAGCAGAAGGAATCCTGGATACAGGAGAACCACATAACTGTGGAAATATAGATATGGATGTAGAAGAAGGTAGGGTAAAGGATGTACCTTTAGCAGCAGCTGAGGAGAACCTGTTTGTAGATGGCTCACGTAAATATGTAGAAGGATCATCCCGGACAGGATGGGCAGTCGTAAATGACAAATTGGAAACAATAAGGTCAAAGAATTGATGGAGTTCTATCCACACAAGTGGCAGAACTAGTGGCACTCACAAAGGCACTAGAATTGTCTGAAGGAAAGACGGTTAACACATATACCAATAGTAGGTAAGCATTTGGGGTAATACACGATTATATGATGGCATGGGGTAAAAAGGTGTTTGTAACATGGGAGGAGCTCCTATTAAACACCAGCAAAGGATTGAGGCATTACTAAAAGCCAGAAAAACCCTGAGAAGCGGTAGTAATAAAAATTAAAGCGCATCGAAAGGGATAACCCAGATAGGTTAAATTGTAAAGGGAACCAAGCTGCCGATAGAGCAGCACAATTAGCATTAGAGCAGGAGGCAGTTGGCAAGCTGCCAATGGCAGTAATGGGCCAGACGTGAAACAAAATAGATATTCAGGATTTACACAAGGATATTTCAAAAGAGGAAAAGGGAAAGTGGGAAATACAGGGAGCAAGCAAAGGGACTGATAACATTTGGAAGTGAAATGACAAGGTAATGGCACTGGAGTGCATACAAAACACCCTGTTGGAGCTACACCATGGATTCTCACATGCGGGAAGAGAGACCATGGCAACTAGTATAGGAAAAGAATAGTGGTGGAAAGTAATGGGAAGGGACATCACCCGACATTGTCACCAATGTGTGACATGTGCGCAATGCAACCCTGGTCGACCCATAAAAATTAAGATGGGACACCAGCCCCAACCAAAGGGGCCCTGGGAACATCTGCAAATGGATTTCACAGGGCCACTACCACAATCCCATGGCAAAACCTATTGTCTGGTTATTATTGACCAGTTTACCAGATGGGTAGAAGCATTCCCTACTACAAATTGTACTGCTACCATGGTGGCTAGAATATTGGCAGAGGAGGTAAATCCTTAGGTAGGGAATATCCATACAAATTAATTTGGAACAAGGGACGCACTTCACTGGAAAGGCAATAAAAACAGCATGTCAACTGATGGGAATAAAACAAAAATTCCACATCCCTTACCACCCGCAGAATTCTGGAATGGTAGAACACATGAACAGAACCCTAAAGCCATACACATGTCAGGAAAAATGTGGACAGAAGTATGACCTACTATATTAATGAGGTTAAGAGCCACCACAAACCGTACAACCGGGTTAACCCCTTATGAACTGATAACAGGAAGGGCGATGCAATTACCAGAAAGCAGCATAACAGGTAGGGCAGGTGTAGGTCCACTAAAAGACAAAATTAAATAATATCCTTTGGAATTAAGGGCTGAACTAAAAGGGATGCGTAAATTAGTAAAGGATAATCAGGGAGAAAGAGAAGTACAGAGAGAGCTTGAAATGCTCTCTGATGTCCCAACAGCAGGAAGTCACATCCTAGTAAAATCATTACCTGTAAAATTAAAATTATACAAAGAAACAAATAAGTGATATTAAAGTGACCAGTTCCCCAAAACATTGGGAGAGATGTAAAATGAGTAGCTAATTAGCTATAACCTATCTTATTGCAAAGTCTTAAAGAGCACTGGGCGGCACAGTAGCCAGTGGTTAGCACTGCTGCTTCACAGCTCCAGGACCTGAGTTCAATTCCCAGCTTGGATCACTGTCTGTGTGGAGTTTGCACATTCTCCTCGTGTCTGCGTGGGTTTCCTCTGGGTGCTCTGGTTTCTTCCCAGAGTCCAAAGATGTGCAGATTAGTTTGATTGGCCATGCTAAAAATTGCACTTAGTGTCCTGAGATGCATAGGTTAGAGGGAATAGTGGGTAAATATGTAGGGATATGGAGGTAGGACCTGGGTGGGATTGCGGTCAGTGCAGACTTGATGGGCCAAATGGCCTGTTTCTGTAGGGACCCTATGATTCTATGAAAACAGGCGACACTACAAGCAAGATTAACTGATGTGTTTGGGTTGGCAATATAATCTTTGGAAAATTGTTAACATAAAGTAATAAGATTGATATTTGCCTGCCAAAGATCGCGTATAAGATTGCATTACTCTATGTTGCAGCAATTATGAAATGGACAGCTCTGGAGCATAACTTATTCTGCAAGGCTGGTGTACATTTACATGGTAACTGAACTGTGTGTTACCCACTAGCCCAGCTTGTAGAGGCCCTATTTGTGGCCACCCCTGGGTGGACCACCCCATGACTTATAAATGGCCGATACACGGCCCTGTAAAGGACAAATAGACAAATGTAAAAGAGGCATACAGGGAAGATTTGTGGAACTTATAAATCCCACAGATCCTGTGTGCAGGAGGCTCCAGGGAGTGGGAGGAAGAGTATGCTCTGGTAATGAAAGCTACCTGCTTTGCTTCTTGGAGCAGGGATGGGGATGTGCAAATATAAGCCTTGGTCCCCAAGAATGTTTCTTGCGTACAGACACAGTGTGTCCGTCAGCACTGTCGGGTAAATAGAGGCCAGTTTACTTTTACCTGTAATGAGCAAATATGCCTGAATGTAACCACGGGGAGGCCAGACCCACGATGCTGCTATTGTTGGCCTGTGGATTATTAAATCATAATCCTGACCAAAAGAAGGAGTTGTTGGAGTGAAATCAAAATTAAAGGACACAAAATTGTTACCTGGCCCAAAATGGACTCTGGGAAAAGACAGTAAGATGCACTGACTTGGGTACAGACATTGCACAACGAGTTAAAGCCTGTTAGTGTTTAAATTACTGACAGAAATAGATCAGCCCTTGAGGCACCTTAACTTGAGATAAAAGCAGGACCAAAACAATGAGGTTTGATAACAAGATCAGCCATTGATGGGGGACGTAAATGCATAAATTTATCTACTCTATGTATAATGATGTGCTAACTGTCGATGTCCGTACTTGTCTACTTAAAGTATAATGATATGCTAACAGTTAATGTCCATACTGTCCATTATCTAAAAAGTATAAAAGATTCTCAACTACCATTGTAAAGTTGAGAAGGTGAATGCGCGAATTGCGGAGAGCCCAGTGCTTCTCTCAAAGCTTTGTCCAATAAAACTGTGTTGAATCTCTAAGTCTGACTCCGAGTGGTGATTTTCCCACAAATCCCAAAGCACTGAGTTAGTAAGGAAGAAGGACTGTTAAATAAACACACAGTTTAACACATGCTGCTTAACTTGTTCTCTGTATTTGTATCCTGTGCAATGCTCCACAGTTGGAACTGACTGAGGAATACCTGAATATAGTTACATGTGTTTCAGTTCAAAATGCCATTAGAAAATAGGATAATGCATTGTTTGATAGCACTCATCAGATAATGGTTTTCTTTTTAACACTGTTTGTATGCCCATTCAGGTAGCCTTCAATACAACTTCTGTTCTACTGTACATGTCTTTCAAATCGAGAGCTGTTAGGAAAATGTAATATAACAATAAGACTCTGAAGCTTACAGCTTGATACTTTCCCTTATAACTAAGGTTAAAGGAGTGCGCTGCCTACATGTATTGTGCACTATTCTTGCTGTCATTGATCTATTGCATCGTCACTACCAGTGATGTGTATTCCTTGGACACCATGAAGCAGTCTTGTTCAAGTTACAAAGAAGTCTTTATTCACAGTGTTGAACTATGTATGTAGTTACAGTATAGGATAAAGGTACTGAGATGATTCCATACTGGGTTGTTTCATGTTGCTACTACCTCTAGACTGGCTTAGCAGTAGGTAAAAGTAAAGTTGATTTATGAGTCACAAGTAAGGCTTACATTAAAACTGCAATGAAGTTACGGTGAAATTCCCCTAGTCATCATAGTCCGGTGCCTGCTCTGGTCAATGCACCTAGCCACTACATCTTTCAGAATGTGGGACGAAACTGGAGCATCTGGAGGAAACCCATGTAGACACAGGGAGAATGTGCAAACTCCACCCACATAGTGATCCAAGCCAGGGATCGAACCCGGGTCAGTGGCGTTGTGAAGCAGCAGTGCTTACCACTGTGCTACTGTGCCGCCCTCTTCAACCTCTCTTTACAACAATCTGAGATCCCTATCTACTTCAAGAGGACAACCATCATCCCAGTGTCAAAGAAAAGCCAAGCAGCGTGCCTTACTCACTATCGTCTGGTGTCTCTGACATCCACCATTATGAAGTGCTCTGAAAGGTTAGTCATAGCATGAATCAGTTCTAGCCTCCCGGACTGCCTGGATCCACTATATTTCACATATTGCCGCAACAGATCCACACCAGACCCCCATCTCCCTGGCCCTGCGCTCAACCCTGAAACACCTAAATAACAAAGATGCCTATGTTAGACTCCTACTTATTGACTACAGTTCAGCCTTCAACACCATCATTCTCATGAAAGTCATTTCCAAACTCCGTGGCCTGGGCCTTGTTTCCTTCCTCTGGGTCCTGAACTTCCTAACCCACAGACAAAATCAGTAACAACAGGCAACAACACCTCCGCCATGATCACCCTCTCCACTGGTGCCCCCCCAAGGCTGTGTTCTCAGCCCCCTACGATAATCCTTATACACCTATAATTGTGTGGCCAAATTACCCTCCAACTCGATTTTCAAGTTTGTTGATGACACCACCATAGTGGGTCGAATCTCAAACAATAAGACAGGATACAGGAATGAGTTCGAGAATCTAGTGTACTGGTGCAGCGACAATAACCTTTCCCTCAATGTCAACAAACAAAGGAGATTGCCGTTAACTTCAGGAAGCGTAGTGGAGAACATGCCCTGTCTACATCAGAGGGGCTGAAGTAGAAATGGTCGGGAGCTTCAAGTTTTTAGGTGTCCTGATCACCAACAACCTGTCGTGGCCTCCCCAAGCCGACACTATAGTTAAGAAAGCCCACCAACGTCTCCACTTTCTCAGAAGACTTGGAAATTTGGCATGTCAGCTACGTCTCTCACCAACTTTTACAGATGCACCATAGAAAGCATTCTTTCTGATTGTATCATAGATTGGTATGGCTCCCGCTCTGCCCAAGACTGCAAGAAACTACAAAAGGTCGTGAATGTAGCAAACCAGCCTCGCATTCATTGACTCTGTTTACATTTCCCGCTGCCTCAGAAAAGCAGCCAGCATAATCAAGGGCCCTGAGCACCTCGGACATTCTCCATTTCACCTGCTTCTGTCAGGAAAAAGATACAAAAGTCTGAGATCACATACCAACCGACACAAGAACAGCTTCTTCCCTGCTGCCATCAGACCTTTGGATGGACCTACCTTGCATTAAGTTGATCTTTCTCTACACCCTAGCTATGACTGTAACACTATATTCTGCACTCTCTCGTTTCCTTCTCTATGAATGGTGTGCTTTGTCTGTACCAGCGCAAGAAAATATACTTTTCATTGCTTACGAATACATCTGACAGCAATAAATCAAATCAAGTCGAATCAAAGTCTTGTGCCTTCTTAAACCACCTTCTGGACAGCTGATGTGGATACAGCAGATTGGTAAATCCCAAACTGTTTCAATTCCAGAAGTAACTTAATCTCTTTACTTCAGTTTGTAGAATTTAAAAGAAATCTATTGATCAATATTTAATTTTCTGAAAAAATGTCCCATGCGCTTTTCAATACCTGCGTCTTTTTCCTGCAATACTACAGCACTAATTCCAATATCACTTACATCATTAATCTATTTAAATTGGTTTAGCATAATTTGGTGTCACTAAAACCAATGCCGCTGTCAACACAGTTTTTAGATTTTTGAATGCTTCTTGGAACTTTAATGTGGTGTTATTCTTGCTGGAGCTGTTGAAGTCAGGTTGTGGGTGCTGGAACGAGTGCTCTGGGTAAAGGCCTCTACTTCAGTGACTAAGGGGACATTGTGATTGGTGGAAAGTTTTTTGGTGGCCCTTGAAAGGAATTACCTTTTGTCTAGTTCTTTCCCTGAAATGTAGACAGTTTGCGTGAAAAGTGCATGAGGCAAAGGCAGAACCATTGAACCTGAGGACATCTTCTCAAACTTCTCACTGAGCAGAGAGGAACCAGTGGTTCATGGTATGTCCCAATGGTGATTTTGAAGCTGATGATAAAATCTAGAATGTCTCACTGCCCCGTGTGACCACCAAAACTTATTTTTCATTTACAGCTTACCTCAGCTCCATGTCAGAGAGTCCAGTTGAAGTGGAACAGACTGATCGCCTTTTGATTGCTCCTTGAAAGGGGACTGCTCTGAGACCTTTGGAGGGGCCGCAGTTGCGATGGTGGTGGGTAAGACCAGGACATAGTGGGCTAGGACATCCATAGAGAACAGCACCTTCTTGATGCGGGTGGATATCTGATCCTGTGGGAAATAACAAACCCAGGTTGGCTTCTTCCGAAATAGATGATTGTGGCCTGTAGCTGGTGAGGCAAACACAGTGCTACACAAAAACCTGGTTAGGCTCTCATCCACCAAGATATGGGGTGGGCTTCCTTGGCCATTGCTTTGTTAAGCAGTGTGAGGTTTGCACAGATGCTAAGAGAGCATTTGGTTTATGAAAGGGGACCATGCTTGAGCACCATGTGGAGGCATGATTGCCAGACTGACTAGGCTATTGAGCTGATGTCAGAGCTTGTCCATGAGCGAGTGAGGGACCTTCCTCAGAAGGAAAGAGGCAGACTGGTTTGGCATCACTCTGGAGGGTAGTTTTATAGGCATTCTTGTTGGAGACAACACTTGGCTTAGTAGCGCGTTATCCTGGTTTGGGACCATGAAGTGAATTGCATGAATTGAGTTGCCTCCTTATCGCAGTACAGCTTACAGGGTGCTCTTAACTGTTAGGCAGAGTCTTCCTGCTGCGTGGAGTGAGGGATCTGTCATTTGGACCTGTGCTTTCTTATCAGATAGGACAATTAACCCAGCTCCAGTCTCGAATTTAAAATTGGTCAAATGGTCATTCACCAAGATGTCCATGTTGTTTAACCAGATGGTTTGGGAATGGCTCAAACAGTCTCTATGTTTGTGTTTTCCCCTGCCCTTGACGTGTTGAATCACCATAGTATTGTCCACCTTCGTTCATGCAACTCATAGAATTATAGGATCATAGAATCCCTACAGTGCAGAAGGAGGCCATTCAGCCCACTGAGTCTGCACCGACCACAATCCCCTTAGCCCCAGGATTTTATCCTGCTAGTCCCCCTGAAACTATGGGGCAATTTACCGTGGCCAATCCACCTAACCTGCACATCCTTGGTACTCCAGTCTTTCATTGGATGGCCTTGTCAAGAGGACAGAAATCAGTTCTGAGATTGATCAGTGCCACAGGCAAAGAACATTGAAGGTGATAGAGAAAAATTGTGTTCCATCTTTCAAATAATTTAATGTGTTTGTCTGTTTAAGAGTGAAGGAGATTTCAAGATGGTGTCACCAGTATTTTAAGGACAAGATTTTTGCACACTTTGCATACTGGGCATGAAGTTCAAAATGACGGCAGCGGCCCATTTGAGAAGAAGAAGCATCAAAATTGCTGCAGATTGGGTTGCTGCTGAGAGTCACTTTAGTCGCGATGGCATGTTGCTAGTCAGAGAGGGGTCTGCAGGGCAAGGTTCTTGCTGGCCAAGAGGTGAAAGGCAGCCAATTTGTTTCTTTAACAATATTCCTGTGTTCAATCTCTTTGGCATGATGTTCTGGACTTGGGTGTTGCATGGAGGTGATGCCAAATCGGAATTCAAGCTAAGAATGAAATGTTTCTGCCTGGCTGGATGTTTTTTCTTAAATAGCTCACAGGATTGACTTGCCTTGAACGTAAAACAGGTTTCATCTCACCCTGCAGGCAGCTGGCTGCTTTGCTGGAGTTGATCTTCCACTGGGATTCAATGAGTCTGTTGTGTGAGCTTCACCTCTGCCTTCTTTCTGCTGCCAGGCTCTCATATCTCTGAAACTTCTCAGGTGAGTTTTCTCAGCATCTTGCTGAAGAGAATTTTGCTGGTGCACTTTTCTTGAGATTTCTTCAGCCTTTTAGAGAGGATGTGAACATATATCTCCTATTGCAATCATGATCTGTTCTGTTGTCACTTCCCATGATGTATATTGCTTGGGAACCATGAACCAGGCTTGTTGAAGTCTTTGTTAACAATACTGAACTATATACATACTTAAAGTAAAGGGTAAATGTACGGAGAGGATCCCATACTAGGCCTTTTACCTATCACTTGACTGATGTAACTCTCGGGTTATGTGCCTTCTTACATCACCTCAAAGGATGTACAATACTCTGTCTCATTTTAACCCTCTAAATACCAGATCCTTCTGCTACAGTCAGCATTTTGGCCACAACAGCATTGGTTGTATGATCAGTAAACATCAATATGAATATCCAACATTTCTATCTATACTATCGGAACTTGGTGAAATGCCTTTTAGCTCAACAACAAAAACTTACATTTAGATGGCAGCTTGAGCATAATGAAACACTCAAAGGCTTTTCACAGGAACATTATAAAACAAAGTCTGACATTCAGCCGGATAAAAGATATTCGATCAGATGGTGAAAGCTTGGTCGGAGTGTTTTTCAGAAGTGTCTTTAAGCAGGACAGTGAGGTGGAGAGGAGGAGATATGTAAGGATGGAATTCCAGAGTTTGGGGCCTAGACAACTGAAGGCACAGTCACCAATGGTGGAATGATTACAGTTGGGATTCACATTTGGCCAGAACAATGGGAGTACAGATATCTCAAAATGTTGTGAGGCTGGAGGAGATTACAGAGAAAGGGAGGGGGTGAGGCCATGGAGTGATCTGAAAACAAGGATGAGAGTTTTAAAACCAAGATGTTGTTTGATCAAGAACCAATGTAGGTGAGTGAGCACAAGGGACAGAAGGGAAATGGGACTCACTGTGAGTTAAGTCATGGACAACAGAGTTTTCGATTACCTTAAAATTACAGAGGGTAGAGTGTGGGAGAGTGGTTAGGATTGAATTGGAATGGTCAACTCTAAAGGTAACAAAGGCATGGATCAGGGTTTCCACATGGGTTTCCACGATGTTACAGAGGTAGAAATAGGTGGTTTTAGTGATGACTCAATTTTTTCTTTGCTGCTGCAAAATCAGAATCCAGGAATTAATCATGGCAAGCTCAGCTGCTGCAGGGGAATGGGAACAAAAAGAAAATTCTGGAAATGGAGTATAAGTTTCCCAGTTCCTGAGAGAGAAAGTCAGGCTAACAGAATGAGGTACCTTGTTTAATTGGATGGGCATTTGTCAAGTGCATCTCCTGCTCCTTAAAAATCCAAAGCAAATGATCACCCTTGGAGAGTGGGTTCAAGGGAAACTGGAAAGAAAATTCCAAAATTTCAGAATTCCAATTGACATTTAAAAGACAGAAGTCACTGACTTTCAATTAGTTAGGCTACACTAAGTTAATAATAACGATATATAAAAATCAACCAACTCAACCTTAATAATGACAAATTTTGAAGGAATTGATACACTAATGTGTGCCTGGAGAGTCATCAGATACAGCTGCATTGCCTCAGGGCAATTGCTGAGCTATATATAGTATTTACAGGAGGCACAGGGAGGAACTCCTGTCGGAGAAGGAGGCTAGAATCAGGTACGAATATGAAGAGAAACAATTCAGGGGTAAAAATGTATAATTGTCCCTTTGCAAGTATTATTTAATGATAATGACAATTTACGTAACCTGATTTTTTTTATCAAATCAGGTGACTATTAGTTTCGTCCTTCTCAAAGTATTACACTTTTTTCACCAGAACTTTATCAGTTTAGGAGAGGTATTTGCAATTTTTGAATGAGTAATTGTGAACCGAAATAATTAAATGCTTTTAGTTTAAATGAACACACCATAATTTACCATTATTTTTAGTTTAAAATTGGATTTGTTGCAGACATAAATCTTCCAAAATTAAAACTAGATTTTCTATTTAATGATTTTACTTATGTTGAATTAATTGAATATTTCGTAACACTTTTGTCATTTCTGTTTTTATTCAACTGGAAAAATGGTCGATTTAAATGACCATACCCTAAACATTTTAAAAGCATTTTATTCGGTATATTGCAAGCTATCTAATATTGTGCAGGAAAAGCATGCAGAAAGCAAAAATTGGGTCATGGTAACAGTATTTCTGTTTTAATAAATAAAATATTGTTCATTGCATTTCCCCTCTGATTTCACTGCTTCCTGCTTATTTTCACTTCAGTGAACAAACTAACTGGTAAGCATTAATTTGTAGTGCCATCCTAAAAGAACAAAAGAAGTGAAACATGAGCAACAACATCTTGCATTTATATAGTGCCTGTAACATGGAAAGAAAATGCTCAATAATTCTAGGAGTGTTTTGCTTTGTTTGTTGACAAAGAGTTACTCGTTTTCATTGATATGTAATTATCAAGTTGCTCATTTTCATTTTAGCTTTGTTACTTTTTGTAATTGTCAATTTCTTCCTCTGTTTGATACAAATCATGTCATGCAGCTGTTACATTTCACTACCAGATTCTCCCCAGACACAGCTGGTTAAGGTTGCCTGTAAGCATGAAATATAATTAAACATTTCTTACAACCGCAGCAACTCTTAATGAAGGAAAGTAATAACTGTTCACATAAGAACATAAGAAACAAGAGTGTAGACCATTCATACCTTCCAGCCTGCTTTGCTATTCAACAGCATGGCTGATCTTCTTCCTAAGCTCCTTGTTCGTGAACTATTCCCACATCCCTTATTTCCTTTATACCTTATAATTATTCATTTTAATTGAAATGTTGGTTATGACGTAAACATATGAACTTATGAAGCAGGAGTATGCTAGATGACCCTTGAGCCTGCTCCACTATTTATTAAAATCACAGCTGATCTGATTGTAACTCAACCCCATATTCCTGCCTACACCTGATAACCTTCCACCTCTTGTTAATCAAGAATATATCTACCTCTGTCTTTAAAATATTCAAAACTCTGCTTGAGGAAGAGTGTTCCAAAAACTCAAGACCCTCTGAGAGAAAAAACTTTCACTTAATGATCCCTTGTTTTAAACAATGACCTTAAGTTTTAGATTCTCCCACAAATGGAAACATCTTCTCCACATCCACCTTGTCAAAACTTCTCAGGATCTTACATGTTTCGATCAAATAAACAAGCCTGTCCTGTCCAGCCTGTCCTCATAAGGCAACCCATTCATTCCAGGTGTTACCTTATTAAATCTTCTCCGAACTGCTTCCATCGCATTTCCATCCTTCCTTAAATAAGGAGACCAGTACTGTACATAGAATTCCAAACGTGGTCTCATCAATTCCATGTATAGTTGAAGAGTTACCTCCCAACTCTTGTATTCAATTCCCCTTAGAATAAAAAATAACATTTTATTAGCTTTTCTAATTATTTGCTGTACCTGCATAATAGCCTTTTGCAATTCATGCACAAGAATACAGGTAAGTAATAGTGGGAGGGGTTTCACAGGGTGGAGATGGTGGGTAGTAGTTTTAAAAGAGATCAGTATTGGTGAAATTGTTTATTATTTAATTTCTGCTGTCTTCTACCCTGTTGTACATCTTCCTTTTTGTGATATTTCCCCCTTTCTGCTGGCGAAACAACTCTCATGCTTCTATCTTTCTTCAAAGTAGATCTAGCAATCCAATATGCAACTTTTAAATCAGTTGAAGTTTATTTTTAAAGTGCCTGAAGTTTATTACCAATCGTGTTGCAAGATAAAGGTTAGCATGCCTTCCGTCACATGTACAGACTGTGGCACAGCCATGTGTCAATAACTGAGAGTGAGACTCATTGGTCACGCTAAAATTCTCCCTCAGTGTACCTGAACAGGCGCTGGAGTGTAGCAGGAATGTTCAAAGTAACTTCATTGCAGTGTTAATGTGAGCTTACTTGTGACTAAGAAATAAACTTTAAACCATGATTATGTTTGTTGGATCAAAAATTTAATGAAGCTTGTTGTAGTCATGGTATTGTGGTGTGTGGCATCAAGTGAGGTGATGGGAGCAGTTTGCAAACTTTGCTCATGTCAACAATAGCAGTTTACAGCCCAGTGTGAAACACACTGAGCTTGGTCTTGGTCAGCAGAAAAAATGATGAAGCTTTCCAAGGAATCTGGCAAAGTTAGACCACACAATAGTGCCATGGACCAGCACATGACCTAAGATTCCAGTCATATATTGACCATCTTTGCAATCCACAATAAACATTCCTGTAACCAACTGAGAGTACGGGGCGATGCTGTAAGGTCACCAAGACTTCAACATGTATGATTCATACTCAGTTAACTCTAAACTATAAAGTAATATGCTGTCCAAGGTGATTGATCCACTGAATAGAATTCATAGAATCCTTACAGTGCAGAGGAAGGCCATTTAGCCCATCGACACCAACAACAACCCCACCCAGGCTCTATTCCAATAACCCCTGCCTTTATCAATAAGACCACTATTTACCACTTCTTTTCTCACTGAAAAGCATAACATGGCTGTGCAGTGATGCTGCACATATTCCAAAGTACAGAGATGACAATAAATGATTGTGTTTATGTTACAACATTTTGACATGAAAAATTCTTCAGTTGTTTGTTACGCCATGGCTGTGTGCCTTCCTTAATGATGGGTACACATGAAGGAGTTGTAACATATTATGAGAGCTTAGCAAAGTGTAATTGGTTGATGGCCAGCATATGATTGGAATCTTAGATCATGTGTTGGTCCATGGCACTATTGTGTGGTGTAACTTTTGCCAGATTCCTTGGAAAATATCATCATTTTTCCCATCTATGCTCAGATGCTACAGTTATTGTAGATGACATTGGGCCTGGTCATTTCCTTCTGGGGTACCGGCTATCCTCTGAGGGGTCACACTGGGTTTCTAAACAGGTAACCCCTTTCACAAACACTTTCTCCACATCACTAACCAATCAACAGGCAATCAGGGATGTTGTCACTGTCCCATTCACCTGCAGGAAAACCTGAAAAGATATTTTAATTAAAAGGCTCACATATTTCATATTTCTTCCAGGTATTTTTATTCCTTTGAAATAAATGGATGAACACCTGAATTAAAATAGGAAACAAAGGAATTTCAATGAATGCCTTAAACATTTGACTACGAATATCACCAGGCGTAATTTTTAGAGCACAATCAGGAACTCATAACCCAACTTTTTTTCAGGGTTTACAAGTTGAAGGGATTCATAATTAAATTGCAATAAAAGCAGGAAGTGATAGAAATCTGCAAGAGGCAAGCAATAACTTGAAAGATTAGATTCATCTAACAGAATTCAGTTCTGTTGAAGGTTCCCAACTGATTTATTAATTTGTTTGATCTGAGGCAATTTCTAGCACGCTTTGTTCTTACATTCGATTTCCATGCTTACAGTTTATTTTTTAACTGCTGCAAATGAATTGCAATACAGATATATTTTCCTCCTTTTGGTGATGTTGGCTAAAAGGATGGTGTGAGTGTAAAAGTCTGCTTCCTCCCACTTCAGTCATGTCAATGCCTTCCAGAATATTGGAAGACAGAGCATAATAAACACTAGTACAAAGTGAGTGTCTGTGCATATTAATTGGATGTCTCTTCCCATCACCAATTATGAGTGAAAACAAATTAGTGTGGATGGGAATGCATTTATGTTTCACCAACTCTTTCACTCAGGGTAGTGACCGCAGGAAAATATATTGCAAAGACATGGAGTCTGGCAAAACTGCTAATGGGAAAGCATTCTTCAGGACTCACGGAAACCTGAAAGTGGCATGATTGCACAGAAGGGCGACATGGTGGCACAGTGGTTAGCTCTGTTGCCTCACAGTGGCAGGGACCTGGGTTCGATTCTCAGTTTGGGTCACTGTCTGTGGGAGTCTGCATGCTCTCCCTGTGTCTGCATGGGTTTCCTCTGGGTGCTCCAGTTTCCTCCCACAGTCTGAAAGACTTTGGTTAGAAGCATTGGCCATGTTAAAATTCTCTTTCAGTGTACATGAACAGGTGCCGGAGTGTAGCAGGGATGTTCAAAGTGACTTCATTGCAGTGTTAATGTAAGCCTACTTGTGACTGAGAAATGAACTTTAAACCATGATTATGTTTGTTGGGTTAAAATTTTAATGAAGCTTGCTGTAGTCATGGGATTGTGGTGTGTGGCATCGAGTGAGGTGATGGGAGCAGTTTGCAAACTTTGTGTCTGCTTATGTCAACAATAGCGGCATACAGCCCAGTGTGAAACACACTGTCGGGGCCCTGGCTCGCACAACTTACTGCTAGCCTGCAATTCTTAAAGGTAGCCTGTCCCACTTAAAGGGAAGGTACATGGGGTAGAGCTTAGAAGTAGAGAGGGAGAGCTGTGAGAGGTATGAGTTGTGAAGGTGGTAAAACAGTGAGAGAGGGGATTAGTACTGTGAGATTGAGGGTTGAGTTGTAAGAGAGGGTTTATGATTGTGAGGGAGGGGGTAGAATTGTGAGAGAGGGGTAGAGCTGCAATAGCAGAGAGGGACAGCACTTGAGAGCAGATGGAGAACTGTGAGTGAAGGGAGCTCTGAGGGTGGGGAGTTGTGTGACAGATAGAGTCATAATGGAGTGAGTTGTGGGAGCGGGGGAGTTGTGGGAGTGGGAAGCTGTGAGGAGGGAGTTGCAAGAGGGGAGTTGTGATGGGAGGGGGGTACTGAGCTACTAAGAGCGGAGTAGAGATATGAGAGACTGGGTTAGACCTGTGAGAGAGGTGGGAGATAGGGGTAGACCTGTGAGAGAGATGGTAGACCTGTGGCCGGGGTGGGGTGGGGTGGGGTGGGATGGGGGGAAGAGAGTCGAGCTGTGAGGGGGCTAGAGCTGTGTGAGACAGGAGGTAGAGCTGTGAGGGGGGGGAGGTAGAGCTGAGAGAACAGGAGTTGTGTTGGGGTGCAGGCAGCAATATCATTTTCACTTACTGTACTCTCTGTTGGAGGTGGCTATCAGGCCTTAGAGCTGATCTCACAACTCTCCAATTGAGTCTTTGCTCCACAGTTGCCATTGCTGCCATGGAGGATAGGGGGCTTGAAACCCCAATTGTTCATCCTGTGATCCCACTGGGGGACCTGATCGCTGTTCTATTGAAGCACAGGCTGAATCCACCTAACATCTTAGTGCTGTGCAGAAGCTCAGAATTCAGTTATGAGATGCATGGTTGTTGCCATGTAAACCCAGCGTGGTGCTGTGCAGGTTGTGACTGCTGCTGTCATGACAGTAGACATCAGCGTTTACGGCAACAGTTAGGATGTCTATGCTCCAGCAGAATAGTGGGATTGCTGAGGCACCGCCCTGGGTGGTTTCACGGTGTACACACCGATTATCCACCTTCAGGATAACAACATTGGTGCCCCCAGCACTGCCACTCTCGCAGTGCCCTTGCTGTTGCCTCTCAGCTAGCCAGCCCAGACTATAGTCACACATGCTGAGATAATGCAGTTAAAATCCAGGCCCTCAAGGCCCAGTGCTGCTTGAGGGCCTCCAGCAAGGCCATCTGCAATTTGGCCCCACAGAAAAGTCAGCAACTCTGCAACCATGCTGCAGTCACTGGGTACTCAAATACACAGGAGTTAATATTTCAATTCGGCACACATTACTGGATGTGCTATTTAAATGGAGGGGGTGGGAGGTGATTCTCCCAAATAAATTATGTGTGGAATTCATGTAAAATCTGGAGTAAATCCTGCTGCTTTTCTCAGCAGGATTTTTAAAATGAATCTCCCACACTCTGTACACTGCAGAGTTCACTGCGTGAATCTCATTAAAAATCAGGGGGCAGGGCCTATTCCTGCTGGAGAGGCCGGCAGCGTAGCGTTGAGTGGGCCACTGCGCATGCGCCAATCTGTCATAGTGGAGATCGACACATGTGCAGTAGCCCTGCACTGCTGGCCTCTCGATCGTTGGGCAGCCCCGCGTCCCTGCAACGCTGTCCTTCTGATTCCCCCCAGACATCAATCGCTGCATCCCGGACATATCAGTGCCAGACCTAACGGCCACCATCCCCCACCGCACCCCTCCCCTCCCCCAGCAGCCTCAATTCCAAGGTGTCCGCTGGGCATTGCCACTTTACCCCTTGGGCAGTGCCAAGAGCAGGTTTGGTATTGCCAAGCTGGCAATGCCCAGAGGGCACTATCTCTTACCCCAACTCTCTGGGAGGCTTCCATGATTCCCCACCCTTCGTTTCAGCAGGGTCGGGTCGCCAGCTCCCCACTAGTGGCAAACTGTTGTAAACCCCACTGGAGTGAAACATTCCTGGCAGTGGGGGAGAGGCTTGTGGGCCTGGAGACTTCAGTCCTGGGCTCACTAATTAGATTCAAACGCATATTTAAATAAATTCTGCTGCTTTGCTTTGATTTCAGGTGTGGAGCTAATAGCGCAGGACATCCGGCAGCTGGAGATGTCCGGAGGCCATGGTGCCCAGTGGGAAGCCCACTATACAGCCTCAGCAGCTCAGAGGGCTGGGAGAATCACCCCTTGGGCTTTTTTGGGGTGTTTTTTGTTTCAGGATTATGGCTGTGATGGTCTTGAGGTAGGAATTTGTGGAGCAACAGTGATGTGGACAGATATTCAGGAAAATCAAAGGCAGATTAGCCACTCATGGATGGATCTTCCGGAGTGATGTTGCCCTAATTCCTCCTCCCTTCATCCATTCTTCCCCCTCTACATCAGTGCCTTCCTTCCGAGGTGCTTGCCGAATTTGAGGTAGTTTGGGCTGTGCCCTGATGAGAGCCTGTTGTGTATTACAGTCCTTGTCTCTATTTGGGGCTATTCTGGATCAGGCATGCTTTTTGATACATCCCCTTCAATCTCAAGTACCAAGAATCCGAACCCAAAGACGTTGAACTGGATCTGCAGAGTCTGATCAGTCTCTCTCTGAAAGGAAAGAGTTCGTCATAATTATTACCTTCTTCCTGATACCTTCTATTTTTAATTTACTTTCAGCCAGATTGTCACTTTTTCCAGATATTTTAAGGGCCTGGGTTAAATACTTCAGTTAAGTGATCCTCCATCAGAAGGGATTAGGAGTTGGATTCTTTACAGAAAATTAAGTGAGACGATTTAAATTTTAAAACATTTGTTAAAATAAACAAACATGCAATTCAATTTTCCTATGGGAAGTATAAATCACAAGACTAGATAAATTAAGAAGGAAGGATAGCTTGTCCTTATTTCTATTGGGGAGTTTGAGGTTTAAACTGTAATTGTTACAGAGACAAAGTGCTGGATTCGATGTACTTCAACCTGGGATGTTCTCAGCTGAGTGGGGAGAGGATGGCTGGTGGGAAAAGTAAAATAGACCGGGTGCCAATCCCATCACCTTCCCTCCCAACCCCCAGCTCACTTCCATTATGCAGCAGCTGTGCAGGCAGCCTGCCCACCATATTTAAATAAATAATCAAGGAGCGATCAAGCTTACAGCCAATTGACCCTGATAATACACTGCTTAAGCTGTAATAGGATTGATGTGGGCAGTCGGACAGGATTAATCGGGCTGTTATTCAAATAAAACTTTTTATAAGAGTGGGCACCAATGTGGGTACTATCTTCAGGACTAGTCTTTGCACTTTAGGGGCAGCACTCATAAAGTAGTACCCACCCTTTCTTCTGAACTGCTGACTCACCAAAACCCATCACCCTCACCACATCCCCCCCCCCCCCCCCCCCCCCCCGCCCTCATCCCTAAACTAGCTGAACCCTCTGTGCCCAATCCCCTGGATTTATCTCATTCTGGGTTTGACTGAGCCGTTGGCTGTAATTTTACCGCCCTACCCATCACAGGAATGGAAGTGGGTGAGGGGCGAACAACAGGAAGGTTCATTGACTTCAGGTGGGATTTTATGATTTTGGGATGTGCGAGGCTGTAAAATGCTGCCCTTTGTCTTAGGTCTGCTGCCAGTCCCTGCAGCACCCAGTAGTGTATACTCTTGGTACTGCCAGATTGCTGATCGGCTGTATTACCAAACCATTTGACCCTTGTTCCTACATAAGCCAGGTTGTGCAAAATGCAGCAGATCACAACGAGTTTGGAGGCATACCCCAGAGAGTATCAAAAGGACCCTCCCAAGCGCTGGAGGCAGTGGAAGCATTGCTTCTGGACGTTCCTGCTGGCAGCATGGCTCTCATTGCAGGCATGCTGACCATATGTAGTTCTTCAGGCAAAGAGTCACGGAGCTGGAATTGAATTCTTCCTAAAAAACTACTGAGGCTTGCTAGGCAGTGGATAAGATGCTCCTGCAATCCCACCTGGTTTTACATTTCCCACCTCCCTACACGCTCCGTAAGCCTGCTAGCCTATTCCCAGTGAGGGCAAAAAAATTTTGGCCAAAGTTAAAGAAGCTGGAGCTGTTCTCCTTGGAACGAAGGAGATCGGGGAAGATTTGTTTGACATGCACAAGATTGTGACAGATTTATATCAGGTAGACAAAGGAAAGCTGTTCCCACTGGTTGCTGGATGAAGATGCACAGATTTAAGGTTTTGGATATGATTGCAGGGGAATGTGGGAAAGGACTATTTTAAGTAGCACGCGGTAATGATCTGGAACTCACTTCCTACAACTGTTTTGAAAGTGGAGATGATTAATGATTTTCAAGTGAAAATGTAATGGCCTTTAAAGGGAAATTAACTTGTAGAGCTACAGTGGCAGACAGTGGAATGGGACTGACAGCATTGCCCTACAGAAGGCCAGCTTGAACTCAATGGATCAAATGGCCTCCTTCTTTATTATAATGATTCTAGGGCTTGGAATTTTAGGACAGATGCTAATTCCATTTCTCCTCTTTGAGAGGCCTACCTGAATAATTTTAAAAGGATCGTTAGAGATCTCTCCAAAAAGACAAATCTTTTAGTTCCAAGGGCTGTTTCCAGCCCCCCCATCAGTCCGTTCCTTCCCCTTTTTCCCCGTTGGCCTATAGATGTTACCTACCTGCCATCCATGTCCAGCTAATTTTGCAGCAAGTGAACTCAAACCTGCCAGTCTCAGGAGTTCTGACTGACTACAGAGTCAGCAAAAATGAATTGATGCTGGATGGAACAGAAGGATCCCATAAAATGCCTAGAGTGCAGAAGAAGGCCATTTGGCCCATCGAATCTGCACCGATTTTCTGACAGAGCATCCTACCCAGCACCTATCCCCATAACCCCAATATTTACCCCATTAATTCCCCAAACTGACACATCTTGGGACACTGAAGCAACTAGCCTGCATATCTTTGGACTATGGGAGGAAACTGGAGCACCCGGAGGAACCCATGCATGCATGGGGAGAAGATGAAAATTCCACACAGTTACCCAAGACTTTGGGCCAATAAATAGCTAATTAACAGGAACCAAAGAGAGACAGGATAGACTGTAACTAGTGAAGCTCCTCAAGGAAAGTGTTGGTTGGGTCTTCAACTGCTTACTAAATGTAAGTGGGATTTTCCGTGCAGCCCACTGCGTGTTTGGTGGCAGTAGCGGCAGCCTGCCATTGGCCAGCAGTGGGATTTTTTGGCCCCACTGTTGTCAGTGTGATTCCTGTTGAATGCACCCCTCATCACTGGGAAACCCACAGTGGGGATGCACCATTAGAGGAACTGAAAGATCTCACCAGCGTGAATGGTTGGAAAATTCTGACCAATATTAATTGGTCACCAGGTTTACCTTGGTTCACCAGGCTGATTCCAGAGATGAGGGGGTTAGCTCATGAGGAGAGATTAAATAGACTGGGCCTGTACTCGTTGGAGTTTAGAAGGATGAGGGGGGATCTGATAGAGTCTTACAAGATGATGGGACATGGAGTTGGGGGTAGGGTGTTAGCGTGGATAGAGGATTGGTTGTCAAATAGGAGGCAGAGAGTGGGGGTCAATGGGTGCTATTCGGATTGGCGGTTGGTGACTAGTGGGGTGCCCCAGGGGTCGGTGCTGGGGCCTCAGCTATTTACCATTTATATAGATGATCTGGAGGAGGGAACCGAGTGCAGGGTGTCGAAATTTGCTGATGACACCAAGATTGGGGGAAAGGCAAATTGTGCGGAGGGTGTGGAGAGTCTGCAGAAGGATCTAGATAGGCTGGGCGAATGGGCCAGGAAATGGCAAATGGAATTTAATGTTGGCAAGTGTGAGGTGGTCCACTTTGGTAGGAAGAATGGTAGGAAGGACTATTACTTACGTGGCGAAAAACTGCAGCAGGCGACGGTGCAGAGGGACCTCGGGGTCCTTGTGCATGAGTCGCAAAAACCCAGCTTGCAGGTGCAGCAGGTGGTCAGGAAGGCGAATGGGATGCTGGCCTTCATAGCGAGGGGGATTGAATATAAAAGTAGGGAGGTCTTGCTGCGGCTGTATAGGGCATTGGTGAGGCCGCAGCTGGAGTACTGTGTGCAGTTTTGGGCGCCGCACCTGCGCAAGGATATTTTGGCCCTGGAGGGAGTGCAGAGGAGGTTTACTAGGCTGATACCGGAGTTGAGGGGATTGAGCTATGAGGAGAGGCTGAATAAACTAGGCTTGTACTCGTTAGAGTTTAGAAGAATGAGGGGAGATCTCATTGAGACGTATAAGATGATGAATGGGATGGATAGGATAGAGGTGGAGAGACTCTTCCCGCTCAAAAAAGACAGTAGGACTAGGGGGCACAGCCTCAAGATAAAGGGGAGGCGGTCTAGAACGGAGTTGAGGAGGAACTTCTTCACTCAAAGGGTGGTGAATCTCTGGAATTCTCTGCCCGTTGAAGTGGTGGAGGCTGCCTCGCTAAATATTTTTAAGAAGCGGGTTGATGGGTTCTTGATAAGAGAGGGGATTAAGGGTTATGGGGAGAGGGCGGGAAAGTGGAACTGAGCCACGACAGATCAGCCATGATCTTATTGAATGGCGGGGCAGGCTCGAAGGGCTAGATGGCCTACTCCTGCTCCTATTTCTTATGTTCTTATGTTCTTATGATGAAGGGGCTAGACAGGGTAGAGGTAGAGAGATTCTTTCCACTTAGAAAGGACAACAGGACTAGAGGGCACAGCCCCAAAATAAGGGGGGCGGGCAATTTAGAATGGAGTTGAGGAGGAACTTCTTCACTCAAAGGATGGTGAATCTCTGGAATTCTCTGCCTGTTGAAGTGGTAGAGGCTACCTCATTGAATATATTTAAGTCACGGGTAGATAGATTTCTGATGGACAAGGGAATTAAGGGTTATGGGGAGAAAGTGGGAAAGTGGAACTGGTTCACTTCAGATCAGCCATGATCTTATTCAATGGTGGGGCAGGCTCAAAGGGCTAGGTGGCCTACTCCTGCTCCTATTTCTTACGTTCTAATGTTTCTTATTAATGACTTAGATGAAGGGAGAAAATATATAGTAGCCATATTTGCTGGCAATAAGAAGATAAATTGGAAAGTGAGGAGGACACATGGAACAGTCCACAGAGGGATGAAGTTAGGTTAAGTGTGGGATCAAATAACTGGCAGATGAAGTGTAATATAAGAAAAAAACAGGATATTATTTAAATGGAGTGAGATTCCAAAATGCTGCATTACAGAGGAATCTGGCTGTCCTTGTACATTATTCACACAATGTTACCATGCAACGACAGCAAATAGTTAGGAAGGCAAGTGGAATGTTGGGTTTTACAGCAAAGGGATTGAGTATAAAAGTATGCATAGAAACATCAAAACTGGAAGCAGGAGTAGGCCATTCAGCCCTTTGAGCCTGCTCCACCATTCATTTTGTTAATGGCTGATCATCCCCTTTCCCCTCCATATCCCTTGATCCCTTAAGGCCCAAGAGCTACATCTAATTTCTTCTTGAAATCATGCAATGTTTTGGCCTTAACTACTTTGTAGTAGTGAATTCCACAGGCTGACCACTCTCTGAGTGAAGACATTCCTCCTCACCTCAGTCCTAAAAGGCTTATCCTCAAACTATGACCCCTAGCTCTGGATTCCACCACCATCAGGAAAATTGGCTGCAAGTCTCCCATTGCGACCTGCAACTTTTCTGTCGGGTCGCGGTGGCAGATGCGCATCTCCGGCCTTGAACAGGGATTTGTGCATGCGCCAGGAACACACGCGCATTTTCCAGAGCCGGTGAACAGTTGCCAGCTGGACCACGCTGGAAACCGACGGGAAGGAAGGTAAGTAATTGAAGTCTTTTCTGCATGTATTTTAAATATATATACGAGTTAATTATTGGGACCTTTCAGGTCTTGATTGAATCTTCCACCCCGCCAGGAGTACTTCATTCCAGCATGGTTCAGACTAGCTCCCCATGTTCAGGGAACTAGCAGGTCACCCAGCCAGAATGAAGAGGGGTAATTGGGGCCCCCCAGGGCGTCAGGCTGCAAGTGGTGGGCATGGGCATCTTGGAAGTGGCAGCCTGTGCCCGCTGGCACTGCCCAAGGGGCAAAGTGATCATGTTCAGGGGGCACCTTGGCACTGCCCATTGAGCATTGGGCAGTGCCAAAGGGGCAAGGTCTTTTGTGAGCAGGCTGAGGGGCAGTTGGTGGAGGTGGGGGTTCCCACTGCCCCTCTGCATTGTGATCGGTCTGGGACGGAGAGAGCAATGGGAATGGGCTGGAGGGGAGTGGTCTTCCAGGAGGGGGCCTGCTCCCAAGGGGTGCCTGACCCCAAGCAGGAATCAGCAGGGGATATGCTGGGGTGAGGGGTTCACCACTGCTGGGTGGTGGGGCCTGGACATTGGGGCACTCTGGGACAGGGGGGTGAGGGAGGTCAGGGCTGGCCTGGGAATGGTTGTGGGGGCTGCGATTGGACTGTGGGGAGGGGGCTGCTGAAGGGACAGCACTGTGGAGGTCCCAGCAATCAGGCTGGCTAGCAAACAGAATGTTGATAGTTTGGGACCACTGCACATGCGCAGCTCCAGAACTGTCAAACTCCAATGCAAAAACCCTCCCTGGGTTTTTAATGAGATTCACAACCTCTTCAGTGCACAGATTGCAAAGTGCTGAGATTCATGTGGGAAGCTGAACTGACAAAACAGTTGGGATTTAGATCAGTTCTCCCACCATTTTAGCACTTTTGGGAGAATCGCAGCCATTCTTTCTGAATCTACCCAGACTCACCCTATTAGAATTTTATAAGTTTCTATGAGGTCCCCTCTCACTCTTCTAAACTCATACAGCAGTTCTTGCTATTATTGTACAGGGCATTGGTGCAAATAATTATGACATGACTTGAAGTTCGTGAGAGTAGCTTGGTTGACTCATACACAAAAGGGAAAAAAGCACAGAAAAATAAATGGTTTGAATCCCCACAATGCTGACTCACATAGACAACCCAGAAAACACTAACCGCATAAAACAACAGATCATGAAAAATCGTCTGCATATCCTCACAATAGTAATTCACGAAACACTTACAACGTGAATATGACAATGAATAAATTAAATATATGATCCAAAAAAAGCACATTCAGATGGTCTGGTGATGTTCTTTTCTATGCACTTTTGGGTTTCAGTTCAATGGCCATGGATTTCATGTGACATAGCTTTGTCAGTGAAGTCCAGCAGAGATAGAAGTCTAAATTCCTCAGTCTCAGGTCAGAGATTCCATCTCAAATTTCCATACCATTTATCATGAGCAAATGTTTGAAAGTTTTTGTGGGCTTTATCAGGATAACTTCAGTTTTCATCTGGAATGCATTCTTCTAAATATTATAGAAGCCATAGAAGACAAGATTCCCTGTTTACTATGGGAAGTCCTGCAGACATGTCCCTCTTAATGTGAGGACAGAGGCAGAAGGTCAACTCATGCGTTCCTAGGAAATGATGGAAAGAAAAATATGGGGCAAAATCCAGGCAGACATGGTGCCTAATCTGGAAGTCTGTCAAATTTCTAACTTGGTTCCAATTGAAACTTGGGGATCCATGTACAGACCTCATGAAGTCTTAGACTAATTGACATGGCCAGACATGTGGCAGATTAAATTTACTGCAGAGAAATCTGGAGTAATTCATTTTGGTCAGAAGAATGAGGCGAGGAAATATAAACCAAATGGTGCAATTTTAAAGAGAGTAGAAGGACAGAGTCCTGGGGCTGCACACTTACAAGGTATTAAAGGTGTCAGGACAAGTTGAGAAGATTGTTAAAAGTTATATTGGACCTTTGGTTTTATAACCAGAGGCAGAGGGCTGGATTTTGATGTGCAGGCATGTTATAGGGCCCGATACTGTATACAAAATTGGAAATGCATGAAGCCCAACTGTCAGTGCCTCATTTACACAGCCTCTGTATTAACATGTGATTACACTAAGAAGTCTCACAACACCAGGTTAAAGTCCAACAGATTTATTTGGTAGCAAAAGCCACTAGAGCTTTTGGGCCTCTGACCCTTCGTCAGGTGAGTGGAGAGTTCTGATCACAAACACTTACCAATAAACCTGTTGGACTTTAACCGGGCGTTTTGAGACTTCTTAGTGTTTATCCCAGTCCACCTCCGCATCTTAACATGCGATTACCAGATTTACCCACTATCAGGGCTTTTATTCTAATGTTTAAAGGAACATTCCAAATATGCCAATTCAAGCAGTAAAAGTTGGAAAGGAGAAAGAAAGAAGTTTTGGCATGGAAATGAGAGCATCAAAGGCTTCATTGATGCCTTCCTCATGGTCCTGCTGGGAGTAATGAGGACCCAAAGGAATTAACTCTTCCCTCGCAACAGGACGAAGCTGCAGGCATGGCATATCAGGAAGATAATGATTGGATGTGGCACAAGTGATCAGCATCAGGAGCATGATGCCATTCTGCAGGATCAAAGGTAAAATCCAATGTTCAATGATCTTGGCAAGACAGGAAAGCTGACAGCATTTGATGTTCATATCAGCCAACTCCTTTATCCTGGTTTCTCACACAAACTTACCTTACAGGTACACCTATCCCCTTCTGTCCATCTGCCACTGACATTCACTCTCATCATTACAAACTGTTATGCTTCTCTCTCATAATGTCCAACAAGCACTCCCCATTTATCTTTTTACACATTCCAATATTTTCCCATAAAGATCTTTTCATTTCAGCCTGTTTTTTCTGCAAAGAAGGGAAGAAAATACAAAGAACTTGAGTTATTTTCCTGTCAACTCACACCTAGAGGAGGAGGTGCTGAATATCAGCAGTCTTGGTGTGTCTCGCTATTGAAGTTGGGGAGAACATTCTTCTCATGACAAAATTTAAATCAGACAGCGGCTTGCATACAGTACTCAATCCTATTTACCTGATGTAAACAGCAAGTGAAATACAATCAAAAGCATGAATAATAACTTCAAATTTTCTTATCTTGAAATACTCAATCATTTTCCAGTCTCATCTTCCACAGAGTGTTTGTGAACCCCCACAGGAGGTGGCCCAGGTCTCTATTTCTGCATATGATTCCTCAAGGAATCTACTCCCTCTGAGAGTGCACTACAACCAGGCTTATAAAGACCATGCACTAGTTCTGATAAATTGGTGGAAGAGCTTAATGTTATAATGTCAGCTGTTGTTATTACTGGACCCTGAGGTCCCAGAATGAACCTCTGGTTCGATGGACCAAAATTTTTATTTTTTTATTTAGAGATGTGGGTGAACTGCCAATTAACTTTTAACAAAGGGTAGAACATTTATTAAATATGAAAGGATTGATTATAATACAACAGTGTTTCACCTCACCAATATATTCACAGATGTACACAGATTTTAAGAGTAACGCAAGTTACAAAATATATCTTATACTCTAATGTACTCAGTAAGCACACAGTTCATGTAAACCAAATGTGGTCAGATGCACCACATTAAAACCAAGTGACAGATGACACCCAATATAGCATTTGTGGACTTTTCATCAAACTCCCCCAGATGCTTGTCACACAGTGAGCCAACTGGTCTCCCTGGAACTCTGACTTCCAGACAAGCATTCCCAAACTCTACTCTGCATCTTAGAATCTTCTCTCAAATAACACTTTCTCTCAGATGACTTCACCAAGGATCCACTTCCAACGTTACAGTTTCTACTTTCAGTATTCATCTACCTTGGATTACCATGTGCATTCAGCTTCTACACAATCTCTCAGGTACCCAATCATGCCAACAGCACACTATTGCTTCATCACCTCTATTAAGGTGTCACCAAACTTCTGATTTACTTCACATATTTGGCTTCTTACCTCGTTGATTTTAAATCTTTAAATCTGGTTCTTGAGCTGTCTATTTAACATAGAGCACTTTGACTTGGCTTTTTCTGAACAAGACCTTGTTCAACATATTGTTCTTTGTTCCTTTAACTTAATTGTATTCCTGTGATATATTTTTGGTCCCATCTCCCTGGTTTCAGGACTTCATTGTGTTCTTTTGGGGAGTTTGCTTTTTGTAGCTCCATGGTCTGGCTCAGCTCCTTCGGAATCAAGCTTAAAACTAAACTCAAAAGATCTTTTCTAACCTAGGGTGGACAATGGTTGCTAAACAACAAGCTAGTCTTTCTTTAAATTCTGTTTTCATGTTGTAAACACTTTAATTTCAATACGGAAATAGTTTGAAATGAAACCAAAACATACATACATGCAGGCACCTTTATTTAACTAAGCCATGAGAAACACAAACTTAAACTTACTTAAAACTACACTTTGTTTCTAATTCTCACAAATACAAATATAGATTACTTAAAACTGGTTTTGTTTCCTGACATTAATAAGTGATATTCTGGGGTTCGTATAGTAATTTGGACTTCATAATTGAGCAAGAACAAGTGACGGAGTTAGGGACGGAACTGAAGAGTCCGCATTGGAGAGTGCAGAACTGTACATGCTCTCCACAGCTGGAAGCAGATGCTGTACCTCAGGGACCACGATAAACTGGATGCAGCAGCAGCATATAAAATCCAATGTATAGTTTTTTGTTCTAGTTGCTTTACGCCAGATTTTTGAAAGATTGGGGGAGTTGATCTCGAGCATGAGCCACATGATGTTGCAGACCTGCGGATTTGCTTAAAGATACAGCCTGTTATACCAAATGGTCTGCAAGCAATGCTGCCAGGGCCTCCGGCTTTGTGTACAGCTTGCTGGCAGCATTCAGAAGCAGCACTGGAAGCGTGGGTCGCAAGCAGGCAGACAAAGTGGGTAAATGAATATTGTGCTTTGCCCAATTCAATCTGAATGGGCATGAGCAAGTTGCCTATTGTGACTCCCATGCTGAAGAACATGCCTACCAATTTCTAGCTCTATGTGTTTGGTAGCATTTCAGCTCAGCTTACTCAAGATGTTATTAATGTTCTGTTTGTCAGAAAGTGTCAACAGTTTTAGCAGATATAAGAACATAAGAACATAAGAAATAGGAGCAGGAGTAGGCCATCTAGCCCTTCGAGCCTGCCCCGCCATTCAATAAGATCATGGCTGATCTGTCGTGGCTCAGTTCCACATTTCTGCCCTCTCCCCATAACCCTTAATCCCCTCTCTTATCAAAAACCCATCAACCCGCTTCTTAAAAATATTTAGCGAGGTAGCCTCCACCACTTCAACGGGCAGAGAATTCCAGAGATTCACCACCCTTTGAGTGAAGAAATTCTTCCTCAACTGCGTTCTAAACCTCCCCCCCTTTATCTTGAGGCTGTGCCCCCTAGTCCTACTGTCCTTTCTGAGCGGGAAGAGTCTCTCCACCTCTATCCTATCCATCCCATTCATCATCTTATACGTCTCAATGAGATCTCCCCTCATTCTTCTAAACTCTAACGAGTACAAGCCTAGTTTATTCAGCCTCTCCTCATAGCTCAACCCCCTCAACTCCGGCATCAGCCTAGTAAACCTCCTCTGCACTCCCTCCAAGGCCAAAATATCCTTGCGTAAGTACGGCGCCCAAAACTGCACACAGTACTCCAGCTGTACTCCACCAATGCCCTATACAGCCGCAGCAAGACCTCCCTACTTTTATATTCAATCCCCCTCGCTATGAAGGCCAGCATCCCATTCGCCTTCCTGACCACCTGCTGCACCTGCAAGCTGGGTTTTTGCGACTCATGCACAAGGACCCCGAGGTCCCTCTACACCATCGCCTGCTGCAGTTTTTCGCCACATAAGTAATAATCCTTCCTACCATTATTCCTACCAAAGTGGACCACCTTGCACTTGCCAACATTAAATTCCATTTGCCATTTCCTGGCCTATTCGCCCAGCCTATCTAGATCCTTCTGTAGACTCTCCACACCCTCCGCACAGTTTGCCGTTCCACCAATCTTGGTGTCATCAGCAAATTTCGACACCATACACTCGGTTCCCTCCTCCAGATCATCTATATAAATGGTAAATAGCTGAGGCCCCAGCACCGACCCCTGAGGCACTCCACTAGTCACCAACTGCCAATCCGAATAGCACCCATTGAACCCCACTCTCTGCCTCCTATTTTACAACCAATCCTCTATCCACGCTAACACCCTACCCCCAACTCCATGTCCCCTGACCTTCTGCAATAACCTCTTGTGAGGTACCTTGTCAAACGCCTATATTATCTATGTTTTATCCATGTATTATGTATTATCATCCATTTATTATCCATGTTCCCTTGATAGGAAGATGAATTTTCTGAAATGGCTGCGGGTGTCGTTACCCCATGGAGGGACAAGAATAGTTCCCACCACTATCGCACTCAGCTGCACTAAAGGATTTTATAATTACTTATTCATTGATATCTCCAACTCTTTTAATGACCACAGAAACATTTTTACGAGCACACAGGAGCTAGAATGATGACAAAGGTAGGAGAGTGACTGCCCATATCAGGCTTTTAATGTTGTTATTTCTCTTCCAGCACTAGTGGTGCAGAAAGCAGACTTTCATCTGCTTCCATCGTTAGTTGTTTCCAGAAGAAGAGGTTGCTAGTCTGTCGCTAGAGGCTTATAACTTGATGGGTGTCATTCCACACCTAGCATTACTGACCAGGAGTCTCTCTCATGCTCTACCACCTGCCATTGGAAGGATTTTGTAGGTTCATATTCAACCTGTTGGCCACATTATAAACACACCTTCCATGTCATCTAGTCCTGGGGAGGGATTCAGATCCACAGCTTCTGGCTCAGAGGCAGGGAGGCTACCCACTGCAGAACAAGACCTCCACAGGCTTTCTATGGCTGTCAATAATTTTTTTTAGGGTTTATATTAAGCCACCCTGGCAACTTCTTGAAATGAGCTCAGGCCTCTTTTCAGTGTGGAAATAAGGGTCATCTATCCATTTCTGGGAAATTTGTTGAGCTAGTCGGGACTTGCAAGTTCCAACTTGTTTATTAGACCCTCCAGTGACCTTAGTAAAGGAATCACCTGAAAGTAGCAGTAAGTCTTTGCAACTAAGTTTAAGTCGATTAGGAGCAGCAGGAGTGTTTATCCTATGTCTGTTTTCATACTGTGGGTCACTGATAACTAGTGCATGTCTTGCCATCACCATTTATCTAATTATCACTTTACCTACAAGCCACTGAATTTCACAGTCTGAACTTTCAAGCTTCCCCACAATGCTTGATCAGTGCCTGCAGTGAAATGGTTTCACCCCAACGAGACCTGAGGACAGATTTAGGTTGGTCTTCGAGCCTTCTTCTGTCCAGTGTTGTGACTATTATGACCCAGTGAACTATTGGGCTGGATGTTGCATTCAGCAGCAAACCAATGACGCTTTCTGCTGATCTTAAAGAAAGCTGCCCATAAAAATTTAGTGAACTCTGTAACTGTTATGTAGTTATTCCCTTTCCAGACAGCACTTAAATCTAATGCCAAGTCAAGGGGGTCTCAAGCTGTCCAACAACAGTGATGTCAGCAAATCAGGTAAGCAACCAATCACAAAGAAGCAGTTTCATAGGCAGCAAAGAAAGAAACTAAAAATTGAAATATTTTGTGTTTAATTTAGATGTTCAGATGGCAAGATAAGTGATTATAATGGAATTAAGACAAAAGGTAAAGTACTATAAATAATCTCTAAAAATGCTGTTAAAACATTTTTTTTATTGTAATAGACTAAGTTGACATTCTACAAGTATAAAATAGCTTTTTGAAACTGTGGTGGTGTTTAGCATTATGAAGCCAGTACATTATTTTACTCTTTGCCGCAAAAGGCTGTGGAGGCCAGGTCATTGAGTGCCTTTAAGAGATAGATAGGTTCTTGATTAATAAAGGGGTTGGGGATTATGGGGAAAAGGCAGGAGAATGGGGATATGAAAAATATCAGCTATGATTGAATGGCAGAGCAGACTCAATGGGCTGAGTGGCCTAATTCTGCTCCTGTCTTCTGGTTATTATTAAACATCCAGTTACACCTCATTCAATGAAGTGTAACTTTTTCAATGTTTTTAAAGTAGGATTGATAGTGTAAAAAGCAAAGTTGTTGACAGTTCAATGATGTTTAATTGTTTGCTGACTGGGGGAGATTTCAATAGATTGCCTTAGAACCATAGAAAATTACAGCTCAGAAACAGGCCTTTTGGCCCTTCTTGTCTGTGCCGAACCATTTTTTGCCTAGTCCCACTGACCTGCACTTGGACCATATCCCTCCACACCTCTCTCATCCGTGAACCCATCCAAGTTTTTCTTAAATGTTAAAAGTGACCCCACATTTACCACTTTATCCGTCAGCTCATTCCACACTCCCACCACTCTCTGCGTGAACAAGCCCCCCCAATATTCCCTTTAAACTTTTCTCCTTTCACCCTTAACCCATGCCCTCTGGTTTTTTTCTCCCCTAGCCTCAGTGGAAAAAGCCTGCTTGCATTCACTCTATCTATACCCATCAAAATCTTATACACCTCTATCAAATCTCCCCTCATTCTTCTACGCTCCAGGGAATAAAGTCTCAACCTATTCAATCTTTCTCTCTAACTCAGCTTCTTAAGTCCCAGCAACATCCTCGTGAACCTTCTCTGTACTCTTATTTACATCCTTCCTGTAACTAGGTGACCAAAACTGTACACAACACTCTAAATTCGGCCTCACCAATGCCTTATATAACCTTACCATAACACTCCAACTTTTATATTCAATGCTCTGATTTATAAAAGCCATTTATTCGTTCATTACTGGGACATGGGCATTGCTGGCTGGGCCAGTATTTATTGCCCATCCCTGGAGAACCACCTTAAATCCAACCATTGAACTTAGGCTCCTGCAGCTGATATTTAAAGGAGCTATTTCACTGTTGCTCTAGTAGCAAAGGAATCCTGGCTGGAAAAGACTTAGGACACATCCACTTTCAGCTGGTACTTTGGAAATGTTAATGGAAGAATTGCAACATGGAAACATTGCTGTCATCAAGCACCAAGTCACATGTATACATACAGCATTACAATTTGATGCACTTTATTTCAACCATGTAAAAGTTTTTTGTTGCATGTTGTAGAAAAAGGTCATAGCAAATGAAAAGAATCTCTTGGTTATTGAGTTAGAGCTCAGTGTTGATGAAGATGTACTTAGCCATTGCACTATTCACAGGTTATTGTACCTGAGATGAAAGAAAGAGCATTTATTTAGTGTTTTTCACAATATTAGAATGCCACAAAGTACTTTACACCAACAAAATACTTCTGAAATGTAGCCATTGTTGAAATGTTGGAAACATAGAATCTCTACAATGCAGACGAGGCCACTTGGCCCATTGAGACTACAACAATTCTCCAACAGGGTATCTTAACCAGGTCCTTTCCCCCGCACTATCCCTGTAACCCTATCCATTTCCCATGGCTAATCCATCTACCCTACACCAAGGGGCAATTTAGCCTGGCCAATCTACCTAAATACACATCTTTGGGCTGTGGTTGGACTATGCGAGGAAACTGGAGTACTCCCTGGAAGAAACCCACACAGATATGGGGAGAACATGACAGCCAATCTGAACTGTAATAATGACCAGACAATTTGTTTTAATGATATTGGATGAGTGATAAATATTGGTTAAGGCACTGGGAAACACTCTCCTGTTCTTCTTCAAAATAGTGTCATTGGTGTTTTTTTTACACTCTCCTCTTGAACCTACAATGCTCTGACTCATGGGGAAGGACCCCACTACAGGGTCACAGTCATTGCCTTGAAGTATGTAAAGGTGGTTCAGTTGGAGTCTCTTCTGGTGCCTCACATTTTTCTAACTCTATTCTTGTCTGGGGGGGAGATATCCTCTGTCTCCACATTGGCAATGATCTTAATCCCTTAAAATAGTGATGTTCTGGATGATGATGGTCTTGCAGTTTCTGATAGGACAGCATTGTATGCTCCTGTATCCAGACATTTGAAGCACTGCTTTAAGATGCCTATACCGTATTTGACAGTAATCCTGGTAGTTGCAAGTATCTAGATGTATCTGTGCTCTGCTACTGTTTGTGGCTGTTTCAAACATCATGAGTCACAGCTGAAATGGGCATCTTCAGTCTCCTAGCAACCATCTTGTGCTCTTGTTTCCCTGTCAAATAATCTTGGCATAGAAAACTGCCTTAAAAAGAAGACACCATGACTGTAGCCTGGCAAGTGGGCATTCAATTGAATGATCTATCCAAATGTATGAAACATTTGATTTAGCATCCCTACATTGTGTTTGATAATAGTCCTGGTAGCTGCTTACACCTTGTGTTTTGCTGGTCAGAGCCAATCAATATGTTGACAAAATGGAAGCCTATATGATTCAGAGAGGGCATGGATTGTGTGAACAGTCCTGAGATCTGCATAAGAGCTGCCAATGATACCTTGGATCTTGGCAACTTCCATCATACAAAAATATTACTTGGCTCTTCTGTTACTTGACTGTATGATAAAAAGAAATTAGCTTTGGGAAATAGTGAATACATCACCATCATGATAGATCTATGACTAAATTGACTGTTATGGACAATCTTTGCTGTGGCAGGTCAAATGAGTCAAATACATCAATGTTCATGGATGTGGTGACTTTGACAGCTTATGCAGCGCTGTCTCTGTGATCAAGGCTAGAGGTTAGATTCTAGGACACAAGGGAGTTCTGTCTCTGTCTCAGTAGTGAAGTGTAGCTGGCAAAGGCAGTTTTCCTCTACACATGAACATACAGATTAGGAGTAGGCCAATTGGCCCCTCAAGCATGCTTTGCTATTCAGTTGCAGAAGGTGCAACCTCTGCCCCTTGACCTCCTCCCTCCTCATTGGCCAAGACCCCGAACACTCCTTTTGGGTGAAGCAGCATTTTTACTTGCACTTCCTTCGATTTAGTCTACTGTATTCACTGCCCCGAATGTGCTCTCTTCTACTTTGAGGGGACAAAATGCAAATTGGGTGACGCCTTTGTTTAGTCTGCAAGTCAGAACTTTTGTTCTCCAATTACACATTCTGCTATATTGCCTTAAAGTCACAGTCAGCACCTTCTTAAGTCTTTAATGTTACCATTAACATTCCCTTTGTCTTGATCCAGGACAACTTTGTCAACCTCCCTTTAGCTCCCTCTATCACTCACCTACTATTTTGCTCCATCTTCTCCAACCCCCCTCTCCAACTACATAACCCATCACATTTCTACCCCTCTTCATGAGTCATATGGCCTTGAAAGATTACATCTGCTTTTCACTCCACAGATGTACCTGATCTGCTGAATTTATCCAGTATTTTCAGTTTTTATTCGACATTCAATAAGATCATGGCTGATCAAATTACAACCTCAACTTACATTCCTGCTTACACCCAATGACATTTCAATCCCCGTTTATGAAGAATCTACCCAGTTCTGCCTTAAAGATATTCAAAGACTCCCCCCCAACCACCTTTTGAGGAAAAGAATTCCAAAATCATGCAACCCACTGAGAGAAATTATCTTTTCTCATCTTTGTATTAAAGGGCAACCCCTTATTTTTAAATGAGAAACTAGTTCTAGCTTCTCCCCATAAGCGGACACATCCTTTCCACATCCACCCTGTCAAGTCCCCTCAGGATCTTTTATGTTTCAATCAGGTCTTATAATTTGAAATTCCAGTGGATAGAAGCCAAGCCTGTCCAGCTTTCTCTCTTAAGACAACCTGTCCCTCCCATGTATTAACCTAGTAAACCTTCTCTGAACTGCTTCCAATGCATTTCCTTTAAATAAGGAGATAATTACTGTACACAGTTCTCCAGATATGGAGTCACATTTGTCCTGTGTAACTGAAACATAACCTCCTTACTCTCATATTTAATTCCCCTCACAATAAACTATAACATTCTATTAGTATTGCTAATTACTTGCTGCACCTGCATACTATCTTCTTGTGATTCATGCATTAAAGCACCCAGATCCATCCGCATCTCAGAACTTTGCAATTTCTCACCATTGAGATAATATCCTTTTTTTGCCAGAATAGACAAGTTCACATTTTTCTACATTATACACCATTTCCCAGATTTTTATTCACTCACTTACCCTATCAATACCCTTTTGTAGTCTCCTTATGTTCTTTTCAGAACTTTTTTGATCTATCTTTGTGTCATCAGCAAATTTAGCAACTATACCTTTGGTTCCTTCATTTATATGATTTTGATGAATTGTAAAAAGTTGAGGCTGCAGCGCTGATCCACTTGTCATATCCTGCCAAACAGAAGAAGATCAATTTATATCTAATCTCTATTTTCTGCTAGTCAACCAAATTCAATATGTTACACCCTACACCATGGACTTTTAATTTTATAATAATGTTTGGGGAGTCAAAGGCATAGTGGTATTGTCAGTGAACTAGTAATTTTCTGGTATCTGGGTTTGAATCCCACCACAACAGATGGTGAATTGTAATTCACAAAATAAATCTGGAATTAAGAATCTGATGATTGTTGATTGCTGTAAAAACCTCTTTAGGGAAGGAAATCTGCCATGTCTGATCTAAACATGACTCCAGACTCTCAGCAAAGTGGTCGATTCTTAAATGCCCTGTGAAATGGCCTAATAAAGCATTCAACAAGGGCAATTAAAGATGGGTCTTTAGAATAAAAGATGCCCTCAGCAAATATAAGTGTTTTACCCACAGCAGACGCAGCTCCTTCAAACCACTTCAATAAATTGGTTAAACATGATTTCCCATTTACAAAACAATGTTGATTCTGTCTAATTACCTTGAATTTTTCAAAGTGCCATTATAAGATGTTAAATAATGATATTTTTCCTAAGACTGATGTTAAGCTAACTGACCTGTGGTCTCCTGCATTGTCTCTCCGTCATTTTTGAACCTAATGGAACTCTCCTCAAATACGGTGAATTTTGGAAAATTAAAACCAATGCATTAACTATCTAATGAGCCACTTCTTTTGATATCTTAGAATGAAATCCATTAAGATACAATACTTATCTTCCCAGTACCAATTTCCTGGTGATTGTAATTTTCCTCGGTTCCTCCTTTCTTTTTGATTCCTGATTGACAGCTATTTCTGGGTTATTCTTGGTATCCGTATTTGAAGACCAATGCAAAATACCCATCCCATTCAACTGTCATTTCCATTTTTAACTCCCTAAGCTAACTTTCAATTGGACCAACACTCACTATGCTAACTATTTTCTTTATAAACAATCTATAGAAATTATCTGCCTTCATAGTTCTAGCTGGCTTTCACTCATACTGTCATGCAACCCTCCTTAGAAATCTTTCAGTTCTTTGATTTTTTTAAAATAATCTATCCAATCTTCTGACATGCCATTCATCTTTGTGCAATGACATTTTTTTCTTTAAGTTTGATACTATCTATAACTTCTGCAGTTAACCACTGATGGTGGGTTGTCCCCTTGGAATTTTGTTTTCTAATTGGAATTACTTACTCTGTGTATTTTGAAACATCCCTTTAAATACCTCTCCCCACAATTCTATTGACCTATCCCTTAACACAAATTTCTAGTTAACTTTCACTAGCTCTGCCTTCATGCCCTCATAATTCCTTCATTTAAGTTTAAAATATTAGTTTTAGACCCTTTACTGAATGTAAAATTCAATCATATTATGATCACTACAAGTTCCCTACAAGTCCATTAATTAATCCTATCTTTTTGTGAAATGCAGGTCTAATATAACCTGCTCCAAATAAGTAGACAAAAATAAATGTGAAAGCAACACCCAGTTAAAGCTAAATAAAGTGTGTTTCTTTCTGAGATTCTTCTCAAAGCAAAACACCTTCCCCAAACTGACTGTTTAGATTAACATTTTCTATGGTCAGTTCAACTTGAAGCTTATTCGTCGTGAAGAACAACATGGATAGCACAGCAGTTAGCATTGCTGCCTCACAGCACCAGGGACCTGGGTTCAATTCCTGCTTGGCTTCAAATGGTGCTGATCTAAGACATTATCCTGAAATCACACAATGAATTTAGCATCTACGCTAACTTTGCCATCTGATTATTCCAGTCTAAATGTAGATTAAAATCCCCCATGATAATTACCATTCCTTTCTGACAAACTGTTGCTATTTTTTCTTTGGTACTCTGTCCTGCCATGTAATTACTATTAGAGGGCTTGTGCACCACATGCATAAGTGACTTCTTACCTTTATCATACCTCATCTCTATCAAAACTGCTTCTATATCCTGGTTTCCTGAACTCAGGACATCCCTGTCTATTGTGCTAATGCCATCTATTTGCACTATCAGTTCATTTGCTATGTTTTGAATGCTGTATGCATTCAGAATGTAGAGATGTCGGCATTGGACTGGGGTAAAGACAATAAGAAGTCTCACAACACCAGTTTTCGTCCAACCAGTTTATTTGATAGTAATCCCGAAACGGTGTCCCTTCGTCTGAGTCCCTCACACTGTCTGCATCTTTAAGACTTGAACAGCAGTTAGCTGTAAAGACTTGCATTCTAATCAGTATACTGTAAACTGTGTGTGACTTTATACGCCTTTCTCTGATCAGAACCTTCCACACGTTTGACGAAGGGACACCATTTCCGAAAACTTGTGGGATTATTATCAAATAAACTGGTTGGACTCGAACCTGGTGTTGTGAGATTTCTTACTATGCATTCAGATACAGATCTTGAAATTTGGGCCTTCCATTTTTTTTTAACCTCTGGCTATTCCAAGGTAAATACATTTTGCCTGTAGGTACATCTTTGTTGGTAAGGTCAGGTATGGACTGTTCATTTCTTCTGCAGAATAACCTGTCTTGCATCTCTATTTTTAATCTCTTCAAACATACGAAAGCATGGCATACCCATTTGCAAAATTATACTTTTAGCAACTGAAAATTGCTGCCAATTGGCAGACAGCACTCTTAGTCAAGAAACTCAACAAATAAGTAGACAAAAATAAATGTGAAAGCAACACCCAGTTAAAGCTAAATAAAGTGTGTTTCTTTCTGAGATTCTTCTCAAAGCAAAACACCTTCCCCAAACTGACTGTTTAGATTAACATTTTCTATGGTCAGTTCAACTTGAAGCTTATTCATTGTGAAGAACAACATGGATAGCACAGCAGTTAGCATTGCTGCCTCACAGCACCAGGGACCTGGGTTCAATTCCTGCTTGGGTCACTGTCTGCGTGGAATCTGCATGAGTTTCCTCCAGGTGCTCCGGTTTCCTCCCACAACCCGAAGATTTGCAGGTTAAATGGTTGGCCATGATAAATTGATCCTTAGTGTCAGGGGAACTAGCTAGAGTAAATATATGATGTTATGAGAATAGGGCCTGGGTGGGACTGTGGCTGGTGCAGACTTGATGGGCTGAATGGCCTCCTTCTGCAGGATTCTATGACCTATGTATCTGTATAGAGGTATATCTATATATTAGAATTAAATATCAAAGTCTGACTTGATTTATGGCAAAATTTTCTCTATGCTGCATAATGGGCAATGATCTTGCAGAATTAATTTCTGTCTGAGATTTTGACTCTCCCTACCCTCAGTATCCATTACCTGTACTATTTTTACACCATGCTGTGCGAACAGGCAAACATAAGAACACAAAGGATGGACCAACAAGAGATCATGTGACCCACTGAGCTTGTTCCACTAAACAATACAATCATGGCTCCATCTACAGCTTAAACTCCACTGTCCCATCTATTTCCCATAGCCCTTGATTTCCTGAGAGACCAGAACTAAGGAAGACTTTCAAATATCGACACAATTCAAACAACGTCATCCTCATTTCTGAAAGGTAAGCTAATTATCGAAATGGTATCTGAATCTGTGCCAATATTGATAGGATGAACAGACACATTTGAAAATGATTGGTTTCATGATGGCTTGGTTGGTTGTTGACATTTTTATCACCATCTCTCTTGATCTTTCTACTGCCATTGATTTGATACACTGCTTGTCCAGCATCAAGTTTTTGATGAACAAATATTTCATCCAATTAAATATTGCCAAGACCAAAGTCATTGGGCAAGATTTTCCTGAAAATCAGCAAAATCCAATGGCAGGCAGGAAGAGCTGCCGACAGCAGTGGAGGGTTTCTCCACCATATTATCCAGAACTTTGAAAAAAATACCTTCAACGATCAGGTCTCATAATGTATCACTGGCGGGGTGACTTCTAATTCACCTGCTCTGCCAGTAATTTAGGCAATCGAGGATTCGGAGCACCATTTTTAAAGGGCACCCTGCACAGGGAAAGCAAAGCAGTTCACCCAGGAACTCACCAGGACCCCCACAGCACTGCCCACTGGCACTGCACCCAGAATCGCCCCCTGACATTGCCCAGGCACTACTCTGATCACTGTCCCCTGGCACTGCACAGGTACTGATCCTGGAACAGCACTGGCACTGATAACTACTGGCACTGACCCAGCATTGCTCTGGTCCAGGCAATTCCAGGTCAGTGCCCAGGCATGACCTTCCCTCCCTGGAGCTCTGTCCTAATCTGAGCTCCAACAGGAAGTCTGCTTGATAGGCGTATGCCTTGGGAGGCCAGTCATGATTCATGCTGTTCTGCCGACATGCCACCGTGGATGGATTTTTTGACAGGGTTGGGGGGGTGGGCGTTGATTCAGGGGTAGGGGCTTGATAATGATATAGTAATGTATTCAAATGATGTTCTCAACTTCCAACATGCCCCGTCACTGACAGTGGACAATTGAGTTTATAAATATAAATTTATATTTATAATATAAAATATTATATTTTATAATATAAAATGTGACTTTGCATTTCTCTTGGTATTTTCTGCTCCTGTTGCTGAACCCAAATGATGTGAATGGGAGCAGAAAATTTTGCTGATATATTTGATTCTAATTCCATCATATCGTTTCTGCCACTATAATATTGCCTGTCTCCGCGCTTGCACTGGCTCCTCTCCTGCTGACATTCATCCAAAACTTTGGTATTTCTCATCTTGAATATTTCACTGACCTTGCATCTTGCAGCCCATATAAAATTGAGCTTATCTATTATCCTGATGAATGTATTCTCGCTCCTACCATGTCCCAATCACCCATGTGCTTACTGATTTACATTTACTTCCAGTCCTGCAGCACCTTGACCAATAAAATTCTCATATTTTCTTTCAAATCCTTCTATAGCCTTCCCTCCTCATTTCCACAATATCCTCCAGCCCAGGGTCCGAAACCTTTGTGCATTTCTGACTTTTTTCACTCCAATTTTGGTAGTTGCACCCTCAGCTGTCTAGGCCACAAACTCTGGAATTCCCTCTGTAAATCTTCTTGCCTCTCTAGTTCTTATTTTTCCCATGTGACCCTCCATAAAACCTATCCTCTTCCTATCCTCCCATCTTTCCATGTGGTTATGTGTCAAATTTTAGCAGATAATCACTTTAAAGTTTATTTATTAGTGTCACAAGCAGGCTAACATTAACAATGCAATGAAGTTACCATGAAATTCCCCTAGTCGCCACACTCTGGTGCCTATTTGGGTACACTGAGGGAGAATTTAGCATGGCCAATGCACCTAACCAGCACATTTTTCCAACTGTGGGGGGGAAATCAGAGCACCCGGAGGAAATCCACGCAAACACGGGGAGAACATGCAGACTCCACACACACAGTGACCCAGGTTCCTGGCACCGTGCAGTGGCACTGTGGCACTGCTGCCTCACAGCGCCAGGGACCCGGGTTTGATTCCTGGCTTGGGTGACTGTGTGGAGTTTGCACGTTCTCATTGTGACTGCGTGGGTTTCCTTTGGGTGCTCCAGTTTCCTCCCACAATCTGAAAAATGTGCTGCTGGTTCGGTGGATTAGCCATGCTAAATTCTTCCTTAGTGTACCTAAATAGGTGCCAGACTGTGGAGACTTGGCGGTTTCCACAGTAACTTCATTGCAGTGTTAATGTAAGCCTACTTGTGACTAATAAATAAATAAATTTTAAATAATAAACTTTTTAAACTAATCATTATGCCACCGTGCTGCTTTGGTGAAGCACTTTGGGAATGTTTTATAATGGCACATTAAAGTGCAAGTGGTTTGCAGGAAACATTTTGAACATCAGCAGTTCATTTGAAAATGCTTTGGAAATTCATATGCTAGGCAGATATTCAGTGTTTCAATACAAATTCAAGGATGACTACTTTCTTCCTTCTTAATTTTCTTCTTTTTTCAGTCAATTTGACGAATGTGTGAAAACCGATTTAAAATAAATCAGCAAATTTTCTGCTTGAAGACCCTGTACTTTAGAATGGTCAGGGTTTAATTGCAAAGTGCAAAATATTGATTCTACAGAAAATTTTACTTGCTAAGGAGTTGTGTTCTCTTTCAAAACTCTCTGAATAATAGTGTGAGGACTAGCAACATTGTGGGTGCAGGAAGGAGCCATGTCAAACACAGAAGTATGTGAGGCTTGGGAGATTTGAACTCCTCTGCACACGTGCTGACATTGTCCATCTGGAACTCACTGAGAAGAAGCAGCTGGTCAGAAGGCAAGAGCATGGTACCAAGGAGCAAGAAGCTGCTTTTAAGAGCCTAAAGTTTGCGTGTCCAAACTTTTTCGTGTAGCGGGGGCACATTTCACACAAGAGGCTGTTGAGCAAATTTCAGGAGGATAAAATTTGACACAACAGGAATTTCAATTAAAAAAACTGAGATATGAAAAGAAACTACTTGCTGAGCAAACAAAAAGTAATAAATAAAGATGAGTGTAACAGTATAATACTCATAAATCACATTTTTTCTCTCTCACGTTTGCCGGGAGTGGGCTCAAAAGCTTATTAGCAATGGACATGGCAAAGAAATGGCCCACGGCTGCAGGAGCAGGTCCATGCAGATACTTCCATTCAAATTCACCTGTTTGATGGGCATTTTGAAAACTGTCTCTGCGGGCCGTATAAAGGGGCTTTGGGGGGCCGTACAAAGGATAAACCTGATCTAAAGAAATGTCAAACCAGCACTGAGATAAGTGGTTGGGAGGGAATCAGGTGGGGCCTTATGGTCTGGGGGGAGGAAGTAGAGGGAAGGCAGGGTAGGGCAGGCTCATTTTTTTTGGGAACTGCAGGAGCACTCCTACTTACCCTGGCCCCATAGGGAAACTAAAAGTAATATAAAAACTCTTAGTTTCTATTGAGCAACTTCAGGCCCAAACCATTTAGGTTGCCACAGTGGTTTCTCACAGACCCCTGGTTAAAATAGCTGTCAGCATTTGACAGAGACTATTCAATATTTAAAGAATGGACCTACTGGCTTCTGACCATTGTTGCACTTGACTACTCAAAGGAGCAGGTCTTGCTCACAATCTAGTGGGAAGGCAGCAGGATAGGCAGTAAGTCTCATGGATTATTTTAACTGCATGCTGAATGTCTGTGGATGAACAAGATAACAATCAGCCTTCACATTTTTTAATATTACAGATATAAGCTGAATCCTCTTCCTATTGCTGCCAGCAAAAACAGAGAATTTGGCGCTGAGCCAAATCTCCATACACAGCAGCGAGACCAGAGAATCCCAATGGCAGGGGGAGGTTGGTGAATCCGGCCCGTAGTATATTTTCTTTTCAACTCTTCTCATCCATTTTATATACTTTATCCTTGAGAAAAGGTTAAGAGCACCATTCTAATAGTGAAATTGTACAGAGATATGGTAGATCCTGAGGGACTGCAGCGTTTGAAGAGACAAATTTCACCGTCAAAATAATAGGCTTTCTTCACTGCCAACCTTTTTATCCTTCCCTTGATAGGTTCAACATTGCACATTGTCCTTGCTACCATTGTTTAAGCTGCAATAAAGATACCATCTGATGTTTTCCACAGAAGAGGAACTTCCATGCAAAGGGCACTAAGAGTGTCTCACAAATGTTGGAAATAAATTTAAACCCAAGTTTGATAAAACAAAGGAAACCTTCCTGAAAATTATTGATTTCTACATCTTCAATGCCATACTATCAAAAAAACAAGTAAGAGTGTCCCTCCTCCCTTCCACCTCTTCCCCCCCCACCCCTGTCCCCTCCCCCCACACACAAGCCAGCCAAAGAAATTTTCAGGGCAGAATTCTCTCAAGCCCCTGCTGGTGTGTTTGAAGGTGGGCGGACGTGGGAGAAGAATATGCACATATTTACAGCATGATGGTCCACAGGCAGCCACCATGATGTGTCAGGAAACCCACCAGAGGCCGATGTGAACCTCAATTCCATTCCGTTAATGGGAAGCAGATGAAGACCCAAACCCCTATGTCACGCTTCTGCAATGCCGATGGGAAAACACGCCATGTGAAACAATGTGTACAATATGGCGTGCGGATGCCAGACTCAGCTGAATAATGCCTGGGGCTGACTCCAGATTTCAGGATGGAGACCACCATAACCCTGGGACACAGAAGCAATGGAGTAGCATCTGCAGGTGGACCTTCCAGATTAGGTGTCCAGGAGGGGGTCCATTTTTCAACCTCAGAATGTTTCTGGAGTTCCATTTTTTTTCTCAGGAGGTCCATCGTCCAGTCTCAGAGATCCATTTTCAGAAAGTCCATCTTCTTTCCTTGATAGTGGGTCAGTGATGTTGTACAAATTGTCAATATGGTGCCCAGACACGATGGTGGACTACATGCCATCCAGACCTGCCAGCGTGAAATTCTCAGGTGCATAATTGGGCTGGAAGATGTGGTGTGTTTGTCTGCTCGCCGTCACAGTGGGAAACACTCCACATTCCAACCTCTGCTATGATACTTAGTCTAAAAGCAGGAGAATTAAGCCCTGCCAAAATGAAATATTTCTGTTGAGTATTTGATGGATGTGAATAGTTTGCACAGCAAACAGTTAAACTCAGTGCTAATCTTTCTAAATGTGTCATGTGTGAATAATGCTGTCATGGGTACCACACTTTCCCCTTCCTGTAATAGTAATCTGCTTTGCTTCCACATATACCATGTGGCCTTGTGCTGAGCATCGCAATATAGAAAAGTCCATGGTAAATTTAATATGCTTTATGAATCCAGTAGTTACTTCAGGCATAAGGAGGTAAATGCTTTTCAAGTATCTATAAAACAAATCCACTGGTATAAAATAAGTCACCTGGTATTATTATGTAGGGAGATATTTCAGCAGACAGTTCCTGTATGATCAAACAATGCTCACTGCTATGTAAGTGCCTCCATATAAATCACAGTAATTGTTTCCTTATTTTGCTAAACCATCTCTGCCTATAACAGGCTGCAATTAACATGACATCTGGTAAAGTGCTGGGTATGAACATTGATTATCCCAGTGTTACTCATTATTTAGCAATAATGACTAATGAATAATGCAACCAATCAATGATTAACTTTTGAATTGGAAAGGTCATATTAGCTATGTTCAAGTCAACTTAACACTCATGAATGACTCAAACTCTGATGAGGGAAACATTCACAGTTTGATTAAAAATTTAAATCATAAAGAAAGTGTGGTTTTGGATGCCCACTCTCTGGGATAAGGGTCCAAGGTAACTCCCCATATGTTCCACTGGAAACTTCCCATTATAAAGTAACTAGAAATGAATTGCAACATGCATTTACTATTTGGGGTTGCAGGCCAAAACCAAAGTCAAAGGCGCAGCTGGATCCTTCCTCTGGCAGCTGGATGGTTGGTACATCTACTGTCCTTTAGCACACTGGTCTGTCACTCTTCACCCAGGCTGAAGAAGAAGAAATTGCAGGACTTGAGAGTCTTCCTTATCAGTAACCTTCCTCTACACAGCCGTTACACTATAGCCTATACTTAGGATAGCTAGAGGCGGCATATCAAAACATCAGATGGTGAAGCATACATAAGAACATAAGAACTAGGAGTAGGAGTAGGCCATTTGGCCCCTTGTGTCTGCTCTGCCGTTCAATAAGCTCATAGCTGATCTTTCGCGGACTCAGCACCATTTATCTGCCTGCTCTCCATAACCCTTAATTTCTTTACTGTTCAAAGAACTATCAATCTTTGCCTTAAAAACATTCAATGAGGTGGCCTCAACTGCTTCACTGGACAGTGAATTCCACAGATTCACAACCCTTTGGGTTGAGAATTTCCTTCTCAGTGCAATTCTAAATTTGCCATCCCTTATTTTAAGGCTATGCCCCCTAGTTCTGGTTTCACCCACCAGTGGGAACAACGTCCTTTCTTCTATCTTATCTATTCCCTTCATAATTTTATATGTTTCTACAAGATCCCCCTCATTCTTCCAAATTCCAATGAGTATAGTCTCAGTCTACTTAGTCTTTCCTCATAAGCCAACCCTCTGAACTCCAGAATCAACCTAGTGAATTTCCTCTGCACCCCCTCCAGTGCCAGAATATCCATTCCCAAGTAAGATAGAACTTCCTTTACTAGACTCTGGCCTAATTTCTGGCTCTTTGCTTGAAATGGTATTGAGTTTATATGCTGGAAGGTCTGAAGATTTTAAGCACATGTATATTTTCATCTGACAGACCGCAATGGTGAAAATAATATGCTCCTATTATAAAACTTTAGGATTAGCTTAATAATTGATGGGTCAGCCATGAGGGAACATAGGTTCATGGTGGGGGCAGGAGGTTTAGGGGGGATGTTAGTAAAACCTTTTTTAGCCAGAGGGCGGTGACAGTCTGGAGTGCACTGCCTGGGAGGGCGGTCAAGGCGGGTTGCCTCACAACCTTTAAAAAGTACCTGGATGAGTGCTTGGCACGTCATAACATTCAAGGTTATGGGCCTTGTTGAAATAATAAGGGGTTGGATTTCACAGAGGTATTGTTCATCCCACCCCCTCCTCTCCCTGCTCCGAGATTTGGCCAGCAGCCGACATGTCTAAACAAAGTCATTGCATGCTGCTGGTGGGCCAAATGAGCAGGAGGTGAGGCTTCTGCCCCTCAGTGTGAGGAAGTCCCACCCTCGAGCGCTGCCAGACAATCTGATTGGCTGCAGTTCCAGGACTCCCGTGCAGCACCAGGACAGATTGGTGGCCAATGCTGTGACAGTAAGAATGTCCACGCAAAACCTTAGTGGATCCCTGAGCCAGTTAAGTCTCTTGCTTTTAAGGGATTCTCTTGCACACTCTGAAGAGTATTTTCATCTTCTTTACCAACTTTTACCAACTTGTGTTTAAAAGACAGGCTTCCCTCTCCAGCCTACCCAGGCATGGGTAGTGTAAAATCCAGCCCAAGGATACATACATGAATAAAACAGAAATAAACACTTCTGCCGGAATTTTACCGCTTCACCCATCCAAGGCTCATAAGATTGCATCCAAGGCCAACAGAGAAGTGCCGTTCTGCAAGCCTCATCTGTCCCAATTCCAGTGCGGGCATGCGGTAAGATTCCGACCTTCATCTCTACTTGTCCTTTTTGCCTTATCCTCCTATTTTCCCTTCTTCCCTATTTTCTCTTACCTATTTTAAAAATGAACAAACAATTTTGCTCTTCAGTCATCTATCTTTATTCCACAGATTTCATTCCCCTTCTCTTGTGTAATGCCTGTTTTCCTCTTTCCACTAACTAAAACTGAAACTTACAGGCAGTTTTTACATCCAGTGAGAGACCTAGGTTTGTAAATCGACAACAGTAATATGAAATGACCTTTCCAATCTATGATGCACAAGCAACTGGCGATGAGCTAATGCACCAGTGACAGACAGATAAATGAACTCTTTCAAGATGCTGTAAAGTTTAATTAAGATATCAATGAGAGCACTGCACTATCTGTTTCTGCTAATCAACCTAAAAATATATTTATTTGAGGAATGATGAGTTTACCAAAATTATGATGGTTTATAAGATGCAGAATGATAATTGAAGGTCAAGTCCACTAACCTTCTGCTCTGTCCTCAAATTTAGTTGACACTGTCTACAAAAAGTTAATACTTTCTCTTCAATAAAACTTTAAGGATTTTTGCATTAGAGTTCTTACAGCTAATTTTTTTATCTATAGTTAACCTTCCATCACTGTATTTGCCTGAATCCCAGAAACATAATGAGGTACTTAGACCATAAGTTAACAAAATAATTTGCATTTATCTCACACATTTAATACAGAAACAAGTCCTAAGAAGCTTCACAGAAGTATAATCAGATGGAAATTGACAATGAGGGCAGGATTTAATGGCTGCTGCAGGAATCCTGTACACCAGATGGAAAAGTGGTGGCAACGCTGTCACAGCCATATTCAGGAGCCTGATGGGAATTTGTCCTAATCCCATTTTTATCTGGGCAGTATTGGGCCTTTCATTGAATTAAGCGCAGTGCAAGGTGGTAAATCCAACCATGACAGCAGCCAGCTAATTTGAGGTAGGCAGGGAGGGAGCTTTGGGGAGGGGGGGATGTGGTGGGGAGGTGGGGGTGGGAGGGGGGCAATAACTTCTGCCTTTAGCTGAAGAAAGAAATATGAGAAGGAAAAGCTAAAAACTTGGTCAAAGAGGTGTGTTTTAGCAAGCATCTGAAAGGTGGGGGGGCAGCTGGAAAGATTTATGGATGTGATTCTGTAGCGTAATTCCAAGATAGCTGAAAGCATGGTTGACAATGATGAGGTGAAGGGAAGGTGCTTGAGAAATTAGAGTCAGAGGAATTTAGTACAAACTGAGAATGAATTTGACATTCTTGATCAGGAAGGCCAAAGAAGTGAATATTGTTGGAAATAAAGATATCATAACTATTTTGTAACTGGACTTAAATCAGTTTGAGTAAAGATATTTTTAAAGTAGGAAGAAGGAAGCTTACCTTTGTACCTAAAACATCTTGTAACTGACAAGATGTCCTTGATGGCAATGTAGCATCTAAAATTTGGGAACATTTACCTTACAAGAGCACAAAATGCCCATTCTCAAAAAAGAAATGAGTTTGCCTTGCTGTTAATTTTGCTCAATAGTACAAATAGGAATGTTTGATTTTCATGTGAAGCACTCAATCATATTCAATGTTGTTTTGTTGTCAACATTACTAGTTTGAAATTACTCTGGATGCACATTTCACTCAGTTGCTAATTTTGCAAGTATCTTTACTATAGTGACATAGTAATATCCCAAGTGAATGGAATTTAATGGAGGTGTTGGGGGTCTTCCCCATTGAAGAATCAACAAGACCCTCACATTTTCTCCTTTTGGGAAGAACTGCCAAATTAACTGCTAATCTCAAGGAGGTCAGAGGTGGAAATATTGCCCGCCCCAACCCCCCAAGAACTGCTGGCCATTCAGAGATAGACAGCTGTGCAATACTTGGCAGCGGTAGCACCTGCAGTGGCTACTGTCAGCAGTGCTTCTACCCAAGGTGAGTAATGTCTAGATAAAGGGAGTAGGGTGGACATCATTGAGAAGAGAGGTTGAGGGTAGGCAGCAAAGACAGGGGGTTGGCTCTCAGAGAGCTCCCCCTTCCTGAGATCAGGCACTGAGTGCATTTGAATGATGGAGCCCCTGGCAGCCTGCAAGGATTTATTTTGGGCTTCCTACATGGAAAGCACCTACCCATTGGGAATACCAATGGCAGCAGAATGAAGTATTAAGTGGGCAGTAACAACTGTCTAAGGGCTTCAGTTGGTGGCAGGGCAGGAAGGCCATCCATGAGCCTCCATATTCTCGACTTCATTGGGGAAGAGGCAGGAAGTCAGCAAAGTCCCTGCTCACCATCTTCCCATTCAATTAAAAGAAGCCCAGCCATCAAATAAACCTCGGCAGAAGATATTAAACTCGGTCCACTGAATCAACTTACAGGCTTCATATTTTAATTCATACACGAAGTATTGCTCCAGCTGCCGCAGAAATAACCTGATTTTTGTTATTCAGTAAAGATCATTTCAGTGTTGTAAACAGTGAGGACAATTTTCCTCCACCACCCTGCCTCCCTTTTCTCTGAATGCAAAATCAACACTGCCTTTCATCTGACTGAACCAACTTGGAAATAGAATCGAAAGCCACTTCTTTTGGGGTATTCTGCAAAATGGATGACTTAACACAAGAATGGGGATGAAAATCCCTAAAGGCTGGGAATGTCCCGTTTCATCTCATTTAAAGGTTTTTTTTAAACTTGTGCTTGTTGTAGATGAGGGAGCTCTGCCACTGTTCTCAGGGGTGAATGATGCTTTCTGACAGGGCTCACATAACAAAATGGATAATATCAATGTCACTGCATTTAAGGAAATCCTGCCAGTCAAAAGACATTGATTGCCCCCACTGTTATTTGCTAGATCCGCAGGGAAGTGAATGAACTCAGAAGCTTTCCTGAACAGAACTTTGTCACCAATGTAATGCATGGATGCGCTGCTGATTGACTATGTGACTAATCTCACCAGAGGCCATTTGGAAATATCTGGATGCATAAAAATTTAGACCAGTTGTCACATTTACAGCCATTGACAAAAGGGAGATCAATTATTTCTTCAAACAGAACTCACTTTAAACTTCATGCAAAATTCAACAAATATCCTTGAATACAAAAACTTTGCAATTTTATGTACTGCAGGTCACTTCCAATTAAAACAGGATTGATGGATAATAACACCATGTGAGCTTTGACCATTTAGATTTCTTTTGGTCTTTGGAACACCATACTGAACTTAGAACTGGCATCATTATTGGAGTAACATTTTCTGAGAATAGTAAATAGATGTGAAGGCAGGGAAATTCCAGGGATGGCTAAGCTACACTCTCCCAACTTTACCTGCATGCTTGGACCAGAGTTCAAATGCATGGATAGGTATAAGAACACTTTCAGTAGAACTAGACTGCCTCATTATGTATGCTTGGCTGAGAGCCCAGACCTGTAATTTTATCAGTAGGGGATTCTGTTTCCAAAGCTAGAGAGAACTGTTGACTTTACTTGACTGATACGTTTAAATGTTATAATAAATTGTTCCTTCTGTGATTCCTTTTGCCAATGTCTCAGAACGATCCTTCGATTTCATTCATGGTGCTCCACTGCAAATAAGGATGGAGAATTTGGCATTTCAGTCAAAACTTCATTTACTTTCAGTAGCACTGGAAAATCCCTGCCACAAATGAGGACAGTGAATTTCAGCATCAGTTTTGATTTGCATAAGATTAAGAGATGTGAAGAGTTTTAAGCTTCTGTTATTGATACTTTAATCATCTATCTGTTGACACTTTTATGGGGCTGTTAGGAAAAGGAGATTTGTGAATGAGTGTTTTTTTTTCAAGTATTTCCACCCAAGCTGTTGCTACTATGGGAAGCAATGGTTCTGTACATTGTGTATACTGGTTAAATGGGTATGCATGGGTCAAGACTTAGCAAGGAAGGTATGTAGCGCCATGGAGGGTGGGTGGGTTGCATGATTTGGGATGAATTGGCATCGAGGACATGGAGGTGGCATGGGAAGTGAATAGTTGATAAGGGATGCAGTGTAGGGGCAGTAATGTTGGCAATCTCATGTGTCCAATTGTACGTGTTGCCCAGTTAGTCAAGCCAGATTCAGGTGTATATAAAGGCATATAACTCCTGGATCAAACAATTATTGCCTAACTGTAACTGTTGGGTTTCTCAAGGCTTGGGAAACTTGGCTGTATATAGTTAACTTCAAAAGTTGATTAACAATGAGACTCATGGACTCATTATAATATCTAAAGTGCCAACCTTCCTCCTTGAAGTGCGTTGCTCACTGCCCATTGCCCCATCTGTGTTTAAACTGGAAGTGGGTAGATGAGAAGTGAGTTGGTGTTGACATTCTAATTTTTAATAATGTACCTTTCCAACTGACCTGCAACTCAGACATATTTTGTGGTTAAAATTCCTCCTCCCCTAACCACCATTATCTAATTTAAAGTAAACTAAGCAATTGTTCTCTGTTAAAGTAACAGCCAAAGAAATTGCATTTGACAGTGCTCAGGCTTTGCTTGCTAATATTTGCACACTGCTTTAGCCATCAGATTTTCTACTGGGAGTAGAGTCACATGTAGGAAGGATAATCCAATTGTCATCCTAGCACATGATATCTGGGAGGGACAAAATATAAGCAAATATTAAGTATTATCTATCTATGTCCTTAGCTTTGAAAACAAAACAATATTTTTTTCTTAATTTTCTTCCAATTACAAGATCAGAGCATGAATATAATTTTTTGCACCAATCATTATAATAGGGCAGTAGCATAATCAAATTGATACTGATTTTTTCATTGTTATTGGTTTTTAATGTAGCTTATTGATTTTTTTCTAGTTTGCATGTGTGGAAAAATTGTGCCAAATTACTCTTTCTCTGCATGGCATTGCACCCTGTCAACGCTTATTGATGAATTCTGTTTAAAGAGCAAGATGAGTAAGGGGTCTAAGTACATCTGTTTCTCACATTCAAAAGCCATCAATCAACCTGCTTGATTGTGATAGTATGTTTAATTAATTGAAGTAATGATCTATTTGCTCCTAGGAGAATATCAAAAAGCTATTGGGACTTTCTACCAAATTTACTTTTGCAAAATTTTGTTGCTAATACCTCTGTTACATGTAGATTCCCATTTTGCCTTGCCTATATTTGTCTATTCAAGACAATGAGATTTTAACAGGATCAGTAATAAAGGAAAGGAATTCTGTCACAAACTTGCCTGGCTGTCATTGAATATTTTCAGCGCATTTGGTTTGAATTCAAGCAGGAATTTCCTTAATAAAGGACACATTTGACAATTTTGAATTTCAGGGAACAACAGTATACCTTTTATATACTTTGTTTTTTCACTCACAAATAACTATTTTATTTTCATTTGAAGGTCTTTTCATCACTGTAAGCACAAGTCCTTTTGTCCTCTGGTGTCTGAAACAGTTCTTCAGTAAGTAAAACGGTCTTCCTGGGACAATGCTTTGTCAAAGTGGCCGAGAAAAGGAAACTTATACTAGTTGGACTCCCTGAGTGACCTGTAGCACACCATCACCTACGTGGAAAGCCTTTCTACTACATATTATATATTTTTTGATAAATATCCCTCATATTCCCTCTTAAAGACTTCTGTATTTATTCAAAAATGCAGTCATTCTGTGAAGATGCTGTCCAGTTTCATTGCACATTGTTTACAAAACAATGCAGTGTTGGTGGGATTTTCCAGCTGTGCTAGCCCCAAGGCCAGAAAACCCTGCCTTGAGTTCAATGGACCTTTCCATGATCTGCGTCCCACCACTACCATTCCCATGGCTGGCAGGATGGTAAAATTCCACCCATTAAGATTCTCTATCTGAACATTTTCCGATTTTTTGATCAGGCAGTAAAAAGCAACCATATATTTCGGAAGAAACAAGTCTTAGAGAATTTGCAGATCAGAAATATTTCAAAGCCTAAAACCTCCTCACTTCATTTGATCGGGTGATATGAGTCACTGGCTGTGCAATAGCAGGGTAAAGCAAGGAGATCAACAGCGCCAGCACAATTCTGACTGTTTGCTGGATGTGTGCAAATGAGGCCAGTAAGCTGCTCAGCAGGCAAATAGTGAGTAGAGTTGGAAGGTCAGGAGAACAGTTTTACAGGTGCACAAGCTTTGGAATTGATTTCCACATGAATTTCCATGCTAGAAAATAAACTGCATCGTTCCAGTGCCTCTGAGAAAGCAGAAAGGAAAAGCATCTTATTTAAAAAATCTTGCTTTTAGATAGCATCTTTCAAGTACTCAGGATGTCTCAAAGCTTTTGATGCCGAGGCAGTTTTGAAGCAGTTTGGAAACATTTTCTGAATTCTGTATGTTAGTATGTAGCTCACAACGACTTACCCTTCTCATATCTTCAGCCACAGATGGTCACTAATTAAGTAATTTCTGGCATAATATTACAATATGCAAAATCATAACAGGGGATTTTTTCATCTTTCTGCACATGTAGCTACAACATTGTTTCTCTCTTGTAATGTTCTCTTTCCTGATCACATTTAGTCCTGGTAAGCTGCAGTCCCAAAAACATTGTTCAACCTCCACGAACAAATTCATAGAATAGAATCTTTGAATCTCTACAGTGCAGAAAGAGGCCATTCAGCCCATTGAGCCTGCACCAACAACAATGCCACCCAGGCCCTATCCCTGTAACCCCGTGTATTTACCCTTGCTAATCTTCCTGACACTAAGGGGCAATTTAGCATGGTCAATCCACCTAACCTGCACGTCATTGAACTGTGGGAGGAAACCGGAGCAGCTGGAGTAAACCCATGTAGTCATGGGGAGAATGTGCAAACTTCACACAGAGAGTGACCTGAGGCTGGGATTGAACCTGGGTCCCTGACATTGTGGGGAAGCAGTGCTAACCACTGAGTCACCGTGCCACCCAGCATTCAGCCAGTTCAATTGAATATTCTTTGTATATAAAGACAAGGAATTCTGATGTGCTGTTTAGGGAAGGGAATGCACATCAAATTCTCCTCTCAATTTACACAAACATCTACTGCTATTACTTTGGGATGTACCAATGAACAGCTAGATGTCAAATTTGAAATTCTTCAACCAGTTGGCAGTCTCTTCATCAGCTTGGTATAGGACAGTAAGGCTGCTGTTGAAACACAAGTTGGGGCACGTGTTGATTATGTTCAGCATAGCTTGCATTTTGCCACAGTTACGCAGCTGCTATGGTGTCCTCAATGAAAGAGGTTGTTGCAGTGGAGTCCAACTCCAGTGTGAAACCTCTTCAACTTGACCCATTTGCCACGCAGGAGATCAAAGCCTTGGATTTCCAACGTGCAGTCATCACCAGGTACTGATTATGAGCAGTGTTGTAGGTATTGTTCTGCATATCCTTCCACAGTTCCACAGCAGAATTGCCTAGCTCGGGCAGGTTGGTCCAGATTGGTCACCTTAAGATGAGATGTTTGCTGGATGGCTGGATGTTGTCTTCTACCAGTGGCAGGTCCACATTTTTGTGCACTCTTTCCAGCAATTGTGCTGTTCTAGCTTCACGGTGGATTTGTGGTGGCATAATGTTACACAGCATAGGTAGCCTATTTTAGTTTGTTGACTGGATTGTTCCTGGTCTCATTCAGCTGGATACCTACCAGTTTGCAGTGCACATAGTTCTCCCATATTGACAGAATCTGAGATATCAAAATGGAAATACTGACACAATTTCTTCTCCCTAGCCCAGCAATGCTCATATTAGTTAACTCAGCACAGTGTGCTGATCACTGGGCCCTTGTGTTCTACATTACTGAAGTTTGTGATTACTTTACCAAGAGTTATCAAGAGCACTGTTGTACCCACCAATTTCATTAGTCAACTACAATCCAAACTGTCTAACTCTGGCAAGAATTTATATGTTTTTAAGTTAGCTGAACTGTCTCAGTCCTGCTCACATTGGATTGTTAATTAATTTGGTCATCTTTCCTACTCCCAGTCCAATTATGACAAGAACAATTGCAATGTTGAGAGCTTTCATTACATTCTATCATGTATTGCTGTAGCAGATTAAAATTTGCATTCTTATTTTTCAAGATTTACTAGGATGCTACAGGGACTTGAAGACTTGAGTTATAAAGAGAGGCTGGATAAACTGGGACTTTTTTCCCTGGAGTGAAGGAGACTTAGGTGTGATTTTATAGAGATCTATAAAATAATGAGGGACATAGATCAGCTAGATAGTCAACATCTTTTCCCAAAGGTACGGGAATCTAAAACAAGAGGGCATAGGTTTAAGGTGAGAGGGGAGAGATACAAAAGGGTACAGAGGGGAAATTATTTCATGCAGAGGGTGGTGAGTGTCTGGGACAAGCTGCCAGAGGTAGTAGTAGAGGCAGGTACAATTTTGCCTTTTAAAAAGCATTCAAACAGTTACATGGGTAAGATGGGTATAGAGGGATATTGGCCAAATGTGGGCAATTAGGACTAGTTTAGTGGTTAAACAAAAGGGGCAGAATGACCAAGTTGGGGCGAAGAGCATGTTTCTGTGCTGTAAGCCTCTATGACTCTATAAAACCCTTTATGCCTTGTCCTCCCTGTATCTGTAATCTCCTCCAGTCACAAACCCTCTGAGAATCTGCTGTCCTCCAATTTTGGCCTCTTAAGCATCCCTGAATTTAATCAATCCAGCATTGGTGTTTGCATTCAGTTGACCAGGACCTAAGGTCTGCAATTCCCTCTCTAAATCTCTCTGTCTTATTGCCTCTCTTTCTGCCTTTAAGATGCTTTTTAAAAACTACCTCAACCAGACATTTGGCCATCTGCTCTGAAATCTCCTTAAATGGCTCAGTGTCAGTCTTTTCTTCATAACAGACTTGTGACCTTAGGGCAGTTTACTGTGTTAACGTGATGGTGATGGTGTTGAGTCCCTTTTGTCCATTCATGTCACTGGAGTATTACAGGTCTGAACCTTTTACTGCAGAGCTGATGCCTCGCTCTAGGCTTGCATTACTTCCCTTGTATCTATTATCTCTGTTTCCTTCCTGTACATGAACACTAAACATTACTCATTGCTCATCACATTCTGCTTTGCACGCTTACAGGCATACAAAATGTCTTGTCAACTTCTAATTCCTGGGTGAAATAGGATGTCCTCATCTGACATGACGACTAAGCCATACAGCCTTGATCAAATACCTCCAGTTCATGAGATTTTTTCTTTTATCATTTTAGTCCACAGAGCTTAATGTTGTATTGGAAATCTGTTTTGGATGCCTCAGGGTCTGCTGGAAAATATTGCTAAAGTGCGTTGAACTGTGGCATTTATTTGTCCATCATATTATTGCCAGTTTTCTGGTCCCGTATAATCTCGGTGAAAAATATGAGAAGTCTGCAGTCACAGATGTCCAACAGTCATGCATCACATTAATGATGTATACCCAAAACCAGCTATCGGATGAGATCATGGACAAGGTGATCTGACACCTGGAATAGGAAATGTTATTCTCCGGCATTAGTCAAAGTTCTAGGACACTGTTGAATAGTAAATACTCTCACCTCAATTTTACTTCAAGGTGAAAAATCTGTAGCGGGAGTGCAAAGATTGGGTGACAAGCTCCCGTGACTTCAGCCGTGTGATGAAGAATAAGAGCCTGGCACATTTCAGGGCAATATGGGATTGTACCACCCACCCAGTGATGTGACAGAGCACATGACCCACACCCAGGCTCAGCCTCGTGTTGGACAGAGCCGTGTGTACCAGGCAGCATGGAGACTGTTCCTGGCTTGAAGTCTTTACCTGTATTGTAAATAGTTAAAAAAGTTAATAAAGATTTACAGTTAGCCTACTTATGACTACAAAGACTTCTTCAGACCTACTGAACTGTAACCTACACCTGACAACATGTGAGGCTGAACAATTTATCACTTAGGCCTAATCTGAATATAATGGATGGCAGCTCATCAGATTGTGTCAAATGGGGCAATCTACCTACGTGATCTGGGGGGAGGGGGGTGGGGGGGGTGGGCGGAGGGGGAGGGGCTTGCAGGGTAACTTTAGAAGTCAGTTTAAAGCAGTGACACAACTTAAAGCAAGATTGCATTCCTTGCCCTGAAATTGTGATTGTACGAGTCTGGAAAGCCTTGTGAGAAGAGGGATGCATTGTGCCTTGTTTTTCAGAAGAGGCTTTGATGGATGAAATCAGAGCAAGCAAGGAAATGTTCCAAAAAATCTGCAAGAATGTGTCCAGAGTATCAATAAAACAGACCAGGACAGAGATGGGTAAAAGAGCCAGTGTCATTAACACCAATTCTGGGACCTGTGTTCAATATAGGTAAAACTTTAGAAGCCTTCCAAGTGTGGCAAATGTAGTCGCAGTTCCATCCATCCATCTCTCTCTGGGTGACCTGCCAATACTCGAATTACACCATCTCTCACTCCTGCCTCTCCCAGCAGTCTAGGAGAGAACTTGCCAGGGAGTGAGGTCCTCTCCCAGACCTCTAAGATAGCAAAGTGAAATCCATGAGCCACTGACATGAAGAAAAGTTGTGGCCTCACACAAATAATTGTGGTATGTATTGAAAGGCAAACCCTGAAGTTTAAATACTATGGTTGAGAGTCTGCAGGAGACCTTCTCTAACTTATGTGGAAAACTCCCACACTTTACAGTCTATCTCAAAGATTCTGCGAATGGGCCCTCCTTACAACATTGATAGACTGTTATGCAAACTCTGGGCTCTAGAATGAAGGGACAGATGTCTATCTTGGACATATCAGTGCATAGTAGTTTGCACGGAATCACTCAACTTCTGGAGTTGCTCTCCCACACATCCAAACCCAGCCCAAAGGAGTGTTCTGAGGGTGATGCACATCTGCACCATCACTGCATTAGGGAACCATTATTTGCAAGTCAGCTGGATAAGGCTGTCCTGGCAGCAGCTGAGGTGCAGGAATCTACAGCCAAACCTTTACTCCTGAGAAACATTCACAGCAAATTCAATATTCAGCATTTAGAATGTAGCAACCAGTAATACAGTTTAACATTCTCAGAACCAGATTAACACCAGCTTCATTGCCCATTTTGCATAGTAAACTGAGTGTACAGAACATTCTTAGTGAGATCCAAAAAAATCCCATGAGCTCTTATTTCTATGTCATTTACTTTAAACTGTAATGTAAATGAAGTTCACATACTCAAGCTGGTCTCAAAGACTGACTGGAGACTCCCAGACAGCGCTATTTGATTTGGGACTAGACAAGATGGCTCCCTACATAATATTTTGGTTCACAGATTATACTGACAGGAAGCATTTCACTGGTTGCAGCACCTGATCTGTTTCTTTCCTTCAATTTATGTATAATTGAATTTTTAAGTACAAGAATTGAAGCAGGAAAGGTTTGTTTAAAATATTGTGTGCAAATACAAAATGTATGGCAGGCAAAAGACCTGTTTTTCTATATCTGTGCTTTTGAATTAATTTTTGTTATTTATCACTTATTATTTATTGCTTATTCTATTTTTTGGAGAAAGTTCCACAGAGTGGAGGCGAAGGCCTAGTGGAATTATCACTAGAAAATTAATTAATCAGAACGTGCAAGCTAATATTCTGATGACCCAGTTTCAAATCCCGCCATGGCAGATGATGGAATTGGAACTCAATAAAATTATCTGGAATTAAGAATCTACTGGTGACCATGAAACCAATGTCAGAAAAACTCATCTGGTTCACTATATGTAGTGAATTTGGGCAGTAATTTGGAGAATGGCACCTGACAGAACGTAGAGCCTATGCAATGCTGGGAAAGTTGCAAGTCTTGGAGAAAATGATGCTTGATTGTGAACTTAATTGGTTTAATTATCTATAGATAGGGCAGCTGATAACCATGGCAACCCATCATGGGCAAGTTTCTCAGAACTGGGACAGCATCAGGGAGTTTCAATGGGGTTCCATAGCACCTCCCAGTACTCTCCCTTTCTCTATATGTTTGTGAATATTTAGCCCCATTGTAAACAGCCAAGTCAAATCCTTAAATTTGTTAACAGTCCTCAGGGCCAACCCTTGAGGGGGGCTAACTCTTGAGGGAGGGCTAACTTTTGGTTGAAGGACTTCAGGAAAGTCGATTTTGTTGGTTTAGCTGCTTCATTCGGACAAGTCAATTAGCGTAATCAGAAGTTCCTCAAGATCATACAAAAGAGGATCTTGGGATACAGACAGGCAATTCAACAAAATTATCAGCAATGGCCAAGGTGAACAAGGAGGTCAACTGTAACCTTAATCACCAGATAGAAGGTGGTTCCTCCCACGGTCCAAAGATGTGTGGGTTCGGTTGATTAGCCATGCTAAAATTGCCCCTTAGTGTCCTAAAATGCGTAGGTTAGAGGGATTGGCAGGTAAATGTGTGGGGATAGGGCCTGAGTGGGATTGTGGTTGGTGCAGACTTGATGGGTTGGATGGCTTCTTTCTTCACTGTGGGGTTTCTATGATTCTATGAGCCTCCTTTTCTGATTGTACAATGTGATGGCACCGAATACAGGTGAATTGTACAAAACAGAAACACTCAGGAATTACTAGTCATTGGTTCTCTTGGAGGATCCTTATCTTTCAGACTTTCCGGAGTAAGAGAACTAGAGTAGGTAAAGTTCCAAGCCTCTCATGCTAAAACTAGTCTAAGCTAGATCTTAAAACCTGTCCCCCCCACCACACCCCTGTTTTAAATGAATGGCAACAAGAAACAGGGTAACAGAACCAATATTATGGGTTTTACACACTTATCCAAAGTTAATATTACCTCCACAGAAAGAGGAATGTGTGAAACAAATTCTCCACAGAAGCAGATCTGTTCTCACCTGGGCCCCGTGATTCAATATGTGCCAACTCTTGCAAAGGTTAGTGAAAGGGAACTTTCTGTCTTGTCCCAGCATACTGGTTGTGCTGGCAGTCTGCCATTTTCGGTCAACATGACAGAAAAAATGACTAATATGATCATGTTGGCTCCATGAGACACCATATAACACCACCCACTTTGCAAGATGCCAATTTTTTGTGTTTTTTTGGATGTGTACATGTCTGTGTGTGACTGAGTTAGAAGTGGGGAAGGGGGGCAGGTTTTAAGATCTAGCTTAGACTAATTTTAGCAAAAGAGGCTCGGAACTTTACCTACTCTAGTTCTCTTAACCCCGAAAGTCTGAAAGACGAGGATCCTCCGAGAGAACCAATAACTTGTAATTCCTGAATGTTTCTGTTTTGTACAATTCACCTGTATTCGGTGCCATCACATCGTACAATCAGAAAAGGAGGATCACCACAGTGAAGAAAGAAGCCATCCGGCCCATCGACTCTGCACTGACCACAATCCCACCCACGTCCTACCCCCATATCCCCAAACATTTACCCACCAATCCATCTAACCTACGCATTTTAGGACACAAAGGGGCAATTTTAGTATGGCTAATCAACCCAACCTGCACATCTTTGGACTGTGGGAGAAAACCAGAGCACCTGGGGGAAAGCCACACAGACATGAGGAGAATGTGCAAACTCCACATAGACAATGACCCAAGCCGGGAATTGAACCAGGTCCCTGAGCTACGAAGCAGCAGTGCTAACCACTGTGCCACTGTGCTGTCTACGTGTTCTTTAAGACTTTGCAATAAGATAGGTTATAGCTAATGAGCTACTCATTTTACATCTCTCCCAATTTTTAATTCCATATTGCCCATTTCACACTATTACACACAGTCAAAATTAACCTCAAGTTCTCCTGACATTTAGTAAGTTGAAGGAACAGATGCACAAAAGCAGAAATGTGCAAACCAGAGATAAGCTACAAACCACTATTAGTGTAATGAGGTAGCAATGCAGCGCGTAGAGTTGTGATACATTGCTTTTATATTGGGAAACCCTTTGAAAATGTGAATGTTTTAAGATTTACAATTGTAATTTAAGGTTTTAATGAATGTGCATATTGAACACTGAATGAGCTATAAGGTTGCCTGAAGATTTGACATGGACAAGTAGTAAAGTGTGACATGTTGCCTGGCATAATTTTGTGGCATGTATTTGGGCAATTTGCCTGTTAACTTAAACCAGTCGATAGGCATACATTAGTCGCTTATTCAAGTTATACCATATTCTTATGCAAATCATAGAACCATAGAATTCCTACAGTGCAGCAGAAAGCCATTCAGTCCATCAAGTCTGCAATTTAAAGCTACAGTATTTCTTTCCATTGCACTGCTTGCCTTTTTTTAAAAATAAATCTTCAGACCAGCAGCAAATCTTTTTTAAAGAATCTGCAGAGACTTTTCTCTTTTTTCACCATGCTCTGCATTTTTTCCTTTGTTTTGTCTATCTTTTTGCTTTTTTACTATAGCTGTCTTCCAGCTTCTGCAAACTACTCAGACTATGTGCCTGCCACCCATTCCATAATGTAAGCACAGCGTCCTTTTTGTATCTTTGCTCTGTGTCTCGTGAACTGTCCACTTACTTTGCGTAAGTGAGCCTTACTATTTTCTATAGTGTTGCTCACCTTACCTGTAATCTGAGCAGCTTTTTGCTCTACATCTCATAGGGGTCTTACAATTTTGTAGTTGTGCTCACCCATCTGTGATGTGAGCAGGTTTCTTCACTGTGTCACTTGGGGGTCTCACAGTGGGCTTCCACTCGCACTGATGGATCCTCCATATCTAAGTTTATAGTGAAACTCCTTTAATGTTTTTCCTTCAGCGCACATTTCTCTAGTTAGGCTTCAGCTGCTTTCAGTGTTTCATGTTGTGGGATATTGTTGTGGGTCCACCATTTAAAATGCCACCTTTCATACACCACTGATGCGATATCTTTTGGAAGCTGCAACTGCTGTCAAACATGCCATAATAAAGTATTGGCTATGGTGACGCAACAATGAGGAGCTTGAGTATATTTCAATATGAACTATTTATTGTTAGCCTTTAGTTATTTACAGATCCCAGATATTGTCTTGTGTGGTGTTGTTTGCCAGGTATGCTTTCAGAGTATACTCTGAATCTAATACCATGTGACTCTACATACCATACCATGGATGCTGCTATTCTGCAGTCCCACGTTAATGCTTGTTCTGCCGAGCACCTTCACATTACAATGTCATGCAGGCAGATAATCCAACACCTCCTCCCAGGGCTGAAAATTTACCCTTGTATGATTTGTGATTCGGGTATGTGAAGCCATTAATTTCTTTCATTGCTAGCAAATAAACATTTGTTATCCACTGGATCCAAATAATAATACAAGTCTTACTGCAACACCTCAGATGCAAAATAAAAACAAATTACTGCGGATGTTGGAATCTGCAACCAAAAGAGAAAATGCTGGAAAATCTCAGCAGGTCTTGCAGGATCTGTAAGGAGAGAAAAGAGCTAACGTTTCCAGTCCAGATGACTCTTTGTCAAAGTGAGAAGACCCTCCTATGCAAAATCACCTTCTTCCAGCGTGTCAATAGTTTGGAGGTCCTTATCTCTTCCAGTCTTTCCTACCTCATCATATATTTTTTTTTAGTTCTAAGCTTGATGTTGCCTAACCATTTGTTCTAGCTTTATTTATTCTTCTTTCCCACTGTTAGAACTTTTAATGGACCACGACCCTTCCCCTGGGTTTCTAAGCAAGAAAAGATCCTCAGAGTTCTTAAAACATTAAATGAATCATTACTTCAGTGATAATGAAATAATCAATAATATCAGCAAGATTCCTGTGGGAAACTTATCAGCATGTTGTAAAGGACATGTTATTTATTACACAATACACAAATGGGGATAATAAAAAAAATAACATTACAAAGATCTATTAGTGAATTCATCTCACAGTGTGCAGTGAAACAGAGTGCACTGATCCTCAGAAAAACATTGCAAAGACAGATATATTTGATTACTTCTTGAAATATGTATTGAAATAATTTATTTGAAGTAAGCAGAATCTTTTCTATTTTAAATCAAAATCAAGAAAGCAGAGGAACCATGAGCATCTCAGCTCCAGAATCCCACAGAATTCCACTGTTTCTTAAAAAGGTGCTTATTTCTTCATGGATGCTCACTCAGAGATTTCACTCAAAGAGAAGATGCTTAACAATTTAGATGAGGTTACAATCTCCGCATTTCTGAAATCTAGTAGGAACTATGCAGTGAAGAAAGCTGCTAACGCATCCATCAGGAAAAGGATATAAAAGTCTAAGGCCATGTATCAAGAACATCTTCTGCCTTGCTGCCATCAGACTTTTGAATGCACCTATTTTATATGAAGTTGATCTTTCTCAACACCCTAGCTATGACTGAAGCACTATATCTTGCATTCGCTCCTTTCCTATGAACGATATGCTTTATATGTACAGCGCAAGAAACAATACTTTTCACCGTATGCTAATAAATAAGGCAATACTAAATCAAGTCAAAATCAAAACAAAATCAAACCTCCATGTACTCTTCTTAATTTAGAGCTTTAGAATTTGATCAGGATATTAGCAGGTTAACATTGTGGGATGTGGAGGGCTGTGGCTTTGGGGGTGTTTCGTTAAGAAACAACGGGCTCAAACATTCCTCCATTTCTAAATTTATTGAAAATTAGAAAAGCGGTAAAAGTGTTGGAATTCATAGAAAAAGCATTGATCCACTTGATTAATGCTTCCAACAATTCATGCTCTTCAAAGTAATAGGTGAACCTTAATAAATAGACAGAAGAGCTGCCTTATGCTTCTTAAGAACTTGTTAGAGATTAGTCAAGCAGAATTCATTCAAAATTATGCGCCATTGGAGGCTCATTGAAAAGTTAATATTTTACATCAAAGAGGCACTCTACAAATTTGTGCTACCATCCAGGAAAAAAATGATCTCAGGTTATTTGACAGACTTGTTTGTTTATCTATGAATATATAATAGAATGATATCAATTCTGATGAAAACATGCGGTTACATCATGTCGTAGGGTGGATTTGGTAAATTGTCTATCAGGTCAAAAATAATGCAAATCAAGCCAGTGAATGGGAAGATTTTGCATTTGTCATGACCTCCATATTTCCAAAAGCACTTCAGAGCCAATGAATAATTTTTGAAATGCAGTTGTCATGTAGGCAAATGCAATGATTATTTTGTACATAGGAAGGCCCTGAAAACAGGAAATAAGATGATGTTCTTATAAATGGTTGTGTTTATTTGTGTCACAACATGAGGGGAAGCACTTCCTGCACATGCTCTGTTGTGGTCTGAATGTCAGTACTAGATCATCAGTCAGCAGCATTAAAACAACCAAATTGGTTTGACTCAGACTAACAATGAAGGTCAGAGTATCAAAAATGTTTTAGCTAGTTCAAAACTACGTACAGCTGGCAGGAATTATGTTTGTAAGAGCTTTCTGGAGACCCAGGAATGTTAAAAAGCGTAGGGTGGGATTTTCAGGTCCCGCTCCCTGGCAAGGTTTTCTGTCCTGCCAAAGTCAATGGACTTTTGGTTGTCTGTCTGCATCTGTCAAGTAGCCCACCATAGGGCAGGATTTTCTTGCCCCACCTGCCATGGGAATCATCCACTCCTGCTAAAGTCAATGGACTTATAGCTGGCCCACTGCACACCCCCATGCTGTTTCCACCACAATGGGGTCACAAAACCCCAGCCATTGACTTTATATGCTCCTGATATAAAAAACATATCCATTGTCCCAACATTCATCACACTTTGGGATAATGAATTCCACAGATTCACCAGCCTTTTGAGAGAAGCAGCTTCTCCTCATCTCTGTTTTAAAGTTGCTACCCCTTACCCTATAACTATATCCTTTTGTTCTAGGTTGTCCTGCAAGAGGAGGCATTTGTCCTACGTCTACTTTGTCAATAGCTTGTACCATCTTCTGTACCTCAATTAGATGTCCTCTCGTTCTTCTAATACCTAGAGAGTTTAGGCCTAAACTACTCAATCTCTCGTTATAAGACAAACCCCTCATCTCTGGAATCAATCTAGTGAGCCTCCTCTGAATTGACTCAAATGCCATTGCATCCTGTCTCAAATAAGGGGACCCAAAACAGTGCACAGTACTCCAGGTGTGGCCTCACCAATGCCTTGTATAGTTGAAGGTCTTACTTTTATATTCTATTCATTTGGCTATAAGTATAACCAATCGATCCATTGTCTCCAATGTCACTTCCTTTAATATCCTAGGATGTAGGCCATCAAACCCTGGGGACTTGTTTGCCATCAATTCCTATAGTTTGTTGAGTACTATTTCCTTATTGATAATGATTGTTCTAAGTCCCTCGCTTTCCATTACCTCTGTATTACTTGTTACGATTAGTATGCTACTGGCGGTATCCTCACCTTGAAAACTGAAACAGATTATTAGTTTAGCATCACCGCCATTTCTGAGTTTCCGCACTATTAAGTTTGCAGTCTCATCCACCAAGGGATCAACATTCAGTTTAGCTACTTTCTTCCCAATTATGTATTTATAGAAATGTTTGCTATCCTTTTACATATTTTGTGCTAGTTTTCTTTCATAATTTGCCTTTGCTCCTTTTGTTACATTTTTATTAACCCTTTGTTGGTCTCTAAAATTTTCCTAATCCTTTAGCTTGGCACTGGCCTTTGCAATGTGGCCTTAGTTTTTGTCTTTACAATGTCCTTAATCTTTGCTTAGCCATCGATGTTTTGTTCCCCTTTTACAATCTTTCTTTCTCTCTAAAATTTATTTTAGTTGGGAGGAATTGAATATCTTCTTGAACAACTGCGACTGTTCATCATCTGTCCTACCTTTTCGCCTTCCTGCCCAGTTCCCTCAGTCTAAGTCTGTCCTCATACCTACATAATCACTTTTATTTAGCTCCAGAATGCACCTTTATTTAGCTCCAGTTTCTTGCCCTCAAACTGAATTTTGAATTCTATCATACTATGATCACTCTTCCCTAGAGAATCTTTAATTACGAGATCATTAATTAATCCCTGCTCATTGGACAATACCAAATCAAGAATATCCTGATCTTGGTTGGTTCCACAGCATATTGCTCCACAAAACAATCTCTATTGCATTCAATGAACTCTCCCTCAAGGCTACCCTTGCTAATTTGATTAATCCTGTATATATGCATATTAAAATCACCCATGATTATTGCCATACCTTCACCTGGCCATTGCTCCACCATTCTACACCAAGCCTGCCTGACTGACTTCCTTCCTTGGTCATCCTCACACAACTTGTCTTGTCACCAACACCATCACTAGTATAGGCTGACTTCTAAAGGCACTTTCTGAGTGGGCAACGCAATGGCAGTTCACAGATAATCAGACATCTACCTTGCCGGGAGAATGCCTCTTACATGCAGCTGTTGATGTGAACATTCTAATTTCTTGCTGGTGGGGAACTTAATTTACAGGGAGGTGGGGTTTTAATCTGACAGGCTGGTCTTTTAATGACCATGCAAGACAGGCTAATGAATGCAAAAGGGCTTCCTGACATTGTCCACTTGGAAGCTCGATCCACTTAATTCCTGGGAATGTAATTGCGAATGTTCATCCCGCCTCATGCCAAATTAAATTGCACTGTTTGCCTTCCTCTCTTACAAAACACAATCATTTTCAAGAAATCACAGGCTGTCAATCAGTTTAGATTCCTTCAGCATTGCGGTCAGGATCAATAGGGTACTTGAGATCGATTCAAGCATGAAGGGAAATGAACGTAATCATAGGTGCTTGGAGCAGAACTCCATTGAGCTATCAATGACAACCTTTTCTAAGGCAGTGCACTTAAATTTGTTAAAGTGTAAAGGACTCCACTGGAATGGAAAGACTTTCAAAGAATTCAGCTTGTTGGAAAGCCTGAGAAACTTCTAATCAAAGTTGTGTGCATACATTGGGAGTGACTGCATAGCTGGGCAGACTGGAAGCCACCCCCCCCCCCTCACCTGCCCCACCCCCAGTCACAGCCCCCAGGTGGAATTGACATCTCCTCTCTGTCAGAGAACTTCAAAAGAGGTCAGCTCACACCTGTGGTTTCAGATAGGGAGAGAGAGAAATCTCTGCTGCAGAATGGTGTGCTGCAATGATTTAAAATCCTGCTAGGTGGTTGGGGGGGTGGGTGGCGGAGGTGGGGGGGGGGAGATTAAAGTGACTTGGCCACTTCAGAATTTTCACAGTAATGGGCAAGAATGCAGATACTGATCACATGTCTGCCTGAAATCACCATGCCATCCAGCCATGGCACCCGCATCCCTACAGAGAGTGGCAAGGTCAACACCTTGTTCCAATAATGAGACCAGCCAACCTCCAGGATCCCTGAGTTACCCTTCCCCTGCAGCCGGGCAGCAGCAGAGGGGCAAATGGCCGCTGGATCTTGCTCCTCAAACCCCTCAGACACCTACCCGGTGTGTCTGTTGCCAGGGTGCCAGCGGACAATACTCTGTGGGCACTGCCAATGTAAGTGGCCTGAAGGGGGACTGAGTACTGGGTCTGAGGGGTAAGGGGGTCTGCATGGAGGATCAGAGGATGAAGAGGAGATGAGTGGACAATCTGGAAGGCAGGGAGCCTTAGTGGGCAACTAAGTGGGGGGAGGTTTTCTGAGTGAGGGGAGTCTGAGGGGGAGGGGAGCTGCATTTGTGATCTGAGGGAGAAGGGGAGCCGAAGAGAATGCTGAGTGATGGAGGATTGGGTCGGGTGACCCTCATGCCTGCATGGTGTCTGTGGGAGGTGGGGGGGAGGAGGACAGTTGCCCATTCTTTGATGAGGGGCTGGTGGGGGTCCCATTGTCAATGTGGGAGACGTCATTTCCACCTTTTGTAGGGGTGGCCTGTCTCCAAGCGTGGAGGCCATTGACCCATTTAAAAATGGCGGCCTAGTGTCAGAACAGTGGATCTGGCCAGCGGGTGGCACAAAGTGGTCTTGATATTAGCATCTTTCAAGTGGGTGAATCCCAGCAGGAAAACAGGAGAATCGGATCCTAAGACTCTACCCAGTGCTGCTCCTGTGAAATAGGTGTTTAGTTAATGCTATTCCCTTGCTCTTTCCCCATAGCCTTGGAAACGTTCCCCCTTCTCCTGTTTAGACAATTCCCTTTGACTGAATCTGCTTCTATCACTCTTCCAGATCACGGAACTCAGTGTGGTTAAAAAGAAGCATTTCCTCGTGCTGTTTCTGGTTCTTCTGCCAATCACCTCAGTTCTGTGTATTCAGTTTACTGACATTTCAGAATTAAAGATTCAGGAGATCGTGGATGATTAGAGGATGAGAGGAGGTTTCAGAGATAGGGAGGGTGAGGTGACTCGCAAATTAGGAAGAGAAGTTTTAAATTGAGGTATTGCAAGGAGGTAGACATGCAGGTTGGGAATATGGGTGAACAGGATTTAGCGCAGGTTACGATCTGAGCAATTGTGTTTTGGGTGAGTTTGAGTGTATGCAGGACAAAAAGTTCAATTCCAGAGACATGAGAAGCGTAGACGATGCTTTCAGCAGCTGAATAGCTGAGGGGGCAGAATCAAGTGATGTGACAGAGGTGGAAGTACACAAACTTGATGATGAAGCTTGTATGTATTTGGAGCCTCCTACCAAGATCAGTTATAATTATAAATTATCCTGTTAAGCCTCAGATACTTGCCAGAAGCCAATAGTTTGGGAATGCAGTTTGTTGTGGAGACTGAAGGAAATAGGCTGAGTCTTTGCAATATTTTAATGAAGGAAACTTCTGGTCATCCAGTACTGGATGTCAGACAAAGTAGCATGACAACCAGAGACAACAGAAGATTTGAGAGATGTTGTGTGTGGTAGAATCAGATATCATCAGCATAGATGTAGAACGCAATATGTTTTCATTTGATGTCATAGGTGAGAAACAGGAGGGAGCCAAAGTGGATGCTGGAGAACTCCAACAGTAACAGTGTGGGGCAGGAAGGGAAGTCGTTGCAAGTAATTTTGGCTATAATGGAACCAGAGAAGAGAAGTCCCACCCACCTGGACACCAGAAGAGAGGTTTTGGAACAACAAGGTTTGGTTGACCATGTGAAAGGCTGCAGACAGATGAATAAAGGCTAAGTTTACAATTGTCACAGAAATATAAGGTGTCTCTTACGACTCAGTCCCCACCAAAACATGCTGGGAGACTGCTAGAGTTTAAATAGCATACTTCCCAGTCTCAGCAGGCCCTAATGACTCAAGGAAAATATTGCCATGGGTTAAAATATTGCCATGGGTCTTTTTCTGCATGGAGGTCGGTCACCAGTGGAGTGCCCCAGGGATCTGTTCTAGGACCCTTGCTGTTTGTCATTTTCATAAATGACCTGGACGAGGAAGTGGAGGGATGGGTTAGTAAGTTCGCCGACAACATGAAGGTTGGTGGTGTTGTGGATAGTCTGGAGGGATGTCAGAAGCTGCAGCGTGACAAAGATAGGATGCAAGACTTGGGGGAGAAGTGGCAGATGGACTTCAACGCGGATAAATGTGTAGTGGTCTATTTTGGCAGGTCCAATGGGATGAAGGAGTAGAATATCAAGGGTAGGAGTCTTAGCAGTGTAGAGGAGCAGAAGGACCTTGGGGTCCAGGTCCATAGGACTCTTAAATCAGCCTTGCAGGTGGAGGACGTGGTCAAGAAGGCGTATGGTGTACTGGCCTTCATTAATCAAGGGATTGAGTTTAGGAGTTGGGAGGTAATGCTGCAACTTTATAGGACCCTTGTCAGACCCCACTTGGAGTACTGTGCGCAGTTCTGGTCGCCTCACTACATGAAGGATGTGGAAGCTATTGAGAGGGTGCAGAGGAGATTTACAAGGATTTTGCCTAGATTGGGAGGCATGCCTTATGAAGATAGGTTGAGGGAGCTAGGTCTCTTCTCCCTGGAGAGACGAAGGCTGAGAGGCGACCTGATAGGGGTTTATAAAATGTTGAGAGGTATAGATGAGGTGGATTACAAAGAACAAAGAACAAAGAACAACCCAGCACGGGAAACAGGCCCTTCGGCCTAACGAGCCCGCGCTGCCGCATCACCCTACACCTACCCTGCCCTGTGTGTATGTGAATGGAACCCCTAATGTGGCCAGATTCAGGGGAGAATAGTGTCAATTTCGTACGCCAATCAGCCTAAGAGCACATCTTTGGGGTGTGGGAGGAAATCGGAGCACCCGGAGGAAACCCACGCAACCACAGGAAAAATGCGCAAACTCCCACAGACACAGACCCAAATCCATGTATCTGCACAGCTAGCAGTGATAGTCACCGACCTGTTGTGGTGCCCGTCTGCTGGTCCAGGATTAAGCACACACACCGACACGAAGTACTAGGCCACTCCCGGAACCTCCAAGAGCAGCCCACGCACGACCCACCGTGTGCATGCCCCTCGTTTGACAACAAGGTGGACCGATACCTGTGGATTAAAAAAGACAAAACATTAACATGTAATTCTACATTTCCGGTGTCGTCCCGAGGCTCTGACCCTATTTAATACCCTCTACTATAACCCTCCATCCCTGTTTCACTCATGTGTCTATCTAAGTAAACCTTAAACAAGTCCAACGTGCCTGCCTCCACCACCCTACTCGGTAGCGCGTTCCATATCCCCACGGCCCTCTGCGTGAAAAACCTTCCTCTCGTATCCAAATTATACTTCTCTCCCCTCACCCTTAGATCGTGACCTCTCGTAATTGTCCCCAATCTAGGGAACAGCCTACCACTATTGACTCTATCTATTCCCTTCATTATTTTATACACGTCTATCAGATCCCCCCTTAATCTCCATCTTTCTAAGGAGAAGACCCCCAGTTTCTCCAACCTTTCCTCGTAACTCAGTCCTTCCATACCAGGCAACATCCTGGTAAACCTCCTCTGCACTCTCTCCAGAGTCTCCACGTCCTTCTGGTAGTAAGGTGACCAGAACTGGATGCCGTACTCCAAATGCGGCCTAACCAACGTTCTGTACAACTGAAGCATTAGACATAGAACATAGAACATAGAACACTACAGCACAAACAGGCCCTTCGGCCCACGAGTTGTGCCGATCACATCAACACCTACCAACCTACAGACCTATCTATAACCCTCAATCTCATTAAACCCCATATACTCATCCAGAAGTCTTTTAAAAGACCCCAGCGAGTTCGCCTCCACCACCACTGACGGCAGCCGATTCCATTCACTCACCACCCTCTGAGTGAAAAACTTACCCCTAGACGCCAGCTCTTTTACTCTATACCCCTTCCTATAAAGGCTAGCATTCCGTAAGCTTTCTTCACAACCTTCTCTACCTGTGTTGACACCTTCAGAGACTTGTGCACCTGCACTCCCAGGTCCCTCTGTATTTCTAAACTCTTAATTGGTCTACCTTTTATCACGTAACTCCTCCCAGCATTATTCCTTCCAAAATGCATCACCTCGCATTTGTCAGGATTAAATTCCATCAGCCATCTATCTGCCCAATGTACCAACCTATCTATATCCTGCTGTGTCACCTGACATTCCTCCTCAGTATCTGCCAATCCTGCCATCTTGGTGTCATCCGCAAACTTGCTGATCACACCACGTACGCTCTCTTCCAAGTCATTCTTGGATTCTTGGAGGCTATTTCCCTGGGCTGAAATGGTTGCTACAAGAGGACACAGGTTTAAGGTGCTGGGGAGCAAGCACAGAGGAGATGTTAGGGATAAGTTTTTCACTCAGAGGGTGGTGAGTGAGTGGAATCGGCTGCCGTCGGTGGTGGTATAGGTGAACTCGCTGGGGTCTTTTAAAAGACTTCTGGATGAGTACATGGGATTTAATGGGACTGGGAGTTATAGATAGTTCTATGGCCTGGTAGGTATGGATATGATTGGCGCAACTTGTGGGCCAAAGGGTCTGTTTGTGCTGTAGTGTTCTATGTTCTAAATAAGGCCTTGATTGAGCATTTAAGTGGCACAGTTGCCTGACTAATGGAAGGGTGTGTTGCTGAGGTTCTCACTACTTGTGATATGCCATTGCGGAGGAAAGTGGGCATTCCTCCCATTCACTCCAGCCATATTACCAGTCTTGCCACCTCTCAGCCCAGCACCATAGGGCTGGTAAAATTCATCCAAGTTTCAGGAAAAACGAGTGCAGATTTGGGAGACACCAATGTTTTCATGGACTGTGGAGTGGAAAGAGAGGTTGGAGGTGGGATAGTAATAAGCAAGGACAAGGGAACAAGGGAATAGATGTTTGAGGAGAGGGGTGCAATGGCAGTGCTATTGCTAGAATTGCTGCCTTACAGCGCCAAGGATCCAGGTTCAATTCCGGCCTTGGGTGACTGTCTGTGTGGAGTTCTCCCCGTGGCTGCGTGGATTTCCTCCAGGTGCTCCAATTTCCTCCCACAGTCCCAAGATGTGCGGGTTAGGTGGGTTGGCCATGCTAAATTATCGTTTAGTGTCAGGGGATTAGCAGGGTAAATATGTGAGGTTACCCGAATATAGCCTGGGTGAGAATGTTGTTGGTACAAGCTCGATGGGTTAAATGCCCTCCATCTGCACCAGAGGGATTTTATGATTCTATGATTCCATAGCAGATTTGATGGGAAGTGGGAGCAGTATCTGAAGATTGAAGGGCAAGAAGTATTAATTGAATGGGGGTTCAGTCATCAGTGATTTGATAGGAATTAGTGTCAGCAGCATGAGATGGGTTTCATGGGTAAAATGAGTCCAGGGAGGATATGAGGGGAGATAGGAGAGGAAGTGGAGAAAGATGTAAGTTAAGGGCTAGGACTGAGTGGAAACTCTGGAGAAATTTGTCCCGGTTGTTCACCAAAGAAGGGATGTGGCAGTGCCAGCTGTTGGATAGTCTCAATCCCAGTGATGAAGAAGTCCAGAAGCTCCTCGCAGGTGAGGTTGGAGATGACATGGGAGTGGGTGTTAAAGTGATGGTTTGTGATGGAGAACAGAAGCTGAGGGTCATCTTCACTTTCCAGGATAAGGCTGGAATTGTGAGAAGTTTTGTCAGAGGATAGCAAGGATCTCAGTTCTGATCAATGTGGAATCTGAAGATCAGTCTGCCTGCTATAGAAAATTGCAATTCACCAAAACCTCTAGAATGTGCGGTATTAGGAGCTGTATTTTTGTACTTCACTGCAAATCAGCAGCTTTTATACAGCTCTTAGAACTACAGCAGTTCAACACAAGACTGCAATGAAGTGTTGAATCAGTTCTGCAGCCAATAAATCACACATTTATTCAATGAATCACTTACATTGCTCCTACACATTGTGTGGGATGTCTTAAAAATAGCCAGCACCTTATGGTCCTATTGCTCGTTAGTAATCTTGATTACATTGCAATGTAAATGACGCACAATAACATGTTGCCCCATAAATAGTCAGTATCATATAGTCCTATCCTTTGTTATCAGGCTTGGTTTACATTTTACCATAACAGCTTTACAGAAATGAAAATGGCCATTTGCCAGAACTCTTGAATTTATTTTGTACACAGTGTTATGAATTCCAAAAATTCTGCAGGGATGTACTGCAAACCAGATAAGCCTCCTATAAAGCTAAAACGTAATAACTCGGTTATTAACAGGAGCAACTATATACAGAGGAATTCAGATGTGATGCTTACAGTCATGCCTCCAAGATTTAACTGCTGGGGCAAGCCAAGACAGGTTGGAGTGAATCCCAAACTCAGTTCCCAATTGGGCAGCCCTTTCAGAAGATTTCCCCTTAAAGGGGCCAGACAACAGATAAAGTAAGGAAATTCCTCCCACCTGCATATTAACAGAGCACTTGCGCTCCATAGAGTGTCACTGATAGAAATACTTATTTTTTGTCTAGAACTTAGCAACATTCAAGTTCTTTAATATTAAACCAACCACAATAATTTGAATTAATAAGAAAGTTATACCACTCGCCTATGAATGCTGACATAGATATGTTCTTTGAATGTTATTTATTCAACCTCTGTATTTGCAATGTTAATTTTATATGTGTCTTAATCACATCAGTTACTATAGTTTGCAATAGTAGCCATATTTGGTCTGATTTGATTTATTATTGATTTGATTTAATTAATTTGATTCATTTGATTAAATGCCATAACTCATTCCAACATCAAAGTAGAGCATGACTTCAAATTAACATGCCTCATTCAGGATTTGGGTTTGAAATTGACTGGACTTCTCAGTTTGTATAACTGCAGAACAGGTATTATATCTTCTGTTTCCTTTTAAGTCTATGCCACTAGTAGAAATGTTTATGATCTCTTTGCTCCAAAAGATGAATCAAAGATGAATCCACTTCTGCAACAAATTATTTCCACTGCTCTGAGGTGACATGTCGGTTGTGTGTGTGCATGTGTGTGTCTCTCTCTGATGTGTTGGTTATGGAATCAAGTTAATCATGAGTCTTTCCTGTTTCATCATGGTTTCTTTTAACTGTCATTATATAGTTCTTGCATTGCAGAGATTTAGTTACCAGGTTGACCCAGGTCTTCTAAGGAGCAGCAATCATTATTGGATCATCGGATCTGCTCCATTCAAACATTCCCCCCTACTCAACGTTACTCTGCATTACTGGTTGAGTCTTCTGAAGCCTGCGTTTCCAGAAATGTGGAACTCAGCATCCTTTGGAGCGCCTTATCAGTGGAGTCGAGTCACAGGAAGACAGGACAAGCCCATTTTTTATGGCATTAGCTGCCACATGGTATGTTTAATGGTTCAATTTGAATGTTAGTGAATGGTTAAATGGATGAAAGTTATTGTAAAAAGTCTGACAACACCAGGTTTAAGTCCAACCGATTTATTTGATCGTAAACTCACTAGCTTTCGGGTTAGTCCCTTCGTCAGGTGAATGACGAAGGGACCTGACGAAGGGACTAACCCCGAAAGCTAGTGAGTGTACTATCAAATAAATCGGCTGGACTTAAACCTGGTGTTGACAGACTTTTTACTGTGTTTACCCCAGTCCAACGCCGGCGTATCCACATCATGAAAGTTATTGAACAGGTAACAGGGTGAGTGGATTAATGACTGAATAGGTCGAGTGTGTAGGTGGGTCGGGTAAGTGGGTCGATTGGTGAGTTGCTAGGTGGAAGAGGTTGTAAGCAGGTACAGTTGGTGAGTTGGCTGGTGTGAAGTGGCAAAAGGGTGGGCTGGTAGGTGGGTGAAGTGGCATATGGGAGATATGGTGGGATGGTAGTTGGGTAAGGTGTCAGGTAGGTGCAGGTATGTGGATAAGGTGGCAGGTTTTATGAGTGTCACAGGTAGGCTGACATTAACACTGCAATGAAATTACTGTGAGAATCCCCTAGTTGCCACACTCCAGAGCCTGTTCAGATACACTGAGGGAGAATTTAGCATGGCCAATGCACCTAACTAGCACATTTTTCAGACTGTGGGAGAAAACCAGAGCACCCGGAGGAAATCCATGCAAACACAGGGAGAACATACAGACTCCACACAGACAATGACCAACCCAAACCGGGAATCAAACCTGGATCCCTAGCAGTGCTAACCATTGTGCCACTGTGGGGTAATCAGTTTGGCAAATAAGGGCTCAGGAGCATTTTTCAGTGGGTTGGAGGAGGGGAGGTGGAGTCAGTAGTGTTTGGATCTCAGTTCTGGACTTACCCAGATGTTAGACGAAGATTTTTGTCAAACATTTCCTGGATAACTATCCAGGTGTGTGAATTAAGATTGTCTGAAGTATTTGACTCGAGCTCATTTGCAGAGGTTGCTGTGAAGCAGGAGAAATGCCTATCAGAAGTTCAAGCTTCCTGTGCAGTCTTTACATATGTTAGCACATCAGGACTGAGATTCTTCCAAAAAAATTTGAAGTTCCCAAAGTGCAGGAAAACGTGAGTAATTCCCTCCGGTTTTTTTTAGAGTACTAAGCAGAGTGAATCTTCAACACTGTGCACTGCAAAGTGCCTCAGCAGGATTCGCTCTGGTAGGTAAGGGGTGGGGCTGATTCCTGCCTGAGAGACTGGCAGCATAGTGCTGCATGAGCTATTTCGTATGTGCTAATTTGTCAACGTGGAGATCAGCGCATGTGCAGTGGCACCCCCCATTGCTGGCCTTCCTGATTACTGGCCAGTCCGCAACCCCCCCCCATTGCTGACCTTCTGACTCCCCCCCCACTCCTTGATCGCTGGCCTCCCACCCTTCCCCGAGCCAGCCCCTTTGTCCACTGCCCCACCCCTACCCTACTGGCCAGCCTGAATCTCCCCAACCATCTCCCCAGCAGCGCCGATTCCCCAGCCCCACTCCCCACCACCCAGATGGTCAGTTCCAATTGCCTTCACTCCTTCCCTCCCCCCCAATCTTTTCACTAAGCAGCCGTGGGTCCCCCCACACTGATTGCTTCACCAATAGGTCCTGTCCCCAGTAGGCCCTGCCTCTCTGGCCCCACCTCCTTGCACTGCTCAGTGCCCCATGGTTAGTCCCAAGGTGCCCTTTTGTAGTGCCAGTTTGCTGCTTGAGCAGTGTCAGCCTAGCATCCTGACACTGCCCAAGGAGCACCCCCTTACCCCCAACCTCCCAGGGGGCTGCAGTGGCCTCTGTTCCTTCTAGCAGGGTCAGAGGCCTGTTCTATGTTAGTGGGGATCAGTCAAAAATGCCACTGGAAGGAACCACTCCTGGCAGAGGGTTAGAGACATAGTGGGCCTGTAGAATATCATTCCGGTCCTGCTAATCAAATGGAAATGTCAATTTGAATGTCATTTTCATATGTTAATCAGCTCTGTGTTGATTTCCTGTGTGGAGCTGATGACATCAAAAAATTTACCTTGGGAGATGTGCAGACGCTGTGACACCCAGAGCAAGTACGGAGAAACAGTCACTACTGATACCTTCTTGGTCCATCGCCCTACTCAAGCAGTGCTGCAGGCTGGGACAATCGGCCTTAAGAACTTTCACAGGATCTAGACACACATCTCTGATCATAAGTTTGCTACCCAATAATATGGAGACCATAACATTTGAGGGGTTAAATTATGATGACAGCTTCTGAATATCTCCCTCAGCTAAACCAAGTTCTTCCTACTTGTTAAGACAACCTCCCAGCTTTGCCATTTTCAGTTAAATTATGGTCACACCTTTGCTCCCTAAATAAGGAGAATGCAGAATGGAGCCTCATAAATGGTCAATCTTTGCGGACAACACAAAGATTGCTGGACTTGTGGATAGTGATGAACATTGTCAGAGAATACAGCAGGATATAGACAGATTGGAAAATTGGGCGGAGAAATGGCAGGTGAAATTTAATCCAGATAAATGTGAAGTGATGCATTTCAGTAGATCTAATGCAGGGGGGAGCTATACAATAAATGGCAGAAGCATCAGGAGTATAAACACACAGAGGGACCTGGGGGTGCAAGTCCACAGATCCCTAAAAGTGGCAGCACAGGTGGAGAGGGTAGTGAAGAAGGATGAGGCATAGAGTATAAAAGTTGGCATATGATGTTGCAGCTATATAGAACATTGGTTAGGCCACATTTGGAATACTACGTCCAGTCCTGGACGTGGAGGCTTTGCAGAGAGTACAGAAAATGTTTACCAGGATGTTACCTGGCATGGAGGGTCTTAGCCATGAGGAGAGATTGGGCAAACTGGGGTTGTTCTCCCTGGAAAGACAGAGGATGAGGGGTAATCTATTAGAGGTGTATAAAGTTGTGAAGGGCATAGATAGGGTGAACAGTGGGAAGCTTTTTCCCAGGTCGGAGGTGACGAACACAAGGGGTCACAAGTTCAAGGTTAAGGGAGCAATGTTCAACACAGATGTCAGGGGGATGTATTTTACACAGAGGGTGGTGGGGGCCTGGAATGCACTGCCAAGCAAGATGGTTGAGACGGACACTTTGGGATCATTTAAGACTTATCTAGATAGCCACATGAACAGACTGGGAATAGAGGGATACAAACAAATGGTCTAGTTGGGCGCATGAGTGGAGCAGGCTTGGAGGGCCGAAGGGCCTGTTCCTGTGCTGTACTGTGTTCTTTGTTCTTAATTAATGGCCATTTTCCCCCTCTGCTGGCATTTTTCCAGCACTAGGGAGGTCCTCTGTTGCATAGGAAGATTGCCCGATAAACTCTGGTAGCCTCCTAGTAGGTTCCGATGGGTTTTCAGGCAACTTTTTGTTCACTGTGGGCAGGGGGTGTCTCCAGTGGCAATGACCTCCCCTCCAATAACAGTGCCACTTGGCCTCAGCAGCATTCCCTCCTTTGCTTGTCTGTTGGCTCTGACACCCCCAGCCTGTAATTGCCATACTTTGAGGATGCAAACCAATGAATGCATCCACTTACTCCCTGTCCAGCCCCAGTAGAGGCCACCTCTAGGAATGGTGCTGCTGAAACTACTAAGCTGCTGGCTCTCCGATTGCCCCTAATTGGTTATCACTGACACAATGTGGCCCTCGCCCTGACTAACTGCTGAAGTGGATCTGGATTGACTACTGGCCCTGGCAGTGGAATCCTTGTTGCTGTCATAAAATCCAGCCACATTTTCACCAGGGAATCAAACAAGAAGGAGTCAGGGTGGCATAGTGGACTTTAGGTAGAAGACTAGATTGAATGATAGGGGAATGCTTCAGAGGCAGTATGAGCTCTGCCTGCTTCTCTATCTTAAGTAACTCCAAGTTTAAAATCTCCAATTGGGCTTCCAGTATTAGAATGACTCTAATCAAAGTCACAGACAACAGCCTATTTGATTGTTACCATTGTACACTATCCTTCTTCAGCCTTTGGGCATGATCAGCATTCCCATCCTTTTCCTCTATTGTCCAGTTGACTGGGACTACCCTTGCTCACTTCCACAGCCAGAGCATCTCCAGAAATGGCTTCTCTGCTTGTCCCTGTATCATGAGTTCTTGAGTCCAGGATTTAATCTTGTCCCTATTCTCTTCATCATCAGCATGCTGTCCCCTTGCCGATATTGTCCAGTGACATATGGTGGAGTGGAGTAAGAAATGTGTCTTGTTAGTGTCTGTCCTTTGTTTTGGCTGCTGCCAGTGGCTTTAATACTCTAAAAGAATATGCACAATGCACATGCACATGCACACTTTTGGGGTAAATCACATCAGATGCAACCTTGATGCAGGTATTAGCACACATGTAGGAACAGCTACTGAAGTGTGCAGAGCAGGTAGATCCTCACAGCGTGCAACACTGATTTGATGCTGGCAGTATCCTTTTGGAACTCAATATTCTCTTAATCTTGCATTTGAGAACAAGGAAGATCCTCCTCTCCGGCAGTATTTAAAGGATTGCAAACTACTTACATGTTAGCTGCTGGTCGATTTCATTTGTCCGTTACAACAATTCTGCAAGTGTTTGCTACTTGCCATAATCATTGAAAATAGAAAAATCCTACAGGTAGTGGTAATGATGTCTCAGCAAGAAACAATATAGAATCATAGAACTCCTATAGTGCAGAAGGAGGCCATTTGGCCCATTGAGCCTGCACCAACAATAATCCCACCCAGGCCCTATCCTCCTGACACTAAGGGACAATTTACCATTGCAAATCCACCTGACTTATACATCTTTAGAGTGTGGGAGGAAACCCACACAGACACAGGGAGAACATGCAACTCCACACAGACCGTCACCCAAGGCTGGAATCAAACCTGGGTCCCTGCACTGTGAGGCAGCAATGCTAACTATAATCTCTGTGCCTCTGTTACAACATCAGCACTGAAATCTATCATTGACTCCATGGAACCACTGCCACTGTCATGGGATGACGTCTTAGCAATCCAGTAAACTTTTGGAGGACAGATTGGTGGACTGATGTGACACACTACCAGCAAATTTACACACTGTAATGCACAGTAGCCCGCTCGCTCAGCGCAATGCCTCTCCAGCAGGAATAGGCTCTGCCCCCAGATTTTTCACGAGATTCACGCTAGTGCTCTCTGCAGCACACAGAGTGTGGGAGATTCATTTTGAAAATCTCACTGAAAAAAAAAGCAGGATTTACTCCAGTTTTTATGTGAATTCAGCACTTAGAATTTTTTGGGGAGAGTATGTATGATTTGTTAGCTGAGATTCATGGAGGGTGGAGGATGAGAAGTTGTCTAGGAGAGTATTTGAATAATTCAGTCTGGAGGTGTCAAAAACATGAAAGGTTTTGATCGAGTGACTAAGTGGGAAATGTTTCCTGTGGTAGAACAGCCAATAACCATGGAACATAGGGTTATAATTGGCAAAAGAAACAGGTGAATTGAGAAAAAATATGACACAGTGAGTTGCTGTAATGTGGAGTGTACTGCCTTAAAGGGTGGTGCAAACACATTCAGTTCTAACTTTCAAAAGGGAAGGATAAAATTTATAGGATCTTGAGAAAGACGAGGGCAGTAGGACTAATTGAATAGACCTTTCAAACAACTATTGGGGACCTATGGGTTGAAAAACCACCTCCTCTGCTGTATCAACCTCTGATTCGATGAAGGTTTCAGCCAGAGATAGCTGATCCAAGAGGGAGAGCAGTGATGTTTCAGAGATGGATTTAAGTATTCTGAGTGAAAGAGAAGATAAGTGGTTGGAACCAAGGTTACAACCAGTTTGGTTCAACCTGAGACTGCAGCTGAGGACCACCTTAGAAGGATAGCTTGGGAAAAGAGTTTGTGGAGGTTAAAGACTTTGGCTTCAGTCTAACCAAGAAAGCAATGTTATGATTGAGATATGGCAGCGATAAAGTTGAAATCATCAACTTGCATGCGAAAGCTGTCACGTGGCTAAATTGGATATACCACAAAAACAGGCACAAAGGCTACAATGTATGATTAACCTATACTTGTTTGATGTATTGCAGACTTCATGTCCAGTTCATGCTGCCTGTTCATTTTCATGATGGCTGCATGCATCTGGTGTTAACCTCACTCTGTTCATTGATCACATATATCAACAGGTGTCCCAGCATTGTCACCTGCTAGCACTGCCTAAAGGGGAGATCAGTGCATTTTCGACTGGAGCAGGGGAACAGGTGCTGGCTGTCCTAATATGTCTACAAGGGTTATTAGCATGATGTTTCTAGAAGGGACATGTGTCATTTGATCTTAGTTTTACTTTTGCTTTGAACACAACACACACACACACACACACACACACACACACACACACACACACACACACACACACACACACACACACACACACACTTCTGATATCTTTAAGATTTACACCTATGTATAACTTTTCTCAGGTGCCTAATCTTAATAAATAAACCCACAAAATGGTTAACCAATCCGTTATGAATCTTTGGTGCCTTGCATCTTGTACAATAAATAAGCCGAAGGTTTTATATCATTATAACAGCACAACAGTGGCAGTTATGCAGCAAGTGATTCTGAACCTTGAAATAGAATGGCACAACATCAGAGAAAGCAAGCTCCTTGGTAATGATGCTGTTGTGGGGCATTATTGAAGGAGGTAGATAGTAGGAGAGATGACCTGTACCTTCAGTAGGTCAGAAGAGACTCCAGGCACAAGACAAGTGGCAGTAGGAGTAGATATCCATATAAGTCAATGCAGAAGACAAAATGGAGGAATATCCATGAGAGGGTATTGCTGGGGACACAACGCTGTTATTTTATTTCATACATAGAGCCACCAGCTCAGATATTGACACTGTGGCCACCCACCACAGAAATCATAACACGTGGGACACGGCCTCCGCTAATTATAAATTCTATTTTAAACAATTTATACAGCTCCTCGTCGATTTCTGACAAGGAGCTGACAGCACTGAAAATCCAGCGATCGGAGACTTGTGGAGGTCGTGGTGCCAGCAGGGAGCTTGCTAAATGGGCTGGGAGAATCACCCCCATTGTATCCTTATAAAGTTCCATTCATTAATAGTCACATTGGCTCCTGATTACCTAATACCTCAAATTTAAAATATTAATTTTCGCGCACAAGATCTTTCATAAGCTCACTCATTCCTATCTCAATAACCTCTTCCATCTTTGCACCCCCACCGCAATGCTACATTCCTTCAATTCTGTTTAGCTTTGGCCAATCCACCTAACCTGTGTACCGTTGGACTGTGGGAGAAAACCCATGCAGACATGGGGAGAACATGCAAACTCCACATAGACAGTGACCCAAGGCTGGAATTTAACCTGGGTCCCTGGCACTGTGAGGCAGCAATGCTTACCTTTGTGCCACTCCACTTCTTATGCATTTTGAAGTTTTTTTCAAAGTTACAAAGATCAAATAAGTTCTGCAAGTTTCTGGCCACTAGGTTTCTGGCACTGTCAGCACCGTACCAGAAATTGGTGCAAAACTGCATAAATTGTTTAAACTAGAATTTGCATGTAATTAGCAGGCACCAGGACTGAAAATCTCCAGGCCCACTAGAGTCTCCCACCCCCACCAGGACTGTTTCATTCCCCGCTGGGATTAAACACTCCTGATGGGGGCGGGGAGATTCTAATGGGCCACTTGTGGGAAGCTGGCAGCCCGACCTTACTGGAGTGAAGGGAAGTCATTGAAGCCCCCAGGAGGTTGATGCCTCACCATTGGTGAACATACCTACAGAAATCTAGATGTAGAATTCTGTCCTTAAATCTTTCCATTCCTTCACCTCCCATCCCCTTCTTTCAGATCTTCATAGAACCTTCTCCTCTGACGAAACATTTTAGCATCCATCCTAATAATCTTTTCTTTGCCTCAGTGTGGATTTTTGTCTGATTACCCTTTATTAAAATGCCGAAGATTATTTTGCTATGTTAAAGGTGTTGTATAAATGCAAATTATTGTTGTTCATTTGCTCAGAATGTAATTAGCACTTTAACAATAATGCAAATTTGCACAGAATTACAAAGTCGTGAGATTAATTCCTGATTTCCAACTCATCCATCACTTGCCAAAGCACAATTTAACCACTTTTCTTTTTGGCAGTTCATTAATTCAATTAGGCTTAATGATAAAACAAGACTAATACACTAAATGCACTATTTAGGTTAAATAAACAGCATCTACTAACTCTTCAATTGGCCATTGCCCTGACCAATATTTATCCTTCAGTGAACATCACTTAAAAACAAATTATTTGGTCTTTATAACTTTGCAGTTTGTAGTAGTTACAGTGTGGAAATTAGCTGGCTTGTTTCCTACATTACAACAGTGATTATATTTCAAAGCTATTTCATTAGCTGTAAAGTGCTTTGGGACATCTTGAGGTTGTGAAAGCATGACATAAATGAAAGTCTTTCTTTTGCATATTTTATCATTATTTTTTGACTAGCTTCAACTGTAGCATTTTTTAAATTCTTTCACAGGAAGTGGGTGTTGCTGGCCAGGGTAGTATTTGTTGCTCATCCCTAATTGCCCTTGGGAAGTGATGGTGAGCTGCCTTCTTGAACTGCTGCAGTTCATGTGGTGCAAGTGCACTCACTGCGCTGTCAGGGATGGGGTGTCCAGGATTTCGAACCAGCAACGGTAAAGCAAAGATAACTGGTAGTGTAGTTTTGAAGTTATCCCCAGATACAGTTCACTAATGTACACATGACCAATATCAGCATGATTGTCTTTGCTGTTATAGATATTCAGACACTTGAATACATGATTGTTTCTCCTTTTACCACCCAACTATTAAAATGTCATTTTTACATACAGCTTTCCTACTGACCTTATTTTAAAGTATCCCCTGAAACAATAAACTGCAATAACCCAAATTAAACACGAACAACCAGAAATTACTCAAATGACTTTTGCTAATGAGTTGATTTATTTTCTATTGGTGGCAGCTGAAGCAAAATGACTACCCAAGCCTGATAAAAATGTAAACTACATTTCAGAAAGCATTTTTCACATCATCGCCAAAATGTTCAGAAACCAAAGAGAACTCACTTCCAGTGTTATGAATACCCTTCTCGTCTTCTCCTGAGATTTTTAAAAATTCATTTCTGTACACGGACATCACTGACCCATTTATTGCCCATCCCTACTTGCCCTTGAGAAGGTGGTGGTGAGCTGTCTTCTTGAATTGCTGCAGTCCACATGCAGTGGGTTGACCCACAATGCCATTCGGGAGGGAATTCCAGGATTTTGATCCAAGGACTGCGAAGGAACAGTGATATATTTCCAAGTCAGGATAGTGAGTGGCTTGAAGTGAAACTTGCAGATGGTGGTGTTCCCATGTATCTGCTGTTCTTGTCCTTCTAAATGGAAGTGGTTGTGGGTTTGGAAGGTGCTATCTAAAGATCTTTGGTGAATTGCTGCAGTGCATCTTGTGGATAGTATAAACTGCTGCTACTGAGTGTCGGTGATGGTGGGATTGAATGTTTGTAGATGCGGTGCCAATCAAATGGATTGCTTTGTCCTGGATGGTGTCAAACTTCTTGAGTGTTGTTGGAGAGCATCCATCCAGGCAAGTGGGGAATATTCCATCACACTCTCCTGACTTGTGCTTTGTAGATGGTGGATAGCCCTGGGAGAGTCAGGACGCGAGTTACTCGCCGCAGTACTCTTAGCGTCTGACCTGCTCTTGTAGCCATTGTGTTTATGTAATGAGACCAGTTGAGTTTCTGGTCAATGGTAACCCCAAAGATGTTGACAGTGGGGATTTAGTGATGGTAAAACCATTGAATGTCAAGAGGCGATGGCTACAGTGTCTCTTATTGGTGCTGTTCAATGCCTGGCATTTTTTGGTTTGATGCCACTGTGGGCGGCACAATAGCACATTGGTTAGAATTGCTGCCTTGCAGCACCAGAGACCCGGATTTGATTCCCGGTTTGGGTCACTATCTGTGCAGAGTTTGCATGTTCTCCCTGTGTCTGCAGAGGTTTCCAAATAGCCCTTCCCTTCCCCCATGAATAAGTAATTGCAAGGGTGTTGTGCGACTGAGTGAATCTTTAATGATCTACCATTAATTCGGCTAACATTTTAGGAAGGATGAATGATGTATTGCCAATGTCAAGATTTGTTCTGTGTCTATATGTAACCTGATGATGGAGGTCAGTCATAGCATGGGGACTTCAACACACTATGGGTTTGTTGTACTTGCATACTATTGACTTAAAACAAAAACAAAATACTGTAGTTTGCTGGAAATCAGAAGTAACAACAAAAATTGCAAGAAATATTCAGCAGGTCAGACAACTCCTATGGAGAGAAACAAAAGTTAATGTTTTAGGTTGATGAGCTTTCATCAGAAAGGAGAAAGACAGAAATGCAAACAATAGAAGGGGGAGGACTAGGCTGAATAAATGGGCAGGTCTGTGGTAGCACGGAGGAGAGAGAGATTAATTTACAAAAGATTTCATAATGAGAAAGCCAGAGAGAGAGTTAATGGGTGTTGCAATGAGGCAAAGTTGTAGCCACTTGAGTTGTGGCAACTAACTGAATGTGACATGAAAGGATAAAGAAGGAAACAAGCCAGCAAAAAAAACCCCAAAAACACAAGATGGAAGCAGAGGTTATGGTCTAAATTTGTTGAAGTCAACATTGAGTCAAGACAGCTGTAGCGTGCTGAGACAAAATATGAGATGCTGATTCTTGAGTTCGTGTTGAGCTTCATTTGAGTTATTTACTAGATCATGGACAGAAAAGTCAGCGTGTGAACAAGGTGGAGAATTAAAATGACAAGTGACAGGATATTTGCAAGCTGACTGGACGTGATCCGCAGTCACCCAGCCAGATTTGATCTCCCCAATGTAGAGGAGACCACATCATGAACATCGAACACAGTATAATAAATTGAAAGAAATACAAATAAATTACTGTTTGAAACAGCTGGAACACTAGCTGGAAAAGATTTGAATCCATTGGATCAGACCAGTGAAGATCATGAGCGTTGAGGGTACCATCTGTGGGTGCGTGGTGAGCTTATTAGTCAAGCTAAATCTCAGACCTTTAGCCTGGGATGTGTAAGCATTCTAGCGAATGTTGCAACATTAAAAAATTCACTACATTATCAGTGAGGTTATAATGAAACAATAATCAAGTCAACATTAATTGAGCAATTACTGTACACCAATAATACAATTAGCAGTTTGTGCTGCACTTAATGGTATGGCAATAGAAAAACTGTTTGAACTTTTCAATACAAACATCATGCTTATTAGCTTCTACTCAATTTATGCATGTTTTGTCTCAGTATTACTAAATGAATAGGATTATAGTATTGTAGGATCTGCTCTTGCCTAAGCAGCCCTTTTATGTTTTATTTCATGTTTAATTCTCTTTCAGATTCTAGTTTTGTTCTGCGGTCTATTCTAATATCTTCTAAGAAATAACACTTTTCATGATTGAACCCAGGTAATTGGCCGAAGGGCTGATCTTCTGACTTCGTATCTCTGGATGGTGAAAAACAACAACTTACATTTATGCAACGATTCTAATTTTAGGAATCATTCCAAGATACTTCACAGGAGCATTATAAAACAAACTATGACAGAAATTCACTTCAGGATGTATTCGACCAGATGATCAAAAGCAGAGTCAAAGATGTAGATTTTAAGTATGACCTTAACAGAGGAAATCAAGGAGAGAGGTAAAGAATATAGAGAGCAAACTCTAGACTTTACACCAATGGAACTAAATGCAGGGTCACCAGTAGTGAAGTGATTGAAATTGGAAATGCTCAATAGATCAGAATTAGAGGAGTACAGATTTCTTAGAGCATTTCAGTCTGGAGATTACGGAGACAGGAAGAAACAAGGCCGTGAAGGGATTGAAACAAGGATAAGATTTTTAAAATCAATAAGTTTCGTGACTGGGACTCACTCATTTGCCTGGGCTTGTTCTGGGAGTTAGATTCTGGGCCTGTGGAATTCAAACCATTCTTCCTTGCTCTGCTGTTCTGTTAATAAATTTTTGTTATTCCACTGACAGAGTTTGAGCCTTACCTCGCTGCACTATAGTGAGCAAACATGTGAAAGCTAATGCTGTGCTGTTAGATTATGTGACTGAGAAGCAGGATGTAGATGAGAAATGGGAATGGGGTGACCATAGATCCCTGCGGAGCACCAGAAGGCACATGTAGGTGTTGGAAGTGAAGTCATTGTAGATGATACTTTGGCTATGACCAAATAGATAAGAATGGAATCAGATGAGAATAATCCCATTCACCTGGATGACAATGAAGAGACATTGGCGGGGCATAGTTTCATTACCAATGTCAGAGGTTAGGAAGGATGAGAAAGGATAATTTACATTTCTCACAACCACTGAGGATGTCATTTATGACTTTAGTAAGAGGAATTTTACTACTGTGACATGGGCAGTTGGTGATATTCTTATGCATCTGCTGTTCTTGTCCTTTTGGGTGCTAAGAGGTCACAGGTTTGGAAGGTGCTATCCAAGAAGCTTTGAGTTGCTGCAGCAAATCTTGAAGATAGTACACACTGTGTGTCAGTGGATGGAGTGGCTGTTGAAAATGGCAGATTGTTGCCAATCAAGTGGGATGCTTTGTCTTGAATGGTGTTGATCTTCTTGAGCGTTATTAGAGCTGTACCCATCCAGGCAGATGGAGACCATTCCATCACACTCCTGACTTGTGCCTTGTAGGCGGTGGATAGGCTCTGGGGAGCCAGGAGGTGAGTTACTGCCAACAGAATTCCTAGCATCTGATCTTTTCTTTTAGCCAGTACAGTTTCTGGTCAATGGTAACCCCCAGATGTTGATGTTGGGGGATTTAAGTGATGGTAATGCCATTTACTACCAAGGGACAAGCTGCTTGGACTCACTGTGGAAATAGTCATTGCCTGGCACATGTGTGGTTCAAATGTTACTTGTCACTTATTAGCCCAAGCCTGAACGTTATTCAACTCTTTCTGCATACGGACAAATGATTTCAAATTCCTTCCAGACTTGAGTAATTGTATAGTCCTTCCACAACTTGACACCTGCTTTGTTTATTTGAACCAACATTATTTTTCAGTTCCCAGTATAAGCAAACAAGAGAAGGGCAGTGGCTCTTAGCATTTAGAACACAATCTGCCAGATTTTGCATTCAAAGCACATTGATATAATTCAATGCAGAGCATGCGGGCTCTCAAATGGCATTCAAAGACATTCAGTGCTTCATCGAGTGACCCAGCTTCAGGAAGAAAGTGGGGGCACCGAGACTCCTGTCCTCACCTCTGTTCCATAACTCCCATCCTGAGATTCCCCTCCCACCATTGATTCCCTGTGCCTGTGTCCATGTCATTCCCAGGCGCTGGATGGGTTTAAAACCCACTGCAGCTGCCATCTCTCTAGAAGCTCTCAATGGGCAGCATCTTTGCTCCTGGCAGTGCCTGATCCTGGGAAGGCACTCCAATGTCAAGACAACAGCCCAAGTGACCAGAGAAGGTAGTGTGGGACTCTTACTGGTTCTCAAGCCAGCCAGCAAGACCCCTCTCACCACCATTAAGTACCACTCAGTGAGGCTAATACACTGACCATTACTTATTTGCACATTGTCCAGCAAATGCAGGCAGATGTGCAGCAAAACTCACCAATCCAGAAGCTGATGTTCAAGTTCTGCTGCTCTGGCATTAGCTTCACAAAAAGAACATCTTGCTGTCTGCCACACTATTGGAATGTGTAAATCAAAAATGATGTGCAGTTGTTGTATTTGTGTTATTGAGATGAACTAGTCTCATTACAGGAAGTTAAGTCAAGTCAATTTATGTGTGGGCATCTGAAGAACTAATCTAAGGAATAGGAACAGCAGTGGGTCATTTGGCCACTGGAGTTTGTTCTGCCATTCAATAAGTTTGTGACTGGTCTTCTAGCTCAGTGAACATTACAGATCTATAACCTTTAATTAGTCTTCTTCAAATGTGACAGAGCTGAAAATTCAGTTCTATTTTTCTCTCCGCAGATACTGCCAAACCTGCAGAGTAATTGAAGCAGTTTCCAAATACACAACATCTATTGGTTCCCCTTTACCATCTTACCAGGTACACCTCTTACCATCTTACCTCAAAACTAATGGATTTGTTAAACAGAATTTCCCTTTCATAAATTCATGACATCTCTGCTTAATCATATCTTGATTTTTTGTTACTAGGTCCCTAATAATAGGTTTTAACTTTTTTTCCATTACTGGTGTTAGGCTGACTGGCATAAATTTCCCAGTTTGCCCTCTTCCTCCTTTCTTAAATAAAGAGGGTCTGTTGCTGTTTACCTGTTTGTCCTGCAATCTAAAGAATTGTGGGAAATCAAAAGAAACGCATTCACTATCTCTGTAGCTGCCTCTCTTAAAACTTAGGATGTAGGCTATCAGGTCAATGGGATTTTTTTTGTTTTTAGTCCCATTAATTTCTCCAATAATATTTATTTATTAATTCTCATATCATGGATTTCCTTTCTCACTAGATCTTTGGTTTCCCATTACTTCTAGAATGTTCTTATGTTTTCACATTATTTGTTTATTGTCCCCACTATCTCTTTGCTCCCCAGTATAAATTCTCCTGACTCTGCCTCTTGTACTCTTGCTAGTTTACTTTTGCTAATCGCTATTTTAGAAAGAAGCTTTGGAAGCTTTCACAATCATTTTTTATGTTTCCAGCTCATGTGCTCTCATGTCCAATTTCTTCTTTTTTATCAGTATTTCTCAGCATTTGTTGATTTTGAAAATCCTCCCACATCCTTAGGTTTAATATTATTTTTGGCACCATAATAAGCCTCTTCTTTTAACATAATACCATTGTTTCTTTCTCTTGTTATCCACAGTTAGACCCCTTTTCTTGTGGGATTTTTATTTCTTAGTGGAATGTATAATCCTATTATTGCAAATTATGAATTCATTCTTTAAATGTTTACCATTACTAATCTACCATCATCCATTTCAATCTAGCTTCCTAATCTATTTTCACCAGTTCATCCATTATACCTACATAGCTTTTGTTCCCATTTAAGAGTCTTGACTCGGACTTAATTAAATCGCTCTCAAACTGAATGTAAAATTCTATCATATTATGATCACTCATTCTCAGAATACCTTTTACTACAAAGGTTATTATTTAACCCTGTCTCTTTTCACAAAACGGGATCTAAAACATTCTGTTCCTTTTTTCCTTTGCATATCAAACTGAAAAAATCTATCTTGAATGTAACCCATTAATTAACTAATTTTCCACACCACTATTCCAATGAAATAGCTCCCTGCTTCTCCAGTACTGCTGCCAGTGTCCCATGAATTAAAATCCTTGCGTCCATACTACAATTTCAGCCACACATTTAACCTTCTAATTTTGTTTGTCCCTATAATAATTTGTATGTGGTTTAGGAACCAGTCCAGATATGATTACCCCCTGGTAATTTTTGCATTTTAAATTTATCCCGAACTCTTCAAACTCTCTGTCACCTCTCAGTTGAAATCTTCTCTGTGCCATCAGAATCTGCACGGATAATGGCAATTGAATTCTCCCCCTCCCACTTAAAGTTCTTTTCAAGATGTGAGAAGATGTCTTTAACCTTGACACCGGGCAGGCAACACACAATTGCAGCTGCAGAGATCAATGGGTGCCATTCTGCCAAAAGTGCTGAATTGGTGGGAAAACTGTTCAAGATCACGACTGCTTTCTCAGTTCAACTTCTCACTCGAATCTCCCCACTCTGTGCAATGCAGAGGTCCCAATTGTGAATCTCATTAAAGACCCAGAGGGGGTGGGGCCTATCCACGCTGGAGTTTTGGTAGTTCTGGAGCTCTGCACATGCACAGTAGCCCCGACCTGTCAGACCCCCATTTGCTGGCCAGCCCAATCACCCCTGCAATGTTGCCCCTCCTGGCGCCGCCCCCCCCCCATGGCCAGATCATGGCCCCTCCAACAATTTCTGGGCCAGCCCTGACCCCTCAACCCCGGAGCTCTCCGATATCCAGCCCACTCCCCCAGCAGTGGCGATCCCCCCACTTCCCCTCATCCCGACAGACTCCCCCTGCCCCGCTAACCTCCCCCCCCCCCCCCCCGCCCGGGGTCAGACCCTCCACCCAAGTCGGCAGCCCCCCACCCCTGCGGACCACACCACCCCAGCCCACCCCAATCGCTCGACTCTGTCCATCCCAGACTGATTGCCATTCACAGCGGCAGTGGGACCTCCCACCCCTACCGATTGCCCTTAGGCCCCACCCACAATAGGCCCCACCCTTTTGGCACTGCCCGATGCCTGGTGGGCAATCCAAGGTGCTCCTGGGCATGAGCACTTTGCCCCTTGGGCAGTGCTGGGGGCACAGGCTAGTACTGCCAGGGTGCCCATGCCCCACAGGCACCACCTCACTACCACCTAAACCCCTGCAGGGGTTTACTCCGGCAGGATCTCTTGATAGTTCCCTGAACGTGACGAGCTACTCTAAACCGCGCTGGAATGAAGTACTTCTGGCGGGGTGAGAGATTCATTTGGGACTGGCAAGTTCCCGATAATGACATTTAAAATACACTTAAAAAGGATTCAGGTGACTTACCTGCCTTCCCACCGGTTTCCAGCGTCTGGTCTCCAATAGTTCTCTGAGTCTGGGAAATGCGCATGTGTTCCCAGCGCAAGCACAAATCCCGAACAAGGCCAGCGATGTGCATCTCCCACCTCGATCCACCAGAAAAGTTATGGGTCGGGATGGGAGAATTGCCCTCAATATTTCTCTGCCTGACTGCGCTGTTCGCTGGACCCATCACATTCTTTTGAATGGCCTTCTGTATGATATTGTAAAGGGTAAATTCCCTCTTGCACTGTAGTTGGTGTCCCCTTATTTACCTGACTTGCAGTCATACCATCCTGTCCCTGACTACTAACCAGACTTATACCTCATCCTAACTTAATTCTCCTGGATCAAAGTGCCCAAGTAACTCTCCCCTACACACAATATCTGCAGTTTGGATTCCATTTTAACACCTCTGAACTGAAGTTCATCAAGAAGTAACAGTTAGCTCAGATGTGCTTAGTCCATGATCACAATGCTCACAAGAATTCCAATGTGCTGCAGTTACAGCCCACCACTTGCATTGTAATTTCTAGATAACCTTGGGTTGTTTATTTAACTAAAGTTTATTATTTTAATACTGTGGCTATATTTTTAGTTATTAAAACTCATTTGAAATAAGAAATAAGATATAAAAGGTTAACTTAATTGTTTATCTGTAAACTTAACCCTGCCTGCCAACCTTTGTTGTGTCACTTGGTGATTTTCCTTTTGCTCCCATGCCATTTAAATTTCCCCACTGCTGCTTTTCTGTATTTCTATTGAAATCCCTGGGAATGCTGTCACTGCACTCCTCATTCTCCTGATTTTCTCTTCACAACGTGTTTATTGCAATTACTTCCAATCGCCCTCTCTGGTACTGAAAATTCACTATTACAAGAGTTGACTCTCATTCCTTAACCAAAATAATGTTGGGGATTTTAAGAATGTAACATAAATATGTAGAAGGTACACATTTTTACCTTTTCTTTCAGAGTTTTTAACCCTTTCTCTTTTGAAACAATCTTTCTTTCCCTCGCACTATTTATCTTTCACATTGATTTCATCATACTCATTTACGTTCCCTTCTTAGTCCTTGTGCTGTTAAGTTCACAATTCTTCAGTTTAATTGCTAAAGAGACACACAGTTTGTTTTCTTGTTCACCTAGATCTGAGTAGTCTAGTTCCCTTTACTATGATGTTATCAGATTGTACTTTCAAACAATGCAAACACATAAACATACAAGGGCAGTCTAACTATTCATTAATGCTACTAGATGCTTCGTAATAGCAAAATATGGTTTAAAGCAGAAATGAAGGTTTCAATTACAAATTTGTGACTGTTTAAAATTGCATTTATCATACTTATTCTAAAAGAACCTGTTTGGATATACTATAATAATTTTTTCAGAAGAGACTAATATGTTTAGCTCTTACAAGAAGGAATATTCCCAGTCCTGCAGAGATAGGCTTGAAGGTGAGACTGGAGGGTAAGTCAGACATGAAAGTATTGGGTCAGTTATCTGATACATTCCTCTGGGCAGAGGTGGGTCATCAAAGCTACCCACCCAGCCGCTGTGGATAGACAATTTGAATAATTAAATGCCCAGTTCTGGGTAGATTGGAGGCATTGCAGGGTGGGCCCCCCACTGAGGCTAAAGCCTGGCAGGTGCCTGGGGGTGGCTTGCCCAAGGATGTTAATGGGCTTGTAAGGCCTACAATATTTATCTCTCTGCCAGAGTCACAAGAATCAGCAGCCACAGCTGTGCCACAGATCTTCTTGTGGAGGGAGAGTGGTTGTCTCTATTGGTGGACATGCCATTCTTCCAAGGCAACATATGATCGGGAATCTCAGGAACCTATCCACTGTCCTTGATTGGAAAGTGTTTGTGGAGGTGGCCAATTTGGCTGCTATCTGCCAGAAAAGTGTATCAGTGGCCACAGTGCCAGCATATGTGAGTTTGAGAGCCAACTATGATCCCACACTGTGATGCCTTTTTGAAGAATCAGATTCCATCCACAATATATATAACTGTGGTACTTGGAGTGGCAACACCTTTGTTGGTGCCTTCAACTGTTACCCTCACCAAAATACTCAGGTTCATTGTGCAAGGTAACTAACTGGCGTTTGTTTGGATGTCTGTTACAATAAAGATTCACCTTGGGTCATCACTAGCCCTGGAGCGATAAAGGTATGATCTTGTTTTCCTGATTATAATTCTGCACCTCACCTTTATAAGTATCAGGGCTTTTGTTTGCCTTTGTATGTTCTGCAATAAAAAATGTCTAGGTCTCTTTGAAAGCTGTGTCATGATATACACCACTGGTTAAAAAAAAATTAAAATTGAATAACTTGTACTATACTCCCATCTTTGTAGAATAACACATTCTGAAATGTATTGCAAGGCAGCAACGGATTAGTGAACGCTGGTGACACTGATAAACTAGTTGAATTTCTCTCTAACTCTATAATGTCAATTCTAGTTCTTGATCTGCTTTGCCTTGTCAAATACTCCAGCTTACTCATAATTTCATTTACGTTAACAAATACTTACAATTTCCTCTCTTATTTATTCATCTGTTGAATAATGCACAGTTCAATCACTAATAAATACCTGCAAAAGATTAATCATGTTTTCTAATATATTTGTCTTTAAAACGAGCCATATATAGTCAACATATATTCTTTGGTGCTACCAAATATTGAAAGAAAATCACAATTAATGAAACAAGTATTACAGAAGATTATAATTTTATTGAACTGGTTGAGGGAGTCTATTTTCCTTCAGGACCATGTTCCTTAGAGTGCTGTCTCAAGCCACCCACACATATGGAGAGATGTGAGAGATCGGAACAACTCCGCAATGCATTAAAAGAGATCAGAGGACATGCTCAAACAGAAAAAAAAAACACTCATCTATTGTTAACCTTTCCCCATGTGTGTCCTGTCTACCCAGCTCAGTAGTTTAAAAAAAACATGCAAATCTCTATGTGTCCAGGTTAAAAAGAAAACAGCGACTATTTTTAACTTTGAGGCTGCCCATTTTCTTTGTTAAGATAATAGATTCATCTGCAGGTCCTGTCATTTGAGGCTTGAATCTCACACCAGCAGCCATCACACTGTATTATCTCATTAAATGTATGTTGATACGTCTGACTTCATTTTAGTTTGATTGCAGCAACGTTTATTTAGCATTTATTCATACAGAATAAAAACAGAAAATGTTGGAAATACTCAGCAGGAAACTTCACATGAAAATTTGTCTTGTATATGGACATATTTAAATAAGTGTAAAGCTTTGCTGTTCGTAGATAAAGCTATATCTTAGCAGCAGCTTAAATGGAATTATTTTTAATTTTCAATCAAACCTATTTAACATTAAGCTTAACAGATAAATGTACCACTTCCTTATTTGGTAAGTATATAGAGGTTCAATTATATAATTTTGTTATCAGGCTAAAGGAACAGAATTACAAAGTAGACATGGCATTCAATGAATGAATGAGCTGGACTTGTCTGATTTTGCACAATCAGCTCATTTGAAAAGAATAAAAAGTTAACCAATTGTGCATGTGAACTCAGGTGAAGGTTTGCCAGAATGATTCCTGGGATGACAGGATTGGTGTATGAGGAGAGAGTGAGTTGATTGGATTATGTTCGCTGGAGTTCAGAAGAATGAGGTGGAGCTCTCATAGAAACCTATAAAATTCTAACAGAACTAAACTGGGTAGATGCCGGAGAGATATTTCCCATGGTGGAGGAATTCAAAACCAGGGGCTAAAGTGTGAGGATAAGGGGTAATTTTTTTAGGACTGAGATGAGGAGAAATTTCTTCACCAGAAGAGTGGTCAGCCTATAGAATTTGCTACCACAGAAAGCAGTTGAGACAAAAACATTGCATGTTTTTAAGAAGCAGTTAGATATAGCTCTCTGGATAAAGGGGATCAAAGAATATTGGAGAGATGGAGGTGGAAGGGTGGCAGGGGAAGGGGCTGGGTGGTGAGAACAGGCTATTGAATTGGATGATCAGCCATGATCATATTGAATGTCGAATGGTGGACCAGACTTGAAGGGTTGATTGACCTACTCCTATACCTATTTTCTTTGTTTCCATGAAGAGAACAACAAATACTTGGTCATGAACCACAGAACATTTAAAAAGATGCAACTAATTAGTTGTTAACTATGGAAGGAAATCTTCTAAGGCTTTTAGTAAGGTCAAAAAGATGTTTAAATATATTGTTAACTGTTTCAAGTTGTTTGGAATAGAGTGAAGGAAAATAGCGGGGCAAAGTTAAAGGAAATGAGTACATGGAGAGTTGCCATGTTGTTGGTGGTAGAAAATTGATTGTAATTTTTTGCTGATTGGTTTAAAACCGTAGGTAATGGACGGGTCTAATGTTAATGAATATCAGGGGATGTTGCCATGGAGCTCTCAATGCCACATGTCTGCAATTGATTGCACCCTGATCTCTAGGGAAGCCAGAGATTGCCGTAAAGTCCAGAAATCTAGCGGCTTGGCTGGTTTCACTGAGTATGAATGATGAGGCTTACTATAGAGAGTGTATGTCACTTTCTTGATCCATTTATGTGTTGAGGACTGTGAGGCGCTGCATAGGTTTCTGTAGACTCCTGAAACAATTTTGGATACAATCAAGCATCAGATTGAGCTCATGATCAAGTGCAATGCCTTTTCTTGTCAGCTTGGACCTTGTTTGTTTCTCTTGTGGGGACCATGAATTAGATTCAATTTGAATTGGTTTTTGAAGCAAGCAAGGAGCTGGATGAAGGCCTTGCCCTATCCACTTCACACATTTGGCTTCGTAACTTTATGAAAGGAATACATTTTTTTCTAATTTTGCAGGCAAACAAAGTGAGCATGGCAGTGATCTTTAAGAGCCCTGTCAGGGAATGTCCTTTTAGATCATTGGGCATTAGGTCCTCCCACCATGTCTCTTGACAAATCCAGAATTCCATGGCATTGTTTGTTTGCTCATCTCCAGGTAGGGAAGTCTTCTTCAGGAGACCCTGAGACTTCCGAGTCACCTCCATGGGATGGATCTAACCTTCTCATCCTCTGGATGTTGCTGGGGCTCCCCTGGACCATGGACCTAAGGCTGCACCTTCTCTCCCCTTCAATGGGATCAGTGCCATCAATGAGGCAGCATTGAGCACAGGCTCAATCCTCCTCTTTCCTGGACACTGATAGATTCAAAAGATTAATGAACACCAGTCAAACAGAGTAGACCTCCCACTTGCATACAGAAAGCCAACGCCATGTCCTAGAACTGTGTCTACACTACAAGCCTTTTGTTGATACAACTTATCTCTTATACCACTTATCCCTATAATAATGAGGCTGCTTATCTATTCTTTCCATCTGGAATGTAAACCAGAATTTCTAACTTAGCCTCAAAAAGCAGCATTTCAAGATCCAGAATGATCTCCCACCAACATGTAATGGAACATCAGTGCAACTCTCACCACCTATACCTTCATGCATCGGTTAGCAAAACTGCACCAATGAACTTATTTACTAACAGTGAATTTGCTCGTAGAGATTTTCTATTCTGGCAATGACATCTCAGGAAATGTGATCGGTAATTGCTACTGCTCGTTCAAATGATCTACATCTAAGCTGGGTGAATGTTCCAGGAGGTTAATCAAATTTAATTTAGTTCAAGGTGCTTCCAGTTGAATTCTTAACTGCACTGGCAGCTCACCAATGAAGGAGCATTATAGGAATCAGTAGTATAAAAAAGGTATTATTTTCTGACCTTGTACTGAACATTTTTAAACCTTAGTGAAATAATCCTACAAATTGCAATAGTTACCTGCTATTAATCCTTTGTAACATCCTGCATCTTTGTTTTGGTGAATGGAGGCACTTGTGGAGTAATTGTGCAGTGGGGTAAGAGTTCAGGTTTGTCATGTGAACACGTACTATTTATTCCATTCCCTATTACTGCCACTGTTGGATGACTTAAAGCCAATTTCCAGTTCCAATTTACAGTAATCAGGTGTCTATGTATTTAATGTAGAATTACATTGAATGTACAATGCAGAAATTGGCCATTCAGTCCGTTCAATCTGATGCTGTTTATACTCCACACAGGTCTCCTCCCATTCCATCGGTCTCATCTCAACCTTTCAGCATATCTGTACATTCCCTTGACTCTAAATACTTATTGCGTTTTGTTTTGAAAGCATCAAAGCTTTTTGCCTCAACTACTTCCTGTGGCTGCAAATATCACATTCTAACAACTCTAAGTGAAGCATTTTCTCCTTATTTTCCAAGTGGATTTATTAATACCGACCTTGTATTTATGGTTCCTAGTTTTGGATTCTCTCACAAGTGGAAATAGCATCTCCTTAATTACCCTTTCCAACTTATAGAGTCATAGAGGTTTATAACATGGAAACAGGCCCTTCGGCCCATCTTGTCCATGCTGCCCCTTTTTTTAATTACCATGCTAGTCCCAATTGCCCACTTTCGGCCCATATCCTTCTATAGCCGTCTTACCCATGTAAATGTCTAACCACATTTTTAAAAGACACTCACTGATAATTTAATAAAAACTGTGTCAGGCCATCACTGAAGAAAAGTCCAACTTGATCAATCTTTCCTGAAAGCTGTATTCTACCTTTCAGTTTTGGTATAGCTCCTGCAAATCTGTTTTGCACTCTTCCAGTGCTTCCATGTTGGTTTATATGCTATGGGCGACAGAACTGTGCAATGTACTCCAAATGCAGCATGATCAGGTTCCTATCCAAGTTAACATAACTTAACTACCTTTGAGCTTTACACCCCCAGAGATAAATCCCAGTGCTTAATGGCATGTCTAGTTATTTGATGTCCCACAATGCTGCTTGTAATGATTAGTTCAGGTGCATCTTTAAGTTCCTTTTTTCTTCTACCCCATTCAGTTTCTTACTTTCTAAGAAGGAGAAGATTTTTGTGTTTTACATTCAGAAGTGCATTACTTCATGTTTGTTTCTGTTAAAGTCAATTTGCTGCTTTAGTGCCTAACCTGTAAGTTGTCTAATATGTTCTTGTATTACGTTGCATCTTGCTCAGGGGCAACCTGAAATAAATTGTTGTGATTAATGAAATTAAAAAAATATATAAACCCTCGCAGATTCCTCATTTGTGCAGAAATTGATTAGCCACATAGTGTTTGTGAATCTAAAATGTTCACTTCCATAGCAACACTGGAAAGGTGTTGTGCATAGGTGTTTCTTATTTCTGGCAGTTGCTATGGCAGTCATTGCAGAACGTGTGCCATGGAGTTCTCTTTAACCCAAATATGGCCATCAATACTTGAATAGCAGCTTCCAACATTTTGTGGAAGTAACACTGGAAGATACCTACAGCCATATAATTAGGTAAGGATCTTGAGGAAGAAATCTTCACCCAGTTTTCTAGTTCCATTTAAGAACATAAGAACATACTAGGAGCAGGAGTAGGCCATCTGGCCTCTTGAGCCTGCCCTGCCATTCAATAAGGTCGTGGCTGATCTTTTCGTAGACTCAGGTCTACTTAACTGCCCGCTTACATAACCCTTAATTACTTTACTGTTCAAAAATGTATCTATCCTTGCCTTTAAAACATTTAATGGGAAAGCCTCAACTGCTTCAATGGGCAGGGAATTCCACAGATTCGCAACTCTTAGAGTGAAGAAATTCCTCCTTAACTCAGTCCTAAATCTGCTTTCCCTTATTTTGAGGCTATGCCCCCGGTTCTAGTTTCACCAACCACCACCAACTCCCCCCTCCCTCCCCGCCCACCGGCACCCCCCCCCCACCCCCCGACCCCACTCCCCAGTGGAAACAACTTCCCTACTTCTATCTTATCTATTTTCTTTAAGTAAAGCCATAAAAATGTACAACTCAGGAGGATCGTCTTGACTGAGGTTACAGGATCTGATCTGAGTGGCAAACACACACATTGATATGGTGCATAATCTCTAAATTATGTAGCTATGTTTGTGCCCTGTGAAATTCCAAAATAGGAAGCTTTCGCTGAGCACTGATTTAGTACAACTGTGTAATTGCTCATGCAAAGTTCCTCGGTGTGTGTTTTTTTAAAGAAGTAATCACCCCATTTGTCTTAAATTGGTTCATAAACTTTGTTAAGAGAATGCACAAAATTTTAAATATGCACATGACAAGTGCGCCAAAAATGGCACTGAGTTGGATTTCATCCACTTAATGCTTTAGCAGTCTAACCAGCATAGCTCACCATTGGGAAACTGCAGTGCTACACATAGGACAAGACTTTTCAATGTGCATTACCAAGATTGCACATTGTACATTTTAGAGTCGAGCATTCAAGTTAAGAAGTGTCATACATCAGATAGTGAAGATGTTAATGAACCATTGTTGGCACTGTAGTCATGATTCTTGTGGAGATTAATAAACTAAATGAATCAAAATTCCCAATCCAAACAAAAGAAACTGATGGACAAAAATTCAGTTTTCATAACTTTTACATTAACAATCAAATCAAAGTCAACATAAGTTAACCACAAACTCATAGACAAATTGTAGTAAATAGGAACCATAAATTTTTCTTGAAATAGCTGATATAACAAAAATAGATCTCATAGATTTACTGGCATACACCTTAGTTAGGGACTGTCTCTTAAACCAAAGTTAGGGTCTTGCAACCTGCAGATTTCATCACACTGTTTCTCTATAGATTGTAATAGTAAACAAATTATTAATTCACCTCAGCAATTGCTAAACACCTCACTCCAATTTTATCAGTAAGTGTCTATTTCCAGGCCTTTAGCAAGGGGTGTCTGTCATACTTTCTTTTGTGGCTGCAAACAGAAGGTGATAAGACACGTAGATTGCCTATCAATTCAGTTACGTAGTGTCCACTTTTCAGGTGTAAACCAGCTGGGCTGAAAGTGTGTACATGACTGGAAGAATGCTGTTTGCCATATTAGCACAGGAGAAAATGTATTCAGGACCCCCACACCTCAAACAGGCCCTTTCCATGAGCCTATACGAGACCCCACTGATTTGAGGTAGCCCACACCATCCCAACTGCATGCTGTACATCAAGCACTGCCTCAGCATTTCCTTTTACTGAAAAGATATATTTTTAAAATTACCTGAATGTAGAGCTGGGAGAAGCAGAAGTGCTCCCAACCTTACCCCTAGTCCTTCTCACCAACCTTATAGCACCCAACCCTAAGGTTTTCAACACTGTTTGGACGTATTTTAGTGGATTTCATCACAGAACCTCCTATATCCAAATGCCCTCATCTCCTATCACTGGTTACAGGGCATATCAAACCTTACACTGCCTTCCCACACTAATTGGAAAGGAAATGGGCACATCATCGTCTGATTTTTCACTGTCAAACATATTCATCTTTGATTTTAATAATTTTGCAAACAAGAAACAAAATAATTCAAGGAAAATATAACAAGCACACATTTTTTACACCTCTATGATTTTTCTCCCAGGTAGCTCACAGCAGATTTCTGGAGATTGTGCATGCACTTTGCTATTGCTCTGACCCTTCACACTGACTTGGGGTCAAAATCAACCCACAATGTATGTACTGTTGATTTTTTTCTTCAAAAATGTACTTAATTAATAAAATTTCGGAAAAAAAATTACAAACATTTCAAAATGGTCATCACAGAAAGTGCAATAATATTCAGATTTTCCATGTTGCTCTCTGCGGTGCTTCAATACAATCAAAATAACATTACAAACATTTCAAAATGGTCATTACAAAAGATGCAGTGATATTTAAGTTATCTCCACAGATCATGTTGCACTCTGAGCTGCTCCAATACTATTGTGTTATATGTAATATTCACTTTACATTCAATGTGATTCGACAGTCTGAACAGGTTCTATACAATTCCCAGACTCTTGGTTCACTATGGCTGAAACATCTTAGAAGTGACGTTCCCCCATCGACAGCTGCTCCAAGCTTTAGTGCATCCTTCAGCATGTAGTCCTAGGCTTTGGAATGTGCCAGACTGCAACACCCAATCAAGGACAACCCTAAACTGGAAAACCAACATACTTGGCGAAGAAAAAAACATCTTTCACCGAGTTGATAATTCTCCAGCAGCAGCTGGTGTTTGACTCGGAGTGCATCCCTGCGTCACGGAGCTGCTCAGGATGAACCTCAACAAAAACCACCTCATCCCTCTCCAGACCTTCTTTGCAAAGGCACATTCCACATGGAGGTGGACAACAGTCTCTTCCTCAATGCAATTAACTTGAGGGCAATGTTCAGATGAGATGAGACTCCAGGTACGTAGGAAGGATCTGATGGGGAGGGCCTTTCTCACCATCAGCCAAACTACGTCCTGCTGCTTGTTTGAAAGCTCCAGCAATGAGGAATTCTGCCAAATGAATTTGACAGTCTGCTCAGGGAACAATCCGACAGGATTCACCATCTCCTTTTCCCATAGAGCCTCTAGAATGTTATCTGCTGATCACTGCCTGATAGACTTGTGGTCAAATGTCTTTCTCTGCATTAATGTTTCCATGAGAGTCAGTTGGTATAGCGCAGCCCATTCTTTGCAACACTGGAGGACAGGTAGAACCTCAACGTGTAGTGACACTTGGTATTTGCATACTGAAGGTCTATGCACAGCTTGATTTAGCCACACAGAAAGGTAGCCATTGGAATGAGGGTGATGTTGGGCATGATTTTACCCATTTATCTAGTGGTTTGTACATTGCATCCCTGTGAATACAGTCCATTTTCAAACTTCAGATGAAGTGGAATATAGCTTGGGTGATCATCACAGTGCAGGAGTGAGGAATGAGCCAGACCAATGCCACGTACACCAACTCCAAGAGTTCCTCACACCTGGCGACCAGGTTCTTAACCATCATGAAGAAGGAGCGTTGCTCCCACACACCCAGTTTGTTTTACCATAGCTACTTGCTTTTTCCAGTTTCTAAACCATGCCCCAGTTTCTCCGAACTATATCTGCAGCATTTTCAGGCCGACTGATGGTGAAGAGGACAACAGATTTGTCAGCCCAGTTCCCAAGGAACGTGGCCTCACTTTTAGCACAATTTACCTTGGCTCCTGAGCCCAGTCCCAGTTCAAACTGGTTGCAAATGTTCATCAGTCTGCACATTGACAACTTATCTGAGCAGAAGATGGTGACATCATCCATGTGTGGGAAGCTTTGCCTGGGATTATCACTCCCATTCTGCCCAAATTCTTCCTCATGGACTCAGCAAAGAGTTTTATACAATGCATAAAATCTGATTCCAGATTTGAGCAGAAAGCCATTATTCATTAATATTAATAGTTCAGTTCGGGAAAATCTGAATTATGCATCAACAGACTAAACCAAATATTCATAACAAGCCCAGATTGCTCATCTCTGTAGTTTTCTTATTGTGATAAACTATTGTTATGTACAGCAGCAATCGCAGCATCTGGCAATGTGCATCACTTGAGCAATGATCATTCTGAACATACTAATTATTCTGCATCAATGAATGATGGATAATTTCACCATTTATTGATTTCTGGTGACTGATGAAGGGTTTGTTGGTTATTCGTGGGTGTACTGGAGTATTAGGATTGTAAAGGATTGGGCCCTTGTGACAGTGAAAAAAAAGATAGCTCTTATTAACTGGTCAGACAATACATATAAAACCATCACTGGAGTGCAAGGCCACTGATCAGTTATCGAAGTGTCATAAAATGTAGTTTCTGATTGTTTGAATCTTACAGTGATGGCTAATTTATTCTGCACCTTTTATTTCTTAATCATGCTATAAATATGCTTTTAGGCTAAATGTTAACATTCTTTTGTTGTGTGCAGTAAGGAAGGTCCCAAAAGTGATTATTAACAAGAGCAAGTGTCTGAAGTTTGACCTCGTATTCTGGTGTCAACCAGAGAGTCAGAAATCTTTCATAGCCTAATCCATCTTCCAGCAGCTTTTCTTCAGAACGTGATGGTTAACCTAACATTTGAACTCCTGCATTCAGAGAATGGGACTCTACAGGACAAACCATTGGCATACACATTGAAGCTTCAGTGAAGATTATCAACTTGAAGCTGCAACCCATTTTAATTCCTAACATAAAGAAGGAATTATTAAAATAGTAACTATTTTGAAGTGTTACTGCAGTCAAACTTTTGTAACAGATGAATAACAGCTGGGACAAATGAACCCCACAGTTCCTAGGTCCAGGAGGGTGATTCTGAAGCATTGGCCTGGCATAGAGACCTGGGACTTGGGATTGCACTGAGTCTACTAGATACCACTGGAAGAGAAGTCTTCAGAAGATTGAGCAAACCTCCTTCCTGGCTTGATACAGGAAAGGCTAGAGAGTTAACTGCTTCTTGCTGGATTTTAGGCGGTGTCTGGGGGCGAGTGTGTATTTTTAGGCGTATTAGCCACAGAGGTGGGTATCCAGCTGGGGCTGAAATGTGCAGTCTGGAGGGCCTGGGTGGGATGCACTTTCAGAGAGTTGTTGCAGATTCGATGGACCAAGTGTCCTACTTCTGCACTGTAGGGATTCTATGGATATAGGTACCACTGATCCACCAAGCAATTGAGAGGCACTACCTCTTAAAGATCATGCAGAATCCCCAACTGGGATCCAGAGTCTCTCAGGTTCTGATAGAATTTTCAGCTCTTCCAGTGTACCTCTGCTGGATTATAGCAGCAGTGCTTGCGATGTGATATGGATTGACAGTCCTTCTTTGGCACAATTTTCTGAAGTGCGCTGTTGGCTCAAAGTCTGGAACAGATTTTGACCTCTGCATTTCCTTTATGTCCGTTATAGGTTCTTGGAGGTGTCAAAACCTGTGCCACAAACAAGAGTAAATGATTTATATCAGTAGTCCTGCATCCTCAGTGAGAAACTTCCACTTGACAAGTGTATACATCAGAGAACCAAGAGCACTGTAATGTAGTTGTATACCTGAGCCCCATTCCCACTAGCTGAGATTTCTCACTGGGAATACAGTATCTCTCATTTTCTACTCTTTCAAATTGAGAATTAGAAGGAGTTATATGTTTGTCTAGATTGCCTGAGCTTTCTTGTTTACCAAAGCACTTTCATCTTTCTGTCAGTGCTGCAGCACATTGTTCACTTAAACCAGAGCTATGATGAGATACCCGGGGTACTCTAAAAGACTACTGAAGATGTTGCTAAAAGTATAATGTCCTTTGTAACATTCATTCTATTTTAATTGATTCACAGGATGTGGGCATTGCTGGTCGTGCATATATTTATTGACCATCCATAATTGACCTTGGGAAGTTGATAGTGAGCCATCTTTTTGAATACAACTGTGTGGTTTGCTAAGCCAGTTCAAAGGGCCCAAACCTTTAGTAGATCGAAGTGGTATTGAATCAAAGAGGTCCTTGCCCAGTGACAAAAGGCTGCCACTGAAAGCTGGAGAACAGAAGAAAATGATTTGCTTTAACTTAGTTGGGAATCAATCCAATTTACAACATGTATCACCAATGAGATGTCACAGTGTCAGTGGACTGCCCCAACATTGTAAAAAAATGGTTTTAACCGGAAAATTTTAAATGGGGTGCCCCGCGTGAGATCACTACTTGAGGGATTCCACTCAACTAAACTTGTGACAGAGGCGCAGATCCCAAGGATTTTGGAGATCACGTACCTTAATGTCCACCTTCAAAAGTAATAATTGATATTTACATAATGCCTTTATCAAATAAAACATCCCAAGCTGCTCCTTTTGCTTTTTTAATCTCTCAGGTTTTAATATCAGAACTGAATGCATTTAATTAATTCAAGCATTTTCATTTACATATATAGACAATTGATCTGTTGATAAAGTCAATTTGTCATTATCTAGTCTCTGCATAGTGTTCCCTCATAGAGCTCCAGAATCTTGTCTCCAAGGAAATTAAAACTGGCTGTTGTTATGTCACAATGTGTGGAAGTCAACACCTCGTCATTGTAAGTGGGAGTGTTTTTGAGGAGAGGTCCAACTGTGCTCGATGCTGGCATGCCTGAGGTTTTCCCTACTCATGCCAATAATGCTGCAAAGCAGTCAGTTCTTATTTCATGACAGTGCATAACTAATTCGGAGAAACTGTTGCTACAGCAAACCGGGTGTCAGCATGGTTTCTAAGGAGACCAGTAACTGGTGCAAGCATTTGCTGTCATGTATCACCCTCACTTTTGTAGTTGGTCCTATGATTTTGGAACAGTGAAGTACTGGAATCTGCAGTATGCTTTAGTTTACCCTGCCTCAGCCAGTTCTTCAGTAACCACCAGCTCTGTCCCTTCCACATCTGCTGGGAATAGTTCACTATGTTCTTCCTTTTCTTATGTACTAAATTCATTGGAGTATATGCCTCTTGACTTGAAATGGTTCTGTGATTGAATCCAGCTCACTGCTGAAAAGCCCTGGCTTGCTGAGATTATGGGATGCTATTGAGCATTTCTTGATTAATGCCCAGAATTAGGTATGCATACTGTTGCAGAACAGGGGATACATGCCACATCTCACAAGATAATCACTGTTCCATGTGATATTCAAAATGGCTTCTGCCTGAATCCTTTACTCATAAAGAAATGACAGAGATCATATGACTCAAGGGTCACATGACTATTGCAAACCTCCATACACAAAGGCATTTTTCCAAACATCCCCCTTTTTATAAAATAAACATTGCACACAGTATAGTTTGCAGTTGCAAGTTATCCACATTATTGGTATATAAAGTGCAATCTGAAAACTATTCATTCAAGTCTGTCTCACTTCTTTTCGTCTCCACATATGCATTGCACAGGTAATCTTTAAAATGTTCAGGTCTTCCAATGGTATGCATATAGATTGTTGTTGCTTGTCTGACGATGACTGGTTCTTCAGGTGACTTTGCCTCTTTAGGGAATGTTGTTCTGGTGAGCATTGCTGCAAATCCATTGCGTTCCTGGGGGAGCAGTTGATCTATTTGACTGAAGGTTGTTCCATTTCTTGTTCAGTTGGCAAAATCAACTCTTCATCATCAGGTGTTTACTATAAAAGGGTAGCTTCTCCAGTTACACATGTGTGTCTGTGGTTGCAACAATGTATTTGGGTGTTTAGTTGATCAAAGTTGTCACTTTGATCAGGCCTTGTCTGATCAAAGTGACAACTGCTTTACATAGGTTCAATTTGCCAAATGGGCTGATGTAATGTGTTGAATGTGCTCACTCTGATTGGCTCACCAAATTTCAGCTTTGGCAACGATTTGGCAGCTTTAACGAAGTGAAATTTGGCTTTCCATCATTTCACTTTGATTTTGTCACTCACTTCTATTCCTTCTGTCTTCATTGAGTTTTTATCTGATGGAATAGTGGTGGGAGTGTAGAGTAACATAAGCAGCTGGACTGGGCTACCTTTTCTGTCTTCCACATCTTTCTTTCTTCATTCGAAGAATCACCTTCTGCACATCTGCTTTCCATCTTCTTGGTTTTTTGATCATCCCTTTGACAATTTCATCATTGCCTCAGTTTTTCCACTTGACTGGGAATAGCATGGAAATGATGTATGATTATGAATTTCCCAATCATTCATGAAGTGTCTGAATTCTTCATTCTTGAACTCACTGTCACTCTTCACAATATCGGGAATGCCATGACGACTGAAATATGTTTCCATGCATTCCATAACCTCACTGGCAATCATTTAAATCAGCTGGTCTAATTCTGAGTAGCCTGAACAGTACCCAACTGTGACAAGATAGATAACTCCAAAGGGAGCGAAGCAATCTACTCCAAGCCTCATTCATGGTCTGTCTGGGCTGTCCTGATTCATGAGTGATTCTTTAGCTTGTTTAGCTTGATGTATTTTCCAAGTACTGCACTGGCTAATGTGGTCCTTTATCTCATTGCTCATATTTAGCACTTCTCTTGCCTTCCTTAGACCAGACTTGCATGGATGCACATCAGCATCTCTTTTTTCATCTCCCAATACTATAACTTGATGGCTTTGGGCCAATATTTCATCAAGTCTTTCTGTAACATTTGAAGGTTGCATCTTGTTGCACAGGTTGCTTGATCTAAGGAAGACATTTATTTGTCAAGTTCAATGTCTCTGCTGGGTTGATGGCTTCCAGAACATGTGCTGTTGCTTCTTGTTGAACCTGGAAGATTTTACACTCTGTACTCATGTCAGCAATATTCTTCAAAGGCAGTGTGACTCTCAACAGCATGCTGGTGATAAACATCCGCTTTGCTTGCTTGTATTTTGCTTCCAAATGATATCTCTACAAATGAAGCAACATCCAGAGAGAAAGTTTGGGACAGAAATAAGCTGTTTTAAAAAGTACTTTGAAATGTCTTGTGGTCAGATTTATCATTGTATTTTAAGGATCTGACACAAAAAGCGTAAATATGCAATTGAACATAGTAGCACCCATACTGTAATGTAAGAGAGCACATGACTTGCACCCAGGGGTCAATGTAGTGTTGGATAGGACCATATATTGAAGCAAGCAAGAAGACAACTCCAAGCTTGTACCTTTACTATACCATGTATAGCTTCTAGGAGTTAATAAATACTTATTGTTGAACTACTAGTATCTTAATAAGACCCACTGAACTACACCCAACACCAGACAGTCATCACTTTTGTTGTCCCAAACAGTTGCTAATTAGAATGCTTGCAAGCAAAAACAATAGCCAGATACTCTTCGATAAACTGTGGCATAGTGAGATGTTCTGGATGTAAACTAGTTTTGCTGGTATCATACTGTGGATAATTTTGTCATTGACATCATAGTACCTCAGCACCAGTATTGCCATTATTAGTTGTTTGATGCAAGTGAAAGCTGCTTTTCTTCTGTGAAAAGAATCGTTGAACACTCTTTGCGCTGAGTTTGCATCGAGATTCATAATCTGATGATAAATTAGATAAGAACTTTGCTAGGTAATTCACAATTCCAACAAATTGTTGCACTTTCTTCACATCTATTAGTTGCTGCATCTTTGCTACAGCTTTCACCTTATCAGTACCAAAATTCCTTTTATTGTCAGCTATCATGTTCTAAGAGGGCTTTGATGCCCATGGATCTCCATTGGATTGGTCCATGATAATGATTGGCAAAGTACTACAATGATTTGCCTTTGTCTTCTGCAACACAGCTAACCAGGAAACTCCACCGCTCTTACCACCTGCCATCAGGTATATTGGAAGAATTTACCAGCTGAGAATCAAAAGGTTTGGCCACATTATGCATGCACTTTCCATGCCTTGAAGTGAGACTTTAACCCTAAACTTCTGGCCGAAAGGTAGGACATTACCACTGCATTACAAGATCTCCCATCCTTGACATCAGCCATCTTCAGTTGCAATTTCTTATTATTCAGCTTCAGATCATCTGATGAGCTCTCTCTAGCAGACGTACTAGATTCTTATCATAATCTGCGATAGCTTCTTCCATCTCATATTGATAGAAAGCAGGTCATCCATGATCTTTCTAACTCCTGGAAAATCAGTGACTATCTCATGCTGTCTGCATTGATATTGTTCTGCAGCAGTAACCATACCAAGCACAGCCCCCTGAACTTTTCAAACAGTGTCCAGAATATGGTTAGAAAACTGCTGCTTTTATCCAATGTCACTTATCCTTTTAACAGAGAGAGGTATAAACCTTTGCCACAGCAAATTGCAGCAAATTCTCTTCAATGGTTGACATAGGGTAGTGACATCTCTTCAAAGACTGATTGAGGTAATTTTATCTATTCTCACTCAGCCTTCCATTATTCCACTGCTACTATGCTGCTAATCCAATCTGTTTCTTGATTACTCCCACTTTTTCAAGCTCCTCTATTTTGTCTTTCAGACTGGTCTTGAGGACAGCTGAAACATTCCTAAGAAGATGTTGAGTTGATTTCACACTCTCATCCCTTTCAAGATGATATTCACCAGGAAGACAACCAAGACCTGGATCTGCTTAGCCACAAATGGCTTGATGTCATGTAAAACTCTGCAAAATTCTTCTGGTGCTTGGAGGTTCCACTCCAAGCTTTTGACTTCTTCCAGCTGAGATGAGGGGATTTTGCTTAATATCACATTTTTTTGGCATACTGGGGCCAATCCTCCACACCCACATCATTAGTTTCCAGTTTCCCAAACAACAGCATTTTCAATACCTTCCCATTAACATCTTGCTGGGTTCATTGAAAGACAAGTCTGAAAATTTTCTTGTTCTCCATCATCAAGGTAATGATTCAGGAAGTCCAACTAGAAAGGAACATAGTTTATTGCAGAATGCAAAGTAAAACCACTACTGTGGTATACACACATAGGAGGCTTAAATAAGTTAAGTGCCCATGGTGTTAAGGGTAAGATCCTGACATGGATAGAGGATTGGCTGACTGGCGGAAGGCAGAGAATGGGAATAAAGGGGTCTATTTCATGATGGCAGCCGGTGACTAGTGATGTGCCTCAGGGGTCAGTGCTGGGACCACAACTTTTCACAATATACACTGACGATTTGGAAGAAGGAACCGAAGGCACAGTTGCTAAGTTTGCAGATTATACAAAGATGTGTAGAGGGACAGGTAGTATTGAGGAAGCAGGGGGCCTGCAAAAGGACTTGGACATGTCAGGAGAGTGGGCAAAGAAGTGGGAGATGGAATACAATGCAGAAAAGTGTGAGGTTATGTGCTTTGGAAGGAGAAATGGAGGCATAGACTAATTTTTTAAATGGTAAAATGCTTAGGAAATCTGAAACATAAAGGCACTTGGGAGTCATTGTTCAAGATTCTCTTAAGGTTAATGTGCAGGTTCAGTCAGCAGTTAGGAAGGCAAATGCAATGTTAGCATTCATGTCAAGAAGGCTAGAGTACAAGGGCAGGAATGTACTTCCAAGGATGTGTAAGGCTCCTGGTCAGACACCATTTGGAGTTTTGTGAGCAGTTTTGTGCCCAATATCTAAGGACGGATGTGCTGGCCTTGGAAAGGGTCCAGAGGAGATTCACGAGAATGATCCCTGGAATGAAGAGCTTGTCGTATGAGGAATGGCTGAGGACTCTGGGTCAGTACTGTTGGAGTTTTGAAGGATGAGGGAGGATCTTATTGAAACTTACAGGATACTGCGAGGCCTGGGTAGAGTGGACATGGAGAGGATGTTTCCACTAGTAGGAAAAACTAGAAGCAGGGGGCACAACCTCAAGCTAAAGTGATGATCGTTTAAAACAGAAATGAGGAGGAATTTCTTCAGCCAGAGAGTGGTGAATCTATGGAATTCTTTGCCACAGTATGTTGTGAGGCCAGGTCATTGAGTGTCTTTAAGACAGAGATAGATAGGTTCTTGATTAATAAGGGGACCTGGGTTTATGGGGAAAAGGCAGGAGAATGAGGATGAGAAAAATATCAGCCATGATTGAATGGTGGAGCAGACTCGATGGGCCGAATGGCTTAATTCTGCTCATATGTCTTAAGGCGTTATGGTCACATACTAGTCCCTGCCTGGGACTACGGATCAGCAAGCCCAGCCCACGATCTGCCTTATAAAAGACTAAAGTAATGAGTTCCAGCTGGGCAGGCTGCTGCCTGTTACCAGGGGAATTCATACACAATGAACAACACTGGGTGATCAATCAGTCATTTTCCATGGGCCTCATGGACGTTACCACATAAGACAATCCTACCTTGGATTAGTTCATCTTTCAGTTGCTCAACTCAAGATTCAGTTATATATCTCAGTGAAGTCCCATACCAATGAAAATTGCACCCCCCACCCCTCTTCCTAAGCCGTAATGTGGAACGTGTAACATTCATAAATAACATAAGTGGAAGGCTGAAAGTGGGTCTTCAAGGCCTCCAAAGTTTCTTAAGACTGACTTCAGTTCTTCAGTAAGGTCCTGGAGGACACATTTGTAACAATACCAAATTTCAAAGGGAACAACAATTTATACTGCATGAGAAAAGGGTACAGAGTAGCTTCTGAACAGTAGAGACATTGTAATAGAGAAAGCACCAGGGAGCAGTTAAATGCCAGACTCTTGTTTAAATTAATGTCAGACTCTGATTGGTTAAGGTATTATCATGAGGAATGAACCCCGGATTGGCTGTCCTTCAAGTTTTTGCTTAGTTAAAAAAGGAGAAAAGCATATACATGTCCATCCTGTTTATGAAGAATAAGACCCTGCGTGTGATTATATGTAGCTTCTACCACACACAAGTGAGCCACATTGTGAGCCCGACTGATGATCTTAAATGGATTGTCAGTATAATTTTTAATAACCAGGATTGTTTAGTGAGTATTGTTTAATTGCAGAATCACATTCAATTTTGGGCATTGATTTTGTGACCTTAAGAACATAAGAAATAGGAGCAGGAGTAGGCCATCCAGCCCTTCGAGCCTGCCCCGCCATTCAATAAGATCATGGCTGATCTGTCGCTGCTCAGTTCCACTTTCCCATTTTCTCCCCATAACCCTTAATCCCCTCTCTTATCAAAAACCCATCAACCCGCGTCTTAAAAATATTTAGCAAGGCAGCCTCCACCACTTCAACGGGCAGAGAATTCCAGAGATTCACCACCCTTTGAGTGAAGAAGTTCCTCCTCAACTCCGTTCTAAACCGCCCCCCTTTTATCTTGAGGCTGTGCCCCCTAGTCCTACTGTCTTTTTTGAGCGGGAAGAGTCTCTCCACCTCTATCCTATCCATCCCATTCATCATCTTATACGTCTCAATGAGATCTCCCCTCATTCTTCTAAACTCTAACGAGTACAAGCCCAGTTTATTCAGCCTCTCCTTATAGCTCAACCCCCTCAACTCCGGTATCAGCCTAGTAAACCTCCTCTGCACTCCCTCCAAGGCCAAAATATCTTTGCGCAGGTGCGGTGCCCAAAACTGCACACAGTACTCCAGCTGCGGCCTCACCAATGCCCTATACAGCTGCAGCAAGACCTCCCTACTTTTATATTCAATCCCCCTCGCTATGAAGGCCAGCATCCCATTCGCCTTCCTGACCACCTGCTGCACCTGCAAGCTGGGTTTTTGCGACTCATGCACAAGGACCCCGAGGTCCCTCTGCACCGTCGCCTGCTGCAGTTTTTCGCCCCGTAAGTAATAGTCCTTCCTACCATTCTTCCTACCAAAGTGGACCACCTCACACTTGCCAACATTAAATTCCATTTGCCATTTCCTGGCCCATTCGCCCAGCCTATCTAGATCCTTCTGCAGACTCTCCACACCCTCCGCACAATTTGCCGTTCCCCCTATCTTGGTGTCATCAGCAAATTTCGACACTCTACACTCGGTTCCCTCCTCCAGATCATCTATATAAATGGTAAAAAACTGAGGCCCCAGCACCGACCCCTGGGGCACTCCACTAGTCACCATCCGCCAATCCGAATAGCACCCGTTGACCCCCACTCTCTGCCTCCTATTTGACAACCAATCCTCTATCCACGCTAACACCCTACCCCCAACTCCATGTCCCTCGACCTTCTGCAATAACCTCTTGTGAGGTACTTTGTCAAACACCTTCTGAAAATCTAGAAAGACCACATCCACCGGCTCTCCTCTATCCACCGCCCTAGACACATCCTCATAGAACTCCAGTAAATTTGTCAGACACGACTTCCCTTTAATGAAACCGTGCTGCGTCTGCTCTATCAAGCAATTCCCTTCAAGATGCCTCGCAATTTCCTCCTTAATGACGGATTCTAACATTTTACCCACCACAGATGTTAAACTAACCGGCCTATAATTCCCCGCCTTTTGCCTGGCACCCTTCTTAAACAACGGCGTAACATTAGCCGTTTTCCAATCATCCGGCACTTCCCCGGAATCCAGCGACGTCTGGAAAATAACCACCAAGGCATCCACTATCACCTCCGCCATTTCTTTCAGAACCCTCGGATGCATTCCATCCGGTCCTGGGGACTCGTCCACAATCAGCCCCTCCAGTCTGTCGAGCACCACCTCTCTAGTAACAGTAATGTCATTGAGACCCTCCAGTCCTACCACCTTTCTATCGCTAACACCCGGCAAATTATTCACGTCCTCCTCCGTGAAGACAGAAACAAAAAAGTTATTTAATACCTTAGTCATATCCCCATCCCCTACCACTAGGTCCCCTTTCTCATCCTCTAAAGGACCAACATTCACCCTAGCCAGCCTCTTCCTTTTTATATATTTATAAAAACTCTTGCTATCCTTTTTTATATTAAGCACTAGCCCAGCTTCATAGTTTCTCCTACCCTTCTTTATCAACTTCTTTGTCAATCTTTGTTGACATTTAAACCTCTCCCAATCCTCATCTCGCCCACTACTCTTAGCTACTCTAAATTCCTCCGCCTTTAATTTAACACTTTCCTTCACCTCCTTCGTTATCCACGGCTTATTACCTCTCTTCCTACTATCCTTTTTGACCACCGGAATAAATTTCCGCTGAGCACCAAGAAAGATCTCCTTAAAGATCCTCCACTGCTCCTCAGCAGACCCTCCCTCCAACGCGCTCCCCCAGTCCACATTCGCCAATTCTTCTCTCATCCTACTGTACTCCCCTCTATTCAAACAGAGGACGCGTGTCCGGGAACCCACTTTCTCCTCCTCCATCTGCACCAGAAACTCCACCATACGATGATCACTCTCCCCAAGAGGATCCTTCACCACAAGGTCCCTAATTCTACCCGCCTCATTACATAGCACCAGATCCAAGATAGCTCGCTCCCTCGTCGGCTCCAACACACACTGTTCGAGGAAACTATCCCAGCAGCATTCCAAGAACTCTTCCTCGAGCCCCCCCGCGTCCGACATGGGTCGACCAATCAATATGCAGATTGAAATCCCCCATAACTACGGCCGTCCCATTCCTGCACGCCGCACTTATTTGCGCGTTAACAGCCCGCCCCACCTCCAGATCATTATTCGGGGGCCTATAGACGACACCCACCAGCGTCTTCCTCCCTTTGCTGTTCCTAATCTCCACCCACAACGATTCCACTTTCTGCTCCTTGGCTCCAATATCATCCCTTGCTACCACCCTGATGCTATCCTTAATCAGCAGAGCTACGCTCCCCCCTTTTCCCTCCTGCCTATCCTTCCTAAACACTTGATAGCCCTGGACATTCAGCTCCCAGTCCCTGTCACCCTGCAGCCACGTCTCTGTAATGGCCACCAGATCGTATCCATTTGTGTCGATCTGCGCCACCAGCTCATCCACTTTATTCCGAATGCTTCATGCATTCAGATACAATGCTTTCATCCCAGCCTTCACCTGGACCCTATTTGCCGTAACGCCACCAACCATACTCACGCCCCCTACTCCCTTTATTATTGGGACATCCTCGGCCTCTTCCCTTACCTGTACCCTCTCCTTAACTTTAGACCTCGTAACATCACCTACCCTCGCACCCTCCCCCCCCCTAATTAGTTTAAAGCCCTGTCTACAGTCCTCTTTACTCGATTCGCCAGCACTCTGGTCCCAGCACGGTTCAGACCCACCCCATCCCGCCTGAACAGGTCCCACCTACCCCAATACTGGTGCCAATGCCCCATAAATTCAAACCCATTCCTCCCACACCAATCCCTGAGCCACCCATTCACTTCCTTAATCCTGTCAACCCTACACCCGTCTGCACTCGGTTCAGGTAGTAGCCCAGAGATGACCACCTTGTCGGTTCTACTTTTTAATTCCATTCCCAGCTTTTCATACTCCCTCCCCAGATCCTCAGTCTGCATTTTGCTTACGTCGCCGGCACCCACATGTACCACAACGACCGGATTCTCACCCTCCCACTCCAGGTTCCTCTGCAGCCCAGCTGCAACATCCCGTACCCGAGCACCAGGCAGACAACACACCCTTCTGTGCACTTTGTCATTGTGACAAAGGACAGTGTCAATACCCTTCACCCCACTATCCCCAATCACTACTACGTTCCTTTTCCCCCGCTCTTTGCCTATGTCCTGCTGCGTCACTGTACCGTGTGCAGTTTGCTCACCAACCTCACCTGCCTCGTTCTCGTCCAGCCTGGAAGCAAGAACCTCAAACCTGTTTTGCAGATTAAGAGGCTGAGGCCTCCGCTCCTCACCCCCCTTCCTCCTCCCAGCAGCCCCCTCTTGTCCCTGACCCTTAGAGTTAGCCAGTCTAGGGGGGGTGGATGTCACTTGCACCCCATGGACAATGGCACCGTCTCTCCCCCTGATGAGCCTCAGCGTCTGTAGCTCAGAGGCCAGCTCATTTACCCTGAGCTGGAGCTCCTCCAGCAACCTGCACTTACTGCAGACATGATCACTGGGATGGACTCTGGGGTCCACCAGTTCCCACATCATACAGAAACCACACATCACATGCCCCTCCATTATTCACTGTAGTAGTTTTGAAAAAAATTTTTTTTTGTTGTTTTGTTTTTCCTTGTTTTTCAAACGAACTCACCTGGCCTTTTTTCCTTCAAGCCCTTTTTGATATTAAGCCGTAATAGCTCACTCTGCTTCCCACTCACTCCGCTGCCCGCTCAGACGCTGCCCACTGTCTACACCAGGCCTCTTTTAAACCTGGCGCTGATTTAAAGCTGATGTCCCACAACTGCCTGCTAACCACTCCCTCAGAATTCTTAAAGCAGTAAATACAATAAATAAATGCTTTAAACAGTTCTACAAAGAACAAAGTGCTTTAAACTTATTTTAAACAGGTTTTTAACAGGTAAAATCTTAGCTCTCTCTCTGCTCCTTCACTCGTCTGCTCCAGCAAACAATGGACCTTGATAGCCATCACTGAGAATGGCAACATTGGCGCTAATTATTGCAAGAGCTGGGAAACGTGCCGCTCACTGGCGAGATTGCATTTCTTAATTTTCCATGCCTCTTGCCGATTACATAATGAGGCCCCCACCCACCATGGATGAGATCCTCATTGTAATACATTTTAATATATTTGAATGTAATTAATGAGACCCACCACATGATACCCCCTTACCTAATATTCCTAATTCGCCAATGTGACATCACATAGATGTTACATTAGATATATGAATTTGTGAATCTTTGCAGTGGATCCTCCCGGAGCGTAAAAGTAAGGGTCTACCCTTATAGGCCTCAGGGGATTATGGGGGATGTCAGAGAGAGAAATGTCAGGGCAATTCCAACCTGGTAGTACCAACCTGACAGTGCCAAACTTGTACAAAGGGGCAGTACCAGATGTGGGCTCTCTGGAGAGCACCATGGAAGGGGTACCCCTTATGTGTGTTGGAGAGGGCAAATGCCTGTGAGAGGCGAAGAGGCCCTTGAAACTATAATGGGGGGAAGAGAGTGGAGAATGCCTCTAAAACTGCGGTGGTGAGGGATCATCCCAATGCCTGGAAGTGGAGGGGTTTGGGGGCAAAATTGAAGAGCCCTGGTGATTGTGAAGTTAGTGGGGTGGGGGGGTGGGGGAGGTGGGAGAGAAGAGAGAGCCCCAATGCCTGCGTAGGCAGGGGGAACTGAGGGGAGAGTCCTGATACCTGTGAAGGCAGGTGGGCGTGGATGCTACAATGATGGCATTGTGATGGGATGGGGAAAATAAATGCTTGTGAGGGCATCCTCCATGTCTGTGGTGGGAGGGGTGGGGGGGGCTGGAATTTGATAGGGTTGTTCTTTAATGATGGCACCTCAACTCTGTGGAGCTGTCAGCATTATCAGGCTCTGCCCAACCAGCGTGATGGTGTAAACCACACCCACTCATTTGTTTTCAGCGTGCCCAAAAATCTGGTCTAGAGACTCAGCTGTGCTTTTGGAGAACGATGCAGCAGTTTTCAGTCAAAGGCTGACACTCTGAAAAACTATGGGAAAATTCCACCCCAAGTTTGGAGTTTTGCAAGGATGAGTTAATTAAATACGGTTAGTACTTTGCCTGTTGTGAAAAGCTGAAGGGACATGCTGTTTGATAGAATCCACCAGTCATTGGAATGCATGGCCTACATATCTGGCATCACATTGGCACTGAAATTCATAGACTACAATACCCTTCTGTGTGCTCATTAGAACGTCTTTTTGACTTGATGGCAGCATCCACACTAATCACATCAGAAGTGGATGGATGCCCAATACACACCCCGAGGAATGTCTGAAATTTGGACCCAATGTTTATTGGTAGTTTGGATATAAAAGTTGACTGCACTGGTTATTTTTGTGCATGATGTATAACTAACTATTCATGCAGACCAGTAAAATACAGATTCAACCTGATTTGCTGACTGAGTTAGTTAGATTTAGTTGGAGGGTTATTGCGGCTGCTCCAATTCTCCTTGGAATCTCTGGGTTCTATAGAGGGACAATCAGTCAGGGATCCCAATATAACATTTAATTGAGTGTCCTCTACTGCAAAGTGTGTTTGGTTGAGAGCTGGGTTGGATTCAGTTATTATTACTCCCACTGTCAAAAATTCCTATCCAACATTTACTTAAGCTTGCAGATCAAGATGCCTATAATAAACCAGTCCACAAGAAATAGTGTGCCTTCACATGTATTTGCATGATTGGGTCTGCTGTCACAACTTAATTCCAAATGCACTAGTCAGTTGCTGGAGAAAAGTACTCTCAAACCCTGTCTACAAACTTGCAGAAGAACTTTGAGATGTGGTTTTGAAGACATATCGAAAAAGTATAGCAGATAGACAAGAAAAGGAATGTGGAGGTGGTGAGAGTGACGCAAGCAGAAAGTCGTTTGATTGATGTTGGCAGAAAAAGGCAAATTAATTGGAGTGTACATGCACTGAGAGTGGATGGAATTCTGAAACAAACTTTGGAAAGATGGATGAAAGGAGAGTGATCAAGGGGAAGAAGAAACATGGACATTTCTGCTCTACCTGAAGAATGAGAGAACGTGTGGAGAATTGAAGAGAGAAGGACAAGGCAAAATGGTTTGAAGAAGGGATATTGAATCAGAATCTGTCTGAGACAGACCACAGATGATGATGATCTATTCTTGACTCGGTTGGATTTGATAAACACACATGTAAAACAAGTGTTCCATTAGTTAATGCCAACAACTCTTGTATTTGTCAGTTAAAAAATCTAGTGAATAAAACTAGAATCATGGAGTCATAGACATTTACATCATGGAAGCAAGCCCTTTGGCCCAACTTGTCCGTGCTGCCTTTTTTTAACAACTAAGCTATTCCCAAATGCCGCACTTGGTCTATGTCCCTTGATAGCCACCTTACTCATGTAATGGTCTAAACACTTTTTAAAAGAATAAATTTACCTAAATCTACCATTACCTTTGGCAGCTTGTTCCAGAAACTCACCACCCTCTATGTGAAAAAAAATTGCCCCACTGGACACTTTTGTATCTCTCCCCTCTCACTTTAAACTTATGCCCTCTAGTTTTAGACTCTCCTATCTTTGGGAAAAGATGTTGACTACCTCCCTCATCTATGCCCCTCATTATTTTATAGATCCCTATAAAATCATCCCTAAGCCTTCTATGCTCCAGAGAAAAAACTTCCAGTCTATCCAACCTCACCTTATAAATCAATCCATCAAGCCCTGATAGCATCCAAGTAAATCTTATCTGCACTCTTTCTAGTTTAATAATATCCTTTCTATAATAGGGTGACCAGAATTGCACACAGTATTCCAAGTGTGGCCTTACCAATGTCTTGTAGAACTTCAACAAGACATCCCAACTCCTGTATTCAATGTTCTGACCAATGAAATCTAGCATGCCAAATGCCTTCTTCACTATTCTGTCCACCTGTGACTCCACTCTCAAGAAGCTATGAACATGTACCGCTAGATCTCTTTGTTCTGTAACTCTCCCCAACGACCTACCATTAACTGAATAAGTCCTGCCCTGGTTCAATCTATCAAAATGCATCACCTCATATTTATCTAAATTAAACTCCCTCTGCCATTTGTCAGCCCACTGGCCCAATTGACCAAGACCCCATTGCAATTCGAGATAACTTTCTTCAGTGTCCACTATGCCACCAATCTTGGTGTCATCTGCAAACTTACTAACCATGCCTCCTAAATTGTCATCCAAAAACATAATATATATGACAAATAACAGTGGACCTGGCATCAATCCCTAAGGCACACCGCTGGTCACAGGCTTCCACTTTGAAAAACAACCATCTACAACCAGCCTCTGTCTTCTGTCATCAAGCCAATGTTGTATCCATTTGGCTATCTCACCCTGTCATGTGCCTCCTTCTTCTCCTTGACCAGGGCCTCAACATCCTGAGTCATCCAGGGTTCCCAACTTCTGCCAGCCTTGCCCTTCACTGTATAAGGAATGGGCTTACCCTGAGCCCTGGTTAACACACTTTCAAAAGCTCCCACTCACCAGACTTCACTTTGCCTGCCAACAGACTCCCCCAATTAACTTTTGAAAGTCCCTGCCTGATACCATCAAAGTTGGCCTTTCCCCAATTTAGAATGTTAACTGTTGTTAAAAGTTGTTCTAGAAAACACTTGTTTTAACATGCTGCTTAACATGTAGCTTTCTTCACCTGAATGCCAAGTTAAATTGAGGCCAATTATGCTGAAGCTGTCTTGTGTTCTGGTCAAGTTACTTCTTGAGTAACACATTCAATTCAAATGATGTATATCTCAAAGCAGTCGATAGAAGTAGTGCCGTGAAGTTGATTACTCCTGTCATGGACTGTGTTACAAGTAAATGTTAGCAAAATTTGGACTCCAGCCTTGAAATGAAGCGTATGACAAAAGATACTACAAATGTATATAAGATACTGACTGGAAGAGAAAATGTTCATTTCAAATTAAATAGTAGTTGCAAGAGCAGAAGACAAATAATTAACTGGCATGGTTGTCCCCCATATTCTTGGCTGCTTCTTATGCCTCTAACTGTCCATCTTCCTCTCAAACAAAGAACAAAGGACAGTACAGCGCAGGAACAGGCTCTTTGGCCCATCAAGCCTATCACAATCACATTGGGCCCTATTTTACCATTGCCTGGGCGCAAAAACCTGGTAAAGTCGGGTGTGAGGCCATTAACGCGATCCACACCCATGTCCGTGCAGATGGCCACTTTACTGAAACTCGGGAATGGCGGCGATTCAACTCGCACCCAATACAGGCATTATGGCGATTTAAATGCATCTGCATTTAATGAGAGGGAGACAGGTAATATGTATCTCAGGTGCAGGGGGGTGCAAATGGCTCTCTGGCGGGGGGTGCAGGTGGATCTCTAGGTGGGGGGGGGAGCTGATGGATCTCTGGTGGGGGGGAGCAGACGGATCTCTGTTGGGGGCATGGGGGGAGCTGGGGGATTCGCTGCCACTCCACGGGCAATCGGTGGGGGGGGTGGGGGGGGGGAGGGGACAGGGGTGGTGATCGGTCTGGGTAGTGGGGGGGTGGATAATGGGGGGCAGTTATGGGTAGTTGGGGGGGGATAAGGGGGACAGTGAAGTGTGTGGGTAGTGGGGGAGTAGGTAAGAGGGACATGATGTGTGTGGGTAGTGGGGGTGTGGATAAAGGGGACAGTGATGTGTGTTGGTGGGGGGTTTGGATAAGGGGAACAGTGATGTGTGTTGGTGGGGGGTTTGGATAAGGGGAACAGTGATGTGTGTTGGTGGGGGGTTTGGATAAGGGGAACAGTGATGTGTGTGGGTGGTGGAGGGGTGGATAAGAGGGACAGTGATGTGTGTGGGTGGTGGAGGGGTGGATAAGGGGGACAGTGGTGTGTGTGGGTGGTGGAGGGGTGGATAAGGGGGACAGTGGTGTGTGTGGGTGGTGGAGGGGTGGATAAGGGGGACAGTGGTGTGTCTGGGTAATGGGGGTGTGGATAAGGGAGACAGTGATGTGTGTGTGTACCATCGCTCCCACTTTTCATTCCCAGGCTGCTTTCTGCCATGCTTTTTCAAATATTTTTCCTACTGCACGTGCACAGTTCAGAGCTCTGATCATTTCAGCTGCACTAAGTCCCGCCACAGCGCGACTGGAACTGGCGATGGCTGAGTGTGTATGGGGTGTCTGAAAGAAGGTTTCTAAGTCGGATCTGCATTACACCCAGATTTGGCATTTAGAATGAAAATGGTAAAATCAGGCCCATTGTCTAGACCAACCATTTGTATCCCTCTTCATGTGTCTATCCAGACAAGTCTTGAATGGCGCTAATGTGTTTGCCTCAACCACCTCACTTGGCAGTGCATTCCAGGCTCCCACTAATCTCTGTGTGAAAAACTTCCCCCACACATCTCCACTGACCCTTTCCCCCCTTACATTGAATTTGTGCCCCCGTGTAATTGTTATTTCTGCCCTGGGAAAAAGTTTCCAACTGTTCACCTATCTATGTCTCTCATACTTTTGTAAACTTCCATCAGGTTGCCCCTCAGCCTTTATCTTTCCAGGGAGAACAATCCTAGTTTATTCAATCTCTCCTTATATCTAATACCCTCTGTACCAGGCAACATCCTGGTAAATCTTTTCTGTACTCCCCCCAAAGCCTCCATGTCTTTCTGCAGTGTGGCAACCAGAATTGGATACAGTATTCTAAGTGTAGCTTAACTGACGTTTTATAAGTGTAACATAATTTGCCAACTTTTATACTCAGTGCCCTGGCCCATGAAGGCAAGCATGCCATATGGTTTCTTTTCCACCTGTGCTGCCATTTTAAGGATCTGTGGACCTGTACTTTCAGATCTTTCTGTTGTTTATGCTCCTGATGGTTCTACCATTTCTTTTATCGTTCCCACCTGAATTGGATTTACTGAAATACATCACATCGCATTTGTCCAAATTAAATTCCATCTGGCATTTGTCCATATTAAATTTCATCTGCCATTTCTCGGCCCAATTTTCCAGCCTATCTATATCCTGCTGTATTCTCTGAAAACCTACGTCACTATCTGCAACTTTGGCAATCTTAGTATCATCCATAAACTTGCTTAGCAGACCAGCTACATTTTCTTCCAAGTCATTTATATATATTACAAACAACAGAGGTCCCAGCACTGATCCCTGTGGAACACTATTAGTTACAGATCTCCATTCAGAAAAGCACTTTTTCACCACTACACTCTGTCGTCTATGGCCAAGCCAGTTCTGAATCCATCTAGTTAGTCCACCCTTAATCCCGTGTGCTTTAGCCTTTTGCACTAGCCTGCCATGAAGGACCTTGTCAAATGCTTTACTAAAGTCCATGCAGACAATAACCACGGCCCTTCTCTCGTCAATCATTTTTGTCACGTCCTTGAAAAACTCAGTTAAGTTAATGAGACGTGACTTCCCTCATACAAAACCATGCTGCCTGCCGCTAATAAGACTATTCAGTTCCAAATGTGTATGGATCCTATCCCTAAGAATCTTCTCGAGCAATTTCACTATCACTGGTGTCAAGCAAACTTATCTATAATTACCAGGTCCACAACATGCTGACAAAGCCCGACTGTACTGAAATTGGACTGTCATCATTAAAGGGTGCCCTGATTCTAACAGAAATATATTTCCCCCAACAATCCACCACAGAGCTCTCAGGGACTCCCCTCCTCATCCCTCCTCTCTGATCCCACTTGATGACATCTTGACAACATTGGGCTGTGGGTTGTTAAATAGCAACAATCTTTGTGTGGCCAGGCAATGTCCCCTGGCACTGCCCACCCACCACCAGCACAGTTGGCACTACTAGGTCAACCTGTGTCAAAGGACAGACCCCACTAGGAGCTTCGTAGGAAAGCGGTGGGGAGGAGGGATGGGGGAGGGGGTTCATTTATATGTGGTGGTGGCTGGGTACTGATGGAGAAGCAGGAGCTGGCAATGGCCATTGTGGGGGGTGGTGGGGAGATAAGTGCTGGTTCCAAATGTGGATAGGGGGAGGGGGCCAATGATCAGGGGGTGGGGGGAGAAGTGGCAACTCACACCAGGGATGGGGCGGGAACCCCTGAGACCTCTGTGATGGGCTGGAGGGGGATTTATTTCTGTAATGATCAGGGGGCCCTTTAGAGATGGCACGTGGATTTCAGTACAGCTGGGATTTGCTGGTGCATTGAGGACCTGCCCTCCTGCCTGACTGTGTGAAACACACCCCATTGATTATTTTTGAACGAGTTTGATAAGATCGGGAGAGAAATCCGACCAGTTTCTCTGGAGAGAAACGACATTGTGACATTTTTTGGTAAGGTTCCCTCACTGTGCAGTCCTGTCCCTGTCATCCTGTGGAGAAGTGTATGTACCATGATGGTGTCCTGTTAATCTGAGATCCCCCACTCTTCTTTGTATCTTTTCTTTATCAGTATGAGAAGGTACGTCTACAACAATTGCAATGATTGATAATTGGAATCATTTGTATGAATATTTGCTGGATCTTTCTGTATGTTTATGTGGAAAAATGATTACTCTGTACTGTACTAGGTTTTGGGATTCGTTGTGTTTTGTGGCAAATGTAAACTGAAAAACTTTGAATAAAAATACTCTTTAAAAAATGATTCTTGTTAATCTTCTGTCAGAGTTCTGTCAGGTGTAGAAGGAGATGTTTCAAGAAAATTGCCAGCAATAAAAACAATTAAAACTGAAAATATAAGAAGCATCCATTGATGTGAATAGGACCTTTGCCCTAATGCTTCATAAAATTACCTCTTTATATGCACAGCCACTCATAAGCTGTTGTGCTAATATTTGTATGTCATTAGCTTACAGTAGGTGACAATTATTCTACACCCACATTCAAAAAACAGTGAAGATTTTTGTAACTTTCCTGCTATTAATTGATCTTCATCATTGCAAACAAGATGGAAGAATAATCCCGCATTCTGAATTTTCTGTTCCTCATTGACACATAGTTATTAGAGTTTTGGAAATTTACTTGCGCAGTACAGTAATTGTTAATCCTAATCAGTGAACAAACCGGAATAAATGTCCATCAATTCCAATGTTGGACACCTGTGCTTTTTAAGGTAGTGGTATATTAATTGGGACTAACATTGAACATCGAATAACAACATGGTTATTGTGAAAGCGTCAATTTCACACTGCCAGCCAAGGTGAATTCCTATCTTTATGTATTTCCTCAAAATTTTATGATTAATATGAATTCTTTTCTGCCTAGAATCAATGTAATGAGATTGAGTTTTGGCAAAAACATCAAATCAGCAACATATATATTAATTTCTCAAAATACATTTGCAAAACATGAAATCAAGACATCTGAGGGGCCATTCTCCCATCCTGCTGCGCTGTTCTTCTGGTGCAGTGGGCCGGGAGATTCAAGCAGCAATTCACATCTCCCAATCTGAGTTTTTTAGTGTGAATGGAACTACATTGAAAATCAGCAGAGCAGACATTATGATGCATTTATATACCTTATCATGTTATTAACGGGTGCGCGACTTGAATCTCTGCCCCCGCTAGCATCTCCCCCATTCCGGTGTGACCTCACGCTGGTGGGATTACAAATGCTCTATAAAAGTCAGAGTTGGTTTGGCATTGTTGAGAAAGACTAAGGGGTTAGGTTTTATGGAGCTGCAGTCCCCCAGCGTGCTGGGAGGTTGGAGACAGGACCTGGAAAATTTCTGCTTCCTGTGGGGAGCTTCCTGGAGAGCAGGAATTGCTGTCCCTAGGTCCAGGGATGTTCCACGTTGTCCCTGTGAGATGGGGTAGGGCCCTTAATGGAGTGCTGGCCAGGTAGCTCTCTGCAGCCACTGCGCTGTTCCTTTGTTCTGGCTGTGGGGTGTGGTGAGGAACTGGACTGAGTGTTGGGGTTTTCAGGGGTGGGGGAGAAGGGGTGGAGTGCATTCTTTGCTGCTTGAGGGCTAATCAGCTCAAGCAGCTGGTGCTCCAAGCAGGGATGCCCAGGTCAACACAGACACTAATACTGCATGTACTCTGTAGTGAATGGGAGTGATAATTAGGAGCCTGTCCCTGCCCCATGTTCCTGACCTGTAACACATGCACTCATGGCAATGGCCACGCCCGCACACCAATTTGCAAACTCCCCCTGTTAGCTGTGTTCATAATGCCAATGGCAGGCAACCTAATCAGGTGACAGCTGACGTCCCAGATTGTGTTGTGTTGCCAACATCGACAAACATAAGAACATAAGGACATAAGAAATAGGAGCAGGAGTAGGCCATCTAGCCCTTCGAGCCTGCCCCGCCATTCAATAAGATCATGGCTGATCTTATTTCCACTTTCCCGCCCTCTCCCCATAACCCTTAATCCCCCCTCTTATCAAAAACCCATCAACCCGCGTCTTAAAAATATTTAGCGAGGCAGCCTCCACCACTTCAACGGGCAGAGAATTCCAGAGATTCACCACCCTTTGAGTGAAGAAGTTCCTCCTCAACTCCGTTCTAAACCACCCCCCCTTTATCTTGAAGCTCTGCCCCCTAGTCCTACTGTCCTTTCTGAGCGGGAAGAGTCTCTCCACCTCTATCCTATCCATCCCATTCATCATCTTATACGTCTCAATGAGATCTCCCCTCATTCTTCTAAACTCTAATGAGTACAAGCCTAGTTTATTCAGCCTCTCCTCATAGCTCAACCCCATCAACTCCGGCATTAGCCTAGTAAACCTCCTCTGCACTCCCTCCAAGGCCAAAATATCCTTGCATAAGTGCGGCGACCAAAACTGCACACAGTACTCCAGCTGCGGCCTCACCAATGCCCTATACAGCCGCAGCAAGACCTTCCTACTTTTATATTCAATCCCCCTCGCTATGAAGGCCAGCATCCCATTTGCCTTCCTGACCACCTGCTGCACCTGCAAGCTGGGTTTTTGCGACTCATGCACAAGGACCCCGAGGTCCCTCTGCACCGTCGCCTGCTGCAGTTTTTCGCCACGTAAGTAACAGTCCTTCCTACCATTATTCCTACCAAAGTGGACAACCTCGCACTTGCCAACATTAAATTCCATTTGCCATTTCCTGGCCCATTCGCCCAGCCTATCTAGATCCTTCTGCAGACTCTCCACACCCTCTGCGCAATTTGCCGTTCCCCCAATCTTGGTGTCATCAGCAAATTTCGACACCCTACACTCGGTTCCCTCCTCCAGATCATCTATATAAATGGATTAAACAGGGTTAGTGGACCCAGTGAGGGATTGTGGAGGGGTGGGGGGTGTGGGGTAGTGGTGCTGGAATAGATGCAAGCAATGACATGAATCTATCAGTCTTTCTCTCTCTCTAATACCCTACTGTGCAGAATGGATCTGGGACTGATTGATTCAGAGCTCCCTGAGCAGCTGAGGAGGAAGTGACTCAGGAGGTGCAGGGTGTGGTGGGGCCGCTGCAGGAGCAGCCAGTGACAGGCTCTTGGGATGGAGAGGAGGGGGCTGCCACTGAAGGCCAGGAAATGGGATAGCAGTCTCCCGAAAGGGTACCCAGGAGAAGGAGGATGCAGAGACAAAGGCAGTACTCAACCAGGCATTCATTTGAGGGGATGTCGGAGGTTACGTGCAGGCACCACCTAGCCAAGGACACGGTCTGGCACTGTGTGAGATGTTTGCACACCTGGCACCTCAGGGGAGAGGCAGCCACCCACTGCCAGTAGAGGCTAGCTTAACAGCGGCACTTAGTTTCGACGTAACATGGTCATTTTAGCCACCCAGTGTGGTGACCTGTGTGAAATCTCTCAGGCCTCCATTCACAGATGTGACAGATACCTTGTTCACCCGGGCAGGCCAATGCACACACTTTGATGCTGGACAGGGTCAGCAAGAGGCCTGGGCTGCAGGCTTCATGGCAATTTCCAGGATGCCCCATCTCCAGGGGGCAGTGGACAGGACACACCCTGCCCTGCGGTCCCCGCGAGGTGAGGGCCAACCATTCAACAACCACGAGGGGTTCCACTCCTTCAATATCCAAATGGCCTGTGATCACCGGATGATCATCAGGCAGGTCTGTGCACGCCACCCAGGGAGTATCCATGACAGCTTTGTGCTGAGTCGGACATCTCTGGCCTCTTTGAAGGCCAGCCCAGGCTGCCGGATTGGTTTGTGGGAGACAAGGGCTACCTGCTAAGGTCATGGCTGATGATGCTACTGCAGAGGATTGAGACCGCGACCGAAGCGGAGGCCAGCTACAATGAGGTCCTTGCAGCCACCCGGCCCATTGTAGAGGGCTTTTAGACCTGCTCAAGATGTGGTTCTGCTGATTGGACCGCTCTGGGGGAGGGCCCTGCCGTAACACCCTGTATGTACTTCACGCATCATCAGCAAGGAGACCAGCTGGAGCACGAGGAGGAGGAAGAGGAAGAGGAGGAGGGGGAGCGGCGACAGGCCGAAGTGGCCATATGAGGAGCTGGAGGATGGAGGGCAGGTGCCCAGCAGGGCAGCAGGGAAGGCCCCGGTAGCAGCCCACTTCACATAGCTGGTGATGTCCAGTGTGGAGGCTGCTCCCAACACCCTTCCACCACAGCCCAGGAGCCACTGCAGCCCGCCACCCCGCACAGCTCAAAGTTAGCCACTCAAACCACAAGACTCCCCACCCTCTCACAGCACCTCCCCCAACCTCAAAAAACATCACAACTGGTTAATGGGCATGGATTGACAATGATAGCAAGTCTTTGGCGAAGATTGGATGATGATGCCGGCTGTTGTGCACATGGGATCCTGCTGCCCCTGGTGCCACTCAAGTCTGACTTCTACCTGTTCTTCGAATGCATGCTGCCGCCCTGGCCCACATAGCGGTAAGGGTTGGGAAACTAATGGGTCCGGCACTAGAGCAGGGGTGGGGGGAGGAGGGTGTATGACAGGGGGTGGTGTGTGACTAAGCGTCTGAGGGATGTTTGGGAAAGTAGGGCAGGTGGTGTGAAACATTTAACCGTGTATTGCACAGTGCAGCCGTCTGCACCTCGATACGTGGGATTGGGGAACACTCAGCTCTGTGGGGGGAGAATAAGAGACACCTTCGTCACAGCTGTGAAGTGAAAACAACATTTCATTGTGCTCTTCACATTTTCCAAAACTTCACCCGAGTAACCTGACTGCTGATCTTCACCCGTGTCCTCTTCGTGAAGGTACAAATTTCTAATCTTGTGTGGCGTACTGCTCCTTCTAGGCACACCCCCAGGATTTACATTGGTGGTGGGGGGGGAGAGGGGGGTGGTGCCCAGCTGTGATCCAGGCCCATGCTTGGAATGCCCTTGGCCCCGACTGACTTGCAGATGGCATTGTTTCAGTGCCACCCAGCTCATCTTGCTGCCCCTGAGCTGCCCTGGTGTGAGGAAAGGGGGAATCGGAAGGTCTCGGTAAGTCCGGAGTCTCCTTGTGGAAGGCCCCGGCATGGGTTCTAGCCCTTCTTCCTCCCTTGTACACTCCATGGGATGCCAGAGTAGCTGGATTGAGCTCCAGAAGCTCCGGCATCACCTGGATGTGTCAGTCCTGGAGGCCCAGATGTGCTTGCCCCTCGGCCTGTGATCTCTCAGCTCTGGCCCTCTGAGACTAGGCCAAACTCTGGAGCCCCTCAGCAGTAGCCCCATGAGACTGGGCTAAATTGTCAAAGCTCACAGCCATGGCCTGCTGTGTCTCCAGAATGCCAGTGAGAGTCCCAGCAGTGTATCTGATCTTCGGGTAAGTGTTCTCCAAGGCAGCCTTCACGGTGCTGGGGCCTCAGCTTTTTACCATTTATATAGATGATCTGGAGGAGGGAACCGAGTGTAGGGTGTCGAAATTTGCTGATGACACCAAGATTGGGGGAACGGCAAATTGTGCGGAGGGTGTGGAGAGTCTGCAGAAGGATCTAGATAGGCTGGGCGAATGGGCCAGGAAATGGCAAATGGAATTTAATGTTGGCAAGTGTGAGGTGGTCCACTTTGGTAGGAAGAATGGTAGGAAGGACTATTACTTACGTGGCGAAAAACTGCAGCAGGCGACGGTGCAGAGGGACCTCGGGGTCCTTGTGCATGAGTCGCAAAAACCCAGCTTGCAGGTGCAGCAGGTGGTCAGGAAGGCGAATGGGATGCTGGCCTTCATAGCGAGGGGGATTGAATATAAAAGTAGGGAGGTCTTGCTGCAGCTGTATAGGGCATTGGTGAGGCCGCAGCTGGAGTACTGTGTGCAGTTTTGGGCGCCGCACCTGCGCAAAGATATTTTGGCCTTGGAGGGAGTGCAGAGGAGGTTTACTATGCTGATTCCAGAGTTGAGGGGGTTGAGCTATGAGGAGAGGCTGAATAAACTGGGCTTGTACTCGTTAGAGTTTAGAAGAATGAGGGGAGATCTCATTGAGACGTATAAGATGATGAATGGGATGGATAGGATAGAGGTGGAGAGACTCTCCCCGCTCAAAAAAGACAGTAGGACTAGGGGGCACAGCCTCAAGATAAAAGGGGGGCGGTTTAGAACGGAGTTGAGGAGGAACTTCTTCACTCAAAGGGTGGTGAATCTCTGGAATTCTCTGCCCGTTGAAGTGGTGGAGGCTGCCTCGCTAAATATTTTTAAGACGCGGGTTGATGGGTTTTTGATAAGAGAGGGGATTAAGGGTTATGGGGAGAGGGCGGGAAAGTGGAACTGAGCAGCGACAGATCAGCCATGATCTTATTGAATGGCGGAGCAGGCTCGAAGGGCTGGATGGCCTACTCCTGCTCCTATTTCTTATGTTCTTATGTTCTTATGACTCATGACATCGCAAAGCAAAAACTGATAGCCAAGTTCCGCACATATAAGGATGGCCTCAACCGGGATCTTAGGTTCATGTCACACTATCTGTAACCTCCATGACTTACCTGGGCTTGAAAAATCTGGCTAACTGTCCTGGCTTGAGACAATTCATACCTCTTTAACCTGTGCTTAATCCTTTCTCCACTCACATTGCCTGTACCTGTAAAAGACTTGATTACCAGTAAAGATTTACATTCCAACCATTATTTTGTTAATTGAGTCTGTGTCTATATATGTCCTCTTTGTGAACACAACTCTGCACTGACCTGATGAAGAAGAAGACTCCAAAAGCTTGTGCTACCAAATAAACCTGTTGGACTTTAACCTGGCGTTGTGAGACTTCTTACTGTGTTTACCCCAATCCAACGCTGGCATCACCACATCATTGTTAAGGAAGTCCAAGTGCAGTCAGTTTGGGCTGTCATGGGCCCGTTAGGTAAATTTCCTTGAGAATAATGTACAGGCAACCTGGTTTAATTAGACGGTGAGCCATCTTCAAAGGTGTTGATTTAGTTAGCTCCACAAGGTACTGTGTCCAGGGGCAATGCAATACTCAAGGCTCTCACTCAATGAGGGTAAATGCTCACAGGCAAGGGGTGTACATGACAGCACGATGCTCTGTATATGGAGTGGGGGGGTAGGGATGGGGAGGCCAGCGATATCCAGGTCAGTGGGGGATCGGGTGGCCAACGAATGTTTTGTGGGGGGTGAATGGGGTTAGCGGCCAGCAGTGACTGTGGGGGTTTGAGGCCAGTGGTGAGGCCAGCAATGTTCATGGGGGAATGAGAAACCTGCAATTTCAATGCTGGAAGGATTTGCTTAGTGATCTCCCAGAGATGTGCGCTTGCCCAGGCGCCCGCTCAGCGCGCTGATTGAAGCCTTTCCAGCAGGAATAGGCTCCAGAGCTTTTCCGAATAATTCAAACCAGTGACCTCTGCAGTGCACAGAGTGTGGGAGATTCATTTTGAAACTCCCCTGTTGAAAAAAGCAGCCTGATTTACTCGTTTCCGCGCAAATTCAACACTTAGAATTTTTTTGGAAGAATCGCCTTCCAAAACATTTGTTTCTAAATATGAGGGGTTTCTTTACCAAAGCAAAAGCATATTGACTGTGAAACTTCAACTCCACTCAATACCATCTTCAAGTTCAGAGACAGGGAAACTGGCAGCAATGCAAAGCCTGCTTGTTATTCATTTTTATCTCTTCATTGAAAAAGGAATTGGATGAGGTGTAGAATCAGATGAACCAATCTGTTGCTGCCATTGAAGATAAAAAATGATCCCTGATAGTTCCAAATTAAAGAATGTAATGGTGAATCAGTTATGGATGTCAGTGTTGTAGTAAAGGAGTGAAATCTGCAGAAAATCTATTTGTAATAAATGGAGTAGATGTCTCAAAGAATAAGTTTTTGAATTAAATATAGAATTCTGGATCAATACTTTCCTCCAGTTGCTCATCAAAGCTAACAAAATGGTATGAATACAAATCACATTTTCCTAGTTCTTATTCACACTAACCCTTCCACTCACATTGTTAACCAGTAGAAAACATTCTCAAATGTGTATGAACAATTCATTTCTACAGTATAGCTGGCCTGATCCAAGCTTGGAACTGATTTCAATTTTTATCATGATATCAGAGGATTTACTTCACTGAAAACTAATGATTTTGAATTAGTCTCACAGGGATCTTATGGTCTTCGATGTAGAAAAATGGTACATTGCATTGCCCTAACTGCCCTGACCATATCAAGCCACCATCCTTCTAATTTTCTCCCTCCCCTCCGCATGATATAGTCTCAAAACATTAACTCTGTTTCTCACGCCACAGATGCTGCCAGACTTGCTGAGTTTAGAATCATAGAATCCCCACAGTGCAGAAAGAGATCATTTGGCCCATTGAGCCTGAAACAACCTCAATCCCTCCCAGGCCCTACTCTTGCAACCCCACGTATTTGCCCTCCTAATCACTAATCACTAATCACAAAGCTGCACATCTTCGGACTGCGGGAGGAAACTGGAGCACCTGGGGGAAACCTTCACAAACGTGCAAAAAACATGCAAATACCACACAGAGACTGGAATTGAACCTGGGTCCCTGGCACTGAGAGGTAGCTGCGCTAACCACCATGCCACCATGCTGCCCAGCATTTTCTGTTTCTATTTCGGTTTAACATTGGTGGTGGGGAAACTTTTAGAATCAATAATCTGGGAGAAAATTAACAGCCACCTGGACAAGCATGGATTTGACAAGGACAAATCATGTTAGTCTAACTAACTTGATTAAGTTTTTTGGTAAGGTAACAGAGAAAGCAGTTGAAGACAAGGCAACTGATATTGTGAATATGGACTATTATGAATTCAATTAATCATGCCTGTGGGTGTCTGAGGGCATTGGTACATTTTCAGGTACAGCATGTTCCAATGCTGCTTGCTTGGTTTCTGCCTGTGACAAGGATGGGACATACTGTGAAACTATTTTAAAAAAATTATAACTTTAAAAGGGATGCAAGAAAGACCCCGGGGTGCTTGTGCACAAATGTATGAAGGTGATAGGACAGGTTAACAAAGCTGTCAGCGAAGCATATAAGATCCAAGCTTTATAATTGGAGGCTTAGGGTGAGATCTTACCGGTGGTTCACACCCCACTCCCACTGCAGTGAGAATGGAGAACCTGGAGCACAGCAAAATCTCCGGACACTGCAGCAGGACCAGAAAATCCCATAGCATGAACAGGGGTAAAATTCCATCCTTAGAGTACAAAAGTCAGGAAGTTATACTACGCATGTGTCCAATTTTGGCATTCATCAAAGAAGAGATTTACTAGGATGACTTCAGGTATGAGTGATTAGTTAAATGGATACTGATAGGCTGGGATTGTTCTCCTGAGAGCAAAGGAGGGTATGGGGAAATTTGATACAAGGATTTAAAATTATGATGTGTTTAGATAGGGTAAATGATGAGAAACCGTATCCATTGGCTGAAGGGTTGATAATAGGAAAGCCCGATTTAAGGTGATTGACAATTAGACCGGAGGCAACTTAAGGAAAAATTGTTTTGTGTAAAATGTTGTTAGGATTTTGAGCGCACTGTCTGATTGAGTGGTGGTTCAGCAGTTGCTTTCAAAAACGAAATCGATATATATTTAAAGGAGAAATGAGCTGGGATCTGGTGGAAATGTGGAAGAGTGGAACTAGCTGAATTATTCTTTGAAAGAGCAGGCACAGGCTCAAAGGGCCAAATAGCCTCCTTCTGCACGGCATTCTGATCCTCTGATTCAAAAAATGTTGCTGCTGCATTATCACAATCAGCAAATTTTGAAACAATTAATTATATCCAATGTTCTACATAGACGCCCCAAAGAAAATATGTCAAGGAGGTATAGAGAGGCTTGTCTTCCCTTTATTGGTTCTAAATAAAATTAATTTGGCTGGTCACAACTCAGTTCCCACTGGATTGGGGTTCATGGTACAAAAGAACACTACTTGAGACGTTTTCACTAAAAGAAGCCACATGGGTAGCTGTTGTTGGAAATATAGATGTCAATGTGGGTCTACAGTACGGTGCCACAGATATGTTTGTCAGTTGTCGATGTTGGCACAATGCAAATAAGCAATAAATCTGCTTTTTTCTATTTTACCTCTCCCCTCCGGTGCTGCCAAATGTTAACAATAAGTATATTAATGGTTAATTAAAAGTTTTCTCACCTTCACAGCTATTGGTTTGCCTTTGTGAATGGAGAGTTAAGAAAGAAAGTACTTCACTGGCTCATTTTAATCATAGATTCAAGTCGGTCACTATATATTGTCATTGCTGCTTATAACACAAATGACCTGATCGTCATTACAGAGATGTGGCTATAAGGTGACAAAGGCTGAAATGTAAATATTCAAGGGTATTTGGCACTTTGGAAGAACGGTAAGCTAGGAAAAGGTGCTGTGGTAACTCTGTTCATTAACAATGACATTACAGCAGTGAGAGTTGACCTTACTTTAGTTCAGAAGGTCAAAATGTGAGGGAGGACAAACCAGTGAGCAGGTTATTTTAGGGACAAAAACAGAAAGTTCTGCAAAATCACTGCAGGTCTGGCAGTATCTGTGGAGAGAGAAACAGAGTTAATGTTTCAAATCTAATATGACTCTTCTTCGGAATTGCCTACTCTAGGCATGGAAATGTGCAATAAGGCAGGACTAATTGATTACCTCATATTTGAAGGAGGTTCTATGATCATACCATGATTGAATTTTACATCAGTTTAAGTGAGTGAAGAATGTGTCTAAGATGATTTTTTAAAAACTTAAATAAAGGCAATTACAAGGGTACTGTGACAGAGTTGGCTAAAGTGAACTGGGAAATGAGGTTGAGGGGTACGTCAGCAGAGATGCAGTGGCAGACATTTAAGGTTATATTCTACTCAAAAAGTAAGAAAGAGGGGCTCACAGAGAAGGACGCATCATCTGTGGCTAACTAAGTCAGTTAAGGATAGTATCAAATTAAAAAAAATGTACACTTCTGCAAAGATTAGTGGGAGAACAGAAGATTGGACAGAATTTAAGAACCAGCAAAGAATGAATTTTAGAAAATGAGGATGACAGTAAAAAATAACAAGGAGAGAGAAATTAGAGTATGAGGGAAATGTGGCCAAAAATATAAAGCAGATACTAAGAGCTTTTACAAACATTTAAAAAGGAAAATGGTAACCACCAGGAGTGTTGGTCCTCTGGAAAGTGAGGTTTGGGAATTAATTATGGGAAATAAGGAAATTACAGAAACATTGAACAGATATTTTATTCCTGTCCTCACTGTAGAAGATACAAATTGCATCCTAGAAATTCCAACAAATGAAAAAGTGAAAGAGCAGGAGGAACATTTAAAATGTTACAATCACCAGGGAAAGGGTACTGATAAAACTTTTAGAACAAAGGCCTGACATTCCCAGGAATCTGATGGCCTGCATCCTAGGGTCTGAAAGGAAGTGTTCCTTGAAATTGCTGTTGTATTGTTTATAATCTTTCAAAATGCCCTAGATTTTGAAATGCACATCAGATTGGAAAATGGTAAATGCAATCCCTTCATTCAAGAAAGGAGGGCGGCAGAATGCAGGAAACTGCAGGCCAGTTAGCTTAACACCTATTATCAGGAAAATAATAGAAGCCATCATTAAGGAGGTGATAGCAGGAGACTCAGAAAACATTAAGACAACAAAGCAGAGTCAACAGTCAACATTGTTTTGTGAAAGTGAAGTCACGTTTGACTGATTTATTAGAGTTAATTGAGGAAAAAACAAACAACATGGATAATGAAGAATATGTGGTGCATTTGGATTTGGATTTCCTAAAGGCATTTGATGGGGGTGTTACATCAAATAAAAGGTTCTTAGTATAGGGGTAACATATTTACATGGATAGAGGATTGATTAGCTAACAAAATGCAGGAAGTGGGGGTAAATGACTCATTTTTGAGTTGGCAAGCTATTACTATGGAGTGTCATAGGGATTGGAGATGGAGCCTTAACTATTCACATTCTATATCAATGATTTGGATGAAAGGACCAAATGTATTATGCCAAATTTGCTGATAGGATGGAGGGTAGATGGAAAGATATAGAATAAGTCAGGAAGGATAGTAAGGACACATGAGATGGGATTCTCCCAAAAAAATTCTAAGTGCCAAATTCGAAGATACTAAGCAGATACTGAGAGTTTCTATAAACATTTAAAAAGGAAAATAGTAACCACCAGGAGTCCTCTAGAACATGAGGCTTGGGAATTAGTATTGGGAAATGAAGAAATGACAGAAACATTGAACAGATATTTTATTTCTGTCCTCACTGTAGAAGACACTGGCAAAAACTGGAGTAAATCCCATCGGTTTCTTCAGCAGGACTTTCAAAATGAATCTCCCACACTCCGTGCACTGTAGAGTGCACGAGCATGAATCTTATTAAAAATCAGGGGGAGGGGCCTATTCCTGCTGGAGAGGCCGGCAGCATTGTGCTGAGCGGGCCACTGCGCATGCACCAATCTGTCAGTGCCGAGATTGGCGCACGCCTAGTCAGCCCGCACTGCTGGCCTCCCGATCGCTGGCCAGTACGATCGCTGACAAACCTCATGACCCTGCGTCACTGGCTGTGCAACCCCCCACCATCCAATTACTGGCCTCCTGGACCAGCTCCGACTCCCCCACAATCGTCAGTCCCGATCTCTCTCCTTCCTCTCGCTGGCCTCTGTCAGCACAAAGTACAGAGGGCAACAGCACTTCCCAACCCCACCGATTGTACACCCCCAGAGGCCCCGCCCCTTTTAGGTCAAGCCCCTCTGGTCTTGCCCCTTGGCATTGCCTGATGGACAGTGCCAAGATGCTCCCTGGGCCTTGGCACTTTGTCCTTGCACCATGCCAGAAGACCAGGCTGGCACTGCCAAGCTGGAAATGCCCAGGGGACACGCCACCCCTTGCCCCCGACCTCCTGGATGGCCTCAATGGCCTCCCTTCACTCCAGCAGGATCAGACTGCCAGGTGCCCACTAGTGGCCACTATTGTAAATCCTGTTGGAGTGAAACATGCTTGGTGGGGATGGAGAACTAGCAGGCCCAAAGACTTCAGTCCTGGGCCCACAAATGAAATGCTGATCTCCATCTACATAATTTATTCAGCTCCGCGTTGATTTCTGGTGCGGAGCTGACGGCACTGGAAATCCGGAAGTTCGCAGAGGCCATGGCACCCAGTGGGAATCCCACTACACTGCCTCCCGTTGAGTCTCCTGGCCGTTGAATTGCCCCATGGGGTCTGCATCGATATATTAAGTGGACGGGCAAACAATTAGCACATGGAATACATCTATGTACCAGGACACACAGGTCCTTCTGTACTGCAGTCTTCTGCAAACTCTCTCTGTTTAAATAGTATGCTGTTTCTTTATTCTTCTCACTTTGGTGATCACAGAGGGATCTGGGTGTCCTGATACATAAGTCACAAAAAGTTAGCTATTCAGGTACAGCAAGTGATTAGGAGTGCTATTGGAATGTTGTTGTTTAATACAAAAGGAATGGAATATAAAAATAAGTAAATTCTGTGACAGTTGTACATGGCATTGCTGAGACTATGTCTGGATGCTTGTGCACAGTTTTGGTCTCCTTAGTTAAGAAAATATATAATTGCATCAGAAATAGGTTCACTCAGCTAGTTCCTGAGATAAAGGGGTTATCTAAGAGGAAAGGTCAAAAATGTTGGGTCTGTATCCAATGGAGTTTAGACAAAAGAAAGGTGATCTTACTGAAGGGCAAATTACACTGAGGGAACTTGACAGAATAAATGCTAAGGAAATGTTTCCCCTTGCAGGAGCGACTAAAACTAGAGAGTACAGTTTAAAAATAAGGGATGTCCCATTTGAGATGGAAATGAGTTTTTTTTTCATAGGGCTGTTTGTCTGTGACATTGTCCTCCCCAGGGAGCAGTGCCAGGGGCCCAGGTTCGATTCCCGGCTTGTGCCATTGTCTATGCGGAGCCTACACGTCCTCCCCTTGTCTGTGTGACTTTCCTACAGGTGCTCTGGTTTTCTTCCACAGTCCAAAGACCTGCTGGTTAAGTGCATTAGCCATGCTAAATTTTCCCTCAGTGTACCCAAACAGGCACTGGAGTCTGGTGACTAGGGGCTTTTCACAGTAACTTCATTGCAGTGTTAATGTAAACCTACTTGTGACACTAATAAATCAACTTAAACAGTGAAGGTAGGGCCATTGAATAATTTTTAGATTGAGTCAGATAGATTCTGAGGAGTAAATGGGTTTAGAGGGTAGATAGGAAAGTGGAGCTGAAGCCACAATCAAAGTGGAACTGATCCTACCAAGTTGTGGGGCAGCTCAAATGGGCGCATACCTTCTCCAGCTGCTATTGCATCTTTTTGTTTGTATGTTCGTACAATGAAATCCATCAACATGACCTTGGTAGCAAAACTTTAAAAAAGTATATTAAAAAGTTAAGGGCTGGACTGTTGGCTGGAACTAAAGAAGCACTTGTATTTATTTAATGCCCTGTCATATCATTGAAACTCTTCAGGGTACATAGTACAGTGAGCACCTTAAGCAAATACAGTAATGATCTTGGTGAAGGAAGTCTTCCCGTTCTTCTTTTGAATATCATTATGGGATTTAAAATAGTGTCTGAAGAGGATGGATGAATCCTTAGTTCAACATCTCAGAATCCCTACTGTGCAGAAAAGATCATTCGACCCATCGAGTCTGCACCAACTCTCTGACAGAGCATCTTACCCAGGCCATCTCCCCCTCCCTATCCCTGTCACCAATTTACAATAGTCAACCCATCTAATCTACACAGCCTGGGGACATTAAGGGGCAATTTAGCATGGCCAATCGACCTAATCTGCACACCTTTGGGCATCTGTGGGAGGAAACCAGAACACTCGGAGAAAACCCGTGGAGACATGGGAAGAATGTCCAAACTCCACACAGACTATCACCGAAGGCCAGAATTGAACCCGGGTCCCTGGAGCTGAGAGGCAGCAGTGCTAACCACTGTGCCAATGTGCCACCCATTAAATAAAAGATCATTGGTGTCATCTAATCCATAGGCTGGCAAAATGTTGCCAAAATTGCAGTTGGGTTTCTATATTGACATCCTAGTATGAGGCTTGAACACACAGCTGCCCAATTTGAGACACAAGGGTGTTACCTACAGAGCTAAGTTTGCTTTTTCGCCGATGACCGTTCATGATTATACTGTAATTGTGCTTTTTGGTTTCTACACTGCCCATCTTCTGCCTCCTTCCTCCAACAAAACCAAATAGTGACATGACTTGCTGAAGATTTATTATTCCTACATGAGAACTTGAGAAAATTTGCTTCCTTGGTGAGATATGTTCCAATTGTGTATCTGAAAGTCAGTTTAGACCTTACAGTAAGGTTGCAATAATATAGATATCTGAAAACCGTTATAACACACTAAGGTCAGATTAACACAGCCATCTGCAAACTGCTACATCTGTGTTGACACCTCTGTGGGTGTTTAGTAAAATGAGACTGAAATTCATTTTTTGGAAGGGGTGTCATTTTAATGACAATCATTTTGATAAAACACCATTGTTTACAGATGCAGTTTATCCACCTGCTTTTTCGCTGGGTGGTATCACTGGATCACAAGCAGTGATTGGTGATAATTACAGGCTGTGGATATGGGATGTTTGCCCAGAAAAGCATCCGCAGTTTATAAACTGGGAAGTATTACAAGGATATTGGAGGCGTCAGATCACCACTGAGATAACAGCTGCCAAAAGCATTGAAGTAAGTGAATTTCCAATGTAGCTTGCAGTACAAAAGAGAGAGGCTTGAAGAAGCGTCTATTCGCAGGGTTCTAATCAATTATGCAAGGAAAACAGAACGCTTCCTCGCCTCAGTGGAAGAGAAACTAGCTGTTACATGATGGCATCAGCCTGGGTTCTTTTACTTGGCTATTGAATTTGTGAAGAGTGTCAGTTTAAGAGTATAGAATGTGCCGCTGGGGAGGAGATGAGCCTCCATTTCCATGAGCAAATGAGCTATTTTGTAACCACGGTCATTTTCACAGGGAGAATTGTGTGGCTGATCAGAACAGGCACATGAATCATCTTCTCTTTGATTGAATGTCACACATTAAATTGATGGGGAAGGAAACAGGAGGGAGAGGCAATACCAGTTTGAGGTAGGGGAGGAGGATTTGTGGTAAAAGATCAAAAATGCACAACTAATTTCAAAAGCCATGGTACGGTTTATCCAGCTTGTTTTTGGCAGAGATACAAAAATGCATTATTGCAGCTTATGTGTTGCAGGCCAGTTATAGGGTGATTGTTGTCGGGTCACATTGACCTACCCAGGACCTATTGCAATGCAGCATGCAAACCTCAGCCTCTGGCAAGTTGGAGCATGGGTCTGGAGGGAAACCCTCAGTCTGAGTCCTGGAGTCGGAGAGAAAATACCTGTTGTCAGTATTGAACTTGTACATTGTTTTGCTGCTGTTGCTGTTTAATAAATCACCGATTTAAAGCTTCTTTGTCATATTACCTCGTGCTGCAGCACAGCCAAAGAGAGTTGATGCTTTAATGAGTGAAAGTGAAATTTCTTGGGGTTTCTGCGAGTTGTCTATACACATACTCTGTTGCAAGGCAGGAGGACTCCATTAGAAAACCCAGTTGTACTAGGCCTCTGCTGTTTCCAGGACATTCTTATTTGCCTTCCATATGCTCCTACCAAGGCAAATTACTGGAAAGGCAGTGATGCCATTGGGGCTCTCAATGCCAGGTCTCCCATGCCTTTAGTGCAATTGGAACCGCAGTTATCAATAAGAGGTGATGTGGCAGGAACTAAAAATTCTGGTTGCTGCTGGGGTAAAATGACAGCAGGAAAGTGTGCTCCTAACTGTCACGCTGAGTTATAACTCCTGTGAGAGGCCGGTGTGAAACCTGTTAATAGGATGCAGATGAAGGCCTTACTGGAAATGCCCCCCCCACCCCCCCAACTTAATTATCTGTGCTGTCAGCGGGTTTTCACCCTGGTTCGGAACACGTCTGGTGCGCACATGTCGGGAAATTCCAAAGGGTTTGACACCTGAGTGGAAGTACCAGGTTGTCCAACAGCTGCTCCTTCTCCTCTTCGGGTGCCCCAAGGCCCCTGCTGGACTCCTTGAGGGGGAAAAGGGGACCTGGATGAGGTGTTCCAAACCCCTCACCCATGGATACAGCAATGGAATGCAGATCTGTGCACATCTGCAACAGAAAATGGCCATTTTCCTGGACAGTTTCTCCGTGATGTCAGACATCCTCCCCTTGGAGAACTTTATCAGAGAACAAGTGGTCGGACTGCTCCATCTCACGTGCCACTCTGTTGAGGGCCACTAACAGCTCTGCCTGACATTTCCCACCTCCTGCAACTTCCTCAGCATCTCGTGCAAAGCCCATTCCAAAAGCTTGTCATTGGACTTGGACATCTCCAGATGCTTCTTCCCTGGCCGTCCTCTGAGTATCGGTAAGTTTGACTGACCTTGCCTCCTCCCACTAATGGACAGGTGTCTGTGTGGTGAATGACCAGAATGTAAGACTTGACCCTCTGTGTCACTGCACTGGAGGAGCGTAAGGTGACTGCTGTAACGTCTACAGTTGCACTTTCTTCCTTCTCCCCAATGTCCTCGGTCCTCTGTGGGTTGGAGGACAGAGGATTGAGTTAACAGCAACTGGGTTTCATGTATCTTTCTCATGATTCCAGTCTTACAAATAACCCCCTGGATTGTGTGTCAGACGATTGATGCACTGTAGGTTGTCCAGAAGGGTTCTGAGATAGTACCCTCCAGAGCGATAAGCCCATGCAGAGCGAAGGATAACGCTAACAGAGGCATGTCAATGACAATCATTGCTGGTACCCTCAAGGCCTAATCCTGTCTTCCCCTGCCCTGAAAGCATCTGAGCTCTCTGAGTGGAAGGGTCAGGGAGCCACAGTGCCCTCTCCATCAACAGACTAGGTGGACTGCAGGGGAGCTATAAAGCATCACCTTTTCATGTTGAGTAGTTATTTTATGCATGGCTCGCACAGTTGATGCCGTTGCCAAAGAGGCCAATGTCTTTGGGCCATTCAGTGAGGTGAGTATGAGCAGCTGAGGGTTCACTTACATTGGTGCAGCAGAGGAGGTCACCCATTCCAGCATTGTGGTACAGTCCTCTGGTGGAAGCCAATGGGCACTCACTACCCTGGAGACTTCCTCCCATGCAGGGTTGGTTTAAGGGTTCAGTTTCTTCCTTTCATCCTTTGGATATTGGATGCCCCTCTTGGCCCCCACTGCATTGAGTAGGACTTTGAGAGAAGCATCACTAAATTTGGGGGCCAGAGTTCACAGTGGCCAGTGGGTCCTCTCCTACTTCAATGTTGGGTAACTTGATGTATGGGTGCCATTTAGGTATGTAAGCCAGATATGATGACGCACCAACCAGCCTGCCAGCTACATAAAACATCAGGAAACTCCTAACTGCATCAATAATTAGGTTGGCATTACATGAATTCCTACCAGCAAGGGCAGTCACTCTGACCTCACCTTTGGAGTTTAGCTCTTTTGTCCAGATTTGAACCAGAGGTAAAGAGGTCAGGAACTATGTGGCCTTGGCCGAACTCAAATTGAGCATCCGTGTGTAGACTATTGCTGAGAAAGTGCTGTTTGATAAGGCCATTGATAACCCCCTCCATCACTTTACTGATAAACGAGAGTAGACTGATGGGATGATAATTGATCGGGTTGGATTTATCCTGTGTGTTGTGTACAGGACATCCCTGGACACTTTTCCACATTGCCAGGTAGATATCAGTCTTTCACAGGTTCCTGGATATTACCTTCCCTCTCCTATGGTTGTCAGATGGCTTGCAGGAACTGAATGCCGCAACTCACCAGCTGAGGTTCTAGAAAGATTATTAAAAATGAGAGACTCAATTTTAAATCTGGACTCATTTTGGCCATGGGTGAGTTAGAATCTCACCTACCACTCCAGAAATGAGGCCAGATGTATGCTACCTCCCATTTTTAACATGGTACCCATCTTTCCACCCTTTCTGAGCTGAGATAGGTGAAAAATCATTTGACCGGAAGCTGCTCACCAACACAGGTAAGGCTTGGAAAAAAGGTAGACAGAGAGCTCCAGAAAAGTAGAAGAAATGGATCCATTTTGGCCTCCTTTGGTTTGAAGATCTTTTCCCTACGACCTCAATTTAGCTGCTGGGGGAAATAGACCCTGTTAGTGTCTATTTCCCCCAGTGTCCTGGCTGCAGTGGACAAGGCTCTAATTTGAAAGGTCTTATAGTTAACCATCAGCAGCTCAGAGAGCGTGAGTAACCCAAGAGATTTTGATTGCTCAATCCCCCAACTTCTCTCATGCAGATAGGAATAAAATCACCACTCTGGTTTTAAAAAAAACAGTTCTATTGTGATTCTAGCTTCTTACCTGTATGTCCTCATAACAACCAAAAACATAACTTATTGTTGTCATTGCAGTGTGGACACACACAACCTCCAAACATTATATCAGGAGAATGTGCGCTGAGAGAATGACACACTAGCACACAGAAAGCCTTGCCGCACTATTCACTCGCTGCTTCTGTTTTAAAGTCTTCCCAAATGCCAAATTCGTGGGACTTCAGTGCAACCTGAATTTTCCATACTCATGTGAAAATGTCCAACTAGGATTGCTTTGGAGTTCTGATTATACTGCTCATACCCATAAGGTAACATTCTCCTACTGCATGCCTCGTTGCATAGTGAGTAGGGTGGATTACACAATGCTTAGAGCTCACTGAAGAATTGCTGAAAATGACTTAAACATTAAAAACAGTGCACGGCTGGGATGCATTTGTTGAGTGATCGATATTTTTGTTGATAACCAGACATGGTATACATATATTACATATGTAACAATTGATTTTACAGGTTATTCCTTCAATGACCTAAGAGTTTTCCCTAAGCCAAGCTGTTTTCAAATTATGTATTACATATAAACGTGCGGGAAATCCTGAAAGTGGCATTTTCAGGAGATCGGGAAATCCTGAAAGTGGCATTTTCAGGAGATCAGCAGCAGCACTATAAAATCTGACAAATGATTCCACCCTAGAACTTGTCATGTTCAGTACAAAACAGGAATCAATGCAAAAGACTTAAAGTGATTCCTACATTGTGGCACATACTGTTCCCCTCTCGATAGCCAGTTGTTGAAGGATGGAACTACATCCAACCTTTACACGCTTTTATGTTAATCTACAGTCTTACACTTCACAGGCACACAGATCCACAACCCACAGTTTTAGTCTATGAATAGAATGTTATGGCCCGGTCATGGAAGGGGCGGGACTGAAAAATGCAGTGAGCCAATTAAAATTCCATTAACTTTGGCAGGACTGGAAGATCCCACCAGTGAGAGGAATATAAAATATCACTCTAAGTCTATTTAAAGGGGTTCAACCACATCGCCACTTAATGCCCACCACCTACATACAATTAAAGACAATTGTTATGGAGCCAACACGTTTCCTTCTCTCTCTCTCTTCAGATAAAAAATGAAGTTAATATACACAACCAAAATTTCAAAACGAATTCAATCCAAAATATAAATATTCTATATGAACAACTACATTACGAAATGCCTCTTCGCTAGGACCCCTAACATATTCTTCATATATGCATTTCTTTTTGTCCAACAGTCAGAACGTTGATAGCTTGCATTCAGCCATTTAATTTTAGAGAGTTCCTTTCCAGCAATTGTTTGAAGCCAGCTAGGCCAATCTGCAGCCTTTTCTCATTCACTTTTTGCAACATGTGCATTATTCCACAGTGAGCAATTATACGACTCCAGTATGCCCATTCGTACTTAAAATGTTTGACAAATAGTAACACATGTCACTGACTCCAAAACAACCGGTATTTCAGCAGCTGAAATACTTTTAAAAACTCTTTTCAAATGTCTTAATTTTCTACGTTGTGGAACATTACCCATTTGCAGCCATAGGAATTAGTATGAAAGCAGGTGCACTCGAATGCCCATCAGCAAGATTAGCATATAACACCATGCTGGAAAGGACTTATTTCAGATTCTTTGGATCACCTCAGGATAGAATCTTAAGTACACGTTTCTGCTGATTTAATTTTTTTAAATCTTTGATTTTTCCTGAATGCATTACCTGTTTTTAGTTGTTTCATCATAGAATTGACTCCAACACGTCAAAACTGGCATCTTGTCCAAACAAAATATTTAAAAAGATTTTCATGATTAATCCACCTGTGGGAGAATCCACTTTAACATCTGTATCACTTGCTCACTCTTCAAAATCTCCCTTCACTTTAGCCTTATAAGTGCAACCTGCAAGGATTTTTTCAGTTCTGTTCCACCCATGACAAAGCTGCTTGCCCCTACTCTAATATTATTTCAGAATTCATTTCAAATCCTCTCCAACTATCTAATTCTTTTTCTTTTGTTGCCTCTCTTATTATTTTATCCACAAGGTTATTGATAAACAAAGAAACTTCATGATCATGATGCTTTCTGTTTCTGGTTCTGATTTGAGACTTCTGTAGATGTTCATTGTATAATCTTTGCAAGCTGTGGCTTCTACTTGTACTTTTATGTCTGGGACAACCACTGTGAGATCTCCCTCTTACATTATGGGAGGATCTTCCTCTACTCTAGGGTTGTTTTCTGATACAAGTCACTTCCACACTCATTATCAGTCCTTGCACTGTGCTTTCTTACTCTTCATTTTCTCATTCCATTCTACCAGTTCCTGGCACTCACTTCTTGGCCATCGTTCTGAACATTCAACTGATATTTAAACTCATCCATAAGTTTTTCTGTATGTTCTTATTGTTGCATCCAACCATTCACTTAGGAATATATCACCTGAACACTTACCCTGGGCAATTGGCTTTTGGAAGTGTTTATTCATTGTGTCATGTTCGCTTACAACCATTATCCAGCCCTTAATCTACCATATTATGTTTCTCAGGATCTTCAGTACAAAACACGTGAGCATGTGAGCTCCAAGGAGTTTTGCTTACTTTAATCACTTTCTCAGAGTCTGGGATTTTATAATTAATTCCAATTAATCATAAGGAATAAACCTTGGCTGTTTAATTGCCATGGTTGATGTATGTTTGTCATGTTTTATCATCATGACTTATTAGCCTTTCCATTCCCTATGACTCTCCATTTCATAACATACCAAGAGTGGCATTTTCCAGCCACACTCAGCCCAAATCCCAGAAAATCCCGCCCGAGGTCAATGGACTTTTGCATGGTCCATCCCATGACAACTACAATTCCCGTGGCAGGTGGGCTGGGAAAATGCCCCACCCAAATCTCCTGAATTTAATCTTTTCTCTGCTGGCCTTATATTATAGTCTTGGAACAGTTTAGATTCTTTCAGCCGTGAGGAAAGCCCGTCTTTCTTTATGTAAGGCATTCAAAGGGTACAGGAAAAAATTGAAATAATTAAAGTTCTTTCAAGAGCAGAATGACTGGAAAGCACTAAAAGCATTTGGGATTTCACTGAAGGACAAACTGATCATCACTATACCCTTCAACTATATTCATTTTATGAACAGACATTTGTTTACCTGTGGCCTGGTTGACCAGTATTTCGTCACTGTATATCCATGACTATGACGTTCATATTTCTACACACGTCTCTGGACTCATTAATGACAAATTTCTGACCATTATTGGAAGCAACTTCACTAGTGACTTAAATTTTGTCTCTATTCATTTGTCCATAGTTTTGTCTATAATAATTGTTTTACTAAATATTATGCAGAAAGACTAAATCTGGTCAACAGGTCTACAAAACATGGAATGATCCATGGAAACTACCTCATTAAAGACGCTTTTTAAAGGAAGGCTTTCAATAGGTCATGACAGTGCCCGCCGATATTTTTTTACTGAATTCACACCTCTCATTAATCTTTTCTATTAACTTAGTATACTCCTTACCAACTGTGCCTGAATCATTGAGTAGGATTTTAATCTTTGCCAAGAGGGATGACTGTTTGCTTTTATTCCCCTTCTCTGACTCTGACCCTTTTGCCTTTAATTAGCATGCCGTTAATACTGACCCAACACTCTGCTGGGAGATATCGTGATGACCTTTAACATGGGAGCAGTATGGTAAATTTGTAATTTCGTTAAGGTGTCTACACAACCTACAAGTCTGTGGGAATGCTTGCAAAGGATTTTAAGAGTTTACATCAATTGTAAAGGGATCAGTTGTAATTTTTTTGGATAGTAAGAAATATTGGTCCATGTGACCTGGTGAGCCTTGAGCTGGAAGCAGTGCCAACTGGAAGGAAATTGACATGTGAAAATTCTGTGGCTAGCAGACCCAAAGGAAATCTGGGGGCAGAAGACAATTGGCACAGGGGTGCAGGAGTTCTTCAAGCTACTGTGTGGGAAAGCTGAAGAGGTCTAAAACCTGAATACTGCATGACTAGCCCAGAGACATTAAAGTGCTGGGTGATTTACCAGAAGGAGCCAAATTGTGAACAGTGTTAGTTGTTGGTCGATGAAAAGGAATTTTGGAAATCTATGCTGTCAGTGCAGTCATTGCCTGAGGAAGAGAGGGGTGATAGATATATGCCTTGCTAATGATAATCATACTGATGAATCCTAGAGGTGACATCTGTTGTTGGGAAGTAATCCTGACCTATCCTGAGTGAATAAACAACAGCATCTTGTGGATCTGTGAAATTCTGTAATGCTACACAGAGTGAAGGGGAATTTTTATTATTTAGCTATTTAAGATGGAATTTTTACTTGAAGCATCATTTGCCTTTTAATTCATGTTTAATTTATGTTGATTCTGATTTGTGTTGAAGTAGAAGTTACCAAGAGTGATTGATAATTTCTTAATTGGGACTTGTATGGTCATTGTGGTTATTTTAGTTCATGGTTTCCACTTTGTTGAGGGGCTAAATCATCTCTCCTACCCTTCTCCCCTATGCAATCTATGAATAGTATGCTACGGGACTAAAACTATTTGTGAACCCATGGAACCGCAGGGGACCATTGATGGGCAGAACCTTAGGGGCCTATGGTGAGACATTGAGAAGGATATCAGGGACTGTGCTGAGATTTATTTAGTTTTCGAAGTAGTATAGTTTGTATGCCTGTAAATTATCCATTACATTGCTTCCCCTTTTTCATTTTTAATGTATTCAATGTGCTCAACACACACTGATGTCATTAAACAACTGATCAGGCCATCTTGGTAATGGTCTGTCTTTGCCAGTTCCTCCTAACATGTAACAGATTTTGATGAAGAGGATTGTATAAAATTATTTGCATCAAGTATTTGCATTACGGACCATAATGAATAAAATAATCTAGCTGCCAATGTGTTAGCTGTTAGGTTGATAAAAGATTGACGTTGGATTATGCAAGGTCTGAGCTTCAAACTGCCTCCTCAGTAAATGGATGCTGCATGCTTCAGCTACTGACTACACTGGCTTTGAAAGTATGATATATCACCCCACCCACCTCCCTGTGCAGCAGATGAAACAAATTTTGGTACCTCCGGTAGGATGGATTTGTACGTTCTTGGCTGACAGGCAGGATTGAGCAGCAATAACTTTCTAGTGATGAGTAAGAACTCTCTATGAAGCACAAAGGTGATGCAGAATATAAGTGGCAGTGACAAAGAGAGAAAGATTCTGGAGCCCCCCACCAACAACACTGACATTGCAAACCAAAAGGTTGAACTTGTCCAGACACCATGGCAGATTCACTTTTAGAGATCTACCAGAGGCCATTACTCAAGTAAACCATGCTGTGACTAGGCCAGCAGCAGGAGATGTCTGAAGGGCAAAGCAATAGAGCTCAAGTGACTGAAGTACAACGAGCTGTAGTGACTCTCCAAGCAGTATGGACTGAAGGCCAACCTGAAGGCAGACGAGTTACTGAAAAGCTTGCAAGAGCATCTTTAACAAGAGCAAAAGGGTCGGCCACTGCAAAAGAGTGCCACTGCCACCCCGTCTTCAACAAAAGCTGTTCTGAAAGCTGCAGAAGAAATGAAATGGAATATAGTTCACATGGAAAACTTGGAAGACTATAATGTGACTAAATGGTGGGGCAAAGGGGTCTAATAAAAACAAGAGAGTGCCAAATGGAAATCAAAATGATTCTGACAAAGGAAATGCCTTGCAGAGTTTAAGCATTTCACAGAAACTGGGACTGAAAGTAGAAGTGTGGCTGATGGAAATTCTGCTATGACTCAGTGCACATTTATCACCTGAGGGAGCAGCTAATATATCCAAAGGAATGGCTGCTCAATCAAAGGCTGGCAAAAGTCCATGTTTTGTTGGAGCAGCTGTGAAGCCTGGATTCAAGTCTCCCACTGCAGTTGGGAAAACTGAATTGAGGTAGGTCACCCCTGTCTGGAAAATGTTTCATTAGGCGAGATTCATCAGCAAGAGTTTCAGTTTGGATGCTGAATGAGAAAGAAAACACTTCGGCACTTTTGGGAATGCCATCAAACAGAAGTCAGTGAATAAACAGAAGAATCTGCAGAGCACACTCTGTTTTTTAGCCCAGTGTATTAGACATCAAAAATTGACCAATTACCCACAATCACCAACTGGGTTAAACCAGCACACACATGCCACTGCAACCTTCTTAAACGAAAAATGAGTCTTAAAACATCCTGTGGGCACTGTTATCAAAATTAATGTCAGGTTCATAGATACTACCAAGGGCAATGATAAACATGGCATGATGAAGACTCGGACCAGGAAGCTGCCCAGCATGCCAGGCACCGAAGTAGAAAAAAGTCAAACCAGATCAAATTCCATACATGGAACTTTTGAATGTTAAAATAAGTGGCTAACAAGCAAAACAAGGCAGAATTTACTCAAGTGCAACGATATGGCGGTAATGGAGAAATCATCCCAGCCAATTTGGAAAGTGTATCACAGCAAATAAAAATGATCCAGGTATAACTGAACCAGGCTTTGCAGGATTACACAACAACCCCTTGATCTATCTCAGAGACAAGGAGAAGGCAAGATTAAAGGACAAAGAACAATACAGCACAGGAACAGGCCCTTCAGCCCTCCAAGCCTGTGCCAGTCATGCGCCCAAATAGATCATTTGTTTGTATCCCTCTATTTCCAGTCTGTTCATGTGGCTATCTAGATAAGTCTTAAGCGATCGCAGCATGTCCGCCTCAACCATCTTGTTTGGCAGTGCATTCCAGGCCCCCACCACCTTCTGTGTGAAATACATCCCCCTGACATCTGTGTTGAACCTTGCCCCCTTCACCTTGAACTTATGACACCTTGTGTTTGTCACCTCCGACCTGGGAAAAAGCTTCCCACTGTTCACCCTATCTATGCCTTCATAATTTTATACACAAATGCTTTAAACAAGCAGCATAAGGAGCAAGTCTGGAGATGGGAAAACAGCTGTCTGAATTTCATAACTAGTACGTTTCTCAACTAAGCTTCAATGCGTTTAAACTAAAAGATGGGCTGGTGTGCGGTTCAAAGTAATATCAACAGCCATACTTTCAATTCCAATTCTGGCTGAGGTAAAGCTGGGACCTGCCTCCTCAGCTGCTTCATTTGTGCTTCTGAAGTTGGGCAACCAAGTGTGCCTACAGTCCCTTGTTGATTATGGCTATTATTACCTATCCACAGACTCAAAAATGACTTATCAAAAGGAAAATGGCCATTACAAATGTATAGTTCAACCTATTTGCATCAATTATGTTAAATAGTCATCTGTGACCCACTTCAGGTCATGACCAAAATGTACTGTTTTTATTTTGGTTCAATCTAAACTGGAACTTACAGTCATAGAGGTTTATTGAATGGAAACAGGCTCTTTGGCCCAACTTGTCCATGCCATCCTTTTTTTTAAACCCCTAAGTTAATCCCAATTGCCCGCATTTGGCCCATATTCCTCTATTCCCATCATAACCATGTAACTATATAAATGCTTTTTAAAAGATAAAATCGTACCTACCTCTACTACTCCCTCTGGCAGCTTGTTCCAGACACTCACCACACTCTGCGTGAAGAAATTGCCCCTCTGGACACTTTTGTATTTCTCCCCTCTCACCTTAAACCTTTGTCCTCTAGTTTTAGACTCCCCTACCTTTGGGAAAAGATATTGACTATCTAGCTGATCTGTGCCCCTCATTATTTTATCGACCTCTATAAGATCAACCCTCAGTCTCCTGTGCTCCAGAGAAAAAAGTCTCAGTTTATCCAGCCTTTCCTTTATAACTCAATCCCGGTAGCATCCTAGTAAATCTTTTCTGCACTCTTTCTAGTTTAATAATATCCTTTCTATAATAGGGTGACTAGAATTGCACACAGTATTCCAAGTGTGGCCTTACCAATGGCTTGTACAACTTCAACAAGACGTTCTAATAGCTGTTTTCAATGTTCTGACCAATGAAACCAAGCATACCAAATGCCTTCTTCACCACTCTGTCCACCTGTGACTCCACATTCAAGGAGCTGTGAACATTTACCTCTCAATCTCTTTGTTCTGTAACTCTCCCCAACACCCTCCCATTAATTGAGTAAGTCCAGCCCTGGTTCAATCTATCAAAATGCATTACCTCACATTTACCTAAATTAAGCTCCATCTGCCATTTGTCAGCCCACTGGCCCAATTGATCAAGATCCCATTGTAATTAGAGATAACTTTCTTCACTGTCCACTATGCCACCAATCTTGGTGTCATCTGCAAATTTACTAACCATGCCTCCTATATTCTCATTCAAATCTTTAATATAAATGACAAATAACAGTGGACCCAGCACTGACCCCTGAGGCACACCACTGGTCGTAGGTCTCCAGTTTGAAAAACCACCCTCTAGCTTCTGACAAGAAGCCAATTTTGTATCCATACAAATACCACACCCTGGGTCCTGTGAGATTTAACGTTATGCAACAACCTACCATGCATTTCCTTGTCAAAGGCCTTGCTAAAATCCATATAAAGAACATCAATTGCGCTGCCTTCTTGGTTACTCCTTCAAAAAAACTCAATGAAATTTGTGAGACATGATTTTCCACTCACAAAGCCATGCTGACTGTTCCTAATCAGTCCTTGCGTCTCTAAATGCCTTAGATCTGTTTCTCAAAATACCTCCCAACAACTTACCCACCACAGATGTGAGGCTCACTGGCCTGTAGTTCCCAGGCTTTTCCCTGCAGCCCTTTTTAAACAAAGGCACAACATTTGCCACTCTTCAATCTTCAGGTACCTCACCCGTGACTATCGATTCAAGTATCTCAGCAAGGGGATCTGCAATTTCCTCCCTAGCCTCCCACAATGTCCTGGGTTATACTTCATCAGGTACTGGGGATTTCTCTACCTTGATGCACTTAAAGACGTCCCGCACCTCCTTCTCTGTAGTATGTACACCCCTCAAGTCTATTTATTTCCCTAAGTTCCTTAACATCCATGCTTTTCTCAACAGTCAATACTGGTAAGAAACATTCATTTAAGATCTACCCATCTTTTGTGGATCCGCACATTGATGCCCTTGTTGATCCTTAAGAGGCCTCACTGTCTCCCTTGTTACTCTTTTGCCCTTTATGTATCTGTAGAAGGTCTTTGGATTCTCTTTTGCCTTATCTGCCAAAACAATCTCGTGTCCACTTTCTGCCCTCCTGATTTCTCTCTTAACTCTACTCCTACACCCCCTATACTCTTCAAGGGATTTACTTGATCCCAGCTACCTTTGCATGTCACGTGCTTCTTTGTTCTTCTTGACCAGGGCCTTAATATCCTAAAGCATCCAGGGTTCTCTCCTTCTGCCAGCCTTGGCCTTCACTCTGAGAGGAACGTTTTTACCCTGAACCCTAGTTAACACACTTTTGAAAGCCTGTTGCTTACTAGACATCCCTTTGCCTTCCCACAAACTACCCCAATTAACTTTTGAAAGTTCCTGCCTGATACAATCAAAATTGGCCTTGTCCCAACTTAGAATTTTAACTTTTGGGCCAGACCTATCATTCTCCATAGCTATCTTAAAACTAATAGAATTATGGTCACTGGTCCCAAAGTGATCCCTCAGTAACACTTTTTGTTGAACATTAAGTTTTGTTTTCAAGAACTCTGCTCAATGTGAAGGTAACCTTGTTCAGTAGACTAAGTGAGTTAATTGCCACTATTGAATTTGATAATTTTATTCATTCCAGTTACCATTTTGCCAAGTTAGGCATAAGTCTTTCTAAAACAGAATGTTGCTCCAGCTATTTGGCTGTCTATACAAAAAAGTGTTTATTTTTGAAAAGAGAACAGGAACAGACAAATAGACACAAGCAACAGGGTAATTGCAGCCAAATTGGTCTGTAGTGTGGCAATCTCCATTGGTCAGAGGGGGCCGGAAGGAGGCCACAGAGATCTCCGTGGTGGAGGTGGGGGACGGGGGACGGGGGATGGGGCGGGGGGGAGACTAATTTTTACCCCAGTGATCGGGGTGCCTGATTTCAGAGGAGTCGGTTCCCTGCTCAAAGAGCCGGGAAACCATGCCCACTCTTTTTTTTTGGCAGTTATGGAGACAAGATCTGCAAGAAAAGTGACCAGTGAATCTGGAGAGCTCCATGCCAGATTTCTCACCAAGACTGACTAGCTCCCAAATTCTCTTAAGATCCCACAAAACATTTCTTTCAGGAGGGGAACTTACGAAACCAGCAGGAAATCACCGTTTAATACTGTGCTGAAGTTCCCAGTAGATCAGACACATATGAGCTGGTTGCTGGGCTTGTTTGATAGATATAACTCAAGGAGAAAAGTAAGAGTCGGTTGTTATTTTGTAAATGTGAATATTCAGAGATTTGTTTATTTGCTGTTGAAGTTGTATAGCTTGTGAATCTATGAATAATTCATTACATTTTTTCCCTTTCATTATTTTTAATGTAATCATGTTATGAGCATACCAGTGCATGCCAATTTGTTTACCATTTGATCTGGTCATCTTAGTGATGGTCTCTCTTCACTGTTCCTTCCAGTATCTGACAAATTTTGATAAAGAGGATGCGATCAAAATTATTGCATCAAATGACATTCAGACCGTAATAGACAAAATAATCTAGTTCCTAGTGAGTTGGCTGCTAGGATGGTAAAGACTTTAGTTGGATTAGGCAAGGCCTAAGCTTCAAATTTCACTTCAATGAATTGTCAGCTGCATGGTTCTATTGTCCATTGATTCAGCCACTGACTATGCTGGCTTTGACAAGTACAACACATCATCCCACCCACTCACCTCGGCACAAGTGATTAGTAACACATGATGCTCAAGGATGTTCGAGTGCACATGCATGATGGGAGGGCATGTTTGGCCACATATCTAAGAATTGTAGCTAACATTGCAGCACTTTTGGAGCATTCATCGAGGTTTGTGATTTTTTCATAAACCCAGCCAGGTGAATAAAATGCACTTGGATTTATATTTCACCATCCTCAATGATAGAGGTTATAACTCTTGCTTGAATGCTAATTTTGTACGACTCTTTGGTGTTCTACAATAGGTGATATATTTGTAATTTGCAAATTACATAAACCAAAGAAGTTTTTTTTATTGGTGCCAATAATGATTTTTTTAGAGCAATAAAGAACACCACACAGGATTAGCTGTTATTGTTAATTTGCTTTAGTTAGACATTTTGATGCAAAATGGGATCAGAAAGAGGAGCAGAATCAATTATATGAAAAATGCATCACTTCTTTCCATAACCACGGCAACAAGTGTTAGAGATGTGAACCTGAATTGACGCAATCGAGTGGGTGTATAATAGATGTGATGATTAATTTTTTGTTATTCTTCCTTCAAATGATGTTACAGATGTATCTTGAGCTGGCTTTTTCTCCCCCCTCCAACTGTATGCCACACTGTGTTCCTGCTGAGTGTCAATCATCATCTCAAATCTGCCTCAGAGCTTGATATTATTACATTCATCTTCAAAGGCTAAAATGAATATTGAGTTTGAACATCCCATGGCAGCAATGAGATTAGTTCAGTGAGTAGGTGAGCATACAGATCAACTTGGATCCCCATGTTGAACTCTTGGGAATGAGATAGGTGTACAACAACTTGTCTCAGAGCTCTAGGTTGGGAAGAAGAAAATCTTATTTCTGATTGCTGTTCAGCCATTGAGCTTGAAGTGCATACATTTTGATTGCAGCTAAAGACTGAGACAATGTTACGGTCAAACAGTCTGCTGCCATTCATTGATAAAACTCACACACGTGTGGCCATCTCTCGACCAAAGAAAACTAAAATTGAAAGACATTGGAAATACCGCTAAACTTGAATCCAATGTTGTACAGGTCGGAGTGGGCTGACACTGAAAGCTATGAGACCAAATCCCATTTCACTATAATTTTAGCTAACATGTCAGCACATTACTGAAGAACTGATGAATTCTTAGGTAAACATAAAAGATCCCATGGAATTATTGAAAGAGGAGCAGAAGTGTTCTCCGGGTGTACTGCCCATTATTTATTTCCCTAATGAACAACACCAAATCCAGATTAACTGGTCATTACAGGGTGTAGGATCTCACTGTTTACAAATTGACTGCTGCTGCATTTACTGGCTACAAAACGGTATAACATACTTAGTGATGCTCCAGAATATGAAAGGTGATACATCACTACAGAGCCTTTCTTGTTTGGCAAAATGGAATTTACTTGGTCCATGCTCTCCTTATGTTCTCATGACTGGAATTTCCTTTGGAGCTGCTCCAACTTCACCAAAAGTACAGCAGAAATTCTAATTATACAAGTAAATGGCAGTACCATGATGCTTCCAGCAATGTTCTGACAGTGGAGTGGGTGAAATTCAAAGGAAATTCTTGATCCTTGTTTGCCACATGCTCAGTGGGGAATACATTTGAAGAGATGGAACTGTAACTGCCAGCATAAAATGTGAGAGAGACAAAGTATACATTTAAATACTCTGAGCATCTTTTAAATATTAGATTAAGATGGCCATGGAAATGCTGGGTGGGACTTTCCACTCCTGCCTGCCGTAAGAATCATGGGCGAGATGGGTCGAATGTCCTGTAATGTTTCTATGGGTCTATGGATGGAAAACAGAGCAGCAAAAATCTGTTGACTTTGGAAGTGAGGTTCCAATCCTGGGAGGGGGGACTGGAAAACCCCACTGGATAACTGGTGTATTTTCCACCTGTTTAGGACAGGTTTGCACTGGGCAGTCTGCTAGCCCATCTGCAGCCAGCAAAAACAGGACGATCATGTGAACATACAAATTAGAAACAAGGATAGACCACTTGGCCCTTTCAGCCTCCCTTGCTATTCAATAAGATCACGGATGATCTGACTGAAACCTTGACTCCACATTCCCATCTACCCACAATAACTTTTCACCTCTTGTTTATCAAGAATTTATCTGCTTCTTGACTTAAATGTAGACTCTGGTCCCACCACCTTTTGAAGAAGAGCGTCCCAGAGACTCTCAAACTACAGAAAAAAATCCTCTTCATCTCCGTCTTAAATAAGTGACCTCATATATATAAAACTATACTGCGGATGCTGGAATCTGAAACAAAAACAGAAAACGCAAGAAAAACTCAGCAGGTCTGACAACATCTGTGGAGAGTGAATAAATCCAATGTTTTGAGTCAGGTTGACCCATGCAACGTATGAACTGACCCATTGGTGATGTTTCCTTTACAACAATGTCCGAAGAATTAGCATTGATTTGTATTTAGGTGCAGTTATTATTTTTCTTGTGCCATCTTACTAATTAGTTTTTTTTATTTCAGTGATTGTTTAAATGTAAATTTGTAAAGGGGAATTTCAGAAAATAGACGGAACATTTAGATAGAAGCAAAAATAACTGGATGTTGTCTGCAAAACCCTAGAAATGTGACAGTAATTGAAGTCTTGATGAAGGTTCAGCAGAATATGAAAAGCATTAAAAAGATACAGAAATAACAAGGAAAGCATTGGTAATGGATGGTAGAAATGTTACAAAAAGAAAGTAGCTATGCCAGAAGATTAGTAGGTAGCAAAATCAAACTGCCCAGATCCTGTATCTACAGACGCTTGGCACACTTACTTGTATTGAATGTGAAAACAGCTGTGGTTCAACACCAATCCTATTACAACAATATCCATTGGCAATCAGTATCGGGGAAACAACGCTCCTGAGAGGTTGGGTAACAGAAACTCATGCATTGCTGTTCTCAGTATCTGCCAACATGTATCAGGTTTGTGACTACCAGATTAAAATATAGGAGTGGACACAGTAGGAGTGTGGTGGTAGCAAATTGTTATATGGAAAAAAATTTGATTTCCAACCTTCAGAAATATTTGCAGCAATCGTTTTGCTTTTCGATTGCCCACGTCTTCAAAACTACAGCAGATTCCTTACAGAATTGTTGACAATTTGTAGCTCTCTTCCATCCCAAATAATTTCCTGTGCAGTTCTTAGAAGGATTAAAGTTACAGATTTTAAGGCTGGGATTTTCCATTCATATTTGCATTGGATGGGTTTGATGATGGGAGGGGAAAATATTGTGGAAAGGCCAAAGTTGTATTGTTGGTTGGTGTGAAAGCTTGTCACGATGGTCCCTCCCCCTCCGCAGCACAGGTGGGCTGCGTTTCCCAGGAACATCATTATAATACATTTGCATCTCATTATCAGGCCCATACACCATAATCCTATCCCCACTCACCAGGTTGACTCACGGGAAGACCTCGGTGAGGGTTGACTCGGGGGAGACTGGTGCTGATGGGGGTGGGGGGTGGATGGGATTAAGGGTTGACTCGAGAGGGAGATCTGGGTGGGGATTGACTCGGGGAAAAGGGTGGGTAGGGGAGTTGACTGATTCACGGGAGGTGGCCAGGACAACTGTCAAGTATGAAAAGCACCATTCCTGAGGATGTCTTCTGTTGTTGGGCCACGTCCCTCTTGGAAGGACCTCACAGAGAAGCCGAGGACAGGGCAGTCATTTGGATGAGGCAGTGGGGTGCAGACAGGCACTTCCTCTGGTGGTGGGATGTCAAGGCTAATGGAAAAACGTATCAGCGATCATTACCCTGTTGCAGTTGAGACCATTCAATTGTAACTCAATTGACATGCCTGAAGACCAACTACTCTCACAATTATCCCCATTCAAGCACCATTTCTGTGTGTGATTGCCTCTGGTTGCTGCTCTGCAATTAACCTTTGGTGCATTGATTTACGTAATTGTTGACTGCCAAGGCATTTCTGCACCATTGGCTGTCTGGGCAAACAGCTACATTCCATTAGAGAGTTAGCAATAGCACACTGACCGATGAGAGTGCTCCGAATCCTTGGTTGTGTGCTGAGATGTGCCGCAGGTTGGAGTGAAGCATAGGACAATGTCTGCATGAGAGCTCAGGATGCAGTATTGGCCAAAGCTGTGGCCACTTGGCTGTGTGGTGTGGGGTGTTTCTAAAGCAAAATACAAAGTAAGGACTGGGCATTGATGAAGTGGCCAGGGCATGAGTCAGTGAAATTTGAGGGACAGCTTCAGATGATGAGTGGGCAAAGGATAGTCGTTAGGAGACAAATGCTAATTGTAAAGTCTCTCTCATTGAAACCACAATGAGGACAACCTATGGAAAGTGGAGCCTGGTGATCTTGCACTCATAGGCAGGAGAGAAGAAGAAGAAGAAGAAGATATCAATAAAGGTAAATGGCTTAACAAAGTTAGGAGAAGAAACGTGAAGAGGAAAGGATGGCAGGGCCTGCTCCACACACAGACGATGAACCCCAGAGATTGCTTGATTTGCCTCACTAGATCAGGGTTTATAGACATTCCTAACATAAATGCAGATATCTAAAAACCATTGTTGTTGAAGACTATACATGTCCAGAGAACTGCTTTGTCATATCTGCCATTTTCTACATGATGTGGTGCCACGGAAACTTGAAGGGCAATCACTGCCAGTGTTGCTGAAAGTTGCAATTTCTATACCAGTGGCTCCTTCCAGGGCTCCTGCAGGACCTCTGTGGGATTTTGCATACTTCCGCACCCAAGTGCATCCAGGAGGTGACAAACACAGTCTTTGTGAGGTCACCACAACTTCATCAATTTTCATAGGTTCAGGCTGCCATCGGCTATACTCATTCTGTCAGCTCAGCTCAAGGACATCACTGCAGGGGTTCCTCAGAGTAGTATCCTCGGCTCAAACATCTTCAGTCACTTCATCAATGACCTTCCTTCCATTGCAAGGTCAGAAGTGGGGATGTTTGCTGATTACTCTGTCAGACTTAATGGGCTGAATGTCCTCTTTCTGCACTGAGGAATTCTATGATGCTATGACTGCACAATGTTCAGAATCAAACGTGACTCCTCAGATACTAAAGTCATCCATGTTCAAATGCAGCAAGACCAAATAATATCCAGGCTTAGGCTGGTAAGTGGGCAAGTAACATTTGTGCTGTACAGTATCAGACAATGACCATCTCCAAAAAGAGAGGATCTAACCATTGTCCCTTGACAATCAATGGCATTACTGCCGCTGAATCCCCCACAATCAACATCCTGATGGTTATCATTGACTAAAAGCTCAATTGGACTAGCTGTATAAATACTGTGGCTGCCAGAGCAGGTCAAAGACTAAGAATCCTGCAGCAAGTAAGTAACTCACCTCCTGACCCCCAAATCCTGTCCACCACTTACAATGCACAAGTCAAAAGTTTTGCATTTTTATGTTATTTGGCAAATAATTGTTTAGACCGAACAAATTTGTGCTCAACGTTTGTCATTTATACATCACTGACAGACATTGAAGTGTTGTCATTTATATTATTCCATCATTAAATTATCTGTTAAGTTTTGCCTCTTCCAGAATATTAGAAAATTAAGAAATGTATGGCCTTGGAAACGATCCATGGGAGGTTCACAAGAATGATCCCGGGAATGAAGAGCTTATTGTGTGAGGAACAGTTGGGGACTCTGGGCCTGTACTCATTGGAGTTTAGAAGGATGAGGAGGGGATCTCATTGAAACTTTCAGGACACTATGAGGCCTGGATAGAGTGGACATGGAGAGGATGTTTCCATTAGTAGGAAAAACTAGAACCAGAGGGCACAACCTCAGGATGATCCTTTCAAACGGAGATAAGGCGGAATTTCTTCAGCCAGAGAGTGGTGAATCTGTGGAACTCTTTGCCACAGAAGGCTGTGACGGTCAGGTCACTGAGTGTCTTTAAGACAGAGATAAATAGGTTTCTGATTAGTAAGGGGATCAGGGGTTATGGAGAAAAGGCAGGAGAATGGGGATGAGAAAAAAATCAGCCATGATTGAATGGCAGAGCAGATTTGATGGGCCGAGTGGACTAATTCTGCCCTTATTTCTTATGATCTTATGTATAATTTTCAAAAGCAATGACATTCTTTGCTAATACTGACAATTTTTTGATAACGTTACGCTACATTAGAGTTTACATCTGTTTACCTTAAGTTTGATGATAGTTCAATGAATCAGCCAAATATATGACATATCTCAACTGTGCTTGACATTATTCAACAAAATTGACAATAGCCAAACAATCATCATGATCCTCTAAATATTTCTGGCAGAATCAAAGAAGATCCCAGCTCAAAGAGGAAGATTAATAGACTAAATCTTTGTGTTTTAAATGGACCCATTTACAATTACTGTGCATAGTCTAACTTGTTCTGAGCAACATCACAGGACACCTGCTTAAAACTTTTAAATTTTGGAGCTAATTCTCTCCCAGTTCAGAAATAATGTGAGATTATGAGAGAAAGAATCATTGCCAACATGTAGAGAAATGTCCACCTACACAGAGTACTTGCTAATTGCCTTTGGAAATCACACAGACAAAGGGATCTGCCAAAGGAGTTATCATTCAGCCGACCCATGAAAGAAGAGCAACATAGGCTACTTCCCTAAGAGAATATGGTGGGGTAACACTGTTCCATAGCTCCCATTGGTTGAGTACGGTCTGTACTCTGACTAATATGAACAACTTAAGAACATAAGAAATAGGAGCAGGAGTAGGCCATCTAGCCCCTCGAGCCTGCCCCGCCATTCAATAAGATCATGGCTGATCTGAAGTGGCTCAGTTCCACTTTCCTGCTTTCTCCCCATAACCCTTAATCCCCCTGTCTATCAGAAACCTATCTACCCGTGTCTTAAATATACATAGCGAGGTAGCCTCCACCACACCAACGGGCAGAGAATTCCAGAGATTCACCACCCTTTGAGCGAAGAAGTTCCTCCTCAACTCCGTTCTAAACTGCCCCCCCCCTCCCCTTATCTTGAGGCTGTGCCCTCTAGTCCTGCTGTCCTTTCTGAGCGGGAAGAATCTCTCTACCTCTACCCTATCCCTCCCCTTCATTATCTTATACGTCTCTATCAGATCCCCCCTCATCCTTCTAAACTCCAACGAGTACAGACCCAGTCTATTCAGCCTCTCTTCATAGTCCAACCCCCTCATCTCTGGTATCAGCCTAGTGAACCACCTCTGCACTCCCTCCAAAGCCAAAATATCCTTGCGCAAGTGCAGCGACCAAAACTGCACACAGTACTCCAGCTGCGGTCTCACCAGTGCCCTGTACAGTTGCAGCAAGACCTCCTTGCCTTTATATTCAATCCCCCTCGCTATAAAGGCCAGCATCCCATTTGCCTTCCTGATCACCTGCTGCACCTGTAGAATGGGTTTTTGCGACTCATGCATAAGGACCCCCAGGTCCCTCTGCACCGTAGCATGCTGCAGCTTTTCTCCCTTTAAATAGTAATCCCTCCTACTATTATTCCTGCCAAAGTGGATAACCTCACACTTGCCAACATTGTACTCCATCTGCCAGGTCCTCGCCCACTCGCTCAGCCTATCTAGATCCCTCTGCAGACTTCCCACACCCTCCGCACAATTTGCTTTTCCACTTATCTTTGTGTCATCAGCAAATTTCGACACCCTACACTCAGCCCCCTCCTCCAGATCATCTATATGAATGGTAAATAGTTGAGGCCCCAGCACCGATCCACTAGTCACCAACCACCAATCCGAATAGCACCCATTGATACCAACTCTCTGCCTCCTATTAGACAACCAATCCTCTATCCACGCTAACACCTTACCCCCAACTCCATGCCCCCTAATCTTTTGAAGCAACCTTTCGTGCGGCACCTTATCAAACACCTTCTGAAAATCGAGAAACACCACATCCATTGGTTCCCCTCTGTCTACCGCAGTAGTCACATCCTCAGAACTCCAATAAATTCGTCAGACACGACTTCCCCTTAACGAATCCGTGCTGCATCTGCTCTATTAAACAATTCTTCTCAAGGTGCCTCGCTATTTCTTCTTTGATGACGAATTCAAGCATTTTTCCCACAACAGATGTTAAACTAACCGGCCTATAATTCCCTGCCTTTTGCCTGCTACCCTTTGTAAACAGCAGCGTAACATTAGCCGTTTTCCAATCTTCCGGCACTTCCCCGGAATCCAGCGAGGTTTGGAAAATAATCACTAAGGCATCTACTATCACCTCTGCCATTTCCTTCAGAACCCTGGGATGAATTCCATCCGGTCCCGGGGACTTGTCCACCATCAGTCCCGCTAGCCGATCAAGCACTGCCTCTCTAGTGACAGTGATCTCATTCAGGCCCTCAACTCCTACCGTCCTCCTATCTTTATTACCCGGCAAACTATTCGCATCCTCCTCCGTGAAGACCGAGGCAAAAAAACTTATTTAAGGCCTCAGCCATTTCCTCATCCCCACCACTAAATCCCCCCTCTCATCCTCTAAGGGTCCAACATTCACCCTAGCCAGCCTCCTCCTCTTTATATATTTATAAAAACTCTTACTATCCTTTTTTATATTTAGTGCTAATTTAGCTTCATAGTCTATCCTTCCTTTCTTTATCAACTTCTTAGTCAATCTTTGTTGATTTTTAAACCTCTCTCAATCTTCTACTCGCCCACTAGTTTTAGCCAGTCTAAATGCATCAGTTTTTAATTTAATACTTTCCTTTATTTCCTTCGTTATCCACGGCTGATTATCCCTTCTCCTACATTCCTTCTTTACCATTGGAATAAATTTCTGCTGAACACTGAAAAAGATCTCCTTAAAGATTCTCCACTGTTCCTCAGCAGTCCTACCGACCAATCTGCGCCCCCAATCTACATTTGCCAATTCTTCTCTCATCCTATCGTACTCCCCTCTGTTCAAACAGAGGATACAGGTCTGGGACCCTACTTTCTCATCCTCCATCTGCATCAAAAACTCAACCATACAATGATCGCTCTTCCCAAGAGGATCCCTCACAACAAGGTCCCTAATTCTACCTGCCTCATTACATAACACCAGATCTAAGATAGCTCACTCCCTTGTCGATTCCATCACACACTGTTCAAGGAAACTATCCCGGCAGCATTCCAAGAACTCTTCCTCAAGCCCACCGCGTCCGACATGGGTCAACCAATCAATATGTAGATTGAAATCCCCCATAATTATCGCCGTTCCATTCCTGCACGCATCATTTATTTGCATGTTTATAGCCTGCCCCACCTCCAAGTTATTATTTGGGGGCCTATAGACCACACCCACCAGCGTCTGTAGGTCTGTAGGTCCAATCGTTGAGATATACAGCCTATGATCCTTGCTTCACACTAGTGGTGAAATTCATACACTATTTTGCTCAGTTGTGTGGTAGGTATCTTTTTTGGACCGACAGTAGCATTCTATAACCGGGAAATATCGCTCGTGTAGCCACTGCATAGCAGCAGCATGAAACAGCTTGCTTAACCAGTTGTTCAAATTTATCGTGTTGATGTGGACTCATTTTTGTACAATGTGTCCATTCCTGTCACACTCTGGTTACTATTACTGATATTGCTACCCTGCACTATTGCCTTGTTCTTTCTGTTTAACTCTACAAAATATCCCATGTCATCCCTTCCCTCAACAGATACGGCTCCTTCTTTTCCCTGTGTCAGTGTCCATTGAGCTGAAGTTTAATTCTCCCACATCAAATTTTGAGCCATGCATTCAATTCTCTTATCGTATTGATCAATTTAAAATCGAGGCTCAAGTAGTAATCCAAAGATTATTACCTTAGTGTTTCTGTTCTTTTTTAATTAGCCCCAAACTGCCCATGCTCCTGAAGCAGAATCTTTATCTTAGTCCTCGCTATGTCACTGGGACCCATGTGTAGCATGACAGCTGGATCTTTCCCCTCCCACTACAAGTTTCTCTCCAGATCAGAGAAGATGTTTTTAAGCCTGGTAGTGGGCAGGTAACATTACCAATGGAACTCACACTCTTGTCTACAAAGAACAACATCTAAATATATTGGCCAGGATTCTCCCAAAAAAATTCCCAGTCCTCAATGCGTGGCAAAATGGGAATAATACTTCATTTTTAGCATGAATTCTTGAATGAGTCTCTGACTTTCTGTGCATCACAGAGTGTCCCGGTGAGATCCATTCTGGAAATCTGGGGGTGAGGCCTGTTCCCACCTGAGAGGTTGGCAACAGAATATCGCCTGCCCTGCCATCTTCATTGTGTTTTATTTAATGATTTTAGTTTCAAGTTTAGAAATATTGCTCAGCTGTCATTTGTAGTTATATTAAGCAGTTTAAGTGGTTAAGCTATAAATTTAATCCAATACTTACATCTCTCCAGTATGGATTTAAACTATTTGCATCTCTCATGAGGGATTCCAGTCTTCACCATTGAAGATCTAACCTTGGAATTCTCTCCAAACCTTGCTCCAACTCAAACGACATCAACAATTGCCCACCTCGTGGGCTTTCAATCATGTTTCCAAAGATTTTGTTCCTCTGGATTCCCAAGTTTGAATTCAGGCACTAGATTACAGGCACAGCTTCAGATCTCGGCACAAGCTGAGCACAACACTTCAAAGGGATACCTTTGCCCCATTGACCTGCAGTATAGAGTCACCAACCTTCAGCTGCCTTCTTGGAAATCCAAGGCTTTTCCTGAGCCCACTTCATTTAAAACCTGCTCCCCACAGGGAGGTTGAACTAAGTTTTCTTTCTTTTAATTCCTCTCTTTCTGTGTAGGTACTGCATCTGTCCTCAGCAAAACAACATGCCAAACTATAAAACCAAGCACGTGTAGCCCACTCCCTATCTGCAAATGCATAAAAGCGCCGAGGTCCATCAGGAGTTGACGTCCTGAATTCCACTCTCAATACCAATTGAGGTCTAACTTTTGGTTTGGAGGTTGGTTAGCCCAGTTGGCTAAACAGCTGGTTCCTGATGGAACAGTATGGGTTCAATTCCCTCACTGGCTGAGGTTACTCATGAAGGCCCCACCTTCTCAACCTTGACCCTCACCTCAGCTGTGGTGATCCTCAGGTTAAATCACCACCAGTAAGCTCTCCCCTTTAAAAAGGAAGAGCAGCCTTTGGTCACCTGGGACTAGAGTGAATTTGCCTTTAAGTTTGGTTTTTATAACAAATCTTAAAACTTACCAACCGAACACCTACTTGCTGACCTAATTAATGTCTTTGAGTATTCACCAGCTACTAAAGGAAAGGTACATAAAATAACACTTCTTTTCCTATCAAGCCGGAATTCTCACCTACACCAAATTCCCAAGTTAGCATTCTACTCTTGTCACCCGCAGGCTTCTTTACTCTGTGCTCCCACTCTGTATTGCAAAAATTGTCTTCTTCATAGGTGGCTGGTGACTCACGCCCAAGTTACAACTGCAAAGTCAGTTTCCTGCTAGAGTAATTAATGCCTATTCAGGCAACCACTTTCAATTGATTGACAGGTAACTGCCACAGCCAGGCAATTTCTATTAAGCTAGGCCTTTTCACCAGCTTGCAGTTTTAAAGTTCTAAGCTGGAGTCTGAATGTTAATCAATTATAGCTCGAGAGAAATTTACTGGAGTTAGCCTGCCCACAGCAAAGTTAACATTCATTCCTTGTTGCAGTTAAACTTCAGTTATGCTGTATACTTCCACTCCCTCTCCCTGTCAGCACAAGTAAAGGCAGCAGGAGCTAACAGGGATGCCAGCACGTCCTTACCACTTGGAGGAGATGGTGCTGGCTATAGGGATGCCAGCTGCTGATGACATGGCCAGTAATGGTGCTGATGGAATAAGCTTTTCATCTCCAACCTTCCTTTTCAAATCCCACCTCTCTCCTAATTAATAAGCTGCCAATTGAGTAAACATGCACCTTGTACTTTCTCCAATGTCTTCACACCACAACTTTGCCTTTCTCAGAGCCAAGAGCTGTATCTTGACCAGACAGTGGAGGAACTAGCTCACGTTTTAACACTAATTTAGAGGATTTATTAGAGGTGAGATCTGTCAGTTGTAAGCCATTGGGTATGAGTGGCATACAGAGAGGAAAAGGGGAAAGGATAAAGTTTGTGACTGTTGGTGAATAGAGAATTGGGATTCCAATAAGTTCTTCTTGGAGACCCCAATTAGGAAAGAACTTTAAAGATTGCCTCCTTCCTCGGCTCCCTCTTCCTCATGTTTCTGGTTCCTCAATTATTCAGCTGGTGGCAAGGGCTGCCCCCTTGTTGCCTTGTTTAGGTCACGTACACCATTTCAAATCTTAGCATCCATTTTTCAGAGTACAGCAGAGTTTGCCCAGAGTTGTCCAGATAGCAGGAATATTTCAACAAGGTCAGCTCTATTACGTTAATGTGGAAGCATGGCTTTCTTTGTATGTAGGTTGTGAACTGGTATGAGAAGCCATGTAATCAGCAGATAGCCCTTGTCAGCCAATTGCCACCGTTAGCTTTGTTGCGATGGCTCAGTTGCAGCTGGCACAGCTACTGTCACGGAATGAAAGCATCAAAATTACTGCCAGATTGATCTACACACCAGACTGCATATGGTCGCCCACCAATGGGGTGCTGAGAAAGTAGAATCTGTTTCAGTTCCGGTTGATGGCAGAGTTGACATGCCATGATGCATGCCGTCAATGCTTGGGGATTACAGTTGGGACTGCAGTATGTGACAGATTTCAGCTAAGGTGCAAGGGTGGCATTCATCATTATTCACTGAGGTTCAGCTAGGAGGATTGCTCCCAAACTCCTTTGGATGGATATAGTCTCCAGCAGGAAGTCTTTCCCTCCTCCTCCTGTATCATTCAGCAGCTTGCCATGATCTCTGTTTACTCTCTTATTAAGCTGTATTCCAGGTGGAATGCTAACTGCTGCACCCATGTCTGGGTGGAACCGGTTAAAGCAGAAGCCTTTCAGCACTTGCCATCCTACTCACGTTGTAACATTGTCCAACCATAGGAAGCAGTAAATACTTGTACAATTGAGTCAGCATGAAGAAGTCAACCAGTGGCTATCCAGTAAGTAGTACTGGTTACAGAGCTCCTTCCTGCTGCTTAGCACGTATTTAGCAATGAAAGGTTAAGAAATAATATCAACTGGAGCTTCAGAATAGCATCACTTGTGTCTCATCAGTGGTAGGTGCTGATTGATATCATGATCTGCTTGGTTTGCAATATTGCAGAGGCGCTTCACTGTTTTCACAAATATGATTTCCAGTGTGATTCATCCCAAAAGTGTGGATGCACACAATAGACAAGATTTTGAAGCCCTGAGGGGCACTACACTTTCCAGCATATGAGAGAAAACAATTTTGTTTTCCCATTCCTGACCTTTAATTTGATAATTGGATAACTAGCTAATGCTTCCATTAGGTTTCCAGCAATGAAAACTGAAAATGCTAGAAATACTCAGCAGATCTGAAAGCATATGTGGAACAAGAAACAGAATTAATAGGGTGAATTTTAAAGGGGGTGGGGTGGGATTTTTTTATTCATTCATGGGACGTAGTTGTTGCTGGCTGAGCCTTGCCAATCCCTAATTGCCCTTGAACTGAGTGGCTTTCTAGGATAGGCCTTAAGGATGGGCCTTATGCTACCCACTATATTATGGGAACACAAAGGCACTGAGCTAGCCACCTGTTTTATTTTATGTGCCCCCCCGCCCCCCTGCACCACCCCACCGCTACCCCCCCGCTAGGATGTGAAATTCCTCCCAGAGTTTCAGGTTATTAATCTATCTTCAGAATGGGGATCGTGCAGTTTTTAAGTAAGGCAGAGAGAGGTGGGTGGGGAGGTGATGGCAAATATGAAGGTGGGGGAGGTGGAAGAACAAATCTGAAGATCTGTTGTAGAGCATAAGTGAAGAGAGATTAGATGATAAAGAGGATGATATTGCAAGGCAAAAGAAAGATGGTAATGGGGCAGGTAAGGATAGAGAAGAGGTGCACATTCTCCCAGTGTCTGTGTGGGTTTCCTCTGGGTGCTCTGGTTTCTTCCTACACTTCAAAAGATGTGCAGGTCAAGTTGGTTGGCTGTACTAAGTCGCCCCTTCCTGGCAGGGGAACTGGCAAGGTAAAAAGTTGGGTGTTGTGGGGCCTGGTTGGGATTGTTGTCTGTGCAGGTTTGATGGGCCAAATGGTCTCTTTCTGCACTGTAGAGATTCTCTGATTCTTCTATGATTCTAAATAGGAAAGCAGAATTACCACCTTTAGCTGCCATTTTAAAAAGGGGAAGACACAGGTTATGGTCTGAAATTGTTAGGTTTTCTGTGTTTCTATTTGTGTTGGATGGAAGTTTGTTTCAAGTAAATTAAAGGTTGTATATAAATGTAATGCCCAAAGAAATCTTCTATGAAGGTGTACAGATCACACACACAGAAAAGTAGTCTGGGCATGGTAAGTCTTCATATAAAAAGTTCTTCCATATTTAAACTACATTAAAAAACCTATATTAACAAATTTTATCACAATCAAAATGTCCTTCAGAGTGAGATGATTAAAAAATAAATTTTTATTAAAGTCAAGCTGCTTTTAAAATGGCTAAACTCCAGAAATAATGAAAATGTGACATGACAAATAATAATCATTGTAAAACCGTTGCACAGTATATTTTTCCCTGTGTCTCACTTTGTTATTAGAATAAGCCCAATTGTGGCCCAATCAAGTCTAATATCAATCAATCATCACCAAATAGAAAGCAAAAGGTTGAAGGGAAATGGTAACTGCATTAAAATGAATGAATCTTGCATCAATATACTGTAATTCAGATGGCTTACAATTCTTCCATGGTTTCTATTCTACCATTTCAATCAATAAGCATAGTTTCATTTTGTACTATTGAAAAATTGACATATTTTAAACAGATTTTTTTTCTGTACTTTTGTGCCTTTACTTTGCCAATTGCTATTTTATTTTGAGTATTATTACTCATTTATTCTATGCATACTTAATCAACTTTAATTGACAACTTTAATCTTTAATTGCATGTCAAAGGTTTTCATGCTCTTCAATGATTATTCAATGTCTTATTTGTTCTGTTAAATCACAAGTTTTGTCCTGATTTTTCCCCAAAGGCCAACATATTTTTCACTTTAGCCTCAGGAAACAAGGCCATCGAATGACGCTTTTCCTGATCAAGAGCCGGGACCTCAGTGAATATGTCTGTCTGGACTTATACTAGAATTGACAAATTACTCATATCTGCTTTTTCAATAACATGTGTGGGCTTGCAGAAGGCTGGGGTGAGAAGAAATGTCAGGTTCAAGAAAATCTACCCACCAATGCCTCACCTCAATCTTGCATTAGATATACCCCGTATTATTCCTGACCAATGTTGAGACCCATGCCAAAGACTCCAAAGTTTTTTGTGAAGCTAGCCTCGACCATAAGTTTTACATTTGATTTTGGCACGAATGAGCATGGTTTCACTCTGACATGATTCAAGTGACCCATCAGCAGCTTTTATCAAATAAAATTTATTTAAGAACACAGGTAATATATATCAAAAAGAATTAGCATAACTTTTACCAATTACAAGACTTAAACATGACACAGTATAATCCTTAACAGCTAGCTATCTCTGTTGTTCCAAGTTAAACGCCATTCCACAGACATACACCCTTCTCCAGACTTAGCACAAAACAAGTATGCTCATGTAATGCTGGATTGTCGGCTTTGTAACACCTATGGACAGAAATCCAAGCCAGCTGTTTGCAGAGAAGGATATATCTTCAAAACAGCCATAGTTCGTAAAGGTAAACTTAACCCCTGGTGATTTGCAGTCTTCAGATTCCAGAGAGGGGTAAAAAAACTACTATTGCTTCTCTGCTTCAAGCTGCCTCTGAAAATGAAACTAAAAACTGAAATGCTCTGTGAAAAATAGATGTCCCTAGCCACAGGTTATGACCTGTCAATCTCAGCCAAATCTAGCTCAATTCAGCAATCCCAAGGGACCATTAAACCCACAGAACACTGCATTAGTTCAGATTAAATTCAACATGATATTAATTATGCTGTCTCAGCAACACTAAAGGACACTGGTACAGACAACATTGTGCTGAGTTCCAGGATTTTGACCTTGTAAAAGTGAAGAAACAGCGATCTATTTCCAAGCCAGGATGGTGAGTGACTTGGAGGGAAACATCCAGGTGGTTGTGTTCCCAGATATCTGCTGCCCTTGTCCTTCCAGATGGTAGTGGTCATGGGTTTGGAAGGAGCTCTCTAAGGAACCTCGGTGAGTTCCAACAGTGCATCTTGTTAATGATATCCATGATTGCTACTGGTGGAAGGATTGAACATTTTTGGAATGGGTAGCAATCAGTTAGGCAGTTTTATCTTGGTTGGTGTTGAGTTTCTTGAATGTTGTTGGAGCTGCACTCAGCCAGGCAAGTGGAGAATATTCTATTACACTTCTGGTTTGCATCCTGTAGATGGTAGACAGGCTGTGGGGAGTCAGGAAGCGAGTTAATTACTCCTCATAGGATTCCTAGCCTCTGGCTTGCTCTTGTAGCCACAGTATTTATATGGTTAGTCCAGTTCAGTTTTTGGTCAATGGTAACTCCCAGAGTATTGAGAGTGGGAGATTCAGTGATGGTAATGCCATTGAATGGTGTACTGGCCTTCATAAATCGAGGGATTGAGTTTAGGAGTCAGGAGGTAATGCTGCAACTTTATAAGACCCTTGTCAGGCCTCATTTGGAGTACTGTGCGCAGTTCTGGTCACCTCACTATAGGAAAGACGTAGAAGCTATTGAAAGGGTACAGAGGAAATTTACAAGGATGTTGCCTGGACTGGGAGGCATGCCTTATGAAGTTAGGTTGAGGGAACTGGGTCTCTTTTCCCTCGAGAGACGTAGGTGGAGAGGCGACCTGATAGAGGTTTATAAAATGTTGAGAGGAATAGATAGGGTGGATTCTCAGAGGCTATTTCCCCGGGTTGAAATGGTCGCTACGAGAGGACACAGGTTTAAGGTGCGGGGAGGAAAGTACAGAAGTGATGTTAGGGGTAAGTTTTTCACTCAGAGGGTGGTGGGTGAATGGAATCGGCTGCCGTCAGTGGTGGTGGAGGCGAACTCGCTGGGGTCTTTTAAAAGACTTCTGGATGAGTATATGGGGTTTTATGGGATTGGGGGTTATAGATAGGTGTTGATGTGATCGGCGCAACTCGTGGGCCGAAGGGCCTGTTTGTGCTGTAGTGTTCTATGTTCTATGTTCTATGAATGTCATGGGGCGATGGTTAGATTCTCTCTTGACGGTGAGCATTTGTCTGATTTTGGGTGTACCACAGGTGGTTGTCCTATTTTGAAACAAGTGCAAAACCATGCTGCACATACCTCAGCATGTTCCAAGAAGTGGTTGCTGATATCTGCCAACCTTTCCTGTCCATGCTGTAGCCACAAGGACTCTGGAGAAGTAATTGGCCTCCAATGAGTGCAAACAGTTGCCTGGGTGCTGTTTATATATGATGACTTCCTGACCACCCCAGAACAAGATTTGTCATGCTCATAATTAATGAGCTGAAGAATGGAAGATCATGCATGTTCGGCTGGCCCACTGCCCAGTGTGAATTAGGTTGACTTTCCTGCCCACCACCAGGCCTAGACTACACAACGGAAGACTCTGCCTATATTTTTATCAACAGCACAGCATGGTGGCAAAGTGATTAGCCTCAGATGACTGTCTGTGTGGAGTTTGCACTTTCTCCCTGTGTCTGTGTGAGTTTCCTTCGGGTTCTCCGGTTTCCTCCCACAGTCCAAACCACGTTTGGTTGATTGGCCATGCTGAATTGCCCTCTGGTGTCAGGAGGACTAGCAGGATAAATAGATGTGCTTATGGAGATCGGGCTGGGTGGGATTGTCGTTGGGATAGGCTCAATATGTTGAAAGGCCTCTTTCTGAACTATAGGAATTCTATGATAACTATACAATTTATAGATGCCTGAAATTGGAGACCTTGGTTGTGAGAACTGGGTAAAGTAAAGAAAGTTCACTTTGAGATCATTGTAAGATAAAAAAAGGTAATTTTGGTTTTAGTCTATATTTGAACTGCTCCACTTTTTTTAATACTTGGTTTCATTTAGTACCTTGAGCTCTCGTGCCAATGTTTTGCCCGGTTTCCCTACTGTCAACAAATAAGGTTTTTGAAGGAAAGGGGGAGAAGCAGCTGCACAAGGGTTGCTGCAATGATTCCAAATTACATCACCACCACCACTTTCCCCACCACCAGAAAAGGCAGTTTTTCAATTCAAAAGTCATACATCCCAAGGTAATGTAGTTTCTCTTGTGTATTGATGTTGGCATGGGCTCAAACCCACACATTTGACCAGATGTCACCCATTGAGGCAAGTTGAGGTCCCCACAACAAAAAGTTCATGAAGCTATAAATAAAAAGATTTTGCAGGTAACAAATGTATATCACCCGCACTGTGGGAATAAAAGTAATTAAAATGAAATAATTATCTTTCACTCATTCCTCTGGCACATACCTTAAAATTAAAAGAGAAACAAATACATTTTTTTAGCTTAATTGTTAGGGCAGTATGAATTCAATCCAGTTAGTCCCACTAGCCTCTGTGTCAGCTCTAACTTAGGTAAGCTGACAAGCATGATAGTAAGCCTATTGCATCTGTCATTGTATAATGGGCTGCCACAGAAATCAGACCAAATTGCAGGGAGGAAAGAATGTGTAGGCGTAATGTCCTCAGCACAATACCAAGATTGTAGGCTTGGCTGAGATCCAGCAGTGGCTCCAACAATTTAGGTAATTTTGTTTTCTTCTTTTAAACATTAGTGATTTTATAGCTTTTATTTGAAAGGTTTTGTTTTATCTCGTTAGCAGTAGGATTTCAATATTAGGGATTCTACCATGAGCAACTGCACATTATGGAATACTGCTCATTTAATGACTATCATCTTCACTCACACTATAAATCTTAAGACTTGTCTTCAGTGATGCAATATAAACCCAGATCCACATTATTCATAAACAATTAGTTACCAAGCAGAGTACATGTTAAATATTTTTAAACATTCTTTCTCTGCTTTATTTCTTTGCCTGTGTTAAATGAACCAGCTGCAGTCACTGAATAAAAGCCTTCGAGCAAGTTTTCAAAGATTTTGCAGTAGACACTATGAGGCTGATTTTCATTTTATTTTCACAGCCACACAGGCATTTTCATTTCTATTTTAAGTAGCAATTTGGGGCAGTGTTGGTATTAGTTACCAAGTTTCCAAATTCCTCAGTAAGCCCTTTGCAAGAAATGCAAATTAGGCAAATAATCAGCATTGAAAAAGTGTCACCCTTCTCCAAATCTGACAGGAGATCATCTAAATTTCTATATTGGGTGATACTTATCTCAATCTAAGCTCAAACATTTTTCATATAATTTGAATATTCATTAGCAAAGCCCAGTGACAATTGGGGAAAACAAGCATAATTTAGGAATGGTTTAAATAATTCCTTCGAAAGGTGCAATGCACTTAATGTGATACCTGATCAGTACACTATCTCCTTTTAAGTGGGAGTGCTTTGACAAGTGTCTCCAGAAGCTGACTTATGCTATCCCCAATTTCACAGTCATAGTGCATAATAATACCTGAGCTGACCTAAAAGTCCTTGACAAAATGCAACTGAATTATCTACTAAAAGTGCTATGAACAGGATTAGATTTTTGTAGGGCTGTGGAATCAAATGAGGTTAATGGACTTAAGTATCCATGGCAGCCACATATATTTTCACTCCACAATATTCGGCAAAAATAAATTCTGCAAAAATAATCACTTGCATTCGGAGCATGATACGAACACTTTTCCATACTGTTTAACCATGTTTCATGTATCTAGAGCTTGACTCTTTACAAATCTTTCTTCATAACATCACGGTTGGGTCAGGGTGGATAGGCCAAGACTGGGGGAAATGTGGGGAGGGTTAGGTTTTTGCGGAATGAGACTTTGATGGGCCCAAGGAGTCGGTAAATACAGTACCTAACACCAGGCCTGGAACCTGCCCAAGCTCTTCACTTGCTGTCGGCCTTTGCCTGCAGCTGGCAAGATTGCAATAGGGGCCGGAGGAGGCCATTAACTGGCTATAAATTGATCACTTAGAGCCTCAGATGGCTCACGCACAGGCGCCCTGCCAAATGCCTCCTCCTTTGCAGGTAAAATAGCGGCCAAGAGGACCAGCAACAGAGCTCTTGGTATTGTGCCAATTTTGAAACCTCTGCCTGCATGCCAACCTACCTATTGGGGCATATAGACTTCATGATATTGACTGCCTGCTGATGCGTCCAGTGAATGAAAAACACAGTTAGCACTGGCTAGGCACAGAGATTATCCAAATGCGCAGTCAGCATAGAGTTGGCCCATTGCCTGCATTGTAATTACACATCACTATCCAATTCATCTCCCTTAGACTCTACCCACTTCCAACTAATGCAGGGCAGCAGTGACATTGATCAATAAAAGGTTAAAATGGGCAGCACAGTAGCACAGTGGTTAGCACTGCTACTTCACAGTGCCAGGGACCTGGGTTCAATTCCCAGCTTGGGTTACTGCCTGTGTGGAGTCTGCATGTTTTCCCCATGTCTGCATGGGTTTCCTCCAGGTGCTCTGGTTTCCTTCCACATTCTGAAAGACATACTGGTTAAGTGCCTTGACCCAAACAGGTGCCAGACTGTGGCAACTAGGGGAATTTCAACACTAACTTCGTTGCAGTGTTAATGTAAGCCTTACTTGTGACTATGAAGTAAACTTTAAATGATTGTAATAAGAAATTCAGGGGAAACATCTTATCCAGAGTTATTAAAATGCAGAATGCACTGCCACAGAGAAACTGAGGTTTCACTGTGCTATGGCACAATGGTCAGCACTGCTGCCTCACAGCACCAAAGACCCAGGTTCAATTCCTGGCTTGGATCACTGTCTGGGTGGAGTTTGCACATTCTCCCCATGTCTGCATGGTTTCCTCTGGGTGCTCCAGTTTCTTCCCACAGTCCAAAGACGTGCAGGTTAGGTGGATTGGCCATGTTAAATTGACCCTTCGTGTGAGGGGGACCAGCTGGGGTAAATGGAGTTATTGGGATAGGATTGTGGTCAGTGCAGACTTGATAGGCTGAATGGCTTCCTTCTGCACTGTAGGATTTTGTGATTCTACATGATACTAGGAAATTGCATAGTCACATTTACAGCAAAGCTAGGTGAGTATGTAAAGGAGTTTGAGAGGATGGAAAGTTGTTTGTGTGGAGCAGAAATAATTTCTTAGACTTGTTAATGTAAATGGTCAGACTCTCTGCTGTGAATTCTCATTATAAACAATTGACTTCAATATCAGCTACAGCATATACAAACATACAAATTAGAAGCAGGTGCAAGCCACTCAGCCCATCAAGCCTGCTTCAATACAACCATGGCTGATCTCATTGTAACTTTGTATCAAGTCCTCAGAGGCAGATGTCCCTTCACCAAAATCCCTTTATTTACAAGTCTGACAACAGCATAGAACATAGAACATAGAACATAGAACATTACAGCGCAGAACAGGCCCTTCGGCCCACGATGTTGCGCCGACCAGTTACAAAAACAATGACCCACTAGCCTATACCAATCCCTTTTCGTCCATAAACCTATCCAGAGATCTCTTAAATGCCCCCAAACTAGACGCATTTACAACTGCAGCAGGCAGGGCATTCCAATCCCTCACCACCCGCTGGGTAAAGAACCTACCCCTGACATCCGTCCTGTAGCTACCCCCCCTTAATTTAAAGCCATGCCCCCTCGTGCTAGCTTTCTCCATCCGAGGAAAAAGGCTATCACTATCCACCCTATCTAAACCTCTAATCATCTTATATGTTTCAATAAGATCCCCTCTTAGCCGCCTTCTTTCCAACGAAAACAACCCTAGATCCCTCAGTCTCTCCTCATAGGACCTCCCCACCATACCAGGCAACATCCTAGTAAACCTCCTCTGCACCCTCTCCAACGCCTCCACATCCTTCTTGTAATGCGGGGACCAGAACTGCACACAGTACTCCAAGTGCGGCCGCACTAGAGTAGTGTACAGTTGCAACATTACACTGCGACTCCTAAATTCAATCCCCCTACCAATAAACGCCAAGACACCGTACGCCTTCTTGACAACCTTATCCACTTGATTCCCAACTTTCAGGGATCTATGTACACACACACCTAGATCCCTCTGTTCATCCACACTATTCAAAGTCCTCCCGTTAGCCCTATATTCGACACATCTGTTGCTCCTACCAAAGTGAATTACCTCACACTTCTCCGCATTAAATTCCATCCGCCACCTCTCGGCCCAGCTCTGCAACCTATCTAAGTCTCCCTGCAGACTATGACACCCTTCCTCACAATCTACCACACCTCCAACTTTGGTGTCATCAGCAAATTTACTAATCCACCCAACTATACCCTCATCCAGATCATTAATAAAAATTACAAACAACAGTGGCCCCAAAACAGATCCCTGAGGCACACCACTCGTAACTGCACTCCATGATGAATATTTACCATCCACCACCACCCTCTGTCTCCTATCTGATAGCCAATTCCTGATCCAACTTCCTAGATTACCCACAATCCCATACATCTGCATTTTCTGCAGAAGCCTACCATGGTGAACCTTATCGAACGCCTTACTAAAATCCATGTATACCACGTCAACTGCCTTACCCCCATCCACCTCTTTGGTCACCTTCTCAAAAAACTCAATAAGGTTAGTAAGGCACGACCTACCCGCTACAAAACCATGCTGACTATTTCTAATCAATTCATTACACTCCAAATAACTATAAATCCTATCCCTAATAATTTTTTCTAAAACCTTGCCCACAACAGAAGTAAGACTCACCGGTCTATAATTCCCGGCAAAGTCTCTGTTCCCCTTCTTAAACAATGGGACAACATTCGCTATCCTCCAATCCTCCGGGACTACACCAGAGACCAATGACGACCTGAAGATCTGAGCCAGAGGCTCTGCAATCACCTCTCTAGCCTCCCAGAGAATCCTAGGGTAGATCCCATCCGGACCAGGGGACTTATCTATTTTCAGCCCCTCAAGAATTTCCAGCACATCCTCTTTATCAACCGTAATACTGTCTATTTTACACCCCTGCAACCCAATGTCCTCCTCAGCTATATTCATGTCCCCCTGCGTGAACACCGAAGAGAAATATTGGTTCAATACTTCTCCAATCTCCTCCGGTTCCACACACAACTTCCCCCTGCTGTCTGTAACTGGCCCTAATCTTGCCCTGACCAACCTTCTGTTCTTGACATACCTATAGAACGCCTTAGGATTCTCCTTAATCCTATCAGCCAAAGTCTTCTCATGTCCTCTTTTAGCCCTTCTCAACTCACTCTTCAACTCCCTCCTAGCCAATCTAAAGCTTTCTAGTGCACTATCTGAGCCCTCCAATCTCATCCGAACATAAGCCTCCTTTTTCTTTTTAACCATCGACTCAACTCTTTTAGTGCACCACGGTTCCCTAGATCTACCAAATCCACCATGCCTGACAGGGACATACCTATCAAGGACTCGCAGTAGCTGCTCCTTGAAAAAACTCCACATTTCAGACGTTCCCAGTCCCTGTAATCCCCTAATCCAATCCATGCTTCCTAATTCACTCCTGATAGCCTCATAATCGCCCTTACCCCAGCTAAAATTGCTGACCCGAGGTTCATGCCTATCTCTTCCCATCACTAAGGTGAACGTAACCGAATTGTGGTCACTATCACCAAAATGCACACCAACTTCCAAGTCTAGCACCTGGTCTGGCTCATTTCCCAGCACCAAATCCAATATAGCCTCACCTCTAGTTGGCCTGTCTACATACTGAGACAAAAAACCTTCCTGCACGCTTTGTACAAACACTGACCCCTCTAGCGAGCTAGAACTATAGCAACTCCAATCAATATTCATAAAGTTAAAGTCCCCCATAACAATTACCCTATTACTTTCACTCCTAACCAGGATTGTCTCCGCAATCCTTTCCTCAACCTCTCTAGAACTTTTAGGAGGTCTATAAAAGACTCCCAACAGGGTGACCTCTCCTCTCCTATTTCTAATCTCCGCCCATACTACCTCAACTGACAAGTCCTCATCAAACTTTCTCTCCGACACTGTGATACAGTCCTTGACTAGCAATGCTACCCCACCCCCCCTTCTACCTTCTTCTCTACTCCGACTAAAGCATTTGTACCCCGGAACCTGCAACATCCATTCCTGACCCTGCTCTATCCATGTCTCAGAAATGGCCACAACATCAAAGTCCCAGGTACTGATCCACGCTGCAAGTTCATCCACTTTATTGCGAATACTCCTCGCATTAAAGTACACGCATTTCAAACCCTGCTCCGCCCCACCCCCACTATGCCGTGCCTTGCATTCCCCAACTATGCCCCCCTCACTTTCACCCCCTTTCCTCACTATCCCTCCCCCCCTCCGAATCAGTTTAAACCTTCCTGCATCGCTTTTGCAAATTTACCCCCCAGGATATTGATTCCCCTCTGGTTCAGGTGTAGACCATCCCTCTTATAGAGGTCCCACCTTCCCCAGAATGAGCCCCAATTGCTCAAGTACCTGAACCCCTCCCTCCTGCACCATCCCCTCAGCCACGAGTTCAAACTTTCCCTCTCCCTATTCCTCTCTAAACTATCCCGTGGCACAGGCAAGAGTCCAGATATAACTACTCTTTCTGACTTCGCCTTTAGTTTCCACCCCAACTCCATAAATCTTTTCTTAATATCCCCTTCCCTTAATCTCCCTATGTCATGTGTGACATAGTAATCTCCCTATGTCATAGAGTGCTTTCAGTTAGCAGTCTACACTAGGAGTCCCAAGGAACTGACACTCCTGGTTAAATACAAAGCAAAAGGCTCCCTGATTGGCCCATCAATTTGGCCCTTAAATAGGGAGATCATATTCGAACAGGCCCATCTCAATTGCCTGATTAAAGTCATTACAAACCTCAACCCCACATTCCTATCAATGCTGATAATATTTACTCCCTGTTAATCAAAAATCCATCTATCTCTGCTTTAAAAATAGTCAAAAACTCTGTTGCTCAAAAGATAGCGAAACAAAGTTCTAGATTCTCATCACCTTCAGAGAAAAAAAGGTCTCCTAATCTCTGCTTTAATGAGTGACCTCTTATTTTTAAGTTATGACCACTAGTTTTAGATTCTTCAGCAAGAGTAAAAATCCTCTCCACATCCAGCCTGTCAATGCCCCTCAGGATCATAAAGATTCTAATCAAGTTGCCTCTTACTCTTCTAAACATTAGTGGATACAAACCTAACCTGGTCAACTTTTCCTTATGAGACAACATTCCCATTCCTGGTATTAGTCTGAACTGCTACTAATGCATTTACATCCTTCCTTAAATAAAGAGACTAATACCGTATAAAAAGACTCATGTGGTCTCACTTGTATCCTGTACCACTGAAGCATTGCCTCCCTAGTTCTGGAATCAATTCCACTCACAATGAACAAGAACACTCTATTAGCCTTCCTAATTACTTGCTGTACCTCTATTACAGTATTTGTGATTCATAATCAAGGATACCAAAATCCCCCTACACCTCAGAGCTCTCTTACCATTTAGGTAATAATTTTTTTCATTCTGCCTGCCAAAATGGACAATTTCATCTCTGCCCGGATCATACACAATTTGCCAGATCTTTGCCCAATCACTTTACCTATGCCCCTTTGAAGCCTCCATACGTCCTTTTCACAATTTACTTTCCAACTTATTTTTGTGTCGTCAGCAAATTTGAAGTTTAAACCACAACTTCAGTCCCTTCATCCAAAATCATGAACAAACTATACACTTTTTAAAGAAGGCTGTTCAGGTCACTCATCACCTTGTTTCAATGGAAGAATCGCATGGCATACAACAGGACACTTTTAAATTAGGCCATATCGTAAGTATTGTATTCAGTTTAGCTCAAGAAAAATCAATGAAGCAATAAAATCTGTGCTGAGGAGAACCCTGAAGCTGGTGTCAGGGATCCAAGTTATGAAAAATGGCTGGAGAGGATCAAACTCCAGATATATGAAACATAGTTAAATGATATAGTAAGCAAAATCCTGTGAAGCATTCTCAATGCACTTACAATGCAAGTGATTGTTTTTGTAATGGTTGCCGCTAGGCTTGTGTTATGGTTCAGGTTAGAAACTCCAAAGTGTTTTATGAAACCTGCCTGATTCATTGGTTTTGCATTTTGAATTTGGCTAAGATAAGCACAAAAGGTTTCACTTCAGGTATGATTCAAGTGACCCACTAGGGGGTTTTTATCAAACAAAGTTTATTTAATAGTATAGTTCGAAACTTAGAAAGACTTTTTATCAATTACAAACAAGAAACAAACAAATAATGATGATAATGTATAACTCTTAATGAATATAAAATATATAACATCTATAGACAAAAGATCCTTTCTACAGGTTTAATACAGCACAGGCTAATGCTCATGATACTGGGATCAGTGTTGTTAGTTGAATTCTGCAATCAAATGCTCTTGAGCCTCAGATCAGTTTGAAGACAAGATAGCTTCCCAAAACATAGAAACTCTACTCCAGCCCCCAACAACAGCAGGCTTTCACCCTTCAAGAAAACAATATATTGTTTCCAGTGAACCAACATAATTTTCAAAATAACAGGGAGAGAGGGAAAATACTTCTTGTTGGCTTGCTGTAACTTCTAAAACTAAAAACTCAAAATTTGCAGCTCAGGACTGAAACTGTAAATGGAATCCCTGTCACCTTATCTGCACTGTTTTTATTCCTCCCAACAATGACATCACCTGAGGCTGTGAGCACGAATTAAAAAAAACTCTTAAAGGTGTACTAAGATTGCACCTGTAAGAAAACTATTGCCCAGTGTCAATCTATCTGCGATCAACAGCACATACTTACCTCTGGCTTCTGACTGTCAGCTAACTCAGCATCAAGCGCTGACTGATTTCCTGCATTGCCAAAAATGTTGAGCTGCAATTGGACAGTTTGGCAAGACAGGCAAATAATGGGTGAACTCCTCCCACCCATTCTCCCTGTAAAGCTATATTGGTCAGAATTATTTATTCTTAGCTGCAAGGGCTATTTTTTAAAGTTATCCAAAGAACAAAGAACAAAGAACAACCCAGCACGGGAAACAGGCCCTTCGGCCCAACGAGCCCGCGCTGCCGCATCCTCCTACACCTACCCTGCCCTGTGTGTATGTGAGTGGAACCCCTAATGTAGCCAGATTCAGGGGAGAATAGTGTCAATTTGTTACACCAATCAGCCTAAGAGCACATCTTTGGGGTGTGGGAGGAAACCAGAGCGCCCGGAGGAAATCCACGCAACCACAGGGAGAATGTGCAAACTCCCACAGACACAGGCCCAAATCCATGTATCTGCACAGCTAGCAGTGATAGTCACTGAGCTGTTGCGGCGCCCATCTACTGGTCCAGGATTAAGCACACACACCGACACAAAGTACTAGGCCACTCCCGGAACCTCCAAGAGCAGCCCACGCACGACCCACTGTGTGCATGCCCCTCGTTTGACAACAAGGTGGACCGACACCTGAGGAATAAAAAGACAAAAACGTTAACATGTAATTCTACATTTCTGGCGTCGTCCCGAGGCTCTGACCCTATTTAATACCCTCTACTATAACCCTCCATCCTTGTTTCGCTCATGTGTCTATCTAAGTAAACCTTAAACAAGTCCAACGTGCCTGCCTCCACCACCCTACTCGGTAGCGCGTTCCATACCCCCACGACCCTCTGCGTGAAGAACCTTCCTCTCGTATCCAAATTATACTTCTCCCCCCTCACCCTTAGATCATGACCTCTCGTAATTGTCCCCAATCTAGGGAACAGCCTACCACTATTGACTCTATCTATTCCCTTCAGTATTTTATATACCTCTATCATGTCCCCCCTTAATCTCCGTCTTTCCAAGGAGAAGAGTCCCAGTTTCTCCAACCTTTCCTCGTAACTCAGTCCTTCCATGCCAGGCAACATCCTGGTAAACCTCCTCTGCACTCTCTCCAGAGTCTCCAAGTCCTTCCTGTAGTAAGGTGGCCAGAACTGGACGCAGTACTCCAAATGCGGTCTAACCAACGTTCTGTACAACTGAAGCATTAGACGGCAGCTCCTATACTCTATACCCCTTCCTATAAAGGCTAGCATTCCATAAGCTTTCCTCACAACCTTCTCTACTTGTGTCGCCACCTTCATAGACTTGTGAACCTGCACTCCCAGGTCCCTCTGTATTTCTATACTCCTAATCGGTCTACCTTTTATCACGTAGCTCCTCTCTGCATTATTCCTTCCAAAATGCATCACCTCGCATTTGTCAGGATTAAATTCCATCTGCCACCTATCTGCCCAATATACCAACCTATCTATATCCTGCTGTGTCACCTGACGTTCCTCCTCGGTATCCGCCAATCCTGCCACCTTGGTGTCATCCGCAAACTTGCTGATCACACCACGTACGTTCTCTTCCAAGTCGTTTATATATACTACAAAGAGGAGCGGTCCCAGTACTGAGCCCTGCAGCTACCACTGGTGACTGGCCTCCAGCCCGAAAAGGTCCCCTCAACAACTACCCTCTGTCTCCTATTGCCCAGCCAGTTCTCAATCCACCTAGCTACCTGCCCTTGTATCCCATGTGCCTTAACCTTTTCTACCAGCCTACCATGAGGGACTTTGTCAAACGCCTTACTGAAATCCATATAGATGACATCAACGGCTTGCCCATCGTCAACCGTGTTTGTCACCTCCTCAAAGAATTCTACCAGATTCGTAAGGCAAGACCTCCCCCTAATAAAGCCATGTTGCGTATCCCTAATCAGATCGCAACGCTCCAAATGCTCATACATCCTACCCCTAAGAATTTTTTCCAATAATTTTCCTACCACCGATGTCAAACTCACCGGTCTATAATTTCCAGGGTTATCCCTAATACCTTTTTTAAACAGCGGTACAACATTAGCTACCCTCCAGTCTTCGGGGACCTCACCTGTGTCCAAAGAAGAGACAAAGATTTGCGTCAGAGGCCCAGCAATTTCATCTTTCACCTCCCTAAGCAGCCTGGGATAAATACCATCAGGCCCCGGAGCTTTATCCGTTTTTATGCTACCTAAAAGCCTTAGCACTTCCTCCCTCGTAATGGATATTTCCTGCCACTGATCTACAGCTCCCTCCAAGGCACTGCACGACACCGAACCCCTCTCCTTCGTGAATACCGACGCAAAGTATTCATTCAGGATCTCCCCCATTCCCTCTGACTCAATACATAACTCCCCTCCTTTGTCCCTAAGAGGACCAATTTTCCCTCTAACCACTCTCTTGCTCCTAATATAGGAGTAAAATGCTTTTGGATTTTCCTTAATCCTATCAGCCAAAGCCATTTCATGCCCTCTCTTCGCCCTTCTAACTCCCCTCTTTAGCTCCCTCCTACTCTCTCTATATTCCTCCAGCGCATTCTCCGTACCCAATTGTTTTGACCTAACATATGCCTCCCTCTTCTTCCTGACCAAGTCTTCGATACCCCCTGTAACCCACGGCTCTCTAATCCTACCTTTCCCATCCTTCCGCCTAACCGGCACATGCCTTTCCTGCAACATTTTCAGTTTGCCCTTAAAAGCCTCCCACTTGCCAACCGTGGACTTGCCAGCTAACAGTCCCTCCCAATCAGTGTCCTTCAGCTCCTTCCTAATCCGGCTATAGCTCGCCTTCCCCCAGTTCAGCACCCTCCCCTTCGGACGGCACTCATCCCTTTCCATTTTTATCCTAAAGTAGATGGACTTGTGGTTACTGTTAGCCACATGTTCGCCTACCTCAACCTCAACCACCTGCCCTGGCTCATTACCCAACACTAAATCCAGTATAGCCCCCTCCCTAGTCAGGCTAGTTACGTACTGCTCTAGGGACCCTTCCAAAACACATTTTACAAACTCCTCTCCCTCTGTACCCCCAGCTCTAGGCCCCTTCCAATCCACTCCAGGAAGATTAAAGTCACCCACTACAACCACTTTATTCTTTCTGCACCTATCCAAAATGCCCCTGCAAATACCTTCCTCCACTGACCTCGGGCTGTTGAGTGGCCTATAGTATACCTCTAGCATCGTAATCTCTCCCTTCTTATTCTTCAACTCCACCCACAGCGACTCAATCCCTAACTCCTCCATATTGTCCTCCCTCTGCACTACTGTGATGTTCTCCTTTACTAACAGTGCCACCCCTCCACCTCTCTTTAACCCTCCTCTGTCACACCTAAAACACTTATACCCAGGAACATTCAGCTGCCAGTCCTGCCATTCACGTAACCACGTCTCTGTTACTGCCACCACATCTAACTTCCTCACAAACATCAAGGCCCTAAGCTCATCCGTTCTTCCTGTCACACTCCTCGCATTGAAACAGACACAGTTCAACCCACCAGTGTCCCTCGGAACCTCCTTCTCCCTGATAATTTTCCTTTCACCCAACTCTCTCCTGGCCCCAGTGTCTAATGAGCTATCAGTCACATCCCCACCCCCCTCGCTATTAGTTTAAACCATTCCTAAACACATCAGCCATGACAATAATAAGTATAAGCTGAGGACATTTTGAAAATGACTTCTAATTCTTTGATGAATATTAGATTTGTATAATTGACAATTAGACTTTTTGTTAGTTTTTGCATAATTAATTCATTAGTTTGTCTGAGTCTTTGAAAATATCTTCAGTGAACTTGCAAAAATGGTCATTGTGAAGTATAAATAAGATTTTTGATGGGAATTGAGGGTTTTCTGAAAAATAAATGACCTACTGAATTGGGACTACACAAATCAATCACTTTTCTGTGAGGTGGCTTCCCTTGTTCGGTGGTTTGTATCGACCACCAAAGATCACTCATGGTCTTAATGTACACAGCTACATAAGAACACAAGAACTAAGGGCAGGAGAAGGTCATCTGGCCTCCTGAGCCTGCTCCGCCATTCAATAATATCATGGCTGACCTTTTCGGGGACTCAGCTCCATTTATCTGCCCACTCACCATAACCCTTAATTCCTTTACTGTTCAAAAATGTATCTATCCTTGCCTTAAAAACATTAAATGAGGTAGCCCCAACTGCTTCATTGGGCAGGGAATTCCATAGATTCACAACCCTTTGTGTGAAGAAGTTCCTTCTCAACTCAGTCCTAAATCTGCTCCCCCTTATTTTGAGGCTATGCCCCCAATTCTATTTTCACCTGCCAATGGAAATAACTTCCCTGCTTCTATCTTATCTATTCTCTTCATAATCTTAAATGTTTCTACAAGATCTCCCCTCATTCTTCTGAATTCCAACGAGTATAGTCCCAATCTACTCAGTCTCTCCTCATAAGCCAACCGTCTCAATTCCAGAATCAACCTAGTGAATCTCCTCTGCACCCCCTCCAGTGTCAGTATATCCTTTCTCAAATAAGGAGACCAAAACTGTACACAGTGAGGTGTCATGTTGGATAAGGAAGGTGTGGAGGCCAAACAGCCAGCATCACTGGAGAGGAGGCAGGAGGAGCTGCCCAGCAGGAGGAGGAAGAGGAGGACAACAACAAAGAGCAATATCACCAAAGCGCTGGAGGACTGGTGGCAGCAAGGGTCAGGCATGCAGGGGCAGCAAGGAAAGCTTGGTCACCAGGAGCCTATGCTGCAACACGTTAGTTCCATCTGCCCTCCACCCTCCATCCCAGAGTCCTCAATCTCCTGCAACATTGTAACACCATTGTAACAACATGCTCCATGTCTCCAACCTAACATGAAATACCCAACCACCAGAGAGACTGTTGTGCCCTGGCTTAACGTTTGGTAATGCCAAGTTATTATTGGTGAATCTTCTAGATGATTTTCAGGCAGAGAGCTTGTGGTACCACCAATCGGTTACGAAGAGGTCACCTCTGAAGCTAATGTGATGTTGAACAAAGGACTGCCTCAAGACAGGGTTACTAGGAATACACTGTGGCCGTCCATCACGGAATGTATGTGTAAATCTGCCTACACTTTTCCATTTAGCCTTTGTGGCTCTCAAAATTCTTGCAATTTCTACTTTGTTGCTGCCATGTATTGAGTGGCTAAGGCCATAAAGACTTTGACTTCCTCAATGAAAATTTTATCTCTGTGTTCTGGTGCGTGTCTGTAATCGAGGGTCAGCTGTAGTTTGATATTTGCCCTGCATAATATAGTGTTGTAATGCATGAGCCTCAGTTTGGATCTCTGGATTGGGAATGGCATCTTGGTCATTTCTTACATATTCAAAGTTACCTGTGGCTTATGGTCAGTCTCAACTTTAAAATGTAGACCCAAGACGTAATCAGAGAATTTTACTGCAAAGGGTTCTATTCCTTTGACAACATTGCACAGTCACCAGTCACAAAAGTTTTATTTTGCTTGTTCGCTTGATGCTCTGTCCAGCACTACACCTTGTCTTGTCACACAAGTTGACTTAGTTAGCCCAAGTAAATTAACTCCTAAGCGAGGTAGGGATTTTCTAGTTGGTTCACCATCCCCATAAACATATTTTGTAGTTCAGCAATATTCCTGAACAAGGGGAAGTCCTTATGATTTCTGTGGGTTTGCAGGAATTCCAGTTGTCTGTATAACATTGCCAAGGAATTTTATTGCAGGTTTGGAAAACTGGCATTTCACAAAGTGACAAAACAGCATCTTGCAGCATTCGTAAGCCTTCTCTTATTCTTTAGCCTTATTCTTCCTTTGCTGAGCCATGGACTAACAGGTTGTCTATGTGACATATGAAATCTTCCATGCCCTCTGGTATGTTGAACATCATCCTTTGGAAAATTTCTGGGGTAAATGTGATGCCAAAGGGTAGGTAGTTGGAATAGTAACATCCAAAGGGCATTATGAAGGTGGTTCGGAGTTTGGGTTCCTGATCCAGTGACAACTACCACAATTAACTATTTGTGTTGAGCTTGGTAAATGGTGTACTGTTTATATGTTTGGTGAGGCTCTCATCTACCGATATGTTCAATGCATTTCTCATTCAACTGCATTGTTCATTTGCATTAGGTCAGCACAGATTTGGATGGAGCCATTTGGTTTAGAACTGCACCTTACCAGAGCACCATCTGGTTGGTTTAATGGCTGGAGAAATAGCTCCTTGTTGAAATATTGCCTCAGACTCATTCCTGATCTATTTCAGAAGTGGGTGTGGGACCTTTTGGGGTATAAATAGGCAAATGGGTTTTGCATCCATCCTGATTTTTGATGTTCTCAAGCTTCTGAAGATTTTTAGGGATTAAGTTTAGACCTGTGCAGATTTTCCTTCTCAAAGAGCATTTGTGATTCTGAATAACGTACCTCAGAGATTTTTCTCATCATTGTACTTTAGGGTTGCATTGAATTGACTTTAGCTTGATTGTCCTTTATCTTGGAATTGAATTGCAAGATCATTATGAAGGAGTTGAACTCTGTCAGGTAAAACTGAAACTCCAGTTCTTGTATCTAATTTAACTTCTGAATGATGCCCATTTACTTGAAGATGAGCATTCCAGGATTAACTTTTAGTTTTTCTATATCTCCTAGGTAAGTGATTTCTCCCTGATATCTAAGCCCATTTTACTTCCTGCTTCTTCTGCGACAAGGCCAATCAAGTCTTCAGTAATTGACCACTTACAGGCCTTAATTGGGACAAAGATGTCTATCCCATCTGAGGCCTTGCCTATCCCAGTATAAAATCGCTGTGTGGTCAGGATGGGTGAGAAATAGAGGGAATCCCATCTCTTCAATTTCATGCTGTCCCCCGCACCAACATTCGGTTTTCCCATTAACAACGCCATTATGCATGGTTCAGATTGCACAAAGTCCACATAAACCCCATAAACTTTGATTCCACCAAGGCTAACTCAATGTAAAGAACTTCCCATGTTTGGTTCCCCCCCCCTTAAAAACTTATTGATCACATTTCATAAAATTCAGGTCCTGGTAAGATTGCTACAAGTTATGTGTCCAATGTAAACGAATTTGAAGTTCTTGGGCACAAGAGAACAAAATATGTGTTACAGAGGAAGTTTCACTAGGAGCAAGGTATTAAAGATCAAGGTAGAGGAATGGTCAGATAATTCAACAATTGCAGAGGCATTATAGTGAATAGAAAGCTAAAAGCTAAGTGATTGGAGGTTTTGAACCACAGTTACAAACTATTTGAGGGAGACCTTAAGTGGCCGTGTCACAACCTCTTCCTAAAATTAAAGCAAGCATTGTTCATAAATGGAAAACATCAGGACTATGACAGTAACCATTCCATTTGAGTAATTTACTAGGAATTATTTCAGTGTACTTCTCACAATGACATTATAATAGCTAATTCTTCAAGTGCTTGACTGCATAACAATCATTGAATTTGGAAGTAATTCGTTGTATGTGGAGTGTCTCTAGATGTTTGGAGATGTAATAAGTCACTATATGAAAATGTAAGTTTCTCTTTTGTTCCGATCATCAAGACACTATCAATACTCAATTAGCACAAAAGTAGTCTCAGAGCTGAATAACATAATCAAATAAAATTAAAGTGACATATTATTTAACAAAGAACCAATATCCTCTAGGTGATTTCAGGGGAATAATCTGATTTCAATTGATGGTTATGGATGTCACTTGAACATTTTGACTAGACCTCTGTCTCGGAGACACTATGAGAAATACATTATTCCCCTTATAATCCTGTTAGTAACCTTTAGAATACATTTTAGATTTGTTCATATTGTCAGTTTATTCTTCTGGTTCAACCATGGCTTCCTAAAACGAATGTTGGAGGAACTTGTTATGCCTTTACCAACACAGCAGTTAGCACTGACAATATGCTCCTGATAGTTGTTTTGTTCTCAATATTCTAAAAGTATTATGTTCCTGAATGGACAATAATCTGGAGGTTCCTCTAGATTGTTCAATATACATCGGCATGCGTGTGCACACATATATACCTAAAGCAGAAGGAATGGAAAGATGACTTGATACTGGTAAAAAGTAATGTAGATGGGGAAAGAACTACTACAACAATGATTTTAATGGTAATATTGGCTTTAAAGGGCTATTCTGACAGAGTTAAGCATGCTGGCACCTTTGGTTGTCAAGTTACTGCAAACCATAGCCTGATTTGGGAATCGTGATCTGAAGCTTCTTCTATTGACCAAACATGGGAAGTTCTTTACATTGACTTGGCCTTGGCGTATTCAAAGTTTATGGGGTTTATGTGGACTTTGTGCAATCTGAACCATGCATAATAGTGTTGTTTACAAGTCATTTCATTGGCTGTTTGAATCATGAGATCAGTTTCAGGTTACACCATTGGCTGGATGTCAGAGGGTTTTCTGGAATCATGTGAAATATTTTTGAGGATAAAAAACACACATGCAACCTTTATCTCCAGCGACAACTCTAGAGATCAACTATCGCAAGGAAAAGTGTGCCCCGAAGAACGGATTCTATATTGGGAACAAACTTGACCACTTCATTCTAATTGGATAGTTTTTGTTTTCAGTTATAGCGCTAGGAGGCAATTCTCCCATTCTGCTGCACTATTCTTTTAGCGCAGCGGGCCGGGAGATTCTCAGTTCGGCCGATTCGTGGGATTCACGCATGCGTGCCTACCCCAATAGCATCTCCCAATCCAAGTTTTTTGGCAGCGATGGAACCACGCTGAAAATCAGTATAACAAATATCTGCATGTGTTCACATATCTTACCATCTGATTAGTGGGCCTGTGACAACAATCTCCACTCTCGTTAATGTCTCCCACCTCTCTGGCGTGATGTCACTCTGGCGCGGTTTACAACTGCTATCTAAAAGTCGGGAGTTGGTGTGGCAGTGTTGAACAGGAGTAAGGGGGTAAGTTTCATGGAGCTGCAGCCCCTGGGGAGCTGGGCAGGTTGAAAGTAGGGCTTGGAGATTTGCTGCTCACTGTGGGGAGCTTCCTGGAGATCTTCAGGTGCTGTGTCCTGGCACTGTGGGGTGGGGTAGGGCCCTTAATGGAGTGCTGGCCAGTCTGCTCTCCGCAGTCAATGTGCTGTCCCTTTGTTCTGGCTGTGGGGTGTGGTAGAGACTGGACTGAGTGCTATGGTTTTAGGGGGCCAGGGAGGGGTGGGGGGGGGTAGGTGTTGGTGAGAAGGCCACCACGTGCTGCTTGAGGGTTAGTCAGTTCAAGCAGCTGGTGCTCCAAGTAGGGGTGCCCGGGTTAACACAGACACTCATGCTGCAAGTAAGTGAATGCAGTGAATGGGAACCCACCTTGTGATAATTAGGAGTCTGTGCCTGCCCCATGTTCCTGAACTGTAACACATGCCTGGATGGGAATGCTGTAGTTTCACTCATGGCAATGGCACAAGAGAGGGCAATGGCCACACCCACACACTAACTTGCATAATCTGTCTGCCAGCCCCGTCCATGATGCTAATGGCAGGCAACTTAATGAGGTGATAGATGGCACCCCAGATTGTGTTGTGTTGCCAGCATCTACAAGTGGGAGAACTGGGCACAATGAAGGATTGGGGGGTGGGTGGGGGAAGGGGATGTAGTGCTGGGATAGATGCAAGCAATGACATGATTCTATCAATTTCTGTCGCTCTCTAACCCTGTGCAGGGTTGCATACTGTGCAGAATGGATCTGGGATTGATTGATTTAGAGCTGCCATCATGATGGCTATTGAGGAGGAGGAGGCAGTTCAGGAGGTGCAGGGTGTGGTGAGGCCACTACAGGAGCAGCCAGTGGCAGGCCTCAGAAAGGAGGGGAGGGGGCTGCCACTGAAGGCCGGGAGATAGTAGAGCAGGGTCTCGAAAGGATGCCCAGGCGAAGCAGGATGTGGAGGCAAAGACAGTACCAGACCAGGCATCCATTCGAGGAGTTGTCAGAGGTTATGTGCCATAGCCGGCTCCACCTACCCAAGGACACAGTCCAGCACTTGTGTGAGGTGCTTGCACACCTGGCACCTCAGGGGAGGGGCGTCACTGGTTCCCAGTAGAAGTTAAGGTGATAGCAGCACTTAATTTCTACTCAACAGGATCAGTTCAGACACCCAATGATGACTTCTTTAGGTTCTCACAGGCCTCCATCCACAGATGTATCGGCCAAGTCACAGGTGCCTTGTACACCTGGGCAGCTCAGGCTCACTGTCTGTGTCCTCTCCTGCCAGGTGTGTGCCTTTTTCTCCTGTGGGGACATAAGGGGGATTGAAAACATGGATATATTGAAATGAATGGGGTGCAATGTGTGCCTGAGGTTTGGAGCTTGGGTTGGCAGTTTCAGGGAAAAGGGGTACCACCGGGGGATGCTGACTGGATGGGAAAAGGATTGGATACAGTTCTTGTGAGGGTGTTGTTGGATGCTCTTGAGGTGTCTGAGCATGGTTTGATATTGTTAGTATAGCACATGTGCAGGTTTTAGAATGGGATGCACACTCAGCCTTGCTGCCCGAAGAAGGTCTTTTAATATCTTTTGACACTTGTTCCTTGGACTGAGATTTCAAGGTCCTGACATGAAGTGCAGCTGCCATCTCCTCCCACACTGCCTTTGTGGCGCAGCCTGCTGGCACTTTTCCTCACTGCATCCATCAGGTGGACCTGGTCAACCTAGCAGAGGCTCCAGCCATCTTCCTGGCATGACTGGCTGCGTGTCCATTCTTGCAGCTTATATACAGCTCTGGCCTGTTCGGGGAGTCCAGGTATGGTCAGTTTGGGCCAGTCATGGGCCCATTGGTAAAGAGTCCTTGTGAGAAAAGTGAAGAGAACCTGACCTCAATGGTGGGTGAGCCATCTCCCAGAGTGCTGATTGACTCTCATTCAACAAGGTACTGTGCCCAGGGGGTGCTATGCTCAAGGCTCTCAATCAACAAGGGGGAATACTCACAGGCAGGGCTTGTGCATGGCAGCGCAGCACTATTTGTGTGCATGGCAGCAGTGAGGACTGCACATGTGAATGGGGGACGGGGCGTGGAATGGAAGATGAAAGGCCAGTGATGTCTGTTGGGTGGTGAGAGGTCACCAATATCCATGGTGGGGTGGGGGTGGGGTAGTGAGAGGTCAGCGACTTCCGTGGGCGGGATGGGGGAGGGGTGAGAGGCCAGCAATATCCATGGGGTGAGAGGCTAGTGATGTCCGTGGGTGATGTGGAGGGGGGTGGGGAGATGAGAGGCCAATGATGTCCATGGGGGATATGGAGGAGGGTGAGGGGCTGAAAGGCCAATGATGTCCGTGGGGGATATGGAAGGGGCTGGGAAGGGTGAGAGGTCAGCGATGTGTGTGGAGAGTGTGGAGGGGGTAGTAGGGATGAGAGGCCAGTGATGTCTGTGGTGGGGGGGTGGGGAGCAGGAGGTGGGGTGAGAGGCCAGTGATATCTGTGGGGGTGGGGGTTGAGGCCAGCGATCTCAATCCTGGAAGGTCTTTTTTAGCAATCTCCCAGCAACGTGTGCATGCACAGGGTCCTGCTTATTGTGCCGATTTCAGCCTCTTCAGTGGGAATAGGCCCACCCTCCTGGTTTTTAATGATAATTAGACTAGTGGCCTCTGCAATGCACAGAGTGTGGGAGATTCATTTCGGGAAACATACTGAAAAAGCCAACACAATTTATCCCAGTTTTCATGCAAATCTGATACTTAAAATTTTTTGGGAGAAAATTCCAACCCTAATGTTCAGTTAAGAGTTAAAGTTCAGTAAAATAATTAAATTATTGCAACTGTTTAAGTTAGTACCTAAAGTGGTAAATAAAGAAGAACTGTTAAGAGAATTAAGGGTCAACTCCTGTTCTTCTCTAACTCATTAAACTGGAATGCTTGGAAGGTATGTAAATTAGTAACTGAATAATAGTAAGAAGAATAGTGACACTGTGACTGATTTATGAACAGTATACAGCCGGCCAAGGAGAAGGTATTGCACACATCACAAAAACAAAATGGATGTCTTGGCATGTACTATCAATAATATCAAAGTTGCGTGATGAACCATACCTTTACAGTGGACAAAACTTGGCAGTTGTATTACACAATTTCAGAAACATTCCATTATGAATTATTATGTATAGAATACCAGCTTATTATAAATAGAAGTGACATGAGATTCCAAGTCTGCTAAAATTCAACCTACTTTACCCCAGACACCTACAAAATACAGGCATTAAAATTCAGGGAGTGATATGATAAAATGATGCTAAAGTTAATCTGGGAGTTGTTTACTGCTACCGGAGCTAGCTTTATATCATGAAGATGTCCATCAACATTGCAGGATTAATTTATACTGGCACCTTTCTGCAACACTGACCCATGGGATTCTATACTGATCGTCAACGATGTAGCTGTGTTTTATGAAACATGTGCATGGAAAGCTTTTCAGTTTTAAATACCAACATTTTTTACTACATGCTAATCTCTGTGTTCTTGTGATTAAATGATGCTGACACATCAGAGAAAGGCCATGAAGAATAATGATCAATAATTTACTATGTCAGGTTGTAAATGGGAGTATATATTTTGTGATTCTCTTGCATGTCCTGTAATCGTGATTCCATTTGACTACACCAGATATCGGAGAATAGTAAAACCAATAAGTGGTGATTACCTTTTATGCATATTAAACTCAATTATAATTATACTTGCATGCTTCATTTTATTAGCAATGGTGCAAAATCATGAAATGTTTACAAATATCATCAATATGAACATGCCTTGAAAATTATCTCCTAAACCAGGTCAGCACAAGGTGCAAGATTTTCCTTGTGCAAAAGGGGAACATTTTTCAATCTTCTTGCATTGCTCCTGTAAATGCATGATGATTTCCCTCCCTCCACATGATTCAGAACAGATTGATTACTGGCTTGATCAAAAAGAGTTGTTGCACATGTGTCTCAGTCGAATAAACCTCAAAAGTGACAATAAGGTTAATTCTTAGATACTGTCATTTTAACAAGCTGAGATTTGAAATAAATGGAAGGGTTACTATTGTTCAGCTGACTGAATACAAAGTCCCATAGGGCGCATGGGTTTCCCACACTGAAGAATGAAAAGTAAGCATGAATAATGCACAGTGGCATTAGCAGTACTTTGTAGATTCGCAAATGGTTTAGCAATATTGCTGCTGTCATTTCCTACTCTGTAACTTCCATGAAAAAATCAGTTGCAGATGTGTTAAATAAAAATGACTTTCAGGAATTTCACTGGGAAAATCTGGTACATATCATAGAATCCATAGAATCATAAAATCCCTACAGTGCAGAAGGAGGCCATTCGGCCCATTGAATCTGCACCACTACAATCCCACCCAGGTAACCCCATATATTTACCCTGCTAATCCTCCTGACACTAGGGTTAATTTAGCATGTCCAATCAACCTAACCGACATATCTTTGGACTGTGGGAGGGAATCCGCAGTATCCAGAGAGAAACCCATGCAGACATAGGAAGAATGTTCAAACTCCATACAGACAGTGACCCAAGCTGGGAATCTAATTCTGTTGCTGCTGATTTCAGCTGCAAAGAAAATGTTGATTTTGTTTGGAGGATTTGTGCTGTCGTTAGTTTTAATTTTCCATATTTTTGGAATCATTTGTTGTTTCTACTCTGACACACTATGGCAACGTTACTGTGATTTAGCTAAAGTTTAACCAATGTGCTTGGTTGTATGCAACAATTATCTTCTTCCCAATTGTAAAATACCTCACTAAGCTTCTATTCATTTATTGATCTGATGCCACTCAATGCCTTGTTGAATTGATTTTCTGGGTAATTCATGATATATTATGAGTGAGCTGATGCATTTCATTTTTTTCCACTTAGTAATTCTTGCAATATCCTTCCAATATTACTTTTATTCTGTTGGTATTACTAATTCTAAGATTCAATGTACAGTAGGTTTAATTTCTTACATGTCACATTGCTCTTAGTGCTAATGTGGAGCAGAATTCAGAAAAATGCCAATTCTATAATAAATTAAATTGATCATTCGAAAAGAATGGCCAAATTGTCCGGCATTTACTATGGTGTAGTCTGCAGGCTGAGCAAATAAAAAAGACAAGTTGAAGGTTAGGAGGGTTAGGCAAAATATAGTAGAAGATGCCTGAGTAGCATAAACTCCAGGACAAATCAGTTGGGTGTAATAGTCTGTTCTTACGCTATATATTCTATGTAATTCTGTGCAAGGTTGGAAAAACTGATAATGTAGACATATCTATGGGTTCATGGCTTCGCCAGTTGTTCAAAATGGGAAATTGAATACAAAGTTGATGTCTAGAGGACATGATTTGTATTTTCCTAATGTTGTTGACACCCCACTGAAATTTCCAAAATCAAAGAAAGCTTGATACATGCTTCAAAGTTTAATTATCACAGAGGAAACCACCAGCTTCTTAGAACATCTGGACATGTTGCCTTTAATTACCCAGCCTTTATTGAACCCACTGTAATTTTATTCCATTGGATTCAATGGAATAAAAATGAGGTGCTTTCTTTAATAGGTATGTGATGTGCCCCCTAGATCACCAGCCAGGTGGTGAAGAAGAAAATCTCTGAGCAGGATATTTCATCACCCCCACAACACATACACACATGACAATGGGTTCATTATCGGTGGGACTGGAAAATCCCACCAGAGGGAATAGCTGGAAAATTTGAGCCTATGTCTTAACACTTAGGCCTCCTTGTTGAAATTAAGAGCTGGAGAAAGTTATGGTGTAATTACAGCATACTTCATTATACGTCCATTGAAATAGCTTTACAAGTTCTTCCTAAATAGGAAGCGCAGTAAATTCCCTTCCTAACATCAGTCTGGATGGACCTGCACCAGAAGAACTCCAGTGGTTCAAGATGACAGCTCACCACCACCTTCTAGGGAGCATTAATGATGGACAACAAAAGCTCCAGTGATGCACACATCCATGAAGGAATTTTTTAAAAAAAAGGTTTTAGGAAGAGAATAAGGTAGAGCAACATGCATTCAGAAAACAGCAGGAGGAGCTGTCTAAACTCTTATAGGTGTCAGGGCACTCTGCCACAATTGCTCTTCCTTGAGTCCTGACACAGTCCTTTTTGTAAATGAAAGTTACAACAATGGTAATTTTGGAAAGACTAAGCAAAATTGTTGGGCAACCTTAAATATAAATAAATGTTGTCCTTTTTTATGCTATATCCAGATATACAGTAACAAGACCAGGGATAAGATGTTGCAATGGTTTCTATGTTGCCCAATGATTTTCTTTTGTTCAATAAGTGGACTAACTACACTTACCAAAACAAAAATTAATCATTGAACTGAATTGGTTTAATTCGAACATTTAACAGTGAAACATGGGATATTTTACTTTTCCTCAATACATTGTAAATATACCACTTACTTTTTCTTCTAACTGGAAGTTTACTTGTGATAGATGTAATGTTATCTAATTGTCTTGTTAGACCATGATAAAAGCTTACAAGCACACTGTTCTGCATCTTTAAAATACAAATACTGACCGACTCCCAAGTAAGACAAATTTCCTGCAAAACCAAAAAGGCATTTTCAACTGCTTTTGATAAACAATTTTCTACATTGAATGAAAAAGCAACCTTTTGCAAACACAGTAAAGTTTGTAATGGCTGTAATCAAATCAGCAGTGCATACTTCACATCATTCAATATTATTAGCAAAGACATTCACCTTGATAAATCCTTTCAGCCAATCTCTCTGATCTGAATCAATGGCTTTTTTCTCAAAACACATTTGTTAACCCCTTGCACTTGATGTTAACCCCTTGCATTTTGTTTCTAGCAAAGCAAAACATAAGTTAAAGATTCCAGACAGGGAAAGAAAATCCTTATTTGCTTTGATGCCTTTTTTCTCACTTATGAGTTTTATCAGTCTCTTAAACTTTAAGTTTATTTATTAATGTCACAAGTAAGGCTGAGATTAACACTGCAATGAAGTTACTGTGAAATGCACCGAGTTGCTACATTCCAGCACCTCTTCAGGTACACTGAGGGAGAATTTAGCATGGCTGATGCACCTAACCAGCATGTCTTTCAGACTCTGGGAGTGTGGGAGGAAACCGGAACACCCGGAGGAAACCCATGCAGACATGGGGAGAAAATTTATCTATCCTTGCCTTAAAAACATTAAATGAGGTAACCTCAACTGCTTCACTGGGCAGGGAATTCCACTGATTCACAACCTTAGTAATAATACAGAACAGAAATTATGGACAGGACCCCCCAAGGGGGACAACATTGTGGCAAAGTGTTAGCATTGCTGCCTCAAAGCACCAGGGACCATGTATGATTCCCAGTTTAGATCACTGTCTATGCGGAGTCTGCATGTTCTCCCCATGTCTGCGTGGGTTTCCTCCAGATGCTCCTGTTCCCTCCCACAGTCTGAAAGACATGCTGGCTAGGTGTATTGGCCATGCTAAATTTTCCCTCAGTGTATCCAAAGAGGCGCTGGAGTGTTTTGACTAGGAGATTTTCACAGTAACTTCATTATAGTGTTAATGTGAGACTACTTGTGATGCTAATAAATAAACTTTAAACTTTAAAACAAAAATGCCAGTGCGTCAGAAATCTGACATGGTCCTGCAAATTTCTGGCTTTTGTGAGCATGGACTTTTGAAGGTGTGCAGGAAACCTCATGGAGGTTTTGGATTTCTAATCTAAAAATGTTAAGAGCTCACTAATTCATAAGAACATAAGAAGTAGGAGATGGATAGGTCAACTCAATTCTACCTTGCTGCACTACCCCCATATCCCTTAATTCCATGAGTACTCAAATTTATTGACTTCTATCTTGAATATATTCAAGTGCTGAGTGTCCACAATGTGTTAGGGTAGGAATTTCCACAGATCATTTGGAAATTCAATCATTTGAGTGAAGGGATTTCTCCTCAACTCAGTTCTATGTGACTGATCCCTTTTTTTTGAGACCATGACCTGGTGTTTTATATTTCCCAGCTAGATTAAACATTTTTTCGTCATCTACTCTGTCAAGCCACTGAAGAATTTTGTGTGCTCTAGGTAGATCATCCCATTCTTCTAAGCTCCAAAGAAGAGGCCTGATTGACTCAATAACTCCTCATAGAACATCTCATTACAGGAACTAGTCAGTGAACTTTTGTTGTGCTGCCTTAGGGCAAGTACATCATTCCTGAGGTGAGAAGACAAAAACTACAAACAATATTCAAGATCTGATGTTGTCAATTCCCTACGTAAATGTAGTAAGACTTTTTTAGTCTGATACTTCAATTCCTTCGCACCAAGAGCAAATATGCCATTTTGTCTTCCTAATTGTTTGGTGAACGCATGCTAAGATTCATGTAAAAGTCCATCCTGGTCCCTCCAATTTTTAAAAAAAATTAATCTATGGGCTCACTGGCTGGCCAGCATTTATTGCCCCTCCCTAGTTCCCTGAGGGGAGTTGAAAGTCAACCACATTGTGGCTCTGGAGTCACACATAGGCCAGGTAAGGATAGCAGATTTTCTTCCCTAAAGGACATTAGTGAACCAGATGGGTTTTTCCGACAATCAACAATAATTTCATGGTCATCAGTAGATTCTTAATTCCAGATTTTTTTTTATTACATTCAAATTCCACCATCTGCTATAGCAGGATTTGGACCCAGGTCCCTGGAACATTAGCTGAGTTTCTGGACTACTGGTCTAGAGGTAATACCACTAAGCTATCACCTCACTTGCGAAGATTTCCCAGTTTTAAGCCATTTGTGTAGCTTTCTGACCAAAGCGGTTAACTTCTTACTGTGTCACAATGGGCATGAACTTACTAACCATTCACACCTTGCTGCAGCAGGGATGGGGAATTTGGTGCCCAGCCAAATCTTGGTTCACTGCAGTTGGAGCAGAAAATCCCGCCGGCGTAAAGAGCTGTAAGATTCTGGGCCATTGTATTCCATCTGCCATATTGACTTTGTTTAATCATATTAAAATTACTATGCATCCAGTCACTAAATGCTGAATAAATTCAAACATTTTCTGACTATTATTGTTAAATTAATTGACCTTGAGTTCCCTTTTTCTTTCTTCTTCCTTTCATAATTACTGTATTATTCTTTGGGAATTGTTCTGGAATCTCAGGAAATCTGGGATTAAAAATAAGGTATCCATAATCTCTGCAGTTACCCTTTTTAAAACTCTCTGCTGTAGGTCGTTAGGTCACAAGATTTGTCACCCTTAAGTCCCATTCATTTCTCCAGCACTATATATTTATTTGGACGGGATTCTTCAAGTTCTTCATTATTATTGCAATGCATTTCATGTCTTCTACTCTGAAGACAAACACAAGGCCACAATTCTCCAGAATTGGGATTATGTGGATAGTTTCCCACTGGTTTTAGCAGCATCTCTCAAGTGGGATCCTCCTGTTCCCATTTTTAAAGGGCAGCTAGATCTCAGTGCTCAGAGGCAGACCCCACCTCCATGTAAACATAAATGTTGGCTCTCACATTGACCAGAGGAACACCTCCAACTCCTCATCTAAGAGTATAAGAACTAAGAGCAGGAGTAGGCCACCTGACCCCTTGAGCCTACTCTGCCATTCAATAAGATCAGGGCTGATCTTTTTGTGGACACAGCTCCACCTACCCGCCCACTCACCATAACCTTTAATTCTTTTACTGTTCAAAAATTTATCTATCCTTGCCTTAAAAACATTTAATGAGGTAGCCTCAACTGCTTCAATGGGCAGGAAATTCCATAGATTCACAACAACCCTTTGTGTGAAGAAGCTCCTCCTCAACTCAGTCCTAAATCTGCTTCCCCTTATTTTGAGGCAGTGTTCCTAGTTCTAGTTTCACCCGTCAGTAGAAACAACTTCCCTGCTTCTATCTGATCTATTCCCTTCATAATCTTATATGTTTCTATCAGATCTCCCCTCATTCTTCTGAATTCCAATGAGTATCGTCCCAGTCTACTCAGTCTCTCCTCATAAGCCAACCTCTCAACTCCAGAATCAACCTAGTGAATCTCCTCTGCATCCCCTCCAGTGCCAGTATATCCTTCCTTTGGTAAGGAGGCCAAAACTATACACAGTACTCTAGGTGTGGCCTCATCAGCACCTTATACAGCTGTAACATAATCTTGCTGTTTTTAAACCCCATCCCTTTAGCAATGAAGGACAAAATTCCATTTGTCTTCTTAATTACCTGAAAACCAACTCCTTGAGATTTCTGCATAAAGACATCCATGTCCCTCTGCACAGCAGCATGTTGCAATTTTTTATCATTTAAATAATAGTCCATTTTGCTGTTATTCCTACCAACATTGTAGTCCATCTGCCAGACCCTCGCCCACTCACTTAGATTATCTATATCTCTTTGCAGACTTTCAGCATCCTCTGCACACTTCCTCTTCCACCCATCCTGGTGTCATCTGCGAATTTTGACACACTACACTTGGTCCCCAACTCCATCGATGTAAATCGTAAACAATTGCGGTCCCAATACTGATCCCTGAGGCACACTACTAGTCACTGATTGCTAACCAGAAACATACTCATTTAACCAACTCTTTGCTTTCTGTTAGTTAACCAATCCTCTATCCATGTTAATACATTAACCATAACACCGTGCAACTTTATCTTATGTAGCAGTCTTTGGTATGGCATCTTGTCAAACGCCTTCCAGAAATCCAGGTACACTACATTCACAGGTTCTGCATTGTCCACTGCGCATGTAATGTTCTCAAAGAATTCCACCAAATTAGTCAAACATGACTTGCCCTTTATGAACCCATGCTGCAACTTATCAATGGGACGATTTATATTCAGATGTCTAGTTATTTCTTCCTTGATGATAGATTCAAGCATTTTCCCTACTATAGAAGTTAAGCTAACTGGCCTATAGTTACCAGCCTTTTGTCTACCTCCTTTTTTTAAAGTGGCGTCACATTTGCTGTTTTTCAATCTGTGGGGACCACCTCAGAGTCCAGCAAGTTTTGGTAAATTACCACTAGTGCATTTGCTATTTCTCCTGCCATCTCTTTTAGTACCCTGGGATGTATCCCATCAAGACCAGGAAACTTGTCTACTTTTAGCCCCATTAGCTTGCCTAACACTACCTCTTTTGTGATAATGATAGTTTCTAGGTCCTCACCTGTCATAGCCTTCTTGTCATCAATTTTTGGCATGCTATTTGTGTCTTCCACTGTGAAGACCAACACAAAATACCTGTTCAAAGCCTCAGCCATTTTCTCACTTCCAGTTATTGCATCCCCTTCCCGTCCACTAAAGGACCAATGTTTATCCACTCTTTTTCATTTTATATATAGCTGTAGAAACTTTTGCTATCTGCTTTTATATTCTGAGCTAGTTTACTCTCATAATCCATCTCACCTTTCTTTATAGCTTTTTTTTATGGCTTTCTGATGACCTTTAAAGATTTCCCGGTCCTCTAGTTTCCCACTAATCTTTGCCACTTTGTACTAAGAGGACACCCTCATCCCCATCCAAAAATTACAGATAATTTCCCCACCCTGAGCAGAACAAAAAAAGCTTGAGGGTGCCCTGATTCCCTTTCCCCATTCAGCAGCCCCCCTTCTCCCTCTAAACCCTGCCCTCCCACTCTACCTGGGCCTTGGCAGTGTCAACAGTGAATGGTCTCCTGGTACTCTGGCACTGATATCTTGGCCTGACACCTTGGACCCCATGGGGCTCAAAGAGGTAAGTCCAATGGATATTTGCCCGCCTGCTGGTGCCAGGCTGAGGAAGAAATGTCCCTCAAGGATCCTAGTGGTTTGGTGGGCTTGGGCTGGGCCACTCTCTGCCAGGATGGGGGTGCCATGGCCAGACTGCCCCTCGTAGCCCTAGCAGACCTAAAGATTGCCCTGACATGGTGATTTCATGATGTGGATACGCCGGCGTTGGACTGGGGTAAACACAGTAAAAAGTCTGACAACACCAGATTTAAGTCCAACCGATTTATTTGATAGTAAACTCACAAGCTTTCGGGGTTTGTCCCTTCATCAGGTGAATTTCAGGCAGCCCTGTGATTGATTTCTGCATTTCTGCCTATCAGCTGTGCAAATTCTGAAGTAGCCAGGTCACTTTAATCTTCATTCACCAACCCCTGGCAGGATTTTAAATAATTGCAGCACTCCATTCCGCAGCAGAGATTTTCCACTCTCTGTCAGAAGCTACAGTTAAGAGTAGATCTCCAGCCTTATTCAGTGGAAATTCGACATTTACCTTAGCTGCTCACTTCCTATTTATATATCCATAGAAATTCTTACTGTTTGTTTTTACACTGCATGCAAGTTTCCTCTCAAAATTCATTTTTGTTCCTCAGGAGCTTTTTAGTCTTTTGCTGCTGGATCCTAAAAACTTCCCAGTGCTTTAGTCTACCACTGTCACTTGTCCCTTTGTGTACACTGATTTTCAATTTAACATTATCCTTGATCCTTCGTAAATCTTGGATTTTGCCTCTTTCTCATGGAATCCCTCTTTTTGATTAGGATAAACTCCTGCTGAGCATTTTGAACCAGCTGTTTGAACATCTGCCACTACTAACCTATACTTTAGCTTGTTTACCCACATTTTTGGTTTCTGCCCCCCGAACAGTTCTCTTAATCGTGAGCTTGCATTCAGTTGAGCAGTTTGTATTGTCCTTCAGGCCTCAGTGGAGATTCTCCACTGCTGCTTGTCTTCAGTACCTGCTCCTGGTCAGTTGTGACCAGCTAGTTATCTGTTTTACAGGCCCAGCAAGGTGTTAATTAAACGATTATCAATTGCAGGGACATAGCAATCCTTCTACAAATTGGATCAGAGAATGCACTAATTGTATGATGGTGCTTCCATGGAGTGCAAAACCTGAGGTTTCCCTCAGCCTCCTGCCTCTCCAGCTTTTATATCATGTTTGATGGACCTGTGCATGTTGAAAGAAATGAATTAGAACTGACGTGGTGAAAGTGTAAGTAACCACCAATGTGCACATGCTCACTTTCAGTTAGTGGTGATAGCAAATCAACATTAGTGGTTGTTTTCTGCCAAGTGGAAGTGTACTTTCTGATTTCATTACCAAGATATCTTGGAGGCACCATATCATTCCATTGCCAGTGATCCTGCAAGCTGCAACCCTGCCCATCACTGAGGCCCCCCACAGCGGTGGCATGGCTATGAGAGCAGGCCACTCTGCCCCTCACTGTGCTGCCCCCACCCCCACAGCAGCACATGGCTATGACTAGCAGGCTATCCCAGTTCTCCGTATCTCACTGGAGTTGTGTGCCCTCTCTTCTCCAGCAGAGAGAAAAGTGGGGAGTGGCAAATGAATGTTTTGTAGAGAATTTCTGTGGATATATAAATAGAAAGTGGGCAGCTAAGGTAAATGTTTTGCAACAAGAACATTTGTGAACAGTGACTGTGAACAGTGAATTGTGAGGGATGTGTGTGAAATGTTAAAACTGATGAGGGCTGAATGTCAGTATTGGATATTTAGATGAAAGTGTGAGAGGAGGTCTCGATAGAGGGATGAGTGGAGCTTGTGGTGTGTTGGTCATGGAATTGTGTGCAACATTTCAGGGGGTGTAGGTTTGGCATCTGAAAGAGGAATGCCACTTATCTTTCCTCCTCACATGAGGTCATTTAATCTCTTGTGGCACCATATCTAACTGCGAAGGACCACACTCCTGCTGCCGAACTCTTCAACCACTTCCAGCCACACTTACTTGTCTTGACAGGCTGGCTTCTTCCTCCCATTTACAGCAAACAAGACCTTTCTGTGTCCACACAGCCCACAGCACGAGCTCCAGGATGAGCCAGGGGACTGCTCAGGGTTTGGGCAGGGTTGGAGGTTGAGGATGGGAGTGTTGTGGCTAGCAGTTGGCAATTCTTTGTCTCTCCCCATCTCCTTTTTTTTCCTTCTGTCTGCCATTCTGTCCATTTTCTCTGTCTATCTTAGGGATATTGTGCTTTCAATGACACTACAGAAAGAAGGCTACTTTGATTGGGTGAACATTCCATGGTACCAGCTTTTGCAGGTGCTGTTGGCAGTAATTGTGGTGAATGCTGTACACAGGGTCCAGCTCACAAACAGTTGGGTACACATCTATACATTTACAGCAAGCACACTTACAGCGACCATTCAGCACATACATCCAGTGATAGTCATGGTCCACTGGAGCCTGTAATTGGCTGTGCCTCCTTGCCATCATGCTGTAATGATGACCTGTAAGACTAGTGCCACTGAGTGACATTGAGGATCATCCTCCTCATCCACACCCTCAACAGTATCAGAGCAGAGTTTGGGTCCTGAACCATTCCATCACTTATTGAAGTTTCATGATAGCATTTTTCTTCTATGTTCATTGTAGTCCATCCTCAGTGGTCTCTTTACTCTTTTCTCTCTTTGCAAAGGACTTAAGCTGCCTTTGAGTCTTAGTCAAAGGATTTCTGAAGTTTTCCCTTCATTCTCTGATTCTTTGATTGTTTATTTCTTTTGAAATTTCATTTTGTACTATTTTCATAAAATCACAGAATCATACAGTGCAGAAGAGGCCATTTGGCCCATTTAGTCTGCACCAACATCAAGATGCACTTGAACTCCCACCTAATCCCAACAACCAGCACTTGGCCCATAGCCTTTACCACCCTACCTACCAGCATTATTCCCTTCACCAATCCAGATTTCAGAAAATAGGTCACTTCCATTTCAGTTTGTCTGGAATCAGCCACTAGTCATTGAGGCTTAAAGAGCAACCAGATCAGAACATCTGACTGTTATTTAATAAGGAGATTATAACATTTTGCATATCTACAGGACTCAGAAAGCCAAATATTTGCTCCCAAGATGGGTGCACAGAGTCAGGAATTTTCCTGACTCAGGAAAATTTTCCCCAAATGGTCATATTTTCATTCCTTGCTGAGCATTAAGGCAAACTGGTTAAGATGCCTGCCTCAGTGTCCTGGGACTGTAAAAAAACAGTAAGGCCCTCATCCTACATAACCCTTCACATTCCCACGTACTGCTCAGCCCATCCATGCCAACTGATACCATTTTATGTCCTGTACCCTCCACCAATACGTCATATCAATCTATGTCCCTCTACCCACACAACATAGCCCCTCATACCATCTATACTAACCCATGCCCCAAATCATCTCGACGACCCTTTGCATCTTATATGCCAACTTGGTGCCTTTTCATAATTCCCACAAGCCACCCTTATATTCTCCATGACAACTCACCCAATATTCACTCCAGTTTGATCTCAGGAACCATGCTGAGATAAAGTAAAATAAAGTTCTAAATATCTATTGCAGACCTCATTATATTAAAAAAAATATTCCAATTGATTAAAAAGCCCATTCAATACTGCGATGAAAGTAGTGTAATTAATGTAATATATATAGTCTATTTTTATGTTTAAGGGAGATGTTCAAAATTGAACCTTATTCTACGGGCAGTTGGTATATCTGGAAAAACACTTAGCTCAGATGTTGCAAAAGCAGGATAATTACTCCTTTCAGCTAGGAAATTGTTACTTTGATAGAGCTAATGGACTTTTGTTTGCACAAAATAATCTTTGGGAAGCTGATTGACAGGTCCATGTGATGATATGGTTAATGGACAGAGCTGTGTCTGTAATAGAGAGAAGAAGTTTTTACGCTTTACAGTTGCAGTTCTAGCTGGGGATTATTTGAAGATGAAGGTTTCTGCAAGCTACTCTGAAATTCATTTTTCTCCTTGAAAGTTTCAAGACTGTCTACACTCATTACGGCACGTATATTTATGATTGCTAACTAAACTTAAAGTGACATTTAAGTCTGTAAGAGGAATGTTTCTTATTTGGAATGGGAACAGTCATACGCTAGAAAGTAAGGTTGTTTCCTTTCATTTTTAAATATTCTTTAACTGATTATGGTTGAGCTGCTTCATTTGTTAGGGCTATATTTAAAGTGCATTATTAAATAATAATGTTTTACTATAAAAGATCTCTAATCTGTCAGAGGAATTATTCCTGGAGTGAAGCATCCTATCCTCACATTTATGCCAAATAGAAAAGAAAATCTAGTCTGGAATCCAAATAACTTGGGGTTCTAATCCTGATTCAAATCCATTCACCTACTAAATCCCTTAGAAAAACAAACATTTCTTGACATAGCCCCACATCAAATAACCACTTTGAGCTGTTATTCAAGATGTGGATCTATACCATCTCCACTGTAATAGTGTTAGGTTGTGGAAACAGTCAAGCAGTATTAACATTATAATAACAGCAATCAAGTTAATGTCAACAAACATTGATTGAAATTGAAGCACTTTTTTTTCATTGAGTAACACAGCACACTGTGTTTTCAATATTTAAAGACCAGGGGATTTAAATGACTTGATAGCTTCACAGTTCCACAGATCTTATCCAACTTATCCAACTATGCATATTCATGGATATTCTTAACAATCCCAAAAAAAGGCATCTGGCCTCTCCAAAGGTCTCCCATAGATTTAGACCATTTCCTTAAATTCCTAAAGTTCTTAAATTATGTTTCAGGAACCTGGATTATGAAAATTGCTAATCAGTGATAACATCATTTTTCTTATTTATGCAGGTAACGTGGGCATTTCTGGTTAGGCCAGCACTCACTTGCCATCCCTAATTGCCCTTTAGAAGGTGCTGATGAGCTTCCTTCTCGAAGCACTACAGTCCATGTGGTGTAAATGCACTCACAATGCTGTTAGGGAAGCTGCACAGGATTTCAACCCAGCTACAGTGAGGGAATGGTGATATATTTCCAAATCCAAATGCTGAGTGGCTTAGAGGGGAACTTCATGGTGGTGGAATTTCCATGTAACCATTGCCTTTATTCTTCTAGATGGAAGTGGTTGTGAATTAGAAAGGTGCTGTCTATGGAGCCTTGGTGAGTTACATAGAAACATAGAAAAACTACAGCACAATACAGGCTCTTCAGGCCACAAAGTTGTGCAGAACATGTCCCTACCTTAGAGATTACTAGGCTTACCTATAACCCTCTATCTTACTAAGTTCCATGTACTTGTCTAAAAGTCTCTTAAAAGGTCCTATCGAATCTGCCTCCACCACTGCTGCCGGCAGCCGATTCCATGCACACACCACCCTCTGAGTGAAAAACTTACCCCTGACATTTCCTCTGTACCTATGCCCCAGCACCTTAAACCTGTGTCCTCTTGTGGCAACCATATCACCCCTGGGAAAAAGCCTCTGAGAATCCACTCAATCAATACCTCTCAACATCTTATACACCTCTATCAGGTCATCCCTCATCCTTCGTCGCTCCAAGGAGAAAAGACTGAGCTCTCTCAACCTATTCTCATAAGGCATGCTCCCCAATCCAGGCAACATCCTTGTAAATCTCTGCACCCTTTCTATGGCTTCCACATCCTTCCTGTAATGAGGCGACCAGAACTGAGCACAGTACTCCAAGTGGGGTCTGACTAGGATCCTATATAGCTGCAGCATTATCTCTCGACTCCTAAACTCAATCCCTCAATCGATGAAGGCCAGTACATCATACACCTTCTTAACCACAGCTTCAACCTGCGCAGCTGCTTTGAGTGTCCTATGAACTCAGACCCCAAGATCCTTCTAATCTTCCACACTGCCAAGAGTCCTACCATTAATATTATATTCTGGATCCTATTTAACCTGCCAAAATGAATCACTTCACCCTTACCTGTGTTGAGCTCCATCTGCCACTTCTCCGCCCAGTCTTGCATCCTATCAATATCTCGCTGCAACTTCTGAAATCCCTCCACACTACCCACAACACCTCCAACCTTTGTGTTATCAGCAAATTTACCAACCCACACCTCCACTTCCTTATCCAGGTCATTTATGAGAATTACAAACTGCAAGGGTCCCAGAACAGATCCCTGGGGCACTCCACTGGTGACTGACCTCCATGCAGAATATGATCCATCTATAGCCACTCTTTGCCTTCTGTGGGCAAAGAGTGGTTATAGATGATCTTGAAGTGCATCTTGTAAATGGTACACACTGTTGCTAATGTGCATTGGTGATGGAGAGAGTGAATGCTTGTGCAATTCTAAGAGTGCCGCTGCCTCCATGAACCATTGATGTGTGAATTCCATCGTGCCCCTTCTCACTTCATCAAAAATGGTGGGTGACAGATTTCGGGCTGGAACTTCTAAATTTGGGACTTCTCTATTATTTTGGCTAAGGCACAGAGCCCTTCCAACTCCACAAAATTCAGGACATTGCATCCAGAAAAACATTTCAAAGCTTCAATAGAATAGCTCTGGAAGCTCTGGGAGTCCAGCTTTGATGTGGCAGGAGATTTCTGGCAGCAGAGAGGGAGAGGTAAAGACACTGATATGTGTTGTGTGCTCACCATTTTTTAATATATCTGATTTATCTCAGAACAATGCAGAAATATCACTGGTAACTTTGTCGACAACATTTTTTATCACAGGATTTCTACAAACATGATCACAACTCAGATTTCTCTACTCTTTCAATTTGGAAGCTTGATCGCGGTTTTCCCATCCCACTGTGTTAACTTTTTAATGCAGTGGGCTGGGAGAATCTTGCAGCACGTTATGCATAGGATTCACGCATATGTTCCCGTCCTGATAGCATCTCCCATTGCCAGATTTCTGACGGGGTCTGCTCCGCGCCAGAAATCAGCAGGGAGGCGTGTAAGTATTTTCAATATTATTTTAAATACAATTTAAATGCTATTAGTGAGCCTGGGACTAAAGTCTCCAGGCCGGCTTGCAACTCCCCCATTGCCAGAGTGGCTCAGTCCAGCAGGATTTAGAGTAACTTCCCACTAACAGGAAATTAGTGGCCCAATCCCACTAGGGGCAATCTGGGCCCCCTAGAGGGTTAGGCATGGGAGGGGTGTGCCCCCTAGGCATTGGCACCTTGGCAGTGCCAGCCTGATCCCCAGCACAGCCCAAGGGGCCAAGTGCTGCCCACCAGGCATCAGGTAGTGCCAAGAGGGCGGGACCTGGAGGCGGGGCTGAGGGGGCAAGGCCTAGGGGGCCATCAGTGAGGGCAGGGAGTCCCACTGACTCTCTGCATAGGGATTGGTGGGAAGGGAAGGAAGGAGACCACCTGTCAATGCTGGCTGGGGAAGGTCAGCTGGGGGCAGGGTCAGCCTGCTAGGTGGTTGGCACTGGGGGCAGTGTCAGGATTGCACGGGTGGGGGGAGGTAACTGTTGGATGGGTAATTGATTGGGGGGGGGTTGGGACTGGAGATCAGGGCAGGCATGGGTGGGGAGGGAGAGATGGGGCTGGGCCCAGGAATAGTCGGGAGGCCAGCAATCAGGCCATGCAGTGGCAGAGAGCTGGTGTTGGGGGGATCACGGGGCTGGCCAGTGATCAAGCTGACCAACAATCAGGAGGCCATCAGTGCGAATGTCGCACTGACAGATTGGTGCATGTGCAGTGGCCTGCTCAGCACATTGATTTCAGCCTCTCAGCGTGGATAGGCCCTGTCCCCTGATATTTAATTGTATTCATATTGGCGGCCTCTGCAGTTCACAGAGTGTGGGAGATTCTTCTCTGAACCCCCATTGAAAACACAGCGTGAGTAACTCCAGTTTTCAGGCAAATTTGACACTTAGATTTTTTTGGAGAGAATTTCGGCCCTTTTCTTTTCTTTCAAAGGATCCACCCAGACTTAGGCAATCAAGCACAGTGAACACACATCAGTGACCAGCCCTACATAATTAAACACCATCAATTAAACCATTGAACATTACAGTATGGACTATTCAGATGATTAATGAAATCAGTCTTGCTGACAGATTGCATGGATGCAGCGATGTACAGCTGAATTGAGGGGCAAGCAGAATACCAAGCTTCCACACTTCTGAGTTTATTCCAAGGAGGCACCCAGGGGGAGAAATGCCTAAGGAGCCTTGGTGAGTTCCTGAAGTGCATCTTGTGGACAGTACACACTGCTGTTAATATGCATCAGCACTAGAGAGGGTGAATATTTGTGCAATTCTAAATGTGCCACTGCCTCCATAAACCACAGATATGTGAATTTCACCCTGCCCCTTCCCATTTTGTCAAAAATGGTAGGTGCCAGATTTGGTGCTGGGACTTCTAATTTTGGGACTCTTTCAAAAAATGGTAACACTTGGAATTTATGAGAAAATAGATAAACTATCATATAATTTTTAAAGTGTTATTCTCAACATAAGCCTGTTTCAGGAGACCGAGATCTGAGCAATGAGGCAAGTTAATTTGAATAAAATGGTGGCTTTCTAATTATGCTCTGTAAATATTAGCACTTGAATGCTTAATACGCTTGTATGCTAATATCCTCTCAGTGTTATTTAAAGGCTTGATCGTCATTCTCCTGTGGTGTTGAATACAGTGTCAGTGGATATGGTTTCGTTTACATGTCCCTGCAGCCTTTGTGTTCTATTTCTTTGTCTTTCCTCTTTTGCTTCTTGTCACCCTTTCATTTTTCTCTTTGTAGTTTTTTTCATTCTCTTCTTTAATGTTTGTTTTTGATATTATCCCCTTTCAGGTGGGGGAATGCAATGAGATTTTGGTTTGTTGCTGTAGGGATTGGTAACTGCAGAGTAATTGTAAGCATCAGTGACTCAATCACTTATGCCTCCTCCCCCCTCACTAGGATTGTGAACCCTGCTCCTTTGCCTTTCTATTACTGTCAGCTGATGTGACTTCTGCTGAGGCTTACCAAGGGTAATGATGGGCGGAACGTTTAAGTAATGTTTGACATTTCCCAATATGCTTCATGTTATGTAATGTGTGTGAACCTGGGGTGGACTTTGGGGGGAATGGGGGTGGGGTTTGTATGGAAGATCAAATGGAGCAGAATCCAAAACTCAGGACTGTTGGTCCTATTGTTATGGACCAGTATTGACCAGGTCAGGAAATTATTTTCTCGTTTTAATTAATATGGAATGGTCCAATAAAACAAAAAGAAATGCTAAAATAGATATCCAATGCTACTAGCTACCTTAAATCAGCATGCTATTATTCATATCTGCAAGACAATCTTTACCCTATGATGCCAGTTGGGCAGCACAGTGGCACAGTGGTTAGCACTTGTGCCAGGGATCTAGGTTCAATTCTGATCTCAATCAGAATAACACTTTAAAAATCATATGAAAGATAGCTTATCCATTTTATCATAAATCCAGAGTGTGACCATTTTTTGAAAGAGTCCCGAAATTAGAAGTCCAACCCCAAATCTGGCACCTAGCATTTTTGATAAAGTGGGAAGGAGCAGGGTGAAACCCACACATCTGTGGTTTATGGAGGCAGTGGCACATTTAGAATTGCACAAACATTCACTCTCTCTAACACTGATGCATATTAGCAGCAGTGTGTACCATCCACAAGATGGACTTCAGGAAATCTCTAAGGCTCCTTCGGCATTTCTTCCCCTGGATGCCTCCTGAGAATAAGCTCAGAGGTGTGGAAACTTGATGTTCTGCTTGCCCCTCAATTCAGCTGCCCAGCGCTGCAGCTATTCAATCTGTCAAGACTGATTTCATCTGCCTGTACGGAGTTTGCATGCTCTCCTCGTGTCTGTGTGGGTTTTCTCTGGGTGCTCCGATTTCCTCCCTGATAGAGGGATTTGAAATACCAAAGATTTGAAACATTAATAAAGACTATTAGAACAGAGTGGATTAATTTTGGATAAGAATCATAGACTGCCTTATATATATTTCACAGAGGTACAGTCTACATAGGAATGCATATAAGCACAACTTGGAGGATTTAAACCTATATTTTTAAAAGTGTATTATTGAAAAGACATACATCTTGCCTAATGACACAAGATTCAAAGCCATCATGGGAGATAGGCCAGTAAAGTGAACTGCATTCCTTTTAATAACGTACTCATAGAAGCATAACTCTTATCAGCATGTATAACAGACAGCTCAGTTAAAGAGACATTCGTTGAGCAAGGACAAGCTAGTAATTCCAAGGCAGCTCAGTGAATAGACAGAGTCTTCAACCAGATAAGAGAGTCTGGAACAGGCAAGAGATGGCCATGGGAAAGGAGGCAGTAACCATGAGATCTTATTAATCCCATGCTTTCAGAGAATATCTGCAATTGGCCAAGGTATATGAGGTGAACTAATGATGAGTGGCTCATGATGAGCCAGAGGGTGGGGAAAATGTCTTTCAGAATATGTATACTTGTAATGCCACTATGAGGTAACTTCGGAGAAGAGTTGGACTGTCCAGCCCCTTCTCTCCCAGCGTGTGTTCGTCAATAAAGAACATTTTTTACCAGGATATTGTGGTCGTGAGTCTCTGTATTAGCTAAAGTTGAGCTCAAAACTTAGCCTCCAAAAAACTCCTACACTCCCAAAAATATTCTAAGTGCTGAACTGGTGGGAAAAATGGTGTAATTCAAAATTATTTTTTCAGCGGGAGTTCAGCATCGAATCTCCCACACTCTGTGCAATGTACAGGCCGCAAACGTGAATATCATTAAAAGCTCGTGGGGCAGGGCCTATTCATGCCAAAGTCTGATAGCTACTCTAATCCTCGTCGGAGTGAAATACTGCTGGCAGGATGGGAGATGCTATTGGGCCGGGAAAATTCAGTCCTGGGCCGATAATGACATTTCAATCACATTAAAAATGGATTAATATCATTTACCTGGTTTTCTCACTGCTTTCCAGATTAGTCTTGACCGTGACTGCTCTCTGGCCTCTGCACATGCTCGATCACTGACCAGCCCGAGATCCTCACAGTGCTACCCCTCCACTACCCCCCATGGCCTAATTGCAGCCCCCACCAGCATTCCTGGGCCAGCCCCGACCCCCCGTTCCGTCCCAGAGCACCCCGACCTCCAGCAACCCCCAGCATTGGCAGACCTCAACCACCCTGGCAGATCCCTTCCATGGAAGGCAGGAAACCCCCGACAGACCACCCCCTCCCAGCCCATTTTGAATGCTGGCCTCCCTCCAGCCTGACTGATTCCCATTCAGAGTGGCAGTGGGACCCCCTAACCCCACCGATCGCCCCAAAGCCCAATCCACAATAGGTTCCACCCCTATGCCACACTTCCTTGGCACTGCCCAATGCCCAGTAGGCACTGCCAAGGTGCCCCTGGGCATAGGCATTTTGTCCCCTGGTCAGTGCCAGGGCATAGTGGCTGGCACTGCCAGGGTGCCCATGCCCAAGGGGCACAAATCCCCACTGCCTGACCCCTGGGGGGACCTGATTGTGCCTCTTTCACTCCAGTGGGGTCTCCCAATAGTTTTCCAAAAGTGGAAAGCTACTCTAATCCCCGTCGGAGTGAAATACTGCTGGCGGGATGGGAGATGCTATCGGGCCAGGAAAATTCAGTCCAGGGCCGATAATGACATTTCAACCACATTAAAAATAGATTAATATCACTTACCTGGTCTTCCCACTGATTTCCAGAGTAGTCTCGACCGTGACTGCTCTCTGGCTGTGCGAGATGCACATGTGCTGGGGGGCATGCGCAAACCCCTCAAGTAGGTGCACGCGTGCTTCTCTCAACCTCACCCATCAAAAAACTAGTGGGTCATAATAGGTGATCGCACCCCCCACCCCACTGCCGCACCCCCCCCCCCCAAAGATACATAGGTTAAGTTGATTGGCCATGCTATATTGCACCTTAGTGTGAGGGGGATTAGCAGGGTAAATACATGGGTTCACAAGGTTAGGGCATAGGTGGAATTGTGGTCAGTACAGGCTCAATGTGCCGAATGGCCTTCTTCCGCACTGTAGGGATTCTATACCCACCAATCACAGAAAGCATCAAATGTACCAATGAGCACCAAATGCATGAAGAACCTTCAGGGATTGCCTTTTTCTCTGTTTTGCCCTCCATATTTTAGGTTCAGCAATTGTAATCCCTTTCACAGTTGGAAGCAACTATCATTTACCCTTTCTAATAGTCAACAAAGCAGATAAAATTCAACCACAAAATTTTACTGTTTCTTCTAAAAATGTAATTTTACTGTTTCTTCTAAAAATGTAATTATTATCACAAAGGACTCAAAATTTCATCGATAATAAAGAGTAAAAAGGCAGAATGGAAGGTGGAACCATTGTGAAGTGGCAGGTACGGAATCCGATTTCACCCTAAGTCTCAGCTGGCCAGACCGAAATTGTGCGAGGGCCAGCTGAACACCTCACCTGCCACCCATTAAATCACAACCAGGAATGGGTGGGTCGGTGGTGGGAATGACACCTATGGTATTTTATAGGCCTCCCTCACCTGTCAACCCACCCTGCGGGGAACCATAAAATTCAATCCAATATTGCCTGTTGTTATGGATACTTCCAAAGTTCCCTTTTTGATACAGGCTTTTCAAACTAAGTACTTAAGTGACTGATCCCATAATTTGAAATTGGATTGATGTTTTTCTCCACAGGCGACTGTGTACCATTCACAGATGCACATTTCCAGAAGGACTTAGTGAATTGCAATCAGGTATGAAAATAATAAGCTCAGGTGAAATAAAAGGAATTCACACTGGCGGGATTTTCCCATCTGGCTACAGTGAACAGAGATTTGACTTGTCACCAAATTCTCTATTTTCCCTGCAGCAGAAACATGGAGTGAACAGGCGGTAAGATTGCACCCTTGTGTCTTTAATACCACCACTGGTTGTGGTCAACCAACTGAGTAAAGAGTGAGGATCAATCCTGGAACATTGAGGGTCTATCTATTTGTCTCAGTTACTACATAGGTAAACATGCTGTATATCTAGTGTTAAAGTCACCATTGTTTACAAAGAATTCATGACATCTTGGAGCTAATAAAAGCCATCACTATTAAAAAAGTAAACATTTATTTTAATGCTTAACAGTGCTGGCCCTAGATTAGTACTTGTCATTCCACAAATTTATTTTAAAATTTGATTAGATTTTCTCACGATTTGCCTTGTTATGTAAACCTTTAATACCTGTCAAACTCGGAATCTCTTGTGGATTGGCTCAAAATGGGGATGTGAGAAATTAAATTCTCTTGAGATAATATTTATTATTTACAGGCAGATGGAAAGTGTCTCAAATAATTATATGTACACTTAGCCTCGATCTTAACTGCGACAGTTCCTGATCTGCAGATTGGCTCTCTGTCACATCCCATTTCCTATTCATGTGTTATTGTCCCCAGGCCACCAATGACTGAACTGTCTCTCCAGTTGACAGCAAGCTGTGCAAGTTCTAGCTCCAAGGGAGGAGAGTTGAGAGCTTGTCTTATCTGAGCTTCCAGGATGTGTCACTGAGAAATGTTACATCTGGGTTTTATATCTTAATGGACGCTGAGATTACCCAGATTTGGGATCAAAAACTGCATCCTCGCCTTTCATATTTTATCAGCTATTTAGTAAGCTAATCTTCAAAACAGTGAGGCAGCCTTTGCATTTTTGCTTAAGTCTCCAATTTTCACCAATTACTGCCATCACTGCAAGGCATGGAGGCATCTGCATATTTCACGTCCCTCCTCTTCATTTGTTGAGATAGTAAAACTTGAATATAAGTTTGACTATCTACTGGTAGGATGCCAGAAGCTGCCAGAAGTAAGCTGTGTATCAGAATATGCAGCATTCTTCTTTCCAACCACATAATATTGTATAAAATACATGAGCACCCAACAAACCAAAACACTGGGCAGAATTTTCCCATCCCGCCTGCCACGGGAATTGTAGTAGGCGGGACAGGTCCATTTGAAGGTCCATTGACCTTGGGCGGGCTGTTCTAGTCTTGGGCGAGTGTGGCCATAAAATCCTGCTCACTGTCTCAAAACTAAGTAAACATGAATGCAATGTTTTAACCTATATAGCAACATCACCCAGAGGACTGATTTCAAGGATTTACTAACAAAGCCAAATTAAATTGACATAAATATATAACCATTAATACTTTACAGTGATCAATTTCAGCTGTGCATGCTTTAACTGAATTCCTTTGCACCTCTGATATCCCAGTTTATCGGTTTGTAATATATTCCACATTCACTGTTCAAAGAATAAGTAGAAAAAAATTCAAACGTATATACTTTTGAAAAATAGTGAAGGTTAATGATATTTCTTATCATTATTAGTGATTAAAAGAGACTGTCACTAAGTCGATTTCAAAATTAGCAAACAGCTTAACAACAATTTTGTATTGCTACGCAACTACTAGGTTCCAAGACCTATTCACAAAAATGACTAAAGAAAATAATGTATCTGAAATTATCATAGTATAACAAGGTCTATTTCAATTTAAACAACATATAAAATAAGACATACCGTGGCAATATTATCACTAACATATAAAAAAAATCCCGAATAATGCAAGTTTGAATGTTTGTTGCATAAATAAAAATATAATAGTGTCCTCACCTAGTTCCTAGCGTCCTACCGTTCATTGTACATTCACTTGCCTTGTTAGTCATAGAGTCATAGAGGTTTACAGCATGGAAATAGGCCCTTCAGCCCAATTTGTCCATGCTGCCCTTTTTTTTAAACCCTTAAACTAGTCCCAATTGCCCGCATTTGGCCATTTCCCTCTATACCGATCTTGCCCATGTAAATATCTAAATGCTTTTTAAAAGACCAAATTGAACCCAAGTCTATTATTACCTCTGGCATCTTGTTCCAGGCACTCACCACTCTCTGTGTGAAAGAATTGTCCCTCTGGACCCTTTTATATCTCTCCCCTCTCATTTTAAACCTATGCCCTCTAGTTTTAGATTGCCCTACTTTTGGGAAAAGATATTGACTACCTAGCTGATCTATGCCCCTCATTATTTTATACACTTCTATAAGATCACCCCTCAGCCTCTTACAGTCCAGAGAAAAAAGTCCCAGTCTATCCAGCCTCTCCCTATAACTCAAACTATCAAGTCCTGGTAACTTCATAGTAAATCTCTTCTGCACTCTTTCTAATTTAATAATATTCTTTCTATAATAAGGGTGACCAAAACTGTACACAGTATTCCAAGTGTGGCTTTACCAACGCCTTATACAACTTCAACAAGATGTCCCAACTCCTGTATTCAATGCTCTGCCCAATGAAACCAAGGATGCTGAACACCTTCTTCACCACTCTGTTCACCTGTGACTCCACTTTCAAAGAGCTATGAGCCTGTACCCCTAGATTTCTTTGTTCTGTAACTCTTCCCAACACCCTACCATTAACTGAGGAAATCCTGATCTGGTGCAATCTACCAAAATGCATTACCTCGCATTTATCTAAATTAAACTCCATCTGCCATTCGTCAGCATATTGGCCCAATTGATCAAGATGCTGTTGCAACCTGAGACAACCTTCTTCACTGCCCACTATGCCACCAATCTTGGTATCATCTGCAAACTTACTAACTATGCTTCCTATATTGTCATCCAAATCATTAATATAAATGACAAATAACAGTGGACCCAGCACCAATCATTGAGGCACACCGCTGGTCACAGGTCTCCAGTTTGAAAAACAACTCTCTACAATCATCCTCTGGTTTCTGTCATTATGCCAGTTTTGTATCCATTTAGGTACCTCATCCTGGACCCCGTGAGATTTAACCTTATGCAATAACCTACCATGTGGTACCTTGTCAAAGGCCTTGCTAAAGTCCATGCAGACAACATCAACTGTACTGCCCTTAGCTTTGGTCTTGATTGTTCGAGATTGGCCTAGTGCTTCATGTCGTTAGTGTACGCTTAAACTGGACCAGATGCTGGGCAACATGACAGCTCAGTGACTATCACTGTTTGCTGTGCAGACACATGGATTTGGGCCAGTGTCTGTGGGAGTTTGCGCATTCTCCCCGTGCTTGCGTGGGTTTTCTCCGGGTGCTCCGGTTTCCTCCCACACCCCAAAGATGTGCTATTAGGCTGATTGGAAGTAATAAATTGTCCCTAAATTAGTTTCCCTCAATGTGGATTGCCATAAAACAATAGATAAGGGTCATGGGTGGAGGGGGGGAATGGTAATGTTAAAATGGCGGCGCGGGTTCGTTGGGCCGAAGGGCCTGTTTCCCGGGCTGTTTTTGTTCTTTGTTCCTTGTTATCTAATTTCTTGGTTATACCTTCAAAAAACTCAATCAAATTTGTGAGACATGATTTTCCACTCACAAAGCCATGCTGACTGTCCCCAATCAGTCCTTGCGTCTAAAAATGCCTGTAGGTTTTGTCACTCAAAATGTCCTCCCAAAATGCATCACCGCACAGGGTTAAATTCCATTTGCCACTGTTCTGCCCATCTAACCAATGCTGTAATCTAAAGCTCTCTTCCTCACCATTTGCCACACTGTCAATTTTCATGTCATCCATGAATTTGCTGATCATTACCCCAACATTGAATTCTAGATCATTAATGTTCAGCTGATAAAGACACTGAGTGACGCTCGCTCTAGTGGATATTTCTGGGTACCTCCAGAGTGGTCCAAGCATCATTTCAGCAGGCCTATTGTCCTCTCCACCACCACATGTGTGTACACATAGCAGTGAACATATCTCTCTTCTGTCTTTGGATGTCTGAGAGGCATCATCAGCCACCTTTTCAAAGGATGTCCCTTGTCACAAATCAAACATCTGTCAAGGCGAGCTGGAGCTGCAAACAGCCTTGGCACTTGTGAGTGTCTCGGTATGTTGGCATCATGGGAGCTGCCAAGATACCTTACGTAAACCTGGGTCCTGTGATCACAAACTATCTAAACATTAGCGTGTTATAGCGTGGATAGAGGATTGGTTGTCAAATAGGAGGCAGAGAGTGGGGGTCAATGGGTGCTATTCGGATTGGCGGTTGGTGACTAGTGGGGTGCCCCAGGGGTCGGTGCTGGGGCCTCAGCTATTTACCATTTATATAGATGATCTGGAGGAGGGAACCGAATGTAGGGTGTCGAAATTTGCTGATGACACCAAGATTGGGGGAAAGGCAAATTGTGCGGAGGGTGTGGAGAGTCTGCAGAAGGATCTAGATAGGCTGGGCGAATGGGCCAGGAAATGGCAAATGGAATTTAATGTTGGCAAGTGTGAGGTGGTCCACTTTGGTAGGAAGAATGGTAGGAAGGACTATTACTTACGTGGCGAAAAACTGCAGCAGGCGACGGTGCAGAGGGACCTCGGGGTCCTTGTGCATGAGTCGCAAAAACCCAGCCTGCAGGTGCAGCAGGTGGTCAGGAAGGCGAATGGGATGCTGGCCTTCATAGCGAGGGGGATTGAATATAAAAGTAGGGAGGTCTTGCTGCAGCTGTATAGGGCATTGGTGAGGCCGCAGCTGGAGTACTGTGTGCAGTTTTGGGCGCCGCACCTGCGCAAGGATATTTTGGCCTTGGAGGGAGTGCAGAGGAGGTTTACTAGGCTGATACCGGAGTTGAGGGGGTTGAGCTATGAGGAGAGGCTGAATAAACTAGGCTTGTACTCGTTAGAGTTTAGAAGAATGAGGGGAGATCTCATTGAGACGTATAAGATGATGAATGGGATGGATAGGATAGAGGTGGAAAGACTCTTCCCGCTCAAAAAAGACAGTAGGACTAGGGGGCACAGCCTCAAGATAAAGGGGGGGCGGTTCAGAACGGAGTTGAGGAGGAACTTCTTCACTCAAAGGGTGGTGAATCTCTGGAATTCTCTGCCCGTTGAAGTGGTGGAGGCTGCCTCGCTAAATATTTTTAAGAAGCGGGTTGATGGGTTTTTGATAAGAGAGGGGATTAAGGGTTATGGGGAGAGGGCGGGAAAGTGGAACTGAGCCACGACAGATCAGCCATGATCTTATTGAATGGCGGGGCAGGCTCGAAGGGCCAGATGGCCTACTCCTGCTCCTATTTCTTATGTTCTTATGTTCTTATTCATGGAGTGAACACTCTTCCTATTGACAAAGGCACCCAACTGGTCACCGACATGGGTGCCATTAGTGGAACTCTGGATGTGGAGGATCCCTGCAATTGCAGCAAAGCCTCACACCCACTCAGCCTGATGACATGATCCGTTCTGAAATGGAAAGATGTTCTCAGCTGCCCGAACAGAGTGTCAGTCACCAGTGTGACACAGCTGTGTGCAGCTGACTGTGAGACTTCACAAAGTTCACTCACTGAGCTTAAATATTTAGTGATACAGTGACCTTGAGAGCAATGGACATTGGGTGTCCATCCACACAACTGGAGACTATCTCTGGCACAATTATCTGGCAAATGGTCATGAAAGTCAGAGCCCCCTATGGCACTGCACCTCTGTCATGTCAAAGTAGTTGGATCCCTGCCTGCACACCCTGGCAATGGGCTTGTGGCATCTTAGTGAGAATGTCCTCCTTGCCCACTCTGCTGTCCCTGACCATCCAGTGCCTGCTCCTCTGCTCTAAGGTGATACCTGCAGCCACTTTGCCTCCTGTCTCTTTGTCCTGTCTTCCTCCTCAGAGGAAGTGCTCCCTGCTGAGTATACTACACCTGTCTGCAGATTGGGCTTACCTGTCCATGAAGGGTGCCAGAGGGACACAAATCTCAGATGTCACAAAACTCAATGCCCTGAAACCTGCAAAGAATGCAGTGAAAACACTCACAATGCTCTAAACCAAACCCTCTCTGAACTCCCAAAAACTCAGTCTATCCTTGCCCCAGACTCCTCTTATCTCACCCTTGGATGAGAAAACTTCAAAAATGAATTGGCCACCTATCCACGTTGCCCATGTACTGATCTAAAAGTCACATGGGCAATGTGACTTTGTGGTTAATTGGATTAACACTCTCATGTATTTCCATAATTGGTAGGCATGCTACCAATCCACACTTGTGCCCACCAACCAAAATATCGTGCAAATGCACAATGATGTCAGGACGCACACCCAACGTCTTCACTGCAATTTCAGGTGCTTCCGGTTCAGGCCTGCATCCACCTGGAACATGTAAGATTCTGCCTATAGAGAAGTGAACTTTAGAAAGGCTCCAGTTGCTGCAATTTAAAGGAGAAAAATAACGCACTGATAAACCAAAATGTTCCAATCATTCATCATCATCTCTGGCTCTCAGAAACAAATGAGGGAAATTAAGCCATGTTTTATGGTACATTGACCAACTAGTTGAGATGCCATATGAATGGTGTCATATGAAGGTCATCAAGTTCTAAGCATTCTATAAAGTGTTACATTGTTTTCCAAACTTAAAAAAAGATCCAGGCATTATTTCCCAAATGGATTGAAGTTTGTGAGATAAGGCAGCACATGAAACCTAAACCTCAATCTGTTTTCAGCTATAAGCACCTTTCATGGAACGAGTCACTGAGCTGTGAATCTTATTATGAAAATCTTTTTTTCCCCATTTGTTTCAAAAGAATGAAGCGACAGACTATTCTCAATCATTTGCTAAATCTGCCCGATCTACTGAGAGGTGCATGACATTGATCTGATTTATCACTTTTCTTTTTATTCCTGTGGTAAATCAAGATTCCTTTGTTTTATGCTTTACTTGTAATTCTGAGCTGAGATTTGGACCATTGTGTGAGGAATCATATACTCAAATCCATCTCTTAAAACTTTATGAAGCAGCTCTATCAGTCCATCCAATTTGAGTTTTGGGTGAAAGAAACAAAATCTTTGCTGAAGCTTTTGTAAATGAATGTTTATCTCATTTATTTTTTAATGCAGAGCTTTTTGCCTGGGACAGCATTTTCACACTAACTGGCAGTGACTTTGATGTATTTTCTAACATTTCTAGCCAGTATAGATTACTGTTAAAACAGAAACTAATCAATGGAAGTTCACAAATGGTATTCCAAGAGAGTAATTTAGGTTTATCAGACCAATAATTACTGTGTGAGGATTGAGATGGTAGTAGATTCAGATTAGACTCTGTGGAACAGTACATTAAAACATTCATCTGGATTGCTCCAACAGATGATGGCTTGAGAATGATTTTTATGAACAAGTAAGTGTATAATGGGCGTTTTGAGAAAGAACTATAAAAGCTGGTTGCTGAACTTGCACATTTGGTATCTCACAAAAGCAGTATAGAATATTGGGTGGCATGGTAACACAATGGTTGGCATTACTGCCTCACAATGCCAGGTATTGAAGTTCGATTCCAGCCTAGGGTAACTGTCTGTGGAGTTTGCATGTTCTCCCAATGTCTGTGTGGGCTTCCTCTGGTTGCACCAGTTTCCTCCCACAAAACCAATGACGTGCAGTTTAGTTGGATTTGCCATGCTAAGTTGCCCCTTAGTGTTCCATGATGTATAAATTAGGGAGATTAGTGGGATAAATGCAAGGGGTTACGGAGATAGGATGGGGGACCTGGTAAGATTCTTTCCCTGTTGGAGTGAGGTACTGGCTGGATGGACCAAATGGCCTCCTCCTGTCAGCATTCTATGATGATAGAATATGATGTAGTTTTGAGAAGTCAAACACTATCATTTATTTTATGAATTTTACTATTTCCAAACTAATGGCTTTGATTTTTAACTTTTATGAAAACGTAATGACTACTTAAAAGTTTCAAATTTGCACCTTTAGCAGGGAAAATGGAATTCATGTAAATAGCATGTATTTTCCTCTTCAGTACTGGATATAAGAGCCTAGCCACCTGAAAGGCCTTAACAAAATATTGGGCAAAACCTATACATGATTTTTGTTTATCTGAGCAGTATGCATCCAAATGCTGTCATCTGAGCTTCTTTCTCATTTCGTTCTTATGTCTTGGTTCTGTAAATGAAAATCTATCCCAATAACTCCAGTTGGAAGAGATAACATTGGTCAACATAAAGGGTTGATAGTTTCCTTCTTGCTATGCTTTCTCTAATTCAATGATTGTAGGATTTTAGAATCCCTACAATACAGAAGGGAGACCGTTCGGCCCATCAAGTCTGTACCAACCACAATCCCACCCAGGCCCTATTTGCGTAACCTCGCACATTTACCCCAATAATCCCCCTAACACTAGGAAATTCAAAATGGCCAATCAACCTAGCCTGCATATCTTTGGACTGTGGGAGGAAACTGGTGCAACCAGAGGAAATCCATGCAGGCACAGGGAGAACATGCAAACTCCACACCGACCATTACCCAAGGCTGGAATCGAACCCGGATCCCTGGCATTGTGAAGCAGCAATGCTAACTACTGTGGCACTGTGCTGCCCATTTTCTGGCAATGCTTGACCCAAACCGGAAAATCCCACCCAAGGTCAACAGACCTTTGCATTGTTTGCCCCCTGCCCACTGTGATTCCCGTGGAGGGTGGAATGGGAAAATTTGATGATTCACTGATTGTAAGACACTGTACCTTGAAAACAGAAGTGTGTCTCAGTGACTTTGCCTTGCTTTGTTTCAATTTGTAACTTTGCTAATATGCAGAATGTAATAAAATGGATTGTCATATAAGTCTTGGGATTCAAACCCTTGCAGGGTAATTCTTAGATAAATGACTTTCTTTTTCTAAATCTCACATCAAGTTATGAAACCGTATTGTTATTCTGCCTGCAGCCGTCGCAACTAAAACTCACCAAAAATTCTAATATTTCCAGTATGTTCTCAGAATGCAAAAATATTTATCTTTTTATCTTTCCTTGATCTTCACAACAAAGTGGTTTTGCCCGTAGAAATGTGAATTCAGGTATTAACAATATTAGCATATTTTCATGATTTATTCTGTGTGACTGTATTATAGAGCTCAAGAACAAAACCTTTTGAAGAGTTCCCTGATGCCTAAACTCTCCGATTCTAAACCAACCAATGGATGCATGGTCTGTTATGACGATTAAGATTTAGCAATATGCCATTATGAATTTCGATAAAGCTCACTCTGCAGAGTAATATAAACTCAAGAGTACAGTGCTGGGAAGCACGTGATGGGATGTTATGACTTTTTGATAAAAGAATTTTAACAATATTTTTCAGAGGCTGTTGGTGATATGTATCTCTAAATCTCTCATCAAAATTATTCCATTCCAAGAATTGAAATTTTAGCCTAAGAATCAAAAGGCTTGGGCATTTGAAGTCTGTATTCTGCATGGAGAAAATAAATGAGCAAATCCTTTTAACACACTTAATGCTTTGCGAGCATTGTTGACTAATCCAACAAGGCAAAAATTATACACTTTTTTTTCAACCACATATAGATTGAAGAAACAGTCTGGTTTCTAAATTGGTCTTTTCAAGTGCAAGGTGCTGGTTATATTTGACATTTCATATTATATTGTAGACCAGCTCATGGGGTTAGTTGGAATTTAAAACAGCCACTGGATAACGAACAATCACAGTAACTATGCCTCAGAAGTCTAATGACAGGATAAAATACGTCTTGAATAAAACACCCAAATTTAATTGTAACTGTTGTGCTCCAGTAAAATGTAATTGATTTCTTTAGGACTCTATTTCAGAAAGTCTATGTCCGCTTCAATCAATCCTTCCAGGAAGCTGGCAACAAATTGAACAATACAGTCCATACAAAATTGAATTCAATAAGTGCACTGAAATAACAAGAACCTCTGATGATCATTAGGTTTTTAACCATTTGTAAAATTTTATCAATTTCCTTGTTATTAGAATATTATCTCTCTGCGGCACAGCAGCGTACATTTGGGAGGAGGTTACTCTGGAAGTATTCGACATTGACTCTGGAACCAAGAAGTCTCCTGGCATCAGGTCAAACATAGAAAAAGAAACCTCCTGCTTCCCATGCATGTGCCGTGCTGTCGAAGGAACCTTGGTGAGTTGCTGCAGTGCATCTTGCAGGCAGTACACACTGCTGCCACTGTGTGTCAGTAGTGAAAGGAGTGAATGTTGAGGGTGGCGGATGGGGTGCCTCCTGCTGATTCCCATTTATGCACTGTGCTGTAAGGATTTGACTGAGTGTGGCATAAAGGAACCCTAGTTCCTTTAAGTAAATGGGAATTAGGAAAGTTCTCCATTTATTAGTGTCACACTTAGAACAAAGAACAAAGAAAATTACAGCACAGGAACAGGCCCTTTGGCCCTCTAAGCCTGTATTGATTATGCTGCCTGACTTAACTAAAATCCCCTAAGCTTCCGGGGACCATATCCCTCTATTCCCATTTCATTCATGTAATTGTCAAGATGCCCTTAAAAGTCATTACCGTATCTGCTTCCACTATGTCCCCCGGCAATGAGTTTCAGGCACCCACCACTCTCTGTGTAAAATATCTGCCTCGTACATCTGTTTTAATACTTGCCCCTTGCACCTTAAACCTATGCCTCCTAGTAATTGACTTTTCCACCGTAGGAAACGGCCTCTGACTATCCACTTTGTCCATGCGTCTCATAATCATGTAGACTTCTATCAGGTCTCCCCTCAACCTCCGTCGCTCCAGTGAGAACAAACCAAGTTTCTCCAACCTCACCTCATAGCTAATGCCCTCCATACCAGGCAATATCTTGGTAAATCTTGTCCGTATCCTCTCCAAAGCCTCCACATCCTTCTGGTAGTGTAGCAACCAGAATTGAACACTATATTCCAAATGCGGCCTCACTAAGGTTTATAAAGCGTCAACATGACCTGCCAATTTTTAAACTTAATACCCCAGCCAATGAAGGCAAACATGTTGTATGCCTTCTTGACTACCTTCTTCACCTGCATTGCCATTTTCAGTGACCTGTCTACCTGAACAACCAGATCCCTCTGCCTATCAATACTCCTGAGGGTTCTACCATTTACTGTATACTTCCTATCTGTATTAGACCTTCCCAAATGCATTACCTCACATTTGTCCGGATTAAACTCCATCTGCCATCTCTCCATCCAAGCCTCCAACTGATCTATATCCTGCTGTATCCTCTGATGGTCCTCATCACTGTCCACAAATCCACCAACCTTTGTGTCGTCCACAAACTTACGAATCAATCCAGTTACATTTTCCTCCAAATCATTTATGTATATTACAAACAGCAAATGATCGCTGAGGAAAACCACTTGTCACAGCCCTTCATTCAGAAACACACCCTTCCAATGCTATCCTCTGTCTTCTTTGGCCAAGCCAGTTTTGTATCCACCACGCCAGCTCACGTCTGATTCCATGCGATGCCATGAGGGACCTTGTCAAAGGCCTTACTGAAGTCCATGTAGACAACATCCACCGCCCTACCCTCATCAATCATCTTCGTCACTTCCTCAAAAAAATTTGTGAGACATGACCTCTTCTTCACAAAACCATGTTGCCTTTTACTAATACGTCCACTTATTTCCAAGTGGGAACAAATCCTGTCTCGAATAATCCTCTCCAATAATTTCCCTACCACTGATGTAAGGCTCACCGGTCTGTAATTACCTGGATTATTCTTGCTACCCTTCTTAAATAAAGGAACAACATTGGCTATTCTCCAATCCTCTGGGACCTCCCCTGTAGCCAGTGAGGACAGAAAGATTTCTCTCAAGGCCCCAGCAATTTCCTTTCTTGCCTCTCTCAGTATTCTGGGGTATTTCCCATCAGGCCCTGGAGACTTGTTTACCTTGATGTTTCTCAAGAACCCCAATACCTCCTCCTTTTCGATCTCAACATGATTCAAACTATCTACACATCCTTTCCCAGACTCATCATCCACTAAGTCCTTCTCTTTGGTAAATATTGGCGCAAAGTACTCATTTTATACCTCACTCATTTCTTCTGGTTCCCCATGTAGATTCTCTCCCGTCCTTGAGTGGGCAACCCTCTCCCTGGCTACCCTTTTGCTCTTTATAGATGTGTAAAAAGCCTTGGGATTTTCCTTAATTCTGCTGGCCAATGCTTTTCCTTGACCCCTTTTACCTCTTCTTACTTCTGGCTTAAGTTTCATTCTACTTTCTTTGTCTTTCACACTTGCTTCGTGTGGAATGCAGGAAGATTCTTGTAGCTGTTGGAGGTCAATCCTCTCAGTCCCAAAACATCATTGCTGGAGTTTTGTGGGGGTGTGTCCTAGGCCTATCTATCTTTGGCTGCTTCATCAATGACTTTCCCAAGGTCATAAGGTCAGAAGTAGGAATGTTTGCTGATGATTGCATGATGTTCAACACCATTCATGGCACTCAAATACTGAGGCAGTCTATATCCAAATGCAGCAAGACCTGGACAATATCCAGAGTTGGGCTGATAATTGGCAAGTAACTGGTATAATACCAGCAGCAGTGGGATGAGGCCCATAATTGGCTCATAATTGTTCACTGAAAGACTTGAATTGGCCTAGGACCAGGAAGGCCAACATTGACCTTCTTCACCACTACTTTAATCGGGACAGTCGGGATGGCAATGAGCTCTCCACGCTAGGCCATCCTGCCTGATTACATACCCCTACTATCTTCCACATATCTTCCAGGGTGGGCAATAAATTTTTGCTCAATATGTCTAGACTTTTGCAACCCATGTTATCAATGTCTAAGTTGGGGGTCAGAAAGGCAGAAGTCAATTTTTTTAATTATTTGTTCATGGGATGTGGGTGTCACTGGCTGGGCCAGCATTTATTGCCCATGATGACCATGAAAACATTGTCGATTACTGTAAAAACCCATCTTGTTCATTGGGGCTGTACGGTGGCACAGTGGTTAGCACTGCTGCTTCACAGCTCCAGGTCCTGAGTTCGATTCACAGCTCGGGTCACTGTTTGTGTGGAGTTTGCACGTTCTCCTTGTGTCTACGTGGGTTTCCTCCAGGTACTCTGGTTTCCTCCCACAGTCCAAAGATGTGCAGGTTAGGTTGATTGGCCATGCTAAGAAATTGCCCCTTAGTGTCCAGCGAGTGTAGGTTAGAGGGATTAGTAGGTATAATATGTAGGGATATGGGGTTGGGGCCTGGGTGGGATTGTGTTCGGTGCAGACTCGATGGGTCGAAGGGCCCCTTTCTGCACTGTAGGGTTCTATGATTTCTATGATCCCTGAGGACATTTAAGAGTCAACCACATTTCTGTGGGTCTGGAGTCACATGTAGGCCAGATCTGGTGAAGACGATAGATTTCCTTCCCTAGAGGATATCTAAAATTAAAGTTTATTTATAAGTCACGAGTAGGCTTCCATTAATACTGCAATGAAGCCACTATGAAAACCCCCTAGTCGCCACACTCCGGCACCTGTTCGGGTACACCAAGGGACAATTTAGCACGGCCAATGCACCTAACCAGCATGCTTTTCGGAATGTAGGAGGAAACAGGAGCACCTGGAGGCAACCTACGCAGACACAGAGAGTTGGAAATCGAACCCAGGTCCCTGGCACTGTGAGGCAGCAGTGCTGACCACTGTGCCACCGTACAGCCCCAATGAACCAGATGGGTTTTTACAATAATCAACAATGGTTTCATGGTCATCAGTAGATTCTTAACTCCAGATTTTTCACATTGAAGCCACCTGGAAGCATCTCATACAGGATTAGATAGAGAGCATTTAAGGTAAACCTCGTGGGCTCACATTGCTGTGACAATTAGTATCATGGAATCTCTATAAGCCAATAGAATGATTAGTTTGCAGAAACATTTTGTTGAATGTTAATTGGCAATGATATCAATGTTGGCCTTCAGGAACATGCCATTTATTTCATGGGAAGAGAAACTGAAACAGATGTTGAACATGACTTAATGCAGGGGAATAGGACACTTTTAACTGATGTATTCTTTAATGAACTATTGTTGACCTGAAATGTTGCTTCAATTTCTCTCTCCACAGATGCTTCCTGGCCTGCTGAGTATTTTCTATTTTTATTTCCAATTTGCAGCATCTACAGCGTTCTGCTTTTGTTTAAGTTTTCCTTGTGAGTGGGTGGGGATCAGGTGAAGTTTGGTGACATTGCCATACTGATTTAAATAGCTCCATTTTCCCATTTCCTATTTTCCTGCAGGTTGCTGTGTAGATTTTAGAGATTTCTCTTTTGACCAAGCACATCAGATTGTATCACAGAATAATTGATATCTGTGCTGGCACAGCAGCTATAATTGTAAAGTAGTTATTTGTATACTTAGAGGTGATTATAATCACCTATTCAATAGTCTGTCAATCTACATAAGTTAACATTTCAAGCAGGTTGTTCTGAGTCAAAAACCACCTTCTGACTTGGTTACTTGCAAAACAAAGAAAATCTAACAACTAGAGACATATGCCAGAACTCCACTACCTCGCCTGCCATGGCATCGAAGCTGGCGAGGGTCTGACAATAGAAATCTCTATTGATCTCTGGCAGGAATTTTTGATCTCGCCCCAGCGAGGCCATAAAATCCCACCCATAGGGTGCAAATTTAATCATAGCACGCTGCCCCTGACAACAGCAGAAGTAGAAGCTCTCTTGCTTTTTGCCAGTTCCCATCTCATTCAAATTGAAATTTAACATGTCAGTGAAATGCATGGGTGAATGTTTGATCATGTAGCAGAGCATCCTTTTCAGTGGTAAAAGCCACTGTCTGCTGGCAATGCAGCTGGGTCAGATGGACTAAAGAGCCTCCTCAGGGAAGCTGTTCATCACGGCCACAACTGCCCTGCCCAACTCCATTACTAATAGATTTACTGTGAGCACAAAGGTGGCATGGATCTTCACATTACATTAGCTTCACGTTATTCATGTGTGCATCATTGTATTTTGTTGAAACTAGCTTAGTCAGAGAGTTAAATGTATTGTGCTGTGAAGTTGCATATGTAAGATTAAAAATGTGATGTTTGACAAATGTAAATAGTGAAAAGAAATGCTAAAACAGAAAGAAGAAATCATATAACATTGTCCCTTTAGAAAGCAGGTGTCTTATGCATGGGTTTCAAATTTCAGAAAGCAGGCTGCAGAAGTGATTTTTGAAACATTGTATCAAAGCCCAGCAATCAGTGTTCCAATCTAACCAAACAGGCTTTTGGATTGGACCAATGAATTTAAAGCAAGCATGCAGAGATACAGAAACAATGGAATTCAGATGTGCGGGTTGTTGACAGCATTAAATCACTCAGGTCGCAGGAACATTGTGAGGTAACTCCAGGTGTGTAAACCCGGACAAGAGAGGGTAACCAGTTTGCCACCTCTTGCGTCAGAAGGAGGGTAGGTGAGGCACATAAATCCTGCAGTTTCATGTATGTGTTCATGAAAAAACCCTTCAAATAGAGAGATACCAACCCAGAAATTGTTCCAGACACGAGCATCACTGCAGAAAGGTCATATTTCCAAAGAGTGACTAAAATCTGTAATGATTTATTCTACTATTCCTGAATGAGTCTTGTAGTATTTGAACAGCATTCTGTTGGGATTTTATTCAGTTTGTTAATTGTTTTAATAAAGTTGTCATCTGTTTAAAAACTGAAGTTCTGTTACTTGTTCACGATAGAGAGTGTCAGACCCTGTTTTAATTTATCAAAACCAATAACTTCCTTCTACCTCACACACATTCATACAAGATTATGAGGCAAGGAATGTCCCTTTGAATGTTCCAAAATCAAACAGAGGGAAAAATCACCTCTACATTGTAACAATTGGCACTCCTCAGGATTGGCATACCTTGATGGTTACAGGGGACTTATAGATATTTCTTTATTGTGGAAGAAACAGTGTTGTGATTTTGCATTCACTCTTTAAGGAATGTTCATGTTCGTGTTCGTGTTCACTGTACTCACCACTCTGTGGGACATGGCTGAACTTTCAGGCTTATCTGGCCCTCCATTCTATACATTGTAAAGGAGATTGTCTGAGAGCATTCTCGGTGGGGATAATTGAAATACTGCAAGTGAACTCAAAGCCCAGTAAGGACTCTACATCCTGAGATGGACCTACATTTGGACAGTACTGACACCACCTTTTGTGTCCCTTATTTTCACATCTTACCTCCAAGTCCACCAAACCTCTGCACTTCACTTTTCCACACCACCAACCTCACCACCACTATCTTAGTCTTAATGCTCCCAGCCCTCCACGTAAGCTGTCAACCTCCTTGGACTGCAGAATTCAACAAGGAAAATCATTCAGCTTAGTCAACTGCACAGAGCTGACTGTTTTACCTCACGTTTAAACATATGTGAACTGGGTGCATGAGATTCACATGTGCTGCTGAATTTGTCATGAAGCTAGGATATAATTACAGTTTTAATAATACAAATATTTATGGCACACAAGTGTATTACAAACACCAACCTGTCACTGGACAGCATAAGGCCTGACCTGACACAAACACACCACTGAGCTCATTTTCAAATCTGAACACTTCATCAGGTAAGTCACATTTCAACTCCAGTCAAAATTTAACCAGTGCACAAGAACCATTAAAAATCAAGTGCACCAAACGTCCTCGTGTAAAACAATAGTTGCTGTTGATAACGGCCCAAACAGTCAAAAACAATTTCAGGTGGTCAGATTATTGAAACCTGATTAAACAGGGACTGTGTGGTATTTCTCTAATTGGATAATGTGATGTTGAGTGTACATTAGCGATTGGTTTGATAAGGCTCATTAGCTTTTGAATTGTAGCAACAATACAGGAAAGGAGTCCCAGCAGACAATTAGGGTAGATGTCTTCAGGGAACTTCAAGAGACTAGCTGTGAAAGACAGAGGGCGTGAACACTTAGGGCAGAATTTTCCCATCTTGCCTGCCATGGGAATTGTAGCAGGCGGGACACGGAAGATGTAAAGGTCCGTTAACCTCAGGTGTGGTTTTCTGACATTGGGGCGAGCATGGAAAATCTTGTCCTTAGAGTTGCAATTTTTATCTGGGGCGAAACAGAGTAATAGAAAACCACCATGAAAATTACTGCTGAAATAATGTGATGTATTAAGTCCTACATGTACCAAATAAAATTCAAAAAATTGTCACCAATGTGGGGCAAGATCAAATCATGGGAAATTAGGATTCAAAAGGCTAGACGAAGAGAACATACTCACAATACTCCCACATATAGGACAGAATTTTATGACTTCATTGCGCATGTTTTGTGATGGGATTAAATCACGTGTGATACACTAGCGGGAATGACACCCATTTCCATGTTTATTTCTATTTTACCCAGAAAAAAAATCAGTGGATTGCAATCCCACCCAAAACCAACAAAAAGTTAATTTGCATATTTTTGCATTCATCACAATATAAGCGAACATCACTCCCAATCATCCCAGCTCACCTGCCTGAACTCTTTGTTGCAGCCAGGAAACACCTCATGTCTAAAAGTCATATTTAGGCGTTTGATCAGAGAGGGTGAGCGAGGAGGAAAGTTTCTGCTTTCAAACTACTCCCTGTTGCTCAGGGAGGTTGGTTCACAACAGCCATGTTGTGTTTCAGGCCAGGGGGATGCTGCGGGTGTGCGCATGGAGGGAGTGGGGTGCGAGTCAGTTGCTCACAGGCTCCAATCTCACACTCTCAGCTAGAGCAGGATCAGAGCACTGACCTCAGCTCTTAGCACTGACTCTGGATCCTAGTGCTGGCAGCAGCAAACACTGTTGCTGATGAGGGCTGATAAGGGCTGGAAACTCTATGAAGTGACAGTGCTGTAGCTTGGGGACTTATCAAGCAGCAGTGTCTATGCCCGCTACTACATGGGTTCTGAGAGTGTGTTTGTGAGTGGGGGGGAATGGAGCGGGACTGTGTTGACACTTTGGGATCTGTGGGGTGGGGGGTATGGGAAGTATGTGTTGCTGGGAGTCTGTGGGGGTATGGGGAGCATGTGTGCTGAGGTCCTGTAGAGAGTATGGAGAGTGTGTGATGCTGGGGGTCTGTGGGGAGTATGGGGAATGTGTGTTATTGGGCTGGGAGTGAACAGAGTTCTTTAACCTCTCCATCTGTCTCCACTCTTCAACATATTCACCCCTCCCCCCTTCAGATTGACAAGATGGCTTTTACAATGCAACCAATTGATCTAGCTGTTCTTTTGGTTGCTGCTGGAGCTGAGGAGGAGGAACAGGAGAATGAATTGCAGGCACAGGAGGCCCAAGCCTTACCACTTGCAGAAGTAGAGGGAGCCGGCTGCCAGAGGCAGGGTGTAGCTGCCATTCACATCGGGGAGTGGGGGTGGGGAGTCGCTGGTGTTGGGCAGGACAAGAAGGGACCAGAGATCCTGGCAGTTATGCATGCAAGTGTCCTCTGAGCAACTGTAAGACATTGTGTGTCGCTGATGCCTCCAGCTCCGAAAGGCAACGCCTGTGCGATTTATTGCAGGACTTAGCACATCGCGGCATGGGAGCACTCACTCCCATTGGCTGTGAAAATGACAGCCACCTTAAAGCTTTATGCCACCGGGTCCTTCCAGAGCCACAAGTGTGTCAAGGAGGTCACGGATGTCCTGTATGTCCGGGCTGGCCAATATTTAATCTGACCTGAACTAGGCCCAGCAGGAAGCCCGGACTGCAAGATTTGCAGCCAATGCAGGGATGCCAAATGAACAGGGGGCTATAGACTGCACCCATACCGTCCTCAAGGCCCCAGTGAAAAATCCAGGAAGATTCATGAATAGAAAGGGCTCCCATTCAGTAAATGTGCAATTAGTGTGTGACCATCAGCTGAATATCATGCACGTCTGCGTCAGACACTCCAGCATTGTGCACCACAGCTTCATATTGAGGAGTCCTGATGTCCCGGAGGTCTTTGAGAAGGAGCACAGGGATGCCTCATGGGGGACATGGTGTATCCCCTTCAGACTTTAGTGATGACACCTACGCGGAGGCCTGATGTGGAGACCTGATATAATGAGGCCCACTTTGCCACTCATTCAATAGTGGAGCAGTGTATAGGACTCCTCAAAATGTGGTTCAGGTGACTGGACTGCTCTGGCAGGACCCTCCAATACAGCCCTGATATTGCCCCCGCATTGTGGTGGTGTGCTGTGCCCTACACATCCTGGTGCAGCAGCGAGGAGACCTTGTTTGAGGAAGAGGATGTGGAGGCTGACCAACTGGGCCTCACTGGGGAGGAGATGGAGGAGGAAGAGGGGGATGGAGAGGAAGAGGATGGCGATGATGATGAGCAACACCACTCAGGTGCTGGAGAGCTGGTGGCAGCAATGATCAGACATGTGAGGGTGGCGAGGGAAGCCCTGGTCACCACGCGTTTTGGTCACTAGGGGCCTGTGTTGCAGCGCATGAGTTCCATTCCCCCCCCCCCCGTCCGCCCCACCCCACTTTGGAGTCCTATAATTAATTGCAACATAGTAACACAAGAGTGGTGTACTGTGTTAGTGAGTTTCTGTAGCAGGCAGGACAGTGATGACAACTCACTGGGCATCATTGTGGCGATGCCCTGGTGCAAACTAGTCTCACTCCTATCTGAACGCCATATGCATACTAGCACCTGGACCCAAATCTAGGTGGTGGGTAAGGGAGAACTGAACCCCCATGCATGGGCCCTGGACAGGTGGTGTGGAGGGGGGGAGGGTGGTGGTGAATCTCTTGTGGATTCTGGGGATGCCATGGCAGATACAAAGAGCAGAGAACAACACAGCACGGGAAACAGGCCCTTCGGCCCAACAAGCCCGTGCCGCCATCTTAACAATGTGTTTTTCCTCCTCCACCCTTCACCCATGTCTATGCTTATGGTACCCCCATTGGAAACCAATGCTGTAATTCAGTGCCAATGTATGCCACCCACTGTAGCCAGTGAATTATTTAAGTGCCTTGATTTTCTCAGTAGCAGTGGGTCCTCCCCCACTGACATCAACATGCAGGTTCCCTCTGACAATCATCAAAGTAAGTACATTCCTGTTAGAGGCTAGTTAGAGACAAGTTAGTCACAAGTGTGGGCTGAAATAACATTTATTGTTGCCAATAACAGTGCTTTCAAAATAAGTGACAGTATAAAAACACGTGAGTGTGAAATTTTGAAGTGCCTCAATATTCTATGTACCAAGAGTGCCTTTTACTTGTGCCATCTTAATGCCACTAGAACTTCTGAAGCTTACATGGCCACTACATCTCGATGTCACCTCAGGATGTAATCAGAGGTGGAGGTGGCCAGCTGCCTACCATGCCCCGTGGTCTGTGAGCCTTTGGCAATCATCCTCTGAAGTTCCTGGACATTGAGTGCCCTGCCCAGCTTCCAGCTGTCTGGGATATTTCCATGACACCCTCTTCATCCTGCTGCCCCTGAGATGTCCCAGTGTCAGGAAAGGGGAGAGTCACAGCTGCAGTCTCCTAGGTGGAAAGACCCGGCAAGGGCACAAGCCCTTATTGCTCCCTTGGGGTTCCTGATGGCTCCTGGGTCACTCCATGGGATGATGGCTAAATTGGAATTCCCTCTGGGACTCCGCTGAGGGTGGCCTGCTTTGACTGGGCCAATGATTGGAACCTGCCACTCACGTTGAGGATTTCCTGCCCCAGACTTTTTACTGCAGATGCCACCTTTGCAGTGTTGGCCTGGGAACCGCACATGACAGGCAATAGCTGGTCTGCCTGAAAGCTCTGTGGCTCGTCCCATCAGCTTCGCAGTTGGTCCAGTGTTGCTGTCAGCCCTCCGGTATTCCGTGGCTGTGTTGTGACTTTGTGGAGCAAGGAGAAGTTAGCATGTTGGAGAAATTACATTGGTCTTGTTCTTACAATGCAACACATATCTGCCTGAGGTACGATGCACAGTGAAAGAGATTGTAAGACATATCAAAATTGCATTAGTCCATTGATGTGAAAATACCTTTTTTGTTTTTAGTGGAATTATTTCCTGTTAATTAATGTTTTATCTGTGTTGATTTTAGTGTATTTGATGTAGTAAAAGTCTTAAGCCAGGGAATCTTTGATTGTTTCCATTGGTTGGTTAGGAAATTCATTTAAAAAAAATTGATTTCCGTGGAAATCGTAACAGATTTGGATCCCTAGCAAGATCAAAAACTAATGACTATAATGGATACATTGGAATTTTCCAGGGTTGAAACAAACTGGAATCTGTAGGGTGATTGTAGAGAATTATTTTTCAAATTGGAGTCCTGTGACCAGCAGTGTGTCTCAGGAATCCGTGCTGGGCCCACTGTTATTTGTCATTTATATTAATGATTTGAATGAGAATATAGGAGGCATGGTTAGTAAGTTTGCAGATAACATTAAGGTGGATGCCATAGTGGACAGTGAAGAAAGTTATCTCCAATTGCAACGGGATCTTGATCAATTGAGCCAGTGGGCTGACAAATGGCAGGTGGAGTTTAATTTAGACAAATGTAGGTTGAACCAGGGCAGGACTTACTCAGTTGGTGGTAGGGCGTTGGGGAGAGTTACAGAACAAAGAGATCTAGGGCTCCTTGAAAGTGGAGTCACAGGTGGACAGAGTGGTGAAGAAGTCATTCTGCATACTTGGCTTCATCAGTCAGAACATTGAATGCGGGAGTTGGAATATCTTGTTGAAGTTGTGCAAGACATTGGTAAGGTCACACTTGGAATACTGTGTGCAATTCTGGTCACCCTATTATAAAAGGATATTATTAAATTAGAAAGAGTGCAGGTAAGATTTACTAGGATGCTACCCGGGACTTGATGGATTGCATTATAAGGAGAGGCTGGATAAGATGGGACTTTTTTCTCCAGAGTACAGGAGGCCTCGGGGTGATCTTATAGAGATCTGTAATATAATGTGGGACATAGATCAGCTAGTCAATATCATTTCCCAAAAGTAGGGGAGTCTAAAACTAGAGGGCATAGGTTTAAGATGAGAGGGGAGAGATATAAACGTGCTCAAACGGGCAATTTTTTTCACACAAAGGGTGGTGAATGTCTGGAACAAGCTGCCAAATGTAGTAGCAGAGGCAGGTACAATTTTGAATTTAAAAAGCATTTAGATAGTTACATGGGTACAATGGGTATATAGGGATATGGACCAAATGCGGGCAGTTAGGATTAGTTTAGGGCAGCAAGGACAAGTTAGGTCAAAGGGCCTGTTTCCATGCTGTAAACCTCTATGACTCTCTGTCTCTATAGTTTTCACATTTACAGTTGTGGTATTCAATGAGAAGTCAGAACAGTTACCTATTGCTTAGTCTTTCTGGAAAGACAGGACTTGTTTGTTAGGTAACAGTTAACAAAGGTTATAGTGAAGGTTGCAGCAGAGAAATTAGAGGTCAACTTGAAAGTAGGAACTAAAAAGGCAGAAACTGTTTGAAATATCAGCTCTGTATACTTGAAACTTAAGGAGGTAAAGAAGGCTCCTGACACCACTCTTGTTGAGTTTGCTAGAATTTAATTACAAATGAAATAACCTGAATTGGAGTCTGATGTTAAAAATAAAACTTGGGTCTGAATTTTATTCTCAGGGCATACCTGAAGTCCATTCAGGCAGGAGCAGATGTGAAACCCACTGCTGCCTGAGATTGTGTTGTTAACATGATGTTACATTGGTTGTCCAATTAATACCCACCCAGCGGGTAACACGTCTGCCAGCTGGGACTCCATGTGGACAGGGATGGGAACGTGTTGGGGATGGGGTCCAATAGGGAGAGGAGAAAGCTTCCTTAAGGCAGCCAGTAGTTTTGGGAGAAGCTAAGGATGCTATGTGACTGAAGATCAATAACTTTTCTGCTCTCCAGAAGTGGAATAAGCGCCTGGAAGCCATGGTAAATGGCAGGGCAAGTCAGGTGGACTAGGTGCCTTCCCGAGTGCCTGTATGTGCTGGAGGTCAGTGCCAAGTGCAGCATCTTCCTGCCCCTAGATGAGGAGAGAAGGCCACCCCACCTGAATAAGGAGGCCCATACTGAAATAGCTGCCCAGGTCAGTGGACTCAACCCAAAGACAGACAAAAAGGGAAAATGCTGGAAAATCTCAGCAGGTCTGACAGCACCTGTAAGAAGAGAAAAGGGCTGATTCTTCAAGTCCAGATAACCTTTTGTCAGAGCTGTTATTGTTATCAGCAAACTCAACATTGTATGCTGCACATGGCTATAGTGCCACTAAAGATTCAATGATCTTCTATCATCAGTAAAGGTAAATGCAAGGTTGGCGAGGACCTGTGCAGAGAGGTAGTCAGGTACCCATCTGTGCTGTGTGCTCTGGGATCTGAATGTGTATGCCACAGGCACTGAAGCCAGCCCTGCCAAAACTGGACTGTCAACACCATAGGCCACAGTGCTGTGGAAGAGGCAGTGAAATGGCTTGACTAAATGGTGCATAATCAGCCCAGCCACGTAAAAATACCAGCCTTGAATTCTAAAGTGAAACTGGCAGGAGAAAAATAATAGAGGAAAGGAATACAGAAAAAGACAGAGGGCTTTATTTTTGTGACATCAGGGAAAGCTGTGGATCTTTAAGAAAAGCAGACAGGACAGGCGAAAAACTGCAGTAGGCGACGGTGCAGCGGGACCTCGGGGTCCTTGTGCATGAGTCGCAAAAACCCAGCTTGCAGGTGCAGCAGGTGGTCAGGAAGGCGAATGGGATGCTGGCCTTCATAGCGAGGGGGATTGAATATAAAAGTAGGGAGGTCTTGCTGCGGCTGTATAGGGCATTGGTGAGGCCGCAGCTGGAGTACTGTGTGCAGTTTTGTTCGCCGCACTTACGCAAAGATATTTTGGCCTTGGAGGGAGTGCAGAGGAGGTTTACTAGGCTGATACCGGAGTTGAGGGGGTTGAGCTATGAGGAGAGGCTGAATAAACTAGGCTTGTACTCGTTAGAGTTTAGAAGAATGAGGGGAGATCTCATTGAGACGTATAAGATGATGAATGGGATGGATAGGATAGAGGTGGAGAGACTCTTCCCACTCAGAAAGGACAGTAGGACTAGGGGGCACAGCCTCAAGATAAAGGGGGGGTGGTTTAGAACGGAGTTGAGGAGGAACTTCTTCACTCAAAGGGTGGTGAATCTCTGGAATTCTCTGCCCGTTGAAGTGGTGGAGGCTACCTCGCTAAATATTTTTAAGACACGGGTTGATGGGTTTTTGATAAGTGAGGGGATTAAGGGTTATGGGGAGAGGGCGGGAAAGTGGAACTGAGCCACGACAGATCAGCCATGATCTTATTCAATGGCAGGGCAGGCTCGAAGGGCTGGATGGCCTACTCCTGCTCTTATTTCTTATGTTCTTATGTTCTTATGACCTGATTTTGAGAATTCTTCCACTCTCAATTTTCATTAGGGTGGAGGAAAGGTGAAGGCAGTGCACCCTCACCCTACATTCCTGACCTGCTTCTGTTGCAGGGATAGGCATCTTCGAGACACCTGCAATTTTTGTAGCATCATGTCAGTTTTTCAAGGACCCATTTTTCACTGCCCCTCAGAGTAATGTGCACCATACTATGAGTGAGGGAACCTTTTGTGAGGTAACAGAGTCCAGAGCTGTTCTTTTAAACAGCCTGCCTCACCACTCAGCCACCCCTGTGCTGCCTCCAAACCATTTCGAGAGACATTGGGCCCCAACTACATCCAGCATGCATCTGCAGCCTTTCCCTTCCCCCACCATTCCCTCACATCCCTCACCCCAAAACAAACTATACGGGCATTCTTTCCTGAGGTGTGCCAAGCTGAGAAATTTCCTGCCTCTGTCTAATTGGCTCTAACATGAAAATCCAGTGCAAAGTGTCTCAAAGAGAAAAGAAAGTGAAGAAATTTAAACTAGACAGAGAAGAGCTTTGATAACACAAACGAGTGGTGGCAGCAAAACTTATGGATGAGTCAGGATTAACTTTTGGTTGTGATTTAGAAATGTATATTCATTTAGTGCTTATATTCAGTCAGGAAGGAGTTAAAGTGTATTTGTATTATTTAAGAAAATTGCCATGAAGCTGCAGTGGTCTTATGAAAATTGTAGTATAAGACCACAGAATGTATTCATGGAAATAGCTTTGGAGGAGTGCAGTCTGCTGACTGTGAAAGGATGAAAGCTGCTGTTTGAACGCCAATGCATTAGTGCTTGAGGCTTACAGATGGAAATTTGGAAATTTAAGCATGCAACAGTGCCAGGGTTGCATGGAATTTGGTAAAGCAAATAGTGTTTTACAAATGGTATAAGTCCAGAAAAGTTGAACAAGACTTTGAGAATCTCAGGGAAATAACTCTGATGGAAGAATTTAAAAATATCGACCCTTTCGGAATAAGATCCCACCTAGAAGAGCATGAAACTTCTAAGATAAAAGTTGTTGTAGTATTGGCAGATAACTATGAATTTTCTCATAAGCACGTTAGTAACAGGCTTTTGTTTGCAAACCTGACATACCTGGAAAGATAAGAGGTCTGATAATGAAATAAATCTGGCTGTGTTGAAGAAGATGGCCAGTTTGAAGAAAAAGGCACACCCTGAGTAGTAAGAAAGGAACCCTGGAAGATAGGTTAGATACAAGGGAACTAATATGTTATAAAAGAAAGGTCATGTAAAAGCCAAATGTTGGAAATTGAAATGCAAGGCTAAAGTATGTATATGGTTTGACAGTTACTCTCTAAATGGTGCCCTAGCTTATGGCAAGTTTTTTTTATTCATTTGCAGGACATGAGTATCACTGGCTGGTCAGTATTTATTGTAAGAAGTCTCACAACACCAGGTTAAAGTTCAACAGGATTATTTGGTAGCAAACACCACTAGCTTTTGGAGTGCTGCTCCTTCGTCACGAAAGTGGGAGTTCCCTGACCAGAGTTAGTAAACCAGATGGGTTTCATAACTCTTAATTCCAGATATTTTTCATTGAATTCAAATTTCATCATCTGCCATGGCAGGATTCGAACCGGTCCCCTGAACATTAGTTGAGTTTCTGGATTAATAGTCTAGTGATAATACCATTAGGCCATCACCTCTCCCTTGTGTTACTATGTTTACTACTAAAGTGGATCAGATGGCAAGAAAATTTGAAATTTTTCTGTTTAAAAATAAAGGCCACAATCTTATGACCTTGACCCGCCTGACATGGTAGTAAGTTTGTAGATGACACCAAGATTGATGAGACAGTGGAAAGTGAAGAAGGTTATCTCCGATTGCAATGGAATCTTGATCAATTGGGCGAGTGGGCTGCCGAATGACAGATGGAGTTTAATTTAGACAAATGCGAAGTGATACATTTTGGTAGATTGAACCAGGGCAGGAGTTATTCAGTTAATGGTAGGATGTTGGGGAGAGTTACAGAACAAAAATATCTAGGGTATATGTTCATAGCTCTTTGAAAGTGGAGTCACACATGGACAGAGTGGTGAAGAAGGCATTTAGCATGTTTGGTTTCATTGGTCAGAACACTGAATACAAGAGTTGGGACACTTGTTAAAGTTGTACAAGACATTGGTAAGGCCACACTTAGAATACTGTGTGCAGTTTTGGTCATCCTATTATAGAAAGGATATTATTAAACCAGCATGAGTGCAGAAAAGATTTACGAGGATGCTACCAGGACTTGATGGTTTGAGTTATAAGGAGAGGCTGGACAGATGCAGATTTTTTTTCTGTGGAGCTTAGGAGGCTGAGGGGTGACCTTATAGAGGTCTATAAAATAATGAGGGGCACAGATCAGCTCGATAGTCAATATCTTTTCCAAAGGTAGGAGAGTCTAAAACTAGAGGGCATAGGTTTAAGGTGAGAGGGGAGAGATACAAAAGTGTCCAGGGAGGCAATGTTTTCACACAAAGGGTGATGAGCATCTGGAACAAGCTGCCAGAGGTAGTAGTAGAGATGGATACAATTTTGTCTTTTAAAAAGCATTTAGACAGTTACATGGGTAAGATGGGTATAGAGGAATATGGGCCAAATGCGGGCAATTGGGATTAGCTTAGGGATATAAAAAAACAGGGCAGCATGGACAAGTTGGGCCAAAGGGCCTGTATCCATGCTGTCAACCTCTATGACTCTATGACTTTTGGTGAGGTGAGGTGGTGCGATCAGGTAGAAGGTGAAAAGTCAGGTTCGTGCCCACTTTTTAGGCTCCCCTGATCTTATTGGTGCTACTTTGCCACAGAAAATGGGTTCACAGCCAGAAAGGTTTGCTTTGCATGTTATTAACAAGTCCTGGACGCTATTATCCAGGCTCATTTACCTCTAGCATCTCACCAGTTGAAGTTCTGCCCTTCAAGAATCACGTATAAGAACGTAAGAACATAAGAAATAGGAGCAGGAGTAGGCCATCTAGCCCTTCAAGCCTGCCCCGCCATTCAATAAGATCATGGCTGATCTGTCGTGGCTCAGTTCCACATTCCCGCCCTCTCCCCATAACCCTTAATCCCCCTCGCTATGAAGGCCAGCATCCCATTTGCCTTCCTGACCACCTGCTGCACCTGCAAGCTGGGTTTTTGCGACTCATGCACAAGGACCCCAAGGTCCCTCTGCACCGTCGCCTGCTGCAGTTTTTCGCCACGTAAGTAATAATCCTTCCTACCATTATTCCTACCAAAGTGGACCACCTCGCACTTGCCAACATTAAATTCCATTTGCCATTTCCTGGCCCATTCGCCCAGCCTATCTAGATCCTTCTGTAGACTCTCCACACCCTCCACACAATTTGCCGTTCCACCAATCTTGGTGTCATCAGCAAATTTCGACACCCTACACTCGGTTCCCTCCTCCAGATCATCTATATAAATGGTAAATAGCTGAGGCCCAAGCACCGACCCCTGGGGCACTCCACTAGTCACCAACCACCAATCCGAATAGCACCCATTAACCCCAACTCTCTGCCTCCTATTAGACAACCAATCCTCTATCCACGCTAACACCCTACCCCCAACTCCATGTCCCCTGACCTTCTGCAATAACCTCTTATGAGGTACCTTGTCAAACGCCTTCTGAAAATCAAGAAAGACCACATCCACCGGCTCTCCTCTATCCACCGCCCGAGACACAACCTCATAGAACTCCAGTAAATTTGTCAGACACGACTTCCCTTTAACGAAACCGTGCTGCGTCTGCTCTATCAAGCAATTCCTCACAAGATGCCTCGCTATTTCCTCCTTGATGACGGATTCTAACATTTTACCTACAACAGACGTTAAACTAACCGGCCTATAATTCCCTGCCTTTTGCCTGGCACCCTTCTTAAACAACGGCGTAACATTAGCCGCTTTCCAATCTTCCGGCACTTCCCCGGAATCCAGCGACGTCTAGAAAATAACCACCAAGGCATCCACTATCACCTCCGCCATTTCTTTCAGAACCCTTGGATGCATTCCATCCGGTCCTGGCGACTTGTCCACAATCAGCCCCTCCAGTCTGTCGAGCGCCTCCTCTCTAGTAACAGTAATGTCATTAAGACCCTCCAGTCCTACCACCTTTCCATCGCTAACACCCGGCAAATTATTCACGTCCTCCTCCATGAAGACCGAAACAAAAAAGTTATTCAAGACCTCAGCCATATCCCCATCCCCTACCACTAAGTCCCCCCTCTCATCCTTTAAGGGACCAACGTTCACCCTAGCCAGCCTCTTCCTTTTTATATACTTATAAAAACTCTTGCTATCCTTTTTTATATTAAGCGCTAGCCCAGCTTCATAGTTTCTCCTACCCTTCTTTATCAACTTCTTTGTCAATCTTTGTTGACATTTAAACCTCTCCCAATCCTCTTCTCGCCCACTACTCTTAGCTACTCTAAACGCCTCCGCTTTTAATTTAATACTTTCCTTCACCTCCTTCGTTACCCACGGCTTATTACCTCTCTTCCTACTGTCCTTATTGACCATCGGAATAAATTTCCGCTGAGCACCAAGAAAGATCTCCTTAAAGATCCTCCGCTGTTCCTCAGCAGACCTACCTTCCAACACGCTCCCCCAGTCCAGCGGTGGATAGAGGAGAGCCGGTGGATGTGGTCTTTCTAGATTTTCAGAAGGCGTTTGACAAAGTACCTCACAAGAGGTTATTGCAGAAGGTCGAGGGACATGGAGTTGGGGGTAGGGTGTTAGCGTGGATAGAGGATTGGTTGTCAAATAGGAGGCAGAGAGTGGGGGTCAACGGGTGCTATTCGGATTGGCGGATGGTGACTAGTGGAGTGCCCCAGGGGTCGGTGCTGGGGCCTCAGCTTTTTACCATTTATATAGATGATCTGGAGGAGGGAACCGAGTGTAGGGTGTCGAAATTTGCTGATGACACCAAGATTGGGGGAACGGCAAATTGCGCGGAGGGTGTGGAGAGTCTGCAGAAGGATCTAAATAGGCTGGGCGAATGGGCCAGGAAATGGCAAATGGAATTTAATGTTGGCAAGTGTGAGGTGGTCCACTTTGGTAGGAAGAATGGTAGGAAGGACTATTATTTACGGGGCGAAAAACTGCAGCAGGCGACGGTGCAGAGGGACCTCGGGGTCCTTGTGCATGAGTCGCAAAAACCCAGCTTGCGGGTGCAGCAGGTGGTCAGGAAGGCGAATGGGATGCTGGCCTTCATAGCGAGGGGGATTGAATATAAAAGTAGGGAGGTCTTGCTGCAGCTGTATAGGGCATTGGTGAGGCCGCAGCTGGAATACTGTGTGCAGTTTTGGGCGCCGCACCTGCGCAAAGATATTTTGGCCTTGGAGGGAGTGCAGAGGAGGTTTACTAGGCTGATACCGGAGTTGAGGGGGTTGAGCTATGAGGAGAGGCTGAATAAACTGGGCTTGTACTTGTTAGAGTTTAGAAGAATGAGGGGAGATCTCATTGAGACGTATAAGATGATGAATGGGATGGATCGGATAGAGGTGGAAAGACTCTTCCCGCTCAAAAAAGACAGTAGGACTAGGGGGCACAGCCTCAAGATAAAAGGGGGGCGGTTTAGAATGGAGTTGAGGAGGAACTTCTTCACTCAAAGGGTGGTGAATCTCTGGAATTCTCTGCCCGTTGAAGTGGTGGAGGCTGCCTCGCTAAATATTTTTAAGACGCGGGTTGATGGGTTTTTGATAGGAGAGGGGATTAAGGGTTATGGGGAGAGGGCGGGAAAGTGGAACTGAGCCACGACAGATCAGCCATGATCTTATTGAATGGCGGGGCAGGCTCGAAGGGCTAGATGGCCTACTCCTGCACCTATTTCTTATGTTCTTATGTTCTTACTCGCCAATTCTTCTCTCATCCTACCTTACTCCCCTCTGTTCAAACAAAGGACGCGTGTCCGGGAACCCACTTTCTCCTCCTCCATCTGCACCAGAAACTCCACCATACAATGATCACTCTCCCCAAGAGGATCCTTCACCGCAAGGTCCCTATGATCCAACAGGTTGCGGGGGAGGGGCAGGTGGTGCGATTTGATGTCATTGAAGCCTCAGGGATGATGCTGGGGGCAAGGCCAGGCAGTGCCCATGGAGCAATGTCAGCATGGCAGTACCCATCTGGCAACCTGGCATTGGCCACCCTGATATTGGCCACTGGGCACCCAAGCACTTCCCACCAGGCACACTGACAGTGCTCCCTGAGCACCATTACTGTGCCAGAGACAGTGGAGAGGAAGCAGAACCAGACTGGGAGGCTGGGGGCAGAGCCAGAATAGGAGAGAGAGCCAGGGGGCGGAGCCATGACAGGACAGAGACATGTGGGGAAATCCACAGCGGTGGGAGAGAGGGAACTCTGCCAGAGATGAAGGGAATGGGGAATTCTGCCAGGGGTTTGATCAGCAGGGTTGGGGGGAGAGTGGGGTACGCAGTCTGGGTGAACAATCCACAGTAAGAAGTCTCACGACACCAGGTTAGAGTCCAACCAGTTTATTTGATAGTAATCCCATAAGCTTTCAGAAATGGTGTACCTTCGTCAGGTGTGTGTGAGAACACCATCCACCAGGTACACGGTACATACTCTTGCAACTCAGCCAACATTGTCTACCTGATACACTGCAGGAAAGGATGTCCCGAGGAATGGTACATTGAGGAGACCATGCAGACGTTACGACAATGGATGAATGAACACCGCTCGACAATCACCAGGCAAGACTGTTCTCTTCCTGTTGGGGAACACTTCAGCAGTCATGGACATTCGGCCTCTGATCTTCGGGTAAGTGTTCTCCAAGGCAGCCTTCGTAACACACAACAGCGCACAGTCACTGAGCAGAAACTGGTAGCCAAGTTCCACGCATGTGAGAACAGCCTCAACTGGGATCTTGGGTTCATGTCACACTATCTGTAACCCCGACAACTTGCCTGGACTTGCAAAATCTCACTAACTTTCCTGTCTGGAAACAATACACATCTCTTTAACCTGTGCTTAAAGCTCTCTCCACTCGCATTGTCTGTACCTTTAAGAATTGATTAGCTCTAAAGACTCACATTCCAATTATTATGCATGTAAATTGAGTTTGTGTCTTTGTGTCCTGTTTAAGATCAGAACTCCCAGCCACCTGACGAAAGGACAGGCTGTCCTGAAAGCTTGCAGCCGTTGCTACAAATAAACCTGTTTGGACTTTAAGCTGGTGTTATGGGATTTCTTTCTGTTTTATCCCAGTCCAATGCCGGCATCTCCACAGCATTCAAAATGACAGTGGAGCATCAGGCTGTAAAGGAAAATTTAATGGCAGTTGAAAAATAATTGAATTAAAAATGAAGAAAAAGCATTACACAGATCACATCAGTATTCAAGACTAACAATGCAACAGAGGCAAGACATGCTTTGAAAAAGAAGTGGAAAAGTTGAATCCAATGCTAAATGTGTGCTCTTCAATGTAAATTAAAACTTCTGGAACAAGGCAACTGTGACACTTGCCAGATTGGAATAAAATAAATCATGAACTTGGTGGGAAGAAGAAAAGCAAAAAAAAATTTGTAAATTGAATAAAAAGGAGTATCAAGATTTCTTAGCTGGCACAGTCAGAACCTCAATGAAGCAGCTATATAAGGTTTATTCAACATAAAAATCCATCTGCACAAAAGGAGGCAGTGTTCAATTTGTGACTTGTGACAAAGTACACTGAAGTGTTCGGCTACGGAAAAAAATTAAAGATAAAAGTGATCCTGAATTTCAACAGGATGCAGTCAATTCAGGTGAAGGGAAGGATAAATCAAGTTGAGAGCTCTGGCGAAGGGTCATCCAGACTTGAAACATTGGCTCTGTTCCCTCTCCACAGATGCCGTCAGACCTGCTGAGATTTTCCAGCATTTTTTTGTTTTTGTTTCAGATTCCAGCATCCGCAATAGTTTGACTTCATCAAATTGATAGTTAGTTGAAACTTTGTTGAAAGACTTGAACATTAAAAAAACACAAATAGGTGGAAGTAAATGGGGGTCAGGAGTTAAAAAGTGAATATAATTATTCTGAGTCTGTTTTAAAAAGTGAAAATTCCAGTGACAGTGTGGTTTTAGGATTTAATGATAAGCAGCGGAAAATCGCTGAACCCAGAGGTTAAGAAGAAATATGACGGGATTACTTCTGTGGTTTCAGTTCATAACGGCCAGCACCAAATTGATTGCCAACAATCAGCAAAATGTTGTCCTTGACAAAGTTAACGAGACCAAACACAATATAAAACCTTTGAACTCATCAGAAATGTTGATCCAAGTCTAGACTGGTTTTAAAAATGCAACACAAAGAATGCAAAATCAATCTTTTAATTACGGAAATGGAAAAGCTGTAAACAGTATGCAAAATGAAGAAGGAGGTGCTTTTGTAGAGAGTGAGGTAAAGTAAAATAATCTGTCATGTGCAGAAAAGTTGTAGCTCCCAGGATTCACAGGAGCTGGACTTTAAATCCCGATCATCACCTCCAGTTGGATTTGTTACAAGACAGAACATTAGGGTGAAATGTGACCAACAGGGAAAATGTTACCTCTATCATGCATAATAGATCAATTGTTAAAATGTTTGCAATATTAGAATCTGTTTTGTTTTGATAATGTGTGGGAAAAAAACGATTACTGTGGAGGTTGTTTTTTTTCATTTTTAGCAGGGAAGTGTCACGAATGCTGAACTTTACAAGACGATTGTGTTTTAAAATGTTGCTTTAACTAAAAGTCAAACATGTAGTTCTGAGAGTGGGTGGTGAATTCATGGTAAACGCTCCAGCTTGGGGAAGAGCCCACGTGACTTTAGGTTGCCATGGGGATGAGAGTTGCAAAGGGAGGGAAAGTCAAATGGAAACACATTGATGTGTTCAATTGCACTTTCTCACACCACTCACCAAACAGAAAAGGCTGAGAAGCAGGCAGAAGAGAATCGGTTCTCTTATTTTCATATCTGCAGAAAATGATGGGGAGCAGAAGTAAAAATCTCTATGAGGAAACAGTTCACTAAAGCAAACTGAACTGTTTAAAGGTGTTAGAATAACAATAATTAATTCTACATTCTCCCTGGCTTTGCACTCAACCCTGGAACATCGAGATGACAAAGACACCTATGTCAGACGTCTATTTATTGACTATAGCTCAGCCTTCAACACAATTATTCCTACAAAATTCATCTCCAAACTCCATGGCCTGGGCCTCAGCACCTCCCTTTGTGACTGGATCCTAAACTTCTTAACCCACAGACCACAATCAGTAAAGATAGGCAACAACATCTCCTCTATGATCATCCTCAACACCGGTGCCTCACAAGGTTATGTTCTCAGCTCCCTACTGTACTCCTTATACAACTATGACTCTATGTCCAAATTCCCCTCCAATTTGATTTTCAAGTTTGCTGACAACGGCGCCGTAGTGGGTCAGATCTCAAACAATGACGAGACAGAGTACAGGAATGAGATAGAGAATCTGGTAAACTGGTGCAGTTTAATCTCTCCCTCAATGTCAACAAAACGAAGGAGCTTGAAATCGACTTCAGGAAGTGTAGAGGAGAACATGTTTATATCAATGGGGTGAAGTAGAAAGGGTCGAGAGCTTCAAGTTTTTAGGTGTCCAGATCACCAACGTCCATCAAATGTTCTATCCCACCCATTAGGCTCGGAAAGGGAGAATCAGAAAATGTACCCCTACACATATGCCTGAGTGTAGCATAAAGTTAAAGACATTTACGTCTCTTTTTTGTTGATGTATCATTTGAGTGCAATATATCTTTAAAAGTAGGAACATGGTTCCCCCCATGCCAAAACTATAGTTAAGGAAGCCCAACAATGCTTTCACTTTCTCAGAAGACTAAGAAAATTTGGCATGTCAGCTATGACTCTCACCAACCTTTTCAGATGCACTACAAAAAGCATTTTTTCTGATTGTATCACAGCTTGGTATGGCTCCTGCTCTGCCCAAGACCACAAGGAACTACAAAAGACCATGAATGTAGCCCAATACATCACACAAAGCAGCCTCCTGTCCATTGACTCTGTCTACAGTTCTGCTGCCTCAGCAAAGCAACTAGCATAATTAGGGACCCCATCCACCATGGACATTCTCTCTTCCACCTTCTTCCATCAGGAAAAAGGTACAAAAGTCTGAGGTCATGTACCAACCAACTCAAGAACAGCCTCTTCCCTGCTGCCATCAGATTTTCGAATGGACCTACCTTGAATTAAGTTGATCTTTCTCTACACCCTAGCTATGACTGTAACACTATATTCTTGCATTCTCTCATTTCCTTTTCTATGAACGGTATGTTTTTCCTGTGTAGTGCGCAAGAAACAATACTTTTCACTATATGTAAATACATGTAACAATAATAAATCAAATCAAATTAAATCAAATGGATGCAGGATCTGTAGAATTCTGTGTTGTCCAAACAGTTGTGACCTCAGGGAATGGGGATTTTGTGTGATGGGCCTTGCTGGTGTTAATTGTATCTGGAAGACTTGGTAGCAATGGAATGGTTGGCGATGGACACTGGAAGATTCAACTTGGCAATACAAATAATGCTTTACTTGGGGTAATGCCCATCGATAATAGATACTGTGCACCTTCAAATCAACTAATTTTGTGAGCAAGCTTTGTAGACCTCTGTAAGTTCACAATGGATATCTTGTTCATGTTGTACTGAAGAGAAACCCATAGCGAACAATGAGCATCCAAGAATATTACAATTGCACAACTTAAATTGGACACTATACTGGATTCTTCTGTGATAAAATTGAGAGACGTTATGGGGGGGGATCCTCCCATTCTAAACGATTAATTTGTTTGGTGCGTCAGGTCAGGGATGTGCACTTACACCAATTTGTGAGATTCACCATGCAGGAAACGGGCAGACTGACAGGAAACAGGCAGACTGACAGTTCGTGGCCACTGCGCATGCACAGAGTTCCAGAACTGTCAGACTCCAGCGTGAACAGGCCCCGTTCCCTAAGCTTTTAATGATATTCACAATTGTGACATCTGCATTTCACAGAGTGTGGAGATTCAAGTCTGAACTCTCACTGAAAAAACAATCGTGAACTACACAAATTCTTCCGCAAATCCTGCATTTAGAATTTTTTTGGGGAGAATCGCCCTCTATTTCTATAAGATTATGGAAAAATGACAATTTTTTTTGATTTGTAACTGACTTTATTATGGAACAAACCCATTATGGAAATAAAAAGAAACAGAATTGTACAGGCTTGATTTTAGAAAAAAATGCCAAAAAATCTTATTCCCTTTGACTATAGCATTAGCTTTGTTTCTGCATTCCTATCAGACATGTGTTAAATAGGAAAGTAAGTTTTATCAGTTTGATCTAGAGCTATACAATAACCATCACTGTCCTCATCATGAGAAACAATATTCCATTCCTACTCAGTATTTTTGAGAACAGTGATTATTTATTGTTCATTTTACAGAATGAAAATGTTGAAGAGAAAATGCTCTTGAGTTGAATTACTTTATGGGGAGATGTTTTAGAACAAGTCCGCTCGCACAAGAATTGTTTGCAACCATCCGTGCAGCATTGAGCAGGCAGAGATAGTTATAGTATCAGCTATGGCCTGAAGTTTCCCTCCACTTTCTCCAAGACATTCTGCAACACTTACCTATGTGAAAGCTGCCATGGAGAGATACAGGAAACTGCTCTCCTCACAACAAATTAAATTGGTATGCTTCCACTTCAGTGGCCATCGTGTTGGAAGCTGAGTGTATTTTCACTTGCCTGTAGACACGTGGAAAAGATGAGAGGGTAGACTTTCCGATATGGGGCCAGTTTACAATCAAAAAGGTTGATAGTGTGTATTATATTCTGCTGAAATGATCTGTGCTGTTTGAAATTCAACGTGGACAGTGCAGTATCTCGATTATGTATAGTTTTGAGTGCAGTGTGCAAGACTTTTCAGATATGTGGCCAACTGTGGAGGTTAATCTGTGGAATTTTTCAATGGTTAAGAATGAAATGGGCAAGGTCTGGCAAAAGATTCTCCAGTTGGAGGACTCAATATCCCTGAGTCAGGCAGATTTGACGAGCTGAAGGGAACATGGGAGGAAAAATTGCACGTAAATAAAACATAATTTAAAATTTAAGGAAATGCAGACAACTGGGGGAGTTGTTTATGGGACATTTTTGTGAACATATTGACATTTCCTGTCCACTATTTACAAAAATTGCCACATTACAACAATACTCAATTAGCTGTAAAAGGCTTTAGAAATCCTGCAGTTCTGAAGCCCACTGTATCAGTTCCACTTCTCTTCCTCCTGCGCAGCTTAGATTCTTTGGTGTCATTTTAACCCCAGCAGTTGGTTTCTGGACATCACGGTAGCACAGTGGTTAGTACTGCTGACCTCACAATGCCAGGGACTTGGGTTCAATTCCAGCCTCGGTTGTCTGCCTATGTGGAGTTTGTATGTGCTCCACATGTCTGTGTGGGTTTTCTTTGGGTGCTCTCATTTCCTCCCACAGTCCAATGGTGTGCAGGTTAGTTGATGGGTCATGCTAAGTTGCTCCTTAGTGTCAGGGAGAGCAGCAGGGTAAATACGTGTGGTTACGGGGTGGTAGGACCTGGGTGGGTTTGTTGCCATTTCAAGCTTGATGGACCTAATGGACTCCTCCTGCACTGTGTGGAGTCTATGATTCTAAAAAGTGGAAGAAAATGTAAATTCTTACAACCTTTGCATTCTTCTAACAAAGTTGATTTATTGGAGGTGGGTTGTAGGGTAATATTGAGGCCGTGTCTTTTATATTTAAATTTAAGTGTCCATTCATATGTTATTTAATTTCAGTATAATACATGCAGGGCTACATAGAGCAAGCCCAGGCCTCACCAGAGAGAAGGAAAGAGTTAATGCAGGCAACTAGAGGGCTGCCCTGCCAACAGATAATGATTAACAGATGCTATCACCTTCTGATGTGCTGGAGATTGCTCGAATTATCATGAAAATGAGAGAATCGGCATTAAGAGAGTTGGGGTAATGTAGTGTAGTGAGATTATAGTCTTCTATAAAACACAATCAGCGAGCAGAGAGGGTTAACGATGAACACATCAGTGCAAATCAGTTTTGCAAATACAACGCTTTGACGTTATAATTGGGTAAATGGTACTAACAAAGTTATATTGAACAATCCAGTCTGCATAATGATATTAAAAGTCATTTTGTATCCAACTTGAGGAATTAATATGCGAATGTAAACCTTTATGATTTGAAACAGTGTATTAACCTGTACCAAATCTACCAGGGCAGAAAGGACTCGCAGGCAACCTGAGGTTTCAGGCCCGAGTTCAGCTCTCCCTCATGCATGTGGAATAAAAGCTTTCCTTGAAGTCTGACACGGTCTCCAAGGCTCGACTTGTTTTATTTCCCTCCCACAATTGGCGCTGTGAGCAGGGTACCACACTGGACAACCGGCGACTATGTGGCGCCAAGTCAGGTCAGTACGTTTATTTTACCACCCATAGTTAGCAGAACAATTTTGTTGGTCGGCTGTAAGTTGCGGTACTAAAGAACTATATGAAGGAAGAGCCTGACCATGTGAACTTAAAGGAAATAGAAGAGTAATACTGCACGCTGGGGCATAGAATTGATAAGAAAACTTAAGTAAGAAGTTTTAGCGAAGTTTGTATGTAAAACCCACGCTGGGGAAAACGTGGAGAAAGGATTAAAGGATCTCGCTTACAGCGAGGAAGAGTAGCTGTGAAGGAGAATTCCGCAAGAGGGTAGAGCCGCGAGGGAAGTAAAAAAATCCCTGTGAGAGGTGAGAGGGTGCAAAAGTGGCTGAAATGGCTGAAATGGCTGAGTGTAACAAAACAGGCACCGGCAGAGAGGATTTACAATGGGGACCTGAGGGAACTATCATACAAATTAGAGTTGATCATAATATAAGAGCCATTAAGAAAATGATGGGGAAAGGATTTAATCCGGATGCTTCCATGGCCGAGCAGTAGGCCTAGCGGAGAGGACAAACTAAAAATAAGTATGAGAAGGGAGTAATAGTTGCAACAGCCGTATTGAAAAACCAAGGGATAAGAGAGTAGTAGCAGTGAGACATGTCCCGGAGGGGGCAGGAACAAACCACATGGACGACTGGGGTTGGGGGGGGGCGGAGGGGGGGCGGATGCTGTGGTACTAACAGTTCTAGACTTAGTTGAGGGCAGTGATGACCAGGCCAAATGGATAATTTAGAGGAGGGGATATACTGGGGTGGCCATTACGGGCATGAGTATCTGTTTCCTCCTCCTTATAAAGGGAAAGGGGAGCTAGAGCCCATAGCCCCTTTGGGAGTTATAAGAAGGCTGTGGACGGATCGACCACTGAACAACAGATTCAAATGCCCTTCACAGTGGGGAAAAGGCAGATGGTTCTAAATGAACTACCCCCTATGAAACGACAGAATGACAGCAGCCATTTTTGGGATAATTTTGATGAATTGCAGGAGGACTATGGGTAGACTAATGAGGACATTCGTTTATTGCTGAGGGCAAAGGTCCCCCCGCACCGGTTTTGGCAGGTATGCCACAGCCATTCAGAGATTACACATGGATCACCCAGCGGGGAGGGGGAACAAAGAGCCTGCTTTGTGGCTTTTAAATTAGCGGTAAGAACTGCCCTGGGAAGGGGCAGTCCTAACTGGACACTGATTACCCTGATTAAGCAAGGGCCAAAGGAAAGGGTAGAGGACTATGCAGAGAAGAAGTTCGAGACACACAGAAACCATTCGGGGGTAGCCATCCCACACCAGGACGATGAAATCTTCTTAAAAATGTTGACCGACAAAACGTGTCTGCATTTGACCAGAACTGTGGGGATGGGCATGCTGGTCGGGAATACTTATAATCAGGTCCTCACCTGGGCAATGAAGGCAGAGGCTAATTCTGGGAAGGAAACACAAGGTGAACAGCATGGAAAGGATAGATGGAGAAAGGCAGTGCTACAACTGTGGGAAGGAAGAGCATTTTGCGAGAGAAAGCAGGGCCAAGAAAGAGGATGGATAGGGCTTATTGAGATGCTAGAATTGACGAAAGACAGGGCATGACCAGAAGGACTGCTGTGCAAATGGGGGAGACAAGGAAGGTCAAGGACCCACCACCATAAAGAATAGCAAGGGGCCGGGAGCACCCGGGTCAGTTATACAGGTCTCAGTGGAGGATCTGCAAAGATGTTCAGTGCGATGAAGCAATGACGATTCTTGGTCCTTAAACAGGAGGAGAGAGATTCCCGAATATTTATTGACACGCTGCTAGGCGGCGGCAGTGTACAATGTTAATAGATACAGGAGCCTCAATATCCATAACTGATATAGACGTACCCCTAACTCATAAAACTACCCAGATGTGGGGAGTAGGAGATAGAGTTTGTGTAGCAACATTGAGCGAACCCAAGAAGAATTTCATGGTAAAGGTCCAAATTTGGTTATGTAAGACCGCCGAGGGAACTGTATTAGGGATAGACTGGTTGGAACAATGGGGTGGACCTGTCTTTGCTCAGCGACTCTGTATGTCGTGTATCGTGGAGGCCGCCATGGAGAACGCTTATCCTAAGATCAGAGGCCGAATGCCTGTGACCACTGAAGTATTCCCCAACAGGAAGAGAACACTCTTGTCTGGTGATTGTTGAACAGTGTTCATTCATCCATTGTCGTATGGGGGCAGTAAAGAGACCTAACCTTCCCCCAACTGGTAGGGATAATGTTAATCTTTTTCCCCAGGTTCATACTTTCACTGGTGAGCTATATGGGGACTTGGGATGCACCAACAGTCCACGTGGAGAGGGAAACCCTCCTGCATCCTGGACAATACATCCAGCTCCCCATGGCAGGGTTGGGGGGTGCGGGGGGGGGTGGTGTGTGGATGGGGGTTGGGGGGGTGGGATGAAAAATTTATAGCGAAGGGGATAGAATATAAAAGTAGGGAGGTCTTGCTGCAACTGTACAGGGCACTGGTGAGGCCGCAGCTGGAGTACTGTGTGCAGTTTGGGTCGCCGCACTTACGCAAGGATATTTTGGCCTTGGAGGGAGTGCAGAGGAGGTTCACTAGGCTGATACCGGAGATGAGGGGGTTGGACTATGAAGAGAGGCTGAATAGACTGGGTCTGTACTCATTGGAGTTTAGAAGGATGAGGGGGGATCTTATAGAGATGTATAAGATAATGAAGGGGATGGATAGGGTAGAGGTAGAGAGATTCTTCCCGCTTAGAAAGGACAGCAGGACTCGAGGGCACAGCCTCAAGATAAGGGGGGAGCAGTTTAGAACGGAGTTGAGGAGGAACTTCTTCACTCAAAGGGTGGTGAATCTCTGGAATTCTCTGCCCGTTGAAATGGTGGAGGCTGCCTTGCTATATATATTTAAGACACGGGTAGATAGGTTTTTGGTAAGCAAGGGAATTAAGGGTTATGGGGAGAAAGCAGGAAAGTGGAACTGAGCCACTTCAGATCAGCCATGATCTTATCGAATGGCGGGGCAGGCACGAAGGGCTAGATGGCCTACTCCTGCTCCTATTTCTTATGTCCTTACGATGGGGAGACACAACATTGACGAATGAGATTACTATCAAATAAACTGGTTGGACTCTAACCTGGTGTTGTGAGACTTCCTACTGTGTTTACCCCAGTCCAACGCTGGCCATGAATTCAGTGCAATTAGCTGAGACAAACAGCTATGCCTCCTGGGTAGCCACGGAAGTTGTAAAAGGGCTACAATATGGGACATACAGGACTGAGTGTATAGACCTACAAGAAGAGGGGCTTCTGCAGGCCTTGGTCAAGGTATCTGTGAGTATAATTAACACCACCCAAGCACAGAGCGTGTGATACTCTTGCTAGAGATTCGATTAATAGCATCCGGGCTGACATTGAGGATTTGAGATTCAGGACTATCCCGCAGCACCTATTCACCTCCCTATATGAAGTAAACCTCCTTAACATACACAGGGCCAGGCATGAACTGGTGGCCACAAGACCAGGCGGCAGGCCAGTAAAGGGAGGGATAAAATTTATTGTGGTGGTCTCACAGGAGAACCCACCCAAAGGAACCTTTAGGGACAACTGAAACCAAAAGAGAAAATGCGCCTGAAAGGAGAGAAAAGAGCTGATGCTTTGAATCCAGATGACCCTTTGTCAAAGCTAAAAGGCATAGAAAGTGGGAGATATTTATACTGCAGGGTGAGAGAATGAAAGATGAGTCATAGCCACAGAAATTAGGGGAAAAGACTACTTACAGCTCTCCACAGCGAGAATAAAAGGTGCGACTGGCCAATTTGGTGCATTGTATTCGCTGCTCCCAATGTGGTCTCCTCTATATCGGAGAGACCAAACGTAGACTGGGTGATTGCTTTGCTGAGCACCTTCAGTCTGTGCGCAATCAGGACCTTGACCTTCTGGTTGCTTGCCATTTTAACACACAATCCTGCTCCCATGCCCACATGTCTGTTCTTGGCCTGCTGTAATGTATCCAGTGAAGCTCAACGCAAACTGGAGGAACAGCATTTCATCGTCCGGATAGGCACATTACACCCTTCCAGTCTCAACATGGAATTCAGCAACTTCAGATGATTTGCTCTACCCCACCTCGACCCCTTTGTTTTCATTCTATTTTATTTAATTTTTTACTGTTCTCCACCTTCTTTTTTTATGGTCTTTCTTCATTTTTCTTCCTCCTCCCACTCTTTCCCCCTATTTTATCCCTCTTCCCTTATCTTTTCTCCCCTTTTGCTTCTCCTTTCCTAAGTCTTACCTCTGTCCCCTGGTGAACTGGCCATTCACACCTTTTATTCTCTCTGTGGAGAGCTATTAGTAGTCTTTTCCCCTGGTTTTTATGGCTATGACTCATATTTCATTCCCTCACCCTGCTGTATAAATATCTCTCACTTCCTATGCCTTTTAGCTTTGACAAAGGGTCAGCTGGACTCAAAACATCAGTTCTTTTCTCTCCTTACAGATGCTGCCAGACCTATTGAGATCTTACAGCATTTTTTCTTTTGGTTTCAGATTCCAGCATCAGCAGTAATTTGCCTTTATTACTTTAGGGACAGCTATCGGTTTGTGTCACTGGGAACAATGCAGGAGGACTAGATCTACCGGATTGGATCCAGGGGATATATAGCCCACCAAAGTGACCTGGCACACACAGGAGCACTACGGAGTGCTGTTTGGAGTCAGCACATTACATGGTGTGTGCCTGTCGGACCCCTGAACCCTTGTCAAATAACAGCAAGGTAATAGTCGATGTTCTGCCATTAAAAGAAGCTTTCAAAGGAGCCCGACACAGTGCTGCTTCAACACACCAAAGACAGAGATAATCACGGGGGGCTTCCTGTGTGGCAGCAGTCACAGCTTCTATCTGCAAGTAACAGACTCTTAAACCGTGGGGAATTTCACCTCCCCGGATGAACGTCAGGCTACCTGTTTGAGGTCTGGTGGGATGACTCACTGTACATTGACAAAACACCAGGCAGAATGATCTGACAGGCCATGCAGCAAGCAACAGAGCTCACTCAGGAGTATGTCAAGCAATCAACTGATCAGATACACAAGGGATGGATCCAGGTGGACTTAGCTACCTAGACCGCCACCCGGCTGGAGGCCTCCAGGACACAACATTGGTGGGATACATTCCTTCCAGGGTCAGCAGGCAACTGATTAACAGATGGGTGGGAGATAGACAGAATAGGGATGATTATCGGTATGGGCATAATGCTGGTATGCTGTCTACAACGGAAAATGGGTAAAACTCAGACTGTCCTTCAACATACCCCACTAGCAGCCCTTAGCATTCAGGAAGGGGAGAAGCTAGTGGCTGTTACTCACAAAATTTCTGTCACAATCCTAGCTGTCATTGGTCACCTGACCACACCATTTATCCAGAGAATTAGCCTGTGACCCTGGACAACAAGTCCAATGACACTACGACCATGCCACTGTCTTCCCAGTTTCCCAATTCCCAACTCCTGTTTGATGTTAGTTCGCGTGAAGCTGCTAATAGCTTTGTTTGCAAACCCTTGGAAAGAAGTGGAGGCAGGTTTGAGGCTCTAGTTGACTTATACTTTCATTGGTTATGGCAGCAAATGATGCATGACATCAGTTTCAATCCTTGCACAACTCTGCATCTGGCTTTCTGATGATGCAGATATTGTGAAGACACTTATCCTCAGGGTCAATAATGGTTGAAAATATGGTTGGTGGAATCTTCATGGGTGCAGTCCATCAGGCTTCAAAGACAATTACCACCCTAACATTATGGAGCAAAACTGGCTAACTCCTAAAAACAGGAATAAGAATCATTAACAGGCACAAACTCGTGCCTTTTCATTTTATCACTAATAGCATTATAATTTCAAGCTGCCTTCTGTTTTAAGTGGCTGGTGAATGCTACCCACACTACATGCAGGCTGTAAGCATCAGCAAGAAACCCAGTAGCATGGGTGGCTAGTGCTATTCATAAATGGCTTGTGGTTCCCAAAGGGGAATTACATTATGGCTGCAAAAAGTGCTGGAAGTTGTGATACTTTGAAGGATGGATGAACATGTGTGAGACTGAGTACCAGCATTTTCAGACGTGGCACGAGAAATCCTGAATCTGCAAGCTCCCTGTCCAACATTGCCTCAGTTTGAATACTCTCACATTTATTTACAAACCCCACTATCTTGAAGACTCCCTCAGCCCTACATACTTTGAAATCTCGGATCAACAATTCTAGCATCCTGCATATCCCTGATTTTAATCATTCCACTATTGATGGATATGCTTTCACATGCCTTCATCCAAAGTTCTAGAATTCCGTCCCAAAATCCTCCTCTATTATAATGCAAAACAAAAACTGACCCCTTCGATTAAGCTTTTGATCACCTGTCCTGATTTCTCCTCCAATGGCGTTGTGCCAAAAATTGTCAAAAATGTTTTTATTAACATTGCTCTTGATAAATGCCTGGGACTTAATTTTCTCTATGCTAAATGTACTGTGTAAATGTAAGTTCTTGGACAAAATCCTGTGATGTATAAACTTTTCATATGTCGTCTCCGTCTCGCTTTCTCCATCCTGTGCTGATTCTCAGTCTCCCCCATTATAGTTATAAACAATGGAATGTCCATTGAGAATCTCATGCCTGGTATTCGGAACCTTTTGTCATGATTGACAACAAAAATTTAGTTGGGTTTATTTGCCAAGTTCCTATCAGCACTTTTGCCATGAACTTGTCCCCTACCTCAAATTGGCATCTGAGGGGGGAGTTGATTTCTCATCTGTCTGAACATAAGGTACCCAGAAGTCCCTGTGGACAGAAAGTCAAGCACTAAATTTCTTTGGTGCAACTGATTGTACTTGACTTGATTGCTTCCATAGTATTTGGGTATTTGGGACTCTAAGGGCTAATGTGGGACAGGGGAAAGAGCACCTCACATATAATGATGTAGAGAGTCACACGGGAGTTATAAAGCATGGTAGTGAGTCTCGTAGAAGCCAACATGAAGATGGCAACTAGACAACTTTATGTATAGTTATGTGTTATTAATAAGCGGTTATTGTTCAACCATATAAGCCTCTACATCTCTTCAAAAGACAACATTCAACATACAACAGCCTTTTAAGTTTTAAAGTCCCCTGCCATGCTTAGTAAATCAGTGCCATTGATAAAGCAACAGGATTCTTCACAACCAATGTTAAACACACAGCATACAAAATATTCTCATCATTTAGACACCATGGTGCTTACCAAAACATGGAGAGGCACACTTAACATCTGCAGTCACTTTTGGTGGAAAATTCAGGAAGCAAAAGAAGTGCCAGAAACTCTGTTGATATGTTCTCTCCCTCTCCAATCACTGTCTGTCTAAGATCTGCTTGAAATCAGGGAGATAGGGATGGGAAAATCCTGTCTTGGTGTATTATCACTGGATTTAGAGGGATAACCAACATGACAAAACTGGACGAAAATATTTCATTTTCAGCATATTGTGAATTGAATTTTTGATGCTAAGTTGTAAGACCAAAAAGTGATTTAAAAAAATAAGCTAATGGACTAATATTATAATTCTCTTTCCAAAAATTCATAGTTGCAATAAATTCAGCCAAATAATGTCTACCTCTGGGAGCTCTATCATTAATTACAATTTTGGCATGATGTTGCTTTGGAGCAGGAAGCAGTTAATCTAAGCAAGACAATATACACTGGAGCAGTGTATATTGGTCTGGCAGATATGTCCCTCAGCTCATTCTTGTTCACTTCCCAGCCTGCAATTCAGGGCATCCTTTGTTAGTTATGTTCTATTATTTATTTGGTTAGGGCAGGTGAAATCTATTTAGTTGCCTAATGACATGTGATTGACTGGCGCACAAACTGTAGTTTCTCTGTGCATTTTGAGGTTTTCTATTCAAGACCAAAAAGGTTTCTTCAGATTTTTTTTTCCATCTAGTCACATTCATTTCCCCTCAAATTTACACTCTGTAAAAGGTACCTCAGAACTGTCAGAAAGATTGTGTTAAATGTAATTCCACCATTACAATACCTTATTGCTGGCAGCTGCCCACATAGACCTACCACTGTGAGACACATTGGCATAGCTCCAAAAAGCTAGTTCCTATATAGCCTTCTAATAAAACTATCACTTCATTTTATATGAAAACTGATAGGAAGGGAACGATAAATGGGAATGATAGTAAAATGCTAAAGTTACTGAACAAGCCAGAAACGCTGGACTGATGTTTGGAGTTGAGCTCAAATCCCACCACGGCAGCTGGAGGAATTTAAAATAATAAATCTGGAATAAAATACTAATCCCATTAACAATGATAACGAAACCATCAGATCATCATAATAACCCCTCTGGATCATTAATATATGATGTGGAGATGCTGGCATGTGTTGTGAGACTTCTTACTGTCATTAATGTACTACAGGGGAGGAAATCAACCATCTTCACCTGGTCTAGCCTACATATGATTCCAGACCAACAATATTGTGGTTGACTCTTAACTGAAATAGATTGGTAAGCCACTCAGTTGTATCAAAATGCTACACAAAAGTTGAATAAGAATAAACTGAAACCATACAGCATCAACGTGGGTAGCATAGATGACAAAGGTATACGATGTCCACTCAACCCTATAAAGTCTTCCTCATTGACATCTTGGGGATTTGGGGCAGAACTGTCCCACAGACAGACATTGGCCTAACATATTCACTGAATTATACCTTACAGCTAATGACTCAGACATGACCATTCCTGATAATGATTTATTCCTCTGGAAGACAGAGGTGCCAGATATGGTGATCTTGGTGATATACTGTCATGGGGGAGTGGCTCTGAGAGTTGTGAACAATGAAACTGGTCCCTATGAAATCTCAAAGTATTTGAGCAAACATGGACAAGGAAACTTCTTTCTGATTGTCACTTATAGCCCTCCTTCAGCTGATGAATCAGTACTCCTCCATGCTGAACTCCATTTGGAGGAAACATTGAGGGTAACAAGGGCACAGAATGTACTCTAGGTGGGAGAACTCAATGCCCATCTCCTCCAAGAATAGCTCAGTAGCATCCCGAGTGAATGAGCTAAAGACCGGGCTTATAGCAGATAGTGAGAACACCAACAAGAGGAATAAATCTACTTGACTTCATTCTCACCAATCTACCTGCCAAGAATGCATCTGCCCTTGACACTATTGGTAGGAGTGACAACCATACAGCCCTTGTGGACACAATGTCCCATTTACACATTGACGGTACCATCCATCACATTGTGTGTAATCCTGTCTATTCCTCACACTACCATAACCACCAAATCTGTTCCTGATTAGGCCTTTATATTCCCTTGAGATGGGCAGCTTTTCTGATTCTGACCTTTCTTCTGGTGAAAGCAGGTTTCCTGCCTTCTTCCCCATCCCTTTCCGGAGAGCCAATAAAATTGAGCTCTGAAATGCAACTTATGGCACTGAATTGGAAGGAAGTAGAAGATGGCAAAAGGCAGGTCATTCTGGTGACCAAAAGAAACCAGAATAAATGGAAAGCATTGACAATGAGTATGAGCCAACAGATGAGAGAGAATAAAGAACTCAGAATGAATCATTGATGCTGACGACACTTGAAAGACTCTGTCAGACCTGGAAATCATAGTTGGGTGGATGATAGCTGGAGTCAATCATTTTATCACATGATCAGCTCCAGTCAATCATAGGTAAGTAGAATTAACAGATTAGTGTCACAACACCACCCAATTTGAAAGATCAGCTGGAAGAAATGAAATAGCATTTAATCATAGCTCTGGAGAAGGAATAACAGAATGGAAGAATGACAGAAAATCATTCAGTCAAAACCAAAAAAAGTATTGGAAATAGTATGACAGAATACAATGTCACAAGAAGTTAGTCTAGTATTTATGGAAGATATCTTTAATATTACGTGTTCACAGGTATATGACATAATAGGGAAAATGAGAAATTGAGAATTGTTTTTTCTTTGATTGAGGTTAAGATGTAAGGTTTGTTTTATCAAGAAGAAGTCAGCTCCAAAAGAACTGATTTTTTTGATGATCACTACTGCTGTTTGTGGCATCATGCTGTATGCAAAATGACTTTTATTTAGAACATAGAACATAGAACACTACAGCACAAACAGGCCCTTCGGCCCACAAGTTGCGCCGATCACATCAATACCTACCAATCCATAGACCTATCTATAACCCCCAATCCCATTAAATCTCATATACTCATCCAGAAGTCTTTTAAAAGACCCCAGCGAGTTCGCCTCCACCACCACTGACAGCAGCCGATTCCATTCATTCACCACCCTCTGAGTAAAAACTTACCCCTAACATCACCTCTGTACTTGCTTCCCTGCACCTTAAATCTGTGTCCTCTCATAGCGACCATTTCAACCCAGGGAAATAGCCTCTGAGAATCCACCCTATCTATTCCTCTCAACATTTTATAAACCTCTATCAGGTCGCCTCTCAACCTTCGTCTCTCCAGGGAGAAGAGTCCCAGCTCCCTCAACCTATCTTCATAAGGCATGCCTCCCAATCCAGGCAACATCCTTGTAGATCTCTTCTGTATCCTTTCAATAGCTTCTACATCCTTCCTATAGTGAGGCGACCAGAACTGCGCACAGTACTCCAAGTGGGGCCTGACAAGGGACTTATAAAGTTGCAGCATTACCTCCCGACTCCTAAACTCAATCCCTCGATTAATGAAGGCCAGTACACCATACGCCTTCTTGACCACATCCTCCACCTGCGAGGCCAATTTAAAAGTCCTGTGGACCCGGACCCCAAGATCCTTCTGCTCTTCAACACTGCTAAGACTCCTGCCCTTAATAGTGTACTCGTTCATCCCATTGGTCCTGCCAAAATGGACCACTACACATTTATCCGCGTTGAAGTCCATCTGCCACTTCTCCGCCCAGTCTTGCATCCTATTTATGTCCTGCTGCAACTTCTGACATCCTTCCAGACCATCCACAACACCACCGACCTTCGTGTCATCGGCGAACTTACTAACCCATCCCTCCACTTCCTCATCCAGGTCATTTATGAAAATGACAAACAGCAAGGGTCCTAGAACAGATCCCTGGGGCACTCCACTGGTGACTGACCTCCATGCAGAAAAAGACCCATCCACAACCACTCTCTGCCTTCTGCAGGCAAGCCAGTTCTGGATCCACAAGGTCAAAGCCCCTTGGATCCCATGCCCTCTCACCTTCTCAAGAAGTCTTGCATGGGGGACCTTATCAAACGCCTTGCTGAAGTCCATGTACACCACGTCCACTGCTCTTCCTTCATCAATGTGTTCAGTCACATTTTCGAAGAACTCAACTATGCTCGTAAGGCACGACCTGCCCTTGACAAAACCGTGCTGACTATTTCTGATCATGCTAAACCCCTCCAAATTCTCATAAATCTTGTCCCTCAGAAGCCTCTCCATCAGCTTACCAACCACTGAGGTCAGACTCACCGGTCGGTAATTTCCCGGGCAATCTCTGTTCCCTTTCTTGAAAATAGGAACCACATCCGCAATCCTCCAATCCTCCAGAACCGCTCCCGTCTCCATTGACGACGCAAAGATCATCGCCAGGGGCTCTGCAATCACCTCCCTCACCTCCCACAGTAACCTGGGGTACAGCCCATCTGGTCCCGGCGACTTATCTATCTTGATAGAATTCAAAAGTTCTAACACATCCTCTTCCTTAATATCCACATACTCAATCTTTTCCATCTGCTGCAAACCTGTAGCAAAATCTCCCAGATCAGTTTCCACCATGAATACTGAGGCAAAGTACTCATTAAGCACCTCTGCCATTTCTTCTGGTTCCACACAGACCTTTCCCCTTCACCTTTTATAGATCCTATCCCTTCTCTTCTCATCCTTATACTTTTCACATATTTATAGAAGGCCTTGGGATTCTCCTTAATCTTACCCGCCAAGGCTTTCTCATGACCCCTTCTGGCTCTCCTAATTTCCCTTTTAAGCTCCTTTCTACAATCTTTATACTCCTCTAGATCCTTAACATCTTCTAGCTCCCTGAACCTTTTGTACACCTTCCTTTTCCTCCTGACTAGGTTCAACACAGCCTTCGTGTACCACGGTTCCCGTGCCCTACCAAAACCTCCTTGTCTCATCGGAACGTTGTCGTGCAGAGCTCCAGACAAACATTCCTTGAATATCCGCCACCTTCCTTCTGTACTTTTCCCCAAGAATGCCTCCTTTCAGTTTATTTGCCCAATTAACTGCCTGATGTCTTCGTATCTCCCCTTACCCCAGACAAACACCTTCCTAGCCTGCCTGATCCTATCTCGTTCCAATGCAATCGTGAAGGAGATAGAATTATGATCACCATTCCCAAGATGCTCTCCTACCGAGAGATCCATCACCTGTCCTGGTTCATTCACCAGTACCAGGTCAAGTACAGCCTCTCCTCTCGTAGGCTTATCCACGTACTGTGTCAGGAAACCTTCCTGAACACACCTAACAAACTCCTCCCCATCCAAACCCCTTACCCTTGGGATATTCCAATCGATGTTTGGGAAATTGAAGTCCCCCATCACGACAATTCTGTTATTACTACATCTCTCTAGAATCTGTTTCCCTATCTGCACCTCAACTTCCCTGTCACTATTGGGTGGCCTATAGAATACACCCAGCAAAGTTTTCGACCCTTTGCTGTTCCTAACTTCCACCCACGAAGACTCTGTAGATAGTCCCTCCACGGCATCCTCCTTCTCTGCAGCCATGACACTGTCCCTGATCAACAGTGCCACTCCACCACCTCTTTTGCCTCCCTCCCTGTCCTTCCTGAAGCATCTGAATCCTGGCACCTGAAGTACCCAGTCCTGTCCCTGAGACATCCAAGTCTCCGTAATGGCCACCACATTACATTCCCAAGCAGCAATCCACGCCCTAAGCTCATCTACCTTATTTACTACACTCCTGGCGTTAAAATAGATACATTTCAGCCCCTTAGTCTGGACATTTCCCTTCTCCACCCCCTGTCTAACCTCCCTCTCATACTGCCTGCAGTCCTTCCCTACCTGGGAGCTAACCTCTTCGGTCCCAGTCTCCCCATCACAATTCCCTCCCCCCATCCTTTCTAGTTTAAAGTCCCCCCAGTAGCCCTAGCCAGTCTTCCCACCAAGATATTAGTCCCCCTGGGATTCAAGTGCCACCCGTCCTTACTGTACAGGTCACACCTGCCCCTAAAGAGGTCCCAATGATCTAGGAACCGAAATCCCTGCCCCTACAAGAGTGATCACACTTGAAAAAGTTCTTCATTGGCTGTAAACTACTTCAGAATATCCTAAAAGCATGAAAGGTGCTGTGTCAGTGTAAGTTATTTCTTTAAAGCTATTAGAGGTCCCATTGGACTTAAACCATTTCAACATGAAGTTTTTGGGAGAAGGTTCATTTCTGTAACATTACAGATTTGAAAGAAAATGAAGAATGATGTGAATTGTTTTTTACCCATCTTATCAAAATACTGGAGAAAGAATTCCAATTTATTCTGAGATTGAGCAATACAACTTGCATTCTATTGCTGTTCCAGCAACCATGGATCGGGAAGGAATGCCAAAGCAATTAGGTTCAAAGAACAATTGACTCAATCCTTCCAATAAATTGGTGAAAGATGCTTCCAACTGGGGAATTAATGATGTTAAACTGAGCAAAGTACATTTCCAGCTTGTGAAATTGGAAAATAAAGAGCAATGGTCCATATTGTCTGAGGGGCAGCAAGGTGAATCATTTACAGAATAGTCTTTGTTCAGGTCACTTCATGAATAAATGATGAGTCATGCAATACCTTAGAGAACTGGTGTGGAGGTGCATCAGTGAATGCAGCCATCCCGAAAACCTAATGCATTATAGCTCACAACTAAGAGATTTTCTACTTTTCTGGGCCCTTTCCAGTCAAATTAAATGGATAAAAGATAAGAAGGTGCCACGCAAAGAGAAGAAAAAAATCATAAAGCAATTCAAACAAGATTATTGTTGGCTTTTTGTTAATCTCCTCTTCTGAACCTACTTGCAAAATATCAGGAATTGTATACTGAAAATGGATAAAACAAATGAATGGTTCGATTCTTGGATCAATTGTCAGTCAACGCTGTAATGAGAATTAGATTGTCAATCGTTTCAAAAAATAAAAAAACCTCAGAAATAAATTATTTACTGTATTTAAATGATGGGCAAAAACATTCCTCAGTCCAAACAATACACTAATTCAGGAACATTCTTCTCCAATACTAACAGCATCCTTAACCACATCTTTAATAACATTTTCACACTCACCTCAAAATAACCAGAACAAGGGGTCACTCTCTTGAGATGGGGATGAAGAGATTTTTTTCCTCATAGAGGGTTGTGATTCTCTGGAACTCTCTTTCTCAACAGACAGTGAAAGCAGAGTCTTGGAATATTTATAAGGTTGAGCTAGATTGGTATTTGATAAACAAGGGTTTATCAAAGTTATCAGAGGTGGCAGGAATGTGGGGTTAAGGTTACAATCAGATCAGGTATCATCCTATTGATTGGTGGATCAGGTTTGAGTAACCTACTCCTGCTCCTAGTTCACATATAATAACAATTGCAAAAGGTTTATGGACATTTTCGTCACCAGATTTGAGACTATTTGCAATATTAAGTAGCTGAGGCTGCTACTTCATTGTCTTCTTCTCACCAACCAAGCCAGACAGTAACAACCATTTGAATTTATAATAATGCTTTTAATAAAGTAAAGTATCCAAAGGTACTTCACAGAGTGTTATCAACAAAAATTGATGCTGACCAATGCAGGGAGATATTAGGGCAGATGATGAAAAATGTGGTCAGAGAGATATATTTTGACAAGTGTCTGCGAGGAAGAAAGAAATAAAGAGGGGTCAAGATATTGAGGCAGAGAAACCCAGAGTTTAGAGGCTTAGCAGCTGAAGGCACAGCCAAAAATTATAGATTGATTGAAATCAGGAATCTGCATAAGGCCAGAACAGAAGGGCACAAATATCGCACAGGGTTTTGTGGCTGGAAAATATTGGAGAGATAGCAAAGGGCAAGGCTCTTTCTTAACAATGTACCAATAATCAAGGAGCACAAGGGTGATAACTGAATGGAACTTGATATGAGTTAGGATACAAGCATCAGGGTTTTAAATGACCTTACATTTATGGACACTGGAAGCTGGGAGGTTGGCCAAGGTTGCTTTAGAATAGCCAAGTTTAGAGATGTACAAAAGCATGGATGAGAGTTTTACCAGCAGATGAGTTGAGGCAAGGTGGTGTCAGATAACATAATGGAGGTGAAATCAGGCAGTCTAAGTGATGGTGCTTCCATGTATTTGTAAGTTCAATTGGGGGCTAAATATAATTTTTATGGTTGCAAGTAATCTGGTTCACCTCCGAGGGCATGTCCTTTGCACTGAACCAAGGTTGAGAACAAAGGCAAACAGGGCCCAAATCTATCAGTGCTGGATGGCATGGAGCTTTCCCACTAGCAGGCATTTTGGGGGAAGCTATTTTGGAACCTGCAAAGGCCACCTGTCCCACAAAGTTGGCAGCAAATTAGGCATGTTGAAAGCCTTGTAAACAATAGTAAACAGAAGTTGAATGGGATTTTCTTGCAACAGTATCCTACACACTTCCCAATTTAAATATACATCTTGGGCTCCATTTCTAACCATTAGATGGTCACATAGTGCCTATAAATGTGGATCATACAGAGTATAATTTGGCCTCCCTTCATTTTTCATTCACTATATCTGAAAGCATGACTTGGTGTGATTGAGATAGTTCTGAAGAACCATTCAACACATCTGTGCCAATGGAACTGCTGTCATGACATAGCTTGAGGAATTGTCGATTCCACATGCAGTAATCCTATGCCAAAACGGAATATGTTCATCATTACCTGTGGATGAGTGTACTGGTGTAGGATTGAGTACTGTGGTGTAGAGGCGAGTGTAATGGTGTAGGGTGAATGTAGTGATGTCAAGGAGAGGGTAGTGGTTAGGAATGAGTGTAGTGGTGTAGGGATGAGTGCAGTGGTGGAGGGATGAGTGTAATGGTGTTGAGGTGAGTGTAATGGTGTTGGGGTGAGTGTAGTGGTGTTGGGGTGTGTGTAGTGGTGTCGGGGTGTGTGTAGTGGTGTAGGGATGAGTGCAGTGGTGTCGAAGTAAGTGTAGTGGTGTTGGGGTGACTGTAGTGGTGTAGGGGTGTGTGTAGTGGTGTAGGGATGTGTGTAGTGGTGTCAGAGTGTATGTAGTGGTGTAGGGATGAGTGCAGTGGTGTCGAAGTAAGTGTAGTGGTGTAGGGATGAGGGTAGTGATGTAGGGGTGTGTAGAGGTGTAGGGATGAGTGTAGTGGTGATAAGGTGAGTGCAGTGGTGTAGGGGTGAGAGTAGTGGTATAGGGATGAGAGTAGTGGTGTAGTAGTGAGTGTAGTGGTGTAGGGCTGAGTGTGGTGTCAAGATGAGAGTAGTGGTGTAGGGATAAGTGTACTGGTGTTGAGGTGAGTGTAATGATGTCAGGGTGAGTACTGTGGTGTCGGGGTGAGTGTAGTGATGTAGGGATGAGTGTAGTGGTGTTGAGGTGAGTGTAGTGATGTAAGGGTGAGTGTAGTGGTGAGTGTAGTGGTGCAGGAATGAGCGTAGTGGTATAGAGGTGAGTGTAATTGTGGAGGGATGAGTGTAAATCTGTAGGGATGAATGAAATGGTGTAAGGGTGAGTGTAGTAGTGTAGGGGGTGAGTGTAGTGGTGTTGCAATGAGTGTAATAGTTTGGGGTGAGTGTACTTGTGTAGGGATGAGTGTAATTGTGTCGAGGTGAGTGTCATGATGTTGGGGTGAGTATAGTGGTGTTGAGGTGAGTGTAATTGGGCTGAGGTGAGTGCAGTGTTGTAGGGATGATAGTAACTGTATAGGGATGAGTGTAGCGTTGTAGGGGTGAGTGTAACTGTATAGGGATGAGTGTAGCGTTGTAGGGGTGAATGTAATTGTGTCGGGGTGAGTTTCGTGGTGTTGGGATGACTGTAGTGATGTAGGGGTGAGTGGGCACAGAATATTCCTGGTGAAAGTTGCTCTTTCAAGTGGTGGTCCCGCTGCTCTTTCTTTCTCATGTCCTGAATACTCAAATAACTGGAAATTACACTGATGTGTCCACAGAGCCGTAGGAATAACAAAGCAATTACTACGTGGTTTCCCTTTAGCTTAAATAGCAACAGAGAGAAAAATTTAACAAAAATGCCTTAAAACTGTGAATTTAATCTCCTTGCTTTGTCTTTTGAAAGATTCTTTAATGGTTCATTGATCCCTTGGGAATTCTGACGCCCATTATGAATGATTTGGAGATGGTGCATAAAAGTCAAAAAAAGATATGTGAGGTATTATGGCTTCATTTCAGGTATTGATTGATCTGTGAAACAAGTTTAAGCTGTGGAGTTGATGCATCTGCCCCTAGATCCAGCAAATTTTCTGGTAATGTGCAATATTTTCATTCCAGTTTGTTATGTGAGCTCATGCACCCAAACAAAAACATGAAAATTAATCCAAACAACAAATCTGTATACTTGAAAAGGACATACTTGCAGGGAATGGGGAAAGAGCGGGAGACTAAATTTTCCCTCTTCTGTGCTGTCTGATTCTGTGGGCTAATATAAACAGCTAAATTTCAAAGGTCACAACAATTTATACTACACAAGAAAAGGGTATGGATTGGTTGGCAAATAGACTGTGATTGGCTGTGGCGTTGTTATGAAGATGCATGCATGCGCACGGCTCTGGGAGATCACTGAAAAGACCTACTAGCTTTGAGATCACTGCCCTCCAACCCCTACAGACATCGCTGGCCTCATTGCTGGCCCCCACAACCCCCACAAACATTGCTGGCCTCATCGTTGGCCTCACGCCCACCAACCCCCATCCCCCTCCTCCCCCCACAGACTTCATTGGTCTCTGTTCCCATTCCCCCCCACCCCACACAGACATCACTGGCCACTATCCCAATCCCTCCCCCCCTTGCGCCTCCCCCCCCCCCACACACACACACACACACACACACACGCACACACACATCACTGGCCACTCTCCCCATTTCTCCCCAACACAGTGATCGCTGGCCTCTCTCCCTATCCCCCCACCACACTGACATCGCTGGCCTATCTCCCCATTCCACCCCCCCACAGAGACACAGACTGAGACAGATATCGCGGATGCCGCATCCCTTCTTCCCATCCCCCCCATGAAGATACTGACCTCACTGGTGCCTTGCACAGAAATCATGCTGCGCTGCCATGCACACCCCCTGCTTGTGAGCATTCCCTCTGTTGAATGAGATTCTTGAGCACTGCACACCTCCTGGACACAGGAACTTGTTGAATGAGAGCCAATCAGCTCCCTGAGAGATGGCTCACCCTCGATTGAAACCAGCTTCCCTTCAAAGCTCTCACAAGGAACTTTTACCATCCAGCTCATGACTGGCCCAAACTGACTGACCTGCACTCCCGTAACAAGACTGAGCTGTATATAAGCTGCAAGAATGGTCACACAGCCAGTAATGCCACAAAGATGTCTAGAAAGAAAACTGCTCTAAGATAAGTACACTCCCCCCAGTGGTGACCCTTTCCCTTCAAACTATCAACACGAGGTCCGAAACATAGGCACACATTGCACACCATGCACCTCAATATATTGTTGCTTTTGTTCCCACAGGAGAAAAAACACAACCAGAGAGAAAGAGAGAGAGGGCACAGTCTGGAAGCAGTGTGACTGAGCTGCAGCAGCTGACCGGATATGAGCAGCATGCCTGGAGCTGGTAAGGGGTGATTCAACGGCCAAAATGGTGACTGACAGCCAACTTGGCGTCCAGCATGCAAGTGAGCATCAGCTTAGTAGCTTAGTCCTCTTCCTAAGTCCTCTTGGAAGTAAGTGTGATGCTGCAGAAGATGCTTTCCCTCCCTTGCCCTACTGTGTGTTCCCTCTGAGGACAGCAGCAGTGAAGGGGCACCGGCATCTACCACACACCTCACCAACGCAGAGACTATCGCCATGGGGGAGGGGGTACTTTTATTGTTGAGGGTGTTGGGTCACTTACTGGTGATCACATCACAGACACATCGGGTGGAGGTGGGCACATCCGTAGGCTCGGGCACACAGAGCTCTGCTGGAGGCAAGGACTCAGCTGTCCCCAACCAGATGCCGGGCCTTAGAGTTCGTTTATCCCAAGGCTGGTGGTGATGCATCAGCAAATCCGGGGAGTTGTGGAAAGGCTGTCAGCAACCATGCTGCGACTGCAAGGCTGTTTAGGGGAGTCAAACAGAGTTCTGTAGCAGGAGGTGGTACTGACACATGTGCAAACTAGGCCAACACTACAAGGGTGGTGACCGAAGTGCAAAGTCTGGGACCGGGATCTATCCTCATGGGTGACAGGGTCCAGGCCATCCTGGAGACACAGCAGTTCAGGACCAAGGCTGCTGCCAGCATCCAGGAGGCACACTGTTCCAGGGCCACAGGTGTTGGGGCATGTGGGACATGCTGGCCATGGCTGGGGCTCTTGCTGGGACTCTGGAGACACAGCAGGCCATGGCTGTGAACCTCGACAACTTAGCCCAGGCTGCTGAGGGGCAGTAGAAGAACCAGTATGCCACACAAAGTTAGAAAGCTGCAGGTTCACTAAGAGGGCACGGGTGAAGGTCACCAGTAGTCAGGGTTTCTTTGGGATAAATGTTACGAGCACACTGTGGCTTGATCACAGAATGCTGCAGTGGAGGGACTCCAGATCTTGGCCCAGTCTCAGAGGGCCAGAGCTGAGGGATCACAGACCATGGGGCAGATACATGTGGGCCTCCAGGACTGACAGAGCCAGCTGACACTGGAGCTCCTGAAGCTCTGTCCAGCTACCCTGGCATCCCATGGAGTGTCCCCGGGGCTTTTAGGCACCCCAAGGAAGGAGAAAGGGCTGGAGCAAGTGCCGGGGCCTTCCACCCAAGAGATTCCAGATGTTCCGAGACCTTCAAATTCCTCCCTTCTTCACACTGGGGCATCTCAGGGCCAGCAAGATGAACAGAGGCAGCTTCATCTGCAAGTCAGCCAGGGCACTCCAGGTCCCGACCTCCCAGAGGACGTCCGCCAAGGGCATCAGAGGCAAAGGGTCTGGATCACAGACATTCCACCTCCAACTGTGCATCCTGGGGTAGCACTGAGAAGAAGCATTAAGCCACACAAAGTTAGAAAGTTGTCGGTTCACTGACAGGACACAGGTGAAGGTCACCAATAATCAGGGTTTTCTTTGGGATAAATGTTAAAAGCACAATAAACTTTTATTTTCACCTCACAGCTGTGATTAATGTGTCTCTGATTCTCCCTTCAAAGAGCTGAGTGCTCCCGATTCCCACGCATCAAGGCACTGACTGTTGTGGTGTGCGAAACTCAGCTAGATGTTACAGTGCCTGCCCTACCTTCCCCAACATCCACTGGACCCTGAGTGAAACTGGACCCACCTCCACCGTGACGCACTGAACTGATGGTCTCACACATCTGTGTTCCCAACCTTTACTGCTAAGTGGGCCAGGGTGGCAGCATGCATTCGGAGTACAGGTAGGAGTCAGACTTCAGTGGCACCAGGAGCAGGATCCCAGTGCGCACAACAGCAAGTCATCATCATCCTCCAGACTTCAACCAAGACTCACAATCATTGCCAGCCCAGTTCATTAGTGGGCTTTGGTGTTTCTGGGGGACAAGGTGGTGGGATGAGAAAGGCTGGGGAAGAGTGTGAGGAGGTGGAAAGAGAAATTGGGGAAGAGTGTGAGGATGTGAGATGAGAGAAGCTGGGGAAGAGTGTGAGGGAGATGGGGTGAGGGAGGCTGAGGAGGAGTGTGAGGGAGATGGGGTGAGGGAGGCTGAGGAAGAGTGTGAGGGAGATGGGGTGAGGGAGGCTGAGGAAGAGTGTGAGGGAGATGGGGTGAGGGAGGCTGAGGAAGAGTGCAGGGCGAGTGGGGTGAGACAGGCTGAGAAAGAGTGTGAGGGGTAGGGGTGAGAGAGTCTGGGGAAGAGTGTGGGGGGTTGGGATGAGACTGGGTGGGGAAGGGTCAGGTGGTTTGATGGACCATTTCAGGATTGAGGGGCAATGACAGCTGGATTTGCTCCTGGGGTGTAGTGGGAGTGTGCTTGTAGCAGCCCCCACACTGCACAGCACCAGCTATGTGAAGTGGGCTGCTATCAGGGCATCCATCACTGCCCTGCCCTATCAGGCACCTGCGAATACTACCTGCCCTCCATCCTCTGGCCCCTCATATGGCAGGGTGTCCACACCACCCTCTCGCCACTCCCCCTCCTCCTCCTCCTGCTCCAGCTGGTCTCCCTGCTGCTGTGCGATGTTGTGCAGGATGCAGCACATAATGATGATGTGTGAAGCACGCAGAGGGCCATACTGCAGGGCATCTCCAGGAAGTGGAATTGCATTGTCAACAGGCCTATGCAGTGCTCTACAAAGGACCGTGTGGCAGCGTGGCCCTCATTGCAGTCTCAAGCCTCCCCACAGGCATTATCAGCCATGACCTCAGTGGGTAACCCTTGTCCCCCATGAGCCATCCTGGAAGCCTGAGCTGATTGTCAAAGAGCCCAGGGATGTCCAACTGCCTGAGCACAAAGCTGTCATGGACACTCCCTGAGTGTTGTGCATCGACCTGCATGATTGTGATTCGATGGCTGCAGATCATCTGCACGTTTAAGGACTGGAACCCTTTGTGGTTGACACATGGCTGTGATGCTCCTTGTGGGGCCCAGAGAGTGATGTGTGTCCCATCCACTGCTCCCTGGACATTGGGCATCTCGGCGATGGATGTGAAGCCGAGAACCTGGGCCTCCTGCTGTGTACGGCCTACATCAAAATGAATGTATTGTCCTGCCCGGACATTTAGAGCATCTGTGAACTACTGCACACATCTGTGCATGGAGGCCTGGGAAATCTCACAGAGGTCACTACTAGGTGTCTAGAAGGACCCAGTGGTATAAAAGTTAAGGGCAACCATCACCTTCATTTCCACAGGGGAGTGGATGTCTGCCCCTCCCTTCAGGTGCCAGGTGTGTGAGCACCTCACACAGGTGTGACACAGTGCTCTTTGAGAGCTGTAGCTGGCGACGGCACATCGACTGCGACAGGGCCTCAAAGGAATGCTGGGACCAATACCTTCTTGTCTCCGCAGACTCCTTCTCCTGGCCACCCTTTTGGAAGACTGCTCTCCCACCTCCTGGACCTCAGCAGAAGCCCCCTGCTCTCCTTCCTGAGGGACTGCCAGTGGCTTCCCTACATCCTCCACCTCCTGAGGCACCTCCTCCTCCTCCTCAGCCACCACCATTATCGCCAGCTCCATGTCAATCAATCCAAGATCCATTCTGCACAGTGGGTTTTGGAAAGAGCAAAGAATGACGGATTCTTTTCATTGGCTGCACCCCAATCTCTCAATCCTTCACTGGGGCCAGTACCCCCAATTGTGGGAGCTAACAACACCACACAATCCCTGGTGCCATGCATGGCCTGTCTAGGTTTTTGAAATTGCCATCATGACAACAGTTGGCACAGAGAGTATGCAGGTTGGTGAGCAGACGTGGGCAATGTGCACCTTTGAACCACTGCCATGTGCGCAGCGGCAGCATCCGTTGTGGGCACGTGTTGCTGGTCAGGGACTCTAATCATCATCAAATGGGTCTCCGCTGATTGCAGAGTTCATGCAGTATGAGTGTCTATGTTAACCTGGGCACCCCTGCTTGGAGCACCAGCTGCTGGAACTGATTAGCCCTTGGTCATCACATGGTGCAACCTCCCCCTGCCCCCCCCACTCCAAACCCCACTACTCAGTGCAGTCCCTGACCACACCCCACAGCACCTAAAGCCATCCAGGAGGTTGCCCACAGCAAACAACACATCAGGCCTCTAATGTCCCCTGCACTCCGCTAGCTTCTGGTCCACACTGCTTACCTTCTCATGCCTGCTCAATGCTGCCACACCGGGTAGAGACTTATATATACCTAATATATATATACCTAGCCAGAGAGGTGGGAGACCCTAACGAGGGCAGAGATTGCTGTGTTGAAGCTACTAATCGCATGCGAACATAGGGTAAGTGATGCAAATGAGTGTCACGCCAGTTTTCTGCGTGGTTCCAAGGGCACCAGTAATCTTGGGTTGGGAGATGCGCACAGGATGCCAATGCTCACAGGAATCCCACAAATCAACCAACAGGCGATTCTCCCAGCCCACTGCGCTAAAAAATTAACATGGGAAAATCATCCCCTTTATCTTTGCAGGAAAATCTGAGGTACATTGGGCTGTCAGGTAGAAGTTTCCACTTATAAAATTTTGGTGGAAGGTCTGCCAGTCTGTCATCATAAAAACAAAATATTACAGATGCTGGAAATCTGAAATAACTCAATAGGCTATATATCTCCAAGTTTCACTCTAGAACATTAATACATAATTTTGCTACCATTTCAATGCATTACTACTAATTCTGCATTGTTGAAGGTGCTATCTTTCAGATGAGATGTTAAATTGAGGCCCTGTTTGTCTATTCTGATACGTTAAATACCCTTTGCATTATTCACAGAAGTGAAGTAAAGGTCATCTGATATGCTGGTCAACATCTATTAAACATCATTGCCTGAACAGATTATTTGGCCATTTATCTCTCTGCTGTTTGTGGGATATTATCTCATGCAAATTGATTATGAGATTTGTCCTCATGGCTGCGGCTAAAATTTACAAGTGATGAATTGGCCAAAAAGTACCTTGTGTTGTCAGTGGATATCATAGGTGACATCTAAATGTAATTTTTTAATTTATTGAGGTGTACAACACTCTCATTTGAACATTTCTACATTTCTCACTGGATTGCAATAAAATTATACATTTAAGATATTTTTCTGAGATTATCCTTGAGTTGAGAGGAGGTAGCGTTATACTGATCATCTCTTTTAGCCACGTTGCAGTTACATTTATATTAAACTGTATTAATGTTAACGCAAGAGGAAAATAGCGTATGTTAAAATACAACATATATTATTCTCAGTATATAAAGAGCCCATCCTTTTCATCATGCAGTCTTTTCATTGTTCATGCAAACTTACCTTTGTAAATGTTCACAAGAATTTTGCTTCAAATCTGAACAATAATATTTATGACAAAAATAAAGTATACAGTAGATGGTGGAATTCTGAAGTAAAAGCTGAAAATGTTGGAAATTCACAGCTGGCCTGGCAGTATCTGTGGAGAGAACAACAAAATTAATGGGCTGAACTTTACAAGACTTTTTTTCAGTTTCAGCTAGCGTGAAAACGAGAGAGTTCCAGATCGTTTATTGGGTGAGTTTTCATGCTGAATTCACGCACTCAGTCTTTGAAAATATGGGCTAGAGCATTTCTAGTCACTGTAGGCAGTGGGCGGGGTCTATTTCCCCAGACAGTCAGCAATTCAGATTGCAGCAACAAATGCATTTTTTTTATAGAATCATAGAAAAACTACAGGCCCTTCGGCCCACAAGTTGTGCTAATCATATCTCTACCTACTAGGCTTACCTATAACCCTCAATCTATTAAGTCCCATGTACTCATCCAGAAGTCTCTTAGAAGAGCCTATCGAATTTGCCTCCACCACCACCACCGACGGCAGCCGATTCCACTCACCCACCACTTTGTAGGAAAAGCAGAAATAAAACAGCACTGTTGAAAGAATACCACCCCTTCCCACCATCCCCCCAAGCACTGGGCCAACTACAGCCTCCCCCTCCCCCTCACAGACATCGGAGATCCCCATCCCCAACATTACTGATCCCCTTACCCCTCCCCACATCCCACCCCATGGACCATTTTGGACATGGCACCCCCCCCCCCCCCCCCCCTCCACCACACACCCTGGCCCCTATGGTTGATAGACATGACTCTCCTTTCTTGCCCCCGATCATTATTTAAGCACAAATCCCACCCCCTCCCTCCATCAACACACCTGCAAGTGTTGACTTGGCTTCCATAAAGCAACCTTTATTAAACTCACTGGAATGCTCTAATGGGTGTGTAGCTCGCTCAAACTGCCTGCAGCTGATCTGCCCTAATGAGGGAGAGCTCCATAAAAGTCCCCAAGGATGGACAGACAGACAGGCAGTGCAGGCAGAAATGGCCTCCAGGAAGACAGCTCCCTGTATTTCAGATGCTGACCTGGCCAGGTTACTGAAGGTGGTAGAGGGAAGGTGGGACACCCTCTTCCCCCCAGCGGGACTCTGTCCCAGAGGAAGAGATGGAAACGCAGCCTGGGAGGCAAGGTGGTGACCGTATGTGTCAGTGCCAGGGCACTGGCCAGGAGAACCAGGAAACAGTGCTGCAAAAAACTAAATAATTTCACCTGGGCAGAAGGCTGAGTGTTTCACCTCATGTAGTACCTTCTCCCTAAATGACCCCCAAACTGCCCACCTCCCAGAACCCTGCATGCTTTCAGCTCTGACCCCCAAGGACCTCCCTTACCCCCCTCAAGAGTATCACAACCCTTGCCCTCTGTGGGCCACCAACTGAAACCCTGCAGGACCCGTGCCATCAGATTGTACATGGCTCCTTCTGTCCCTACAGGAGAAGAATACCCATCATCGAGGGAGAGGGTGAAGACAAAGAGTGGTGTGCCTGAGATCCGGGTCTTCAGTCCCTTTGAGCAGTGGGCACTGAAGCCCGCGGGAGAGGAGGGGACGCGGACCATTAGTGACAGCATGATCGGGCTAGAGCACCTGCTAATCCTCCACTTGTTGAAGAAATCTCAAGGTAGTGGCTTGCAGCCCAGGTTCCTCTCCCTCTCTTGCATTTAACCTTGTGTCCTGTGTTATAGGAAGGGACTCCGACTTTTTCATGCCTGGGCCATCTGGCATCGCTGCCCCCACTGCTGCTCCCACCTGTCCTTCCCCTATCAGCTCGGAGTTCCTCAGAGGAAGCAGATGAGGGGACCTCCAAGGCCGACATCAGTTTTGTGCCCGCTTCCACCTTGCAATTCATCATCCCAGAGACCCTCACATTGGTAGGTCAAGTTAGTGGTGAGGCACCTGGGTCACTCTCTGGTGCACACAACACATCTACTGATGTACATCAGATGGAGGAGGGAACATCCAAGGCCTCTGCCATGTGGGAGCCTGCCGGAGGTGAGGACTCAGCTGGCCCCAGGGTACATGCTGGGCTTCTGAGATCACTTCTCCCTTTGAATATTTTAATCAGCTCCATGCCGATTTCCAGTGCCGGAAATCCGGCTGCTGGAGACACACAGAGGCCATGGCGCCCAATGAGGAGCGTGCGAAACTGCCCCTGCTAAAGTCTTCTAGTGCACTGCACTACAAAAGCAGCACAGCAGGATGGGAGAATTGCCCCCCCTCATTTATGACTAGGCTGACCATAAAACCAAAATATTTGAATTTGATATTCCTATCCAAAGATAATCATTGCTGCTTATCCAGTTCAAAGGTAGAAAGATTTACGCATTGTGAGGAAAGATTGTCACTTATCGGAATGTCAGAACTGATCAATCCTCCCGATGAGCAGCAATAGTAATTCCATCGCCTTGTCTGGCTGAACTGATGTCATGTTAAACATGCTTCATTTAATTCTGCATTGCAGGTTTTGCTTTTCCTTTTTGTTGCTTGGGTTGATCATCCCAACAGGTTGGATGGCAGATAAATTACAGAGTGTCGGCGAGAAACTCTGCATGTTTCCCTGCTCAGGATCAAAAAGCCAGACAAATCATTTAGCAGCTACTTACTGCACATTTGCTTTTTCACAATAAGGGAGGAAATGTGAAACAGCATGACCTTGGATAAATTATACTGTGCAGAGCAAAACCAAAATAAGTCCAGTCTTTCAGAATTGATACTGCTTATCTGAAAAATTATTAATACAAATAGAAAAGATGGATAATAGGAAGGTGTTACAGTGCAGTAAACTAATCAAGATGGTGTCAAAAATCCTGGTAAGACGGTGCAGCTTTCACCTCCTTCTCTGCTCTCTATTTTTTGTATAATATAAACACATTAACCTTTGAAAATTGTGAAATCCTGATTATACGTTGTACCTGTGTAAGAAGTGCATGCCTATCTTATGATTGACACTTTGATTAAAAGATTATAAGTTGCACCATTGCATAAATTGCTGCCCTATATTTAAATGACACAAAACTAGTATGTAGGTGTGATTTACACCAGATTTCATTGTAGTTTCACTTTTTAATTCTAGTCTTTAAATCAGCTTAAGATCCTTGTGGAGTGATGTAAGCAGAAATCCTAAGGCTTTTGCATATAGATACATGTGTGATAATCAAATAATCTGGTTGGTGGAAAGATGCTGCAGTTTTAAGAAGACAGCAGCTTGTTCACTCTCTTGCCTCTACACTATTATCTATTATCTATTATCACCAGGACTATTATCTATTATCACCAGGAGTTTAATGTCCACACAGAAATAAGAATTACCAAAAAGCCAATGGAGAATAAAATCACTTGGCGCACTTTTCTTCGAAGAAACTTGTGTTCTGAGGAGTGAGGTAATTCTATTCCAGCTGTTTTAAATAACGCATTGTTCCCCGAATTGCGTTTAGTTCCTTAAGTGAAGAAAGCAGCAAGGAAGTTCAACTAAAAGAAAGATAACAATGAACAAGAGTATTTTCTTTACTCCTCCTTTGAAATGACTCAATACCAGCCAATGGCAAATCCTTGGATATATCATACACGATAGGGAAGACTCTATATGCATACACCCAGATTATTTTCCAATGAGGCAATGATTATTTAAGATGGTAACAATGCAGTGAGCAAAATGGATGCCATATTTGACTACATTCCCGTCAATGCATTTCAAAGTAATTCTTTGTGCATGGAATGCTTATTTGTTTCTGAGAGATGATAATGCATTATATAAATGCAAATCTTTCTTTGATCATCATCTTGTTCTGTTATTGTTGTTGTCAACATGTGCCAAAGTCTTTTCTCTTGAAGATTTAGTTTTCAGTTCTCATCAGACTGATATGTTTAATGTTGGGAAATGGAGTGTTTTTTATTTCAGTAATACCAGTATGCCATCAAGCACTGTTCGGTGGTACAATTATGTGTAAAGTTTCCTGGTTTGTTATTGGTAGCGTGGGGAGGCAGAAGTTGGATAAAGCCAGTAATGGGATCTAAGGATCCAAGAATGACTGCGATATGCAACTAACAGCATGCACTTGGACTCGCACAAATGCAAGGTGATGCATTTTGGTAGATCCAATTCAGGTGGAAACTATAAAATAAATGACAGAACCATCAGTAGCATAGACACAGAGAGATGTGGGAGTACAGGTCCACAGATCCTCAAACGTGGCAGCAAAGGTGGAAAAGGTGGTGAAGAAAGCATATGTCATGCTTGCCTTCATCGAAGCATAGAGTATAAAAGTCGGCAAATTATGTTACAGTTATATAAAATGTTGGTTAGGCCACATTTGGAATACTGTGTCCAATTCTAGTTGCCACACCCCCAGAAGGACAGGGAGGCTTTGGACGGAGTACAGAAATCTCAGACATGAACATATAGGTCCAGCTTCGTACTCTGCAGGCTCAGGCCACTGCCACTAATGCTGGAGATACCAGTGTTCAAAGGAGATTTCAGGGTCTCATTGAAGTTAAGTAGTTTGTGTTCTGGCAGACTACTAGAATTGCCCACATTCAGATTCAATTGAGGGAGTGCCAGAGGCTCCATGGAGTATGAACCTGATTCTCTCACTTAGGATGACAATATGTTTTCTGTGAAACCATTGCTGAATGAGACAACAGCCTGGCTGGGAAGAGGATTGGCTGGTTGTGTCCTCCCTTCCTCCTGCTCATCCTCTTGCTCTTCTTTCTGTTCCTAAGCTGGTCACAATATTCTTGGTGACATTAGGGCTATAACTTTATGATGGTCAGGTGGTGGAGAGCACCACAAATTAGAACACATACAAGTATTAGGGAGTTCATCCAGAAAGGACCAGGCTGGGGAGGCAAGCTGGTCCCTGGTTTCATTGGTTATAATGCGTCCTCACCATGAGAGGTGTGAGATTTCACAGGGATCAGTGTTGGGCCTTCTGTCCTGTAACTATTGGAATTTTCAGAAACCAATTTATAGCCAATTTGTGAATGATGTGAATTGTAGCAGTCATATTTTGGTTTAGCAAAGTCAACTTCTTAAATAAAGAGATAAGGTTAAGTTTTAAAAGTTTATGATCTATTTCATGTCTTAGGGGCATGAACCATAAAACCACATATGGGCTGTCAAAGGCATGCTGCACCATGGGGAATTCTGCTATTGTGGCAAAGTCATGATTCTCTTGGCTCAGAGAGAACAAAATTAACTCCTCCCTTTTGAAATGGTAATCTGCCAATACTAGCAGCAGTGACAGCAAACTGAGAAATGTTACATACAGCACCTACTCTAATCAGGAAATATTCCATTACAAAGAAATTTTGGGCCATGGTTGTGTCGATTGCCACTGTTGGCACCACCCCTGCTCTCCCCTGTGGTTTCTGGCCTGGTTTCAGGAGGTTCTATCAACACCTCCTTTCTCAAGTGAGGGGTAAAGCTCAATGGTAGAGTATTTGACTGCAGATCAAGAGGTCCTCAGTTCAGATGTGAGTGACTACTTCCTTGTTTATTTCTCCATAACAGTTAAAAGGCATTTGGACAGATACATGGTTAGGAAAGGCTTAGAGGGATATAGGCAAAATGCAGACAATTGGGGTTAGCTTGGATGGGCTTTTTGGTCTGCATGGACCAGTTTGGGCTGAAGGACCTGTCTCTGTGCCATAGATTCTATGATTCTAAAGCACAGACAATGCACCCACTGAGCTTGGCTTAAGTGGAAGGAAGAGAAATACTCTCGGAAGACCCTAGGTGGATTAGACATTCTTCTCCGAGCCCGTTCACCCCTCCTCCCACTAGGTCCCTTTTTTGCTGTTTCTGCTCCGTTTCCCTCACTGCCTCAGCTGGGGCGATTGCAACAACAGCACCCATGATTAGGAGCAAGCAGCCTGTAGAACCTTTGCAGTGATAATTTGAACCATCCCTACTTCCTGTCATGTTCACCAATTTTAATTCACTCTTCTAAACACCAAGCACTTTCACATCCTCAGACAGAGCAAGTAGAGAAGAACCAGTAACTAACTTGCAATGATGATTATTCTGAATGCTGCAGATGGCCAGGGTTTGTTGGGGGGGGGAGGTGATTGTGAATTCATGTTTAATGGTGCGGGTTTAAAAGAAGGCATTAGCTGGAGTGTTGATGTGGAAAAAGCAGCACTGGCATCAAATCAGCATGTAACGCTGACTGGCATCGCAATCTACTGAATCTGAATACTTCTGGTGCACGCTGCTAACAGCAGCGCAAATGCTTTAGTCAAGGTGACGTTTAGTGGGCCCCTACCAGAAATCAGTGCATTCAGTGCATATGCCATTTTGGTGCACGAAATAGCCAATAAATTGTCATCTCATCAGTGTGTACTAGTTTTGAACCCACGGTGGTTAATCACTCTGCCACCCATCGAATTGTGTCATTTCTTTGGTCGGAGGTGTGTTGGCTGGAACTCCATTTCAAAGTTGATCTGCATCAGCATCAGTTCCAGAATCAACAGAATTTTGGAATGGTAGGCACTGTGGCAATGTAAGCAATCAAATAACCTGAATGCTATCATATAAAGGGTTAACAGAAAGGTTATACTTATGTATGATGTAGATGAGGATGTACTCCTGACTTTGAGAGAAAAGTTGGAACTGTGCCTTGGGAGAACATGTCTATTCAGTTTAAATGTAGTACTAATAAACAAGCATTAACCCAAACACCTGAGATTATCTACAGGCTCCCCAAGAACTAAATCCCACACTTGCTCCAAAGCCAGAAAATCCTGTGCAAGGTCAACAGGTCTTTGCATGGTCCGTGTCCCACCTGCTATGATACCCGTGAGAAAATTCCGCCCCTAGAGTCCAAGTTGGTGGTGAATTTGGCAGGGGTTGGCATTTAATCAGGCAGGAGTATGGTGGCAGAGACTGCACCACATTTCTGACTCCACCCTGATTAAGCCCATGGATAGCAATCCTATCCTGCTGCCAACTGAGGTTCCTAAATGGGCAATTAATCCTCACTTAAGGACCCCATCCCACTGCTGCTGGCATTAGCCCAAAAATGGGTTGGGGGCTTGATAAACAGAGACTATGGCAAGCAAACCCTGGTGTTTCGCTTGTGAGCTCCCAAACAGGTGGGATTTCATTGTTCAAAGGCACTTAGTGCATGATGGACGGACCCCCAGCTTCAGGAAGGACAGGGAATGGCTACTGAAAGACAGTCCTTACCCTTGTTGTTGCAATCTCTCCCCCACTCCCGAATGACCCCAACCCTATGAATCCCCCCACCCCCATTACTTAACTGTGCTGAGTCCCTCCTTGGTCAAGGTCTAAGATCATTGTAGTACTGGCATTATGCGTGACCCCTCTGCTGGTGCTGCTGAGTACAGAACTCTGATTGACCAATGATTCCCTGAAGGCAGGGCCACCATCCCACCCCGAAAGAACAACGAGCAAAATTTGGAATGAATGGTACTGGTCTGAACTGGAGATCCATTTGAAGTTATCCAAGACTAGTTTGGATCAGTACCAGTCATTTCTCAAGTTTTACTAGTTTTTCCATCTGCCTTGTTCACATGTTCCCAGGCGAAGGCTCAGTGCTGGCCAGGTAGGCTCCTGAGTGCTCAAGATGCAGCAGACCAACTTTGAAAGATGTTAACGGGGGTCTCAATGGCTCTCTAGCCAGTGACCAAGACCCATCACCTCCACAAAGCTCTACCCATTTATCAGAGCTGACCCAGGAGAATTGAACTCAGCCACTTGTTACCTTCCCCAACATCCACCAAACCCTTGGTGCAAGTATCCCCCCCCCAACGGCTCATTGGCCAAAAAACATGTGTCCCCATCTCTTACAGCTACATGGGCCAGGGTGGCAGTGTGCATTCGGAGTACAGGTAGGAGTCAAACTTGAGTGGCACCAGGGGCGGGTTTTCAGTGTGCACAACAGTGAGTCGTCATCATCCTCCAGTCTTCAACCAAGACTCACAACCACTGCCAGCCCAGGCTCATTAACAGGCTTTGGTGTTTCTGGGGGATAGGGTGGTGGGGTGACAGTAGCAGGGGAAGGGTGATGTGGTGGTTTGAGGGCCCAGGTCGGTTTGGGGGGGGAATAGCGGCTGCACTTGCTCCTGGGGTGTGGTGGATGTGTGTTGGTTTCAGCCCCCTCACTGCACAGCACCAGCTGGGTGAAACGGGCTGCAATCAATGCATCCCTCACTGCCCTTCCCTGCTGGTCACCTGCCATCCCCACCCGCCTGCTTTATATGGTGAAACATCCACCTCGTCCCCTTCACCGCTCCTCCCCATCCTCCTCCTGCTCCAGCTGCTTTCCCCACTGCTGGGCGATGTTGTGAAGAGCACGGCAAATGATGATGAAGCGTGAAGCACAGGGTCATACTGAAGGCCCCCCCAGAGTGGTCCAAGCAGCGGAACTGCATCTTCAGCAGGCCGATGCACCACTCTAAGGTGGAACAGGTGATAGCTTGGGCCTCCTTGTAGCGGATCTCTGCCTCAGTCTGGGGCCTCCACACAGGCATCACCAGCCATGCCCTTTGTCACCGAGTAGCCATCTCAGGAGCCTGGGCTGGTCTTCAAAGAGCCTCAGAGATGTTCGACTGCCTGATCACAAAGCTGTCATGGACACTCCCTAGGTCGTGTGCATCGACCTGCATAATCCTCATTAGATGGTCACAGACAATTTGGACGTTCAGGGAGTGGAACCCCTTCCTGTTCAAAAATTGCTGTGGCCCTGCATGGGGGGCCCACAAGACGATGTATGTCTCATCCACTGCTCCCTGCACATTCGGAATCCCAGCAATGGAAGCGAAGCCGAGAGCCTAGGCCTCCTGCTGTGCACGGCCCACATCAAAATGTATGTACTGCCCTGCCTGGGTGTAGAGGGCATCCGTAACCTGCTGCAAATGTCTGTGCACAGAGGCCTGGGAGATCCCAACAAGGTCGCCACTAGGAGGCTGGAATTATCCAGGGGCATAGAAATTGAGGGCTGCCGTCACCTTCATGCCTACAGGGAGTGGGTGGCTACCCCTCCCCTGAGGTGCCAGGTGTACGAGCACCTCACAAAAGTGTCGCACTGTGGTCTTGGAGAGCTGCAGCTGGCGACAGCACATTTCCTCCTCCTTAAATGAATTATGGGGCCTGTACCTCCTTGCCCTTAACACCCTCCGTCTTCTGTGCACCCTCTCGGGAGGCTGGTCACCCATCTCCTAGTCCTCAGTGGCAGCCCCCTGACCTCCTTCCTGAGGAACTGGTGGTGGCTTCTCTTGTGGTAGTCTGTTTACGCCCGCCACCTCCTGAGGCACCTCCTCCTCCTTTTCCTCCGTCCCTGCTGCAACCAACATGATCAGCTTCAGATCGAGCAAACTGAGGTCTATCTGCACAGTGGGGTTCGGAAAGAATGTAGAACGATGGATTACTCACCACCATCCTCACTTGGATGAGCATTCACACTTGTGGGAGCTGGCAACACCACACAATTCATGGTGCCATGCGTGACCCAATTAGGGTTGTGTGAGATTCCCATCATGACAAATGCTGGCACAGATTATGCAGGTTGGTGTGCAGCCGTGAGCAATGTGCACTCTGGAGCCATTGCTATGTGTGTAACTGCAGCATCCGTTACAGGCATGTGTTACAGGTCAGTGTCGCAGGGCAGGGACAGACTGTAAATCAGTACCAGATGTTGTGCCCAGTGACAACAGATTCCATGCAGTCCATGTCTGAACCTCTGCACCCCGGCCTGGAGCAGCAGCTGCTTCATCTGGTTAGGCCTCAGTCACCCACGTGGTGCACTTCTCCCCCAACCCGGAACACCAGCTCTCAGTCAAATCCCTGACTACACCCTGTGGCAAGATAATGCCACTGCAAAGTGCTGTGAAGGGGGGAGGGTGAGCGGGAGCCCTCAATGCTGCCTCCCACACTGCACTACAGCGCTGCCCGGGGAGGTGGGGGAGCGCAAGCCCTTGGTTGCTTCTCACACTGCCTCCCACACTGTGCAACAGCACTGTACAGGAGGTGGGTGGTGGGAGTTGGGGGGGGGGGGGGGCGGGTGTGGTGGGAGGCGCGACAGCCCTTGAGGCTGCTTCCCATTTGCGCTATAGCGCTGCCCAGGAGGCGGGGGGAGTGGGAGCCCTCAAGGCTGCCTCCCACATTGTGCAACAGAGCTACCCAGGATGGCGGGGTGCCGGTGGGGGGAGCGGGGGAGGCTGCAGTTTGAACAAGACTACCTGACGGAACCTCGCCCAGAGAGCTGTGAGGAAATAGAAGCACCCCCCACCCCCCAACCTGCCCCTCATCCCAGATATTACTGGACCATGGGCCAACACCTGAAGGCAGCAGAAGGAAGGCCACCAGGCATCTCCAGGGCTTGTCTGGAACACCCCCCTTGGCTGCTTCCCCCCCACTCCTGGACAGCACTATAGTGTCATATGGGAAGCAGCCTTGAGGGCTGCCCCCCACCCCACCCCACCCCACCCCACTCCTGTACAGTGCTGTTGTGCAGTGTGGGAGGCAGCTTCGACAGCTCCCGCTGCCCCCCACTCCCCACCCAGGCAGCCTTGAGGGCTCCCGCTGCCCCCCGCTCCCCACCCAGGCAGCCTCGAGGGCTCCCGCTGCCCCCCACCCCCACCCAGGCAGCCTCGAGGGCTCCCGCTGCCCCCCACCCCCACCCAGGCAGCCTCGAGGGCTCCCACTGCCCCCGCTGCCCCCCCAGCCACGAGCAGCACTTACTTCCTTACGCCAGTTCGAGGCTGCCATGCCAGGTTGAGACTTTTAAATACCTACTCCGATTCACGCCAAATTTACAACACGCAAAAGATGTGGGAGATGCAGACATGGGCGGAGAGTACCGGGGATCCCGATAACGGAATGTAAAGGTATGTAAACTGATGCTAATCAGCGGCCTGCCAGTTTTCAGCGGGTTCCCGGTGACACCATTTTCTCCGGTTGGGAGATGCACACAGGTTGTAAAAGCGGGCAGGGAACCCACGAAATGGCCAATACATGAAGCTGCCAGCCCAACCCACTGGAAACATTGTGGGTCGGGATGGGGGAATCGCAGCCCTTATTTCGAATGCAGCAGGCGGGTTTCTAACCTACAAACTGTTACCCACCCACCTCAATCTCACCCAGAATTGAACTTGACTTCTGAATATAATCTATTAATAAGGAGGTTATATGAATGTATTTAATTAATTGTGGCTTTCCTTAAAAAGACTCAGGGATTTCAACATGTCTATTATCTGCATCTGAACGATTCGAGCATGATTGCTCACGCTAGGAATCTGGAGTCCCTTGGGTGCCATAAGGCAGAGCAAAACTACTTCCGTTGAGTAAAACAATAATTATAAAGCAAGCTTCTAATTTAGTGAGCAGTATGAGTCACTCTACCAACCTACAGAAAAAGACATCAATGTTCATTTTCAAACAATTTACCATCAGTTTATTGTTTGTTTAAAAATTGAGTTAACGCCACAATGATCAACTGGAATTATTTTTAGCATTGTTCACAAAATGTGAGAAAAGAAAACTGAGGATTTTGTAAGTAATTTGGTAATACAATGTGAAATATCTACATAATTTGAAACTACAATGAATCACCATAACAGTTTGCCTTTCGAATGTGTGACTTTGGAAGAAGATTACATCTTAAAATGTTTCCTTTAGTTTAAGGTGAAATAGGATATTTGAATAGGGGGAATGATGATTTAACAAGCCTCTGGACAGAGATGGGTCCATGTGAACTGTAATTGAAATCTACTGAAAATAAAGTGACAGTTTCACACCCTGACACAGGACACAGAAACACAGAGAAAGGGAGGGAGGGAGCGAGAGAGACAGTATGGAGCAGACAGCAGTCATTTTTGTGAAGAGCAAGGGAAATGATTGTTTTGCGCTAGCCTCTACAAGCAAGATGTTGGTGAAAACTGGTTCTCTGTTCAAAGAGACAGGACTTGTGTGAGCCTCTTTGTTGAAAGTCAGTTTGGGACTACTCAGAAAATTAAGTGTAACAATTTTCCAAGGACACAGTAGGACATGACCTGATATGGCAAACAGCAAGGAGCCTGGTGAATTGTGTGAAAAACTTGGAACTTAATCGCTATGTGCTAGCTGGAAGCATGGCATGGTGTAAAAAGTATGACAGAGAATAGTGTGGTTGTGTCTTAACCAGTTAATGGACAAGTAACTTTTCTTTAGCTGACTCTATTAGTTGCTTGATTAACAATGTTTAGTCTGTGTTGATTTTTAATTTGTTTTTTTTTACAGCAAAAGTCTCAGAATGTCCAATTTTTCCTGTGATTCTTTCTATCAGTTGTTTGGAAGATTGCCCTTTCTAAAAGCTCTTGGTCTGTTCAGGGATCAGAATACTTCATATGCAATGTGCATGTATCATTATGTCAGAAGAGAATTAATATAACACATACAGGGTAACCTGCTAAAAAACACACACATATTACCACAGCAGCATGAATCATTGGTGCAATATCTTTCCAGTAGCAGTGAGATTCAAGTGATGGATAATCACTGCAGTTTGAATCAAATTATCCAACCAATGATGCACCCCATCTATTTGAATTGACACGAATCTCCTAGCAAATATTTTAATTTAATCTCAGTTGATAAATCTGTTGATAAATTCTCATGTGTGGAATATGCATTCTATAAAGTACCACCAGTGGAAGTGCGCTTCCAGACAACAATTACCAGGGTTCAAATAGCACCAACAAATCAGCGTAACTTCACTTTTGCAGATTACTCACTTGAAATATTGTGACCCATCTATTGTTGCAAATGTAAAATTCATGAACACATTGGGGAAAAGAGTCATGGCCGTATAATTAGACTTGCACACACTCCATCAGCACTCTGAAGCCCTTTATCTCTATTGTACTTCAAGATTAGAAAGCACTGGGTTGAAATTGTAATGCATATTACTAGCCACTAACAGTTTAATTCAGTTTTGTGAATATCTTTAACTGCTATTTAAATGGAAAGATTGCAATAGAAGTGTAGGAACAGGAATCGGCCATTCAACACCTCAAGTAGGTTCCACCATTTGGTTCAAACATGGCTGATCTGCATCTTAACTTCCATCTACCTGCCTGGATTTCATAATATTTATTTACTAGTCTTGCCCAACAAATATCTATCAATCTTAGTTGAAATTCCCAATTGACCTAGACTTAATAGCATTTTACAGAGACAGTTACAGAAAGCAGACAAAGAAACTGCATACATATAAACAACTTACTTTAACACTTACTAATATGATATAGCTTCATCTCAACTAATTAGCTTTTTACAAATTGAACATCTTGGAAACTACCCAGTTACATAATCATTAATCAATATTAGAAAATATTTCTAATAAATTGACATTTCTTTTCGCAGTGTGCTATATTTAGTTACTCTGGCCACACGTGTATAAGAGTGTAGACAGGTAACCTACTCATACTCCGTCAAGAATGTACAACGGGCTGATATAAAGTGGGCAAATGGGGAAACATTTAACCCTCTGTTGTCAATTTCTTGTTTGAAAAGTAGGCAACCAGCAATTGAAAGTCTGATGGGACCTTGGCACCCACTGGGCCTTCTGTCTCCATTTCAGGAGAGCCTTTAATTTGCAAGCAGCCCTCCTACAAACTGTGGGATTTGGTTTACTATTGCATGATTTGGCCCTTTGCTTGTGGCAGGACACCAATCATAACTGTTGAGGAGAAATAGTTGAAACATGCATGATGCATGTCAGTTCCACTTTCTCCAGGCTCCAGGAGGCGTAACAGAAGCAGGATGCAGGCCTAACATAGTGGCACCTGCTGGCAGGCCTGGAAGTTGTCGGTGATCTCACATGGGTCTGCAGTGATTGGCTGAATCCAATTACATGTTGGCTCATTTGTGCATGTGATGTAGGCTTGTTGCATGGTGGCATCCTGCGCCACCTAGTGGCTGTACACGTGTTGTCACCATGCTTAAGTTGAAGGCTGCCCTGCAATAAGAGTTGGAAATCATCCTGCTGGCTTTTTAAAGAAGTTTCTGCATTTAAATTCCCAGCTTCTGAATACCTCATTGGTCCAACACAAAAAGAGGTTCCTCCACCAACAACACAAGATCATTCGGTGATTTCAGCAGATCCAACTGAGGTCTGAGATGTTGTAATCGAGCCAGCATGATCCCTCCAGTGTTCAAGGATGAAGAAGGACAGGGTGGATGATTTTGATGCTTCCACTAGCTCTCCCTTTTCTTGCAGGCCATTTCCCAAGTGCACTCATCTTAAGGGCTCAGATCTGTGACACCACTTTAAGGAATAACCCCTCTGCACCTCAGTTGTGCACTACCCCTTAAAATTTTGGACCCAGTACCTCTAGTTCTAATTCTGTTACTTAAAGCTCTGCCCATCAGAGTGTTAGCTCAGCAGGTCTCCAAAACCAATCCAGTATCCTGTGACTCAGGGAAGTCTAAAGGACCCTCAGATAGAGCCAAAGAAGCCATATATAAGTTGCCGACTTGCATTGCATTGGTTACTGAAGGCACAAGAATTACATGGAAGTTACACTAAATCAGAGAAACAGGATTAAGTTACGTTGAATTGCATTTAAGTTATATGCAAGTGGACAATTAAGCATATCAATGTGGCTTCTCATCATTAATATGGAAGGTTCCTGTTTTGTTACTTTCCCATATAATTGTTTACAATTTTCCTACTGCTGTGAACCTGAGGTATGGCCTCACGTACAATTCTCTGAGCCTGCCTGCCTGCCACCTTGCCCACTCCAGCAGGCTCCACAAAATGCAACAACAGCATTGCTTAAAGGGGTAAGCATAAGACAAATAAGCATAACCATTTGCAACAGTTCAGACACTGATCTGAACAACAATTTAACAATTACTAGCAGTAATTTTGACTTTGTGCAATGGCATAAAATGGACAATAATGCGGGGAATTGTCTCGCTGGTGGGATCTGCAGGGCCTGCCAAGGCCAATGGCAATTTACATTTTTTGCCCGCGCTCAGGATTGATTTTAGTGGGACTGGAAGATCCACCACTGGGAAGGGCTGGAGAATTACGTCCAGTGAATTGCCATTCTGTTTTACAGCTTTTCTGATTTTTATCCCAATTTCATTGGAATAAAAATCAGAAGAAATGTGAAACAGGCTGTTAATAATGTTACATAAATGGAAAATTACTCCCAGAAACTCCATTTATGCTGAATTATAAGACATGCTGAATTGCTTTTACAACCTCCATTACTAGCTTTGTGGAGTAACTCGGTTGATTATTATTAATTAACCTCCTATCTGCCCATAATTACTATTAATTGCTTACAGGAAGAAAAAAATTAATTAATTCATATAGTAACCTGTGGATTACCAATCTAGGCTTGCAATGGAACTCAGTTCAATCCAAACTAGATATTTCCAGATAGGTCAATGAGCCAATTTTGGTATTGCTCACTCAAACCAGACATAAAATCCCAGTGATTTCCTTAGTAAGGAGTAAATATGAGAATCTGTCTGATTTCTCAGGGTACCCAAAATCTAGTGTTCTTACAATTTATGCATTTTAAAGAAAATACTAATGGTAGTAATTGTAATTAAGAAGTACTTGGTAAACTCAGATTAGGCAAAATATCAGGTCAAAATTCAAAAAATCTTTGAAAACAAGCATTATTTCAAATGAATAGGGGCAGCACGGTGGCACAGTGGTTTGCACTGCTGCCTCAGAACATCGGAGATGCAGGTTCTATTCCAAACTCGGGTGACTGTCTGTGTGAAATTTGCAGGCTTTCTCCATGTCTGAGTGGGTTTCCTCTGGGTGCTCTGGCTTCCCCCCACAATCCAATGATGTTCAGATTAGGTGGATTAGCCATGTCAAATTGCCCCTTATTATCCAAGGAAGTGCAGCTTGAGTGGGTTGGCCATGATCAATGTGTGGGGTTACGGGGTGGGGGAGTGAGCCTGGGTGGAGTGCTCTTTCAGAGAGTCACTGCAGACTCAGTGGGCTGAATGGCTGCTTTCTGCACTGTTGGGATTCTATGGAGTGAAGAGGATCAAATGCTACCGTGACTTTGAAAAAGGAGGAGTGATCAGCCAGGAAATTTGAGACCATTTTGAGTAAATGTTAAGTTGTTGTTTGGAGAAATTCAATGCTAATAAACATAAGCGCCTCTTAGCCTTACTGCTGCATTAACTCTAACAGTCTGGCAGCCACTTCTTTGTATGGGGAGGCCCCTGGGCATCTAGAGTGCTTCACGTAGGCAGTCAGCCACTTTCACATATAATCTGTGCCCTCATAATAAAATGTTATTGTCTAGAAAGAGACCATTCAAGCCATCATGCCCTTGCCAACACTAGCCAAGAATTATTGATGAATCCCATCACCCTCATCTTTACCTATAGTCCCAGAAATCTTTATTTCTTGAGTATTTACCACATGCAACTAAGGTACAACCCCAACTGAAATTTAAAGCGATATGCACACACATCCCCATCCCATGTGGCCATGTGCCCTAATCAGGAAATATGACAAGTAATCTAAAAATGAATTTTACGTAGAGCTTAAAGGAGTAGGATTGCTCCTGCTGACTCTACAAAAGTGTTGTGGGCTGCTGTCAGCCTGGCCTTGCTCCATCTTTATGCCACAAGTCCCCTTCCCGGCAGATATTCCTCTGGACCTCTGCAAGTGGTTTCTCGGTTGGCAGATATACCCAAGCTGGGATTGTGACATTTGCTTGGTGGCCACACTTTGCTCCAAACTGAAATGAAGTCAGACCCATGCTGGCTCAATGCTGCGAGAATGAGCATCCAGTTGGGACATCCCACTGATTGGTCACTCAAAGGTCAAAATCGATTTCCTAACACAAGGTGAAATTGGTGAATAATTAGAATGATGTGAGCGAATAAGAGTTAATGACAAAGTTTGGCCACACTTGACAATGTCAAAGAGTTTTTGATAAAATCTCACATGTTTATACATTAAAGAAATGTGTTGTATGTACATGGATCATCAGAAGACATTTTATATAATAGCTTTTTAAGAGACATGTTACAATGATCAAATAGATATCAACTGAAATTGAGATTCTAAGTTTTCATGCCAGGGTGACACTGTGGCACAGTGATTAGCACTTTTGCCTCACAGTACCAGGACCCAGCTTCAATTCTGGCCTCATGTCACTGCCTATGTGGAGTTTGCACTTTCTCTCCGTGTCTGTGCAGGTTTCTCCGGGTGGTCCAGTTTCCTCCCACAGTCCGAAGATATGTGGCTTAGGTTGATTGGCCATGTTAAATTGACCATAGTGTCGGGGGATTGGTGAGGCAAATGTCTGGGGTTGTGGGTGTGGGGCCTGGGTGGGATTCTAGTCACGACAGACTCATTGGACTAAATGGCCTCCTCCTGTACTGTAGAGACTCAATGATCCTATGATTGTATAAGGCATGGAACAAAACTAAATGTTATGCAATGATGGGCAGACTTTGGGTTCAGATAGACAAATCTTTGAAAGTGGGAGGACAATTTGACAAAGTTGTAATTTGGAGTCAAGACCCATTTTACTCAAGGTTGAGGCAGTGGTAAAGCCAATTAATAAGTAATTGCATTAGTTTGACAGAAAAAAAATGAGAAGAAAGAACTAAATGAATACCCAGGGAGGTTGTGGAAGGAGTGAAGTGATAATGAATAAATTGTAGATTTTTAGTGGAATAAACTGGAAGTTAGAAGAAGCTTAGTCTCAAATGGTGAAGGCCATTAAATCACAATTATTCTGTAGTATTCCTGATACAGGAAGGGCTACAAGTTACCCCTGTGACCCAGTTACAATGGATTCTGGTCTTACAGAAACAAAGGCCAAGGTGATTTCCTATCCCAAGGATGATACAACTTCTGTCAAGGACACTGCAAGATGTAATAATAGTTTTAAAGATGAGATGAGAAAATAGGTTTAAAGAGGAACTTTCAACCTGGATACTCTCCATCTCAAAGAGCTCCTGCTCTCATTTCCATAATGAATTCCATCTAAAATAAATTCCAAGTACTAACATTGATTGAAGCCAGGTTATGGGTAATAAAAAAGTAGGATTTTGAGAATTTTAGTCCAATATTAAAATTGGATTATAATTTTGATAAAGTTAAAAACGCTGAAAGAATATGTGCTGGCACCTAATTCAGAAAAAGAAAATTCAGACTTCTCAAAATAGAATCAATCCATCACCTGCCCCTTTAGGGTCATGAAGCATATTTATTTTGTAGGTAGACCAAATATATTGGAATCACAGTTCAACCAAAATTTGTATCTGGAACATAGGCATAGTCAATACAGGCCTGAAGCTGCACAGGATGAATTATAATGTGAAAGAAGTAGGTGGAGAGACAATCATGAAAACCATTGAATAAGACTGCAGGCCTTTCATCCCATCATGCCTGCATGAGTTATTTTGAAGAACAACCCAGTTAGCTAGATTCCCTTTATCCCTGCAGATTTTTCTTTTGATTACCATCCCCTGTAGGAAGTGTGTTCTAATCCTAACCAATTGTTGCATAAAAACATTTTTCCTCATGCCACTACTGGTTATTTTTCCAATCACCTTAAATCTGTGTTGCCTGGTTGTCAACCCTTTAGCCGTTGGAAACAACTCTTTATTTAGTCTGTCTAAAATGTTCACAATTGTATATATCTATGTCAAACCTTAGAACCATAGAAAATTACAGCTCAGAAACAGGCCTTTTGGCCCTTCTTGTCTGTGCCAAACCATTTTTTGCCTAGTCCCACTGACCTGCACTTGGACCATATCCCTCCACACCCCTCTCATCCATGAACCCGTCCAAGTTTTCCTTAAATGTTAAAAGTGACCCCACATTTTACCACTTTATCCAGCAGTTCATTCCACACTCCCACCACTCTCTGTGTGAAGAAGCCCCCCCAATATTCCCTTTAAACTTTTCTCCTTTCACACTTAACCCATAACCTCTGTTTTTTTTCTCCTCTAGCCTCAGTGGAAAAAGCCTGCTTGCATTCACTCTATCTATACCCATCAAAATCTTATACGCCTCTGTCAAATCTCCCCTCATTCTTCTACGCTCCAGGGAACAAAGTCCTAACTATTCAATCTTTCTCTGTAACTCAGCTTCTCAAGTCCCGGCAACATCCTCATGAACCTTCTCTGTACTCTTTCAACCTTATTTACATCCTTCCTGTAACTAGGTGACCAAAACTGTGCACAATACTCTAAATTCGGCCTCACCAATGCCTTATACAAACTTACCGTAACACTCCAACTTTTATACTCAATATGCCGATTTATAAAGGCCAATGTACCAAAAGCACTCTTTACGACCCTACCCACCTGTGACGCCACTTTTAGGGAATTCTGTGCCTGTATTCCCAGATCCCTCTGTTCAACTGCACTCTTCAGAGTTCTACCATTTACCCTTTATGTTCTACTTTGGTTTCCAAAGTGCAATACCTCACACTTGTCTGCATTAAATTCCATTTGCCATTTTTCAGCCCTTTTTTCAGTTGGTTCAAATCCCTTTGCAAGCTTTGAAAACTTTTTCCACTGTCCACTATACCTTCAATCTTTGTATCATCAGCAAATTTGCCGATCCAATTTACCACATTATCATCCAGATCATTGATATAGATGACAAACAACAATGGACTGAACACCGATCCCTGCGCACACCACTAGTCACAAGCCTCCACTCAGAGAAGCAATCCTCCACAACCACTCTCTGGCTTCTTCCATTGAGCCAGTGTTTAATCCAATTTACTACCTCCCCATGTATACCTAGTGACTGAACCTTCCTAATTAACCTCCCATGAGGGACCTTGTCAAAGGCCATGCTGAAATCCAGGTAGACAACCTCCACCGCTTTCCCTTCATCCACTTTCCTGGTAACCTCCTCAAAAAACTCTAATAGATTGGTCAAACATGATACCACACACAAAGCCATGTTGACTCTCCCTAATAAACCCTTGTCTATCCAAATATTTGTAGATCCTATCCCTTATCACACCTTCCAATAACTTGCCCACCACCGACGTCAAGCTTACTGGCCTATAATTTCCCGGATTTCTTTTGGAACCTTCTTTAAACAATGGAACAACATGAGCCACCCTCCAATCATCCAGCACCTCCCCCGTGAATACTGACATTTTAAATATGTCTGCCAGGGCCCCTGCAAGTTCAACACTAGCCTCCCTCAAGGTCTGTGGGAATACCCTGTCTGGCCCTGGGGATTTATCCACTATGATTTGCCTCAAGACAGCCAGCACCTCCTCCCCTGTGATTTGTAAATGTTCCTTGACCTCCCTACCTGTTTGCTCTATTTCCGTAGACTCCATGCCCGTTTCCTCAGTAAATACGGATGCAAAAAGCCCATTTAGTATCTTCCCCATCTCTTTTGGTTCCATACACAGTCTACCATTCTGGTCTTCAAGAGGACCAATTTTATCCCTCACCATCCTTTTGCTCCTAACATACCTATAGAAGCTCTTTGGATATTCCTTCACTCTGTCTGCCAAAGCAACCTCATGTCTTCTTTTAGCCCTCCTGATTTCTCTCTTAAGTAGTTTCTTGCACTTTTTATACTCCTTGAGGATCTGATCTGTTCCTTGCTGCCTGTACATTTCATACAACTCTCTCTTCCTCTTAACCAGTATTACAATCTCCCTCGAGAACCAAGGTTTCTTATTCCTATTTACTTTGCCTTTAATCCTGACAGGAACATACAAACTCTGCACTCTCAAAATTTCTCCTTTGAAGGCCTCCCACTTTCCATTTACATGCCTACCAGAGAACAGCCTGTGCCAATTCACACTTGCCAGATCCCTTCTCATTTCATCAAATTTGGCCTTTTTCCAGTTCAGAACTTCAACCCGAGGACCAGATCTATCCTTATCCATGATCAGGTTGAAACTAATGGCATTATAATCATTGGATCCAAAATGTTCCCTCACACTCACATCCATCGCTTGGCCAAACTCATTTCCCAATAGGAGATCCAATATTGCATTCTCTCTAGTTGGCACCTCTATATACTGATGTAGAAAATTCTCCTGAACATATTTTACAAATTCTACCCCATCTAAACCTTTAACAGTATGTGAGTCCCAATCTATATGCGGAAAATTAAAATCCCCTACTATCACAACTTTGTGGTCCTTGCAGTTGTCAGCTATCTCTCTGCTGATTTGCTCCTCCAATTCTTGCTGACCATTGGGTGGTCTATAATACAACACCATTAATGTGGTCATACCTTTCCTGTTTCTTAGCTCCACCCATAGGGCCTCTGTAGACAAGCTCCCCAATCTATCCTGCCTGAGTACTGCTGTAACATTTTCCCTGACCAACAATGCCACCTCCCCCCCTCCAACTTTTATCCCCCTGCCTCTATCACGCCTGAAACATTGGAACCCTGGAACATTGAACTGCCAGTCCTGCCCCTCCAGTAGCCAAGTTTCACTAATGGCTATAATGTCGTATTTCCACGTGTCAATCCATGCCTTCAGCTCATCTGCCTTCCCCACAATACTTCTGGCATTAAAATAGACACACCTCAAAAGATTATTTCCACCACACTCAGCCCTTTCATTTGTGATTTTGCTTGAATTAACATGTCTTTTTAACCCTGCTCCACTATCTGCTCTGGCACTCTGGTTCCCATCCCCCTTCAAATCTAGTTTAAATGCTCCCCCATAACACTAGCAAACCTTCTCTTAACCTTCTTTGTTCTATGTAGAATAATCCTGATTCTTTAGTCTATGAATGAAAAAGGAAACAACTGAATTTAAATTGCATCTTTCATTACCATAGAATGCACTAAAGAGTGTTTGAAGTGTAATCAATATGTCTATCTATTATTATCCAGTGTAGACAACAATGACATACATGACCATGCAATCTCTTTTTAGCAATTTTTTTAAAATATGTTTTTATTAAAGATTTTTCATTTTTCCTTTCTTTACAAACACAGCAAACTTTCAGAGATTGTTAGAGAACAGCAGGATCATTGTTCTCGTTACTCGTTAGAGTTTAGAAGAATGAGGGGAGATCTCATTGAGACGTATAAGATGATGAATGGGATGGATAGGATAGAGGTGGAGAGACTCTTCCCGCTCAAAAAAGACGGTAGGACTAGGGGGCACAGCCTCAAGATAAAGGGGAGGCGGTTTAGAACGGAGTTGAGGAGGAACTTCTTCACTCAAAGGGTGGTGAATCTCTGGAATTCTCTGCCCGTTGAAGTGGTGGAGGCTGCCTCGCTAAATATTTTTAAGAAGCGGGTTGATGGGTTTTTGATAAGAGAGGGGATTAAGGGTTATGGGGAGAAAGCGGGAAAGTGGAACTGAGCCACGACAGATCAGCCATGATCTTATTGAATGGCGGGGCAGGCTCGAAGGGCTAGATGGCCTACTCCTGCTCCTATTTCTTATGTTCTTATGTTCTTATGTTCAACAAAAACAAGTAGAAAGAGACAGAAAACTGCCAACATGGTAATAGAGCTTGTAACCAAAACCTCACATCATACAAATGATGCAAGGATATATCAAAAGGTGGGAAACATTAAGTAGGATACAGCCATAATTGGCTTAGTGGTGCAGGTCCTTGCTCACAGGATAACGGCAAAAGAATGACAAAACCTATGGAAAACCTTGTAGGGGTAAATCAGACAGTGTGGAACTGAAAACTTTAAGTTAAGGGTCCCATACCATACAGAATATATCCAATTTAGCTCAAAGAGGTCAAGAATTCCATTGGGCTACAGTCATAGAATCCTTACAGTGCAGAAGGAGGCCATTTAACCCATTGAGTCTGCACAGACTCTCCAACAGAGCATTCTACCCAGGCCCATGACCCCATATATTTACCTCCCTAATCCCTCTAATATATACATCTTGGGACACTAAGGGGCAATTTAGCCTGGCCAATCAGCCTAAGTAAAAAGTCTGACAACACCAGGTTTCAGTCTAACCGATTTATTTGATAGTAAATTCACTAGCTTTCGGGTTAGCCCCTTTGTCAGGTGAATGGAGAGTTCGAGCAATCAGCCTAACCCACACATCTTTGGTCTATGGGAGGAAACTGGAGCACCGAGAGAAAACACGCAAGGAGAACATGCAAACGCCACACAGTCACCAAGGGCTGGAATCAAACCTGGATCCCTGGAGCTGTGAGGCAGCAATGCTAATCACTGTGCCACTATGCCATCCCTTTAGAATTAAAGAAGACTTGTCACTAATTCATGAGCAAAGGATATTTTCCCATGCTGCAAATGTTAGGATACTGTACATCCCTTTCCCATTGCTGTCATATTTCTTTTTATCTGGGAGGCCCAGTATTGAATTCAAGGGATAAAACTCTAAGGCTATATCAAAATCCTCTCAAGCTCTTTAAGGATATTAAACCAATAAGTTTTAATCTTGACACAGAACCAAAAACAGTGCAGGTAATCCCCTGTGTCCACCTTGCACTTCTGGCACAACGGAGATACAGCAGGGTCCAACTTGTAATATGCAGATTGTCTAATATCTTAAGCTGAGTCTCTTTTACTCTATTCTAAACTGAGATTTTATTAGCACATTCCCAAATATTACCTCATGCCTCCTCATCAATATTTACTGCAAGGCCTCTTTCCTTAAGACCGCAGCACGTTCATTATATTCCCACAGAATCTGAAGCAGAAAGTATCATAACATTTGCTAATTAATTGGCTAGCTCTACATATATCAGAACTTTTTCCACCAGGGAAATTTTAGTACCTAAAAGAAGAGTTGTCTAATTAAGGATAAAGTCCCCAAGTTGCTGTGATGACTTCAGCCAGGCAAATGAGGTTGGCCTGCTAGAGTATGAACTCCCTGATTGAGTCCTTTCACCAAAAGATGTCCCTGATAGAGTCCTAATTGTTGGCCCAATCAGGGATCCTCGTGTTCCATATTTAAAGCAGTTGTGTCAGTTTCTGCCTGCTGAAGCAGAGAGCACACAGAGAGCACTCTGTTGAATAATATGTCTTGTAAGTAAAGGAAATTTTGGTGATGGGACCTTCACCTCCATGGATTTGTTACAATTGCAAGCATCTAAAAAAAGAATGTTTCAGAATATTAAACTGTTGAAACAACTGCCCAAAAGATAGCAGGGTGGTGCCAGCAACAAATTATCTAGTCTACTGAGCCCTCTATCCCTCCAGATGTCAAAACCATGGTTCATGAGATCTGTCAGAAAATTTGTGTTCCCCAAATTGGGGGAAAGAATGAATGTTAAATTATATCTTCCCTCTGACTCATAGATCATTCTCCAAGCTTTCAAAATGTTAATAACGATAGGATTATCACACTTTTCTAACAGAACCTTGGGATCCCAAAGAAATAAAAGTGACTGTTGTAAGGGTATAAGATCAGAAACCACAAGGTATATTATAATGCCAAATTAGACCCCTATTTTGTCATTAAGGTGAGAATATGATGTTTCACTCCAGATTATATTGACAAACCAGGGATCTTTTATCAAAACAAACTTTATTCAATAACGCAGTTTAACTATAATAAATGAATTAACTGAAGCTTCGACATTTGAACAATATTTAAACATGACAAGATACAATTCTTATCTGCTAACCTATCACTGTTTATTCCAATCCAGCAATATTTATCTTATAGACTTAAACCCCTCTTTAAAATTAGTTAACAAAACACAGACATACTTAATTTACTTAGGGTATCAGTCTTGGAGGGTTGAGAAAGCTTCTGGAGAGAGAGAAGAGGAAAAGAGAAAGAGGCTTCTTCCTTCCACCAGCTTCAGGCAGCAACTGCTCTTGGTTTGAATGAAAATGAAACTGCTCTGTTCTGCAAGCTTAACCACATGGCTCTGTCTGTGTCAATCAACCTCACCAAAAACTCACATGACTCTTCACACCTAGTCTAAAATCCCAGGAGAACTTAAAATAAACAAAAGGTCCATTAACTCCACAAAGTGACACATTCTTGGCTAAAATTAATTATTATTCTATATTCTCAGCAGTTGAGCTGTATGTTTCTGAGACAAGTTAACTCTTATAACAAAACATTGCCTCCTAAAGTAATTCACTTTAAACATAAAATCTATCAAAATACCACAGTATCATTACACTGGAAGGAATTTAAAAAAAATTCTTTCATGGAACATGGGCGTTGCTGGCTGGACCGACATTTATTGCCAATTCCTGAGGGCATTTTTAAAAGTCAATCACATTGCTGTGGATCTGGAGTCACATGTAGGCCAGATCATGTAAGGGTGACAGATTTTCTTCCTAAAAGGGCATTAATGAACTTGACAGGGGATCAGAGGCATAACCATTTGTAAGAACAGCCACCAGACCCCTGTAGATGCCCATTTATGAACTAGGTGGGTTTTTGCAACAATCATGAAACACTTAATTCCAGATTTTTATGGAATTCAAATTTCATCATTTGCCATGGTGGGATTTGAACCCCGGTCCTCAGAATATTACCCTGTGTCTCTGAATTATTAGTCCAGCAACAATTTTATCATGTCACTGTCTCCCTCCTATTAAGACTGACCAGCTTCAACATCAAGCCAAATGGAAGAAGAATTTTTCCTAACCCATTCTTGTATTAATCAAAGGTGGGATGATACGTTTTAATATTTGCATCTCCAGAACCCCACTGCCGCTGCGCCCACCTCCCCCCCCGCCCCCCCCCCCCCCCCCGCCCCCCCTGCTGTTTAGAACCAGGCAGTTAGCTAATTATAAACAAAGTGCTTGGCTCCGAACAAAAAACTGAGCGCCTCATTAATTTATTTAAGGACTTTTGCGGATGACAGGATAGCTAGCGTTTGTAAAGGATAGAGTAGACAAGGTAGTACATTCATCTCAATCAAAGCAATCCTACCAAGCCAGAAAATCTGTAATGATGTAGGTCCCACTTAATAGAAGCCAACAATGGGGAAATGTTTGCCTCATACAACTGCCAAAAGCAGGGTGTAATAGGTATACCCAGATAAGTTAACCCCAAAAGGGACCATTTAAGGGGAAACCAAGATGATGAAGGGGTCTACCTCTTATCTTCCCAGGGGCATAGCCTCCAACTTTGTGAAGTTAACCTTATCATTCAAGAAAAGACTATAAATCTAACTACCACAGTGGAACAGGGGCACTCAGTCTTGAAACAAACAACAACGCACCAGCAGAAAATGGACCTTTTAGGCTGTTTACGTCCACTAAATAACCCACAAACCTGGGAGTCACCTCAGATGGCCTCTGCCAGATATTTAGTAGCTAACTCGCTCTTTGAAGGCCACAATGATCTGATGTATAACCATTTGTAAGAATAGCCACCAGTGACCCCCATAGAGTATCAGTATCCACTTCATGAAATCCCCTCCCAATATAAAACTTGTGCAATGTTTAGAATAAATAGACCCATTGCACACAGTTGGAAGCCTTTCAGCATCCAAAGAGATCACTAGCCCATTTATAAATACCTGAATAATATTCAGTGATCTCCTGACATTAGTACATAAGTTCGGCTCTTGATAAATCCAATCTGGACCCCATGGATGATCACAGGAAATATTTTCTTCAGACATCTTGCCAGAACCATAGACAATAACTTCCAATCAGCATTTACTGAAGAAATGGTCCCATAAGAAGTGCATTGCTCAGGATTCTTGTTTGGTTTTACAATTAAAGAAATGCTCATGAAGCGACTATGGTCACAAACCAGTTTCAAATGAATGATTATAAATATTAATTAGTGGCTCTATTAACAAGCCCATAAAGTCCTTGTAGCACTCATAACTAAAACCATGAGGCCCATGCACCTTGCCTGGCTGCAGCTTCTTTAGGGAAAAAAACAATCTCCTCCTGGGAGATTGGAACACTCAAAGCTGCCCTCAGGTTCTTCAGGATAGAGGGAAATTCAAGGGAAGAATAGAAATGATCCATAAGTGTCATCAGCTTGATCCAATTCATAAAAATTGGCATAAAAACCCTTGAAAGCCTCATTAATACCTGGGCTCTAATCTTCCAAGTTTCCTAAGAGTCCATCAATGAAACAATTACCCTAGAATCTGCTTTCTTCCTGGTAGGAAAAGCCAAATATCTAGTTGGTTTATTCCCAAGTTCATACAACTTCTGCCTAGCAAGTTTTAAATGCTGAATTAACAAGGAACATAAGAACATAAGAAATAGGAGCAGGAGTAGGCCATCTAGCCCTTCGAGCCTGCCCCGCCATTCAATAAGATCATGGCTGATCTGTCGTGGCTCAGTTCCACTTTCCCGCCCTCTCCCCATAATCTAATGCCACCCTCATTTCGTTAATTTCCTTCCATGCTACTTGATTAGGATTCTTACCACACTCCTTCTCCAGTTTGTTCAGCTAGATTTCCAACTGGCATTCTGCCCTAGCAACTTACTGTTGGTCAAAAATGAGATGATCAAACCTCTAGCAAGGGTCTTACTGGTCTCCCAAAGGATTGAGGGATTTACATCAGGAAGAGAATTAACTGAGTAATAACTATCAAATTTGGTCCTAAGGTATAAAATAAATATATGGTCCCTGAGTAGAGATACATTAAATCTCCAGAATCTAAACCGAGAGCCGGCCCCCATTGAGAAGAAATTCAAAAAGATTGGAGCCTGATCAGAGATCACAGGACACATTCTCCCATTTTGGGACTAAGTGCCAACCTGAATGATGCTAATAAGCTCATTTCGAGCAACTCACCAGCCAGCTCCACCATTCTAAGACTGAGACTCCATTTTTAATTGGCTCCCCGATCTCTGCGTTTGGAGTCAGGCTCCTTAAAATGAAACCCCCTCCACCGACCGGGGAGCATCCACAACCCCTCACCAAATAGTGTCCTTTTCCCCCCACACCCAAAAATCATGGGCAACCCCTCCTCCCTCACCACACCGCGGAGGCATGAGGGCGTCCCAACCCAACCACCTCCACCTCCCACCCCCCACTGCAATACAGGCCCCTCATCAGCTCCCCTTCCCTTCAGACGCCTTCCACTTAGCACCCCCTCCCCTGACCCTCTGCTCAGCCTCCCTTCCCCCTCAGATCCCCAACTCAGGCCCCCTCCCTTCTCAGATCCCACACTCAGCCTCCCTTCAGGCCACACACCTTGGCAGTTGCCAGTACTAGAATGTCCCTTGGCATTCTAGCGCTGATAACCTGGCCTGGTGCCTTGGGCCCCTTGGGGGGCTCGAGGAGATAGGCCTAGTCGCTATTTGCCCCTCTGCTGCTACCAGGCTTACAGGGGAAGAGTCCCTCATGGATCCAGGTGGGCAGGCATGGCTGGGGAAAAGGGGTTTGCCTTGCCTCTCTCTGCCAGGATGGGGTGTCGTGGCTGGACTGGGCCTTCTAGCCCTGGCAGTCCTGAAGATCAATGCTGATTTCAGGCAGCCCTGTGATCAATTTTTGCATTCATGTCAGTCAGCTGTGCAAATTCTGACGTGGCCAAAAGCCTCAGCCGGATTGTCAAACGTTTTAACGGATTCATTGAGAGTAACCCTCAGGATAGTGGGATAATGCAGGGCATACTGGCATCCAAAGGTCTTCAGGCATTTTCTAAACTCATCGAACCCACTACAACTTTGCTGTGTCACTTGGAAGAACAAGACCTTTTCTTCATCAAAGTGCCAAATCCCATTAAGTCTGGCAGCTTCCAATACATTTTGAATGTATGATAATAGGCTGTGTGTGTTGGTTACCCCTACACCTCAAGAATAGGATGTGATGTGCTCCTCCAAGCTTAATACGCCCAGCTTTTATGGTGAGGTTAAAATATCTCAAAAGAGTTAAAAGGGAGCTTCCCCTCAGCTCCCTCTGGAAAACCGATCACACGGATATTCTTCCTCCAGCCCCAGTACTTCAGATCCATCAGGATATCTAACATACCATGCAGCTGATTCTCTAAAGATTGCAACCGGACCTCGATCGAAGAAGCAGCATTCTCAACACTGAGGACTCAACCTTCCAATTCACTGAGCCTCTTACTGGCACTCTGTAGTTCATCAGTGTGAACATTGATATTCTGTCAAAATGCTGAATTTCTCATCGGGAACTTTAACAATATTGGCAGTCATCACCTGCTATGCCTCTGAGAGCACCAGTCCCAGAGCTTGCTCCCTAACAAGGTCACCAAGTTTAGTGCCCAGTTCGACTCCAGGTGCCTCCAACTGTGCCCTTCTATCAAGAACTTTCCTGACGCTCCTCAGCATTTTGTCACCAAAAGTCTTGCAAGGACATAGCACACAGTATTCACTCCAGGATAAGGTGATTATGAGCTGTGCATCAGGATGAAAGAAAGGATTAAAAAGATGAGCAGCCCCAAAGCTCACGGAAGCACGACTATTCCTGCAGTTGCATTGCGTGACCCCCTGTTTTAGTAATGTTAACTGAGTGGTAAATGTTAGCCAGGAGAATAGGAGCACCCCTTGCTCTTCAGGTAAAAAACCGTGGAACATCTTATATCCTATTGAAGAATGGACAAGATTAAAGTTTAGCATCTCATCTAAACAGAATGCTAAGATTCCAGAACTCCCCCAGAAGTGTCATCTGAGATTATGGGTAGAATTTTATGAAATTTGTTCGAGGTGTCCAACTGACATGAAAATGGGAGAGTTGATGATCCATTTTTTAGGCAAGTTTCCATGCCCAATCTTAATCACACTGTCTCTGAAAAGATGGGCTAGTCAGTTTTTAGTCAGAGAGGCTGTGGACTGGGCTTAATTCACCAGCAAGTTAAAGACCAACAGGTTTATTTGGTAGCACAAGCTTTCAGAGTCTCACACCTTTGGGTGAGTGAGGACTTGTGTTCACAAGCAGGGTATATACAGACACAAATTCAATTTACAAGACAATGGTTGGAATGCAATTCTTTACAGGTAGTCAAATCTTAAAGATACAGACAATATGAGTGGAGAGAGGTCTAAACACAGATTATAAAGGTGTGTATAGTCTCCAGCCAGGATGGTTAGTGAAATTTTGCAAGCCCAGGCAAGTTGTGGGAGTTACTGATAGTGTGACATGAACCCAAAATTCCAGTTGAGGCTGTCCTCATGTGTGTGGAACTTAGTTGTCAGTCTCTGCTCAGTGATTCTGCGTTGTCATGTGTTGTGAAGGTCGCCTTGGAGAACACTTATCCAAAGATCAGAGGCTGAATGCCCATGACTGCTGAAGTTCCCTAACTGGAAGGGAACACTCCTGCCTGGTCAGTGTTGAGCAGTGTTCATTCATCCGTTGTCTTAGCATCTGCATGGTCTCCCCAATGTACCATGCCTTGGGACATCCTTTCCTGCAACGTATCAGGTAAACAGCATTGGCCGAGTTGCAAGAGTAGGTACCATGTACCTGGTGGATGGTGTTCTCACGTGAGATGATGGCACCCGTATCGATGATCCGGCACGTCTTACAGAGGTTGCTGTGGCAGGGTTATGTGGTGCAGTGGTCACTGTTCTCAAGAAGACTGGGTAGTTTGCTGCAATGGTCTGTTTGAAGTTGTGCGGTTGTTTGAAGGCAAGAAATGGGGATGTGGGGATGGCCTTGGCAAGATGTTCGTCTTCACCGATGACATGTTGAAGGCTCTGGAGAAGATGTCATAGTTTCTCCGCTCTGGGGAAGTACTGGACGACGAAGGGTGCTCCGTCGGAGAAGCTCCCATTCTCTGGACTGTTCCCTATTGATCATACCCTCGACCCACCACCGTTTGGCCCCGCCTCCTGGCACGGTCCTCACAGGTCCTGCCGCCAGCACTGTCCAGTGCATGGTGCCAAGGTGCCCAGTGGACATTGCCCAGATGCCAAGCTGGTATTATAAAGGAGGCAGGTTGGCACTGTCAGTCTGGCACTGCCCAAGGGGCACCACTGCCTTGCCCTTCACCTTTTCAGGGGGCCTCAATAGCCTCCGCTTCCATCGGTGAGCACAACACAACTGTTGCCCGTTCATGGGGAGCAGGTGTTTCCCTGGCCAGAGAGAACCTCTCCTGCTGAGGCCCTAAAGGCAAGTGAGCCCAGATGATTGAGCACCGGGCTCGCTAAGCAGATGTAAAACAACATTTAAATAAATTTAATTAAATAATTCAACCTCTCACCCAATTCTGGCAATTTAACTCGTTTCTAGCTAGTCATGGGTTTGATGTAGTAAACTGCTCTCTATTGCATTCCCTGCTTAATTGCTATCTGAGATATAGAAAGGCTTTAATATTTTTGAATCGAGACATCACAAACATCAACAAGCATCATTTTGGATGTTTCATCAAAAAACATCAGGCGACAAGGAAATAGTGTTAGATTGTCACTCTGCATTTTTTGATCAAAGTGTTTTTCTCAGCATCCCCAAGGGCTTAGAATTACCTCACTCACACTTGTTTAGTTCTCCAAGCTATAATAAAACTCTTAAAATTTAATCATAACAGTAGGTGCCTCAAGTTTCACAGTTCAATATGTTTGTTGTCTCCATCTGCAGGCCTCCAGAGTTCAGCACTTCAAACTCATCATATCAAGTGCAGTTGTTTAATTACTTGACCATTGATTTCAAGCCTAAAGGATCATGATCAGGGAGGCTTAAAGGCAGTGGAGTTGTTTTCATTTTCCGTGCTGATCATAAACTAATACTTGAGGATTTGCTGTCCGTTATATATCCCATCCCACTTTTCCTTCCTTAGATGGGTGACCCCAAGCACCAGCTCAAAATCATCCCTGATCCCTCCGTTTTGAGCTCCAAATAGATTTGACCATAATACCACAATATGTGATCCTATATATTCAACCTGGATTTAAAACATACCAGACTGTTCCGTGCAGTATATTACAAACTGATGTAAGGAGTTGTCTCGTTGTGTTCGTCTTAAGAGGGTTTGTTCCCAAGTCATAATGGGTCTCACAATATTGAGATCCCAGCAAGGCGTGGAGCTGCCATTCATTCTGTCCCATTTGCCACCTACTGCAGTCAGAGGCAGTGGAGGGAGGTGGATTCCTCAAGGGGCACAGTTGGTGGGGGACAGCCAACTCATGACTCCAAACCTCCACTTCCTGGGTGAATGGTCAAGCCCAACAGGGATTTATACTGTCAAGGCATTGGTCTCTTTATAGAATCACAATGGTAGGCAAGACAAGTGGAAATATGTTGGCGTGAGACTTCCTGCATGTCGCTCTTATTGCCCTGGTCATAGAGCAATGCCTCCACTCACAGTCTAATATGAATGGAAGAAATACTTGTTAAAGACATGCTCACTTCAATTCATTTATGCATCCACTGAGGCGTTGATGATGCAGGCTTCAGGCAGCCCTGTTTTGGTAATGGCTCTCTTCCAGATGAGGAGAACCCATTGCAGATTGGCATACGACCATTAGGAGCAAGGGCTTGAGAAGTAAGAGGGAGAATAGCCTCAAAGTCAAGCTATTGGCAAACAGGTATCACTGCAATGGTGAATATGGGCCTGACCATGGGTCTTTCACTTATGTGCTCTTATCTAGAGATAAATGAGCGACAATGCTGGAGGTGCTGTCATATATCTTGGGATGTGCTTTCTCAGATCTGCCAGCTTTTCCAGTACCAACTGTGGCTGCAAGTACCCCAGGGGAGTGGTGCGAATCTCCTGGCCTGCAATGAGTGAATATCAATCTGAGTGCTCTTTGACTATGGTGCCAGGACCATTGCCCCCATCAGGTAGCAGTGAGACAGGTGACTTCCTGCTCAACCCACCACGAAATTTAAGTTGCTGAGGTCCTCGCTGATGCATTATTAATGAGCTGAAAAGCAGATCGTATGAGTTTGTGTATCCTGCCGCCCAGCGGGAATGATGCTGACTTCCCCATCCGTCACTACACTTAGTCTCCAAATGCAAACATTCCACCCTGAATGTACTTTTTGTGCTAACAATGGCCTGGATCTTCCAAGGTGCAACAAGCATCGTTGATTGCTGCTACATCCACAAATTTGCTCAACTTGATGCTGTTCCACATTTCTACCAGAGTCTTCCTAACCTGGCTGTCCCAGAAATGCAGAACACAACATCCCTTGAAGGACTCAATGAAGTTGCAGTGGAGTTGGGGGAAAACAAAACATTTTTATGGTACCAGCTGCTGTACGGTAAGTTTTATTGTCCAATCTAAATGTTAGCAAATGAATGGGTGAGTAAGTGGGTGAGAGAGTGATGAGATGGGTAGGTGGATAGGAGGTAGATGGATGAGGTGAAGTGAGTAGGTGGGAAGCTGATAAGTGAATAGGGATACATGGGTAGGTATGTGAGTAGGTAAGTGGATAGGTGGGTGAGGTAATAGATGGGTAAGTGTGTAGATTGGGTGGGTAGGTGGGTGAACAGATAGCTGGGTAAAGCGGGTGAGTGGATAGGGGAAAGTGGAGAAGTGGGTGCTCAGGTCAGTAGTTACTTGAGTCAGTCAATTCAGGAGGGTAGTTGAGTCAGGTTAAAAGGATAGTTGGCTGGTTAGGAGCGTAGTCGGTGGGGCAGAGTGCTTAGACAGTACCTGGTGGTTGGGAAGGGTAGTTGGGAATCAGGGGGTGAATCAGAGGTCAGTGTGAGTGATTGACAAGTTAGTTCTGGAGTTCCCAGGAGCTAGAGTAAGTTTTAAGCTGTCCAACATTTCTTCTGTAACTATTCAGGTAAGTACATCGGATGTGTCCCAAGTTTCCAATTCACAGTCAAAAACATTTGCAGAGGGTCCCAGGGAGCAGAGAATTGCCCATCAGAAGTCGGAACTTCCTTTGCAATTCCCATAGAGGTCCACACTTCAGCGCTTCCACGCACCTCAGACGTTGTCCAATCTCTGACAATCTAGAGACTGGAAAATTTGGCCCAACGTGACAGTAAGTCCGACATTGTTACATTAAAAGGCAGTAATGAACAGTGCAATAACCACGTCCATGTCAAAACACAGAGCATTTTTTTAAAAAATGTAGGTAAATTCACAAGCAAACGCCGTATAAAAATCAACACAATCACAAATAATTTTAATAGAAAATGAATGCTTGTTATAGCATTATAAAGTTCCTAGCATCAAATTTAATAACAATGGCTCTTACCATTTGAGAGCGATCAAATAATTTATTTTCAATTATTGTGGCATCATTCTAGTTTTATTTAAATTAATTTATGTAATCAAATTAAGGTTATCTAGTCTGGTTTATTATGTACCAGATGCAAATGTCCCGAGTGAAATAGATTATGTGAACTATTTTGGTAAAAATATTCAATTCTTTGGATGATAATGTGATTATAGACAATTCGATTTGAAGCAATGGCCTCTAAGGACCATTTTATTCCAGTCCCTGTCTTAAATCAGTCCCCAAATGGGCGTGTGTCAGAGAAAAAAATCTATTCCTTTATCTGCACACTTTTTTGTTCCAGTGGGAGGTAGATACAGGGCTTGCAGAATCCTCTGTAATGTAGAATGCAGTTCAATTGATTTTTGGGCCAATTTATATCAGAATCTAAGAATTAAAATGAAATTCTAAAATAGGAAGACTTTCATTTTAAGAATTTGCATTCAATTTATTTTTTTTTGTCAGTCCATGCAATAGGCCAAGCAATATTTCTGGTCTGTTCAGTGAGCCTCAAGTAATCTGAGTATTTTACGTGAACGTTCTTAGCCTTTCTTACTCAGCTGCAGAATGAGAGGCTGTATAGTGTGCCCAGGTATATATGAGAACAGGAATTGCTCTAAATACTTCTCTTAATGTTTAATCATTTGACACCTGCCTAACCACACAACATTTCTATCACATTTTTTCTCCTTAAAGCACATCAACTGGGTGGAAAATTATTGTTATTACCTGTACTTAAAATGTGAATGCCTCAAAACAGGTTAATTCTCTTAGGTATTTGGCTAAGTTCTATATAAAATTACAAACAAAACACAGATGCAAAATATGTTTGTGAAATAATTATGTGATTTCATTGCATGAACAAGATGTTAAACTATTCAGTACAGAGACAAATAAATTACACTCCACTATTTAATCTATCTACTCAACAAAGATAAAAGTCCAGCATTAAGCCCATTTCCTTGCTCTTTCTATAATAATGTTTCTATTTCAAACCATTGTTACTGTTCTATAATTATAACAGCAATTAGTGAAAAGTTTAATTGACCTCTGTATATTAAGCACAACTGAATATTCATGATGTTATAAAGCATACATTGTCCAAAAAAATCTGGCTATATAAAGTTCAGAACAATCTTAAAATGTCAATGATGAAACAGTATGTTGCAAAACTCAAACACACATTGGATGTGATTCCACAATTGAACAACATTTGCTAAATAATCTTCTGTGTGCTAAAAATTGTCCTGACAACTAATGTAAGATTTGACATATCTTCAGAGGTGGCGAAATGGGACCTCTCAGCTAGCGGGGGACGCAATTAAATAGCAGCACTCAGTCATGTTAACTTGATTTTGACAGAAAGTGAAATATTATCATCTTTACAATGTTAAATTACAACATTTGAATGTTTTTCATTGTGAACTCATGTAGTCTCTCTTCATCAGGGTCTTCAGTGATACAACAAGAGAAAATGGGCAGGACCTTGCATCTCATCTGCCATGTGTTTCACAGTGGTGGAAGTGGCATGCCATTGGCCGATGGCAGATTCTTCTGGTCCCGCAATTGTCAAGGAGGTTTACTATTGAACCTCCCCCTCATTGCCTTGAAACCCATGTTGGGATGCACTGTCTGCGGGACCAGAAGATCCCATCAGTGTGAATCACCAGAAAGGTCTTGCCAATGAGCTCTTCGGATTATGAATCCTCGAAGGTGTTGATTTCATGCGAAGTTGCACCATCACAGGACTCACAGTTAACAGTGTATATACCTTGAGGGGCTGGTTAGACAGATATTCTGAATTTCACCTGCTAATTCATACTTGGTGCTTTTTTTTCCCAAAGGAAAGTTGGTGAAGAATAGAACCAAACTCAAAATGAAACACTTACTGAGTTACACATTACCTCTGATCTCACCAACTGTAGATTCAGTCTGTGTCAATGTATAGGGAATCAAATATATCACCAGTTAATTCTCATCATCTGTGTGCAATTGAATAGGGATTAATATACAATTAACACTTCACAAGTGAGCAAGAGCAAGTGGTGGTGGTGGGAATAGCATTGGAGAGTCTGCATCAGAAGGGGCAATACTCTATTTCTGCTCAACTAATCACAGGAACCGTTCCCTTGATGAAAATGGAAGAGAGAAGCAGAAACTGCAGGATGCATATAGACTTTCCTGGAAAGCAAGCTAGCTGATTGTACACTGCACCATTGATTGCATGCACTTGACTCTGTAGGCCCGTCACATCAATGAAGAACATTACATGGACCGTGAGGGCCATCACTTCTGAACTTGTACGTTAAGATTTATTTTCATGACTATCTTTCAAATCTGTATTTAATTGTTCTTCAGGTTCTAAGCCTCACTGCTGAGATTTCAACATGCAACACAGGGGCTCAGATTACAGTGCAGCATTATCAGAGGCACCATATTTCAAATAGAATCATAGAATCTCTGCAATGGAGAAGGAGGCTACTCAGCCTGTCGAGCCTGCACCAACAACAATCCCCGTAACCCCACTTATTTACCCCGTTAATCCCCATGACATTAAGGGGCAATCAACTCACATATCTTCAGAGTGGGGGAGGAAACCGGAGAACCTGAAGGAAACCCACACAGATTTGGGGAGAACATGCAAACTCCACACACAGTTACCTGGCGCTCTGAGGTAGCAGTGCTGACCACTGTGCCATTTTGCCGCCTTTAATGAGCCATTGAACCAAAGCCCCAACATTTCCCTCAAATGAGGAAGAGCAGGTGAATTCTTCCTGGATAATATTTATCCTAACAACCAACATCACTAAAACATGACTAATTCACTGCAGTTTGTGGGAACTGACTGTGCCCAAATTGGCTTATCACAAAATGTGTGACTACGTCACAAAAGTGCTTAACTGACTGTAAACTATGCTCAACACTATTTCTTCTTCACTTAGACATTTTACTTTACACAAATAACTAACCCGCATAAAAGATGAAAACTTACTGAGAAAGCAATTTAAACCTTAAACATTGATTTGGATTGTAACCTTGAACATATTCTGTATCAGCTCCCATCCCCTGCCCTCAACACCAGGTTTTCCAGCAGCAGAGGCAGCTCATCACTGGCTGCCAATGAGATCTTCCTGTCCTGAAGTAAAATAAAGTTTATTTATTAGTCACAAGCAGGCTTACATTAACACTGCAATTAAGTTACTGTGAAAATCCCCTAGTCGCCACACTCCAGCGCCTGTTCGGATACACGAAGAGACCTGGGTTCAATTCCCGGCTTGGGTCACTGTGTGTGTCTGCATGTTCTCCCCGTGTCTCTCGGATTTAAGAACATAAGAAATAGGAGCAGGAGTAGGCCATCTAGCCCTTCGAGCCTGCCCCGCCATTCAATAAGATCATGGCTGATCTGTTGTGGCTCAGTTCCACTTTCCCGCCCTCTCCCCATAACCCTTAATCCCCTCTCTTATCAAGAACCCATCAACCCGCTTCTTGAAAATATTTAGCGAGGCAGCCTCCACCACTTCAACGGGCAGAGAATTCCAGAGATTCACCACCCTTTGAGTGAAGAAGTTCCTCCTCAACTCCGTTCTAAACCGCCTCCCCTTTATCTTGAGGCTGTGCCCCCTAGTCCTACTGTCTTTTTTGAGCGGGAAGAGTCTCTCCACCTCTATCCTATCCATCCCATTCATCATCTTATACGTCTCAATGAGATCTCCCCTCATTCTTCTAAACTCTAACGAGTACAAGCCTAGTTTATTCAGCCTCTCCTCATAGCTCAATCCCCTCAACTCCGGTATCAGCCTAGTAAACCTCCTCTGCACTCCCTCCAGGGCCAAAATATCCTTGCGCAGGTGCGGCGCCCAAAACTGCACACAGTACTCCAGCTGCGGCCTCACCAATGCCCTATACAGCTGCAGCAAGACCTCCCTACTTTTATATTCAATCCCCCTCGCTATGAAGGCCAGCATCCCATTTGCCTTCCTGACCACCTGCTGCACCTGCAAACTGGGTTTTTGCGACTCATGCACAAGGACCCCGAGGTCCCTCTGCACCGTCGCCTGCTGCAGTTTTTCGCCACGTAAGTAATAGTCCTTCCTACCATTCTTCCTACCAAAGTGGACCACCTCACACTTGCCAACATTAAATTCCATTTGCCATTTCCTGGCCCATTCGCCCAGCCTATCTAGATCCTTCTGCAGACTCTCCACACCCTCCGCACAATTTGCCTTTCCCCCAATCTTGGTGTCATCAGCAAATTTCGACACCCTGCACTCGGTTCCCTCCTCCAGATCATCTATATAAATGGTAAATAGCTGAGGCCCCAGCACCGACCCCTGGGGCACCCCACTAGTCACCAACCGCCAATCCGAATAGCACCCATTGACCCCCACTCTCTGCCTCCTATTTGACAACCAATCCTCTATCCACGCTAACACCCTACCCCCAACTCCATGTCCCCTGACCTTCTGCAATAACCTCTTGTGAGGTACCTTGTCAAACGCCTTCTGAAAATCCAGAAAGACCACATCCACCGGCTCTCCTCTATCCACTGCCCTAGACACATCCTCATAGAACTCCAGTAAATTTGTCAGACACGACTTCCCTTTAATGAAACCACTCCGGTTTCTTCCTACAGTCTGAAAGACATGCTGGTTAGATGCATTGATCCAAACAGGCACCGGAGTGTGGTGACTAGAGGAATTTTACAGTAATTTCATTGTAGTGTTAAGATAAACCCTAAATGTGACTAATGAATAAACTTTACTTTACTGAGGGAACATTCAGCACAGCCAATGCACCTACCAGCATATCTTTTGGATTTGTGAGAAGAAACCAGAGCACCCGCAGAAGACCCACGTAGACACGGGGAGAATGTGCAGACTCCGCACAGACAATGACCCATGCCGGGAATTGAACCCAGGTCACTGGCACTATGAGGCAGCAGTGCTAACCACTGTGCCACTGTACTACCATTGCCAAAACCAATGGCTATTTGCATTGCTCACTGGCCGCACCACGGGGGAACCCTCCTTTAGCAGGACTGGAAGTTCCTACCAGTGGGAAGGGCTGGAAAATCCCACCCCTGGTGAAGGGATTTGAGAATTCTGCTCCCAAATATTTCCTTCAAACTGTATCTTAAAAGTTTCGGATGATTTGATACTTTCTGTAATGCTTTCTAAGAACAGGTATTGTTAATGTACAACATAGCTGATCCAAATGCTACAATTCAAAATGTAACAACAAAAGTTAGTTTGTTCCCATATTATTGGTGCATGGGGGATATAATTATTGCACAAATGCAGATAAATGGGTGAAGGTTCAATGATTTAAATGGGATTAAGGTTTGTTGAATTTGTGGAATAAGAACAGAGAAAGAGAGGAACTAAGTTTTCAAGTTATTTTATTGTCTTCTTCCATCGTTGAAAAACTAAACCTACCAAGTTTGTTTATGTTAACACAAAAGACAATAAATGTGTTCAAATAGTAGACACCTAAGCCTGTCATTCATTCCTTTTCATTCTCCAACCTTCAGAGGTAAATAGCACCGATTTTGAGTACAGCTATATTTATTTAACAGCTCAAATCCATTCAGGTTCTGTTGGTAATCAGCCTCTCCTGCTGATTTAGTTTTCCTTTTTTTAAATAAATCACTTCACAGTATATCTCGCTTGAGGGAATCTTGGTTCTGTTTTCCTGTGGATTAAGACATATTCTGGCACAGCGGATTTTTGTCTAAATCAATGCTGTCACTCTCTCAGCTGCTTCTGTCATCTTGCGGAAAATGTGGCAAAAAAGTTAAGGCGGGACAAAAGTAGTGATCCATCAGGAAAATAGAAGATTTTACTTTTGAGAAAAATGTGTCCAGAGCCGCAAATCTTCTAAATGAACAAACTAAAAGTCCACGAGCTTTAAGCAAATCATTTTGTGAATAAAGCGTACTTTCAAAAGATGTTAAATTAAATATAATAATTTAGCTGTAGAAACAATCATCCACAAAAAATTATACAGAAGGAAAACATACGATGTTAACCAAAATAAAATATCTTATCTTGAACATTTGGAATTTGCCGGCAGCTGACGCAGAGGGGAGAAACCTTTTCTGCAGCGACAGCACTTGGTGGCAGGTGAAACAAGCCAAGAGGGAGGCAGTTCCACCCTCGAGAACAGCCAGACAAGCTCAGTTTTGGAAGTTAAATGCGGAGGGACTTGTGGTGGTTGTGGGGTTGAACACGATACACTAAGGGAGAGCCACAAATGATGCACTCCCTTCCTTACTGCCTTTACAAAGATATTTTTGAAAGCAATCTGCCTACACTTGCTCACGTGCGCATACCAACTGTGATATGGTGTGGGCAGCGTTTTGATTTATAACAAGTTCAACTGACCCGCAACTAGTTATTTAATTATTTAAATATGATGGGCAGGCTGCACCCACCCATCTGCCGTGTTTTGGAGGACAGCTCAGGTGGTGGGCTACTCACCCATCATAATTTTCATATACTCCATCCCACTAGCAAAAACATACTAGGCATAACAAGGGCGGAGTGTAGAAGATATTAAACATTGAAATATTATTATTCATGCTAGTATAATTGATAAATTGTACAGCTATTTCAACAAGTCCAGTACCACAGTGCTATCCCAACTATTAGTAAAATAACATTTATTTTTTTTCTTTCTCTAATTTTCACTTAACAATAAAGAAACTGCCCAGCTGGAACAATAGAATAAGTCTAGCAATCATAAAATTAATTGAAATATGTTCCAAATGTTCACACTAATTCTAACCTAACAATGAAGAAGTGAGCCTGAATAACAATAGACATGCCATATGCACATTGTGCAATTGTCTCACAACACATTTTACAGCAGCAATGCCAAACCCAAGGAAATCTGATTTCAATCAATAGGAATATTTGTAATTGTCACCATGTATGAATACTGAATCAACTGAAAATTCAGAGGTACAGAGAACACATGGATTCTGATGTTTCAGTTCATTTGATATCTAGCATTTGTCAAATTATCTATAGTATTAATAATTTTCAGTATGATGTGACATTCATTTGAAACCTTAAAGGGGGTCAATTTGACAATTGAGATGGCTGATTACATATTGGCAGCCTGTCAAATGCCCACCTTCTACCGAAAAGAAATTAATCTTAACCAGCTACTGATTCACTAGAATCTGTTTGCGCCACCATCAAAATCAAACTTCACCCCTGAAAAGTACCAGTTTGATTTGTGTTTAAGTGCTCCTCAGGTCAATTCATCCATTTATGGTTTGGGTTCCAGCCATTCTTTAATTTTAATGTGGTCATAAATTGATGGTTACATTAAAACTTAATTTAACTTTCCTTGAGGCGTACCTTAGAATTTTATACTTTTGCATCTTTCTATACATAGCCTTTAATATATTTTCATTTCAGTGTGGTAACAGTATAAATTGAGTAACTCAAAAGCTGTTTGTCATGATAAACAAGTACTTATCAAAATTAGCTACAGTTAATTTTGCAAAGCCAATCAATGGACAATTTGATTCCCCAATATGATGGTTTTCTGAATTATTCAATCTCTTTTTTACATAATATTTCAAGTCGCTAATGACAATCATTATACATTTAGCAATTTTCTTTATGTTACAGCTCAATTCACCTTGAGCGGCAAACGTTATAAATCCATCATCTATTTATAGATACTACAAGTGATGTCATTTTCAAAAAGGAATAATCATCAAGGAATGCATGTGCTCATGTAAGGGAGGTATTTCTGTCACTTGTACCTCTTTACCTTTCTCTGTTCTTGATCCCAAGTAGAAGCTTGCTTATAACCAGTGGCAAAGAAATGCAACCAGGTGAGGAGCACTGCCATTGAAGTACGCAAAGCCACATCAGCAGGTTGCTTTAGAAATGATAGGCAGGTAATGGTGGCTACAGGGAAGGAGGAGGTTGAAGGTGAAGTGGCAGCAGAAGGCTGTTAAAATATCATTGTAGATAATGGCAGCATTGTGTACTTTTTCCAAGTTTTGCAATTCCTCAATACCTCCCTATTATTTATTTAGAGTAAATATCACGAGCCCATCAAAAATTATTTTATGTTTGCATTATAAGTTGATTCCTCTCACAGGAAGAGGCAAATAATTCCAGTGATTTCCTTAAAGATGGATCATAGGAACAGATTAGACCATTTACCCTTTTGAGCCTGCTCTGCCATTCAATTGGATAATAGCTGAATAGTCTTCCAAAGAGTTATGATTAGGGAACATTAGTCTGATATGAAAGTCAATTGGCTGGAGTCCAGAACTCACATCTGCAACATATTGCAGACATTCAAACACCGAACACCCAGTTACAGTTTTAAATATTTTATTGCATGAAATATGTGGCATGGTAGCACAGTGGTTAGCACTGCTGCTTCACAGTTCCAGGGATTGGTTCTTGGCTTGAGTCACTGTCTGTGTGGAGTTTGTACATTCTCCTCGTGTCTGCATGGGTTTCCTCCCACAGTCCAAAGATGTGTGGTTAGGTTGATTGACCATGTTAAAATTGCCCCTTAGTGTCCTGAGATGCGTAGGTTAGAGGGATTAGCGGGTAAATATGTAGGGACATGGGGTTAGGGGCTGGGTGGATTGTGGTTGGTGCAGACTCAATGGGCCTAATGGCTCTTTCTGCACTGTAGGGTTTCTATGACTTCTATGAAATTATAATATGAGGATAAAATGAATATTAATAGCTTTCAGGATGGCAGCTATCATTTCCGCAATACCTTGAGGAACTGCCGCACTGTATATGGTTTCCAAAACCCTGTTGGAGCTACTTGACTTGTAATGAAACCAACCAGTAGCACCTTTGAGCCAGTAGCTAGCACACTGGAATGAATGCAGATGCTCAGAGTAGCAGAGAGCCTGCTTCTTTGAATTGCTGCACGAGAGATGTTCAGTCCTGAACCCCAACAACTCTTACCACTGCATAAGGAAGGGTGCAAGAAGCTCACATCTCTGGAACAAATGGCTCTCTGAGCTGAGAGTCTAACCTATTCTCAAATGTCAACCAGGCCTCATACATCAGTTCTGACAGCATATCTCAGTATCAGCCTCTGATAAAATATGTCTTTTACTTTTTGTATTAATTCTTGTAAATGTAATCTTATTTCTATGCTCCTTTGCTTACAGAAAGCTTGTTAACTATAACAGTCTTTTCCCATCTAATCTATCTCAGTTTTTTATAATACAAACTCTTCCACCAAAACAATAACGCAGAGTGCCAATTTTTCAAATCTTTCTTTCTATTGGTATTTCCACAAACCAACAGTATTTTGCTAACTGTATTGTACTCTTACCGGTGTCAGAAGTTCCTTCCATAATCTAGAGCCCAAAACTGCTCACAGTACTTCTCATGTTGTCTTATATAGATTCAATATTACATTTCAACTTTTTATCACTCTTGCCATAAAATCTTATATTCCATTAGCTGTTTTATTTCCTTGTCCAATTAAGGTCTTTCTTTCAAAGTACTCATGAGATTGAACACCCAAATCCCCCAGTTCTTTCACATCATCCAAAGTTACCCAAAGTGTAATTACTTCATGCACCATTTCTTTATCTACTAACATTTAATTCCATTTGCCATGTTTATATCCATTCCATCATGCTGTCTTGAATCCCTTTACAGCTTTCTTTGGAACTCAGAATAACTTACTTTCCCTCCAATTTAGTGCTGTCTGTAAATTTAGATAGTACTCCCTCTAGCCTTCTACCCAAATCATGAACAGAATTAACTCTTGTACATGGCTTTTTTCGACCTCACAAAGGCTTTCAACACTGACAATCACGAAGGATTGTGAAGCTGCCTCCTCTGTGTCAGCTGCCCCAAAAATATGTCACCATCCTCCAGCTGCTCCATGCAAGTTGTGATCCTGAACAATGATCCGCCACAGACCCGATTCACATTCAGACTGAGGTCAAGCAATGTCGCTTCATCACACCAATGCTGTGCAGGCCAACATCCCCAGCAGTAATGTTTTGACCACACTCCATCAGCTCTACTGGGCGGGCCACATCATCCACCTACCTGACATCCGAGTCCCAACACAAGAGCTCAACTCCAAGCCTTGACATGGCAAGCTGGCACCAGGAGGGCAGAGGGAACACTTCTTGGATACCCCCAAAAGCCTCCTTGAAAAAGTGCAGCATCTCCATCAAAACCTGGGAATCTTTGGTCCAAGAAAGTCCAAAGTGGAGAAAAACCATCCAGGAAGGCGCTGAACACCTCAAGTTTCATTGTCAAGAGCAAGCTGAGGTCAGATGTTTATAACAAAAGGAGTGTGTGGCACCCCACACATCCACTCCTCCAACAACTATCTGTCCCTCCTGTGACAGAGAGTGCAGGACTCCACGGTCACCTGAGAACTTAGTTTTTGCATGGAAGCAAGTCATCCTCAACCCCAAGAGATTGGCTAAAAAGACGGTGTCCAAATCATGGACAAACATTGGTTTCAGAACTAGAAGCATGTGAAATACTGCTTGACGTACTTGCAGCCATTCTGAAAAAGTGCCTCTTGTGACCATCCTGTCAGGTGTTTCTGCACTTTCCAATTTTGTCCCACTGCCACATGTGTGGATGGCATACTTGCCATTGTGGCAGAAGGTTGTGCAACCTAATCCCACTCTAAAGATTTGAGCACAAAATCCAGGCTGACACTACAATGCACTACTGAGGGAGTGTTTCAATGTCTTTCAAGTGAGGTGTTAAAGCCCATTTGCTCTATCAGGTGGAAGTAAAGGATCCTATGGCACTATTTTGAAGAAAAACAAGAGGAGTTATTTCTGTGTAATGGCTAACATCTATCCCTCAATCAAAATTTTAAAAATCTAATTATCTGAAAACTGTCACATTATTTTTTGTGGGAGCTTGCAGTGTGCCAAAGTGGCTTCCCCTTTTCCTACATTGCAGGAATGAGTACACTTCAAAAATATTTCATTGATTGCGAAGAACTTTGAGACATCTTGGTTGATGAAATAGGCTATGGTGAATTTTCCGCCCTTCCCATCACAGTGGAGGAGCAGCCCATCGTTGACCATGGTGGGATCTTCTGAGCATGACATTGTCAACAGGATTTCCCATTGTTCACACCTTCTGCCAATGGGAAACTCATGCAGGAGTCACTATTCACGGGGCTGGAAGATCCTGATGGCAGGAACATCCGGATATTTCTGGCCTATATGGTTGCGGGACTTTCTTTCAGGCACCTAATGTTGGTAGCATTGATTGCGGCACAGTGGCACAGTGGTTCGCACTGCTGTCTCACAGCACCAGGGGCCTAGTTTCAATTCAGGCCTTGAGTAACAGTCTGTGTAGAACTTGTATGTTCTCCCCATGTCAGCATGGGTTTCCACTGGTTTCCTTCCACAGTGCAAAGATGTGTGAGTTAAGTTGATGGGCCATGCTAAATTACCCCTCAGTGCAGGGGGATTAGCAAAGTAAATACATTATGTGGGTAGGGCCTGGGTGAGATTGTTGTTGGTGCAGACTTGATGGGCCGAATGCTCTCCTTCTGCGCTGTAGGGATTCTATGATTCTGTTCTATTCTATGATTCTACACTGCTGAAAGATATAGGTCTCCTGGGCATTAGCTCATCTACCAGGATTTTTAGTTTGTGACTTCCGGAAATTATCCCATTTAGTTGTATGTCTGCTTCATGCTCTCTGAACTGCAGTTTATGCATTTTTACTGCAGTAATTTGTGATGTGGGGAGTGCCATTCTTCCTGCATATGTCATTTTATGATTCTTTTCATTTCTAGTTTGCTTAGTTAGGTACTTAATTTTGCTTATGACTAAGCTCTCATAAATGGCAGATTAAATTCCTGTGTAGAGCTGTAAAAAAATATAGGCAGCCTAGTGAATCATCAGTTCTACATTAGCCATAAGAAGTTAATGCTGCAAAGCTCCCTTTATGTCCAGCAGTGCAAAATTAGCCTTTCCTATTCCCTTCCATGATTTTCTCTGCCCCTTGACCTGCTGGTTCTTCACAGTAATACATTTCCGTTTGAAAAACAGAGAGACTCATATCAATTTCATCACCAGCATCTTCCTCAGTTGCCTCCAACTCTATCATTGCCTGATCGGCTGCATTACTTGGGTGCTGCTCTGAATTAACTTACTGCAGTTCATCATTTCCATTTTACTCAAGGTTTTCCTTAATTTGAAAAATCACCATTGCAAATCGTTCTCCAACCATGTGTGATAAACAACTGAAGCTAAGGTTTAATCGACTCTCATTCCTTCTTACTGCTGTAACACAATCACTTGGAGAGGAAAGCATTAAAGTTAGTGGTGCGGCCATTATATGAAAAATATAAAACTGCATGCTCAGATGACTAAAGCCTTCTGAACTATTAGCACATTAAAAAGCAAGTAAATTTGTGAATGCAGCCATATTGAATTTTGCAAGAGGCTTTAGTGGAGAAATCTTACTACTACTTAAGTTATGGACAATCTCATTTTGCAGCTTATGTCAGTCAGCTTCAGAACATTACAGACACATTTTCTTTTCAACTCTTGATTAAAAATTAAACTATAGTTAAGCTATAAACTACAAAGGGTAATCTAAAGCGTTCTTTATTCTCATCTGTAGATGCTCCTAAGCAACATTAGCATCTGTACCTGCAATAGATCATCTTGGCTCCACTCAGAGGGGGTTGAATTGGATAGTCCCTAAGAATAGTGCATTGTGGATGGGCAGGTGCTGAGAACTCTGCAGTCGTGAACATCCGAAGATATAGCGAGGAATGGCACAACATGGGAGATTGTGGGTTCCAAGATGTGCGGATGTTTGGAGATGTTGATGGTGGCAGTGGGAAGGGGAGAGATGACACGTATCCTCAAGGAGAAAGGAAGGCCTCGTGACACATGGCGGGAAGGTAGTAGGATCAGATAACAATAGATGTAAGCCTCATAGACCTCAGTGCTATGCCAAAAGAAGTTTAATCACCCCACATGAGTTGTCAAGGCTAGTGAATGTATCTTAAAACATCATATCCTAACAACTGCAGCACCAGCTCAGCTACTGCTCACTTCACCATACCCTGGTCACTCACCTACCTATACTCTCTATCAATCAAAACTTATACCTAACATTCATATGCTACACTGAGCCTACACAAATATAGCACTGCTGCAAACCTCATGCCCAGACATCACAGCTTGGACACACTGACAATTATTCAACTATAGCAGCCACATCATCTAAATAGACCACAGCATGTTCACTAATACACTCTCTTTCAGAAACAGGTGGCGCTAAACTAGAGGCAATAGAAACTAACCAGAGCTGGATAAGTTGCATGTCCTAACTTCCATGACATTATTGGAACAGTCATTACTGAGTCCATGAGCAGTGGTGGGGCTGAAACAATCAAAGATAATAATGTCCTTACACATGATTCTCCCATTCATTCCTCCTCCAGCCATCACTGTGGAATTTCCAAGCTGCCCAGTGCAGTAGGCATGCACTTCTTGCTCCCTCATCTTCTCATCAATATATACATGCCCTTTTATCTTTTGAGATACAGAGGAGCTGTAAACTGGTCAGATGACAGAGAAACACCAAGAAGGAAATGATGATGAGAACATTGCACCATAAAGGTGATTTCACACTTGCAGTCATCAACTCAAGACATTGACACTGCATGTATCTTCCAGGTAAGATTGGAAAATGGCTTTAGTTGTATATTAATTATATTGTTAAGATACACAGGTGAACTGCATTGTTTAATTAGGTTCTTTGAGCACATATAAATAGAGGACAGCCGGGACACTACGTTCATGTGTGAAGAGTGTTGAGACAGAACAAAATCAATATATGCTCTCAATAAGAAAAAGCTTTGTGCCTTTACTTTAATTTCATGTAAAGGTACAGAACAAAAACCCCAAGGTATATTATGAATTTAGACTGGACCCCAAATATTTGTTATTTTTGGCACTAGTGTGAGGATAAGGTGGGATGATTCTCCCATCCCGCTGCACTACTTTTTTTAGCACAGTGGGCCAGGAGAATCCCCTGGTGGATGATTCACAGGGTTTGCAGGTACATTCATATCCCACCAGCGTCTCATTGCACTGGATTTCCAGTGGCGTCCGCTCTGTGCCGGAAATCAGTGGGGAAGCTCAAAGACAATTTAAATAGTCATTTGAATGTGATTTAAATACAATTAGTGGACCCGGGATTGGAGTCTCTGGGTCCACAACATTTCCCCCACCTCCGGAGTGGTTCATTCCAGAGGAGTTTAGTGTGGCTTCCCACTCAAGGGGAATTTCACAGTAATTTCATTGCAGTGTTAATGTAAGTCTTACGACTAATAAATAAACTTTAATTTTAACTAGCAGCCAAATCTGGCTGGAGTGAAGGAGGAAGGAAATCGGGGCCTCCCGGGGGTCAGGCGGTGGGGGGGGGGGGAGGTGTGGGGGGTGTGGGGTGTGTGGGGGGTGCTCCCTAGGCATTGGCACCCTTGCAGTGCCAGCCTGTGCCCCTGACAATACTTAAGGGGCAAAGTGCCAGTCCCCATGGGGCACCTTGGCACTGCCCATTGGGCATGGGGCAGTGTCAAAGCAGTGGGGCAAATGGGGAATGGCCTGAGGGGGGTGGGACCTGATGGGTGCAGGACCTAGGAAGTGATCAGTGGGGTGGGGTGGCTGTCTCGCTGCCGCTCTACATAGAGCTCAGTGAGGGAAGAAGAGATGCTAGCAATTAAAGCATGCTAGGGGGTAAGCCGGGGAAGGGGGGGAAGCTGGTCAATCAGCTGAGGATTCAACATTGCAGGGGAGGTGTCAGCACTGCTGTGGGGGCGTGGATTAGGACAGTGGGGAGATAATGTCGGGGGACACTGGTGGGGAGGTGCTGGAAATTGGGGCTGGGTCTCAGAATGGTCAGCGGGTCAGTGATCGGGCCCTGGGGGCTTAGAGAGCAAGCGTTGTGGGGGTCACAGGGCTGGCCAGTGATTGGGCTGGCCAGTAATCAGGAGGCCATCAGTGTGGGGCCACTGCGCATGTGCCGATCTCAGTGCTGACAGATTGGTGCATATGCAGTAACCCACTCAGTGTGCCGATTTCAGCCTCTCCAGCCGTGATAGGCTCTGCCCCCTCATTTTTAATGATATTCACTCTGATGGCCTCTGCAGTGCACAAAGTGTGGGAGATTCATCTCTGAACTCCCACTGAAAACAAACAGTGTGAATTACTCCAGTTTCCACATATATTCGACTCTTAGAATTTTTTGGGGACAGCTCCAGCCAAAATATTTTACTCCACATGTGATTCTATTAACAAACCAAGGAGATTTATTATGACAAGCTTTATTAAGCAATACAGGTTAACTATAACAAATGATTTAGCACATGAAAAAATATTAATATTTCGGTAGCAATCCTGGAGGTCATGGGTCACTGACCACACCTTGTGTAATCAGGATTGAGAAAGGGCTTCCTATTTTATGGTGCAACACATTGGTTTACATGTGAGCTTTGGCTGAGACAATCTGAACTTTACCAAGTTCAATTTTGAATTGAGAGTCATTAATATAAAAACATAGAAACTAGAAGGAGTAGGCCATTCGGCCCTTCGAGCCTGCTCCGCCATTCATCTTGATCATGACTGATCAACAAATTCAATTTCCTGATCCCCCCTTCTTCCCATATTCCTAGTTCCTTTTGGCCCCAAGACCTACATCTAATTTCTACTTGAAATCAGACACCATTTTGGTCACAACTACACTCAGTGGTAGTGAATTCCACACATTAACCACCCTCTGGGTGAGGAAATTTCTCCTCACCTCAGCTGTAAAAGGTTTACTTCTTATCCTCAAACTGTAACGTCTAGTTCTGGACTCCCCCACCACTGGGAACATCAGGAGCAACAACAAAGCTTTTCTCAATGAAGTTTCTACTTTCCAAACGCATGACACTTCAGTTTTATTTACTGGACTGAAATATCCCAACAACACAATAAAGGCGACTTTCAATACCAAACACCTCTCCTTGGCTGAGTTATTGAATTTAGTATTGACTTCCCTGGCAGTGAAATGCATGCCAGCCACTAAATGAACTCTCTGTTATCACTTGGGTATTTAAAAGAAACCACACGTATTGCATTAAAGCTTAACCAAATGCTTTAAAATAGATTTATGATCAATTAAATTTTAACCTCATTTGAAATAAATCTTATTTTAAACAGTTAAATATTTTGATGCTGTATGATCAAGGGGCAAATATTTAACTGTCAATCATTTTAATGACAACTTGCTGCCAAGCAGAAAATGCAATCTGGGCTAAAAAGTTACTCTGGGCATGATTCAGAGCAGCTTGCTCATTTTTATGTGGCTCAACACAGTGGTTAATGAACATACAAAAATGAGCAGGAGATGACCAGCTGGTTCAACAGTCTGCCCTCTCCACCATCTAGCGAGCCTCACAAAAAAATCTTTGAACACATTAAGGAGGAAAAAAATCTTTCAATGCCTGATACAACCAATCCTCAAACCTCTCACTGTCACCATCCCCAAGCACCCAGTGTCTATAGTTACAAGCATCTTTCACTCAAAGGCTCATATCAGCTACTACTCAGTTTGGTTCATGTGAATCATGGGAAGGTAATGGTCCAGTGATATTATCGCAAGACTATTAATCTAAAAGTTCAGCTCATGTTCTGGGGAGTTGTGTTCAAACCCCACCACAGCAGATGGTGGAATTTGAATTCAATAAAAATATCTGAAATTAGATCTACTGATGACCATGAAACCATTGTCGATTGTCAGAAGAACCCATCTGATTCATTAATGTCCTTTGGGAAAGGAAATCTGCTGTCCTTATGTGGTCTGGTGTACATATGACTCCAAAGTCACAGCAATCTGGTTGACTCTCAACTGCCCTCCAAGACAGGAACTAGGAATGGGCAATAAATGCTGTAAGAAGTCTCACAACACCAGGTTTAAGTCCAACCAATTTATTTGATAGTAATCCCACAAGCTTTGATTACTATCAAATGAATTGGTTGGACTTAAACCTGGTATTGTCAGTCTTCTTACTGTGTTTACCCCAGTCCAACGCCGGCACCTCTACATCAATAAATGCTGGCCAGCCATCAACACTCTTGTCATGAATAAATTTTAAAAAAGTCACAAAAAGAAACATTTATTTCTTAGGAAAAGTGAATTGAGCTCAGTTAGGATGTATATTCCAAAGTGTGAAATGAGATAGTCTTAAAGGAGTGTATTACTTTTAGTCTTACCTCAGCATCGTATTCTTGCTTCTGAGTCTGAAAGGTTATGTGTTCAGGGCCCAATGTGGACAGTTGAGTACATGATTTAGCCTAATGCTTCTGTGTGATACAGACGGAGTGCTGAACTGTTGGAATCGTCTTTTTTTTGGATAAGATGTTAAAGTGAGGTTCTGCTTCCCTCTGAGGCGGGCATTTAAATCTCCATAACATGGCAGCAGTATGTATTATCTACAAGATGCATTACTGGAACTCACCAAGGCTCTTTATGCAGTACCTTCCAAACCCACAAATGCTACCATGGCAGGACAAGGGCAGCAGTTAACTGGGAATACCACCACCTAGAGGTTCCCCCCGACCCCCTCAAGTCAATCACCATTCTGACTCAGAAATAAATCACTGTGCCTTCATTGTCATTGGGTCAAAGTCCTGGAACTCCCTCCCTAACAGCACTGTGGATGTACTTACATGACATGGAATGCAGTGGTTCAAGGAGGCTGCTCACCACCACCTCCTCAAGGGCAACTAGCAATGGCCAATAAATGCTGAACTGGCCAGTGATGCTCACATCCATAAATGAATTTTAACAAACAACTGAAAAAAGAACAGGGCCAACATTTATCCCTCAAACAACAATGCTAAAACAAATTATCAGGCCATTTTTCTGAATGTTTTTTATGAGAATTATGTGCAAATTAACTGTTGTGTTTGTCTATATTATAATAGTGTCTACACTTCAAAAGTACTTTGGCTGTGAGGCATTTTGAAACACGTGTTCTTTCATTCACCATAAAGTAAATGTTAAGAATTTACACTCCTGTTGCAGAGCTATGCCTTCCAGGAATACATATCAGGAGGTCTGATGTGGACACCTGCTAGGCTTTACCATCCATTAAAATTAATGGAATTCAAATTCATAAAATTTACCCTTAAAACTCTAGATTTTATTATCATTGATATATTAAAAAAAAGATTTAAATTTTCTCAGTACTACCTGACAGAATTTACAATATAAAATAAGTGAGTACATCACACTGATGTTATGTGGATATCAATTAATTAATACTGATGAGTTATACCTTCATGTCGTATTCTGAAAAATGTTCATTGAGCCATCTGTGGATTGTATTATTTTAGTGTATTTTGAATGGATACATCAGACATTGATGCTGATGCAGCATTTACATTAATAGAACCATTTCTTCCTTGCAATAAGGATAAGTTAGGCCAGCTTCTAAATGAATATATTGGCTGCTGGAATCAGGATAAATGCCATCAGATATAACTGAGCATGCTGGAAGCTGCAGGTTGAACAGGCAAGTTCATATTTCCATATGAAATGTATTTGAAAAACCCATATGAAGGACCAGAAAACTATTTCAGGTATAGGAATTTTTTGGTTTCGCTTTAGAACCAATTTACACATCTGGATCGTTACCATCAGTTGTACCTTAGATATTATTTGAAATTAAATATAGAAAATAATTAAAATGTGCATTTGATATCATGATGCTCATAATGCCTCAATAGCTTCTTCACCAGCTGTGCCCAATGTATTTACATAATATTATTCAAAGTAACCATATCAGTGTTCATGTTGTGTTTCCAGAAGTTAACAGTTTGATGGAACAGATACTCCAGTATTAGTGGTGTTGAAGGGACAACTTTGATTTTGTGTGGTTGCTATGTACCTTTGTCCATTCCTATATGATCCACCAGAGAAGATTCTATCAAAGATCTGGAAAGATAATTTTCTCCCTTCCTCAATCATGTAATGTGTAACATTGGGTAACACCTTTTGATGGCTATCGTCAAATGTCTTTCCCTGAAGATCGTCACACCCATTCACTATCAATGATGGAGACATAAACAAATTTAACATTTATAAAACAAATTTCATGGTCTTGAGATGTTCCAACATGTTTTACAGTTAGTTAAGACTCTTTTAAGTCTTGTCCCTGCTGTGATTTTCCAATGGGTTCTCACCTCTTGCACTGGGGAACCAGCGGCTGGGGTTCAGTCGCCTTTTTGTCAACATTAGTTCTGAATTAGAAAACTTGCATTAACAGGAGACCCACATGAAGATTGCTGTCCCTCTCCCACTGGGTACCACCAAAAGTGTTGACTCTACTCCAGGGCAGCAGAGTCAACACACTACGTATTGTTTCACTTGCCCTGGTCTGGTCCCTCCAGCAATAGAATACTGCTGCTCATTCTGGCTCAGAGATATCCACACTAAAATGGTAGATGTCCACCCCGAAAAGTCATAAGGATTATTTCTAGAATGTTGAAACTAACACAGCTTGAGTGACTTCCAGTGCTGGCATCTGTTGAATTTCCTGGTGTTCATAGGGTAACACCATTGGCTGACAACAAATGAGGCACTCTCATTCACACAATCCCTTAAAAAAAACATGCATCCATCTGAAATACCACAGTCTCTATTGAAACACAGTATACACCCAACAAACTGATAACAGCCCCATCACTTGATGGTACACCTCTGGTTGGCAGCAAACATCACCAATCTCAGCTTGGTAACTGACTAGAATGGTGAAGTCCCAAGATTCAACATTACACGGAAAATCTGCACATCCCTCAACCAGTTGAGTTCAGGTGAGGGAAGATGTGGCCACAGAGGAACAGCTCAAATTTGGGCAATGGTCATTCAGGTCAGACCATTGCCCTATTATTGAGCTGCTGCCCTGAGAGATCCACTCCTGGTGCCATCTCAACATTCACTGTGCGAACTGAAGCTGTTAAATGGGTTATTAAACTAAATAATAACTGCTTCCCCCATGTGTAGAAAATGCTGCAGCCAATTTTCACAGAAAAAACCCCCACCAATAACAATGAGGTAACAACTAGATAATCAACTTTCCTGGAGATGTTAACTGAGAGATAAATGTTGGGAAGGTTAATTCAAATAGTTTAATGAGGTAGTTTACATCCTCCTGAGAAGTCAGATAGAAACTAGAAACCGGAGTAGATCATTTGGCCCTTCGAGCCTGCTCCACCATTCATTTTGATCAGGGCTGATCATCAAATTCAATATCCTGATTTCCCCTTTTCTCCCATATCCATTGATTCTTTAGCTTCAAGAGCTATATCTAACTTCTAGAAATCACATATTTTGGCCTCAACTGCATTTTGCAGTAGTGAATTCCACACACGCACCACCCTCTGGGTGAAGAAATTACTCCTCACCTCAGTTCTAAATAGTTTACCCCTTATCCTCAAACTATGAGCCCTAGTTCCAGACTTCACCACCATTGGGAACATTCTTTCTAAATCTGCCCTGTCTAACCCTTTTAGAATTTTGTAAGTTTCTATGAGATCCCCTCTCACTCTTCTTAACACCAGTGAATATAATCCTAACTTATTTAGTTACTCCTCATAGGACAGACCTGCCATCCCAGGAATCAGCCTGATAAAGCTTTGTTGTATTCCCTCTATAGCAAGGACATCCTTCCTCAGACAAGGACACCAAAACTGCACACAATACTCCAGGTAGGGCCTCACCAATGCCCTATACAATTGCAGTAAAACATCCATATTCAAATCCTTTCACTATGAAAGCCAACATACAATTTACCTCCTTTCCTGCCTGTAAATATAGATAGATAATCAAGATAGATCTTGATTTAATGTCTCACCTGTCAGTCTAACAGCATGATACTCCTTCAGTGCTACACTGCAGTGTCAACATAGATTACGCACTCAAATCCTGGCATGGGGCTTAAGCCCACAATCTCTGACTCAGAAAGCACTTCAGACAAACACCATGGTGAAAAATAGTCTGCAAGCCTTTTGTAAGCCATTAAACTCACAACGCTGTTAAAATCTTCTTATGCAGCGTGTTCCTTTACCAGCTGATGATTTTGCAGTGTTAAATGATACGAATATGAATTTTGATATTTAAGATCTAAGGTTGATGGTTGAAAGACTGGGGCAGACTATTAATGCAGATCAGCACTGATTCTTCAGTGGAGCTCGTCACAATGTGGGTCAGACCTGCCTTTGGGCATAGAACTCAAGAAGAAGATAGTTGATCTGGAGTGTGGCTCTGTTTGAGACAGTGGGATTTAGAATGGCTGGGATTTTCCTGCTGGTTTTTCCTTACTCCAGGAGCATACACACTTTTTTTCCATAAAAGCAATGATTCTTCAGTCAAAATTTCACTTAGGTGTTGCCAAAGACAACTATTGGGACTCTACTGCTTTCTCTGTGGTATCAGCGGCATCTGCCTCATCAAGCTGAAGTGCCTGCTTTGATGGTGGTTTCATCTGCTGTTCCCAATGGAAAGTAAATCTATGCAGCAAACTGGAATAATTTAGGATTTTCTGGATTGTATTACAGAAAACTACAAAACCGGACCAAGGATCAGAATAATTCTTGGAACATGACAACAGTTTGCTCAGTGAGGGCTCAATATATCATATTATCTGATTGTAACAAATGTAAAGTAGCCATAGTCCCAGATGAGGGGAGAGCTGACTGGTGGTGATCTAATCTGAGGATATCCACACCTGAGGCAAGGGGCAAGGTTGAGAAGATGGACCTTCATGAATAACCCTGGCCAGTTCAGGAACCCACCCTGTTGGCATTGCTTTGCATCACAAATCAGCTGTCCAACTAACTGAGCTAACTGAGCTTTGTCCAGGTTGCATATCTGCCCCCATCTACACTATTTCTATTGAAGGTTCTGTGCTGTCGCCTACAAGACTTCTGCATGCCTAGCTCATGCTGTGAAGTTGAAATGACCTGAAAAGTGAACTCTACAACAGAGATTTTCAGCCTGCCACCCTCTGTGAAGAGATATCTCATTGGACTTTGATTCTGGATTCTGGAACCCATATGAAACAATGGGGGCGATTCTCCCATTACCCGCAAATTTTCTGGCAGGTCAGGTTGGGAGATGCACGTGTCGGCCATTTCGCTGGTTTCCCACGAGCGTTTATGACCTGTGCGCATCTCCCAGCTGGAAAAAAAAGCATTGCTGGGATCGCACTGGAAACCAGCGTGCCGCAGCTGATTTGCTTACTTACCATACCTTAGCATTCCATTATCGGGATCAACATTGCAATCTCCACCCATGTTTGCGTCACCCATCTCTTTGGCGTAATGTCACTTTGATGCAAATCAGAGTAGGTTATAAAAGTCTCAACTTGGCATGGCAGCATTGAGCTGGTGTGAGGAGATATGTGCTGCTAGCGGAGCGTGGGAGATTTTGCAGGTAGACCCTGGAGATGCCTGATGGGCTTCCTCCTGCCGTCTTCAGGTGCTGGCCCATGGACCAATGATATCTGGAGTAGACAGGTTGGAGGGAAGTGGGGGGGAGGCTTCTATTTTCTCAGAGCTCTCTGGGTGAGGTTCCATGGAGGAGTCCTGCTCAGCCTTCCCCCCGAGGGCAGTGCTGTAGCTCAGTGTGGGAGGCCCCTTCAAGGAGTCCTGCTCAGCCTTCCCCACCAGGACACTTTGCAGTGGCATTATCTTGCCACAGGGTGTAGTCAGGGATTTGACTGAGAGCTGGTGTTCCGGGGTTGGGGGAGAAGTGCACCACGTGGGTGACTGAGGCCTAACCAGATGAAGCAGCTGCTGCTCCAGGTCGGGGTGCAGAGGTTCAGACATGGACTGCATGGAATCTGTTGTCACTGGGCACAACATCTGGTACTGATTTAAGTCTGTCCCTGCCCTGCGACACTGACCTGTAACACATGCCTGTAACGGATGCTGCAGTTACACACATAGCAATGGCTCCAGAGTGCACATTGCCCACAGCTGCACACCAACCTGCATAATCTGTGCCAGCATTTGTCATGATGGGAATCTCACACAACCCTAATTGGGTCACGCATGGCACCATGAATTGTGTGGTGTTGCCAGCTCCCACAAGGGGGGGTTCTGGCCCAAGTGAGGGATTGGGGTGGTGCTGCGTCTATGCAGAATAATCCATCATTCTATGTGCTTTCCAAACCCCACTGTGCAGATGGATCTGGGTTTGCTCGATTTGGAGCTGGCCGTGTTTGGCAGCAGGGATGGAGGAGGAGGAGGAGGAGACAGCTCAGGAGGTGGCAGGCATGGAGAGGCCAGCACAGAAGCAGCCTCCACCTGACCCTCAGGAAGGAGGTCAGGGGGCTGCCGTTGAGGGCCAAGAAGTGGGTGAGCAGCCTCCCGAGAGGGTGCACAGAAGGCAGAGGATGCTGAGGGCAAGGAGTTACAGGCCCTGCAATTCATTCAAGGTCTCCTCGGAGGAGATGTGCCATCGCTGACTGCAGCTCTCCAAGGCCACACATTTGTAAGGTTCTCGCACACCTGGCATTTTAGGGAAGGGGCGGCCACTCGCTGCCTTTTGATGTGAAAGTTACGGCTGTCCTGAATTTTTATGCTTCCAGTTCATTTCAGGCATCAAGTGGAGACTGAGTTGGGATCTCCCAGACCTCTGTGCACAAACATGTGTGGCAGGTCACACATGCCCTGTATGCCTGCGCAGGGTAGGACATTAATTTTGATGTGGGCCGTGCACGGCAGGGGTACCAGTCTCTTGGCTTTGCTTCCATTGCTGGGATTGCAGGGAGCAATGAATGGGACACACATCGCCTTGCGGACTCCACATGCAGGGCAGCAGCAATTTGTGAACAAGAAGTCCCTGAACCCCCAAGTCATCTGCGACCATCTAATGAGAATCATGCAGGTAGATGCACGCCACCCAGAAAGTGTCCATGATAGTTTTGTGCTCAGGCATCTCTGGGCTCTTTGAAGTCAAGCCCAGGCTCCCCACGTGGTTACTGGGTGACAAGGCTTACCCGGTAAGGTTATAAGAACAAAGAGCAAAGAACAAAGAACAACCCAGCATGGGAAACAGGCCCTTCGGCCCAACGAGCCCGCGCCGCCGCATCACCCTACACCTATTCCACCCTGCGTGTCTACGAATGGAACCCCTAACTTAGCCAGATTCAGGGGAGAATAGTGTCAATTTGGTAAAACCAATCAGCCTAAGAGCACATCTTTGGGGTGTGGGAGGAAACCGGAGCGCCCGGAGGAAACCCACGCAACCACAGGGAGAATGCGCAAACTCCCACAGACACAGGCCCAAATCCATGTATCTGCACAGCTAGCAGTGCTAGTCACCGAGCTGTTGCGGCGCTCGTCTACCGGTCCAGGATCAAGCACACACACCGACACGAAGTACTAGGCCACTCCCGGAACCTCCAAGAGCAGCCCACGCACGACCCACCGTGTGCATGCCCCTCGTTTGACAACGAGGTGGACCTCCACCTGCGGAATAAAAAGACAAAAACGTTAATCTTACAAGCCTGCTTTTCCGGTGTCTCCCGAGGTTCTAACCTTATTTAATAGCCCCTACCATAACTCTCCATCCTCATTTCACTCATGTGCCTATCTAACTGAACCTTAAACGAGTCCAACGTGCCTGCCTCCACCACCCTACTCGGTAGCGCGTTCCAGACCCCCACAACTCTCTGCGTAAAGAACCTTCCTCTCACTTCCAAATTATATCTCTCCCCCCTCACCCTTAAATCATGACCTCTCGTGTTTGTCCCCAGTCTAGGGAGCAGTCTCTCACTATTAACTCTATCTATTCCCTTCAGTATCTTATATACCTCTATCATTCCCCCCGCAATCTCCGTCTTTCCAAGGAGAATAGTCCCAATTTCTCCAACCTTTCCTCGTAACCCAGCCCCTCCATGCCAGGCAACATCCTGGTAAACCTCCTCTGCACCCTTTCCAGAGACTCCACGTCCTTCCAGTAGTAAGGTGACCAGAACTGGACGCAGTACTCCAAATGCGGTCTAACCAGCATCCTGTACAACTGAAGCATTAGACGGCAGCTTTTATACTCTATACCCCTTCCTATAAAGGCTAACATTCCATAAGCCTTCCTAACAACCTTCTCCACTTGTGACACAACCTTCATGGATTTGTGAACCTGCACTCCCAGGTCCCTCTGCATGTCTATACTCCTAATCTGTCTACCTTTTATCACATAGCTCCTCTCTGCATTATTCCTTCCAAAATGCATCACCTCGCATTTGTCAGGATTAAATTCCATCTGCCACCTATCTGCCCAATGCACCAACCTATCTATATCCTGTTGTATCACCTGACAATCCAGTTCAGTACCCGCCAACCCTGCCATCTTGGTGTCATCAGCAAACTTGCTGATCACACCACCTACGCTCTCTTCCAAGTCATTTATGTATACTACAAAGGGGAGAGGTCCCAGTACTGAGCCCTGCGGCACACCACTGGTCACTGGCTTCCAGCCCGACAAGGTCCCCTCCACAACTACCCTCTGTCTCCTATTGCCCAGCCAGTTCTCAATCCACCTAGCTACCTGGCCTCGTATCCCATGCGCCTTAACCTTTTCTACCAGCCTACCATGAGGGACTTTGTCAAACGCCTTACTGAAATCCATATAGATGACATCAACGGCTCTCCCATCGTCAACCGTTTTTGTCATCTCCTCAAAGAATTCCACCAGATTCGTAAGGCAAGACCTCCCTCTAACAAAGCCATGTTGCGTAACCCTAATCAGATCGCAACGCTCCAAATGCTCATACATCCTACCCCTAAGTATTTTTTCCATTAATTTCCCTACCACCGATGTCAAACTCACTGGTCTATAATTTCCAGGGTTATCCCTACTACCTTTTTTGAACAGCGGTACCACATTAGCTACCCTCCAGTCTTCTGGGACCTCACCTGTGTCCAAAGAAGAGACAAAGATTTGCGCCAGAGGCCCAGCAATTTCATCTTTCACCTCCCTAAGCAGCCTGGGATAAATACCATCAGGCCCCGGAGCTTTATCCGTCCTTACGCTACATAAAAGCCCTTGCACTTCCTCCCTGATAATAGATATTTCCTGCAACTGATCCTCAGCTCCCTTCAAGAGACCGCACGATTCCGAACCCCTCTCCTTCGTGAATACCGACGCAAAGTATTCATTCAGGAGCTCCCCCATTCCCTCCGACTCAATACATAACTCTCCACTCTTGTCCCTAAGAGGACCAATTTTCCCTCTAACTAATCTCTTGCTTCTAATATAGGAATAAAATGCCTTTGGATTTTCCTTAATCCTACCAGCCAAAGCCATTTCATGCCCTCTCTTCGCCCTTCTAATTCCCCTTTTTAGCTCCCTCCTACTCTCTCTATATTCCTCCAGCGCACTCTCCGTACCCAGTCGTTTCGACCTAACATACGCCTCCCTCTTCTTCCTGACCAAGTCTTCAATACCCCCTGTAATCCACGGCTCTCTAATCCTACCTTTCCCATCCTTCCGCTTAACCGGAACATACCTCCCCTGCAACCATTTCATTTTGCCCTTAAAAGCCTCCCACTTGCCAACCGTGGACTTGCCAGCTAACAGTCCCTCCCAATCAGTGTCCTGCAGCTCCCTCCTAATCCGGCTATAGCTCGCCTTTCCCCAGTTCAGCACACTCCCGTTCGGCCGGCACTCGTCCCTTTCCATTTTTATCCTAAAGTAGACGGACTTGTGGTCACTGTTAGCCACATGTTCGCCTACCTCAACCTCAACCACCTGCCCCGGCTCATTACCCAACACTGAATCCAGTATAGCCCCTTCCCTAGTCGGGCTTGTTACGTACTGCTCTAGGTTATGGCTGATGACGCCCGTGTGGAGGTCTGAGACCGAGGCGGAGACCTGCTACAGTGAGGCCCATGGAGCCACCTGGTCCATCGTAGGGCGGTGAATCGGCCTGCTGAAGATGTGATTCTACTGCTTGGACTGTGGGGCCCTCTAGTATGACCCTGTGCCTGCTTCATACATCATTATAGTTTGCTGTGCTCTTCACAACACTGTGCAGCAGCGGGGAGACCAGCTGGAGCAGGAACAGGAGGAGCGGCGAGGGGGCAAGGTAGACGCCCCGCCATATGAAGAGCCGGAGGGCGGGCGGCGATGGCAGGTGTCTGGTAGGGAAGGGCAGTGAGGGGTGCCTTGATTCCACCTGCTTCACCTAGCTGGTGCTGTGCAGTGAGGGGGCTGAAACCACCAGACATCCACCACACCCCAGGAGCAAGTGCAGCCGCTATTCCCCCTCCAAACCGACCTGGACCCTCAAACCACCACATCACCCTTCCCCTGCTACTGTCACCCCACCACCCTAAACCACAGGAACATCCGACCCTATCATATATACCCTATATATGTATAAGGGGACAGGCCATGCTAAGGTCTGTTGACCTTGGGTAGGGGCTTTCTGGTTTTGGGGTGAGCGCAGCCAGAAAATCCTGCCCTTAGGGTGTAGGCTAACTTCATAAAACACTTTGGAGTTTCTGACCTGGGTTTTAACAGTAGGACGATTCGTTCTCCACAGCGTGATGATGTCCCCAGACTCTGAGCACAATTTTAATGGTGATCTGTGTAGGGAAGCCTTCCCAACAGCTAAACCCCACTCGGAGGGGGATTGGAAGCAGAAGCGGCAATTCAGATGAAGCTTTTTACTTTCTTTTGTGGATCCAGTTAGGGCCTCTCAAGGAAGTTTGAACTCAAACACCTGCTCCCCTCACTTTCCTAGCAGCAGACCACACCCTTATTTGTGTGTGAGAGGTCATCCAAACATGGAACATGTTAATGAGGTTGAGGAGGCTGCACTTGGAATATAATGTTCAATTCTGGTCACCACTCTACCAGAAGGATGTGGAGGCTTTGGAGAGGGTACAGAAAGGATTGACCAAGATGTTGCCTGGTAGGAGGGCATTAGCTATGAGGAGGGGTTGGAGAAACTTGGTTTGTTCTCACTGGAACGACAGAGGTTGAGGGGCGACCTGATAGAAGTTTACAAGATTATGAAAGGCATGGGCAGAGTTGACGGTCAGAAGCTTTTTCCCAGGGTGGAAGAGTCAATTACTAGGCGGCACAGGTCCAAGGGGCAAGGTTTAAAGGAGATGTACGAGGCAGATTTTTTACACAGAGAGTTGCGAGTGCCTGGAACTCGTTGCTGGAGGAGGTAGTGGAAGCAGATACAGTAGTGACTTTTAAGAGGCGCCTTGACAAATACATGAATAAGATGGGAATAGAGAGGATATGGTTGCCGGAAGGGTAGGGGGTTTTAGCTCAGTCGGGCAGCATGGTTGGTGCAGGCTTGGAGGGCCGAAGGGCCTGTTCCTGTGCTGTAATTTTCTTTGTTCTCCTTCTATCAATGTGCCTGGGCTGACAATGGTTGAGAGTCTTAGTTGAAGGCTGGAGGATGATGACGACTCGTTGTTGTGCACAGTGTGATCCTGCTCCTGGTGCCACTCAAATGCACACTGCCAACCTGGCCCACGTAGCTGTAAAGGTTGGGGACACATGTTTTTTGGTCAATGTGGGGGCAGTTGGGGGGTACTTATACCAAGAGTCTGGTGGGTGGTGGGGAAGGTAGGGTAGGCACTCTGTAACATGTGGCTGAGTCTGCAAGGTTCAACAGACAGCACCTTCATGTCTGAGAATTGAGGACACTCAGCTCTGTGTGTTGGGGGATGGTTTGGGGGACAGGATCAGAGACACATTAGTCACAGCTGTGAGGTGCAATTAGAAGTTTATTGTGTTCTTAAATTATTGATAAATAAACCCTGACTATTAATGAGCTTCACACGTGCCCTCTTAGTGGACTACAGCTTTCTTACTTTGTGCGGTCTGCTGCTTCTTCTCAGTGCTACCCCAGGATGCACATCGGAGGTGGAGGTGTCCAGCTGTGATGCTTGTGATGTTCTTGGCAGATGTCTCCTGGATGGCCAGGACCTGGAGGGCTTGCAGATGGCACTGTTTCAGTGCCATCCTCTTTATCTCACTGGCCCTGAGATGCCCCACTGAGAGAAAGGAGAGAATTAGAAGGTCTTGGGATGTCCAGGATCTTCTGGTTGGAAGGCTGCGTCATGGGTTCCTTCCTCCTACCTTGGGGTTCCTAGAGGCTCTGGGGACACTCCAAGGCACACCCAAGTAGCTGGACTGGGCTCCAAAAGCTCCAGTGTCAAATGGCTCTGCCAGTCCTGGAGGCCTAGTTGCGTCTGCCCCATGATCTGTGGACCCTCAGCTCTAGCCCTCTGAGACTTGGTCAAGCTCCGGAGTCCCTCGCTACACCATTCTGTGAGCAAGCTGGGCTCTGCAGCTATGACAACAGATGAATGAACATCGCTCGACAATCACCAGGCAAGACTGTTCCCTTCCTGTTGGCGAACAATTCAGCGGTCACAGGCATTCGGCCTCTAATCTTTGGGTAAGCATTCTCCAAGGTGGCCTTCACGACATATGACAGTGCAGAGTCACTGAGCAGAGACTGATAGCCAAGTTCCGCACACATGAGGACGGTCTCAACCAGGACCTTGGGTTCATGTCACACTATCTGTAACCCCCATCACTTGCCTGAACTTGCAACATTTCACTTACTGTCCTGTCTGGAGACAATATACATCTCTTTAACCTATGTTTAATGCTATCTCCACTCACATTGTCTGCACCTTTAAGACTTGAATAGCAGATTAGCTGTAAAGACTCACGTTCTAATCAGTATTCTATAAACTGTGTGTGCCTTTATATGCCCTGTTTCTGTTCAGGACTTTCCACTTACCTGACAAAGGAACAGCTTTCTGAAATCTTGTGGAGTTTGCTATCAAATAAACCTGTTGGACTTTAACCTGGTGTTGTGAGACTTCTTATTGCCCTCTCCCCCATATAGATATCCCTGCCACCACCCCCCCCCCCTCCGCTTGCATCACAGCTGGACACCTCCACCTCTGATGTGCATCCTGGGGTAGCACCAAGAAGAAGCAATAGACCACACAAAGTAAGAAAGCTGTAGTTCACGTGTGAAGCTCACCAATAGTCAGGGTTTATTTATCAATAATTTAAGAACACAATATTCCTCAATGTTATATGTGGGGTATACCAACTCTCTGTATACAAAGCAGTTTGTGTGCTATTTCTTTATGTTGCCCTAATTTTTCAATGGCTTGCTCTGTGGTGGAGAAAGATAATACAGTATTAGTGAGGTGGGAAGTGTTGTATTATAATTATATAATTTATTTATTCTACCAAGACAAAGCATCAACCACTCAAAAAGGATTGAGTAAACATCTCGTACATTACTTAATTGAGATCAGGCGCATGGAAACAGTTATGCAGAGGTATAAAACTTGAAGGCACCAGAGGTGTGTGTGTGTGTGTGTGTGTGTGTGTGTGTGTGTGTGTGTGTGTGTGTGTGTGTGTGTGTGTGTGTGTGTGTGTGTGTGCGCGCTCTGTGCACTCTGCTCTGCTCAAAGCAAAAGTGAAACTAAAATTGAATTACATGATAAATTTCCCTTCTAGTGCTGTTATGTTGACATCCCTCAAAGGTTTATTGTAACATCCCCCTATCTTTGCAAGGATACTTTCCACCCTTCCAAAGATCTATAGCTATTAACCATGCATGTTCATTGTTAGCATTACAGAATCATATAGAACTGATGAATCTACGAGTCGCTAAAGTATAAAAAGTAATTTGCTGGAGGTTTCTTGAATTGCTCACAGTGATCTATGGGATTATCATTCTTGGATATTGCTTCTGGTTACTTCTGGGGTCTTGTCCAAGATATAGTAGGACTATAGGATGATTGAGGATCTGGAATAGTTCTGTTTGACTTTGTTATGCCTCATCATTGTAGAGGATCTTGGTCTGGACAAATCCATGTCACTTCAGCTTGCCATTTACCTTCTGTAGGATGTTAAATGCAAACTTATGTCCCAGTTGTAAACTTGGCATTCTTGGCCTCGCTCCTCACTTATCAATAATTGCACCCAAGCATGTCCTGTTACAGGGCAACAGTGAGGAGAGGGCAGCTGAACCTGTGTCTTCCTCTTTGGAACCTACCAGCAATGCAAAAAGGATATAAAAGATAGATCAAGCTTTTTTTTTAAAAAAACATGATCTTTAATCCTTGGGATCCTATTGGAGAACAACAACCTGGAGACCCCAAGACAAGCAGTCAGGCAAAAGCTGTATTCTCTTTTTTCCTTGTTTCCAGGCAGAGGGAAGAACTATACCAAGGACTGATGTATGCTAATGACTCAGCCACTAAATTCGGATGCATTTCAGCCACAACACATTTCAAATGTGCCGCATGTGTGCAACATCTAAGCAGAAGGGAGCCATTGAGATCAGATCATGCTGCATGATGAAAAATTGTTTAAAAACATATGTATTGCATTTATCAGCCGATCTTGTGAAAGGATCTTTCTTCTGTTAAGAAGACTGAACGTCTGTTTCTTTTTGTGTGGAAAATTTATGAATCTTAATATTATGCTGTTAAATGCTTTCTATTTATTTTGACTTCTTTCTTTGCTTATTGAAGTCATCAATATAATTACAATTCTATCTACTCCACAGAACCTTATTGTTTTTACATGCAATCGTGGGCCAAATGTTGTTACACCCATAGGCCAAGTAACTCATTAGTGCAAAAGACACCTTATTGCTTGTCATTAAACATACAGTACTTCATTGTCTTAATTTTGTTTATTTCTGAAATCTATTTTGCCATATTTTGTGTGAAAGCTTCAGTAATATTCCACAGCCTCTGATCTACAGTAATATTAGCAATTTATTACTCAACCTTATTAATTTAGCTTTGTAACTACCCAGCAAGCGTTCAGGGCAAGTTACAGAAGTCTTCCTTCTAACTTTTCCTCTGATCAGGTATCCAGTGAACGTCAGCTGAGATCAAAGCTAATTACGTGGACATAGAACATAGAACATAGAAAAACGACAGCACAAACAGGCCCTTTGGCCCACAAGTTGCGCAGATGATATACATACCTACTAGGCTTACCTATTACGCTCAATTCTATTAAGTCCCATGTACTCATGCAGAAGTCTCTTGAAAGACTCTATCGAATTTGCCTCCACCACCACTGATGGCAGCCGATTCCACTCACCCACCAACTTCTGAGTGAAAAACTTACCCCTGATATCTCCTCTGTACCTATTCCCCAGCACCTTAAACCTATGTCCTCTCATAGCAACCCTTCCAGCCCTTGGAAAAAGCCTCTGAAAATCCACCCGATCTATACCTCTCAACATCTTATACACTTCTATCAAGCCACCTCTCATTCCTCATCTCTCTAAGGAGAAAAGACCGAGCTCCCTCAACCTATCCTCATAATGCATGCCACCCAATCCAGGCAACATCCTTGTAAATCTCCTCTGCATCCTTTCAATAGCTTCCACATCCTTCCTGTAATAAGGCGACCAGAACTGAGCACAGTATTTCAACAGGGGCCTGACTAGGGTCTTACAAAGCTGCAACATTACTTCCTGGCTCCTAAACTCAATCCCTCGATTGATGAAGGCCAGTACACCATATGCCTTCTTAACCACATCCTCTACCTGCAAGGCTGATTTAAGAGTCCTGTGGACCCAGACCCCAAGGTCCTTCTGATCCTCTACACTGTTAAGAGACTTACCCTTGATATTATACTCCTTCATCCCATTTGACCTGCCAAAATGGACCACTACACATTTATCCCAGTTGAAGTCCATCTGTCACTTCTCCGCCCAGTCTTGCATCCTATCTATGTCACGCTGCAACCTCTGACATCCCTCCAAACTATCCACAACACCACCGACCTTTGTGTCGTCAGCAAACTTACCAACCCATCCTTCCACTTCCTCATCCAGGTCATTTATGAAAATTATAAACAGTAAGGGTCCCAGAACAGATAGGCTTATGTCCAAAGCATCCAGTGGCTCAACAGAAGTTTCAGTGTTCGGAAGCCAATTAATTGTGGTCGTAAACAACAACATCCAAAGCAGCAATTTATTTTTGTTAAGATATAATTTGATTCAGCGTTAAGTAGATTGAGAAAGCCTTATTTCATGTAAAAGCTTGTATCATTATGATAGGCCCCCTCAGGCTCTTCAAGGCACACTGCAGATGCTTTCAAAGGAGCAAAGGTGGGTATTAATGTGAACTGGTGATCAGTCAAGCCATATTGTAAATATATCTAGCAACCATAAAAAATTCAGGAAACCATTCTTCACAAAGGAGCTTGATAAATTAAGCTGAAACATTCTCCTGTGACTTTATGATGGAGAATTCTCCTGATAGAACTGCAATTTAAAAAAAAATTCTGCTTCAGAGAACATTCATAAATTGCTGTCTCCAGAACAGATGATGATGAAATACCACAGATAATTTTAAAACTCATTGATTTGACCAAAGGAGGCCGCTTAGCTTCATATTTAATTGAAGGAGTGTAAGACCTCAAGGCTTTCGCTCTGCTTCAATTCTTTCTCATTTTGCCTCAATGAAAAGAGAGTAAGCTTCACAGATTCTGAGTATTTGTGCACCTACAGTAACAGAAAGGTAAATCTCAAGGGCACATCATGTGCTGAGCAGGGCAGCACACATGGAACAAACAGTTTTCCATCTTACACTTGCCTCTGATTGTACTTTGACCTACTTGGAAATGTGTAGGCAATGAAATCTCAGTAAAATAACAGAAGCATGACGGCTGAGACCACAATGAAATTAACATCAAGTATCAAAAAATAATTTATTTCTGGCACAGGTTAATTAATATTTGCTATCTCCCATGTCATCTTGAAATGTTTTACAATGGATTAAATTGAGAGTATAAAATCAGAAATGACTTGTTTCCAAGGCTGTCTCCAGGGTTTGGTTTGAATAGTCTGCACTAATTGGCCACAAAGTTCAGCAATGCAGTGCCCAGTTTTGTTGTGCTATGAGTGCCAATTTTCCTCCAAAATGTTTACCGTGAAGCACACATGCATTTATGACGTGAACTGCGACAGATGCCATTTAGGTGAAGGCAGTAACAAATACAGAGAAAGTCTGAAGGAGGTATGCTGAGTAAGCATATCAGGAAGTCAATCAGCATGTTACACTGATAGGATGGCAATGCCATTGTGGAGATTCATGCTCCAGCTAATGCCTTCTCTTAATCTCACATAGCACTTCGGTAGTAGAAAGGGCTCTGCACCAACACTATTTAAATGAACCATATCCAACTTTTTAAAAATTAATTCTTCGCTAAGATATGGGCATTGTTGGCAAGGTCAACATTTGTCGTCCATCCCTAAGTGCCCTTGAGAAGGTGGTGGTAAGCCACCTTCTTGTACGTTCAATCTGGTGTAGGTATGCCCACAGTGCTGTTAGGAAGGGGGTTCCAAGATATTGACCCAGCAACAGTGAAGGAATGGTGATATAATTCCAAGTCAGGATGGTGAGTGACTTGGAACTTGGTTTTAGTAGTGGTACTTCATGCACCATTCTGAATGGTAGAGGTCAGTTATTTGGAAGGTGTTGTATAAGGCGACTTAGTGAATTGCTGCAATGTATTTTCATGTGTAGGACATAGCTGCTGCCGCTGTGGATCAGTGGTGGAGGGAATGATTGTTGAAGGTGGGCTGCTTTGTCCTCAATGGTTTTGAACCTTTTGAGTGTTGTTGGAGCTGCACTCATCGAGTGGAGAGTATTGCATCACACTCCTGACTTGTGTCCTATAGCTGCTGAACAGAATTTTGGGAGGCATGAGGTGAGTTACCTGCCTCAGAATTCCCAGTCTCTTACCTGCTCATGTAGCCACTGTATTTAGATGGTTGTTTCAGTTTAATTTCTGATCAATGATAACCCTCCCAATATGATGGTAGCAGGAGATAATGCCGTTGCACATCCAGAGTAGATTGAATTCCCCTTGTTGGAGATGATCATTGCAAAGTTCTTGAGAAGAAATAGTAAGATTCAATAAGGAGCAGAACTGCTGAGTTCTGTTAAGAAGTCTCACAACACCAGGTTAAAGTCCAACAGGTTTATTTGGTAGTTATTTTGTAGCTATTTTATAATAACCTGTTGGATTTTAACCTGGTGTTGTGAGACTTCTTGCTGTGTTTACCCCAGTCCAACACTGGCATCTTCACATCATGAGTTCTGTTAAAACAGATTCCTTTCTTCTTCTTTGAGACTCTGTCTGCTGGCACATGGTCGCCTTAAATGGACAGAATGCACAATGCAATTTTTAGCACAATATCCTTCCGTTTCTTTGCAGATAAAGGCAGAGTCTGTTTCTTTGATTTGTTTCCAAAAGCGCAAACAATAAACTTAAACATATTGTGAACATTCAACCTCACAAGTAACATTATTACATATTAATTTATTTTCTACTTGTTTAACAATGCATTCAGTCAGGTACAAATGAATAATTTGTTCACCAACTGAAAATACTTCACTTTGTAACATAATCATCTAAGTATTGCGGACTTTTTCTCTGACGAGTAAGATATTGTCTGACATTAAATATGGTCTTATTTAAGTTACGTTCTTTATCTGAGATTTTGATGTTGGAATCAAACGCAATGCTTGTGAATGGTGTTTCCAGTGCTTGGTAGAATGAAATGTTTTGTGCGATGATTTGTGAGCCGTGCTAACCGTGCCCATTGATCCATTTGTGTTGGCTATAGCAAATGGTTGGATGTCATAAGGGGTTGTTTGCTTTCCAACACGACTATCAAGTTTCACAATCACTTTATCCCCTGGAATTAGCAGTGTAGCTCTGAATTTCATGTTTTGATCTGCATTTCCTTCCATATAATCCTTCTGTCCTCACTCACGCACATGTTGATTCTGAGCTCCATGGGGTAGCTGAGGAAGATGTGCGTATATAGAATGTACAAAGATAAGTGTATCAGGAGGCTTTCCAGTAGTCAAGCGAGGAAGTGCTCTATGATTGCAAAGCAAACAAAATAACTCTTGCTTCTGCAACTCACTCTCAGCTCTACGTATCACTTTTTTCAAGGTACGCATAAATCTCATGATGACACCATTAGTTCTTAGCCAACAGGATATGATTTTCCAATGACTGAAGGCCAGGTAGTTTTTCAATTTATTGAATTTGTTGTTGAGTGGATGCCCATTATCCTTCTCAACATCTGAGGGACTGCAAAACAAAGTGAAATCTGGTCAAGCTTTGGGATGTTTGCTTTCGTTAAAACTATTTCCACCCTGGGAATCTGCTGCAATTGTCAGCAACAGGCTGGTCCTCCCCAGTCTACAAATGATAGTTGATCTGGCTTCCTGCAAAATGAGGAAGGCTGCTAAGGCTCTATATTTAAGAACACTGAATATCTTTCGTTCCTTCTTGCCAAAGAGGACCAGGTGGATCGAGTGACTACAATCCTTTGCAACACTTACAGGCTTCTCCAAGGTACAGTGTTTCACTGTCTGCATTCATGGTGCTCTGTGGACACCACACATCATTCTGAGAAATACACTTCCATCTAGATTCACTGTCAACATTCAGGGTGTGCATCCATCAACAGTGCATCAGAGGCTGGGTGTCTAGCATCCAGGCAGCAGTCATGACGCCTTCATGCTATCATGCCAAAACAGAGAGTAGTTATGGGGTGAGAAGTTTTATAACCCCTGTCGAGATCTTCCAAAAAAACTTTAATTTTCACTGACTTATTGAAAGATTCTCAAAGGTTTTAAGACCTTTACTATAGCAAATAAACTAAAAGCAACATCGCCTAAACATTATTCAAACAGCAACTTACACTCTCACCTACGAAACTAAATTAGAAGGTATCATTGACAGTGAAGGAGATTATCAAAAATTACAGGAGGATCAGTTAGGGAAATGGGCCAAGGATTGGCAAATGGATTTCAATACAGATAAGTGTGAGGTGTTGTATTTTGGAAAGTCAAACCAGGGTACGATTTACACAGCGAATGGCAGGCCCTGGGGAGTGTTGAGGGACAGAGTGATATAGGAGTACAATTACATAGTTTATTGAAAGCAGAGTTACAGGTAGACAGATGGTAAAGAAGGCATTTAGCACACTCGCCTTCATCAGTCAGGGCATTGTGTATAGGAGTTGGGACATTATGGGCTGGGTTTTACGGCCTCACTTGTCTCAAAACCATAACATTCCACACGAGGTCAATGGACCTTCCCATGTTCCACCTCTTGCCCTCTCCAATTCCTGTGGAGGACAGGGCAGTGAAATTCTGGGCAATGTTACAGTTGTATAAGCCATTGGTGAGGTCGCACTTGGAGTATTGTGTACAGTTTTGGTCACCCTGTTACAGGAAAGACATTGATAAACTGGAAAGAGTACAGAGAAGATTTATGAGATGGTAAACCTGCCAGCCTCCACTCCTCATGAACTCAATGTCTTTAATCTGAGCATGAGCTCTCAACCATCATCGTACATGGTGAACAATAGACTCCATATTTTCTTCTGCTATCTTCACTCAGCTGGCTGCAGACTGACTTGCGTTTGAGTTTCAGGTGTATCCTAGCAACCGCACAACGCAATACAACTGTCTTTTCCTCTCTCAAAGCTCATTTCCTTGGCAAAGTGTATCATATGGTCGCTACAACCAGGTAAAATGTTAATTAGCTAATGTCTAGACTCCCAACTCTGTTCTATCTTATAATTAAATAGATAGCTCAAAGTATTATCATTCATAAAGTCTAACACCTTCCTATGAGACTTGGAAACGAACAACCTACCCACAGACAGCACAGCTGCTGTCTCCATTGTCTACATTGTTTTCTTCCCATAAAATCAACCAAAGGCTCTTAGTTGCCATAGTAACCAGGTCACCCAGGCTTTTGCCAGAGTATGTCACATAACCCCTTTATTCCTCCAGTTTACTTGGGATTAATGTGACTGTCCCAAAATAAAATAATCTTACACACGTTGCATTTGTAGCACAGGGCAATTTTTTGACCACATGGCTCATGACACTGGTACATAATCTTTTCGCACAGCAGCATGCATACAATGAAAATCATTCTGCCGCACAATATGTGATCAGAGATCACTGGCATGCATAAGTAATGCTTCAGGAGCTTGCTATTCTGGAGGAGCATTGCTGTACTCAACAGATCTGGAGTCGAGATTTATATTGGTCTATTGCATTCTGTACAACCTTGCCCTGTACAACCCTTGTCACTAGCTATATGGTGGATAACTGAGAAGGAGTTGGTTGTGCAGATCAACATAGCCTCCTTCAGGTAGGACTGTCAGTGATTGACTCATCCAATTGTTTTACCAATGAATGCAACCACAAGTTGCCAACAATCTCACACCATACCTTTCCTGTGTTATTGACCGTCACAGCTGTATATTGGTGGTAAGTGCCATGCCCTCATGATAGCAGGCTGTGCAGCATGCAGCAGACCATGACAAATGCTGGTATATATTCTATCAAGTACTGTAATGCCCTTCTAAATTGGTGCAGGGAGCAAAACTATTGTTTGAATATGTGCCCTCTTGGCCTTAATGCTGAAATAAAAGCCACTACAAACTAACATTTCAAACCAAATTTATGCAAAAACTCATGCCATACTGAATAAGAAAGTCAACTCCTCCCCCTTGTTCACAGAGCCATGCGTGTCCTTACATTTGTCCCAGTGCTCCTAAGCAGTGCTCTCCCAGAGACTGCAACATTGTTGGTGGAAGGCTATTTGATGTCTTTCAGTAGTGGAGATTGCATATCACATTGGGGAGCAGTCTTGAGCAGCATTGGGCCTTGAAGGCATGGCTTCACACTGCACCATCTTGGCATCAGGAACAGTAATCTGAGGTGTTTGGCTGACAGGAGAGGCAATGGTGGGAGATGGAGTGGCAGAAGTGGGAGCAAGATGTTGTCATTCTGATAGGGGATGGCAGGTTTTGGAATCACTGCCACTTCCGGATGAGATGTTGGGCGGAATTTTACCAGCACATCTGCCTGAGGTTCGTACAATTCTGCCTGAGGCCAATGGAGAATGCCGTCCTCCGAGTCTTGCCCAGCCCCGGAATCAGGGCGGGCCTGCCAGTAAAATTCCGGCCAGCATCTCAGAAATCCTTGTAACAGATTGATGGTTTGTTGGGGCATGCTGCAAATCCTTTTGAATACTGCTTATCCACAATTAAGATGTGAGCAGTGTGACCCTGCATCACAGCCAGCTGAGTCTGGAGAATTTGTTCAGACCTATAGCACATTAGATGATTTTTGCTGGTGCTGCAATGGAAGCTGAGACATTGGCCATCAGAGGACACATCATGCATGTGTTCTCACAAAGTCATCCACCACTTCTACACTGGAAAGGATGGGTTTCAAACTCTGTACAATGTCCTACATCGAGTTGGAGCCAGACTCCTCAATGTTCTTTGACATTGATGCATGGCAGGCCTGTATTTCAGTGTAAATATTCATTAGTGTTCTTCTGTGGGCTGCTCTGACAAAGGCACCATCCGTGTCCTTCTTCACAAAACATATGAATGGTCATGCATTGAGCTGTGTCCCTGCCAAGGCCACAGTCACAGCCTACTCATGCAGTGATTTATATTGCACAAATCCCATCCCCAAAACTATCCCCTGCACTGCTAGTATCTGAGCTACTGGCTGACAAGATATGCATGTAAGGCTTGCAGTAATTGTTAATTGTCTTTGGGTTAAAGTGAAGCTGTAAATAATATGTATCAGTCTCGACTGATGGAAGTATGTGAATGATGGAGGTGGTGTGATACATTGAACAGTGTGTGAGCTAATTGTGTAGTTGGTAGGATTTGTCATTTTTAACTGTGACCATTCAATGAAGATCATTGACATTTTAGGCACTGCATTCAAGCACTTAAAGTTAGACCTTGGAATTGACTACCTCAGCTATCTGCTCCATTGCCTCCACACAATTTGTCCAGAGGATTTACTGGCCTTTGTGGATTGAGGACCTCTCTCTTCCTGTCCATTTCTTCCACTAATGCACCCAGAAGAATGTCAAGAACCTTGTTTCTATCATGTAGCACCATATCTCAGAGTTTTTCCTGCTCATGTTCTCTTTCGCAACTAGTTACAGCAGTTGCTTCAGCCTCAGTGAGTCTCCCTTTAAGAGGTGCAGCCTGGCTTTAAATAGTGCTGATCAGTTTATAAGTAGTGCTAGCCTCGCATAAACTTGGAGCCCACTGCTGAGTTGTGCAGTCACTCAGCAGCCTGTTTAGCACTGGCTGCATGCAGCTATCATGTAAAACAGCAGGCAGCACAAGATCTGCACGCTGTCTGCATGGGAAGCAACATGCACAGGTTAATTACGCATTGTGATATTGCGACAGCTCTCAGGCCATGTCTGATTTAGCATCCTATGAACCTATTTTAAGAAAAATTCCTTGCTCGCTGGTAGAATGACAAATAAAACCAATTAATGTAGTTGGTGCCTCAGGTTAAAAGTTAACCAGTCAATTTATATCTTATCAATTTAGACTATGAGCATTGATGTAACAATTGATATTATTATTGGAAATCTATAAAATGACTGGTTGTTTTTATCTTATTTTAAAAATATGCTTTTAGTTTCTTAGTATATTTGAGGAATGAAAGTATAGTTTTCAGCTGAGGTTTTGGAGACAATCTTCATTGCATACATTGTATTATGTTGGACATATCTGCAATATTTTAAGTTAAGTGAAATTAAGTTTATTTATTAGTCACAACATGGCTTGCAATGACACTGCAATGAAGTTACTGTGAAAGTCCCTGAGTAACCACACTCCGGTGCCTGTTCGAGTACACTGAGGGACAATTTAGCATGGTCAATCCACTTAACCAGCTCGGTTTTCAGTCTGTGGGAGGAAACCCATGCAGACACAGTGAAAACATGCAGACTCCACACAGACAGTGATACAAGCCAATAATTGAACCCGGGTGCTGAGCACTGTGAGACAGCAGTGCTAACCAAAAATATATTTTCTAAGTGTTTTAAGTTGATCTTACCTAATAGCTTGGGATGTTACCTAGTGATCATCTGAGCCATACAGACCAAAAATGGCCTTTAGTTCAATCCCAAACAATGCTGGTATGAGTTGGGGTGGTAGTCTCAAACTATAATGAATTCTGATATCACTAGATTAGGGAGGAGTTTTCAGTTTCTGATCATTGTGCAGCCAGCCTTCCTCCCAAAATCTTCAGGACAGATATAACTCAACAATGATGCATATTCCAGTTGAATAACTGGAATCTCACTGACATGTTTCAGAAATGTATAAAAGCATACTGAATGAGATATGAGAGGATATTTGGCACTTGTGGAAATATGTCTTAGTAAAGAGTCAATACCTTCAGGGGAGAAAAGAAAATTGGCAGGTAGAGACAAGTTGTGTTTCAGGTCACACAAGGAAAATAATTATTTTTTCAATTGTTATATGGATAAAAGAATATGCTTTGCCGGATTTCAGTCTTTTCTTTTTGTTACTGTGTATGGATTAAATAAATCCATTATGATCCCCTTAATCAAAGTTACTAATTCCACTGATTCCTCATGTTGTATAATGTTTTACACAGTATTACCATGTTAACAAAAATAGGCTTTGCAATTCCTCTCATCCTATCCCTGCCATCAGGAGACTCACAGGGCAAGACTTCTGGCTGCCAGGTTGCTGCCCCTAATCCTGGCGTAAATTCTGGGGTGGAATCATTTGCAAAGGGGTGACACATGTAAGAGATCAGAAAATGGTCATCTGTTGCTGACTTTACTTCTGCCAAACTGTGATCCTGGTACTCAAACAGACTTAGGGGGCAATCTTACCAAAAAAAAATTCTGTGTGCCAAACGAGCGTGAAAACAGCAGAAAATCACACTTCAGTTTGGGCAATATAAAAATAGAATCTTACCTCACTCCATCAAAAAAATGAAGCCAAACCTGTCTCTCATCAGCGAGGGAAGGGGTGTGGCTTATCTCACCAAAAGTTGTCAGATAGCAGCGGAGGACACTATTGTGAACACAGAGATCTGGCAGTCACCACCTCCCCCAGCCATAGCTAGCCTTCGCAGCCGAACTTGCCTGCGCCCATGGGGCTCTGTGGCAAATCCCTGCCCCACCCAGATCTATCCTCCAACTGGCCCATTTACCTCCCCACACAGGCTGATAGATCCCCTCCAACCCCCCCTCTCTGCCCCACTCTGCCATCACAGGGTTCCGTGGCCAAAATCTCCCTGCCCTGCCACATCCAGACTGGCCAATTGGCCAATCGTCAATTGCAGAGGTGCAGTGGTCACCCAACCCACCCCCCACCCCTCCATCACCACCCCCTCCCCCGCCACCCTCCCCACCATCACTGTTACAGAGTGGCATTGGCTTCCCTGATTACCCCACCATCACTGTTACAAATTGACACAGTGGCATTGATTCCCCTGACCAGCCCAATTGCTGTGGCAGAGTGGCAGCGGTTTCCCCCCCCGCCACCCCCACCCCCTGATTTGGCTTGCCACTGTTTGGCCAGGCCCCCAGTTGGCCCCACCCCTCAGGCCCTATCCTTCAGGCCCCAATCCCTTGGCACTGTCTGGTGCCTGATGGCAGTGCCAGGGTGCCAGGCTGGCACTGCCCAAGAAGCATTCTCCTCTGCCTCCAGTCCCATTTAGGGGGAAACCACATGTGATCCTCACAGGAGCGAACATTCACTGACGAGGCCCTTGAGGCAACTGAGCCCGGATGATTGCATCCTGGGCTGACCTGCAATATTTAAATCTGTATTCAGATATCTGGTGCCAGTAAGATCGAAGAGTTGAGAAATCAGGTGCAGATCTGATTAGTCGGCTCTCTCCTGAACTTATCAACCAGAGGGTAAAAAATCAAGATCGCGGCCTCAGTATTGAGGGTAAGGAAATTAGTAGTGGTGGGACTTATGAGGGTGATATTATCCCAACCCTTCTGATGATGTACATTTGGATGAAATATGTATATGAATAAAAGCTGGAGAAGGACAAAACTGGATCACACTCTTTGTCCCAGTCTTTGTGTCCAACGCAGGCCAGGAGTTTAGATCCAATATATTTTACATGTTATGAACTGCAGCATAATTTCAGCACTAAAATGCTTTAGTTAAGCTTTCATATCCTAATTTACATTGTCCCTTTGAAATTCCCCACAGTATAGTGAGCTTTCTGCTGACATATTACATTTCCCTATATTCTCAGTGTTGTCCACACCTGCATTTTGAATTAGAGACTGGGCGTTCAAAGTAATTAAATAATATATTACCCCAGGGATGTGCACACAGTCCATTGTATAATTTATTGAAAATCTTTCACAAGCAACTTTAAAAGGCTAGATTCTATGGTAATAAAAGATCCTTACTAAGTAAACCAAGTCCCCTATGGCTTTTCTTTTCTCCCTCTCTCTAGGTGAGTCTCCGTGTAAAGAATACATGAAATTGCTGAATTTTATAGTCATTCTGAGAAAGTCCTGGTCATTGAAAGATAGGAAATATGTTACTTGTGCCTCATTTCCTTTATCTATTCATATCTATTTATCTATTCCAGCCATTGAGATGTTGAGATATGGCTGCACATGCAGCTTCTTGCTTGTTATACCTGGATTTAACATTATTGAAATGTCTTTTCTTCCAGCTTTCTTTCCTCCCCTCCACCTCTCCTGAATGCATTGACTCATTGCTATATAAAAACTCCATGGGTATAAATGATACTTTGCTGCTTCCCACTAGTAGCTATGGGCAAATCTTAACATGATCAGCAGTTTTTCAATCAGGGGATGTTACAATTAAATCTGTTCCTATCCTTAGCTGACATCCTCACCCATACTTTCAGCAATAATTGCTGAACAGAGATCAGAAATCAAAACCCTGTGGTTTTCCCTTCCCTAACTTTTCATACATTACAATCCCTACAGGGCAGAAAGAGACCAGTCGGCCCATCGAGTCTGCACCAACAACAACCCTGCCGAGGCCTCATCTCTGCAACTCCACCTATTTACCGCAGTAATCCCCCCTGACATTAAGGGGTTATTTAGCATGGTAAATCAACATAACCTGCATACTTTTGAACTGTGGGAGGAAACCAGAGCACCCAGAGGAAACCCATGGAGACACGGGAGAACGTGCAAACTCCACACAGACAGTGATGCAAGCTGGGAATCAAACCCAGGTTCCTGACACTGTGAGGCAGCAGTGCTAATCACTGTGCCACAGTGCTGCAAATAGAGACATAAAAGGGGGTACTGACTTAACAAATCTCAGGTAACTGTAAATATGTAAAAAAAAACATGAAAATCTTTTAAATTTTATTTCAGACATTACATGAAAGCAGATAGAAATGTCAAATCAAACATTAAAGGGTATAGAGGGGGTTGGAATGGAGGTGCATTAATCTGTTGCTAAAATGCCTTGGACTATTTAGCTGCCAAAAAGCTACCTGGGCTCTGGTGTATTTCCCATTTCTATGTTTGCTAAATGTAAACTTACCGATCTCACACCGGACTGGTAAACTAAATGTATGTTCGGTTTATTTGAATATTGGATTGCTTGGCAGACAGATTTACTGTAAAGATTCAATAGTTATTGTTAACATGAAAGTGCAGCAGCAACTCCTTCACATCACATACTGCTAGCTAAAATAAAAACTTCTCTGAACAATGCCTGTTGGTCACATGATTTACATGTCACTAGCCAGCTCAACCCAAGAATGCATGTTATTCTGGGTCTCCTCCAATCAACTTCCTTGACTTGCAGTCCTGAGTAACATCCTACCCTGTAATGACTTTAATCAGGTAATTGAGGTGGACCTGTTAAAATATGAACTCCCTGGTTAAGGGCCAAATTGGTGGGCCAATCAGGGAGCCTCTTGCTTTGTACTTAACCAGGAGTGTCAGTTCCTCTGGGACTCCTAGGGTCAACTGAAAGCACTCTGTATGCTGTTGTCAGACTTACAAATAAAGGGATTTCGGTGAAAGGACTTTTGCCTCTGAGGGTTTATTACACACACCCTCACATAAAGAGCAGGATTGCAACAAGAAAGCTCCTGGAAAAGGTTTACATCAACCCAAGCATGTCGCTACACATGTACTTTACCAACCCATCTACTGCTCACCTCTTTTCTTGCCAGCCTGTCCAGCTATGACCACTGTGTCAAGGAATAACATCAGAGGCCCTAGGGCAACAGGAATGGAACCAACATGCCACCATTTAAAACCACCTTTTCTTCACTGATCCCACAGCCCACCCAACTAGTTTCAGCCTGCCATGTCAACGCTGGACAGGGTTTTTGTACAGCAAAGTGGCTCAAGCAAAGCCTGACAGGGAACCCAGACTGAAACTCTGGTACACTCTAATCAATGACTCACATTATTGAAGTCTTCCCCTGACAAAATTCAGCAGAGGATTCAGAGAGTTCCACACAGCCACTGCGGGAGCTATTGCTGAGGTTAGTGATTCCTGCACACACTAAAAATAACGATTTACATCCTGGCTACTTACTTATTATCATATTCTCTCTTAAATTGATTTCAATAAGTCTACCATTGCTGACTGTTACCTCCTCCTCTCGACAGGGGGTTCCTCATTGACATATGCAAATTGGTATCCAATGACTTCAATTAAACCCTGATCTCATTTAAACTGAGGCCTGAGCAGGGAAACTGCCGCAGCTTCCCAGACAGCCTGGAGCAGGTCTACAGAAAACTGGGATATGGAGTGGCCAAGAAAGATTACATCTTACTGACCTTGGTGGAATAATACAGAGGAAGCAAGTTCTCTTCAGGTTCGTAAGGTAAGATTAGGCCTGGTCCTAACTCCACTTTCCATTCTCTCCTGCAGAATCATCTTCCTTGCACCCACCTGTATATGCTGGTGGACTACCATGGCTGCCAGATAATCATGCAGTTGACAGATGGTCCCCCACCTACATGCCTGGGAATGCCATGAAGTGAAATGGCAGCCTGGTTACAAAGCCAGTGGTTAGAAATTGCCAAGGCCTCAGGCCAGCTAGATCAGAAACTGCTGGAGTTAAAATGACACCAAAGAATCTAAGATGCACAGGATGAAGAGAAGTGGAACTGATACAGTGGACTTCACAACAACAAAGGATGTCCTAAACCCTTTTACAGCCAATTGAGTATTTCTGTAATGTGACTATTTTTGTAAATAGTAAGACAGGAAGTGCAACTGTCAATGTGTTCACAAAACTGTCCCATAAACAACAATGTTGTTTGAGGGATAAAGGTTGACCAGCATTCCAGGGAAAACTAAAGGCAAAATACTGCAGATGCTGGCAGAAAACTTTCCAGCTCTTTTTCAAATGATGCCATGGGATCTTTTATATCAGCAAGAGAGAACAGACAGAACTTTGATTTAATGGAAAACACAAAAAACATCAGCAACACTAACTTTAACTTTTCCAATACGACACTGAGTTATCAACATAGTTTAGGCCTTAAGGCTTTGGAATGAGACTTGAACTCAAAACCTTCTGATTCATGGGCAAAGCAGTGACCCCTAAGCCAAGTCTAACACTTAATTAAGTTCTCGGACTTTCACAAAGCAGCTATGCAAACAAAGTGAAGCAAGAAGTGGCATTCAGGTCAATGGTGTACCATCTTGCCAAATTTTAGAGAAGCTATGATTGAAAGCAGAGACTGAAAGTTGAATTTCTCAACATTTATGTCTGTTTTTAGCTTCTCTGTTATTCAGAAATCAGTAATGCAAAGGTATCCTGAAAAAACTTCAGCCAGCTAAACTTTCAATTTCCAAATAAATGGTGGCCGGTTTCTGGATGACGCAAGTCTTGGAGTATTTTACTCAAAGCTATACTTACCCATGACACTTAGCTTGAGTCTCTGTTGAGTAAGAACTAGAAAATATGTGTGGAATTTAATGCTCGCTGAGGGACAAGGAAAAGAAATGGGCAACAAGGAAAATTTTGAGTTCACAATGTCAGGGCAGATGCAGAAAATAACCTCAGCGATGAGTTAGAAGTATTCAAAGGCATTATCCCTGCTGTCCAAGAGGGACGTAAAAGAGGTGTGCAAGATTGTGACAGGTTTAGATAAGGTTGACAAGAAAAATTTCTTCCCCGATAGGTGAGTATACAAGGACAAGGGGACGCAGATTTAGGATTTTGAGGACATAGATTTCGGAGAAGAATATTTTTATGTTGCTATGTAATGACCTGGAACTTGCTCCACTGAGGGTGGTGGACATGGAAACAATGATTTCAAAAGGGAATTGGAAGGGTATTTAAAGGAAATAGATTTGCACAGCTACAGGGACAAAGTGGAGGAATAGGCTTTACTGGATTTCTCTAATGGGGGCCAACGTGCACTTAATGGATTGAGTGCCCTCCTACTGAGCCATTCATGACATTATAGAGTGAAATTTTATAGTCCTATGTTGGCAGATTTGGAAGCCTGTCTACAACCTACTTGCCTACACTATTTTCCCCCCATTTAAAGACAGGGAGGGTGAGGGTTTCAAGTGGTCTCCTTACGTTGGGCCTATTGAATTTCTTAAATGGCAGACTGATGACCACTTAAGTGCCCCTTCCTATCCTTACTACTATTTTGCATATAGCATATGGAGAGGACCACACTGCACAGGCTGATGTTGGGCAGGATGCGGGGACCATGTTTGAGGGTCCAAATGCTCATCCCAGGCACCCATCCCACTAGGTCATAACCTTGCTTTAAGCCTTTCTCTGGCCTTTCAAATATGGACCCCCACCCCCATATCTTGCTGGGGCCTGCCAGCCAGGCCCTGGCAATAGTCCAGACATAACTGAAGTCCAGGTTCCTTTACCTCCTCTTCTCCAGGGACTACCTATAGTCCCAGCAATGCCCAATGCTCGAATCTGGCATGGCTGAGCAGTGGATTGGCCAAGAACTCTATAACTTCCCAGACAGGGGTGGAATTCTCGCTTGTAGAATATATTTTCATGTATGTATTGCCATGATCAGTAAATGTGACATGTCGGTAGCGCAGGAGTTCTTACCAGTGTGGCTACAGACATGGTATGTTAAATTTTAAGTCGTTTAATTTAGCATTGTACTGCACAGGTACAGTTTTGCAATTTTTTGACGCAAAATGTCAAGAACCTGACTCCAGATTATACATGAATTCTTATGGTGAATCATTTAAGTTATAGTCCTTTGCCATTGTTCCTATGCAACCAGACAACTTACCATCGCTCTTAGCCACACTGAGCGTTAAATGGCTGCAACTGAACTTATATAATCAGGGTTGCACTTTCCATCAGCTTTTCAGGTGGTGGGGTGGGAAATTGCAGATTCTGCCATATATCATCGGACATGTTTACACACTAATTCTACCTCACTTTCAACTTGTGATCTTGTTATAAATGTTAACTTTTAATGAATAGCCTCTTACTAAACAACAAACATGATTCATTACTGACAGTTCTCTCTAAAAATGTCTTGGTCATTGTGTACCTTGCCCAGCCATGGTCAAACCGAACATTACTTCCTCTCCTGTTTCTCACTCTTCAAGTTCAAATGCCAAATTGACAATTCATCACCATATGATGTGATAGTGTTTCCTGTTCGGAATAAGCTATCAAATAATTAATTATGTTGCATACAAATCTCAGAGGGGAACTGGTTGTTTATGGAACATAAGCCACTTGTGTTAAGGTCATTGCAAATCATAAGCTCCCTCAGTTATCATTTATTCAGTTAAAATCATTAATTATTGTCCATTAATTTTATTTTAAAAAGCTTCATTAACTTACTTCAAAAAGGTTCACCTGAGCTTGCTCAATGCTAATAAGAGCTTGTTCTTACTTTTTAAAATTATTTCATGGGATATGTGTGTCATTGGAAAATCAGCTTGTGTTGTCCATCCCTAATTGCCCTTGAATTGAGTGACATTATGGGCATTTCAAAGGGCAAATAAGAGTCAACCACATGGCTGTGGATCTGAAGTTTCATATAGACTAGACTGGGTAAGGATGACAGATTTCCTTCACTAAAGGACATTTGAAATAACTCCCACGAAGCCAGTGTCTGTTCAACAAAACAATAGTTGGCCCTGCGCAGTACAGAGGTATCCACCCTGACTGCCGGTAACCAGGACATTTCACATTATGGACTTCAGCAGAGCTGCCAAATTGGACAGCATTAACTGCCTCAATCAGGGAGGTCATACTCTAACAGGTCCATCTCGTGGACCTCATTAAAGTCCCTCCTCCTCTTAGTCCAAGGAACCTTGCGAGTCCTTTGCCTTGTGAGCCTCTTGCAGTATTCCAATGTTGAATCTGGTTCCTCCAGCTCTGTGTTGGAAGTCAATGGGTTGTAGTGAACCAGAGCTTGTCTCTTTTATCACGAACTTCGAGGCACAGGTTCGCTCTCTCCATTGGGCAGCAAGGGGGTTGATGCGACTAAATCTGGTCGATGCGATTAAGTCCTGTGCTTGAGTTGACCATGCGTTGTAACTACATGAGGCCATTCTCACAATTTTGTAAAAACACTCTATTACCTGCCTTTTGGTGTCTCTCTGATCAACTCAAGGACAGGACTGGTTTCTTACAAATCCCGCATGGGAGATACCGTCCTACAAAAACACCACATAAAAGCTGTAAAGGCTGAGACTGTGCCAGAACAACATAACCTAGCATGTTCGGGGCCTTTGAAGAAATTCTGGGACCTGTTGGCTCCCACCCTCTGTCTCCGGCTTGGTATTGTTGTGAGCTTTGCACTGTTCTTCTTAATACCTTCTCACCCTCTCCCCCAGGTTCGGGAAGATCAGGCTCAACCTGGTGCGGAGTTGTCTGCCCATGAGCAATTCGATGGTGGCTATTCCGGTCATTGCATGGGCGGGGGAGGGGGTTCGTTCCATAATGAAAGAGGAATCTGGGCTACTTGGTGTCCAAGATAGCTTCAGGCTATTTCTTTAAACTTGCTTTTAATGTTTGGATCACTCTTTCCGCTAGACTATTAGAATATGGGTGATATGGTGCCGTCCTAATGTGTCAAATTCTGCTTGATTTCAAAATAAGTGAATTCCTGGCTGGTAATTAACAGTCCATTTTCAGAACCAGCATCTCTGGGATCCCATCTGTTGTGAAAGAGGTGCAAAGTTTCCCCACTGTTGTTCTTGTGTTTGAAGAATTTACTCTGTATATGTCCATCCATTTTCAGTGGGCATCTACATCACATGGAACATTAAACCCATGACTGGACCAGCATAGTCAACCATAGTGTAGCCGAAACCATAGTTTTCCTGCCATTCTCAAGGGGAGCTGCTGTTGGAAGCTCCATTAGAGTTGTAGAGTCGTAGAGTTTTACAGCATGGAAACAGGCCTTTCGGCCCATCTTGTCCATGCCACCTAGATTTTACCAATAAGTTAGTCCCAATTGCTTATTGACATTGACAGCACTGAGTAATGAGCGCAGCAATGTACATATCCAGACTTATTATAGTTGGTACTTGTCACACTGGTACTTCTCAATACAGAGTATACACCCTGAGTGCTATTAACCTGGCCACTCTACATTGTATACCTCTGCAGGGCTTCTGGATTGGCCAGCATTAACTGCCTCAATCAGGGAGCTCATACTCTAACAGGTCCACCTTGTGGACCTTGTTAAAGTCATTACCCGCTATTCTTCAATCCTGGCCCACTCTAATGTGTTCTGGCATGATGCGGCAGGAAAATCATAGCCCAAATGTCAACCTGCAGCCAAGGCTAAACCAAAAGGCAAGAGTCAGATTACACTAATCAGGTCCCATCCTGTCTTTAATAATTTGCAGTTTAATATCTATCAAAGCTTTCCTAAGGTACTTCACCAAACTGTCTGCTGTTACCTAAATAATCAAAGTCTCCAATGAACACAATTAAAATTAAATTAAAATAATACTAAGAATTTACAAATGGACTGCTAAACTTCTAAAGGGAAGGAAAGGGTGCCAGAACATACCCATCCTCAACAATGGTAGAATATTTTCATTCATTCATGGGATGTTTACATCGATGGCTAGGCCACTATTTATTGTCCATTCCTAATTGCCCTTGAGAACGTAATGATGAGCTGCATTCTTGAATTGTTGCAGTCCATGTAGTATAGATAAAGAGACAGCAGATGCAGTGGTCATCAGCAGTGCCCTTAAGCAAACGATTCCTCAAAATCAAATTGAATTGTTATAGCTGGACTACCACACTTCTCTGTACTTTATGAAGTGACATTTCCATCTATCTGCATGATGATCACTGTGGCTTATAAATTATTTTCTTCTATGCAAAACAAAAATACGTAGTGAAATGTTGCCTATTCCCAGATAATGTTTTGTCCCTGCTAATTTTTCCCTATCACTATCCGTATATATATAAGTGATGATGGTTGTGTATTACTCACTTGCCTCAATATGTTACATAACTGAACAATTATGGAATCATTTCTGGTTGTATAAAATATTTCCTTGGCTGATTTTGATTTCTCCTTGCATTATTTTGATCTTTATATTCAGTACTGCAGCTTTACTTCCCTTTATCCTTCTGGATATTTTGATCCACAAAAGGAATATGCAGTAAGTTCCTGAGTATTGGTTGATAATTTTTTTGGCAATGATAAGTCATGACACGTGATTGCCTGGTATATCTTGTTTTAATATCATTCAGATAGCACCCTCCATTTTTTTCAATTTGTATAACCAATAAACCAAGTTCAATTCCACTCAGGAATTATTTTTATAAATCTTCCCTGACCATTGCATGCTCTTTGCTGCCACCAGTTCAAAAGGTCATGTCATTGAAATTGGTCCAAGTGACTCATTCTTGCTCATTAAAGAGGTACGTAGAATAACTTAAACTAACATCTGCTTGGGTGTTTTTACATACCACTAACAGCATGTTAAAATGCACCAAATCAGTATATGCAGTGTTAAGTGCTCAGCAGTATATGTATGCATTTATTTTACACCCACAATCTAAAAATGAGCTTTTAAGTTCTCTTAGATCCTTCATGACATATGCTTTGCTAACATCTTCATCTGTTAAAGACTGGAAAGCCAAAATGACTTCTGGAGTTTGAGCACAGTTTTCACTTGTCAGGATGGATACAAAGACTTAATTGAACACATCTGTCTTTTTCTAACTGCTCATAAAAACATAAAACATGGCAGGGGAAGAGCATTTAAGGGCATTCAAATGGTCAGTAGATAGGCATATGGATAACATTGGAATAGTTTAGGTTAGAGGGCCATTAGATTGGTTCCACAGGTCGGCGCAACATCGAGGGCCGAAGGGCCTGTACTGCGCTGTAATGTTCTATGTTCTAAGAGTAGGTCATTCACCACTTCAAACCTGTCCTACCATTCGATAAGATCTCACTGGGGCCTTATCTCCAGTTTCCTGCCTTCCCCCAACATCCTTTGACTCCCTTGTAGATCAGATATCTGTCTAACCCAATCCTGAATATATGCAGTGACCTAACACCCACATTGTACCATGGAGTAATATTATGGGACTGAGATGATTGCGCTCCATCAATCATTTTTCCCATATTTAACTCCTTATTCCCATTTACTTAATTTTTCTAGAGTTACTTGTTCCACATTGGGTCAAATCCTGCCTTCATGATGCCAAGGGCAGTCACTCTCAATTCACCTGTGGTGTTCAGCTCCTTTTTCCATATTTGGACCAGGCTATATTGAGGTCAGGAACTGAGTGATCCTGGCAAAACCCAAACTGAACATTAGTGAGTAAATTATTGCTGACTATGTGCTGCTTGATAGCACTTTTGATGACACATTCCATCAGTTTGCTGTTGATTGTGAGTAGACTGATGGGACAGTAATTGTCTGGGTTTGATTTGTCCTGTTTCTTGTGGTCAGGACTTTCCTGGGTAATTTTCCACATTGGCGGGTAGATGCCAGTGTTGTAGACCTACAGAAATAGCTTGGCTCGGTGAGCATCTAGTTTTAGAGCACACATCTTCACGACTATTGCTGTAATGCGGTCAGGATCTACCTGTTACCTTTGTAGTATCCAATACCTTCAGCCATTTCTTGACATCACATGAGATTAGTTGAATTGGCTGAAGACTGACACCTATGGTGTTGAGGACAAGGCCAAGACAGATCATCCACTTGACATTTCTGGAAGAAAATGGTTGCAAATGCTTCAGCCTTGTCTATTGCACTGATGTGCTTGGCTTTTGCATCATTTGGGGATGGAGATATTTATGGAATCTTCTTCTTTAGTTAATTATTTATTTTTCCACAACTATTCATGACTGAATGCGGCAAGGCTATATCCCACTTGCAAATAAAGCCCAAAATTCCTGACTAACTAATTGCTGTATCTGCATTCAGAAAGAGTGCTCCCAATGGTGGATGAGTCCAGAACGAGGGCTCATAGTTTGAGGATAAGGGGTAAACCTTTCCGAACTGAGGTGAGGAGAAATTTCTTCACCCAATGGATGGTGAGTGTGTGGAATTCACCTTCACAGAAAGTAGCTGAGGCCAAAACATTGTCTGATTTCAAGAATTAGATACAGCTCTTGGAGCTAAAGGGATCAAGGGATATGGGAGGAAGGGGGGAAACAGGATATTGAATTCGATTATCAGCCATGATCAAAATAAATGGCTGAACAGGCCCACTCCTGCTTCTACTTTCTATGTTTCTATGTTTCTAACATTTTGTGATCCATGTACAAGAACACCCAGACCCCTCTGTACCACAGCATTCTGCAATCTCTTTTGACTTAAAGAATATTCTGTTTTTCTGTTCTCCTACCAAAGTAGATGGTTTAACATTTTTCTTCATAATAATCCACCTGCCTTTTTTTTGCCCATTCAATTAACCTATCTATATCCTCTTGTTCACACACACACATAGGGGGGGATTTTATGGCTTTGCTTGTCCTGAAACTGTAAATTCCCACCCGAGGTCAACAGATCTTCCCATTGTCCACTGCTCGCCCTCTCCAATTCCCATTGCAGATAGGGCACTAAAGTTCTGGCCACAGAGCCCACACACAGAAAATTCTGACACACACAATATGTTCACACACACACACACACACACACACACACACACACACACACACACACACACACACACACACACACACACACACACACACACGAGAGAGTGGGCATGTTAGATTCAGTAACTTAAAGTTCAGTAAAGTGCCCTTGAAGGTGAATAACTCAGTTGGCCTTCTACTGAAGTCAGTTTTACTGCTGCTTTTTTCTCACTAATGCAGTTTAACTATGAAGACAGACAATTTATCTGTTCTTTGGAGACGACAACACTGGGATGAATCATTTTTAAAATCTCTGTCTGCAACAAGTGGGTAGTCAAAATAAGCAGAGAGGGTTCAAAATTTGCCAGTTAGTTAGAGAAAGAGGCAAGGAACATATTCAGGACTTTGTTCCTTCAGCATTTCAGTTGCTTGTCCTGCTCTGCAAAGAAAAGCAGTTGCTTAAAACACACATGGGGGAGACTTGTCACGAAACTGTCTCTCTCTAACTCAGAACAGCAGCAACCAAGCCTCCCCCAGCACCACAGTAGAAAACAGTACCACTGCAGGGAAGTCCATTGTCAACTTGTTGAGCTACACACTTTAACCAGATGAAATCGAAGTTCTCAGCCAAGGGCTCAATTTCTGCCCCACCACCAAAATGGACCCCATCAGTCTCGCAGCGGACACTGAGGAATTCATCGGGCAGATGAGGCTGCGGGGTTCTTCCACAAACCCTCCAAGAGGCCAACAGCGAACATAATGAGACTGCCAATGAATCGGAACAGCCATCAGAAAGATCCGTGATGCAGCAACCGAAGAGGAAAAAGTCCAATTGGACTCCTCCAGTAGGCCACTGCCCTCCACTTGACATGTATTCCCAAGCCGTCAGGAGGTACTTCAACACCAGATTCATCAGCCGCACTCACAAGACAGCCCTGAATATCACCCAAACACAATGCCATCCAAGCTCTCGAGACCATCGGCAACTTTGTCATCAAACCAGCAGACAAAGGGTTTGTCATACTGAACAGAATGGATTATTGTCATACTGAACAGAATGGATTATTGCAAAGAAGTGTACCAACAACTGAACAATGAAGAACACTACAGACAGTTACCTGCAGATCCGACCAAAGAACACACCCATCAACTCAACAGACTGATCAAGACCTTTGATCTGGACCTTCAAAGCACTCTCCGTGCTCTCATTGCACGTACTCCCCGTGTTGGAGACCTCTACTGCCTCCCGAAGTTACACAAGGGAAACAGACCCGGCCGTCCCATCGTATCAGGCAATGGGACTCTGTGTGAGAACCTCTCCGTCTACGTCAAGGGCATCCTGAAACCCATTGTACAAAGAACCCCCAGTTTTTGTTGCAACACTACAGACTTCCTACAGAAGCTCAGCACACATGGAGCAGCTGAGCCAGGAACTCTTCTTGTCACAATGGATGTCTCAGCAGTCGACACCAGCATCCCCCAAGATGATGGCATTGCTGCAATTGCCTTAGTACTCAACATCAACAACTGCCAGTTTCCAGATGCAATTTTACAACTCATCTGCTTCATCCTGGACCACAATGTCTTCACCTTCAACAACCAGTTCTTTATCCAAACACAAGGAACAGCCATGGGACCAAATTCACACCTCAATATGCCAACATCTTCATGCAAATGTTTGAACAAGACCTCTTCACTGCACAGGACCTTCAACCGATGCTAAACACTAGATACATTGATGACATTTTCTTTCTTTGGACTCATGGTGAACAATCACTGAAACAACTATATGATGACATCAACAAGTTCCATCCCACCATTAGACTCACCATGGACTACTCTCCGGAATCGATTGCATTCTTAGACACACGCATATTCATCAAGGACGGTCACCTCAGCACTTCACTGTATGCAAGCTCATGGATAACCTCACGATGCTCCACTTCTCCAGCTTCCACCCTAAGCATGTTAAAGAAGCCATCCCTTACGGACAAGCCCTCCATATACACAAGATCTGCTGAGATGAGGAGATTGCAACAGACACCCCCAGACACTGAAAGATGCCTTCATAAAAACAGGATATGGCACTTGACTCATTGATCGACAGTTCTGACGTGCCACTGTGAAAAACCGCACCGACCTCTTCAGAAGACAAACATGGGACATGGCTGACAGAGTACCTTTTGTCGTCCAGTACTTCCCCAGAGCGGAGGAGCTATGACATCTTCTGCAGACTCTTCAGCATATCATTGATGAAGACAAACATCTCGCCAAGACCATCCCCACACCCCCACTTCTTGCCTTCAAACAACTGCACAACCTCAAAACAGACCATTGTCCACAGCAAACTACCCAGCCTTCAGAGAACAGTGACCACCACGCCACATAACCCTGCCACAGCAACCTCTGCAAGATATGCCAGATCGTCAACATGGATGCCATCATCTCACGTGAGAACACCATCCACCAGGTACAAGGTACATACACTTGCAACTCGGCCAACATTGTCTACCTTACATGCTGCAGGAAAGGATGTCCCAAAGCATGGTACATTGGAGAGACCATGCAGAAGCTACAACAACATGTGAATGAACACCGATTGACAATCACCAGGCAAGACTTTTCTCTTCCTGTTGGGGAACACTTCAGCAGATACGGGCATTCGGCCTCTGAGCTTTGGGTAAGCATTCTCCAAGGTGGCCTTCACGACACACGACAGCGCAGACTCACTGAGCAGAAACTGATAGCCAAATTACACACATTTGAGGACGGCCTCACCCAGGATCTTGGCTTCATGTCACACTATCTGTAACCCCCACGACTTGCCTGGACTTGCAAAATCTCACTAACTGTTCTGGCTGGAGACAATACACTTCTGTTTAACCTGTGCTTAACCCTCTCTCCACTCACAGGGCAGTATTTTACCAACGCATTTGCCCAAGTTTCGCACAATCTCGCCCAAGGCCAATGAAGAATGACATTCTCCAATCCGAGCCCACCCCCGGAATTGGGGCCGGCATGCCGGTAAAATTCCGGCCACATTGTACCTTTAAGATTTGATTACCTGTAAAGGCTTACATTCCAACCATTATTTTATAAATTGAGTTTATCTCTTTATATGCCTTATTTGTGAACAGAACTCGCACTTACCCAATGAAGGGTCAGCGCTCTGAAAGCTAGTGGCTTGTGCTACCAAATAAACCTTGTGGACTTTAACCTGACATTGTGAGACTTCTTACTGTGTTTACCCCAGTCCAATGCCGGCATCTCCATATCATCTTTCTAACTGCCCAGTGGCTCAATTTCATCTCTCAGCCACAGCCTCATTGTCCAACTGATTGTATCCATTGATCTGTCTCCATCCAGTTGCATACCCTGGTGATTATCTGAACACTTTGCTCATGGTTGGCACCCTTCCTTTTTTGATAAGGTCATTGTTAGTGGAGTGCTTTCGCATAAGTTGCCTTCGTTTGGAATGTAGAAGGTACAGCGACGCAAATAGGTAGCCACCTTTATGATCACAAGTCACCGGTATGCAGCTTTAGGTTTTTTTTAAGTCTACAGAGTTTCCAGCTGGCAAATTCAAAAATCACATCTGATACGAAGCGTGGTTTCACAATACTGTATTTAATCCATTTTACAAAATCTTTCAAGACAACAGAGATGTGATCAATTTACTTGATGCTGCTTCTTTGCACCCATTTACTTTGAGATAAATATTAACTTCTATCCAAAATCTTATTTTTATCATCAGCCTGCCATTAAAAATTTATTTGCACTTCCCCATATTTTTATGACTGCTGATTCTTTGCAAAATCTAATTCTGATGATAGGTCATCAGCCTGAAACATTAATTGTGTTTCTCTGCACAAATACTGCCGGGCTAGTTGTGTATCTCCAGCATTTCCTGATTTTTATTTTAGATTCACGGCATCTGCACCATTTTGTTTTGGTTCTACAAATACTTGTGAAGGTAGTTCTGTTTTGACATTAAGTCCAAAGTCTCTTTAGGCTTAGAGTTAAAATTCCTGGTTATTGAGAGGGGCTTTCAGTTGCTGATATTTTCAATAACGATAGATTATCTTTCTCTATCAGTGTTCTGAAGTGAGGTTTCCCTCTGACCTGAAAATGCAAAAAAAATCCAGTTGTGTTTCCTTTTAATCCCAACAAAGCACCCAGCTGACGACGAGTTTCTAATTAACTGCAAGAAGGTGAAAAGTAAATTGGATTACCTGGCAGCCACTTAGTGCTGGGTGGGAAATAACTGCAACTGGTGTGAAACCAAGAAATGTCAATGTTTTGTTTTGAGATTGTTGACTGTTTTGTTCAGGAGAAATATGTGATTAATTTCTTATTAGAAGGATGCAGCTAAATTAAATTCAGCTCACAAGAGATTCAACCCACAACACATAGTTTTCAGAAATGTGGATTGAAAGCCAGCCCTTGCATGAGGGAGGGAGACAAATGCCTTGACAAAATAGACACCCTGCTGTTCTTAATGATTCAATCCACACACACTGACAGTTATTAAAAAAAAATTACTTTCAGTTAACCAATTTCGTTGAAACCAATATTCAAGTAGATGCTACCTGTAAGAATATACATTTAATAAAAGTAGTGGCAGCTTTCTGTCTCATACAACAATGGTTTGCACCCTGCTGCGTGATCAACTCTGCATTGAACGTCATCTGGTATGGTTCAGTAGCCCCACTTGGACAGGGCAGTCTCTGCTACACTTGCTGCATGGTAACATAATAGACTGCAAAGGTACACCATTTGCTGGCCTGTCTTCATTTCTGGGTCTTCTTCTCAGCCAGCTGAACTTTTTGTTTTCTGCTTTCTTCTTCCAATGCCCTTCCAAACAGTTAGCCTCCATAAGTCGTGGCCATGAGCGACTGTCGCCCAGTTAATGTCTGCATACCTCACTTACAGACATCCTTGTAATGGAGTTATGGATGCCCAGTGGGACATGACCCAAAGGTCAGGGCTGTTCAGAAGGTCTTTGAATACACAATTATCATCTATCTAATGAACATGGCTGAGGCTGCACAAATGTCCTTGACTTAGAAATGAGTATGCTGATGGAATAGGCACACTCCAGGACCTCTGAATTGATGACCTTGTCCTGCCAAGAGATGCTGAGGATAATTGTCAGTCAGTGAAGGTGGAAACATTCAGTCTATTTGCCTGCCTAACATATGTTTGTCCAGGTTTCACCACTGTACAGGATGCGTAGAGACACATGGTTGGTGAACTCACAGTTTGGTGATCTCAGGCAGGTTGCTGTTCTTTCACACTCTCTTACTCAGCTTGGACATAATAGCAGCAGCTTTTGCGATGTGCATTGATTTCAGCATCAAAAGTGAGATTGGTGATGATTGTGGAGCCTATTCATGTGAATTTATCATCAACCTCCAGTGTCACCTTGTCAATGCTCATAGATGGTGGTATGGCAATGGTCTAGACCATGACATTAGTCTTCCGGATGCTGATGGTCCAACCAAACTCTTTATACATATGGGAGAGCCTGTCCATTTCTTAATAATGGTGTTCTTTGGTGTGGAATGCTAATACAGCATTGGTAAGTACGGAGTAAATTTCTGATGAGGACTTGGTGCATCTTTGTTTTGGAACAGCCTCCTGTCTGTTTTGGCATTTTTATTACTCTTTCATGAGATGTGAGTGTCACTGGCAAGACCAGCAATTGCCCATCCAAATTGCCACTGTACTCAATGGCCTGTATGGCCATTTCAGAGGACCGTTAAGAGTCAATTTCATTGTCTGGTATCTAGAGTTGTATGTAGACCAGACTGAGTAAGGATGGCAGGCTTCCCATTATTGAACAAGATGGGTTTTTATGCCAATTGATGCGAGTTATCAGGGTCACCATTACTGAGATGAGCTTTTAATTCTAGGTTATTAATGCAATTTAACTTCCTCCAACTGGTGGGGTTTGAATTCTTGTTGCCAGAGCGTTAACCTGCCTCTGGATTACTAGTCCAGTGACAATACCACAACACCACTATCTCTCCCAAAGTAGATGTCCAAAAGGTATATGACAGCAGCAAAGAGAAAACGATGCCAACCCTGTTTGAACTTACTGCAGTCATCAAAGGTTTCAATAGTCAAATTCAAAATGTATTAAAGACCGCAGGATTAAACTATCTACACTTCTGATTAAGTGTGTACATAACTATACCCAAGAATTAGGGATAAAACAATTATTTCAGTGAAGTATAGGCTACAATAGGCTATAATGAAGAATAGGTTCACCAGATTAATTCCAGGGATGAAAGGGTTGACATATGAGGAGAGATTAGACAGTTTGGGTTTATACTCACTGGAGTTTAGAAGGATGAGAGGGTGTCTGATTGAGATATAGAAAATGTTAAAAGGGATTGATAATGTAAATGTAGACCAAGTGTTTCCTCTTAGGAACAATCTTGAACAAGAGTCACAGGTATAGGTTGAGAGGTGGTAGACTTAAAACTGAAATGAGGAAAAACCATTCTCACAGAGGGTGGTGAATTTGTGGAACCTGCTGCCCATAGTATGGTCCAGTTTGAAGCACTGAATGGTTTCAAGAGATAGATATATTTCTGATTTTAAAAAAGGATAAAGAGATATGGGAAATGGATAGGCGGAGGTGGATTGGAGACCAGGGAGAGATCAGCCATGACCCAATTGAATGGTGGAGCAGGCTCAAAGGACTGAATTTGCCTACTTCTGCTCCTAATTCCCATGTTCATATATAACACGTTGAATTGAAACTCTCAATGTTTTTGTATATTTGGGTTAGCTTAGCCATTGCTATGTTATCAGGATCTTTCAGAATGGGTGTCCGACTTTCCAGAATAAATTGTTCTTTGTTTTACTGATTCAAGGAGAAGGAGGAATGAAACACCCAATAGGCTGTAATGATGCTGGCAGATGTGATATGATTAAGGGTAGGTAGGAGTGTCCAGGGAAAAAAGGAGATCTCACATGTTAGGAGATAACTCCTCATGTGACAGCTCCTTTGCAGGTGTCTAGTGTTTCTAGTAATTGTTGCTGATTTTTTAAAAATCTTCTCTTTAAGCTTGGGCATTGAAATGTTTATCCCTGCCCTTTTCTGCAATAAGAAGTCTCACAACACCAAGTTAAAGTCCAACAGGTTTATTTGTGTGTGTCGATATGCACGATCTTCTTGGAGATCCTCTCCACTTGGAGCCGACAGTTTGCGGTGTCGATGGTAGTCATGATGTGGAGACAGTAGTCCGTGTCAATAAGAGCAATCTTCTTGGAGATCGTCTTCTTACTGTGCGACTTCTTACTGTGTTTACCTCAGTCCAACACCAATATCTCCACACCATGACTACTTTTCTGCAATGGACATAACTCCATATAGCTCGTGACATTGAACAACCAGTGCACAGAATGAGAAGATTTTATAAAACAGAGAGATAACAGAGGGTCGTAGTAAGAGCAAGAAAAGAGAGCATAGTTTTCCTGGTTAAGCCATGTGGACAGCAATATATTTATTGACTATTCGCTTGCTATGAGAGTAACTGCAGTAGCTGATAATTAAGCTGCAAATAAGATGAGGGAAGACGTGCTTTTCATTGCTTCTTACAGTATTTGCAGACACAGTGCAGTGCTTAGTATGCCATGGAGCCTCAGTTGAATGGCAAGATATGATACAGTAGAGGGACTCATTACAAGAAACAATTCCTATCTTGGATGAACATGCCAAGTCATTGAAATTTTTCCTGTACTGAGGATATGTCCTGTTGGGTGAAGTTGACAAAATTGACTCTTTAGAGGTGTCCTCTCAGATGTGCCACAGGACTGGGCTCAGAATGCATTTCCTCACTTCTTACACTAAAATCAGAGAGTCATGGTACCCTTCTTCAGGACACATTTAATGTGGTCTCTCCATGCTATAATGCTAACCTGCTGTTTTTGCTCCCAGAGGAACTGCACCATTCTTGGAGATGCTGCCTGTCTTCTTATGATGGCAGGCCTATTGACGATCTCAGCCCACCACCTTAGCTAACTGCCCGTAATATTCAAAAACCCATGGAAAATCTACCTATGGTTAAGTCAGTTAGGCTCAATGGTTAAGATAGTTCAAACCTCTCATGATCTCTTGTGAACAAACAACACAGCTGCCCCAATACAATGCTTGAAGTGAAAAATCAGAAAATCAGTCTTCCACTGTGCATTGCAATCTACAAATTGATTGCATGGAAACCTTACACTGTGAGTGTTCATATATTCACAAATCCAGTTCATTAGAGGACAGCAGCAAGTGATCCTCAATCTTTGCAACAGTTATAACAGAACATTGAGAAATTGGATAAGCCTCTCACCCTCTCCAAACAGTATAGCACTTATGTTTTGTTGGAAAGGGGGCATTATAATTACAGCACTTATGTTTTGTTGGAAAGGGGGCATTATAATTGGGATAAACACCATTCTGTGTTTTGTATAGGCTGGAGTTGATAACAAAATTGTAACAGTGGTCATCCTCATTGTCACAGGGCAGTTCTTGTCAGGGCAACCCCTCCCTCTTCAATTTACTTCCTTTTGGCACATGCTTAGAAAATTATTTATTTATAAGCTTCAGCATAATTAGAGTACTTCAGTGTTCAACCAGGTATGATATTTTGGCTCTGCAAAACATCCTTCTTCTGTAAAATCTTCCCTTGAGAGCCATACATTGACTTGCCATCCCCTTTTGTTCATGCTATTCATCACTTAAAAAAAAGGTGACAACAGCCACACAATCCAAGAGGCTGTGCTCTTATGATGGTGACAAGATTCTCCCATCAGTGCTATAAATAGGTTCAAAGGGGGCACATGCAGGCCCTTTAACTGATTAAAATTGGTCTTCTTTAATTTGATTATCTTAATGAGCTCAATTGATGTTTTGAAAACAGCTTCACACAAATCTAATAGGAAGCAGAAACCACCATCTGCAACAGATGACTGATCAAATACATTTGGCATTCCTGGTTCAAGGTGTCATTTGGCTAGTTGAAATATAATGACACCCAGCATATTTCAGCATTAATTAGTTTGAAGTCAATGTTGAGAATAAAAATGTTTTTTTTTAAAGCTGGGATTAGCATTGTTATAGACTGTCAGGTGGTGAAGAACAATTTCATTTTCTCCAGTCAATATGAGAGGATATATCTCTGGCAATCTTTTCCTTCCTTTGCAGTTTTAACATATTATCCAATGACTAACTACAAAATTCATTTATTTCAATTTGGTTCCATTTGTTGCACTGTTAAATGAGCAGCTGAAACTTTCCAATAGACATAAATACTTTGACATATAAAATTCTCAACCTGATCTTTTAGAAGGTTAGCAGTAGGTCTTTATTTCATTATTTTGTTCTCCAATGGCCATAAAGTTCAGTTCATTCAAAACCTTTTCATCCATATCCTTTCCTGTACCATTCAATTAATCAATCACCCATGTGTTTGCTAAACTACAAAGGTTCATGTTCATCCAATGCTTCATATATAAGATTCTTTCCCATTTTGTTTAAATCCCTTCATGATTTCATCTTCAGATGACTTCTTCCAGCCTTGCCTCGACCCTGCTCCCCCGCCTTCCTCCCTCATTCACCATTCATTAGCATCGTACTTACAGCTGCCTAAGTTCCACGGACTAGAACCTATGCCTAACTCGTTCATGCCCTGTCTTCAAACTCATTTCTTTGACCAATGTTTTAGTCACTCTCCTAATCAATTTTTTTTCTGGATGCCCCTGTGGAATATCTTTTGATGCTTTTCAATGTTAAAAGATATATATTATATGTATAGCTACCAGTTGTTGTTGGTGACCTCTTTAGAAGGTTCAAAACAAGAATTATATTTAGTAACTTTGTCATTAGGAATAAACAATTAGTTTTAAGAAATTTATATTTATACAGGTAAACATTAAAGCTAAGGTATAGTTTTAGGTAGGTTTAATGTTTCTGTGCTTGCCTGGAGGTTGTGATTAGTTTTCAGGTTGGGCAAACAATACTTGTCTGTGTGGGGGTTTAATTTCAATATCCAGCTGAGACTCTATTGTGTTTTAGAGCATCTGAATGCAGGCTACCGAATTGCCTGGCAACTAAAGTTTAAAATGGGAGTAAGCCTTTTCCTTTGTTTTGTAATTTGTAACCTGTTGTGATTCAGGTCAAAAACTCCACAGTTTTTGAAACCTGCCTGGATCATAGGTTTTGCACCTTGAATTTGGCTAGGAAAAGCATGCTATGATTCACCTTAAGTATGATTCAAATGACCCACTCGAGCTTTTATCAAACAAAATTTATTTAAGAATATAGTTAACATGTATGGAAAGAAAATTAGCAATAACTTTTATCAATTACAAACAAAAACAAAATCACAATAATGTATAACCCTTAACAAATATATCTAAGATGTTCCAATCAAAGCCACAACGTCCTTTTCACAGGTTTAACACAGCAAAGACTAATGCTCATGCAATACTGGAGCTGAGTCCTTTGGATGGATGTTGCAGTTCTCTTGAAAAACTTAGAACATTTTGAATCAGAACAGCTTCTCTGAACACAAGGGAAACTCTCTGGTCAAGCCACCAACAGCAGATTTTCCATTCCAGGAAGGCTTTTACCTAAATAGCAGAATTTTCGAAGACCAAGGAGAGAGAGAGAGAGAGAGAGAGACACTTCTTTCCAGCTTAATGTCCCTTCTAAAAAACTAAAAGCTGCAGCTCAGAACTGAAAATGAAAGAGCTCCAATCACCTGACCTGCAAACACTCTTCCTCGTGGAAGGGTCATAAAACTAATTCTCAAAGTAAAAATAAACAACACCCATTTAAAACAACTTAAGGAGCAATAGAAGAACTCCTCATAGGCAGCTCAACAACAATAAAATCAGATGAGGCTGTAAGCACAATTTTAAAAAATCTCTTAGAAGTGTACTAACATCAGAAATCCAAAAACTAATAAGTACAGTTGAAGACTGGGAGAGAGAAAGGATGCATCTCTCAAGGTCTGCTCAAAGTTGAAAACTTATAATGGAGTATAATGGAGACAATCAGCTGGAGATCTACAGTGAAGCTAGGGACTAATGGAAAGATTAAAGATCCAGAGAGCTATAACAAAGAAGAATTCAGGGAAAATCAGAAACTCAGTGAGTAGAGACAAAAGGCAAAACAGAGCCAGGAAATGTTGGGGCAGAATGATTGGTAAGAACTACTAGAAAAAGGCTGTCTAAAAGTAATTCTAGTAATTGTTTTATTGCTGTGAGCAGATTGTGAAATTGTGACTGAGACCTAAAAGGTGGTTGAATAGTGTAATGTTGTTAAAAGTGTGGAAAGAACAAAGATTTCCTTTGAAATCCTGGCACAACCTCACTGCTAAAGATGGATTAGAAGCTGTGCTCCACCTGGTCTTTGGAAAACACAAATTGGATTTTGGAACGTGCATTGTTAAGTGAATGTATTACTCCTGGACAAGATGTATTTTTGAAAATTGAGTTTAGGCACACTCATATGACCACCATCTGTGTATGGGGGGTGGGGGGAGGGTTGTGGGGGAAATTCTGAGAAGAAATCTGCAACCATTGGCTTGGTTGCTGATGAAACAATTGTAACATCAAATATATTTTACCATCCATATTAAGACTAAATTGGTGTCTAAGTGTTAAGCTAAAGAGGGAGCAGATGTGTATTGTCTTATAATTCATTTGTTATGTTTAGTAAATGTTTATTTTGCTGTTAAAACTAATCAGCAGTCCTGTGACTCCATTTAAAGTAAAAAAAAATAAAGTTTATTTATTAGTCACTAGAAAGCTTACATTATCACTGAAAATCCCCTAGTCACCACACTCTGACTCCTGTTCGGGTACACCGAGAGAGAATTTAGCATGGCCAATGCTTCTAACTGGTATGTCTTTCGGACTGTGGGAGGAAACCGGAGCATTCAGAGGAAATCCACGCAGAATAGGGAGAATTGCTGACTCTGCATAGACAGTGACCCAAGACGGGAATTGAACCCGGGGCCCTGGCACTGTAAGGCAGCAGTGCTAACCACTGCCCCTAGTTCCTCCATATTTGATAAAACAAAAACAAAAATAGCCATTACAATCTTTTGAGCCAGCATTCCATTTTGGGATCCTTTTGTCCAGTCACTGGGAATGTCCGGGGCTACATTCACTGTGAATAAGAACTATACGAAAACATGGTTGGTGGTTTCCCTGGAGCCCAGCTTAATTGGATATCAGATGAAATTATGCATGAAGGATCACATGACAGATTTTCCTATTAAAGATCAACAGTCCTATATTTTAATTGGCTGCACAACATTTTTATACCCTCTTGTGTTTCCTTAACACTTGTCGTAATCCAGTTAAATGGAAATGTAGCTTACTGTTTCTGCAGTTAAGTCCAATATTTGAATTTGCTATGCGGAATGTCATATATGTTGGGCTGTAACTTCCGTAGGGTGACAATCAGAGTTGGAGTGTGACCCCACTCCTAGCTACCTGGCTGCGGAGGGCAGTCGGGATGGGGAGGGAAGTTAGGGGGAGGGGAGGGCAGTTAGGGGTGTTGGAAAGGCAGTCAGAGTGCTAGAGTTGTAGTTAGGAGATAGACAGGGCAGTTAGGGTGGGGGTATTTTGAAGTGTTGGGTGTGTAGTTGGGGTGGGGGTGCTCTGAGAGGAAAGTGGTAGTCAGAGGTTCTGGGCTGTTTGGGATTGGAGAAGGTAGTCAGGCATGGGGTGGTGGGATCAGGTTGGAGCAGGACCATAATTATTCAGAAGTTAGGAGTGGTTTCTTCTAACTTTTTTGATTTGATTTAGATTTATTATTTTCACATGTATCAACATACAGTGAAAAGTATTGTTTCTTGCGCGCTATTCAGGCAAAACATACTGCTTATACAGAAGGAAATGAGAGAGTGCAGAATGTAGTGTTACAGTCATAGCTAAAGTGTAAAGATCAACTTAATGCAATGTAAGTCTATTCAAAAGTCTGACAGCAGCTGTGAACAAGCTGCTCTTGTGTCAATTGGTCGGTGACCTCAGATTTTTGTATCTTTTTCCCGAAGGAAGAAGGTGGAAGAGAGAATATCCAGGGTGTGTGGAGTCCTTAATTATGCTGGCTGCTTTACTGAGGCAGCGGGAAGTGAAGACAGAGTCAATGGATGGGAAACTGGTTTACGTGATGGATTGGGATACATACATGACCTTTTGTGGTTCTTTGCAGTCTTGGGCAGAGCAGGAGTCATACCAAGCTGTGATACAACCAGAAAGAATGCTTTCTATGGAGCACCTGTAAAAGTTGGTGAGAGTCGTGGCTGACATGCCAAATTTCCTTCATCTTCTGAGGAAGTAGAGGTGTGGGTTGGCTCTCTTAACCATAGTGATAGCATGGGGAGACCAGGACAGGTTGTTGGTGATCTGGACATCTAAAAACTTGAAGTGCGTTCTGTAACTAATACTGTAGGACAGTCAGAACCATCTGAAGATTGCAATTCAAATCAAAGCTGTGCATGGTTCTCAATGCAGGGTAATTGCCTAACGGAAGTTTGAGCTTCCCCAGACAATTCCACATAATCCTCACTTAGGAGGTGGGTTTCTACAGCACATCTTTGTACAACGCCTTGGAGAATGAAACTATGAGACTGTAATGTTGAGGCACATACTATGTGAACTGTAAGATTATCAAAATAATATCTCAGCCCACTCACTTTCTTTCCCATCATATTCCCTCAAACTAAAAGCTGTTTTGAAATCTATTCATTCTGTGTGCTATGTAAATTAGCAATCTGTGGAGATTGCAATATTTAAAGTACAGGATTGGAACATTTAAGGTATAGGATGTTCCAATGTTTGTTACATTTGTGCCTAATAACAAGGGCAGAACTCTCCTGGAATGTTATGATAAATCATCAGATCATCTCAAGGTCTCTGAATATTTTTGATCAGTCAGTTTTTAATCAGAAGAGTAAAGTTCCAAGCAGGGACAGGAAGTTCTCCCAGTTTTTTTTGTTTTTATTCCAATTCAATCAAATCGAGTCCAATTCAGAGTGTCAACAAGTTGAGACATTCCCGATCCAAGCTGACAAAACAGGGCTCTCACCTCCTGTCTTGGGCTTGATCTACATGATCCAAGCTGATTGGAATAGGCATAGCTCCTCCTCCAAGGCTCGGTCTCATTTGTATCTTATCCAAAAGGTTGAGATGCCGCTTTTAAAAATTGCTTAAATGAAGCTAAAATGTAACCTAATGACTTCAACCAAGCACAGCATGTCGATACTACACTTGATCTTAGCCAAAAGACCAAGAAGCAATCCCAGTTAACAAACATAAAATGGATTGCAGTTAGCAAACGAAGTGGGGTTGAAGGAAGCCCAGAGGCTCAGCAAGGCAGCCAAAGGTGTTGGCCCATGGAACAGAAGTACCCTTTAGAGCAGTGGTTTGCTTGGTATGACTGCGGAGCTGAAATTGTGCATGTAAACTCATGTTTTAATGAACTCGGAAACCCGGGGAAACATAATCTCAGAAGGCAAGATTCAAACCCTGTGAGATGGACCCTTGTGGAAGAATTCTAACAGGAGGCAGAGAGTTGGAATCAATAGGTGCTTTTCTGGTTGGCAGTTGGTAACTAGTGGAGTGCCGCAGGGATCAGTGCTGGGGTCTCAACTGTTTACCATTTACATAGATGATCTGGAGGAGGGGGCTAAGTGTAGGATAACAAAATTTGCTGATGACACGAAGATGAGTGGAAAAGCAAATTGCGTGGAGGACGCGGAAAGTGTGCAGAGAGATCTGGATAGGCTGACTGAGTGGGCGAGGACCTGGCAGATGGAGTATAGTGTTACCAAATGTGAGGTTATCCACTTTGGCAGAAATAATAGTGGGAGGGATTATTACTTAAAGGGTGAAAAGCTGCAGCATGCTACAGTGCAGAGGACCTGGGGGTCCTTGTGCATGAGTCACAAAAACCCAGTTTGCAGGTGCAGCAGATGATCAGGAAGGTGAATGGAATGCTGGTCTTTATAGCGAAGGGGGTAGAATATAGAAGTAGGGAGGTCTTGCTGCAACTGTACAGGGTATTGGTGAGGCTGCAACTAGAGTACTTGTAGGGAGTACTTGGCCTTGGAGGGAGTACAGAGAAGGTTCACCAGGCTGATACCGGAGATGAGGGGGTGAGCTTATGAGGAGAGATTGAATAGACTGGGCCTGTACTCGTTAGAGTTTGGAAGGCTGAGGGGGGATCTTATTGAGACATATATGATAATGAAGGGGCTAGATAGGGTAGACATAGCGAGATTCTTCCCGCTTAGAAAGAAAAACAGAACTAGAGGGCACAGTCTCAAAATAAGAGGAGGGGGGGTGCAGTTTAGAACAGAGTTGAGGAGGAACTTCTTCACTCAAAGGGTGGTGAATCTCTGGAATTCTCTGCCCATTGAAGTGGTGGAGACTACCTTGTTGAATATATTTAAGTCACGGGTAGATAGATTTCTGATAGACAAGGGAATTAAGGGTTATGGGGAGAAAGCGGGAAAGTGGAACTGATCCACTTCAGATCAGCCATGATCTTATTGAGTGGCGGGGCAGGCTCGAAGGGCTAGATGGCCTACTCCTACTCCTATTTCTTACATTCTTATGTTCTTATGGAAGCCATCCAAAGAACCACAGAATCCCAACAGTGCAGATGGAGGCCCATCGAGTCTGCCCCAATTCTCTGAAAAAGCATCCCACATAGGCCTATCCCCCTAAACTAGTGCATTTTTACCCATGGCTAAACCACCTAACCTACACTACTTTGGACACGAAGGGGCAATTTAGCATGGTCAATCCACCAAGCCTGTACCTAATCTTTGGACTGTGGGAGGAAACCAGAGCACCCAAAGGAAACCCACACAGACATGGGGAGAATGTGCAAACTCCACAGAGGCACTCATCCGGAATTAAACCCAAGCACTGTAAGACAGAAATGCTAACCACCATTTCATACTTCAAGACTGTTATTGCAACAAGCAAAATAAAATCAATATCAGCTAAATATTGCTTTGTTGGAAACTAGCACACTAAATTGCAGAGAAGGTATTCCCATTAAATTTCTTAATACAACTGAAAATCCCATGCCACATCTATACATTACACCACGTGCTCAACAGGGATGTAATTTTGTAATCAACATTATTTGGGTGTCCTTAGAAATGAGGGCCTGATTTTATCATTTTGATTCTAGGTGCTGGGCAGGCTTGATTCTGGGAGTGTTTCAGATCCGATTTTTAGACCCATTTTCCAGTGCCCCCATACGCACTCTGCCTGGAAAAAAAAGCGATTCTGAATCACGCTGCAGAAGCCTGTGGGTGGGGCTTATCGCACCTGAAACCCTGCAGCTCCAATATCGCCTCCAACTGCGCACGCTCACCAAAAAAAGGTAGAATGCTTCTCCTCTACCACATCGTGTCTGGGTCGGATAATCCCTCCTTCTTGCCCCCAACAGACATTGCCCCACCTCCACAACATTACTGACCCCCTTATCCCACTACCCGCCTGCCACCCAGATGATTGGGGGCCACTCCTCCCCCCTTCTTCCCAACGATCACGGGCAGAGTTGCAGCAGGCTCCCCCCTTCCTCCTCACTTATCTCAGGCAGAGTGGCAGCGGACCCCCTCCTTCCTCCTCACTCAACTCAGGCAGAGAGATCCACGCTCCCCCTCCATCCTACAGATATCAGGCAAGGTGATACCCCTTCCCCCCACCCCAGACTCTCCTGCACAAGGCCCCCCCATCTCCTCTGGACTCTAATGGCTGTGTGATACCTTCCTCTCTCCCCCCTGTCCTCAATCATTGATCCACCTCCCCATCCCCCGTCCCCACCCCCGCCACCCCACACACCCCCATCAGCACACCTGCTAGTGCTCACTTGCCTTCCCCTCAATGCTAACAAGCAAGGTATATGGAGCTTACTGGAATGTTCTGCCAAACTCTCTGCAGCTGACAAGGGGCAGCCCCATTAAAAACTCAAGAATGGACAGGCAGGCAGGCATTCTTGCACAAAATGTGTGCACAACAGCCCCCCGATTCACTGAGGGTGACCTGGGGAGGCTAATAGATGCAGCAGAGGCAAGGCAGGACAGCCTCTTCCCTCCAACAGGGGGCAGACCAAGGGGCTGTGATGGAAATGTGGCCTGGGAGGAAGTCACTGCCTCAGTCAGTGCCAGGCACTGGCCCCTGCAACTGGGAACCAGTGCCAGAAAAAGGTCAATGATTCCATCCATGCAGCAAGGGTGGGTGCTGAACCCCATTTTGCATCTTTCTCCATATCTTCCCCAGATCCTCCCATCCCCAGCACCCTGAATGCTTCCAGCTCCTGACCCCCAAACACCTCATTCCTTTCCCCCCCAAGAGCCCCACTATGCTTGCCCTCTTAAGATCCACCACCTAATATTCTACAGTAGCCACGCCACCATTTCTTTCATGGCTCCTTTTTGTCTCCACAGGAGAAGACCGAGCACAACAGCCGTGAGGAGGCAAAGGCAGTTGGTGGTGAGCCAGACCTCCAGATCCTCATCCCCTTTGAGGAGCGGGCTCTGGAGCTCTCTAGAGAAGGGGAGATGTGTGCTATCAGTGACAGCATGGTCAAGCTGCTATCAAGGCGTGATTCCTACACTCACTTTGAGGCAACTTCTCAGGGGCATGAGTCTCAAGTGCGAGGGGCTAGATTTAAAGGAGATGTACAGGGCATGTTAACTTGCACAGAGAGGGTGGTGGGTGCCTGGAACTCACTATCAGGGGAGGCTGTGGATGCAGATACGATAGTGACCTTTAAAGGGCAACTCCACAGCTATGTGAATGGGATGGGAATAGAGGCATATGGTCCCCGGAAGGGTAGGGGTTACAAATCAGATGGGCAGCATAGTCATTAAAGACTTGAAGGGCCAAAGGGCTTGTTCCTGTGATATGATTTTCTTGGTTCTTTGTTCTATGTTCAATGGAGAAATATGATCACGTGTTTGACATCCTGGATTCCTCTTCCTCCCTTGCACTTAAACTTGTGTCCTGTGTTGCAGGGACAGATCAGGATGCCCCGTGGCCTTTTGGACTACAGGCCTCAGCTACAGCCCCCACCCTTCCTGGTCCAGACAGCTCGGATAAGTCCTCGAAGGATGCGGATGAAGGGACCCCTGAGGGCTGCCACCTCACAACTCACCATCCCAGATACTGACATGTAGGTGGGTCCAGTTAGTGTTGAAGCGTCTGCGTCACTCTGGTGAGCATGACACATCTGGTAATGTAAATCGGGTGGAGGCGATATTGTCCGAGGCCTCTGGCACATGAGACCCTGCCAGAGGTGAGGACTCAGCTGGTCCCAAGCTACGTGCTGGGCCTCTGAGATCACTTCTCCCTCATCTGCTGGAGATGCAGCAACAGAACCAGGGAATGCAGGAGGGGCTGACGGCCACACTGGACCAAGGCTGTTGGAGGAGTCCCAAAACTTTCAGGTGAACCAGCAATTGCTTATCTTGCATGTTTCCCAGGTCAACACTGCAAGGATGGTGTCTGCAGTGGAAAGCCTGGGGCACGGCATCCTCACCATGAATGGCAGGGTCCACATGATGGCTGAGTTACAGCAGGCAACAGCTGAGGGACTGAACTGGCTTTTCGAGATTCTGCGGCCCATGGCTGAGAGGCTCAAGAGCTTGCAGGAGACCCAGTGGGATAGCGCTAAGACACAGCAGGCTATGACAGCAGCTGTTGAGAACATGGCCCAGTCACTCAGAGTCATGGCTGGGGGATTGCAGAGCATGGCACAGTCTCAGAGGGCCACGGCTGAGGGCCATTGAGAGGTGGGCCTAAATCAAGTGGCTAACACAGAAAGCTCGACCGTATGGGTAGGATGCAGGTGGTCCTCCAGGATTGGCAGTGCCAGGTGACATTGGAGTTCTGGAGCTCATTGCAGAAGCACAACCAACCAATGAACTGATCCAGAGGGCCACAGGAATCCCAAGAGAGGAGGAAGGGCTCGAGCCCATGCCGGCACCTTCCAGCCAGGAGGCTATAGATGTGGCAACACCTTCTGACTTCCCCCTTCCTAACACCAGGGCATTGCAGGGGCAGTGGGATGAAGAGGGTGTCATGGAAATAACCCAGACACCTGGAAGCAGGCCAGGGCTCTCAAGGTCGAGGGCCTCCAGAGGATGCTTCCCACATGCATCACAGCAACGGGGTGAGGTAGGTAGCTGACCTTCTCCACCTCCGATGTACATTCTGGGGAATCACTGAGAGGTAGTGGTAGGCCACGTAAGGTTAGGAAGTTGTAGTTGCACTGAGATGGCACGGATGAAGGACTGAACTAGTTAAAAAGATATTCAAGCACCTTAACATTTTCTGTTCACAAGTTTTTATGTTACAACATCTTATTTACATAGAAACATAGAACATTACAGCACAGTACAGGCCCTTCAGCCCTCGATGTTGTGCCGAGCTATGTCCGATCCCAAGATCAAGCTATCCCGTTCCTTATCATTCTAGTGTGCTCCATGTGCCTATCCAATAACCGCTTGAAAGTTCCTAAAGTGTCTGACTCCACTATCATAGCAGGCAGTGCATTCCACACCCCAACCAGTCTCTGAGTAAAGAATCTACCTCAGACACCCCTCCTACTTCTCCCATCATGAACCTTAAATTTATGCCCCCTAGTAACAGCTACGTCCACTCTATCTATCCCCCTTCATCATCTTATAAAACTATTAAGTCGCCTCTCATCCTCCTCCGCTCTAAAGAGAAAAGACCCAGCTCCCTCAACCTTTCCTCATAAGACCTACCCTCCAAACCAGGCAGCATCCTGGTAAATCTCCTCTGCACTCTCTCCAATGCTTCCACATCCTTCTTATAATGAGGTGACCAGAACTGAACACAATATTTCAAATGTGGTCTCACTGAAGTCTGGTATAGTTGCAGCATAACCCCACGGCTCTTAAACTCAAACCCCCTGTTAATAAAGCTAACACACTATAAGCCCTCTTCATGGCTCTATCCACTTGAGTGGCAACCTTCAGAGATCTGTGGATATGAACACCAAGGTCTCTCTGTTCCTCCACATTCCTTAGAACCCTGCCGTTGACCCTGTAATCTGCATTCAAGTTTGTCCTACCAAAATGAATAACCTCGCACTTATCAGGGTTAAACTCCATCTGCCACTTTTCTGCCCAAAGATGGGCACAACTTGATGGTAAAATCGGGCCCATAGGCTCTTCCAGTGCAGAAGGAGGCCATTCGAGTCATCAAGTCCACACTGATCACAATCCCCCCCAGGCGCTAACCCCATGCATTTATCCTGCCAATCTCTTGACACTAAGGATTAATTTAGCATGACCAATCCACCCAACCCGCAGATCTTTGGACTATGGGAGGAAATCGGAGCATCTGGAGGAAACCCATGCAGACATGGGGAGGATGTGCAAACTCCACACAGACAGTGACCCAAGCTGGGAATCAAAGCTGGGTCCCTGGCACTGTGAGGCAGCAGTACTAATCACTGTGCCACCGTACTGCCCATTAGCTGCTCCCAGCTTTAAAAGGATCTCATCATCCTGGCCCAGAAGGGTGAGTCCTCTAGTGTCCTTTTAAGCAAAGTTCCTTCGCTCAATCTCCCGAACGTAATGAGATGGACCTCCAGTAGCAAGGCTTTCTGTGATGACTCCTTGGTCTTTTATTATCCGCAGGTTTTGTTTTGTTTTGTATCATGAATCCATCTTCACCATCACTCTGCTTGGCAATTAATCCAATAATAGTCCTTTTCTCCTGCCTGGCATAGCAGCATCTATTGTGTGTTTTCTTCCCCACATCTCTCCGTATGACTGACTCCAAGAGTCTGTGAGGCCAGCTGCCTCCTCCTTTGTCTCAAGGTGTTACAATTTGCATTTTACATTCAATAAGTTTTGATTTGAGCTTTTGTTTCCAATAACAAGCAGGTCACATGCAGATATCTCTGAACAGATTTAATGTGCAGCTACATCCTCTTCTTCAAACGATTCCATTTAACTTTGAGTTAAGGGAGACAGTTTAAAATGTAACCATTTTATAATGTCTAGCATTCATAATGCTTGTGTCTCTGATGTTTGACCCCTTAGTCACAATTAACCAATACTGTGCTTGTATTAATGCTAAACATTCTCATGTTGTTTACAATCTACACTTAATTAAAAATTGTTTAACTGCATGCCACATTAATGTCAGGTAATGAATATCTCTGAAGAGAGAGGATCTAATTATCTCCTCTTGATATTCAAATCCATAACCAGTTGTGGACTCGCCAACTTTAAGGGCGTTCAAATGGTCAGTGGATAGGCATATGGATAACATTAGAATAGTTTAGGTTAGAGGGTCATTAGATTTGTTCCACTGGTCGGCACAACATCAAGGGCCGAAGGGCCTGAACTGTGCTGTAAAGTTCTATGTTCTGTGTTCTATCACCAAATCTCCCAACCTCAACATTCTCAGGGTTACTATTGACTAGAAATTGAACTGGATTAGCCATACAAATACTTTAGTTATAAGAGTAGGTCAAAGGCTGGGATTCTGTGGTGATTAACTCACCTCCTGACTCCCCAAGACCTGCCCACCAGCCACAAGGCATAAGCTAGGAGTGTAATTGGAATACTCTCCACTTGCCTGGATGAGTGCAGCTCCAACAACATTCAAAAAGTGCAACATTATCCCTAAAGGCACATTTTTGTTGTACCTACATCACATGAACTGCAATGGTTTAGGTAGGCAGCTGACCAGCACCTTCTCAAGGGCAATTAGGTTATACTTAATAAACACTGGCCTTGCCAGTAAGACTCACATCCCAAAAATGAATAACAGGATAAATGAAATAGCTGGTATTGGAATTAAAATAGTGCAAAATCATTCCAACTGAAAATGAGTTAAAACCTTTTATTCAACTTGGGCCTCTTAATTTGAATTATCTATTAATCAGACTGTGAATTCTTGTATTTTTGGTGTAATAGTGATAAAGCATGAACTGTTAATAATAAAATCCAAAATACATTTCATTTCAGAGGGCCATTAATTATCTTCTAGATAATCTCATCCTTCTGTGGATCGAGTGCAGCATCTTCTCCAAAGATGGAAGTTTTGTCTTCTTGATTTCACACTTTTCAAAGGTAAGCATGAAAAGAAAGAACATTAAACTATACGGTGCCTTTCAGGACCCCATAACACAATGTTGTCATAACCAATTAATACTTTTGAAGGGCACTGCTTGTTAAAATGTAGTTCAAGATGACAACCAATTTGCCCATAGCAAGGTCATTCAAACAAATATTAGATGCATTTCCTGGCTAGCGATGTTAATTGACCGGTTGTGAGGGCACCAAGGAACCTCTACTGCTTTGCTTCATGGAGAATAGTGGGATCTTCTCCATTGGCCTAATTTGGCAGTTCAACGTTATTTTAATATATTATTTAAAAGATGTTACCTCTGACGTAACTGCCTCACTATTGCACTGGTGTCAACCTCTATTAAGTTCTCCGGTCTCTGGGGGTGAGTTTTTTTAAATATTACGTTTCACTTGACTATGTACATCCATCATGACATCATCCAACATGCTCAGGATCTTTTCTATTCCTTGTCGTATAATATTCAATCATTTCCTGGTTTTTACATCATTTCAGACTAATGTGAATGAAGAACATTGTGATAGAAGAGTTTTCATACTGACTTTATCCTGGTGATCTCCTGATTTCAGACTTTGAAAACACAAAACTTATTCATAGCTGTAACAATTTCATCTGCAATCATCCTTCATGTAATTCTCATCTGAGATATTTTCAGCCTGTATGATCACCAATGACTGAACTTTGTGATTCCTACATTATGATATAACCCCTATTGATAATACACCATACAATGTAAATCCTCCATTATCATATTTCTGTTTGTTTAGCTTTTTTTCTTTGAGTTGCTCTACATCAATCTGCTTAAATTTATGCCTGTACAGTTTTAACTTTCACTGACTGTTGCATCTGGATCAAAATTTGCTGGGTTCAAAATCCACTCCCGAGCCTTGAGCACTTAAGCTGTGCTGACACTTCAGTGCAGTACTCAAGACGTGCTACATTTTTGAAGGTGTTGACTTTTGGATGAAATATTAAACAATGGTGTCGTGGGTCCTCTCAGGTAGATACAATAGATTTGATGATGCTATTTTGTGAATAAGCAGACAGGTGTCCTGGCTAATACTAGTCATTTAACCAATTGCACAAAAAAGCTCATTTATCTTATTGCTGTTTGTATGTTAAATGCCTGCATTTCTATTGACCGCAACAGTACTTTATTGGCTATGGACAACTTTGGGACATCCAAAGGTCACAAAACGTGCTGCATAAACATAAATTATTTCTCTTTCTTGTACAGTAATTTGTTTACTGATGCCTTTTAGGTATTTGGAAATTCCTTGCATTCTTCATTAATGAAGTTCCTGGCTTTAACTTTACTTAACTATCACTGAAACTCAGAAAATCTAATTCTGTCTGGAGGATTGGAAGAGACCCGATAATTTTCTTGTCGCAGATTCAATCTGTTACACATGTTGATTTGACACAGAAATCATGTTTTCTTTTACATAAGAAAAATATTTCTCCTCATTTGGATGACTACCTGATATGTTCTGTGTCTGATTTGGTGACTGTTGCAATTTTGCCAACTCTCAGATGTGCCCAACTGAATGGGATTCTACTCCTGCAAAGTCCAGCTGGTGTGCGATCAGACGTAATGCATTATGCAGGTCACTGCCTGTATCCTGGCAGCAGTTATCATGCCTTCATTCTGCAGCAGTTCATTGTACCAATTGTATTTGAGCCATCGCATTTAAAAGAAATAGGTAAAAACATTGCAGGTGCAGAAACTATAATCTTCCAAATTTCTCTTCATTCAGGAACTGTCCTTTAGATTGAAAAAATTGCTCATGTCACTGAGCTATTAAGGAGATGTGAAAGAGGGAAACCAGCGAATTATAGATCAGTTAGTCAAACATCTGTTATCGGGAAGTCACTAAAACCTATAATTAAGTTCTGGGTGACTGAACACCCTGAAAATGTTCACTTGATCAGAGAGAGTCAACATGGATTTGTAAGAGTAGGTCATGCTGAATGAAATGGATTAAATTTTTCTGATGACGTGACTCAAGTAGTGGGTAATGGAATGTCTCTGGATTAAGTATATGAATTTCCAGAAATTTGATAAAGTCTTTCATAAGAGACAGTTAGCGGAAGTTGAAGGCAAATTATTGACCTGCGATGAGATTTTAATTCATTCAAAAACCATCCACTTACTCAGAGTTAAAATCATACCCTAGTTCGGGAATTGTATGAATGGCAAGAGACACTGATTAACAATAATGGGCAGATATTCCAATTGGCAGGAAGTGACAAGTTGTGTCCCACAAGCATCTGTCTTGGACTCTCAAAACTATTTAGTACGTTCATTAATTAACAAGTTAGATGATGAAATAGAAAGTCACGTATCCAAATTTTGCAGTTCCCCCAAAGAGAAGCAGCATTTCAAGCAACGTAGATGGAAGCGTAAAATTACATAGAGGTACTAAGTGACAGGGTAGAACTGTGGCAAATGGATATCAATGTTGGCAAAGATGATGTCATCTATTTTGCACTTATAAAAGGATAAAATGCAATACATTCCAACTGATTAAATATGGAAACAATGGAAGTCTGAAATAACTTGGGGGTCCAGATACATAGATAATTAAATTGTCACGATCAGGTAAAGAAAACAATCAAAAAGACTAATGAAATGATGGCCTTTATATCTTAAAGAATAGAAAACAGAGCTTTATACAAAACTCTAGTTATACCACACCTGGAATACCTCAAACAGTTTGGGGCACCATATCTTAGGAATATATAGGTATTGGCCTTGGAGGGAGTGCAGCAGAGATTTAATAGAATTATACCTGGATCCCAAGAGTTAAGCTGAAAGGAGAGATCAATCACACTACTACTTTATTCCCTAATTACCCATGATGGTGAGCTGCCCTCTTGAACCACTCCTGTCCATGTGGTTTAGATACACCCATAGTGCTGTTAGGAAGGGAATTCCAGGATTTTGACCCAACAAAGTGAATGAACATCAATATAGTTCCAGTTAAGATAATGCATGACTTGGAGAGTAGTGGCACTCCCATGCATTTGCTGCCCTTGTTCTTCTAGGTGATAGAGGTCGAAGTTTGGAAGGTAGTCTTGAAGGAATTTTGGTGCATAGTTGCAGATCTTGCAGATGGTACACACTGCTGCCATAGTGAATGGGAGTGAAGGGTGTGAATATTTATTGTGGTGGACGGGTGCCACTTGAATGAGTTGCTTTGTCCTGGATGGTGTTAAGCTTCTTGAGTGTTGTTGGAGTTGCACCCATTCAGGTGAGGGGAAAATATCCCATCACTGTACTGATTTGTACCTTGTAGATGCTGGACCTTTTTTGGGGAGTCAAAAGATTAGTTACTCTCTGCAAAATTCCCAGTCTCTGACATGCACTTTTAGCCACAGTATTTGTGTGGCTTGTCTACTTCAGTTTCAGTTTGGAGTGAATCGAATTGGCTGAAGAGCATCAGCTGTGAAGCTATGTCAATTGGAAGTAGTTCTGTGGTGTAGCTTCACCAGGCTGACAGCTCATTTTAGGTGCTGCTGTTGGCTTGCCCTCCTTCACTCTACATTGATCTAAGTCTGATCCCCTGACTTTGTGGTAATGGGAAAGTGGGGGTTATGCCAGGCCATGAGGTTACAGATTGTGATTGTTTCCAGTCCTACCACTGCTGATGACCCATAGGGCCTCACAAATGTCCAGTTTTGAATTGCTACATCTGTTCCAAATCTATCCTGATAATGATATTGCCATAAGACTGGGGTAAAGGTGAGATTTTGTGTTCACAAGGACTGAGTGGTGATCACTTCTACTGATACTCCCATGGACAGATGTATCTGTGACAGCTAGATTGACAAGGATGAAGTCAAGTATGTTTTTACTTCTTGTTGGTTTTCTCACCACCTGCTGCAGACCCAGTCTAGCAGCTATGTCCTTTAGGATTCATGATGTGGGTATGCCGGCGTTGGACTGGCGTAAACACAGTAAAAAGTCTGACAACACCAGGTTTTAGTCCAACCTATTTATTTGATAATATACTCACTAGCTTTCGGGGTTACCCCCTTCGTCAGGTGAATGGAGAGTTCTGGCCTCAGACAGAGCATATAAAGCACAGACAGTAATCTCTAAACTGTCTGTGCTTTATATGCTCTGTCTGAGGCCAGAACTCTCCATTCACCTGACGAAGGGGGTAACCCCGAAAGCTAGTGAGTATATTATCAAATAAATAGGTTGGACTAAAACCTGGTGTTGTCAGACTTTTTACTGTCTTTAGGATTCAGCCAGCTCAGTCAGTAGTGGTACTACCGGGTCACATTTGGTGGTAGGCTTTGAAATCCCCCACCCAGAGTATATTCTGGGCCTAATTTTACCATCAAGTTGTGCCCAAAAACTTAGTAAAGTCGGGCATGAAGCGAGTAGTGTGATCCACCCCTGCCTCCGCACCCATTCCCCCTTTACCCATGGTTGAAAATGGCCACGATTTGCATGCATGATTTAAATTGATTAATGGGCCCGCTCAAACTTACCAGCACTTCCCCCTTTATCACCACATTTGCCCGTCCAGATTTGCCGCGAAACAGACATGGTCCGCAAAGATCCAATTCGGGTGCTCCAGATTCTGAGGAGGTAAGTTTGGAGTTTCCGGCGGCTCTCTGATTCAGATCAGCAGTGGGAGGGAGGGAGGCAGGTCAGATGGCTCTCTAGTGGTGGTGGGGTGGGGCAGGGCGTGGGGGGGAGGCGGGTCAGATGGCTCTCTGGTGGTGGGGGGTGGGGAGAGGGGGAGGTGGGTCAGATTGTTCTCTGGTGGAGAGTTTGGGGAGGCAAGGGCGGGGGTCGGGGGGTGGTGGTCTGCTGCCACTCCACATGCGATTGGTGGGGGATAAGGGGGGGGTCCGCTGCCACCCCTTATCCCCCACAAATCACCTGAGATGAGTGAGGGGGAAGGGGGGTCCGCTGCCACTCTGCCTGAGATGAGTGAGGGGGAAGGGGGGTCCGCTGCCACTCTGCCTGATATGAGTGAAGGGGAAGGGGGGGTCCGCTGTGACTCTGCCTGAGATGACTGAGGGGGAAGGTGGTGAGGGGGACAGTGATTGGTTTGGGTGGCGGGGGAGGTGGTAGAATAAGGGGGTCAGTAATGTTGTGGGGTTGGGGCAATGCCTGTGGGGGCCAGGGGAAGGCATTATCCAGCCTGGGAAGGATGTGGCAGGGGAGCAGCATTCTATCATTTGTACTGGTGAGCAAGCGCAGTTGAAGGTGCCAATCGGAGCTGCAGGATTTTGGGCACGATAAGCCCCGCCCACAGGCTTGTGCAGCGCTTTTCAGGCAGAGTGTGTATAGGTGCGCCTGAGAATGGGTCTAAAAGTCAGATCTGAAACACTCCCAGATTCAAGTCTGCCCAACACTTAAAATGGTAAAATCGGGCCATCTGTGTCCTTGCCATCATCAGAGCTTCCTCCAAGTGGTGTTAAGCATGTAGGTGTCCAGATTCATCAGCTGGAGTGGGGTTGGGGGGGCAGTGGATGGTAACCTATTTGTAGTAATCACTTGTCCCTATATTCCTGCAACAAACTGAAGAGTGGCTACAAGTGATAAGGGCTGTTCTTAACCACATGGCACTGCTGAGGCTCCTCATTCCAGTGCATGCACACACACACACACACATACATACACACACACACACACACATACATACACACACACACACATACACACACATACAAAGAAAGCCATGCCACTGCACAGATTATATTGGAATAGACGTTTGGGATGATCAAACAATGCTTCTGCTGCCTGGACTTCGCTGGAATAGTCTTGTAGTACTCAGCAGGGAGCCTGCACAACTTGGTCATTATAATGACACAGCCCTTGCAAACAGTTACCTAGCAACCAGCTGCTAGGTATGAAAAAGAGGAGGCAACCAGCAACTGTGACACCAGTAAACACAACTCCAATTCCTTACCCACCAACAGTCCTGCATGTTTCATTCCTTCTCTTGCTGACTTCCAAAGTGTCCACTTGGCCAGAATGCTCAAATTAAAGCAACCACAAAATTATTATTCCAAAACAAATCTGCCAATCAAATCATGCCATATTGCAAACAGTCTTGAACTGATGGCCTTTGTGCATTCACATAGTGCCTGTCCTCTCAGTGTCTTTGCCTGTCCTGGTACTCTGATGCAGTACCACCCAGCAGCTGCAGCAGGGGTGAAGGAAGGCTGCTGACTTTCAGTTGACCCTCCCAGTATGATTGGGAGAATTCAGACCCCAGAAGGCCATCTTTGGATTATAATGATTCTGTGCTTCAAGGTTCTAGGTGTTCAGATCACCAACATTCTGTCCTGGTCCCTCCATTCTGATGATATAGTTAAGAAAGTCAGCCCACCAATGCCTCTACTTGCCCAGGAGACAAAGGAAATTTGCCATGTCCACTATGACTCTCACCAATTTTTGCAGACGCACCATAGAAAGCATCCTTTCGGGACATCTCACAGCTTGACCAAGACCGCAAGAAACTACAAACGGGTGTGAACGAAGCCCAGTCCAACACTCAAACCAGCCTCTCATTCATTGACTCTGTCAACACTTCCCGCTGCCTCGGAAAAGCAGCCAGCATAATTAAGGACCCCACACACCCTGGACATTCTCTCTTCCATCTTCTTGCGTGGGGAAAAAGATACAAAAGTCTGAGGTCACGTGCCAACCAACTCAAGAACAGTTTCTTCCCTGCCACTGTTAGACTTTTGAATGGACTTACCATAGATTCTCACTATCTGTAGCTGCAACATTATATTCTGCATCCTCTCCTCCCTTTTACCCTGTGTACTCTATGAACAGTATGCTTTGTCTGTGTAGCTCACAAGAAACAATACTTTTCACTCAAATCATAGAACGCTCAATGTCTTCATTTGAGCTGTTGGCCACATGTGTGACTGCTTTTTTTCTCATGTTTTTCTACCTCCTACTGCTCCACCACTGCTTGTCCAATTTACCATTCTTGGTTATCTGAAAGAAGAGTAAAAGAGTGCTGTTGTGGTAAAGGGGGGCTGGAAGCAAGGAATCATGTTTATACCACCTATACGCTTGTAAATCAGGTGAGATTGTGGGATGAGGAGGAAGTGGGATGTGAGAAAGAAGATTAGGTATGAAGATACCCTCAAATTCAATGGCATCAGATCAATGCTGATCAAGGCCTCAGCAGCACCATTCCTCCATCAGAACAAGGATATGCAGTCATGCCTGTCCCTCACTAGTTAGCTTGTGCTCCAGTTATGTGCCATTTTTTTCCTGTAAAATAGAAGAAAGTCTGTCAATGAATGTCTAGGTGACCAACCATCCCAGGTTTTCCAGGACTGTCTCAGAATTTGTTCTCCTGTCCCATGGCCTCGGTATGGTGTTCCAAAGGCACAATTTGTCCCAAATTTCTTTCCTCTTGTCACTGCCCATTTATTTTTGATCGTGCATCATTGCACAATCTTCAGCCAGTACAGCATGCATGAGCAGATACTGCCAAGGGGATGCAGCACAAGGTTTGCTCGATGCCTGCGTCAGAATCAATGGACAATCCTACATTGTGAACTCTGCACCCCTTCCCGGTTCCTGTCCAATTTCAGTGCCTCTGTTCCTTCCTGACACAATCTCAGAATCAGAACATGAAAAGAGAATAAATAAAGATTCCTCAACCACAGTTGGGGTATGTTTATACATGGGTAATTCTAAAGATTAAATTGCAGCACACAAAAATGAGCATGAAATCTTTACAAATCTCTGTAAACCTCAGTTGAATAAATACAACAGTGGCATTGCTCCAAACAGTTAGTAAGAATGGCAGCTGTGGACTGTGATTTAATCCCTCAGTGAGGAACTGCTCATTAATGCTGGGTGGAAGATTGTTTAGTAAAGGCTTGATCAAACACTAAAATTTGTTTCTTCTAAATCTGGAGCCTCAATATTCTTTGTCATTGAGGCTCATGAGGACAGGCACAAAGACTTACTCTTAAAAAAAAACAGTTGCTAATAACTGATGTCAAAAGTGACTTAGAAGGATTTATGAAAGCACAATTTTCCCTGCAGGTTGTTTTTATTTTTGGATGAATTAGATTTTTCCTCAATCCTGCTGCAAGAGTGAAATTGGCTTCTGGTGAATAGATGCACATGAAAATTGCTGTACAGTTAATGATATATTTAACACATATAAATTATGGAAAATATTTGTAATTCAAAGCTTCTGCTGATATGAAAAATGGTCCTTTCAAACAATAAGACTGATCAATGGGATTTAGGTTAAAACAGTATTTTTTTCAATTGCTATATGATTTGCACTTCTTGCATTAATAATATTATGTTCATAAAATTGGCATCCTATGAAGAGGTTCTATGTTGAAAGTAAATACTCAAAGGGCCTAATTTTACCATTGCGTTGCACCTGTATTCGGGTGCGAAAACTTGGTAAGGTCGGGACAAGGCGAATAGCGCGATCCATGCCGATTCCCCCTTTACCAAGGCCGGAAAATGGACGCGATCAGGACTGTGCCCGAAACAGGCGTAACATCGATTTAAATGCATTTGCATGCATTTAAGTTGACTTAACGAGCTGGACACGCAAATTTACCTGCATTTCCCCCTTTACCATCCCATTCGCCTGTCCAGATTCGGCACGAAACAAACATCCTTGTCAAAAGTCTGTTTTGGGCGCACCAGCTTCTGAAGAGGTAAGTTCAGAGTTTCCAGCGACTCTCTGACTCAGATCAATGACGGACGGGGCCAGGAGGGAGGAGGGCCAGATCGATCTCTGGGGGGGTGGGGGAAGGAAGAGGGCCAGATAGTTCTCTGGGGAAGGTGAGGGGGCAGGGAGAGCAGGGATGGGGGGTCCGCTGCCACTCTGCCAGCACTCGGTGGAGGGAAGGAGAGTCCGCTGCCACTCTGCAGGCGATCGGTGGGGAGGGGGGAAGCAGGGCAGCAGTCATGATCGGTCTGGGTAGCGGGGGGTGGTTAGATAAGGGGGACAGTTATGTTGTGGGGGTAGAGCAATGTCTGTGAGGGCCATCGCTCCCGCTTTTTGCGGCCCAGGAGTGATGTGGCAGGTGAGCACTTTTCAAAATTTCTTTTACTGCACATGCGCAGTTGAAGGCTCCAATCGGAGCAGCAGCATTTCGGGTACGATAAGCCCCATTCAGACTCACGACTTCTTTTACAGGCTGAGTGCGTATGGGGGTGCCGGAGAACAGGGATTACAAGTCAGATCTGAATCACGTCCTGATTCAGCACTTAGAATCAAAATTGTAAAATAGGGCCCAGAGTGTTCCAAAGAAACTAAGGTTGTTAGTGCACATCAGTACAGCTTTGAATTTCTGTTCTCTAAAAGGACAGAACAGTTAACTTGAGATATAAATTTCATAGCTCCGGAACTTCCATCATGTTTATGCAGTGCCTATAGAATAAAGGATATAAGAATGGGAACATGAAATGAGAATAAATAACATTTATATGGTGTACCAGTTAAAAACCTGCAACACTCCCAAAGTAGTTGTCAGTTACCTTGACATCCACAGAATGGGAATCAAACCTCTTTAATAAAATCAAAATCCCAGCAACACGCTGCAGCAAATATAACTTCATTTATTCCACCAAAAATATTTACATTTATATATTTTATTTCTTTTTAATTATTATTATTGTTTCATTGCATTTAACTTTATATGAAACATCTGTCACGAATGTTTTCAGTTCAATTGTGGAAAATATATCTAAATCAAATTTCTATTCAATTACTTGTAATTCATAAATTGAAATAAGTTATTGTCTGATAGCGCCAGGGAGCCAGGCTTGATTCCGGCTTTGGGTAATTGTCTGTGTGGAGTCTGCACGCTCTCCCCATGTCTACATGAGTTTCCTCCGGATGCTCCAGTATCCTCCCATAGTCCAAAGCTGTGCAGGTTAGGTGGATCAGCCATGCTAAATTGCCCCTTAGTGTCCAAAGATGTGTAGGTTAGATGGATTAGGTGAACTGCACAGGGTTATGGGGAGAGGACAGAGGGGAGAGAAAGAAGGGGAGGGTCTGGGTGGGATATTCTTTCCAAGAATCAGTGCAGACTCGATGGGCCAAATGGCCTCTTTCTGTACTATGTTTCTCTTACGCAAAAAATTCACAAGAGAATCAGTATTTCTGAATATAATAAAAGCAGGTAATGATTGCACAAGAATTTATGGGCCAGTTTAAGCTTATAATGCACAGCATCTTTAGCTATTCAGTTTTAAATGACATACAGCATAAAACCAATGAAACAAGCTAAAATTCTAAGGGCCAAAAATTGAATAAGACTCAAAAATGTATACAGGAGTTGCAATGCACAAACATTGCACTGCATACAGCGTACAAACTGTGTACTGCTGCTAATTTAAATGAGGCGAGTGTGCAGCCAAGTGCAAAGTAATGGACAAACACCTCTGCAGAGGGCCCATGTTCATGCAAAACTAGCATCATTTAATAAAGCCGGACCACACCACCTCAAGGGGAAGTAGATTTTGGCTGCACCAGGTGCTCAAACTGCTCAGGGAGGATTCTGTAAGCAGTAAGAAGAATTAAAAATGGTATAACAGGGCAGAGAGCATGCTTCATTTTTCTCTGGTACAGTACTGCAATCATTGGTGTGAGGATTGGACAGTAATAGAGAGATCTTCTATTCACAGAGGAACAGGATTCTCTCCAGGCAGATACCTATCATTGCCAGGAATCCAGCCCTGAGGAGCTGGATGCAGCGCAGGAAGAAGGTTAATGATTGCACACGAATGGTCAAAGTCATCTTCAAATGCTGTATCCTTACAACTCAGCCTCACCCACAGCTAAGTTTGTTGACTCTAGCAGGCACATGATCCAAATTACTTCTCACTCACTGACCCACTTTCCTCTCTCTTGCAAAACACGATGATATATAAGGAACAGTTAACCAGGAGGCTGGCAGAGCTGCATTCTATCATCCCCAGGAAGAAGACTGTGTTTTCCATCATTGAAGCAGTCACAGTTGAGGCTGTGGTCAGCAGTGGGCTGAAAACATAAAATCTGATTGACTTTCAAACATTGCACTTTCGTTTCATCCTATAATGACTTCTAATGTACAAGTGACAGAAGGTGTAAGCATGTGGCTCTTGTTTCCACCCACCCCCCCCCCTCCCCCACCAGCAACCAAAACCTTCCCCTTATGCTTTTTTCTTTAGCTATGCCCAAGAACTGTCATCTGGCCAAGCACTAATGAGCAAGCTGATGTCTAAGCAGAGCAGGACACGAATGATAAAAATAACAACATCACTTGATCTCACACGCTCAGCCATCAACTCACGTCCTGGAGCTGCTTGTGTTGAGAATTGAGATTCTGTTCAGTGGAACTACCATCAGATGAGGTGTACACAGACAGCCCAGCTAAAAAAAAGGGATGTATTGGTTGCCTCATCCATTCCTTCTCATCTCTTCCTCCTTCTTTACTTCTCTTCATACCCCTCCTGCTCGTCCTGTTCCTGAACTTCTTGCTTTATCCCTGATGACAAGTCTGTAATGATGGCAAGGTCAGTCAAGTACAGCAGACCATCATGAATCAGAACTCATGGGCTGCTGAGCACTGCAGGCTCGTCCCAAAGCAGTCCAAGCAAGAAGTTATTTCTTGAGCACTCCTTTGGTCTGCTAGGTGAAATTTTGTGTGGTGACTTGCCCCTCATCTAATGCGTTTGTGATTGTGCACCAGAGTCATGAAACCAGTGTTAATTGGATAGCCAGTGTCACCCATCTGACTTTAATTTGATGTAGTCCTTCAAATCACACAATTTTTATACTATTTAAACACATGGACAGGTATATTCTTAAAACATTCTCACAACACTGTCCTTCTTCCTTGATAAGAAAGATCAAACACATGCATACATTACTGACTAGCTTACAGGCGGGTCTTCAAGTGATGAATCACCAGGCACAGACATGTACTGTAGACAGGGGTCACATACCAGCTCTGCAATAGAGGACACAGATGCTGATTTTGAGTACTACTGAAGAAGGCTGGTGGGAATACACCAGAAAATGCTAGGTGCACTGGACAGCAAGCAGGTGATTGAGTATTTTGTTCCTGATTCACCTAGTTAATCATCTATGTTGGTTATCTAGTTCACTATCTGAAAGTGAACTTCAGCATAATTGCCTAGCCTTCAAACGTCTGTTCAATACAACATCTCTACCTCTAATGTTGTGCTCAACTGAACCCTCATCTCTGCTTTTGATGCTGTAGTCCACAGTAAAACCGTTACCCTCTCACTCTGGCCATTCCGCCAGTTTTGGTCCCTTAAGTCCCAATGGATACAGGCTTGAATAGATATGGCAGGCAACTGGTTTAGCTATTCATCGACAGATCTAACTGAACAACTGAATGCACTACTGGGTCCCAGCCTTGCCTGTTAAGACTGCTCACTGTTTCAGGAAAACTCCTGGCTTAATTTCTCAACTACAGAACATCTTCTTTAACCTCTCTTTCTGTCTCCTCCCACCTTGCTTCCAACAAGAAATGCAAGGAACTCAAGGATCCCTGCCGCAAAGAATGAAGAACAAAGAAACGTACAGCACAAGGACAGGCCCTTCGGCCCTTCAAGCCTGTGCCGATCATGATGCCCGAACTAAACTTAAAAAAAACCTTCTGCCCTTACTTGGTCCGTATCCTTCTATTCCTACCCTATTCATGAAATCATTCAGATGCCTCTTAAATGTTGCTAATGTGTCTGCTTCCATCACCTTCTCTGGCAGTGCGCTTCAAGCACCCACCATTCTTTCTGTGAAAAACTTCCCCTGCGCATCTCCCTTAAACTTTCTCCCTCTCACCTTGAACCTGTGCCCCCTTGTAATTGACACTTCCCTCATTGGGGAAAACAAACCTCTGACTATCCATTATGTTTATGCCTCTCATAATTTTGTAGACCTCTATCAGGTTTCCCCTCAACCTCCATCTTTTCAGTGAAAACAATATAAGCAGTTAGAGATCAGGGATCATCCTAGTGCCAAAGTGAAATTAGGTAGCATGCCTTAATGACTACTGCCCAGTGGTCCTGACATCCATCGTTATGAAGTATTTTGAGAGGTTAGTCATGGCACATATCAACTCCGGCCTCCCAGATTGCTTTGATCCACTGCATTCGCCTTCTGCCGGTCCATGACAGACTGCCAGTCCGTGGCAGACAGCATCCCTCCGGTCCTACACTCATCCCTGGAACATCAGGACAACAAGGACACCTGATCAGACTCCTAATTTAAAGGCAAAATACTGCAGATGTTGGAATCTGAAACAAAAACAGAAAATGCTAGAAAATCCCAGTAGTCCAACAGCATCTGTGGAGCGAGAACAGAGCCAATACCTCAAGTCAATGGATTAAAGTCACAAATAGCATCCTGTGACAAAAATAAACTATCCTTCTTTATCCTTCTCAACCAATCTGGTTGACCACACCATCATTCTTCAACAGCTCTCCACTATCATCTAGCAGAGTGGAATTGCATGTCCTCATTTCCACTCTTATCTATTGAATCATAGCCAGAGTATTTCCTGCAACGTCTTCTTTTCTTGCCCTTGCACTCTTTCTTTTGGTGTACCTCAAAGATCTATCCTTTGCCTTCTTCTATTTCACATCTGGTCCTCAGGGGCATCATCTGAAAACACATCATCAGTTTTCACTCAGCTCCACCTCACTACTATTATTCTCAACTCCTCCACTGCCTCCAAATTATCAGACAGCTTGGATGAGCAGAAATTTCTTCCAAGTCAATATTGGAAAGGTACTGGTTTCAGGTCCCTCTCTGCCATCCCTCCCCCAATCTCCTCCAGCCCCCAAATCCTCTAATATATCTGCTTTCTTGTCTCTTGAGCATCTATGATTTGAATTCCTTCATCATTATTGGCTGTGCCTTCTATTGGCCAGATGCTGGAATTGCCTCCCTAAAACTCTCTAATTTCTTTCCTCTTTTTACATACCACCTTAAAATTTAGGTCTTTGCTCAAACATTCACTATCTGCCCAAATATCATTTTCTGTGTTTTGGCATCAAATTTCGCTTTGTAACTTTCCTGCGAAGAACAGTGGGACATTTTATTAAATTGAAGGTGCTATATAAATATAACTTCTTGTTATTGTTATAAATATTTGATCAGCTGTCAGTGCAACAGTACTGTGCAGCCAGGCTACAGTTGCATCTGATCCTTCCAGCTCACTACAACAGATCCTACAACTTATCTTCTTATACAAGGGAAGGATAAGAAATGTACTCTTCAGGATAACAGAAAGATTTCAACTCAGGGGAATCATTATTTTCATAATTGGAAAATGTTGCAATTTGACAACTTGCATTAGCAAAGTGTAGCAACAACTTCAGGAGAAGAGGACAAATGGACAAACATCAAAGCCAAAGAGATCCAGGTTTATGTTTATCAGCTGGATAAAAAGACTTTTATGATGAGCTTAAAAGTATTTATGGCCCAAGCATGCTATGAACAGCACCCTGGAGATTGCTCACCAGTGTTCCTGATTTTACAGGGAAGAGCAGAATACTCAATCAGCAGATACTTTAACAAGATATTAATTAGCCATCTGCTTTTGAAGTTGACAATGCCTTCCAGCATATTGTACAAGACCACCTTGATTAACCATTTCATATCAATGAAAATCAAAGGTCAAACAGCACAGGAGAACAGCACAAAACTGAGATCTGACTGATGCCCTGTTGGGATCCATTAAGTTACAGGACAGACCCAATTATGGCACTTTTGTGGAGTTTTCATCTTACCAACATTCAGAGTTCATCTCGATTTGAAAGAGAAATCAGAATGCTTCCAGTGCAGCAGAATGGGACGTTACAAGCATTTCTACAAAAATTTAAATTGAGGTAGAAGTCAAGAAAGTATTCATGAAACAGGCTCAATTCAAGAAATATTAATCAAGATAAAGATGTACTTATGGAGTTCCTTGGGGAACTGGATATCTTTGTCCAGATTATTAGTCAGTTTTTCTCATTCAATTATGGGACACAGGTGTCGCTGGACGATCAGCATTTATTGCCCATCCCGAGTTGCCCTTGAGAAGCTGGTGGTGAGCTGCCTTCTTGAATCGTGGTAATCCATGTATTGTGGGTTAACCCACAATGCCGTTAGGGAGGGAATTCCAGGATTTTGACCCAGCAACTGCGAAGGAACAGTGATATATTTTCAAGTCAGGATGGTGAGTGGTTTGGAGGGGAACTTGAAAATGATGGTGTTCCCATTGTCCTTATAGGTGGAAGTGGTCTCGGGTTTGCAAGGTGCTGTCTAAGGATCTTTGGCGAATTCCTGCAGTGCATGTTGTAGATAGTACACACGACTGCTACTGAGCATCAGTGGTGGAGGGATTGAATGTTTGTAGATGTGGTCAAGTGGGTTGTTTTGTCTTGGATTGTGTCAAGCCTCTTGAGTGTTGTTTGAGCCATCCAGGCAAGTGGGGAGTATTTCATCACACTCCTGACTTGTGCCTTGCAGATAGTGGATAGGCTTTGGGAAGTCAGGAGGTGAGTTACTTGCCGCAGTATTCCTAGCCTCCAACTTGCTCTTGTAGCCACTGTGTTTATGTGATGAGTCCAGTTGAGCTTCTTGTCAAGGATGTTGGCAGTGGGGGATTCAGTGATGGTTATAACATTGAATGTCAAGGGACAATGGTTAGAGTGTCTGATATTGGTCATTGCCTGGCATTTGTGTGGCGCTAATGTTGTTAACCCAAGCCTGGATATTGTCCAGGTCTTGTTGCATTTGAATATGGACTGCTTCAGTATCTGAGGAGTCACGAATGGCGCTGAACATTGTACAACATCCCCATTTCTGACTTTATGATGAAGGGAAGGCCTCAATGAAGCAGTTGAAGACTGTTGGGCCTAGGATACTAGACCCTGAGGGACTCCTGCATAGTTGCCCTGGAGCTGAGATGACTGACCTCCACAGCCACAAATATCTTCCTATGTGCCAGGTATGACTCTAACCAGTGGAGTGTTTACCCCTAGATACCCATTGATTCCAGTTTGGCTGGAGTTTTGTCATTTTATCCTTTGTTATTTATATTCATTGAATTCTTGAATCTTCAATACCTTTTCAGTTTTCAATGTAGCCATGAATGGTATAGAGAGATATACAAAAGGGTCCAGAGGGGCAAAATTTTCACTCAGAATGTCTGGAACAAGCTGCCAGAGGGAGTAGTAGAGACGGGTACAGTTTTGCCTTTTAGAAAACGTTTAGATAGTCACATGGTACGAATGGGTATAGAGGGATATGGACCAAATGTGGGCAATTGGGAATATCAAAAAGGGAATGTCATGGATAGTTGGACCAAACAGCCTGTTTCTATGCTATACATCTCTATGACTCAATGGGCCCTATTTTACCATTTTGATTCTAAGTGGTGGGTGGGCTTGAAGCTGGGAGTGTTTCAGATTCAACTTTTAGACCCGTTCTGAGGCATCCCCATATGCACTGTATCTGAAAAAATATCAGCAATTCCAAATCATGGTGCACAAGCCTATGGGTGGGGCTTAATGTACCTGAGACCCTGAAGCTCTGATTAGTCCTTCCAACTGCACATGCACAGAAAAAAAGATGATAGAATGCTGTTCCCTTGCTACATCCCTTCCTGGCTGGATACTACCTCCCCCTGGCCCCCACAGACATTGCCCACAACATTACTGACACCCCTTTCCCCCCGACCCCCTCCGCCACCCAGGTTGATCAAGAGTCCCTTCCTCTCCCACTGATCATAGGCTGAGTGACAGTCAACCCCCTTTCACTGCCACTGATCTCAGGCAGAGTTGCAGCGGACCCATCTTCCCCCTCCCTCCCCCCAACCAATCTCAAGCCGCGAGCCGTTGGATGCTAGGCTTACCCCCTCACTAACCGTCACTGATGGAGCATCCGAATTGGACTTTTATGGAGCATTTCTGTTTCACGCAGATTCTGGAAGGGCGAATGCAGTGTAAAGGGGGAAGTGCCGGTAAAGTTGGGCATGCGCCCATTAAGTCAATTTAAATGCATGCAACTACATTTAAATGGCCATCACACCGGATTCGGGTGCGGTCCCGATCACGGCCATTTATGGGCCTTGATAAAGGGGGAACCAACATGGAGGTGGGTGCGGATTATGCTACTCACCTCACGCTCGACATTAGCAAGTTTTTGCACCTGAAAAGAGGCATAGTGCAATGGTAAAATCAGGCCCTATGACTCTATGGCTGTGACAGTCTCCCTTGCAGTTGAAGATCATTCCTCGTCTGAAAGTCTTCTTCTGTGTGCTTCAGGAATCGAGTTCCTCAGGGAGTCCTGATTGCTTCTCTTCTTGTCCTTGAATGTTCAAGAGTCAATACACTTCAGTCTCCTCTCTTGGATCCACCTATCGCTAAAAAATTCTCATTGTCCATGTAGTTCAGTAATGCATCAACCTACATTCTGCTTCCCAGCAATGCAGCTAAATTGTTGTCCCAATCTGATGATGATATCCTCACATCAAAGAAGAATCCTTCATTGGGCAGATGGTGATGTAATGATATTTTCATGAGCAGTATTCCAGATATCCAGATAGTGCTCTCGTGACCAGAGTTCAGACTACTGCAGCACATGGTGAAATGTGAATTCCATGAAAATCTGGAAGTAAAAGTCTCATAGTGACCGTGGCACCATCGTCAATTGTTGTAATGTCCTTTAGGGAAGCAAATGTTCCATCCTTCCTGGTCTGGCCTACATGTGACTCCAGATTCACAGCAATATGGCTGACTCTGTTATGTCCTCTGAAATGACTTTGGAAGCCATTCAGTTCAAGGGTAATTGGCCAATAATTCCCATAAGTGAATTTTAAGAAATGTTTTCATGACGTCTTCCATAACAGCCACATATACTGTGGGAGACTGAATCTCTCAGGACTGTGATTTGGGGAGGGGGAGGACTAGGAGCTGGAATTGGATAAAATCTGTAGTTGTTTAAAGGGTGTTAAAGAAATGTGAATAGTTAAACATATAGTTTCATATTGTTTTTGAAAATTGAATTGTATACTTGGGGAGGGTTGTGTAGTATAAAGGGCAAACATATGGGATATGCATACATATTACATAGATAAAGACTATACCACTGACAACAGTTAAACATGTGTTAGAGTCTGGAGTGAGATTAGAACTTTGTGTCCGGGCGCAATATACTGACACTGGAACCTGTTTAAGTGTAGTACTGATGAAGTGTTAAGTAAGCATCAGAGTATGAATACAGTCCATCCAAGTATCATACCTGGAGTCCACACGTAAGATGGACCATCTCACAATAATTCCTCCAAGATACAACTGAGGGTCACAATTTGACTTCAGAGCAGGCAAATCGACTATAGATATGACCTTCTCCCTATATCAACGTTAAGAGATGTGCAGATAACAGTAAACACCACTCTATCTTGCTTTTGTGGAACTTTTATATGCTGATGATGCTACACTCATTGCCCAGAAAGAAAACCAGCTCCAAAGGCTCATGAGACTGTCTATCCTGCGTGTGTGACATGTTCTTCCTCACATCATTGACATGTGATCAGAGATTCTTGGGAAAGCAGCATGGAAAGAAGCAGTATAAGGGGAGTGTGCTCAGAACCGTAAATAGATTACAACAAAGTTAGAGTGAAGCATTCAAGAGTTATTGAAATTAGTCCAAGCCAACAACACAATAATATATGGTAGAAAGCAGAAAAACAATGATGCTGGAAAAATCTCTACCTTTATCAGAGAGTTTTGAGACTGTCACAGACCTCACTAAGACTGATGCATAGCCACAGTGATATAGGAGATTCACTTAATTTTGCACCGCATCAGATCCCGCAGTGAAGCCAGATGTGAGCAGGTCAGTACACCTTTGTAAACAATGGCTGACTGTGCAGGTAGCATCTAGATATCCTGGGGATTGATGAGGGTAAAGCTACATCTGCTGAAGTTATTGACACATTGCAGACATATTTCAATTTCCACAGGAACACCATCATGGAACATACTAAGTTAAAATCACATACCCAAAGATATGGGGAAAACACTGCTGCATTTATTAATGATTTGTACCAATTAGCAGAAGACCGTGAGTACAGTAATCTGAAAGAGGAGCTAATTTGTGACAGAATAATTGTTGGCATAATGGATGATGCAATTAACAGATAATTTGCAATCCCAGGAAGATTAACATCGGGTGTAGACGATTCAGTTAAGTAGCCAAGACAAGATCAGGACACAGAACTGATCGATAGTCAGAGGAGAGAGAGAAATACAGACCAGCCTATTCCACATCACGTCCATTAACACAGATCAACACATATTCCAAATTAATTTAAAATCCACAATAATCCACAGATATGCAGTCCCTCCACCATCAATACACAATGCCAGCAGTGTGTACCATCACCTGATGCACTGCAGGAACTCATCAAATCTCTACAGACAACGCCTTTTGTGATGCTCATGTACCTTGAATAAATGTTTTTTTTTAAATCATGTTCTCTGCAATTAAACAGCTTTTTTTATTGTTGCTGGGCTGTCTGGTTAGAAGTCCTTTTATTAATGCTTCAATAGTTTAAATGGGGTTTTGTTTATTTTTACTATGAGCCTTAGGTACATTTTGGGATCTTTTAGGACAGTAGGACTAGGGGGCACAGCCTCAAGATAAAGGGGAGGCGGTTTAGAACGGAGTTGAGGAGGAACTTCTTCACTCAAAGGGTGGTGAATCTCTGGAATTCTCTGCCCGTTGAAGTGGTGGAGGCTGCCTCGCTAAATATTTTTAAGAAGCGGGTTGATGGGTTCTTGATAAGAGAGGGGATTAAGGGTTATGGGGAGAGGGCGGGAAAGTGGAACTGAGCCACAACAGATCAGCCATGATCTTATTGAATGGTGGGGCAGGCTCGAAGGGCTAGATGGCCTACTCCTGCTCCTATTTCTTATGTTCTTATGTTCTTATGCATTGTGTGAAGTAACAATGATTGACCAAAGTCAGGAGGTTTCCCTCCCAAAAAAATCTAAAGATTCATTTTCAGTTTTAGTTTAGAAGGGGATGGGCATCAGACAGAAAAATAGTGTTTTTTTCTCTCTCTCTGCCTGGTATTGGAAATTCTGCTGGCTAGCTAAAAGTGAGGCTTTTTGCCTTCCTGGAGTAAAAGAAATTTGCTGGTTGTGGTTGGCTTGCATAGAGTCTCTCTATCCCTAGTGTTTTGAGAAGCTGTTCTTATTTCAAGCTGGTCTGTATGCATATCAAGAGGGCTGTTCGAAGTTACAAGGCTTGGAAGTCAAAGTTTCAATTCTCTACCCAAAGGACCAGTTCCCGCATCACGTAAGCATTCATATTTTCTATGCTAAACCTTTTATATAGGGATGTTTGTTTGATTGAAACATTTTTTATACTTATTAAGGGTTATATAATATCATGTTTCTTTTTGTTTGTAATTGTTAGAAGTTATTTCTAATTTCCTTTCTATACATGTTAATTGTGTACTTAAATAAACTTTGTTTGATAAAAGGTCCTGAGTGGGTCAGTTGAATCATACCTGAAGTGAAGATTCTCATGCTCACCTAGCCAAAAACAAATAACAAAATTTATGATCCAGGCGGGCTTCATAAAACACTTTGGAGCTTCTGAACTGGATTATTAAGCTTTCAAGCCCACACCTGCTACCAAAGGACAAGGTAAGATGTCACATGGGAACACCACCAAACCACCCACATCCTGACTTGGAAATATATAACAGTTCCTTCTCTGTTGCTGGGTCAAAACCCTGGAACTCCCTCCATAATGGTGCTATGGGTGTACCTAAGCCACACAGACTGTAGTGATTCAAAAAGGCAATTCACCACCACCTTCTCAAAGGCAATTAGGAATTGGTAATAAATGCTGGTCTAGCCAACAATGCTCACATTCCACAAATGGATACAAACAAATGAACAGTAACAGCTGAATTTGTCAGACATAATAGGGAAAATACAGGAAAGGAGGGATGTGCAGCATGAAAGGCGGCAACTCAATAACTAGCTGTTACTGTTGGGGAAGAGAAAAACATGGGCATGGGAATTGTCCCAACAAAGACACATAAGGCTATTGATGCAAAAGGATTGCGCATTTTCAAGCCATATGTCACAGTGGAAAAAAATGTCCAAACACTCAAAAAGGAAGTTTTAAAAGGAAACAGGGTTTATGAAATTGAAGCTTCACAAGAATTGAAAAACCATTCTTAGGAGATATTAAATAATGAAGTGTGAATTATTGGAGTGCAGAGATCCACTTACTTCCAAAGATAAAGAAACAAATCAACTTTCTTTAGAAAGGTGACATAATTCACTTTGCTAGATGTGCAATGTATTTCTTAAATGGTAAGAAACTAGTGTTAATGTACAAAGGGACCTGGGTGTCCCTGGTCCATTAGTCACTGAAGACTAAAACGCAGGTGCAACAAGCTATTAGGAAGGCTAATAGAGTGTCAGCCTTTATCGCAAGAGGATTTGAGAAGAGCAGTGAGATTGTGCTTCAATTCTATAGAAGCATGGTTAGGCCATACCAGGAGCACTGCGTGCTGTTTTGATCCCCTTATCTCAGAAAGGATATTACTGCCATTTGGGGAGTGCAGTGAAGGTTCACCAGACTTGTTCCAGGACGCCGGTACAATGTTATGCAGAGAGATTTGGGAACACCGGGGCCTATATTCTCCAGAGCTTCAAAGAATGAGAAGTGATCCCACTGAAACCAACAAAATACTTAAAGGAATCGACAGGACAGGTGCAGGTAAGATGTCTCCTTTGGTTGGGGAGTTTAAAAGCAGGGGACACAATTTCAAAGTAAGGGAGATGCCACTTAGCACCAAGATGAGAAGGAATTTCTTTACACAGAGGGTTCTGAATCTTTAGAATTCTCTACCCCAAAGTTCAGTGGCAGGTCAGTCATTGTGTCCATTTAAGGTAGAGATTGATAGATTTCTGGTTAACATTAACATAAAGAGTTATGGGCCAAGTGATTGTAGAAGTCATGAAGTGTCCGATCAACAATGATCATATTGAATGCCAGAGACTTGATGGGCTGAATGGCTTATTCTTGTTCCTATATTTGTATGTTGTAAGACAAGAGGCAGGATTTTCTGGCCCTTCCTAGGTGGGATCTTCTGGTGTAACTTAAGACAATTCCCACGATGGATTCCCTGGGGGCTGGACAGATGAGTCATGCAAAATAAACAGTTCTGTGAAATTACACTGGGTGAGAGTCTGGGAAGAGCTCAACATTCTCTATATTAGCTGCCAACAGCGGTTCTGGCCAATTGCAGTAGAAGGTCCAAACATCTCACAACTTTCATAACATCATTGGGAAGATTCTGTTTAACAGGTCACCCTTTGAAATACCATCAGCATCAGAGATCCTTCAAAAAACAATGTCAAATCTTTTAAAGGGTGTATACAGTGTTTGCCACATGGATGATGTGTTGTTACATGGGTCCACTCAAGCTGAGTGAGATATGAGAATGAGAGCACTGCTGAGAAGAACACACAAGGTGGTATGAGTGTGTGTTTTCATAGCTAACAATATGATTTCTTAGTCACATTGTGCATCAAGAACAAAGATTGACCCACTGAAGACCAGAGCAATAAAAGAATTTTCAGCTCCAAGGAACACAGTTGAGTTTCAAAGATTCAGGGGAATGATGAATTAAGCAACAAAATTTCTTTAAAAACTTAACAAAGCTGAAGGAGCCACTATATCGGCTGTTACACCAAGATAATGAAAGATATTGGGAATACGTTTCATGAAGATCTCTGGTGAATTTTCCGAGCCCCCCCCAACAGGCATCAGTGGAAAATTCTACTGTGAATTCACGCTTGTGTGAAACCAATCAAACTCTTTGGCAGGGGCTTGGTAGAAATCCACTCAATATTTCGAGCAGAGACCACATCTGACTGTGCTCAATGAATATTGGAATCTGATGATGGTATTGTATTCTTAAGGTTACTGATACTTGAAATCTTACAACAGCTATATAAAACTAATTTGGACATTAGCAGTTGCAGTATGTTATTCGGTTTGCGGGTTGGTCTCTCGAAGTTACTGGAAAAAATTATAGCCAGACAAATTACGTGAACAATTCACAGACAAGAATTGAAAGAACCACTATTGCCATTTCCTCGACCTACAAGGCCATTGGAAAAGCTATGAATGGGTTTAATTGGGCAAAAAGGAAAACTGTTCATAATAGTAGTAAATTACTATTCAAGGTGGATTGAAATGAAACAGCTACATGGTCATTGAAAGAAATTTTCACAGTCTGTGGGATTCCTGACATTGTGATTTTAGATAATGGTCCACAATTCACAAACAGCAAGTGCAAGAGTTTACAGAATTATTTGCAATTCTTCACACAAGCTCAATGAGGTTTTCTCAGGTTTATAGAGAAGCTGAGAGAGCTGTCAGAAACAGAAAGATGGTTTTCAACTCATGATCTTGAGGTGCAGATCTTCACCCTTGCAGAATGGATTTGCTCCATGCATGTCACTCTGTGGAGAAGATTGTGGGCACAAATTCCTACCCTTTGACAGACATTAATGCCACAGATCAACGACACAAACTCAGAGAAAGAGAGGAAACTGACCAAAGTAAACAAATGAAACACTATGATGATCATCACAGAGCAAAAACATTCTCAGATTTTCAACAGGGAGAACCGGTTTGGAACTGAGATCAATCAAGATTTGGAGAAATAGTGGAGAAATTACCACACCCAAAATTGCCCAGGTGGAACAGAGCACAGTACGAAAAGAATCAGAAAAGTGTTTACTATAACTACAATAGGGTGGAAATCAGAGAGCAGAGAGACTGTAACTATCACAAGTGAAAGAAGACAGGTGATCCCGAACCATCTATTAATTTAAATTTTATTCAACAATGTCCAGAGGACCAACAGTGGAATGAGAATTCCTTGTAACAATCATAGAATCCCTACAGTGTAGAAGGAGGCCATTCGGCCCATCAAGTCTACTCTGATCACATTCCCACCCTAGTCCAATTCCCATATTTACCCACATATTTACCCTGCTAATTCCCTAACACTAGTGTCAATTTAACATGACCAATCAACCAAACCCACACATCTTTGGACTGTGGGAGGAAATCGGAGCACCAGGAGGAAATTCACGCAGACACGAGAATGTGCAAACTCCACACAATGACCCGAGGCCGGAATTGAACTCAGGTCCCTGACGCTGTGAGGCAGCAGTGCTAACCACTGTGCCACCGTGCCACCCTGTGGATGTTCCCCTCAAACAAGATAAGGATGAGTTACAGTAGACTAGTGAAGGTGCTGCAACATTTATCGGTATAAGAGGTGAAACTCACAATCGGATCATGGAGAGAAAAGAGAGAGAACAAAAAGGGAGCTTGGAGGCAGAAGGAAAAATAACAATTACCTTGGCTAGCAAAATAAATCTTATTCTCTACAAGGGGGGGGCTGCGGGCGGCAGAGGGGGAGTTGGGGCGGCTATGAGTTAGTATGAGTTGGCACTAAGTTGACATAGGATCTATAAAGATGCTTGGATTAGGTGGGAGTCACGGGTTGGTATGTGTTGACATGTAGGCATGGGGAGTGTGTGGCATGTGAGGGAGTATGGGTTGTGAGGCCAAGATGGTCTAATGTTTAAGCAAACAACTGAACAACTCAGGAGATGTCCCTGGGAACCAAAGGTGAGCCACTTAACTACCCACCTCAACATTCAGCTATTGCTGCCTTCGATCTGCATCTGATGCAACATGTCCAATTCCATCTCACACCTGTCGAACAAAGTCCCAACATTTGGGGCATTCCTGAGGTAGTTATGGCAAGCTGGGAGATTTCTTGGCTTTGTACATCTGCTCAAGAGTGAAAATCCAGGCCATAACATAGGCTATGCCAAGAGTAAGCTGAAGTATTGAATAAGATGTTGAACGTCCTACATACCTCTCACATAGATTTAAAAGATCCCATGGCAATATTTGAAAAACAGAGAGTTCTCAGGTGGTATCCTAGACATTAATCACTCGGGTGGCACATTAGCACAGTGGTTAGCACTGCTGCTTCACAGCTCCAGGGACCTGGGTTTGATTCCCGGCTTGGGTCGCTGTCGGTGTGGAGTTTGCACGTTCTCCTTGTATCTGCATGGGTTTCCTCTGGATGCTCCGGTTTCCTCCCACAGTCCAAAGATGTGTGGGTTAGGTTGATTGGCCATGCTAAAATTGCCCCTTAGTGTACTAGGATGCTTAGGTTAGAGGGATTAGCGGGTAAAATATATAGGGATATGGGGGTAGGGCCTGGGTGGGATTGTGGTCGGTGTAGACTCGATGGGCCAAAGGGCCTCTTTCTGCCCTGTAGAGTTCTATGATTCACTCCAACTTAAAAAAGACAATCTGCTTATTTTGTTTTACCCAATGTGTGTCAGGTGAGGTTCCGTTGGTCACACTCTTCCCTCCCACTCTGGGGTTTGTGCAGAACGATAAAAGAGGCCACTGCACTACAGTATTGTACTGTTAGAGGTATTGGGTGAGATTCTCCCAAAAAATTCTCAGTGCTGGATTTGCGTAAAAACTGAAGTAGATCCCGTTGGTTTTTCCAGCAGGAGTTTAAAAATGTATCTCCCACACACACTGTGCACTGTAGAGAGCTCTAATGTGAATCTCATTAATGATCAAGGGGAGGAGCCTATCCCCGGGAGAGGCCAGCAGCATGGCGCTGAGTGGGCTGCTGTGCGTGTCAGAGCAGAGATTGGCGCGTGCGCAGTAGCCCACAGTGTCAGCCTCACAATCGCTGGCCAGCCCTGCAACCACGCAATGCTGGCCATGCGACTGCCCCACACCCAATCACTGGCCAACCCAATGTGCCTGGGCCAGCCTCAATCTCCCCCCTACCCGGCCCTGACCCACCTGTCCACCACAGTCCCGACCTCACCCCAAACCTGCAACTCCGACCCCCCCGCACCCCCCCGAAAGACTGACCTGATCCCCACCCCGATAGCCAGTCCCAATTCCTGGCCTCCCTCCCTCTGGCATCAAGGCTGAGTATAGCATGGCAGCGGGGACCGCCCCACCGCCATCAATCTCCCCCCAGAGATCCTGCCCCAATAAGCTCTGCTACATAGGCCCCACCCCCTTGGCTCTATCTGATGCCCAATGGGCAGTGCCAAGGTGCATCCTGGGGCCAGGCTGGCACTGATAATCAGGCAATGCCCAGGGAGCATCCCCCCTTATCCCCTTGGAGGCGGGGGGGGGGGGGGGGGGGGGGGGGGGTGCGGAGGGGGGCCTCCATGGCCCTCCCTTCACTCCAGTGTGGCCAGGCCACCAACTCCCTGCTAGTGGGGAACTGCTGTAAACCCCGCTGGAGTGAAACATTCCTAGCCGCGTGTGGGGGTGGGAGAGACTAGCGGGTCCGGGAGTTAAAATCTTCATTTAAGTAATTTATTCATCTCCACTCCAGAGAGAACTTGATCTGTACCTTTACTTCACGGACCACGGAGATACTGCTCTGGGAAGTCTTTAAATGAAATACAGTTGTTATTGAAACTAAGGGTTATCTTGCAGTCATTAGGTTGCAAAACAAAGTGATGTTTTCAAATCTGCCCACAGGATCGGGCAAAAAATGTAGTCATGGAAAGACTGCCAAGGTGAGTGCTATTCACTTTGCTTTATTGGGTTATTGACATAAATTAATCACACTTCATTGGAAGTTTGGAACAGCAGCACAGAGAGGAAACACATTGCATTCTGGCAGATACTTGTCTGCTCCAAACGGACAGGTACGTTCCAGTTTTAAACAGCAGTTCCAGTTTTAAACAGCACTGTGTGCTGCTGCCATAACATAGCATCTGCTGTGTGTCACATCAAATGTGCCAAGTGATAAACACCAAGAACCCCATGAGCATATGATGTCTGGATGCAACAGTTTCACAAATTTATTTCAGGTGTTCTTTTCTTCCTCGCTGGCTTGGCCAGCACTTACTGCCCACCAGTAATTGCCCCTTCAAATGTTGCTGCTATTGGTGCTGGAGGGCCCTTTCCTCGTTACAGCACTTATTTCGTCTTTCATCAACATGAAATAGGATGCTACACAGGACATTTTCAACATCTGTAAGTGATTGGATCGGCTAAGTGTGTCATCAGATCAAAAACTGAACAGCTAAAACCCTTGAAATGTGGTTGCAAGTTCTGCAAGTATAGCTATGAAAGCATATTGGGCATGAGATTGTATTAACAAATGCAAATGTTGTGAATTTACATTCCACCATGCCTCCTTATGGAATGGAATTCAATGGGCATGACCTTACCAGCCGTTCACACTGAGCCAAATCACCATTCACTGCAGCGGGACCAGAATATCCTGCCAGCGTGAACGGCCCTAAGATTCCAGGCAAAATATGTCTGATAATTAGTGAGTTAGTGCCTAATCAAGTGACTAAAAATAGTGTTGTAAAACCCAAACTGCTTGTAGTGTTCAGTTATTATGGGGGCAACTCTCCCATCCCACTGCCCTGCTTTTGTAGCACAGCAGGCCAGGAGACTCGAGCGGAGGTAGTTTCGCGGGTACCCCACTGGGTGCCACAGCCTCCACATGTCTCCAGCAGCCAGATTTCCAGCGCCATCAGCTCTGCAGAAATTGGCATGGAGCTGAATAATTTATTCAAATCACCATGCCCATGCATTCTAAATATTATTAGCAGGCTTGAGACTGAAATCTCCAGGCCTACTATCATCTCTCTCCCCCACCACCAACCCCCATCGCACCGCACCACCCCCCCACCGCCCCCCCCCACACGACCACCACCACCGCCACCAGGAGCGTTTCACTCCGACGGGGTTTAGTATAGCTCCCCACTTGCAGAGAGCTGGTGGCCCAACACACTGGAGTGAAGGGAGAGGGCGCAATCGAGGCCCACCAGAGGGTCAAGCACTGGGGATTCCCTCTGGACATTGTCATCTTGGCAGTGCCAACCTGGCCCCATGGCACTGCCCAGGGAGCAATACCCAGGGGCACCTTGGCACTGCCCACCAGGTGTCAGGTAGTGCTGATCAGTGTAGTGGCCCACTCAGCACTATGCTGCCTGCTTCTCAAGCAGGAATAGGCCCCACCCCCTGATTTTCAACAGGATTCACACTCGTGCACTCCTTAGTGCACAGAATGTAGGAGATTCATTTTGAAACTCCTGATGAAATAACCAGCATGATTTATTCCAGTTTTATGTGAATTTGACATAAAACAATAAATTTTGGGGGGAGAATCATCTCCTATATGTTTGATTATGGGAATCTGTTTACTATTGATGCTCACTGTGCTGGATTAGTTAGCATGGGTACGGAATCAGAGAAAAGTAAACAAACTGTAAAATTTGCTGGAAGCTAGAGCTGTAAACATGGAGCAGACATTTTGAAGTATTGTAAATAAAACCTCGGTGGAATGTTATGGCCTTGTCAAAGCAGTGCTGAGGCTGGAGAATATGGGGAGCCATTCAAAAATCTATTCACTTCATCAGGACTGGAAAATAGGGACCAGTGGAAGGGGCCAGAAAATTCCACCCATAGAAACTGGCGTGTCATTTCTCCATAGCTCCAAGATATAAAAATTATACCTTTGCTCATCAGTGTCTTTCCAGAAAGGGAAGCTGCCACTCCCAACAGGGTCTGGATTGACAGCTAATGTCCTCAGGTGAACTAGAACGGGTAAATAAATCAAAACTATCTAAGCAGCTGGTATGCATTTTCAGAAAATGGTTTTCATATGAATGTCCATCTTCTAAACATGCTGAGCTTCTCCAGTGATATTCAGATACCTCAGGCGCATTGAGAGCACACCATTTATAGTGTCAATGACTGTGGACATCTGTCCTAAAGATGCCCTAACTTCCAACAGGGAAAGCTCTGTATTGTTATACCATTCTATCAACTTAGGCTGCACATGTTCATCCTTATTCTTACCTTTTAGTTGTGGTACTGGCTGGAATTCTCCAGCCTCACCTATGGCTGGGATTCTTCAGACCCGCTGCAGTGAATGGTTTAAAATTTATTTATTAGTGTCACAAGTAAGCTTACATTAACACTGCAATAAAGTGAAAATCTCCTAGTCGCTACACTCCAGTGCTTGTTTGAGTACACTGACGGAGAATTTAGTATGGCGAATGCATCTAACCAGCACATCTTTCAGAATTTTGGGAGAAAACCGGAGCACCCAAGGAAACCTATGCAGACACTGGGAGAATGTGCAGACTCCACACAGACAGTGACCCAAGCTGGGAATTGAACCCAGGTCCCTGGTGTTGTGAAGTAGCAGCGCTAACTACTGTGCCATCTAATGCCAGATTCTTCATTCTCGCTGGTGACAGGATGTGCAAAACCAGAGAATTCCAGCCACTATCTCATAATTCTAGTTCTACTTCAGCTGGCTGTCAATAGTTCATGGCTCCAACTCTTGCTTCATCTAGTGATAGTCTGCGTTCCTTTGGAATTTTAAGGTATAAGTTATCTTATGACAGTCAAATCATGGAAGTGAGAATAGTTTCCTACGTTGACTTAATGGGTATCCTAGTAATCAGCTTTCTTATCTAGGTAAGAGTTACTTTTGAATTGTGAATTAGACCCAAAAGGAACCTCAACATTCATCTCTTCTAAGCTTCATTTGTTCATTTGCACACAAGTAGCAAGAACAAGATTCCATCTATACCTCCTTTCCTTCATATTCACTGTCTAGCTAAACTTTTAAATGCAAAGCATATTGGGATATGTGATAGCTTTCTTAGCTTTAAATCATTTTCATAAAATATTCTAATATTCAGTATCCACAGCTTCTCACTATGTTCATATCATTAGCTATGGTTGGAATGTTACCAGCATGTCCATTCCGCTGCCAGGGTTGGGTGAGACTTGGAGAACTGTATTCTCCATCGGCCTCAGGTGGGATCGTACGAACCTCGGGCAGACATGCCCGTAAAATTCCACGCTATGTGTGCAAATCCTGAAGGCAGCTAGCTTTGGAAGTGACCAAAATGTGCAATGAAGAGTCTTTAATGTAAAAGGACATGTGCATAAAAAAGTTTAAAGCCTGTGCTTGACATTCAGCTTCTAGTGTATTTACACCAAGTTCTTTTACGATCACTCTTATTGCACTAAGAGATTGCACAGAAGGAAGAACTGAACGATAAACCCAACCCAGGCAGTGTGGGCTACTGGAATAGATGGCTTTTATTAAATTAGAATTTGTTTGCAATCCTGCACTCCAACAAGGTGGGCATAACAATTCAACATTATCCTTTAAAATCTTCCAACAGTTTCCACATCTTTGAACGTTAGTATTCCATTCAGCATTGCAATGAAGTTTAATAAAGCACTTGGGACTTTTTAACTTTTTATCCCCCTTACAATTTTCTAGTCATTCCCTTTCGTCTCTGGAAGTCATATAAATGTTCTAAAGAAAACATCTTCATGTTTGGGCAAGCTGAAAGTAAATGTATGAAAGTAAATAAGTCAGGGTGGGAAAAATTTGGCTGTTGTTGTCTCCATCTTGGCTCCAGTTTGCGCCTTTACTATCAGCTGCATATGATATCATGTTCATATGCATTTGTGCGTGTGCATTATATTGCGCACAGACTGTACTAGGTGACTGAAATTTGAGTAGTCGTATCTCATTGGCAATGGTATATCATATTGGTGTTTTGTGGAAAATTTTTTTTACTGCTCAAGTGACGGCCTATAGCATGATACAGCTGGGACCTTATTTAAAAGACTTTAGTACCCATAAATCAGATTGTCGTCTCCATTCACATTGGAACATGACATTATGCTCGCTTGCTGAAAAATGTCTTCAATGACTATTTAATTTTAATGATAAAATGAATGACCAGTAGTCACTGTCACTATCACTAAACTAAAGCAGCCCTAACAAAATTCATAACTAACAAAACTGGGGTTTTCCGGGGGAGGAGAGCACCATGTGTTGCTTGAGGGTTAATCAGTTCAGGCAGCTGATTCTCCAAGCAGGGGTGCTCGGGTTTGGGGAGTCCAGGTGCAGTCATTTTGGGCCGGTTAGTAAAAATTCCTTGTGAGAAATGTCAAGGGAACCTAACTTCAATCGAGGGTGAGCTATCTCCCAGGGTACTGACTGACTCTCAATCAACAAGCTCCTGTGTCCAGGGGGTGCAATGCTCAAGACTCTCATTCAACAAGGGGGAATTTTCACAGGTAGGGGTGTGCATGGCAGTACAGCACTATTTGTGTCCAAGGCAACAATGAGGCCATTATGTGTGAATTTTGGGGAGGCAGGGGAAGGAATGGGGAATCAGCAACGCCCATGGGGGATGGAGCGATGACAGGTCAGCGACATTCATGATGGTGGTGGGGGGGAGATGGGGGGGGTGGCGAGAGGCCAGTGACATCCACGGGGGAGTGGGGGGGTGAGAAGTCAGCGGTGTCTGTGGGGGGAAGGGGAGGGTAGTTGAGAGGCCAGCAATGTCTGTGGAGCGGGTGGGGGAGTTCGGGGGGATGGTGGTGAGAGGCCAGTGATGTCCATGATGAGGGCTGGTTGAGAGGACAGCGATGAGGCCAGCGATGTCTGTGGAAGTTGAAGTGCAATCTCAATGCTGGGAGTCTTTTTTAGCGATCTCCCAGGAATGTGTGCATGCACGGGGTCCTGCTCATTGTGTCAATTTCAGCCTCTTCAGCGGGAATAGGTCCGGCCTACTGGTTTTTAATGATAATCAGACTAGTGGCCTCTGCAATGCACAGGGTGTGGGAGATTCATTTTGGGAAATACATTGAACAAACCAGCGCAATTTACTCCAGTCTTCATGCAAATTTGATACTTAGATTTTTTGGAAGAGAATTCCGGCCCTAGTGTCACCATTTTTTGATTTGTTATCCACTTCTGTCTGATCGAGCCTCTGCCAAGTGCCGTGGGACGATGTTCAACATTAAAACCATCATAGAACAAAGGCCTGTCATCCTCCTGAAAAAGAAATGAATTGTGATTAATCTCATGATTAAAATTTTTAATCTCAGTTGATCTCAGTTTTAATTGCAAATTTAATTGATACAATTACTGCATCCATTTCAAAGTTTGTTTATGATCCAAAAAAAAGCAACCCAGCACACAAACCGTCTTTCTATTTCTGCATTCCTATTGCTGGCACCCCATTACAGTTTCTTATTTGTTCACACAGAATTATGTAGAGGAGCTCATAAACTGAACTGATTTTGTGAAGAAAGTATCAGTTGCTTCGTATCTTAATGTGCAAATTAAAAAGGAAGACTGGTAAACTTTACACTGCAGGCAAAAGAAGTATAACTGGACTATGGGTGTAATTTTATTTTTGTGTGATAGTGCATAGTGGTTGATAGTGATTTCCGCATATCCAGTCATACACCCCTCATTGACTTTAATGGAAATTCAAAGCAGAAGAGTTATATAATGGGCAGCTGGTTCACACCATTACCCAAAGTCAAAATTACTCCGCGCGAATCTGAAAAAAACTTCAGTTCGTATTGCTATAATGTGTAGTCAGTTAACTAGTTCAGAAGATATTGCTGTTTACAACACTGAGAGTGGGAAAAGACATATCCCATTGTTACTGATGTTGAGAAGTATTTACGTGCTGCTCAGATGAACCTTTATTGGCACAAGCACTCACCAACCACCATTGCAGAATGAGAAGTGGCTCTTATCAATCCAAAGTGGTTAACTTTGTGCATGGTTTGTAGTCTGAATCTGCTATTAAGGAGCAGTTCATTTTTGGGGGGTTCAGCTTCAGTCATTTGTGCATAAGGCTGCTGGTCTTGTGAAACTTTGAAGAACAGTAACACCACAGGTAACCTCCAAGCCTCTTCATTCTGGAATATACAAAGACAATTCACGTTCTGAGAACCTGGGTCTGACACCACTGTCCTCTGTTGTTGTGTGGGTTTGATTCTTTCTTCAGTGGGAGAGTTCTTAAACTAAGCAGCGTATGCTGCATCATTACTGAGACGGCCATGACACACTCATTACTAGCAAAATACAGGTAAAGTCATGAGATGGATGATGGCTCTGAAAGACCGATAGCATATGTGTCAAGAACTCTCTCAGTGGCCAGAAGGCTATTCATAAATTGAGGAAGAAAGATTATCAATAGTTAGGTGTCAAGAAATTCCACCAGTGCAAACATGGTAAGCACTTTAACATCATTATTGACCATAAACCATTCTTAGGTCCCTTCAAAGAAAACTAGGCTATCCCACTGATTGTATCAGAAGAATTCAAGGATGGGCATTAACTCCCGTCCACCTATAAATAAACTTTCAAGCACCAACCTGGCACACACATAATGAATGTTAATACTCTTAGGCTGCCGGCCCTTGCAAGGAAATGTCACATATGCTCCGATACCAAATGAAATCATCACGGCATTAAATTTTTTAAACACATTGCCAATCTCAGTGAAGCAGATCAGGAACTGGACCAATCAGGATCCAATTCTGTCCAAAGCAAGAGACAAAATACTTAGAGGATGGGTAAATGAGCCAGTTTCTGAGGAGGAGAAACCACTCTTTACCCGCAAGAATGAATTCAGTTGTCAGGCTGGCATCATACTCTGGAGTGCAAGAGTAATCATTCTTGTGCCAGGCAGAGGGCTGCTCCTAAATAAATTACACAGTGCTTATCCTGACATCTTTAAGATACTTGCCAGGAGTTACGTGTGGTGGCCTGGCAATAATGCTGATATAGAGAAGCTAGTCAACCACTCTCAACAGTGCCAACTGCAACATAAGTTGCCTGCTACAGCCCCACTGCACACTTGGGAGCGCCTGGCTGGCCAAATTGATTATGTTGGTCCATTCCTGGCATAATGTTTTTGCTTATGATTGATGCACATTCTAAATGGATGAACATTTTTGAGGTGAAATCACCTACATTGGACTTGGGTTCAATTCCCGGCTGTCTATGTGGAGTCTGCATGTCATCCCCGTGTCGGCATGGTTTCCTCTGGGTGTGCCAGTTTCCTCCCATAGTCTGAAAGATGTTGATTAGAAGCATTGGCTATGCTAAAATTCTCCCTCAATGTACCCTAACAGGCACCGAGGATTTTCACATTAACTTAATATAAGCCTACTTGTGACACTAATAAATAAATAACTAACTAATTACCATTAAAAGATTACGCCAATGCTTTTCAACTCTCAGACTACCTGAAGTAACGATATCATAACTCAGCATTTGGAAGGCAATGGCATACTCAGACAAAGTCAGCATGGATGCACAAAAGGGAAAGCATGCTTGACAAATCTATTGGAATTCTTTGAGGATATAACAAGTAGAGTTGATCAAGGAGAACCAGTGGATATGGTTTATTTAGACTTTCAGAAGGCTTTTGACAAGGTCTTGCATGACATACTACCATGTGAAGTTAAAGCACATGGGATTGCAGGTAATGACTTGAGATAGACAGAAAGCTGGTTAGAAAGCAAAGAGTTGGCATAAATAGGTGTTTTTCTGATTGGCAGTCAGTGACTAGTGGGGTTCCACATGAAATGGCTTCCTAAATTGCAGAATGAAGAGGTGAGGAGGTTACTTCTGACGTTGCTGTTCTCCAAAGTTTACAGCAATCTGTGCTAGGACCCCAACTGTTCACATTATATATATATATCAATGATTTAGAAGAGGGAACTAAATGTATTATCTCCAAATTTGCAGATGATACAAAGCTGGGTAGGAGCATGAGCTGTGAGACGGATGCAGAGATGCTTCAACATGATTTGGACAGGCTGAGTGAGTGGACATCTACATGGCAGATACAGTATAAGGTGTACAAAGATACCCCAGTAGTCAATGTTGCTGTTAAGAAATGTTTTCGAACCCGTAAACAACAAAGTACCTGATTGACCTGTCGTGAAATAACTGATAGAAGCAAATAGTAATAACCTGCCTGTGCCAGATGAGGTACAAGTTATCTGAAATTCCTGCTAATTGTTGATTCTGTGGAAGCATTTCAGACAGCAGAATTACACTACTCTACAGGAAACAGAAAACTCCTCAAAGACTCAATTAATAATTGTCCAACTCATGTGGAGTGAATTCATCATTGAAGATTGTTTGAAGTACTTACAGTGTTGTCCCTTTAAGGACAGCACAGAAGAGTAAGGGTCACATGGCTTGTGTGGCCAATCGGGACTCAAGGGCCACAATTTTACCAGCTCACTCCACCTGATTTCTCAGCTCTCGTGAATCTTACTGGCACGAGATTTCTCACACAGTCAACTTCTTGCACATTTCCAGCAAGAGACTGAATAATTTATTTAAATTTATTATAATGCTTATCTGTACACATTTAGTGAGCCTGGCGTTCAATTGTCTGGACTCGCTTGCCTTTGTGACTTCACCAGGAGAGGTTCTCTACGGCAAGGAAAACACTTGCTCCTCATGAACAGGGAACAATCGTCTTGCCTATGCTGGTAGAGCCAGGGGCCATTGAGGCCCCCAGGGTGGGCTGAGGGCAAGAGAGGTACCCCTTAGATAGTGTCAGCCTGGCAGTGCCAGACTGGCACCTTGGAAATGCCACTAGGCAGTGCCAGGGGAGTGGCCCGAAGGGGGGCTATGGGGAGGGGTGAGGCCAGGAGGGGGTGAGAACTATAGGAATGGGGGCCTATTGGAGCAGGACCAGACTAAGGTGGCCTGATCACAGAGGAAGTGGGCGGGGGGGGGGGTTGGGGGCACTGTGCACTTTGCATTGTGATCAAAAGTGGGGGTGGGGGGGAGGGGATCCCTGCTGTTGCTCTGCAGCTGAAATCGGTTGGGAGGGGGCACTGCTGCTCTGCAGCTGTGGCCGGTGGGGGGGCCGCAATTGGTCTGACCAGTGGAGGGGTGGCAGGGGCTGACAAATCTCCCTCTGTCAGGCCTCTGCCATTGCAATTACAGCCACATGGGGTCTGCACATGCGCAGTCACTCCCTTTGCGCCTGATCAGAATGGCTGGTGAATTAAGCCCCACCCATTGTTCTAGTCGCTAAAAACAGTCTAGCTCATTTTTCCAAGAACTATGTGCATAAGATTGGGAGTAAAAACTCACCCAAAAAACAGAGCTACAACTCTCCCATTTTCACACTAGCTGGACATTTAGGGCAGGATTTTACGACCTTGCGCGAGTGAGATCATAAAATCCTGCCTGAGACAAACGGAGATTTCCATTCTGCAAGCCGGTGTAATTCCAGCCTTAGAAGTTTTCTCGTAAAATTCCACCAGAGTGTGGAATCATGGTGAAAGAGGCTCTTCAGCAAAGAGACATTTTGGGAATAAGTTATAGCCACCAGGCTGCTGCATAATTATTATTCATAAACGCCTTTTATGTTCATGAGTGAAGTCTTCGACAGTGCATCTTTACATCAGGCTTCTGTGATATTGGGGATTTCAGGAGGAGGCGGAAAGCCATTCAGCCATTCAGCACATCCACCCTGAAGATGGGTCGGAACACTTCAGTCTTTTATTTTTTGCTTGCATACTCTTCCACACTCATTATGTTCTTTATTATTGGAATTTACATGATGCTGTTGGAATATAATGCATCTGTCATTGATATGTGAGCATTTACTTTGGACAGCCCTAAAAAAAATGGATGTATTGTCTGGTTTATTGATCAATTGGTGGATATATCACTATCATAATTTTATACAGCTGCTGGCAAAATTTCAATCATAGATGTCTAATTCCCATCTAGAAAATTATTTTTGGGTTATAAAAAAAATCTGCATGTAGACACAACCTATGTTGCAAATGTTGACAGTAAATGCTCAGAGATGATTACTTTGACCGTACCAGGGACTAAGGACAGTTGAAACTGCAAATGTTCAGCTTCTGAGACTAATCAGTTTGAAAATGTAAGCACAAATTTTCTACTTCTGGGAAATCGTGCACCTCCTCTCAGCTGTGATTTTTCCATCCATTAATTTTAATGGACCACAAATTACAGCCTGATGGTGTACAATCTCATGCTATGCACTTCCGGCATGCAACCAACACAGCAGTGGAAAATTTACCCTTTAGTAGATCTATTAAGGAAGTTGGATTGAAAAGGAACTTGCCATTACCACACATGGAAGCATATAATTGGCTGGTACTCTTCAGATCTTAAACATATTCTTAATTGGGTCTGGCTGGTCGCAACCTATTTGGAGGTAAGAAAAAGTGGCTTTACCAGATGTTATCAGGTCTTAAATACGACAATCTACCAGTGTTTATTGTTATCACAGCGAAATACACAGAATGTCATGTAAATTATTCAATATTATTTTAACCACTGCTCCCAGAAAAGCTTCCCAACATTTTAACTGTAATTTTCCGCTTCTATATCCAAATGCATTTAATTTTTTACGTGACATGGTGGCACAGTGATTAGCATTGTTGCTCACAGTGCCAGGGACCTGGCTTTGATTCCCGGCTTGGATCACTGTCTGTGTGGAGTCTGCACGTTCTTTGTGTGTCTGCGTGGGTTCCCTACGGGTTCTCCGTTTCCACTCACAGTCTGGAAGACATGCTGGTTAGGTGGACTGGCCAAGCTGAATTTTTCCTTGATGCACCCGAACAGGCACCGGAGTGTGGCAACTCGGGGATTTTCACAGTAATTCCATTGCAGTTTTAATTTAAGCCTGCTTGTGACACTAAAAGATAAACTTTAAAAAATCACAAATGCATTTAATTTTGTTTGCTCTGCTGGACGCAGTAGACACACATTTAAATATTAGTCCACAAACAATGCAAGGTGCTGAAATGTTAAAATATATATTCAAGCAATGCATTTAAAATACAGATTAAATAAAAATGAGAAGGCCTTCTGAACATTGGAAGTTATATCGGGAAATAATTAATTCAGTTCCCTTTGGGACATGCATGAACAAATCAAATTGTTTGTATGAAATAACATAAAAAATCCAGGCAGGTATTCAACTCCTGAAATTAGCAAACACAAAGGCCAGGCTGGCCACTTATATGGGGGAAACCACTGCCATAAAAGGAAACTACTGCATCCCTAGTGATTTGCAGGCAGAAGTCACCTCAACTTGCACTCTTCACCATAGCAGGACAAGGACCTAGCCTTATGGGAAGAGATTGGCTCCAATGCATCAGACTGAACTGGCTGGAGATCTTCAGGCTTGTCATGGAGGGACTGTACAAAGTCATTGATCTGTGCCCTGGAGTCTTCCAAGAAGGAAATGGAAAAATAAGGGGAGACAAAGCTAAGATTTACGTCGACCTCAATGCTATGCCTAAGTATTTTCAAGCAAGACCAGTTCTCTACTCCCTACTGGACAAGGTAGAGTCAACACCGGAATGCTTGGAAAAGCTGGGCATAATAAGATCTGTACAGTTAGTGGAGTGGGCAGTACATGTTGTCTCTGTCCTTAAACTGGATAAGTCAGTCCAACTTTGTGGAGACTATAAGCTCACTGTCAATAGGGTTTCTAAACTTGATTGTCTCAGATTAAAGACGTGAATGCCAGATTAACTGGGGGCCAAATATCTTTGGAAGTTGGATATGAGTAATGTGTATCTCCAACTGGAATTGGACAAGCTTTCCTGACAATATGTGACAATTAATACACATAAAGGCTTACATGATCCACTCCCATGCCCTCTAGGGTCTTGTCTGAATACGCCATTTTTCAATGAGTTATGGAGAATATAGAACCATACAAACCCTACAGAGCAAAAAGAGGTCATTCGACCCAACAAGTCTGCACCGACAATCATCACACCAAAGTTCTATCCCCTCATAATTATCCCGCTAATCCCTTTAACCTATGCATCCTGGAACACTGAGGGGCAATTTAGCATGGCCAATGTACCTAACCCACACATTTTTGGACTGTGGGAGGAAACTGAAGTATCCAGAGGAAACCCATGCAAACACAGGGAGAATGTGCAAACTCCACACAAATGGTCACCCAAGCCAGGAATCAAACCCAGGTCCCTGGAGCTGTGAGGCAGCAGGGGTAACCACTGTGCCACCATGCCGCCCCCAAGGGTTACCTGAGCTGGCGGTGTCGATGCCTTGGTCACAGGAACTTCGGAACACAAACACCTAATGAACCTGGAGGAGGTTTTACGGCAATTCCCAAATGTTGGAGTATGCCTGAAAAGGGAAAACTGTGCCTTCCAGGCAAATACCGCATTCTAGTTGTGTCATCGTGTGGATGGCAATGGCCTTCATTCGGTGGAAGACAAGCTGAGGAAGCACCAATTCCAAGGAACCTCACAGAATTGAAATCCTTCCTGGGGTTAGTAAATTATTATGGGAAGATTATTCCTAATTGAGCTTATTTACTGGCCCCACTGTGTGCTCCACTACTGAAACATCAAAAGTGGGCTTGGAGCTGGAGGCTTTCAACAGAGTTAAACAGCAACTTTTGTCCTCTAATTTATTGCCCCATTTTGATTCCGAAACTGATCTTATTTTGACATGCGATTCCTCCCCTGATGGGTTTGGTGAGCTACTGGCACATCACTGGAGAGATGGAACAGAGAAGACTATTGCGTAAGCATCTAGGATCCTCTTGGGGACTGAGTGGAGGTTTCTCAAATCAAGAAAAAGGGGTTGGCCGTTGCCTTTGGCGTTAAAAAAATTCTTCATAGTAACCATTGTTGGGACTTTTTAAAGAAGACAATGCAATACACCCCATTTTCTGCAGCTGGATAGGCACTGATAAGAGTGCATGTAGACTTCACCAGGTCCTTTTTGGGCTCCATGTCCTTAATTATGGTTGACACACATTCCAAAAAGCTGCTCCCCATTTCCCACACTACCATTGAAAAATTACAACAAAGTTTCTGCCACATAGGATACCTGAAAATCTGGTATATCACTCCTGTTACAAGAACTGAATTTCAGACCTCCATGCTTTCCAATGGAATCAAACATCCTATCACCCATCATCGAATGGGTTTGCTGAACAAGAGGTGCATACTTTAAAGCTAGGCATGAAGCAGCAACCTGCTGCATCCATTGAGACCTAACTGACATGATTTTTATTCAACTACAGGAATCCCCCCAATGGAATTGATGAGACAGAGGCTGCAGGCAAGAGTAAGCTTACTTTGCCCAAACCTGATGGGGATGGTGGAGTCCCAATAGGAGAACCAGAAGACGAACTACGATTCTGTAAGGACAGACAGAACATTCAAAACCAGCGACTCAGTCCATGTGAGGAACTTCAGGGATGATCTCAATTGGGTCCCCAGGATTATAATGGAGAAAACGGGGCCCATGTCTTATAAGGTCCAAGCATAGGGCAAAATTGTGAAGAAATACCTGGACCAACTCAGGAGTTTGGAACCCCTGCCAGTGCAGGCCTTATTACCATCTATGGGGATGACCACTGCCAGCATTGAGTCACGAATGGAAGTTGACCCCACCCCTGCCTCTCTGAGTGATGAGGGTATAGGTTTTAAAATGGAAGCAGAAGAAACTGGTGCCCCTATTGAAGAGAGTCAATGGCTTTATGGTCCTCTCTTTAGAAGAGGAGGTTTCCCATCCACTTCATACACCCACTCCAGTTCTGCCACTAAGCGACAGATAAGACGCCCTCATGGCAAGAGTTACAGGGGATGAAATGGAATTGAGGAGGGTGGGATGTTATGGTGGCCATGAGGGATCATCAATGGGTCTTTCCATGCGCCTCATAGAATATAAGCTGAATGTTAGACAAGTGGAGGCTTGCCCAATAGGGAAGGAGCAGCCAGAGGTTTAAAACCAGCTGGCTCCACGCAGCATGGCAGTCAAAGGGCTTGGGACTAACCCGTATACTGTAGCTACTGAATGGCATTCAGATGGCCTTGGTAAGATTATGATAATTCTCCTCTTAGGCTTCTCTTTTCACAGAAATGAGCCTCAGTTTGATACATTTTTTAAAATTCATTCATAGGATATAGCTGTCTCTGGATAGGCCAGCATTTTTTGCCCGTCTCTAATTGCCCTTGAAGTTGGTGGGGAACTATTTTCTTGATGGCACATTTCCCAGTCAGGATGGTGAGTAGCTTGGAGGGGAACTTCCTGTTGGCAGTATTCCAATTTATCTGCTGCCCTTGTTCTTCTTGGTGGCAGTGATTGTGGTTTTGGAAGGTGCTGTCTAAGGATTCCTTTAACAATTTATGTCAATGACTTAGATAAAGGGATGGTTGGCTAATTTGCTGAAGTCTCAAAGAAAGTAAATTATGAAGAGGCTACAAAGAGACATGGATGGGTTAAGTGAATGGGCAAAGATCTGGCAAATGGAGCATAATGTGAGCAAAAGGGAAAATTACAACTTTGACTGGTAAAATAAAAAATAAACTCATTATATAAATGGTCAAAAATTGCAGAGATCTCACTTTCAGAGGAATCTGGGTGTGTTGGTGTATCATTCAGCTAGATGCAGGTACTTAAGTAATTAGGAAAGCTAATAGAATGTTATTGTGAGGAAATTGGATTCCAAAAGTAGGGAGGTTATGTTTCAATTGCCTAGGATATTGGTTAGACCGCATATATAGTGTGCAGAGTATTGGTATCCTTATTGATAGAAGGATGTAAATGCTTTAGGAGCAGTTCAGAGAAGGTTTACTAGACAGGAATATCTTATGAGGAAAGGTTGGACAAGTTAGGTTTATATCTACTGGAGCTTAGAAGAGTAAAAGAAAAGTAGATCAAAACCTTTAAGACCTTAAGGGGTCTTTATAGAGTAGATGTGGAAAAGATGTTTCCTCTTGTGGGAGAATCTTGAACTAGAGGGTCATTGATTAAAAGTAAGGGATCACTCATTTAAGACAGAAATGAGGAGATTGTTTTCTTCTTGAAACCTTTGGAACACTCTTCCTTGAAGCAGAGTCTTTGAATATTTTTAAGTCAGAGTTGTATAGATTCTTGATTAACAAGAGGGTAAAAAGTTATTGGAGGAAGGCAAGAATGTGCAGCTGAAGTTAAAAGCCTTGAACTAATTAAATAACAACTTAAGGGGCCAAGTGGCCTACTCCTTCTAATTTCTCCCAGCCAATGAGCAGATGTGCTCATAACCATTTGACTGGATAAAATGCTGGGTTGCCTTTCAGCCAATATTCTCCATTTATGCCCTCCATTCCTGAAGACATGGGGTTGAATTTTAACAGCTGAAGTCCTGCCCATGGGACAGAATGCAGGTGACAACTCTCTTCAGGCCACAGTAGAGTGCAGGGAGGCATCTTCCCAGTGATGGCCATTCCTATTAAAGAGTATGGCCTGATCACATGACCTGCAGCTCAGCAGCCTCAGCAATGTCACTGCCAACAGTGACTCATGCTGAGACTGCAGCTGCATTTTGAGGGCTTATCAATGGCTCAGCACATTTGAAGAAAGGTCAGTGGGGTCTGAAAACACTGAGACCAGGTTGGCAGGCCCCAGTAGTCAGTGTGGTGGAGGAGATCACTGAGGACAAGTGATTTCACTGGGGCAGCAATGGTTGCCAGATGACCCACTGTGCATCATTTGGTCCCAGAAAAGAGGATCCACACACGGAATCTCTTTAGGAGGCTGCCAAGTTTCACTAGAATGTCCACATGTGTTGCAGCAGGTCCCCAGAGGTAGGCAGGCAAAGTGCCTTAGAGGCCCTTTATTAGCTACTTTATGTGCAAGTGAGCATAAAAGAAACAGCAAAACCAAAAACAGTAATGTCAGTGGGGGAGATAAGAGTTCCAGCAGCAAAGTGAAAACAGTGAGATCAGTGGGAATGATGAAAGGGTGGCAGCAGTAACAAAAGTGAGACCAGAGTAAGATCAGCAGGAATGATAAAATAGTGGTGAAAGTGATGGTGAGAACAGACAGTGGTCCAAGGATCAAGGAAGAGAATAGGCCTGGGAAAGAGGACCCAGGAGAGAGTGGAACACAGAGCAAAGGAAGATGGACCACAGAACGCAGGAGAAATGTACCATTGGGAAGGAAAACCAGTCCGTAGGGCTTGGGAGGGCTCAGATCATGCAATGAGGGAGAGAGAGATCGATGGAGAGAGGGAGAGTGGACCATGATGCATGGGGGGGCACAAATCATTCAGTGAGAGTGAGAGAGAGGACTAGGATCAGGAGGGAGAGATTTTGATAAATTTGTTTTTGTATGTTGCTACCTATTACACAAAAACAATCAATTGTTGTGGTTTAAGTCTTCAATATAACAAGAATGTTTCATAAGCATTGCAGCAATATTCTTGGGAGGTCAAAAGGGTTTAATGGTTAGAAAAGATTGGGAAACACTGATCTAATTAATAGAATTTGAACTCCCCAGCAGCTACGGTGGAATTTGAACTTCTGTCTCCAACAACATAATGATTATTATGCTACTATAACCTCTATTGATACATCTGCCCCAAGAGAATTGATGCTTACTGCTCAGATTCATAAAGTAGTCTTTAAATGATACAAGTACATTGAACAATAACATTTCAGGGAATCACCTTTCTGTAAGGTAGGGTAATATGCCTGAATCATTGAGCTTAGTGTCCCAGTTGAGACGGAAGGAAAATATAAATTAGAAAGTCAATTGACAAAATAATCATTTTTATTTTTAAAATTATACCAAGCTTTACCAAATGTGACACATACTGGAGGAATTTATAACCTTCACGAAAAACCAGCAAAGTCTCATTATCTTTAAAAATGGTTACTAATGCCTCTTCCTGGAGCTGCACAAAACTTCTTTGGATTTCTATAGATAAATTCAAGAGCAAAGGCAGCTGTTTATGATTTCTAATATCCAAAGTGAGGTTAATGATAACAGTCACTCATTCTGAAACAATAAGATCCTGCCCAAGATCAAACTCCTCCATGCTCCTCTGCCCCTTGCCTGTTCCAATTCCCATGGTGGGCAAGTTGGTAAAATTCCGACCAGTGGGTTTCAAACCAGGGGACTCGGTCCAACTGAAACCACACTGTCACATGAGCAAGACTTCCTTTAATTAATAAGTTATTAGACGTGATAGTAAGTCACAGTTTGGCCTTTGAAGAGAACAGTAACTCCAAGCTAACAGCTATCCACCATCTTACCATCAAACAGGTAGCAGCAGAAGGAGCTCTGTCCAGGTGCAATCGCCTCATCCACACTATGAACTCTTGGTACACCGGAACTAAGACGAGGCTAATTCACATCCATATGCCTTCTCCCCTCATGGAAATACTCACTTCTGGAAGGATGGATCATTCTGTGACAGTTAACCAACTGACCCTTTGACAAACCCCTCCATTACACTTTTGATCCAGAAAACTGGACTCATGTAAAATTATAACTTCTATTTTTATCATGGTCTAGTCCCTTTCTTTGCCTTATCCCTCCGTAATGTGCGAGCACAAAAGGGCCAGATGTTGCAAAACCCTTTTCCCATTTTGTGAGTGTGTGAGAAATAAACCAAGGGGGGGAACTCCCCATCCTGCTGCCACGGGAATCATAGCAGGCAGGGGGGGTGGACCACGCAAAGGTCCATTGACCTCTGGTTGGGGCCTCAGTTTTGGTTTGAGTGCAGCCGGAGAATCCCACCCCACCCCTTTTTTATTTTTTCTCATCCCAAGATTGCTGTGTGAGTTACTCATGGAGGATGTGAACACTCCAAATTTAGGGAAAATATGCCATCAATTATAAAGGGGAAACCAAAAATCTAAAACTGCCTTTCTGTTTTCTTATGGGTAGTGAGAGGAGAAATCAGGGCTGTTTGAATTCAACTCCTTGCTGTCTGTAACATTGTTAAATGAGTACTTGATCAAACCACAGTTGGAGTGAGATTGGCAAGTGATAACTACAATTATTCCCACAACAAAAGTATAGTTCTCGTTGCTGATCCTTTCAATTATGACGTGCAAAGATTTGCCAAGTCTTTCGGCTTATCCTGGAGCTTCCAAGAATTAAACACGTTGCTGTGAACAACCTGTGAGAAAAATAATAAGGACATTAATTTTGACATTTCCTTTCAGCACTTGCTTCTCCAGTGTTAAAATATCAGATGGAGAAGAAAACAACTGGGTGCAGACATTGATGGCAGGAGGTCATGTGATGTTGGGGCAGTACAGTGGTTAGCACTGCTGCCTCACAGCGCCAGGGACCCAGGTTCAATTCTGACCTGGGTCACTGTCTGTGTAGAGTTTGCACATTCTGTCCATATCTGTGTAGGTTTCCTCCAGGTGCTCCCACAGTCCAAAGATGTGTGGGTTAGATTGGTTGGGTATGCTAAATTGCCTCTTAGTGTCGGGGGGTGCTAGCAAGGTGGGGTTATGGGGATAGGGTCCAATTGGGATTGTTGTCGGTGGTGGGCTGAATGGCCTCTTCCTGCACTGTCAGGATTCTAATGATTCTATGAAATCTCCAGGAAAATGCTCAATTGTGGCAAGTCCAATACATTTGCATTTGACCCTGATGAAGAGTAAAGACGTTTAATTTGTACGTGAACAGATTTCGAAGTTTAATCACAGGCAGATGAAACCATACGTATATTTTAGAGACTACGCAGCATTTGGAACTAAATAATACCTTAATCCTATGTACGAATTCTCTCTCCGCCACTGACGATAGAAGTGTAAAGAAAATCATGACAGGACAAGGAGGTTGAAAGGAAACATGCCTTAGGCAATTTGGAGTGGTAACCTTGTTTCCTGCTCAAAATTCACAGAAAAAATGACAAACAGATGGATCTCAAATTAACAGTAACTGCATCTTTTATTAAAAAAGCTGTTATGACTTATAATTGTAGTCCCTATAGTAGATTGTTGCTTGAGAAATTAAAACTCCCAAAATGAGTTTATTGAGAGATCTTGCTTTTCTCAAAATATTGGATTTAATGCTATTTCATAAGATCTTCCAGGAATGTAATTGGTCTTTGGTGACCATGAACTTGCTTTTCATTTAATACTTGCCCAATTATCTTTCCCATTAACTGCAATGTAAAGTGTAAAATGAGCAGATGACTTACCATCCTTAAAGGTGTATGGCATTCCCAACAACCTGTAAACTGGCTGATGAACGAGAGCAATTTTGCACCATATGAAAATCTGAATGCCAGCCAATCTTCAAGTGGTTGCAATAATAACCAACTAGGCCTATTTTCTTTTGGGCTTTTTGTGACAAAAGTGACTTACTTCCAACATAAGAGGTTGAAAATTCAAAGCATAAGTTAATACACTCGAGTTAAACCCGGTCTATAACATATGAAACAGTTGAGTCGGTACAGAATTCTGGCAGAAGATATGTCCCATCAGTAAAGTTATCGAGGGTGATTCTCCCATCCCTCTGTGCTGCTTTATTAGCGCGGTGGACCGGGAGACTCTAGTGGCACCCAATTTGCGCTGTTCATGCTGGGTGTCCGGGCCTCCACGCGTCCCCCACTGCCGGATTTCCAGCACCATCAGCTCTGTGCCGGAAATCAGTGAGGAGCTGCTTAATACATGCAACTTCTTTAAATATTTTTAAAATAGCTTTAGTGGGTCTGGAACTGAAATTTCCCAGTCCACTAGCCTCTCCGCCACTGCCAGGACTGGTTCACTCCAGCAAGGGGAAATTAAGGCCCCCAAAGGCTTATCCACCTGACCTGGGACAGTGCCAACGGGGCAGGGCCTATAGGGTGCTGGGCCTCTGGGGCATGATTGGTGGGGGAGGGATCTTGCTGCCACTCTGCAGTCTAGTTGAGTGACAGAGGGAAGGACACCAGCAAAGGAGCTGGTCATCAGGATGGGGTGATCAGGCTGCTTGGGGGCAGAAGGCATATCAGGAGATCGGGGCTGGAGGCCTAGGGGGGGAGTTGAGACTGACCTGAGCATGATTGGAGGGCCAGCAGTCGGGCCATGGGAGGGGAGTATGGGGGGCAATAATCAGGAGTCATGGGGCTGGCCAGCAATCAGGAGGCCAGCAGACAGGGGCTACAGTGCAGATGCTGATCTCAGTGCTGACAGATCAGCACATATGCAGTGGCCCACTCAGCGCATGTGCTGGCCTCTCCAGTGGGAATAGGCCCCATTCCCAGCATTTTAACATGACTCACGCTAGTGCACTTTGCAGTGCACAGACTGTGGGAGGTTCATTTTTAAACTCCCACTGAAAGAAACAGTGGGATTTACTCCAGTTTTTTTCGCAAATTCAACACTTAGAATTTCTTTGGGAGAATTGCCCCCATTATATTTTAATCAGCTATAAGGAGCTTTGGTACACCTTAAGGTCTTGTGCTTTGTAAGTGTAAGTTTTCCCTTTATGTTTGGCGCACAAATGCAAATTATAGAATAACGAGGGCAAACCATTGTCTCCGACATTCATGCCAGAATTGTATCTGATAACGTATATTCTTTGAAATGAGGTGCAAGTTACCTGAATGACTGCCATAACTAGCAAGTGGCTGAGTTCCCAGGCTTTGCATGTTGGCAAACTTCACTTGAAATATCAATTTTGATTGAATGATTTATCTTCAGTAAAACAAAAAGCACAAAAAGACTAACAAACAAGTTCTAGCAGAGATTTACTGCCATAAAGAGTTTAGCAGTCTCATTTGCAAAGCATGGTGGCTAATTTCCTGTAAATCAGTCACAGCTAATTCACCTAGTGTGGGACTCCAGCCACTGCCAGGATCATGCAGGCCTGCTGAAAGCCAATAGACTTTTGAATAAGCTGCAATATCTCCTCCTCCTAACTGGGCCAGATAACCCCAGCCTGGGTTGCTGCTAAATTTGGCTCTCCTCCCTCTGAAAACACACCCCTTAATCTCGAGGTTATAACCCGCTGAGTTGCATTGACATACCTGCTGGCTTTGGTTTCAAAATCACAGAAGCCTCTGTGCTGCCAGAACAGTCAGTTGGACAAACAATGCACTATAGCATCCAGCCCAGATAGGCTGTATCCTAAGCTACCTCAGAATGGAGGTAGCAGAGACTGCAATTACATTTTTTCAATCCATCTTGGTGTCTTACGGCTGGAGGATTCTAACTGTTCCACCCCTATTCAAAAAAAAGGACTGAAATAAATCCAGCAACTATAGGCCAGTCATACTAACGCCAGTGATAGACAAATATTCAGTGACAATAATTCAAGGCCTAATATATTGTCACTTGGAAAAAGAAAAAATACCATCCATTATGGATTTCTTGATGGCAAATTGTGTTTGACTAACTTGGGGAAGTTCTTTGATGAAACAATGGAGAGGGTTGATAGTTGTGGTAAATGCGGTCTACATGAGCCTGGTTAAGCCCCAGCTAGACCATTGTGTCCAATTTTGAACATTGTACTTTAAGAAGGATGATAAAACCTCCGAGAGGAGATTCTCAAATAGTACCAGGGTTTTGAACCTTCAGTTAGATGGAGAGACGATGCTCTTCTTTAAAGCAGAGGAGGTTAAGGAACATTTATTGGAGGTGTTCAAAATCATAAAGGCTTATTCATGTACTAAATAAATAGAAACTGTTTTTAGCGTCAGGAGGTTTTGAAGTCAGCTCGGACAAAGATTTCAGGTCATCTGCAAAAGAACTGGAGGCAAGCTGAGGGAAATAATTGGAATGTGCTTGTTGGTATGATCTAATATGTGCTGCTTGAAAGGGTGATGGAAGCAAATTCGGTAATAAATCTCGAAAAGGAAAAAAAATCACAGGGCTAAGGGAAAAGGGCAAAGGAGTGAAACTAATTGCATAACTCCTTCAAAGCATCAAGACAAGCACAGTGTACCAAACTGCCAACTCGTGTGCTGCCAGCCTCTATAATTCTAGTATTCTACTCCAAACTGCTATTGCCATTGGGAATTTATCATGTATGCTGCTGCTGGGTTGGGCTCACCACTCGCAGTGGGAACTTAGAAAATCACCTCTTCACCTTTCCTTCCAGTTTAATATGGTAATTATTACAGCTCTAAGTTGGATTCCCTTTTAATCTATATCCTCCCGAATAAACCTGATGAATTTTGATCTTGTCTGGCCACTGCACAATATATTGAAAAGGGTAGGTGAGTAGCGGCATCTATTTGTTATGCCTTTCAGCAGCTTCAATGTTAAGAGGCATTGTGACATTTCTGGGTGTTTACTAGTGGGTCCTCTAAATAGTGAAAAATGAGTTAAAAGCGAAAATCTGTAGGCAATTTCAGATAAATAGAAAAATAATAGTGCAGTAATAGTTAAGGACTTGTATTATCTTAATACAAATGAAGAGAAAGACAGAGTAAAGAGCAAGAAGGTTGAAGCATTCCTAAGGTGTGTATGGGTGAACTTTCTTGATCAGTATGCTTCTAGCTCAGTGAGAAAGGAAACAGTGCTGGATCTAGGTCTGAAGTAGGTCAAGTGGAATGTGTTCTCTCCTGAAACATCTAGATCATGATGATCAAAATATCATTAGGTTCAAAGCAGTCACAGGAAGTACCAATGATAAATCAATGCTAAAAATTCCAAACTCAAAGAATTCTAACTTCAGTGATTTGAAAAGGGGCCTAGCACAAGTAAACCAGAAACAGGTATTTGCAAAGAAAATGGTAAATGAGCAATGGCAAACCTTCATGGTATATATACTTCTGGTACAACAAAGCATGCTCCCAGCAATAGGAAAGATGGGACATCCAAAGCTGGAACTCCCTGGATGACTAAGGAAATAGAAATCAAACGTGAAAGCCAAATAAAATATAGAATGTGCATAGGGAAGATGGGAAAGGATACAAAAAGAGCAGAGGGCAAGTGTGAAAATAGAATTGTAGTTAACATCAAATGGAACCCAGAAAGGACAATTGTAGAAATAGTGATGTCAATTAGGAACTAATAAGCAAATCCTCTTGTGGAGAAAGAGGGTGTGACTGGGACGCTGAATGAGTACTTTGTATTATCCTCACAAAAGTAGAAGATAAAGGTGATTTTGCAGCAAAGGAGAGTTTTTGTAAAGCATAGAAATGGATCAAGATAAGGTGCTAAATCACTCCAAGTCAATGCATCACAGTTTGTTTAGTGTCCAAACGGTAGAAATTCTGACCACAATCTTTCAATCTTTCTGGATATGGGATTGGTATTGGAGTGGAGGATTAAAATGCTGAAATCCTGTTTGAAAAAAACAAGGCAAGGAATAAACGTGGTAAGTATAGGTTAATAAGCCCAATGTAAATGGTAGGAAAACCACTAGAATCTATTGCCAGCAGCAAGATCAATTCTCACTTGAAGGAAAATGGATTAATGAGGAACAGTCAGTCTGGATTTGTTAAACACAATCACAACTGATTAACTTCATTGAGTTTTTGATGAAGTATCAGAGGGTCAATAAGGTGGTGGAAATGACGTATAAATGAACTTTTAATAGACGTATGGTAAAGTATGCATTGCAGACTTTTCAGAAAAATAGAAACATTTGGTACAAAAGGGACAGTATCAGGTATGTAAACAGGGTTATGAGGGGGAATATTAGTGAAAGATGTTATCCTGATCTGACAGAAACATGCAATGCAATGCAATCTCCCAGATCCATATTTGAATCATTGCTTTTCTTGTTTCACATAGATGACTGGACTTGGGTATAAGTACAGTGTCAAGTTTGGGGATGTTATAAATGGTGAGCAGGATTGAAGCAGACTTCAGGAAATCATAGAAACCGTAGAATCTCTACAGCACAAAAGGAGGTTATTTGGCCTATCGAGTCTGCACTGACCACAATCCCACTCAGCCTCTATCCTCATAACCCCACATATTCCCTCTGTTAGACTCTGACACTAAGGGGAAATTTAGCATGGCCAATCAACCTAACCTGCACATCTTTGGAGTGTGGGAGGAAATCGGACCACATGCAGAGATGGGGAGAATGTGCAAACTTTACACAGTCACTTGGAATTGAACCTGGGTCCCTTGTGCTGTGAGGCAGCAGTGCTAACCACATTGCCATTGTGGTGCCCCAGGAAGATATAGACAATTAACAAAGTAAGTAGACATTTACCAAATGCAATTTAACACTCAGCAAAACACTTTTGCTGAGACATGGAGAGACATGGACATGGAGAGACTAATCTAAATGCAACTATCTTGAGAGGGGTGCAAAATCAGAGGGATCTTTTGTGCTGTAAGATGCAATGATTCCGTGGGCTTGGGGTAAATATTGTGCTTCATGGCACCCATTTTATACCATGTAATTTTCAAATGATTTTCCAACCAAATCACAGGCAGCGCTTACCCAAATGTTTCTTTGTACTTCTAACAAGTCAGACTCGACTAAGAACACAAAACATCAATACTGTGCTCGGATCAACAAATAATAATCAATTTTTTTATAGGACCAATTTTTTCCAATGTGTCAAATTAGATGTGGGATTGGAAATGCATGTTTTTGCAGTGGACTAACGTGTACAAGATTACAATGATTTCTTCTGGTTTGGCTTTTATTTTAAAATTTTGCCTGGAAGAGAATTGCTGTAGTAATAATAATCAAGATAATATGTGTAACATCATCTGAGGTTAATTATTTGTAACGGGGACATCGTGGAAAACCCTACCATTTAACTTCTCAGCCTTTTGGCTAAGCTCAAGCGTCAGATCAAGCCCAAGTTGGGGTGAAAGGCCTTACCTTGTCAGCTTGGATCTTATTTGTCTCTCTTGTGGGGACCCTAAATTGGATTCAATTGGAATCTGAATTTGGTTTTTGGAGCAAGGAAGAAATAGATTTGGTTTTGCGTGGCCCTCTTTGGCTTTCTAACTTAAAGAATGGAATAAAAAATAAATAAAAGACATGTCACAAGACCTGCAAAAGAATGTCTCATAATAAATGTTGACAGAACAACAATATTAGCACAGCTAAGTGATTTGATGAGGCATCTGAGCTTTTGCTTTGCCCTTTTAGATATTTTCCTTTTTTGTTTTATGACACTACCATTGATTGTTTTGTAGTATCTTTGCCATCGTATCTCATTTTTGACATTACCAGACTTTTGCCCTTTACTTTTGTCCCACTGATTATAAATTTTTCTCCCTTGCATTTCTTCATTTTTTGTGACTGTATAGCCATGGAAAATAGATTCAGGATCCATCTGACAGTTGAAAAAGCAACAATAGCTTTAGTTTAATGAGGTCTGACCCAAACTGTGATAAACCATCCTCACATTATGTTGCCCAGTGAGTATTTTGCCAAGGTCAAAACTAAGTACATGTGGAAGAGGAAGTATGCTTGACGAGAATCTGTTGCAGTCAGATCTGTATCCACACTCCATCATCTCTTTAACCTCATACTAACAATTAAATTCACGGCTGCCTTCAAATTTTATGGTTATAGGTAACAAGCTATTTCCCAGAAAATATTCAATTGTTTCAAGAAAACTATTGAAGTCTTTACTCTGAAATCGCAATGTAGACAATTGCAGACCTCTTGCATCATAAAGCAACTTGCATCAACATTCCCACGTTAGGTTACAATGGAGAAAGGGAGTACTGAGTGTGCTGTCCCAGTGCTCAATGCTGGAAACATTACTATATTTCATTTATATACATTAGCTTGACCAGTTCAGAAAGTGCACAAAATTATTGATATTCCAGAGTTGGCAGTGGAGTCAAAGGAATCTGCTCCAATATTGTTTTATTTGTTCATTGGATGTGGGGGTCACTGGCACCAGCATTTGTTGCCCATCTCTAATTGCCCTTGAGAAGGTGGTGATGAACTCCTCTCTTGAAATATTGCTGTCCATGTGTTGTAGGTACACCCACAGTGCTGTTAGGGAGAGAGTTGTTGGACTTTGACCCAGTGACAGTCAAGGAACAATGATGTAATTCCAAGTCAAGATGATGTGTGACTTGGAGTGGAACTTTCAGTTGGTGGTGTTTCCATAAATCTGCTGCCCTTGTCCTTCAAGGTGGTAGTGGTCATGGATTTGGAAGATGTTGTTGAAGAAGCCTTGGTGAATTATTGCAATACCTCTTGTGCATGCTATTACCACTGTGCATCAACGGTGGAGGAAGTGAATGCGGAATGTGATCGATAGAGTGCCAATCAAGCAGGATACTTTGTCCTGGATGGTGTGGAATTTCTTGATTTTTTTTTGGAGCTTCATTCATGTAGGAAAGTGAAGAATATTCCATCACACTCCTGTCTTGTGCCTTATTGGCTTTGGAGAGTCAGGAGATGAGTTGCTCTCCATTAACTTCCCAGTCCCTGACCAGCTGTTGCAGCCATAGTATTTATTTTTTAGTTTACTTATTCATGTCACAAGTAGGCTTACATTAACACTGCAGTGAAGTCATTTTGACAATCTCTTAGTTACCAAACTCTAGTGACTGTTCGAGTACACTTGAGGGAAAACTTAGCATGGCTAATGTACCTAACCAGTACGTCTTTCAGACTGTGGGAGGAAACCGGAGCACCTGGAGGAAACTCACACAGACACGGGGAGGGCACAGACAGTGACCCAAGACAGAATCAAACCCGGGTCTGTGGCACTGTGAGGCAGCGGTGCTAACCATTGTACCACTGTGCTGCCTCAGTTTGTCCAATTCAATTTCTGGTTAATGGCAATCCCCAGAATGTTGACAGTGATGAATGCAGTGATAGCAATTCCACTGAATGTCAAGGAGAGATGGTTGGTTTCTCTTTTGTTGGAATTAGTCACTGATGGGAATTGTATGGTGTGAATGTTATTTGCCAACTATCAGCTCATTGATGAAGCAGCTGAAGATGATTGGGCCGGGACACCACCCTGAGGAACTCCTTCAGTGATGTCCTGGAGCTGAGATGATTGATCTCCAATCGCCACAATCATCTTCCTTTGTGCCAGGTATGACTTCAACCAGTGGAGAGTTTTCCCCCATTTCCCATTGACTCCCGTTTTGCTCAGGCTCATTGATGCCATACTCAGCCAAAAGCTGCCTTGATGTCAGGAACACTCACTCTCATGTCAACTCTTGAGTTCAACTCTTGTTCATGTTTGGACAAATAGCAGGAACAGTTTGGACTAAGACTATAATGAGAAGCTGAATGGTCCTGGCAGAATCCTATTAAGTATCAGAAAGCAGGTTATTTCTGTAAGTTACTCATGATAGCACTGTCAGCAACACTTTCCATCACCTTTCTAATGATTGGGAGTAAACTGATGGGTTGGTAAGTGGTTGGGTTGGATTTGTGTGGACAGGATTATTGAAGCAGGGTAGGAGTGAGTGATGTTTTGGGAGATGTGGTCTTCATGATCTTGTGATGGAGTAAAGTTGCTGACGGTCTGGTTCAGTTTCAAGTTGTTTCCAAAATCCAGTACTGGATGAGGATAAAATTCCTTTAACTAAAGATTTGTCTTTGGACCCTGGTACAAATTCAATTATTGACTCCAGCCCTCTCCCCTGAGAATGCTTGAAGCTGAGCCAGACTGTTAGCAACTTTACTGCATCAGAAAATCACCTAATCCCATAATAACATCACCCTGCTTCAGCTCATCTGCTGTTAAACCCTCCTCCATGTCTTTGCTATTGACGGACTTGACTATTGGAACTTTACCCTCCAGAAACTTGAGTTTATCCAAACTTTGCTGCCTGCACTCTAAGTTCCATTCTTCTATCACCCTGGCCCTGTGCTTATTGTCTACGTTGAGGTTTTGTCAAATAGGTGGCAATGATTATATTTGCGTCTTTGTATTCAAATCCATTCGTGGCCTCATTCCCCCATATCTTTGTCATTTTTCCAGCTCTACAACCCTCTGAAATCTCTGTGCCACATGAGTTGAACATCTCTGATTTTAATCATTTCAGTGATTGTGGCCAAAATCTTGAGTGCAGCATTACTTCTCTAAAGCTCTTTGCCACTCCTTCATAACATTCCTCCTTTACAACATTCCTTAAAACCTGCTTAACGTTGCCTCATCTGTGATTATTTGTCCTAATATTTGCTATGTGACTCAATTAAAATTTCTGTTCAATAACACTACTGTGAAGCACCTTGGGATGTTTTGCTGCATTAAAGATGCTAAATGAATGTAAGTGGTTACTGTATTGCAACCAATGTAACTTTAATATTGTTGTTGATGATTTGTTTTATTGCTCCAAATGGTTGCTACTAAATGACTTTAAAAATGAGCTCACTTGTCTCTATGCCCATCTTTACCATACTACAAAATGTACCATTGAAATGCCTTGCCTCGATACTTTTCTTCAGATCAATAAAATTCCTCAGTACGTCCTTCCAGTTTCAGCGATATCATTCTCTTCTTAAATGTTAGCATTTTTCAGTTAGTGATACCCTTGCCTCTGTATCAGAATTTTTAAAGATCAAACCTATTGGTATATATACCTATATAATATCAAACAATACTGTATTGGATTCAAATATATTCTTGGCTGACAGAACAAAAGAAGTGCTTTTTATCAGAGCTGTTGTACCTCCGATAAGGTGTTAAACCAAAGCCCTATCTGCCTACTTATGTGAAAGTAAATGATTTTGTGTCACAATTTCAAAAGTGTAGCAAATTTTTCCAATGTCCTGGCCATCACTGATGCCCCACCCAACATGAGCGCAAAACAGATTAACTGGTTATTTATCCTATTATTATTTGGGGGAACCTAACTATATACAGTTGACAGCTGTACTTTACCCACATGATGAGTCTGACTACACTTCAAAAGATGTTCATTGGCTCTGAGAGGTTGAGGGACATCCTGAGGACATGAAAAGACTCATTTAAATCTTATGTTAATTTATCTTATACACATACAATCTTGTTTTATGTTACTATACCTATTAAATGTGTTTATTTTGGGTTTCTGTTTGACCCCAAAACCACAAAACATGTTGTTGTACTCCAAGGAAGTGCATTATCTTTAAAGAGAACATTTCTGCACTTCCCTTTTCTTTCCAACTTAAAAAATTTCTAATTGCTGCACTTTCTTCTTCACTAGCAAATTGGTATTTATACTGATTCACTCTTCTAGTACAGGTTTGTTCAGGGGCTAAATCTCTGGTAACAACACATTTGTAATTGGCTGCTTGGTTTGTGTTAATTCCAATAAAAGGTGACAGCCAGCACTGGAAAACATGGTAACTCAGGTGTTCTCAGCAATGTGTTCCTTTACAGCAACACAAACAAACTTTCAAGATGGTGCATCTGCTAAGGAGGATTTTGAGGCCAATGTTTATTGTGCAAATTGTGGCATACTCACAATATCATTCCTTGTTACTAAACATGCAGCCATGTAAGTGGAAATTACATGTTCACCATTTATTGAAATCTTGAGAACTTCTGCAACAAAGAAACATGCTGTCAAAGCTTTTCACTTTGCACTCATCAGATCAGACCAAAATATACCAAATTGCAAAGGAAGCAACAATTAGTCTGGCTCGCAACGTGGCTCACATATACTTCCTAGACACTGCATATATTCAAATGCAAGGACTTCTTCTTTGTAGATGTCCAAGCCTTATGTCTTTTATGTCTTATGTCTTTTATGAATCAAACAAAGCCATGGGAGATAATAGTTCCCTGGTTCATTTTCCATGGCAACATCTCAATAAATCACAGTTGACTTGCCAACCAATTAGCACCCTTTCTCCTGCAGCATAATTTGCAGCTGATCAGTAATTGTAGAAGTGATCTATAACAGCAGAGATGATCCTTATCATGCTAAATAGGTGAAGAATTTACTACAGATAGTGAACCAAAGGAATTGAGCACATTTGAGGCTGATCAAGTCAAATATCTGGTATCTTGCTGCAATTTTTTTTATTATTCATTCGTGGGACATAGGTGTTGCTGGCTGGGTAGTATCTATTGTCCGTCTCTTCTGTCCTTGTTCAGAAAGCAGTTGAGAGTCAACCACATTGTTGTGAATCTGGAGTCACATGTAGGCCGGACCAGGTAAGGATGGCAGATTTCCTTCCCTAAAGGACATTAGTAAACCAGATAGGTTTTTCCAACAATTGGCAATGGTTTCATGGTCATCAGTAGATTCTTAATTCCAGATTTTTTTTATTGAATTCAAGTTCCACCATCTGCCATGGCAGGATTCAAACATAGGTCCCCAGAACATTAGCTGTGTTTCTGGATTAATACTCCTGCGATAACACCAGGAGGCCATCACCTCCCCATAATGAGGAGGAAGGGTATTGTTTTCTGAGGTAAGACAAAGATGAGTATCATTATTGCTGATTTCTGATATTTCTGTGCATTGTAACATAATAACATTGTAACATAGTAACAGTAATGTCACCTAGTGGGGTGCCCCAGGGGTCGGTGCTGGGGCCTCAGCTATTTACCATTTATATAGATGATCTGGAGGAGGGAACCGAGTGTATGGTGTCGAAATTTGCTGATGACACCAAGATTGGGGGAAAGGCAAATTGTGCGGAGGGTGTGGAGAGTCTGCAGAAGGATCTAGATAGGCTGGGCGAATGGGCCAGGAAATGGCAAATGGAATTTAATGTTGGCAAGTGTGAGGTGGTCCACTTTGGTAGGAAGAATGGTAGGAAGGACTATTACTTACGTGGCGAAAAACTGCAGCAGGCGACGGTGCAGAGGGACCTCGGGGTCCTTGTGCATGAGTCGCAAAAACCCAGCTTGCAGGTGCAGCAGGTGGTCAGGAAGGCGAATGGGATGCTGGCCTTCATAGCGAGGGGGATTGAATATAAAAGTAGGGAGGTCTTGCTGCAGCTGTATAGGGCATTGGTGAGGCCGCAGCTGGAGTACTGTGTGCAGTTTTGGGCGCCGCACCTGCGCAAGGATATTTTGGCCCTGGAGGGAGTGCAGAGGAGGTTTACTAGGCTGATACCGGAGTTGAGGGGATTGAGCTATGAGGAGAGGCTGAATAAACTAGGCTTGTACTCGTTAGAGTTTAGAAGAATGAGGGGAGATCTCATTGAGACGTATAAGATGATGAATGGGATGGATAGGATAGAGGTGGAGAGACTCTTCCCGCTCAAAAAAGACAGTAGGACTAGGGGGCACAGCCTCAAGATAAAGGGGAGGCGGTTTAGAACGGAGTTGAGGAGGAACTTCTTCACTCAAAGGGTGGTGAATCTCTGGAATTCTCTGCCCGTTGAAGTGGTGGAGGCTGCCTCGCTAAATATTTTTAAGAAGCGGGTTGATGGGTTCTTGATAAGAGAGGGGATTAAGGGTTATGGGGAGAGGGCAGGAAAGTGGAACTGAGCCACAACAGATCAGCCATGATCTTATTGAATGGCGGGGCAGGCTCGAAGGGCTAGATGGCCTACTCCTGCTCCTATTTCTTATGTTCTTATGTTCTTATGTTCTTATGTATAGGTTCTAGAAGAAGGGGGAAATGATTTGTCAAGTGGTTCTGATATCATATCTCCTCTAGTTCTGATATCATAAGATAGCTTGGTTTATAAGAATAAAATGTTTAACACATGGAGCTGATCCATGTAACTAGCTTATTTGGTGAGATTTAAATCCAAGGACAATATGTGCCATTTATGTCCCATTGTGCCAACTCATGGACAGAATGTATTTAGTTCACTACATTTCAAACAGAAGGTGTAGATGACAAGAGGTGAATAGATAACTAGTTCGTATAAAGTTGTCCTCTGTGTTTTCAGATCTTTCATTGAATCTTTATTCATTCTTAAAAATATGAAGTTACAAAGCTGGTAAGTTGAGCTTTCCTCATACAGGGTTTATTATAAGGATAGGGTTACCAGATCTCAGTGTATAGCCCATTTGCAGATTAGTTTCAATTGTCATGCTTTGGGGTAAATTTTCCGATTCCGCCCGCCATGGAAATTGTTGAGAGCGGGTCAGAAAAGCTGATGGATCATTTAAAAGTCCATTGACCTCAGGTGGAAATTTCAGGTCTTGGGGCAGACAGAACCAGAAAATCCCACTCTCTCTCCCTGTCGTATCGTGATGTCAACAGGAAACTTGCACCACAAAAGCTTCTCTGAAGAAGTCCATGCACATATGCAGCAAGACCTAGATAACATCCAGGTTTGAGCTATTAAGTGGCAAAAACAGCCACATAAATGCCAGGCAATGACCATCTCCAACAAGAGAGAATCCAACTACCCTTTATATTCATGGAATTACCATTGCTGAATCCCCTACTATCAAAATCCTGGGAGTTACCATTGACCACAAACTGAATTGGACCAACCATACAATGTCCTTTAGGGAAGGAAATCTGCCATCCTTACCTGGTCTGGCCTACATGTGATCCCAGAGTTAACTCTCAACTGCCCTCTGGAATGGCCTAACAAGCTACTCAGTTCAAAGACAACTAGGGATGGGCAATAAATACTGGCTAGCCTTAGATAGCCATGTCCCATGAATGAATTAAAAAAAACAAATTATGTGACTATAAGAACTAATCAAAGGTTGGGAATCCTGCAACAAGTAATTCACCTCCTGACTCCCCAGAGCCTGTCCACTATCTACAAGGCACAAGTCAGGATAATAATGGAATACTCTCCACTTTTTTTTGGTAAGTGCAGCTCCAAAAACACTCAAGAAGCTCAGTGCCATCCAGGACAAAGTAGTCCAGTTAATTGGCACCACATTCACCTCCTTCAACAGTCACTTCCTTTACTACCTACACACCATGGCAGTAGTGTGAACCATCTACATGATGTATTGCAGCAACTTACCTTCAACGATACATTCCAAATTCATGAATTCTACCAGCTAAAAGAACAAGGGCAGCAGACACTTGGGAACATGACCACCTGGACCTTCCCTCCAAGATACTCACCATCTTGACCTGGAAATATTACACTGTTCCTTCACTGTCACTGGGTGGAAATCCTGGACTTCCCTTCCTAACAGCACTGTGGGTGTTCCTATACTAAATGGACTCCTGCTTCAAGAAGGTGGCTCATTGCCACCTTCTCAAAAACAATCAGGCATGGGTAATAAATGCTAGCTTAGCCAATAACACCCACATACTACAAAAGAATAACAAAAAACAGCTTGCCAGGCTTGTTCTTTGACCCTTTCTTTATGTATTGATGTTGGCTTAACTTTGTATTTCTGTGTATGCTATTGAATGTCTTCCTGACATAATGAGTAATATCCTGCAAGGCACATTGACGTACATAATTGCTGCTGCTAAATATCCACTGATAGAAGAGTACTGTGCTCTCCAGAAATCTGCATGTTCAAAGAGAGAGAGCCCATGAAGTAAATTGTTGTTCGATGGTTCTATGGATTAGAAAGGATGCAAATGAGATACTTTCTGTGGCTTGTTTAATATCACTGGGGATCTAGTCAAGAGGACACTTCACTAGCTCTGACAAAGGACCATCCAGACTCGAAATGGTGGCTCTATTGTCTTTCCACAGATGCTGTCAGACCTGCAAAGATTTTCCAGCATTTTTTATCTGTGTTTCAGATTCCAGCATCTACAGTATTTTGCCTTTAAATAAAGATGTAGTATACTTGAATTTCAAAAAGCATTTGATAATGTCAGCATGGTGGTTAATAAATCAGTTTAAGATTAGTGGGACTGGGTGGTTAATCGGCATGGATTTGAGGAGTGGCTAACAGACAGAAAACAGAACATGAATCAGAGTGTGATTCTCGGGTTGGTAGTTAGCAATCAGAGAGGTGCCACAAGGATCAGCACTGCAGCCTCAATTATTTGCAAATTATATTAATGATTTCTATGAAGGAATTGTGTGAAATGTATTCAGGTTTGCTGTTCAAACAAAGGCAAGGAGGAAACAAACTGTGAGGAGAATGATATCACTTCGCAGAATCAATCAGTGAAATAAATTGTCAAGAAGCTGGCAGGTAGACGGCGGAATTTTCATGTCCCACCTGCCACGGGAATCACAGCGTGCGGGGGTGGACCAAAGAATTTCTGGCCTTGGGCCAAGCGTGGCCAGAAAGTCCGGTAAGAAGTCTCACAACACCAGGTTAAAGTGCAACAGGTTTATTTGGTAACAAACCCCACTCACCTGACGAAGGAGCAGCAAGCGCTCCGAAAGCTAGTGGCGTTTGTTGCCAAATAAACCTGTTGGACTTTAACCTGGTGTTGTGAGACTTCTTACTGTGTTTACCCCAGTCCAACGCTGGCATCTCCACATCAGAAAATCCTGACGAGAGCATTAAAAAATGTTAAGTTATCTACTTTGGCAGGAAGAATAGAAAAGCAGAATAATTTTAAAAAGCTGAAAGACTGGTTAATGTAGGTACACAGAGGGATTTAAATTATATTGTACTCAAATATCAAGGCAGGCACAGGCAAACAAATGTTATAGTAGCCCATGTTGCAGGTATTGTGATGTGAGAAATAGAAAGTTTTGTCACAATTATGTAGGGCTTTGGCAAAGAGATTGAGGAGCTTTCAGCTATATTCTCGAGTATAATGGAGGTAATATTATTGAAACATATGAAATTCTTAGAGGTCTTGGCAGGATAGATACCAAGAGGCTGTTTCCCTTAAAATTAGGGATTGTAGTTTCAGAAGGAGGTGTTAGCCATACTGGAGAGCAATGAGAAATTTGTTGGAATTCACCATCCCCAAGCACTGTAGCTGCTCAATCATCAAGTACATTTAAGACTGACAGCAATAGATGTTTGGACTCCAAGGGAATCAGGGGATATGAGCACGTGGAAGGAAAGTAAAGTTGCGGCAGAACTGCCATAATCTTATTGAATAACAGATCAGTCTCAAGGGGCCAGAGACCTTATTCCCACTGCTAGCTTTAATGTTTTTAGAGACCCTCATGAGCGCACCCAAAACTGCCTCCATTTTAAGCCTCAGGAAATTCATGCTGAGTTCAATCTGAAGCAAGTTAAATTCGTGTGAAAGACCCTCATTTGCATGTGGTTATCAACTTGCATGGTATCTGCACTGCATGTGTCAATGATTTCACAGGCTGCAGTAAGAAAGTCACTTGCAGGCAGTTGTAATCGGCATATTGGAACTTTATTTTGATTGAACTTAAGTTCTCTGAAAATTTAACTCGGTTCCCAACTCATCCATTCTGTTCTTGACTTAAAACCTCCTCAGCCAATAAATCTAAAATCATTGGCATCATTATCACTTGTAGCTTCAATGTAGATTGCAACAGAATTTGTCTGTATACTGTCTATGCTATGCAAGGTATTGAGAATGACAAAGGTACTGATTCAACACAACTACAGAAGGTTTGTCACTAGCAAGAACACCTTTTCACAGGCCATGGTCTATCCTGGGTTGTAACAGTTACATTTTTTGATTACCTGACTATATGCCTGTATCACAAGGTATACGTAAAGCCTTACTGGTAAAGAGTCAGGCAGTAGTGAACATCTGCAGAAGGGATCACATAGCTTTCATCTCTCATGACCTTGCATCCTGGCTCCAGCCTCTCCATCCCTTCTTATAAAGTATACAATCCATCACATCTCTCTTTAACTCTGAAAAATAGTCACATGGACTTGAAACATTAACTCTGTTTCTCTCCACAGATGCTGCCAGACCTACTGAGTTTTCACAGTATTTTCTGGCTTTTGTTTCAGATTCCAGCATCTGCTGAATGTTGCTTTTGTTATATTGGCAAAGCTGTGTCATGTGCTGCAGAAAATGATGACCTTAGAGACCTTGATTGGTTGATATTTTATATTTATTGCTCCCTGATCTGTCCTGTTGTTTGAATCGCTGCTTCAAAATGACACAGATTTCACTGAAACAGCTCACAAAATTGATCATTGTAGAGCAGAGAGAATTTGCCTAGTGAAGCAATTGCACAACACCAGAGGCAGTGCACATAATGAATACATGCCCCTCCATCAGCAGGTCATAGTAGTATATGTAAATTAAAATTCCCACAACTGCAAGATAACTTTCAACAATAAATGGTACCCACCGAGAGGAAAGATCAACATACTATGCTTATATTAAAGGCTTAAACTATAAAGTGTTGCCTCATGATCAATGCAGCGTACAAAGCACAGATTCTGATTCTCATTATAAAACGCTTCACTGTCATCTTCGCAATGGGACAGCTAACTTGAGGGCAGAGGAATAACAAGGGCCTGAATTTTTTGGATGTCGATGATTCTACTACATCCATTCCCACTGACTCTGCCAGGCCTCCTAATATTTGACACACAAATGAGGATTGAGTGACAGCAGGCGGGACGTCTGCCTGCACTTGGCCAGGAATGGCTCTGCAGTTCCGTGCCTGGGATTAAGTGCCAGAAACCAGCGGGCGTCCTGTCCTCAGGAGGGTAGACGACGACCCGGTAGGCCATAGGGTGTCTCATGAGATCTTATACTCATACTGCCATTTGCACTTGCTGCAAGTGTGAGTGCAAAATTGCGACAGTGGAGTTTGAATTTCCTTTGGAATGTTTGAGGAGAATTGTCTTCACACAAGGTGGATATCAATGTAAATTATGTGGAAACTAGGAGGTAATTTGTACAGTAATGGAAGAAAGCAGTATTTGGATTATCATGTCTCACAGGGGCCTGTATATCGGCAGAAAGGACCATAGGATTGTTCATGAACAGCTGTGTTTATATGCAAGTGTTGTCAATCACACCTTCACACACAAATCCCTCTGACCATGCTTAAGCTATTGCCATTTGTCCTTCCCCCTCTTCCTTCTTAGAGGATTTAAGTTTTATTTGGTTGTGCACTAAGACTACCTGATCTCTCCAGATACTAGAAGTGCCAATTCCACTGAACTGAGTAAATGAATCACTTTCTATTTTTATTTAGCTTTTGTGAAGGAGAATTTTAGCTGTGTTTTTTGTGAAGCACAGGTTTGAGAGGGATTCGCTGTCTACAACTGCCAGTGCAAAGAATGGACCTGCATGTTTTTTGGCAACTGTGCAGTCACTGGCTGAAGGCAATTATTATCCAAAAACGAGAGTAGCATCTGATCTCATTGCATACCCAACCATCAGTTTTGGCCTCAGCATGTTGGCAGATGCATAGGAGAATATATTCAAGGTGGGTATTGAGCTCATATTGAACCCCTGTCATATGATCTCACATAGCCTGTCAAAGCTGAAGATAGTCGAGCCCAGGCCCTGCAGCTAGCTATGGTACGTGCACTCCTAATGGATCTTATTACTGACACTACATGCTGCGGCATGGGCTTCATTGCTGCGGATGGTCCAGGAACAAATGTGCACTTTTTGGTGAACTGCAGTGTTTTAATGCTCTGCATCAGAACCCCATGAGTGGATTGCGGCATACTGCACACTAGCTGCTACCCACAGCAACCCAATTGCCTCTTCGCACGCAACAAGACAATGAATGCAAACTGATCCTGCAACAAACTCCTTCTGTTGTTTCACAGCACCGTTTCTCATTCACTGAACACCTGTATCAAACGATACCAAGAGATCTGCCAGCTGTTCAGTGAATGACTCCAACACTTAAAGCTGGCTTGGCACATTCTGGTGCATTCCTGCTGTTGTTTTAAATTTGAATAACCACACTGATTTAGAGACCTAATTTTCTTTTTCCCCAGCTGTTTCTTGCTGTGTTCCTTCAATTCAACATTCCTTTGGTGCACATGGCTCAACCCCACAACAACCACCACAATCCCCTACTGGACCTCCCAACTTCCCACATCCCATTCCCCGAGATCTCATTCCCCATACCCTCCCACTCTACCAACCACCCCTCCTGCCCCCGATCAAAAGATGCAATGTTCCTGCTGTTACATTTCAGCTGTAGCTGAAAATTGCATTAACCATAGATATTCCAGGAGGGCTTGGTGCCTCTCCTGGATTTGGAAATAATCAACAATCGCTGAAGAGGGAAGGGAGGCAAGTGTATTTGATACAGCAGCAGTTGCTTAGCACCTACCTGCTGTTGGTTCAAGAATTATGACACATTATCTAGTCATAATAGTTCAGGCAATTTGTAAGAGACTTGCAATCATCATCTCTGATTCAGCGCAGTAACAGTTACTGAGCTGTATTGTATGTTGGAACATGGCATACAAATGAGATTCAGTACAGATCTTGCAGTTACATCGATTTTGTTTCATCACCAGCTGAATTCAAACCCCCTGCTGGAGAATCTGCAAACCTGTCGGTTATCTGTGCACACATGCATCAAAAAGGTGGCTGCAGCTCCTCTGACAGATGTGACCTTCCAAAAGGGATTTAAGAGGACCAGACAGGCGCATCACTACTACCTGGGTGGCTGGATTCCCAAGTACAAGATGCATTGATGCCCATGTTCTCGTCAGGATGCCAAACCAAACCCGCTCACTTGAACAGAAAAATATCAGCAAAAGCAAAATTTTGTGGCTGAAATATAAACAGAATACACTGGAAATTATCAGTAGGTCTGGCACTATCTGTGGAAAAAGAAGCAGAGTTGATGTTGCAGGTCAGTAATCTTTCATTAGACACTTGTGTTGTCCAAGACCACCAGTAATGCATGTGAATGCAAAATTTGACAGCAGGCATGATGTTTCCATCTGTGACAGTAACTGATGCCTCATATCATTTTCAAGTATGTTATGAAATTTCAGTCAATACTTCAAATTTTTAAAATCAGAAAAGGATAAAAAAAGGCTGCTCAACGATCACCTGACTTTTCTTGTTTGAAAGACTCCCCTGGCTCAAGAAACACCAAAGGAATTTCTGGCTTGATGTTTACTCAATGTCTTTTCTTGTAACTGATTCATAAGGGTAATTTTGAGTTGCGTGGGTCATTTAGTTACAAAGACACGAGCTATCTCAAACTCTTAAGGTATGAAAGTCTTCAGACAAGATGTATAATCAACCTGGCCACCCATCCTATTTGGAAAAGGACTTTGAATTTGTAACATTACGAGTAGCCATGTTTTGTTGCTTTTAAAACAATAAGAAATTGGCTGCAGGTGAATTCCACCGAAAGCCACCAACCAGCTACAAGACATACAAGCACCAAGGTAACAAACAGTGGGAGATTCCTGACAAAGCAAAGTACTTTCTTCAACCTATTCCAACATTGAGTTCACCCAATAACCAGCCTCCTGGAAATTCAGCCACAAGATACCTTGCAGCTTACTGAGAATCCTTCACCCTATAAAATCTCCACTTCAACATATGCGTCGACTGATCTAAGAACCTGCAGGGCTGCTATGAAAGAGACTGAGACAAGAAAATAAATACAATTACAATTTGTGTCCCACCTTTATGTGAGTGACAGTGAATGAGACATTGGGTTTTAAACCTCTGGAAAAGTGTTCCTTATTTCTAAATTCACAGAAAGCTTGCTGCTGGAATTATTTAAATTGAGACAATCACTCTGAGGGTAGGAAAACACACTGCTCACATATAAATCACACTGATCATGGGCAGTAAGAAAGCCCTCAAAATCTCTGTGACACTGCAAATTTGAAACTGTTTGCAACCTTGGTAACAGATTTGACAGCAGGACAAGTTTTTGATGACATTTCTGCACAATTACAAAGACTGCTTATTTCACCTCCAAACTATTATCTGACTACACATCTGGTACACTGCTTTTTACTACTGAAACCCTCATTTCTGATGGTGCTCACACAAAACTTGAGTATTCCAGTTCACACTTGGATGACCTCCTATCTTCTAACTTCCATATTCCTGAAGTCATCCAAAACACAGCTGTCCATGTACTATCTCATATCAACTCCCACTTACTCTCTCTCATTGACCTACTGCCTTGTTTTGAAATCCCATATTGCCTTACCCCTGCCTATTTCTGTAATCTCCCCCAACCTCACAATCCTCTAAAATATTTGCACGCTACTAATTCTGCCTCTTAAGCACCTTCAGTTTTAATCACTCCATCACTGGGGACTGTGCCTTCAGTTGCCAAGGCTTTGAGCTCTGGAAATACTTCCCTAAACCTATCGGCCTCTCTAACATTCTTTCCTATTTTAAGATGCTCCTTAAAATCTACCCATTTGACCATGCTTTCCATAGTCTGCCCAGATATTTTCTGTGGCTCAGTGACAAAGTTTGTTTGATAACATTCATCTGAAGCATCTTGGAACATTATTATTTTAAATACATTACACTGAGGCAAGTTGTTGTTGAAGGAGCAGGATGAATGGATGGAAATCCACTGGGGAAGCAGATCCTCTCCTTGCTGCCCTGGCTATTGACATGAGTCAGGAATCCCCACAACACTGAGTTTCATAGCCCCGTCCAAATATTCAGGATGTTCAATCAATACATTCAATTACTTAATATATCAACTGGCCCCTACATATTTGAAAGGTCAGTTAATTCTGCTATATTCTACACAGCTTTGTCATTCAAATGGGTGGCACAATGGCACAGCGATTAGCACTGCTGCCTCATGGCACCAGGAACCTGGGTTCAATTTCAGCCTCGGGTGACTGTGGAGAGTTTGCACATTCTCCCTTATCAGTATGGGTTTCCTTCTTATGCTCCAGCTTCCTCCTACAGTCTAAAGATTTGCAGCTTATGTGGATTGGCCATGTGTGGGATTATGGGTAATGGGAGGGGGGGAGTGGCTGGGTAAGATGCTTTTTTGGAGAGATGGTGCAGATCCAATGGGCCAAATGGCCTCCTTCTATACTGTAGGGATTCTATGAACCTATACATCTTTGCATTTCTCTGGTGCAGAATGAAAAATCTGTCACCGAGAGATGGAGACCCAATAGTTTGCCCTCCATTACAGATTTCTAGAGGGGTGTACTGTGTGCAGAGCCTATGTTTTCATGATAAAACGTCCATTGAGAAGTTATCAAGCTGATCTCCTAACTTTTATAGATCAGAAGTAAAAGTGTCCTAACAGTGGTGCTCAAGGTCTCAATAACAGCAGGCACATTGTTGGTGAGCAAAACTGCATCAGCACTTGGAACCTTTCCCTTGAGTGTTCCCCACAGCGTACTTCTTATGTGATAAATCACTGTCATACTGTCAAACAAGCCCAGTTTCATTGCTGACTACATACAAATTGTAGGGTGGTTCAAATTGCCACAGATAAAACTCCAAAGACTTCTGGCAACAAAGCTACCACCTGTAGTCAGCCAGGATTTTTTGATCTGAGCCAAATGCTCTCACTGACCAGTTTCTAGGCTGGCAATATTTTAGGAGAGAAAGTAAACACATATTATTATACGTAGCTATTCAGCAATACCTTCAGAGAGATATGCAATATGTTTGCTCTTAAACTGAATTGTAATTATTCAATTATAAACAGAAGGTATGAACAGAAGTGTACATGAAATCAACATTGCCACATTAATCTCCCTTGTGTTAGATACACATTGATTAATGTCCACCAGACAGAAACAGAAACAAATGTGCATTTCATATACATGGTGTAAACTTCCTGGATGTTATCAAATGGCCTGCAGTAATCAAAATTCAATCAACTTGCGGAGAGACAGTGACATCATGCTAACGTCACTTTTCCAGTAATCCAGAGCTCAGGCTTACATCTGGGGATCCAGGTTCTGACTCCATCATGGCAACTGATGGAACTTAAATTCAATATTTTTTTTGAGAAACAGGAACTGAAAGCTAGTCTCAATAATGGTGACCATGACAACTATCACTGATTGTGGTGAAAACCCACCTGATTCACCAATGTACCTTTAAAGAAAGAACTCTTCCAGCCTTACCTGATCTGGGATACTCCAGCAATATGGCTGATTCTTCACTACCCTCTGAAATCACAAAAGAGGTCACACAGCTCTAGGGCAAATAGGGGTGGGTAACAAATTCTGACCCCGCAAGGCCCACATCCCATTAAATAGATAATAAAAAAACACTGTGGCCGTTTGTCTAAAAAAAAGTCAAAAAAACTGAGAAAAGCAAAAGTGGTTAATTTTTGACACGCCTGGTGAGGCAATTGAATTTCTTTTGATATAGTGGTCAATTATTGGTGGATGTGTGCTTTATGGTTTATGATCTCCCACCAAAGCATTTCCCAGTTTGTGGTGACTCATAATGCCAGTCCAAGGGTAACACAGTGCCCTTCTTTTGCTGAACTTAGTCAACCGCGATCTCGCTGAACCGTCTGAAAACTGAGGCAGCCTGATGGTCTCTCATCTGGATAATCCTGACTGTGCTTACTGCTGCTTTTCACTGTAGTGTTCACTAAACCACTCTAAAGAGTTGCAGCAGTCACTGATCTGCTACCCAGGAATGGGCACATTACAATTATGGGCATTATTGATATCTGTAGCTCTCCCACAGAATGAGGCTGGATTCAGAAACTCAGCCAGCTTAATGTTAGTCGACTCAAGTTGGGATGATAATCTTATGCACACACAATTACCTCTCATACATCACATCATTAAGTCTATGCCAGTGGGCATCTGTTTCACAACATTTTTTTTAACCAGCTTTAAAATTTGCCAGAATATTTATAGTACATTGTTTTCTTTTAGCTTATTTATTAGTGCTACAAGTGGGCTTACATTGATACTGCACTGAAGTTACTTTGCAAATCTCCTAGTCACCACACTCTGACACCTGTTTAGGTACACTGCGGGAGAATTTACCATGACCAATGCACCTAATCAGCACGTCTTTCGGACTGTGGGAGGAAACGGGAGCACCCGGAGGAAACCCACGCAGACGAGGGAAGAATGTGCAGAATCCATACTGATAATGACCCAAGCTGGGAATCAGACCTGGGTCCCTGGCACTGTAAGGCAGCAGTGCTATCCATTGTGCCACCATGCCTTGGTGTGGCAATCTGGACACCTGGAAACTTGAAGCTGTCGTCCATTTCCATCTCATCCCTGTTGATGTAGACAGGGGTCCAGTCCGGCATACCCACATGCTGATGTAGACAGGGGCATGTCTTCCACTATGCTTCCTGAAATCAATGAATATCTCTTTCATTTTGCTGACATTGAGGGAGAGATTATTGTTGTTGTACCAGTACACCAGATTCTCTATCTCATTCCTGTACTCCATCTACATGGCTGTACTCAGCAGGGAATTCTTGATGCTGAAATTTGATGCATGAAGTGCAAAATATTTTTCAGTACCTACATTCCTCATCTGCATTAAAACAAAGCACTTTCTCAAACCGATACAAAGAGAAAAAGAGCACCACATGGGTAAAATGAGATGAATGTGAAAAATGAAAGGTCCTGTTCTTCCCCCAAGCATGCTGCTTCATTTGGATAGTATTCTCAGAGTGCTGTGTTGTAGCTTGACCAGGTTGATGCCTCATTTCTAGATACCTCTGACATTCTCAATTATATTTTCAAAGGTATTAACAATAATTTTTTATTTAGTACTTGGGTATGATCTTCCAGGAATGCTCAGTTAGCTTTCTTCTGAAAAAGAAAAGTGAACATGCTGTAACTGGAAGAGTAAAAGTTCTTTAATGTTATAAATTGGAATTCCATAGTATAACTGTTGGCTTACATTTTAGAAATACAGGAGATGGGCATCTGACTTATCGGCATGATGTCCCTTTAGACAGATTTTAGTACAAATATTTTCACTTACCATACAAGAGGGAATCCTGCAAATTTTTGAAATCAGCATCTTAACATACTGCTGGTGGTAAGTTAAGGCACTAAAGCAGAAGCTAATTGGCATAATTTAACTCTACCGTCAGAGTGAGTCACTTTATGCATGCTAATGTGTGATAATGAATGTTAAAAAATGGAAATGAATGTGATATCATATACTGCTGGTGAAAAAGCACTATGCATAAAATGTACCTTAAACATCATGCCAATAAAGCCTTACAGTCTCAAACCTACATGCAGAATATCATTCTAAAATAATCAATTGTGTGCCTCACCAACAGAATCGTAAAACACACGTAGTCAGTCTATCTCCCTTTCTATCATTATGACTGGGTGGTTACCTTCATCCAGCTCTGATCTGATGAAAGGTTATTGACCTGAAACATTTCTCTCTTTATAAGTATTGCCAGACCACAGACCACCTTGTCATTTTCTGTTTTATTTCAGATTTCAAATATCTGCAATATTTTTCTTTGGTCTAAATGAGGCACACCGGACAGAATTTTCTGAAAAAAATTACAAGTGTCAAACTGACAAGAAAGCAGTAGGTTTTCTTGCCTTTTTTTTCAGTGAGCTACATAATGGGAACTTACAGCACTCTGTGCATAACAGGAGCAACAGTGCAATTCTCACCATTGTTTGGGTGTGGGGGGTTTTGAATCTCAGCTCAGCTGTGAAACCAGCTGCTGAACTCTAGGGGCGCCATTGCGCGGATGATATGTCACATTCACCTCTCTCCCAATCGCCACCCCAGGCATTACCCCCTCCAGCTGTTGCACCAGACATCGCAATCCCGCTGTCCCCCAATACGAGCCTGGCTGATTACCCCCCCACCCCTCACTGATAACTGACCTGGATGATCACCAACCTGGCTGATTGTCCCCAGAACCCCTGATCGTCATCTTGGCTGACCATTCCCCCGATCACCATTCCAGCCGATCACCCCATCGAACACTGCAATGCCGGTCAACCCCCATCCCACTCTGCAGAGTTGCCCCCATCCCACACTTCCTCCTATGGAGTTCCCCCTCCCCCATCAGCATCCGCCTCTTCAGGCCCTGCCCCCTTAGGCCCCGGCCTCCTCAGGCCCTATCCCCATGGGCATTTGCCCGGCCCTGCCCCTGACCATCTTCAATGGTGTGGGTATGCCGGCGTTGGACTGGCGTAAACACAGTAAAAAGTCTGACAACACCAGGTTTTAGTCCAACCTATTTATTTGATAATATACTCACAAGCTTTCGAGGGACACCCTCTTCGTCAGGTGAATGGAGAGTTCTGCTCTGTCTGAGGCCAGAACTCTCCATTCACCTGACGAAGAGGGTGTCTCTCGAAAGCTTGTGAGTATATTATCAAATAAATAGGTTCTGGCCTCAGACAGAGCAGAACTCTCCATTCACCTGACGAAGAGGGTGTCCCTCGAAAGCTTGTGAGTATATTATCAAATAAATAGGTTGGACTAAAACCTGGTGTTGTCAGACTTTTTACTGCATCTTCAATTGTCCAGCCAGTGATGCCACCATGCCTGGTCCCCATTGGTGGGATCAAATGTGATCCTCGCCAGTGAGGATCTCGACCAGCAAGAGGACTAATGTAAGCAAGCCCAGACAATAGTGTCGGGGGCTCGTTAATGGCATGCTAATCATGCTAATATTGAAACCCATCGAGCACCCGAGGCTGATTCCACTGGCAAAACAGTGCCGGCAAAGTCATGAGAGGTGAGAAACCAGGCGCAAACCCAAGTTTTCACCCCTCGCCCTACCTTACTGGCTCTCCATGCCAATCAACCACCGTGGCGACCAGTAAGATTGCACCTATTGTCTACAAGAAGCAAATACTTGCTTTAGCCACTTTTAACATTGAGTGTATTGTGGGGAAGATGCAAACTGATGCTAAGACAGGGCACAGGAAACTTCCATACATAGATGCATGTTTAGATCAGCTGCAAAATGCAATGCAACAGAAATACATTTACTGAAGGCTTTCAAGCTAATTTGGTCATACATTTCAGACTATTTTTCACTGCATCATAGCATAAACCTGAGCACATTTTCACCTTGGATTCAGGGTGTAGTTGGAGATTCTTTAGGGTTTGCCAGTTACCCTAAGGATGCGACCATGGACAGTTTTTCACAAATAAAATTCTTGCATAGTTGCAGATCTGTTTACATGTCAGTATTCTACACAAGATTGTCCTTCTGCTTTCCACCAGATCTGTCTTTTAGTCATGTGACATTGCATCACAGTTATATCAATGTCAGGTGCTCCTAGTGTTAACCCTTTGCTCTACATCTCCCCCAAGTCTTTATCCTAACTATACGCATGTTCCAACATCTCCCCCCAAATTCTCAGTCTTCATAAGGTTAATCTCTGTGGGGCCTGACCAATCCCTCTAAATGATTGTGATTTTATTCCGAGGCTGAGAACACACTGCATTTTTTCGACATTCAGTAGGAGTGCCATCCACCAGGTCTCAGCTTCTTAGTCATGTGGCATTGCTTTGACTTGATTTGATTTATTATTGTCACATGTATCAGCATAAAGTGAGAAGTATTATTTCTGGTGCACTATACAAACAGCACATACCATTCATAGAGAAGGGAATGAGAGAGTACAGAATGTAGAGTAAGAGCCATAGCTAGGGTGTAAAGAAAGATCCATTTAATACAAGGTAAGTCCATTCAAAAATCTGACAGTAGCAGGGAAGAAGCTGTTCTTGAGTCAGTTGGTACATCGCCTCAGACTTTTGTATCTTTGTCCTTATGGAAGAAAATGGAAGAAAGAACGTCCAGGGTGATTAGGCTGGCTGCTTGCCAAGGTAACAGGAAATGTAGACAGAGTCAATGGATAGGAGGTTGGTTTCACCATTGCTGCATCATGGTTTCATCAGTATCAGGCTCCTGTTGTTAACCCTTTACACACACATGCTCAACCATCATTATAGATTTTTCAACCTTCATTTTGAATGACTGAAATCAACAATAGGAACGTTTGAGTAGCAGCGGTGGTAGTAGTGAACCACCTCAGGGCAGGTCCTCTGCACATTTCTCCATGTCTTATTGTTCTGTGCTTTTCTCTTCCCAGAAGAGCCTCCCATTTTCAATTTCTAGTCACTTAACATCATCATTCTCTTTCTCCCTCTTGGCCTACACCCCTATAATCTTCCTTTAGTCACTTCCTTCAGCAAGTTCTCATGCTTGAAAATGTGGTCAATCCATCTTTGTTGTTGTTTCCTGATAGTGTTCACCAATTACCTTTCCTTCTCCAGCATCCTGACTGACCTGCCCCATCCTTCTCCAGAACCACATTTCTCAACTTTCTAGTATTTTGATGTCAGTCTGAACGGTTAGGGTTAGGGTTAGGGACTTCCCGACCGTGCTTGCTTCAAAACCGGAAAATCCCACCCGAGGTCAACAGACCTTTGCATGGTCCGTGTCCCATCCACTCCAATTCCCCTGGAGGGCAGGATGGGAAAACTCTGCATTATATTTCAACCTTATACCTCAGGACATTCCAAATCACAGTCTTGATCATTGTTTTGTTTAGATATCTGCTCATTCCAATGCTGAGAAATTCTTTGTTTTTTATAGATGATGAAAGCTGTTGGAATGACAATTAATGTAAAAAAAGATGAGCGTGATGAAGATTGGAAGAAGCAATGGTGAGAAAGCAATGGTCAAAATAATAGTCAATGGTTGGAACAGGGATCACAATTTAAATATCTGGGAAGCACCTTGTCAGAAGATGGCTATTGCCGTAAAGAAATTAGAGTTAAAATAGCAATGACAAAATATTTAAACTATGTTGAAATTGTAGTGTTGCTGATGTTAATTGATCCACTTCACCTTTAACAATTTACTGAACTGGTCATTTTATATTTGCCTGAGATATAAACTTCATTGCCTTTTTCAAGTTGTTGTCATGAAAATCAAACTGACAGTAATGCATTCATTTGCGCTTGGAAATTTGGTTTTGCTGCATTAAACTAATATTTTTCAGAACTGAAGTTACGTGCAGGATAAGATTAAATCTCAATGATCTGTAATTTCCAGCATTGATAATGTTTGGCAGATTATAGATGAATACATGAATTGTCTTGTGTTTATGATGCATGTTGACCGACACTATTCCTATTGTACTAACTTTACTTGCAGCACATTTTCCTAACATGGACACACATCTGCAACATATCGGAATGTTTTACTCTACTGTCTCTAACATGTGCCGTCTGATCTTCAACCTAGGTCAAGTGACTGCATATGTAGCAGAGTGTACCATATAATACTTGAATCCACAACTATTATCATAACGTGATATAAATATGTACATGATAATTGTTTTTGTTAACTTCTGCAAAACCATGTGGATAGTCAAAGCATATTGCTGAATAAAATAGTGTTACAATCTTTAAAGAAAAATGTGTATTTAATTTATTTTATTTCATTTACTTTTAACTCACTGGGAAATTATTTCCCTATTGTAACTGGTCCCAAATATTCTCTCTTGGGTTTCGGGGACAAACTCAACAATAAAGTTTTTCTTCTGCGTCACTGTTTTGTTTCCTCCTTGGGAAATAAGGGCAGGCCACAAGTGAAGAGCAATGCCCAGCTGATAAACTGCTTGTGCTGCCAACAGTGTAAATAGTACTCCTGGCAGGAGCACAAACTTGCAGTAAAATCACTTCCAATGTTTTAGATTAATTATTTTAAATTGGCAGGGAGCTGGTGGTAGAATTACAGTAGAACTAGATGTAAGAACATCAATTTTGCAAATACTCTCCTTTTTTTTGCCATTAACAAATACAACTGAAGAACTTTCAGTTCCAAGATCACAAATAACAAAGTGGTATTTGCCTACATCACAAAGATGAAACTCTGGCCTTAGAAATATATCTAGCTGCTTTGCTCTTTCTGCCAACTTCGCTCAATCAGTAGTACTTGTCTCTGGGACAGAATGTTATTCATCCAAATCCCATTTCAATGTGTAATCTGGGGCTCATATTCGAATACAGCACAGTACTGAGAAAGTGTCCTTCAGATGCGATGTTAACATGAGGTACTATCAATTTGTTCAAATGTAGTTTAAAAATGGCACTGCTTTCAGAAATGGAAGGAAGTCTTTTGGTATCCCTTTGACCCTTTGGTATCCCTTTGACAATGCAATATTTAATGGCTAATCATTTTCCTGTTGATTCTGTGAAGGAGAATTGCTACTTCATTTGCCGAACAAAAGCAAAAGTTTGCTTCAGAAGTTTGTAGCATTGCACCATGGTATGATGCAAGCATCATTCATTTTAGTGATCAGCATTTTAACTTTTAGTTTTTGAAATAGTATTCAAGATGTTAATTTCCCTTATTATGGGTGTTGCTATTGTTAATGAAGAAATGTCATGATGATGATGGATTATGTACCAACATACTGAACTTTTAAATAAGACCTGTGGTTTTAAAAATGGACATACCAGACAAAGATGGCTGAGGATATAAATTCCATCACTAACTGAATTGCCGGTGAGTGATACTAAGAGAGAGAGTGAGACAATGGAATCACACTCTGCCTCCAGACAAGGAAAAATCAAAAGCACAAAAGCCAGACTGAAGCTAACTGCCATCTCTTGTCCAGATAATGGGAGCCAATTATCATCTGAACAGGAATAATGTGAGCAATGTCCCAGACTGGTTTGTGGATTTTCACCTTCCGGGTATTTACAAAGACTGGGATAAAAGCTGGCGGAAAAACTAGGTCAGTGTCGACTAGTGCTGGGTGTGTCAGTGTCCAACACAGGAGGAAAGACATGCAGCAGCAGACTCTTGCAAATGTTTTGCAGGTAACTCTCTCTTTCTGATTACTGAAGCAAGCGAAGTCAGGCAAAGCACAGCTGAAAAAGAAACAGGGCAGTCTCTCAGCCAAACTGCAAAACACTGGAATCTCAAAAGTGACTATCCACCTGCTAAATCAGCAAAATTGGAATCGTGGATCACAGCAGCTGCTGCATTCCAACATCGACTCTTCACAGACAAGTCAAAGACTGATTGATTGTTTTTTTTAACTCACTTTTGGGCTCAATTCTCATTTCAAACCTGTGTGAATGTATATACATGTGCTTCACTTTTTGCTTTGCTTTTAGTAGCGAATAAAATCGCTCCTTCTTTAACTCAAGAAAACCTAGTTAAGTAGGCTCCTTTCAAAACATAAATATTGGGCTGGGAGTAGGGAAGGGATTCTTTTTAACTTAATTTTGTAATGGCCAAACTTATTCAGCTGCATGAAAAGGAAAGAGTACAAAAAGCCCCAGGCTCTTCTGATGGATAATAGGCATACTCCACATACTCACAAACATCTCTGGGATATGTGTTATCATTGATATCAAAGTTTTCAGTTACATTGTCATGATATAATGGCCTGGATATACAGGCATCTCCATTTTTGAGTGTGTGGACATCGCAAGGCACAATCCCTGGGTCTTAATTGGGTTTCATTTTCATGATGCAGATGGCATAAGCAAGGATGCGGTGGGGGAAGTTATCATTAACTAGGATGATATGAGGGGAGGTTTGAATATTCAGTCAGGCTGATCAGTTTCCATCAAATGGGAGTGAGGGCGGGAGAAGGAAAATTAGTTTAAAGAAATGATAGTAACGAAGGGGTCTCCAGCCCTCACTCTGGCCACCATCTCAGGTTCAGCCAGACTGCTGCAGTCTTTTTAACTCTGAGCTAAGCTCCATCACTATGGAAGGTTACTTCCACCTCCTTTACATTGGCCACCTACAACTTTGCCTTATCCTATCTGCCTCTGAAGTCTTCAGCCATGCCTTGTCAACTATGTGTTGAATCATTTGACTGTTCTGATAGAAGGTCATCAATCCTCACTGATAGTGCTGGACCTGCTGATTTTTTCCATCATTTTCTGTTTTTATTTCAGGTTTTCACTGTTCACGGTATTTTGCTTTTGTACTTAGTTTGCCTGGCTCATCTCCCATCCTCAACTCATCATCAACTTCAGCCCATCTAAAAGTCTGCTTTCCCCATCCAAGTCTATTTAGCCAGCCTTTGTGAAGAGAAACTTAAAGTTTTAAAGTTTATAAAATTTATTTATTAGTTCTACTGTTGGCTTACATAAACACTGCAATGAAGCTTCTGTGAAAATCCCTTACTCACCACACTAAGGCACCTGTTCAGATACATTGAGGGAGATTTTAGCATGGCTAATGCACCTAACCAGCACATCTTTCAGACTGTGGGAGGAAACTGGAGCACCTGGAGGAAACGCACAGAGACACAGGGAGAACGAACAGACTCCGCACAGACAGTGATCCAAGCCTGGAATCGAACTAATGTCTCTGGCACAGTCTCTGTGTCACCGTGCCATGGGTCGTAGCTCCCAGCACCTACCACCAATTCAAAACAACCAACCTTGTGTTGAATCCTTTCATGCCCTTTTGGCCCAATAGTTGGGTAAGAAATGTTTAATAATGTGTGGTCTTTGATTGCTTTCTTTTTACCATCAAATACTAAATCGATGGCTCTTGTGTCTTCTTTGGTGGTCAAATATTTTGATGAAAACTGGGTAGGTTTCTTCTGTTTTAAGAGATGAAAATAAGTACAGTGCGTTTAAGCAGTATTAATTGTCAACATGCATTTCCAGGTGCTGCTGGTTTGCTAGCCTAGGTCAAAATCTAATCCATGGAGCTGCCTAACCACTTGGCAGTTTTACTGTGACTCAAGTTCAGTGGACTATTTATTTGGGTGTAAGATCCATTTTAAATTATTACCACTAAGTTGCCTCCAACACTGTGAATTAATGACAGGCATTAAACATTACTGCACAAGTGGAACATTAGCAATTAGTCCAATAATTGAGAGACAGAATAGACAGAATGAACCCAATAATGATTTTGCTTTTTTTTTTGAGTGTTAAATGTGCAATTAAGAACCATTAGTACAAAGCTTTCGTTCTCCTGTGTGAAAGTAATACATAGGAACAAACCGGCCATATATTTTCTGCTATATTTGGAACTGCAGGGATTTATTGCATGATTGTAATTCATTACTAATGATTTTGCTTCGATTCCTTAGCATCAATTATGTTGGTGGGGTAAAGTGAATGGGAAGTTCTCACACGCCCAGGCGATTTGGACTCACAGTCCCATTTCAATTTCCAACCTCTCTTGAACAGCACCAGTACAGATCTTTCCTATTCTCTCACTGAGCTGCTTGACAACACCTCTTCTTCCCCTCCCTCACCAGCCCCAGCAGTTTCATCAGATCTTTCACTAGCACAATCACAACAGTCCACTGCGGTAGCTCTCTCTCATTTTGAATACACTCACATATTCCTTTCATCTCAGTACACTACTGCCAGTCCATTTTACATTCCAGGATAACCAACTACTTCCAATGCATTTTCCTGACTTCATATAGGGTTCATATTCATTGCTTCCACATCCTCATTACATCTCATCCACCAGCAAATGTTTGCACTATTTACACAGAATCTCCATGTCTCCACTTATCTCTTTCTCTCAATAACTCTCCCCTCTCTTCCTGCAGGATAGGACAGCAGAGAGCACCAGAATTACCAAACAGGGAAGGAGAATCAAGTGTTATATCTCTCACTGAATCAATAAAACCCAGGGATCAGTGTCCAGGTTGAAGATCTGGGATGGTGAGACTGGCAGTCGACCTCATCAGGGTATTTGTAATAATTTCTTCACCGAAGAAAAGATTCCACGTGCTTCAAAACTTCAAGATGCCACATGCTAACATCTAGATCTTAGTGCCAGCTGAGACCACGTCCCATTTCTTTCTTTCCTCTCGGCCCTTCTGGGCAGCAAGAAAACACTTCTGAAGGACATTCCTCCTGAGAATACAACGTCACACGCTGAATCCATCCCAAACATAGAGGGCAAAATCTTACCAAAAAATGGCAGAGCATTGGTTCCACACCAGCTTGTTTTCAGGATGATGCTTATGCCTCATTGGCAATAAGCCTACAGGTTTCATGCCACTCAAGCGGTGCATGCCTCTGCCCTGTAATGATTTAATTGCTGCAAACACTGGGGAGCTCCATATAAATGGCTCCCCAGCACTTGTTCCACAATGACTGCAGGAGATGGCAGGCCAGAAGGCAGCATCTCACTTTTCAGAGCGGGCCCTCACTAGGATGCTAGGTGGACTGGAGTAGAGGTGGGATATGCTTTAACCCTGCTCCAGCAGGGTCACCACTCCAACCTGGGAAGCAGTGGCAGCCCTGATCAGTGCAAGTACACGCCAGAAAAGGATGGGATGGCAGAGTTGGATCTCCACTCAGCCATGGTAAGTGAACCACACCCAGTCTCTTACTGGACCCCCTCACACACCCGTCACACACCCAAACTTTCTCTCCCTCAGCCACCTTGCCCTGGTTCCAGGCACCAGGTTCACCCTCCATCCCACAATCACCATGTTCCCCCTATATCTGCTCTGCTCCTTATACTCCAGCTCCCAGCCAAGCCCCAGGCTGGCCATACCTCATCACCTTAAACACTCCCACCTACACTCTTCCCATCTGTGTCATAACAGGACAAACGCAACCACAACAAGTGTGAGTGGTGTAACCAGCTGGAGTCATGCCTGAACTCTGAACTCACATGTTTTGAGGATCGAGCCCTCGAGCTGGCCAGGGAGGAGGAAGATCATGTCTGCACTACGATTGAAATGGGGGCAGCAGAAATTGTGAGAATCTTCAACATATATACCATCATTCCTCAAGACTCGAGTCAGTAATCAATGTTCCCTCTGTATCCCTTGTAATGCATTGATACCATGTCCATTCTCTTGCAGGCCGACCAGTGGAAGAAGCCAGACCAACCTCACAGTGAGCTGATAGGGTAGACACAGAACTGATCGGTTGGACTAAAACCTGGTGTTGTCAGACTTTTTACTGTGTTTACCCCAGTCCAATGCCGGCACATCCACATCTTGGTCATAGAAGACAGAGAGTAGTGGTGAAAAGGTGTTTTTCCTGACTGGAGATTTGTGATCAGTGGTGTTCTGCAGGGATCAATGCTGGGGCCCCTATTGTTTAGAAAATATATAAATGATTTGGAGGAGAATGTAAGTGATCTCATTAGTAAGTTTACGGATGACACAAAGTTTGGAAGACCTACAGATAGCAAGGAGGATTGCCAGAAGATGCAGCAGGATATTGATAGATTGCAGACTTGGGCAGATTGAATTTAATCCAGACAAATGTGAGGTGTTAAATTGTGGAGAGACTAATGCAAAAGAGAAGTATACAGTAATTGGAAGAACCCTTATAGGTATTAACATACAGAGGGATCCAGGCGTACAGATCCACTGTTCCCTAAAAGTGGCAACACAAATTGATAAGGTGGTTTAGAAGAAATATGGGCATGCTTGACTTCATTGATCAGAGCATACAGCAAAGAAATTGGCAAGTCATGTTGCAACTGTATAGAACTTTAGTTATGCCGTATCTGGAATACTGTGTATAGTTCTATTCACCACACTACCAGAAGGATGTGGAGGCTTTGCAGAAGGTACAGAAAAGGTTTATCAGGATATTGCCTGGTTTGAGGGATATTAGCTATGAGGAGAAATCGAATAAACTTGATTTGTTTTCACTTGAACATCAGAGGCTGATGAGTGATCTGATAGAAGTTACAAAATTATGAAAGTCATGGATAGAATGGATAGTTGGAGTCATTTTCCCACGATAAAAATGTCAATTACCAGGAGACATCGGTTTAAGATAAAAGGGGGAAGTTTAAAGGAGATGTGAAAGGCAAGTTTTTTACAGAGAGGATGGTAATTGCCTGGAATGTGCTGCCAGAGGAGGCAGTAGACGCTGATAAATGGCAACTTTTAAATGGCATCTTGACAGATACATGAATACGCAGGGAATAGAGTGATAAGGACTGTTTAGAGGGAAAAGGTCTTCGGTTTAGAAAGCCATTGTGTGTTGGCGCAAGCTTGGTGGGTCAAAGGACCTACCCTGTGCTATACTGTTCTTTTTCTTCTTTGTTGCCTGTATGGTGCAGGCACTGGTGGGAATCTACGAGTGTCAGCACCAGAGGATGGCAGGGCTTCTGGATCTCACTCCAGCTGCCCCTCCATCCCATGCCGGAGCACAGAGAACACCGTGAACACAAAGGGAAGAGGATTGGTAGGAGTATAGCCCGGGGCCCTCCAGCTAGGTGACCCTGTGCATCTCTGGCCCATCTGACACCCATCTCCGTGTGTCAGCCCTTGACACTGAGGAGGGAAGCAGTCAAACATCCGTGCTGCCCGAAAGCAGACTTGAACCAGCCAGGTCCAAGGCCTCAAGGGGACGTCAGCCAAGGTCATCACAGGTGAAAGGTGTGGAAGTCAGCAGGCAGCCTCAATGTCAGCTACGAATCATGGGGAAGCATCTAGATGTAGTTGGAGGATCAGGAAGATTAAGAAATCGTCGGCACTTCGTGGGCGCGGGTGAATATAGGTATTGCAGAAAGGTAGCCATTTTGTTTTGAATGTTTGGCAATAAATTTCAGTTCATTCACCCATAGAGCCTTCACCTTGTCTGCTTATGCCACCAAGCTTGGTGGAACCACCATGCTCACCCAGCACCTCATCCCCGTGGAGTGTGAGGATGACAGTGCTAAATCCCTCCCACCCTCTTGCCAGCCCACACTAAAGAAGGGCACTCCCTCAGCTGCAATATGGACAGGAACCCAGGAAGGAGGACACCAACCTTCACAACCCCCTTAGAGCAAGGGACACCCTGGCTTGAAGGGGAGGTAAGGCCTGCATGTGACCCTTTCAAAGCCCTCTCCCCAAAATGGTGATTCTGGGACCCCCATCCCAGAGTTGAACTTACCTGTGTCCCCCGAGTCCTCTCCAGTGCTCCCTGAGCAATGCACACCACAGATGGTGCTGGTTGCCTGAGCGCTCACCTCTGAACTCTCACTTGGAGGTAAGGGCAGCAGGTTCACGCTTCTGTAGACCTGCTGTAAACGGGGTTGGCGGACGTCACACCGGCGCCCACAAATATCGGGTAAGGGGGATGTCTTGGAGAGAAAGCTTGCTAATGGCATGCTAATGTATTAAAATGAGCTTTCTGCAGTTCCACAGCATGTTTCACACCACTCCACCAGCGAGGGGCTGGTAAGATCGGAACTTGGAAACTCGTCAATGTGAATTGCACTCTCCAGATTTTGAGCACATGCCACCATTGCTTCAGATGGACAGGGTGGGTTCAAATTTGCCCCCATGACTGAAATTCAGACTTGGTCTGGGTTACAGTGTCAGACAAAGGGTCAGTGGTGAAATCACTACAGAGATGATCAACAGATATTGGTAGCAAGGAGAACTCAACCAAGGAGGAAGTTCTCTTCCAGCTCTACAGCGCAGGACAGGGATGAGGATTTCACAGGCTTGGCCATGAAAAGAGAACTGCTTGCCTTACAATGTCCCACACAACTGCATTGTATGAGCTCACACTGTGTTTGTGGGAGCCATTCATTTCAATAGATACAGCCCTCACAAAAGGGAATCAGTGACACTTGACTTTGCAGCCCTGGTGGAAGTCCAAATGGTTGCCAACTGGACTCTGCCACTGGGGTACAAGCATCTACCTTGAAGAGACTAATGAACAAAATAAAGATGCCATAACATCATCTGCAGTCTGTTCCCCTGCAGATCAATGAAAATGAATAGAGCTTGGAAACATTCTTATGAGGAAAGCACTACCAGTTGGCAATTGAGTGAAAAATGATTGGAAGCAATTCTACGTTTACCATCACATTTGGCATTTTGGTCTGTGGTGTGATTCAATAGCAACTTTTAGGAACGCAGTAACAGGAATAGCCCATCCAGTCTGTTGCAGCCTTTCCACCTTTTGATGAGATTCTAGCTGATTTCTACTTCAGTTACTTATCTTTGATCCCTATCCCTCACTAACATCACCTAATGACAATTTATCCAGCTCAGAACTGAATATTTCAATTAACCCAGAATTCATAATTCCATGAGGGAAGGAGTTCCAGATTTCTACTACTCAGAAGTGCTTCCTGATTTCTTTCCAAAATGATCTCTAAATTTAATATAAAGCCCTCATATTTAGTTTAGCCCCACAGCTAAAAATAGTGCAGCGAATCCCTATTTGTTGATTTTCAATTTGGGCTCAGGTTCAGGAAATGATGTGAGTATTGCTGGCAAGGCCAGATTTTATTTCCCTTACCTAATTGCCCGTGGAATGAATCAAATTGGCTGAAGACTGGCATGCCAGGAACAGCACCATGCACACCTGAAAATGATGTGTCAACCTGGTGTAGCTACAACACCGTTTTACTTCCATGTCAAACAGTGAATGCAACATGTGATGGATAGAGATAAGCAACCCCACAACCAACAGGTCAGATCTAAGCTTTGCAGTGACTGTGATGGAGAATGTCCTTCTGTGAGCCTTGCCCTCCCCAATTTCAGGGTAGATGTGCCGGTAAAATCAAGGCCCAGGATTTTACTATGACTGTGACTGGATGTTGCAGAACTCCAAAGCTTAGATCTGATCTGTTGGTTGTGGGATTACTTATCTCTATCCATCACATGCTGTTTTCACTGTTTGGCATGGAAGTAAAATGATGTTGTTATAGCTACACCATGTTGACACCTCATTTTTAGGTATGCATGGTGCTGCTCCTGGCATGCCCTTCTACACTCTTCATTGTACTTGAGTTCCTTCCTACTGGCAAATCACACTCTGGTGCATTGTTGTCAGTATGCATCCAGAAAAGTGGACCCTTGGTCTGTCACACTGACTCACATGAGCGGCCTCCTTCACTTACTGTTTTCAAATAGGACCAGCTGTTACTGCACTTCTTCCTCAAAATGTTCCTCTATGCCAATAAAACTAGCAATCAAAGCTCCCATTATAAATAGATAAAAAAGAGCAATAAGGCAAAAACGCAAGAAATAAGCCATCAGGAAGTTGGAAACTCTCCTTGCAATCCAAATAGCTCAAAAATAATGCCAGCCAATAAACTTTCTCTTGAAAAGTCTAATGCCTCTAAGAGATAAATCCCAGGTTTTGCATCTGTGATTTGTTTTATAGGGACCCCCAGCTGCCACCCTACCCTCCCCAGCTCTCCAGGTGCTGACTATAGATACTTCTGTTGAGCGCTATAGGTGAGGGTAAAATGGCAGTAAGTGGGAAGCATATCAGATACTCCGTGCTATATTCCTGACTTTACTTCTATTTTGATGACCTGTCTGTTCCATTTCAGTCAGATAGACAAGGACAAGATCAGAGCTTCCAAATCTATGAACCATTCAAATCAACAGGACTGATGAAATAGAGTGCATCAATATATATTTCAATGGGATTGTGACAAATATCACTTAGATGAAAACTGCATTCTATCCACCTCCTCTGATGAATTGCTTAGCTCACTTTCAGCTTTCTACAAAAGTTGAGAAAATGAGGTCGCCAAAGAATGTGTTATGTGTGAAAGGCACATAAAGATTTGGATAATGTGTATCTTACCTATATTGTCTTTAGAGTACTTTAGACAGATAACCAGCACTTTGTCATCAAGGGAAAATGATCACACTTCCAAATCACACACCATCTACCCTTGAACATTTTATTGCTGTTCAATGTATAACATAATAATAAAACAGCATTGCATTTATATAGCACATTTAACACAGTAAAATGAGCCAAAGTCTTTAATTATCACTATATCACTTGGTGGGAATCCTAGATTCCTTATCACCATTATGGGAAGCATCATCACAGAACAGATTTCAACAGTTCAAGGCTAATCCCCTTCTCCATCTTCTTAGAGCATGCACCCACATTAAGAACATATTAAAACAAATCTCAAAACCAAATTTGCAAATGTTACTAAAGTGGAATTAGAGGCAGCTCAGAAATTCTAAATGCAGCACAAATAATGAACATAGGCAGAGAATAGCAGATGAAAGTTAGCATGGAAAAACAATGCACATACTTAAGAACAATGCTGGAATAGCAATGCTTGAAGGTGAAAGAATGTAATGCTAAATATATCTAACTAATGCATGGCACCAATCAACAATGGTGAAATAAATTTGCATTACTTAAATCAAAATAGCAGAAGGCAAATCAGGAGAGGCCAGATGAACCGAACTGTACGATGCCCTGGCCAACCTGTAGTGTGAACAATACATTTAGTCCTGGTCACCAAGAAACAAGAGAATTTGTCAAGCACTGCAGAGAAAAACCACATCTGAATGCTAGTCTTAGAGGTCTGATTAATGAAGCAGAATTGGAGAAACTCGGCCTGGATAGCTGAAAGTGAGGAGGAACTCTTAGAAAAGGAAAATCTGAAATATTACTTGAAATTAAACCGCAAAAGTAAAAAGAAAGGAAAATAAGCTCAAATCTGTAAAACACGCAGGACTGATAATCAGAACAGTCTTGACTGAGTGATCACCGTATGGAATCGAATTCCAAGTAGAGTACTGCACCCCTGGAAGCATTTCAGAAACAACAGAATGCTGGGATAATGAGCGCAATTTATGAGAAGTAGAAATTAGTTTGCATTGCCCTTGCTGTTTTAAGCATTAAAAAACAAACAAAACAGCAATTTAGCAATGCAACCATCTTTACACAATTTTCACTGGTGTTAGTCCCACTGTTAAATTTGAGGGGGGCATTTTTAGGCAGGGACATTTAAAGCAGGGGTTAAGTCCCTTGAATTTGTAACTGAAGAGACAAGTGTTTGTTGAGGACCCATTTTAGCCAGTATCTCCAACTAATGGACAAACATCAGGACTTATCCCACCAGTGCCCTGGCAGTTGTCAACCGAAAGGCATTTAATGAATAATTCTATATTTTAAAAAAAGTTCCTGTGAATCCTGAGCAATGAGTTTGTGTCTAGCCCTCATTCTGCAGGATTAATGTGCAGCTGTAGGAGACAGCAATGAGTTTTGGTCTTTTAGGATTCTGTTGGAGAACAGCAGCTGGAAGACTTTTAGGCTCAACTGGTCTCAGCATTAAAAAGGCCAGTCACATTTACAGGGATTCCTTAAGCAAGCTGTTTGGCCTTCATCAGATCCTAGGTACAGGTGCATGTCTTACTGCCAGCCTCTTCATACAACTCTGTGTCTGGGCACCATTCCAAAACTGGAAGAGAAATGAAATTGTTGACTCAGCAGATGAATGCATTTGTCAGCTGCAGGATGGATCTGTGCACAGTAATCTGGCTAACATTTCATACATCACCTGTGATGGTTCAACTGACCTGAGCAATAGTATTTCATGAAAATGTTATATTTTCCTACCATTATCATACTGTTAGGAGATTGGGTCTGCAGTATTTTTCAATTCAGCTAATGGCACAATTTGGCTACTTCCTCCTGAGGCAATCCTCCATCATTGGCATGTAGCTCTGTATGTGTTGGTACATTGGGCTGCTGGAGCCCGACTGTCTGTCTTTAGTGCTATCTTATATCAAAGGCTGCCCTCACAGGTTCTCATTGATCTTTCTTAGCATGTGCAGTGCATAGAATCATAGAATCTTACAGTGCAGAAGGAGGCCATTCAGCCCATCAATTCTGCACCAACCACAATCCCACCCAGACCTCATAACCCCATGCATTTACCCTAGCTAGTCCCTCTAACACTAAGGGGTAATTTAGCAAAGCCAATCCACCTAACCCGCACATCTTTAGACTGTGGGAGGAAACTGGAGCACCCGGAGGAAATCCTTGCAGACACAGGGAGAATGTGCAAACCTCACACACACAGTGACACGAGCTGGGAATTGAATCTGGGTCTCTGGCACTGTGAGGCAGTGTTAGCCACTGTGCCATCATGCCACTTAATGGTACGTGGAATTGAGTTCTTTTGTCTTCAAGATGGTAGAAGTTGTCGTCACCCTACCCAGTTCATCAGGTATTTTGAAAGCAAAGCAATCTGAGTACAGATCAATGTTTTCAATGTATGACAAAGACAAGGCTTGAGCAAGGCAAAGTGGTGAGAGTTCAGTCCAGTGCAAATTGTGCCGTTATTTAAGAAATTCAACAGGTCCAGCTCATGCATTCAGTAATCTAACTGCAACTAGTTACTTCATATTACCTGAAGTTTCAACATCATCTAGTATTGGTAGGATTGCTCTGGACTGAGGAGTCAGGCTTTAGTTCATTTATAGACACAACATGATACATTTGAACATTTGGAGGCACAAATTTAACCAGGCCTATTTTTGAATACGAGGATTGTGATTCATGATTTGCCTGCATTTATTTACATCAAAGCAAGCGTCACGCTGCAGTCTCATTTCCATGATTTTGCATGCAGCCCAGCATGACCCTCAGGTGGGTAGGGCATAACTGATGGGGATGGGGTTGGGCTCAGAAGTCCAACAGCATTCAAATCCAGCACATGGCCCAGCATCCTCCAGTTCTTGAAAGTGATGGGTTTCTCTTAAAAGGAAACAACACCAAACTGAAGGAGGCTGCTGCTGGCTGTCACAGCTACAAATAACCAGAATGGAAACCGATCACGAGAGCACTGAGGGCATCACAATTCACGGAGGTGAACAGCAAGAGGGATGGATGGTCTATTTTCACAGAGAACCAAGAGGGCCTTAATGTTGACCACTGAAAGATATGGGAACAGGTTGCCAGGGATGCCAACTCCTCAGATTGGGCCTTGAGGACCCTGCAGTAGTGCTGGAAGGAGTTTAAATAATCTCACACACAGCTGCTCAGCCAGTGGATGCTCCTATATACAAACATGTAATAAGCAGCATAAGTAGGCCATTTGGCCCCTCAAGCTTATTCCACCATTCAATAAGATCATGGCAGATCAGTATATGTTGAGTTCCATATTCCCGATAACCTTTGCTTCTCTTGCCTAACAAGAATCAATTAATGCCTGCCTTAAAAATATTCAGTGACCCGCTGCCTACTAAGGCAGACTTCCAAAGTCGCACATCCTCTGGAAGAAAAAAAATCTCCTCAACACTGTCCTAGAAGGACATCCCTTGATTTTAAAACAGTGCCCACTGGTTCTGGACAAACCCATAAGAGGAAACATTGTTTCAATGTCCACCATGTTAATGCTGTTCAGGATTTATATATCTCAATCAAGTCATCCCTCACTCTTCTTAACTCCAGTGGAAGCAAGACAAGCCTGCCCCATAGGACAACCCAGGTATCAATATAGTAATCCTCCCCTGAATTGCCATTTACTCTCTTCTTTCAATAAGGAAACCAAGACTGCATACAGTATTCTCATCAATGCCTTACACAACTGCAGTATAACATCTTCACTTTGAAGTTCAATTCCTCTCAAGGTTAACATTCCATTAGCCTTCATGCTAAGCCAACATGCTGCGCCTGCAAACTAACATTTTATGACTCATGCATGGGTACACCTCAATCCCTTTGCACCGCTGCATTATGAATTCATTCTCCATTTAGGTAATGCTCTGTTTTTCTAATCATCTTGCTAAAGTGAACAACGTCACACCTTCCCACACTATACTCAATCTGCCAGATTTTTATCAACTCACTCAATCTATCTATATCCATCAGCAAACTCCACACTTTCTTCGCAACATACTTTTCCAACTATCTTCATGTCGCCTGAAAATTTAGGTACCATGCCTTTGCTTGCCTCATCTAAGTTATTGATGTAAATTGTAAAAATTTGAGACCTCAGCGCAGACCCCTGTGGGACTCCATGAGTCACATTCTGCCAATCAGACAAGGACTTATTTATGCATACTCTCAGTTTTCTGCAGCCAGCCAATCTTCCATCAGGATAAGATGCTATCTCTTTACACCATGAGCTTTAATTTTTTTGCAATAACTTTTGAAGTGGCACTTATCAAATGCTTTCTGGAAATTCAAGTACAGTACATTGACAGACTCTTCTCTATCTACAACACGTCTTATGCCTTCAAATAACTCCAGTAAATTGGTTAAACATGATTCCCCTTTCATAAAACCATGCTGACTCTTCTCAATTCCCTTCAGATTGCCTAAGTGCCCAATTATAAATTCTTTAATGATTGATTCTACCAGTTTCCCCATGACTGATGTAGAATCATAGAATCCTCACAGTGCAGAAGGAGGCCATTCAGCCCATTGAACATGCGCCAACAACAGGTCCTATCTCCATAACTCCACATATTTACTCTACTAATTCCCATCAATCTAACCCACACATCTTTGGAGATGTCAAGTTAACTGGCATGTCATTTTGTGTTTTCTGCCTCTCCCTTCTTGAATAGAGGGATTATATTTGCTAATTTCCAATCTGATAGAAACTCTCCAGAGTCTTAGAAATTTTGGAAAATTAACACCAACACATCTACTATCTCATTCGCTACCTCTTTTAAGATCTTATGATGAACTCCATCAGTCTTTGCATGACATCTCCTGCCTACCACACCATCAACCTCTCAAGCTGCTCAGTGAACCACACTTCCATCACCCAGTCGCATTCTATCTCACACCTTTCAATGGTGCCAACATTATAGTCACTGCTTTCAACTACCTCCAGCTATTCAACCATAGCATCGCCCAAACACAGTGCTACACAATCGCTTTAACCTGTATCTTCCAGGACAAGCTTGCACAAAATACAAGACAGCAGCAGAGAATGGACAGGAACATTCACCCTGATATGTTCCATGGAGTGCAAGCTGCTAATATTGTGACCATCTTTATTTTCATGTCATCCCCTTTCCTTCAGACCAACCCTTCCTTCTGATTTCATGCTTTCAGTTACCCAAGAACTGTTGTCTGCTCAGCCACAACAGACCTATGAGAAAGAGAGAACTGGTAACAACTCCAAAGAAGAAGCACCATCACTTGATCTGTGCCACCAGCACAGATACTGGCACTGCATGCAGCTCAGAGGCCAGTTTATGGATGGGATGGGATCTCCCGAGGGTGAGATTTCAGATGTGTTCTGCTGCAGGGGATGCAAATGAGGAATTGTACTGGGTAATGAATAGGAGTACACAGATGAACATGTACACTGTGATACCGAGTTCATTGGCAGGCCTGCCAAAGGGCTTCCTATCACTGTCTAGAAGCATAGAGGAGCCCAATATCAACTAGGCACAGGGCAGATTGAGCCCATTCTTTCCAATATAGAAGTGGTGGCTAAACCCATGGCAGCACTTGTGGGCCCAAAAGTGATGCAGCATTGATGAACGTAATGCCCAGAGCTGCAGTGGAAGCATACGCAGAGATCATGAGAGCTAAGCTTGGTGCCTTGCAGACCAGACTGCTGCTGTGAATCTCAGTGTTGAAAGGGGCTTGCTGATTCTCATGGCAGTTCAGAAATCTGTGCTCCAACAGAGTACTAGGTTTGCTAAGGTGCCATCCTGTGACAATGGTAATGACACTATGGAGCACAAATCTATTGTCCTCTCTCAGGTAACAGCATTTGTGCTCCCATCACTGCCAATCCATCAATGTCCTCACTATTGCCTCTCTGCTAGCCAGCCGAGATTGCTGTCACACATGGTGCAGTGCAAACTTGGGCCCTCAAAGCCCAGAGTTGCTTAAGTGTGACCTGATGAAAATGGCTGCATCCTTATGATGATAATGTTATCAAGGATGCAGCAGACGACCACGAACTTGGATAGCCACACTCATGTTTACTAGATATCGCTCCACCTATCCCTCCCTCCCCACCCTAGCTTACTTTAGTCCAAGCATTAGAACCTTTCGTTCAGCATGCTGGTGGCTGTCCAAGGATGTTCCTGATGGCTTTTTGGCACTTATTATAGGCTTAATGTACTCTTGTGATTGGATGCCAAGGGCAACCATCCACCACATGCAAAAGGGATATAATTTGTTTCTGAGTTGTTTGGTTGTCCTTGGAGGGATGAAAGACAGCATAAAAGGCAGAATGAATGCACCTTGGCTGCTGTTAGAATAGCAGAATTGATGTTCTGTACATGGCCACACACCAAGTATATATTAATTATGTAGTAGTTCTTGCAGTTCATTTATCTCTCCCTGTTGACAGAGGGGAATGGGAAAGGGGAGGTGCAGGGCCCCAGAGTCATACATTTGTAATAACTGGCATCCTGAACATATTCAAGGCTGAATTAAACAGATTTTTGATGTACAGGGGAGTCAATGGTTACAGCAAAAAACTGCAATCAGATCAGCTCTGATCTTATTGAGTGGTGTTGCATTCTCGAATGACCAAATGCCCTACTTTTGCTTTTATTTCTCATGGTTTTAGAGTTCTCTTTGTGCCTCTGGAGTTTCTGGCATAGCTTTGACAAAAGGCTTAGAGAAATGGCATAATGACTCTTTACACAATTTTTCTGGCCCTTCTGCAAATTTTCTGGCCTTTCTGCTGATTTTAAGGTAACTAATCAGAAGAACTGATATGGAGATTTCAGGTGATTGCGACATTTGTGAAGAAATTCTCTTCTGCTCTGAAAGTGGCTAAATGGATTTTAGTCTACACAAGCAGACTCAGTAGCCTGAGATTTCTAATCCATAGAACCAAAGAATCCCTACAGTGCGGAAGGAGGTTATTTGGCCCATCGAATTTGCTAACTCTCCAAAAAAGCAACCCACCCTCCTGTCTTATCCCCATAACCCTGTGCAGTTACCATGGCTAATCCACCTAACTTACATACCTTTGGACGATGGAATGAAACTAGAGCACCTGGAGGAAACCCACACAGATACAACATGCAAACTCCACACAGACCTTCACCCAAGGCTAGAATCAAACCTGGGTCCCTGGTGCTGTGAAGGAGCAATGCTAACCACTGTGCTACCATGTTGCCCAAATTAAGCTCAGTCCCAAATAGTTAGAACACAAGTTCAAGGTGGCCAAAATGTTGTGCAGGGATTTTCTACTTGCCTATGACAAGAGACCCAACTGGCATTATGGCACTCACAAGGATACTGGTCAAATGGATGGCTAAGGAGCATGTATGTTGTCATTTCAAAGGACAAGTCTTACCTCTTCCATTGAGTCAAGACTGCCATTAAGAGACCGTGCCTCAGTATTCTTAGGACTCCGTGTGAGAACACAGTGCAGAACTGATCTGGTACACTAAACCCTTGCCAAAACTGACTCCACAGACAAAGGACAGCGGAAGTGTCAGCTGACTTAAAAACTGCCCAAGCTGTCAGTAAAGACTCTCTTATGATATGCATCACTGTTGTGTTAATAAATCTGAATACTTGGTCCAAATTGGATAGAATGGCCTCCATGCTCTATGCAAAGCCCCCACATTAATTAGAACTACACTTTGTCATGATTTGAACTATTGAATGCAGGCTATTCTCACTGCACTGAATCTTTAGGTATAAACAAATTTTTATGTTGAAGAATCACAGCAAGGCAAATCATATAAGAAGTTGGGTGGATGAGAAATAAGCTTTTGCCAGTGACGGTCACATGCACTGAATTCAATTTGCCACATTACTGTTGCTATTGTGCCTTAGCAACAATTAATAGGTGCTTTATAAAGGCCTCTTACCACATCAGGCACAAATGAAGAGATAATGAAAGAAAATGTGGCACATAATGTCACAATGTATTAAAACTTTATTTAAATGGTTTCTGTCAGAAAGTACAAGTGGCATTTTTTGTTCCTAATGTCATAGAATCATAGAACCCTACAGTGCAGAAAGAGGCCCTTCGAGTTTGCACTGACCATAATCCCACCCAGGCCCTATCCCCATATATTTTACCCACTAATCCCTCTAACCTACGCATCTCAGGACATTAAGGGTCAATTTAGCATGGTCAATCAACCTAACCCACACATCTTTGGACTGTGGGAGGAAACCGGAGCACCCGGAGGAAACCCACACAGACACAAGGAGAATGTGCAAACTCCACACAGATTGTGACCCGAGCTGGGAATTGAACTCAGGTCCCTGGAACTGTGAAACAGCAGTGCTAACTACTGTGCTACCGTGCCGTCCAGTTCTAGCGTAAAATCAAACAGCCACAAAAATGAGCAGGGTCCCTAACCTATAAATCTGTTCTATCACCCCAGGTTCACTGTCAAATTGGCATTCCTCAAAGGTGGAAAAGTCTGTTTGTAATGCGTTGGATTCACAGATGTAACTTCACGTGGCCAGCTCATCAGTATGATCATTCGTTATTCCACGTCCAGCTTTGATTTTAAGTGGCAGGAATTGAAAAACCACAATTCAGGTGCCAAAAAGAGTCTCAAAGTAAGTGACAACATCAGCAGAAACAATTCAAAACTATGAAAGAACTCAAACTGCCCCTTGCCAACACTAAAGCAGAGAGAAGAGAAAGGGCAGATAAAATTAAATGAGTGGAGAACTAATGTGAAGGTACAAAATGGAATCTGCTGGCATGTGAACTTTTGATATTTGATAAAGTGGGGTGTAATAATTCTTGTTCACCAGTTAATGGGAAGATAACAACATGGCTATTTACGGGTAACATTTACGATATACAGAGTCTTGTAGTCTCATGGCTGCAGTCAGATCCCAAGAAGGTTCTAGAACAGAAAACTGAGCTCATCATGATGAGTGCCTACCCTGCTCCCTGATTGGTTCTCTGGGTCATGTGACCCTTTCTCTATCCTTACGACATTCCTCCCTGTCGAAGTTCTTTTATACAAGTACGAATACTCAATTTACACAGTCCAAGATCTTTCAACATTTAGTATAGGAATGAAGTCAATGATAAATTAAGTTTTTCAGGGGCTTTTCAAATCCTTGTGGAACAGCGTAACTCCTTTGCCTAAGGCACTTCCCCAGGATTGCTGTCAGCCGAAATCACAATCACAGTTGCCTGTTTAAGGCACAGGCAATTTACTTCTATCTGTTTCCATGGAGACGTAGGCTGTGCCTGCCACAGGATGATTAAGTGCTTCAGTTTATTTACAGGTAAAGGCTTTCAGACTTCTGGCTGCAGTCAGCTCCCAAGAAGGTTCTAGAACCTGGAACAGCATGGTGGCACAGTGGTTAGCACTGCAACCTCACAACTCCAGAGATCCGGGTTCGATTCCTGGCTTCGGTCGCTGTCTGTGTGGAGTTTTCACATTCTCCCGTGTCTCCGTGGGCTTCCTCCAGGTGCTCCGGTTTCCTCCCACAGCCCAAAAATGTGCAGGTTAGTTTCAATAGCCATGCTAAATTGTCCCTCAGTGGGATGCATAGGTTAGTGGGATTAGCAGGGTAACTATATGGGATGATGGTGATAGCGCCTTGGTGGGATTGTTGTTGGTGCACTCTCGATGGGCTGAATGTCCTCCTTCTGTACTGTAGGGTTTTTATGATTCTATGAACAGAAACCTGAGCTCCAAAATGATCCCCCACCCTGCACACTAATTAGACCCTTACTCTCTAAATGGATCATTAAAGAGACACTCACATGAGAGTTACAGGTGAAATAATTGCGAGGGTGATGCCCTGTTTATCACTCCAGCACAGACATTGCAAGATATATGGAACACGTTGAAAGCAGATTTATGATCACAGGAGACCAGTACTGCCACTGGCTGTTTGGCTAAAAGATTTCCTGGCGATTGATGGGAGAATTTTGCATTTAGCTTTCTGCTGAACCACAGATTGTGAAACCAGGTCTCTATGTCTGTTGCCAAGTCAGTGTGCAATGCCTGCAGATAGATATTGTTGCTGACACATTTGGCACATTCTGTTCATCAGGTTTTGTTCTCTGTTAACCATGCTGTCTTTCATGTTGAATCATAGTATCGTCGAAGGAGACCATTCAGTCTGTCATCTCTGGGCCGATTCTCTCCAACAGCAATTCAGCTAGCTCTAGCCCCTTTCCCTTTCCTCAATGCCCTGCAGTTTTCCCTCTTCAGGTACTTATCCACTTCAGTTTTGCAAGCCACAACTGAATCTGCCCTCACCACACATTGTCAATTCAGTGTATTCCAGATCTTAACTACGCTATATAATAAAGCTTTCCCTCTTGACACTGCTGGTTCTTTTGCCATTCACCTCAGTGTCCTCTTGTTCTTGAGTCTTTTGCATTTTCTCTCTCTCTATCTATTCTGTCTCTGTCCTGGCTGATTTTGAACACTTTTATCAAACTATCTTCTCTTCTCCAAAGAGGACAACTCCAGCTTCTCCAGTCTATTCATGTAAATGAAGTCCCTCATCCTTGGAAACATTCTGGTAAATCTTTTCTAATCTCCTTGATGTTTTCACATCTTTCTTAAAGTGCAATGACTAGAATTAGACAAAATAACCAAACTAAGTCCAAACTAATGTTTTACAATGCTTTTGTATGCTATGCTTCTACTTATAAAGCCCAGGGTCACTAATGCCTTATAACCATTTCGTCAACCTACCGTGCCACCTTCATCGATTTGCAGTTATGTATCTGACCCGTTCCTGCATGCCCATTGGAATGACTTCCTTTATGCTGCCACTTCTTCTTCTTCCTCCCAAAATGTATCACTTCACACTTCTCAATCAAATTTCATTAGCCATGTGTCTGCCCATTACACCAGCCTGTCTGCATCCTCTTGAAATCTATCACAACCATCCTCACAGTTCACAATCCTCCCAATTTCTGTGTCATTTACAAATTTTGAACATGCACAGCCAAGTCTGAGTCATTAATATATATCAAGAAAAGCAATGGTCCTGATACTAAGCCCAGGAATCCCACTGTATACCTCCCTCCCAGCCCAAAAATCAACCTGTTGTTTCCTGTCACACAGCCTAATTCATATCCATAATGCTGCTGTCCCTTTGATTCCATGGGTTTCAATGTTGGTAGAAAGCCTGTTGTGTAGCATTTTAAAACACCATTTGGAAGTCCATGTGCACCACATCATTTGCCTTACCCTCAACCAACAATGTTACCTCATCAAAGGTTATTTTGATGACAGCAAGTTATTTAAACATGATCTGTCTTTAACAAATCCAGGCTAATTTTCTTTAATTAAACCGTATTTGTCCAAGTTAATGTTAATTTCGTACCTGATCATCATTTGCGAGAACTTTCCCATCACGTGAGGTTAAACTGACATTGCTGGGTTTATCTTGACATCCTTTGAGGAACAAGGATGTAAAATTTGGAATTCTTCAGTCCTTTCCACAACTGGAGTACCACTTAAATCAGGCAGTTTTGTGATTTGTGTGCTTACAAAAATCCATCTAGTTAGTTTATTAGGTCTTCACCTCTTGCATTCATACAATCAATTCTGCTGTGAAAGCCTCCATTAGAAACTAATTCACTACATGCACTAATCCACCAAGGCAGTATGGACACCCCTCTTTCTGTAAATACAGGCATGTGTGTATCAAAACATCCTAATACAGCCCAATCTATCTGACATCCCAAACTGTCCCTCTATTTTTGGGATTTTCATGGAAAACCTATTGTGCCACTGTTATCATTGCAAAGAAAAAGCTGTGCCACATTGTTTTCTGAAGATCAAACTGACAGCAGCAAAATGGTACAAAAAGTTTGTAATAGCAATTCAAAAGGAATTTTCAGAGTTCTTTTTTTAACCTTGATTTACGGCAGAGACTTTAGCAATCCTACCAGAAGTTCTTTACTCACAAGTATTGGAAAACCAGAACTTCAATGAAATATTGAAACTGATAGTTTGCTAGTACCCATCAAATCTCTGAGTGGAAGGTCACTTGATGTACAGGAAGGATCAGAATCTACCTCAATTCTATTCCACTCTCCAATTCACAATTCATACCATATACTTAAAATAAAGCTACTAACTGCATGATCTGTTTTTTCAATGCAAATTCTGCTCTTTGTTGGTTTCCACTGGTCTATTATTAAAACAATATTCAATGAAAATAGTTTCAAACTAATTACAGATCAGTGTCAAATTCTAATTTCTACCTAACTCCATCTGTTCATTCAGCCTTCTCAATCCACTGACCCTTTGCATCTTTTCTGCCTCTTGTACCATTAGGAGAGAGGTGGCATTGTCACTGGCCGAATAATTGGGGGACACAGGGTAATTCTCTGGGTTTGAACCCCACCAGCAAATGGTGAAATTGGAATTCAATTTAAAAAGATTTGGAATTCAAATTCTAATAATGATCATGAAACCATTGTCAATTGTTGTTAAAATCCATCTGGTTCACGGATGTCCTTCAGGGAAGGAAATCTGCTGTCTTTACCTGGTCTGCCTACATGGGACAACAGAGCCACAGCAATGTGACGGACTCTTAAATGCCCTCACAGATGGACAACGAATGCTGGCCCAGCCAGCAATGCCACATCCTATGAATGCATAACAGAAAAATCTATTTTGACCTGCTCTAAGTAGTAGTCAGTGCAATATACAGTTTAAACACAAGTACTACATTCAAATACCTAAACAAAATCATTCTCAACCACCAATATTCTCACACCTTAATTGCAGTAAGAAGGCTCACAATACCAGGTTAAAGTCCAACAGGTTTATTTGGAATCACGAACCTTTGGACTGCTGCCCATTCATTAGGTCAGTGGAAAGGTAGGTTCCTTCACCTGATGAAGGAGCAGTGCTCCAAAAGTTTGTGATTCCAAACAAACCTGTTGAACTTTAATCTGGTGTTGTGAGACTTCTTACTGTGCCCACCTCAGTCCAACACTGGCATCTCCACTTTATGAACATCTTAATAAAGGTGACCACCAGTTAACTGCTAATTCATCAGTCAAATATATTACTTCCAAAAGTACTCAACAAGCTAAACAGCAATCTAAAACTTAGCGGTTAATTACTCAATTAGTACTCACCCCAATCACACCAGTTCAAGCCAAACTTCCCCTCTACATTTCACCAGCCTTTTGCAATTGCAGAGCACTGAAGCAATTGCTATGTGTTTAATCAACTATAGAATCAAATTCACAAACATTTGTTCATACACAATGAACAGGAAAGTCTGACAATTGTGTCGAACAGTAATACAATTCAGTTCATTTCACAAATTCAATAAGCCTTAAAATAACGTATATATTGGAATGCTGTGTAAGTCAAAACTGATAATAACTTAAGTTTTTGGGAGAATGTTTTCCAAAACCCACACTGAGGTTAACAAGTTTATTTTTTTTTAATCAAGTAGTTATTGTGACAGACTATTGCAGCCAGAAATTCACAATGAACATGAGGCAAACAAAAGTCCTGGTTGAAAATTTTTGATACTTTGACAACAAACTACTTAACAAAAAGTAAATAGCTGTATGGGTAACAGTTCGTTTTTATTCTGTTTCTTTGGATCATAGTTGTTTGCAATTTTCCTCACTCAGAAATCATTCAGTCAACTTAAGCACTGAATGAGCACATTCCTACATTTACTGTGCCATACCCCTTATTTATTTTACGAGTACGAGAGAACTGTTAACTCATTTATGAAGTAAATCAAACAATGTTTCATGGCGTAACTCCAATCTGTTTAAACATTACAGATGTGCAAACATCTGTAATTTCTGGTTTTACTTGTGTTAGTTATTGAAGAATGTTATCTTTTTACACAAAGAAATAATGTTCAAGTTAATGATTTCTGCTGTTAATATTAAGATGAATGTAGATCACATCCAAAATAATGAACAAATATAAACTTGATAGGCTGGTCACTAATCAATTCAAAGTTTCGTGGAAGGGGGTCATACAGACCAAGATTATCCCAAGTTCAACACTGAACCCATGCTGAATTTGTTGGTCTTACCTGGTATTATTTTCAGCATTACATAATTAACGTAAATGTGAGTGGTAGATTGGAAAGTTCGCTAGAGTTTCTATTTTTGATCACGACTGAGTAATTCCAGCTGAAAGGCTGTAGCCCTAAAAAACAACAGGTCATTGATTCAATTGTATCTGTGGGAATCCACCTGACTTTACCTTCAGCTTTTACTCTGCCAAGGAGCAGGAAGTCAAGGGGAGGCATCCTAAGAGAGATTACCTATACCAACAGCGATACATCTGAAATGCTTATCTTTCCAAAGAGACTTAAATTCCCTACTGGGAGCACTGTATCTGGAAGTGGGCAAGTGCTGAAGCCTCCACAGAAGCACCGAAGAAATGCTTACATTGACCCACTTTTCAATGGGCTAAGATACACTCACAAAATGCTGGGAGGTATAAGCCAACAATTGATAGGGTGATATGCCTTTTTCGCTCTGGCAAGAATATTCATGACCTAGGATTCTTCTCTTCCCATCACATTCTCTTTCATAGTAATAACCTTGTTTAAGATGAACAGAGGCCAAATCTGCAGCCCTTCAACCCCAATTCAGTTAGACTTATGGTAGAAGTGACATATGCTTCCTTCAAGGTAGAAACAGTTACAGTATCAGCCATAATTGAATAGCTGAACTCACCGCCAATGCTCACAGGTGAACAATAGTCACCTGGACAGGTTGATAAATAACGCCCACTTTTAGTGGAACCTTGTAATGGAATCAACACCTTAAGTGAGAAAGCGGAAAGGGAGAAAATTGCTAAAGAACTGGCTGGTGAGAAAAGAACAGTTCACTTTTTATTGTTTGAGGGAAATGTGGATATTTCTGCAATGTTTCCGGGGAGGCTCCAGCCAGATCCAGCACTCCCACTGGGAATTTCAACCTCTTTTGAAAAGACAAACATTTGAGATCCATCTCTGATGTTGTAGGATAAGTAATCTCTCATTTTTTTCAATCAGGATGCCCTTGACTCCATGCTCTTTGAAGGTTAAAAGCTGAAGGTGAAGTCAGGTGGATCCCAACAGTTACACCTAGATCAAATTACTATTGATTATCAGGGATAGAGACTTTCAACAGGATTTAGTCTTGTGATTATGTACAAGAAACTTTAATGGACTGTCCCATCCACATTCTTCGCAAATTCAGGATTTCCAATAGCTGGTAAGGCTGTATGTGGAATATTAACATGTTCTTTGTTTCATTCAGAGTACCTGCAGCCAAAATCAGGTGGTAAGAGAAAGTCAGATGGTTGTAGACAATGGCCAAGATTCTCCTAAGAAACTTGTAAATGCCAAATTCAGGTGCCCACTGTTTTTTTTTTAGCAGAATTTTCAAAATGTATCTCCTACACTCTGTGCATTGCAACAGGGAGGTTCACATTAAAAATCAGTGAGCGGGGCCTATTCCCACCTGAGAGGCCAGCAGCATAGTGCTGAGTGGGCCACTGCGCATGTGCAATCTGTCAGAGTGGAGATTGGCTCATGTTCAGTAGCCCCGCACTGCTAGCCTCCTGATCGCTGGCCAGCCCCCACAATGCTGCCTTTGCCGACCCTCCACTCCTGACTGCTGGTTTCCTGGGTGTCTCTGGGTCAGCCCCGATGTCCCCCAACACACCAGCACTGATCTCCCCATCCCCCCACTCTAGTCCCAGCTCCCTACCTGGCAGCTCCGACCCTCCCACCTGGCAGCACCCCTCCACCCTGATAGCCATCCTTGATCAGCCCCTTCCCTCCTTCTGCCACTGCCCACTGGGCATCAGGCAGAGGCTAGGGGGCAGTGCCAGAAAGGGCAGGGCATATTGGGGAGGAAGTGGCAGTGGGACCCCCCCCCCGCATCCCTCCAATCTCCCCATAGGCCTACCCCTCCAATATGCCCGGCCCCTTCTGGCACCACCCCCTTACCACTGCCTGACACCTGGTGGGCAGTGCCAAGCTACCCCTTGGGCATTGCCATTTTGCCCCTTGGGCAGTGCCAGGTTGACAATGTCCAGGGGGCACCACCCCTTACCCCCAACCTCCTGGAGTGTCCTTTCATGGCCTTCCTTCACTCCAGCAGGGTCAGTCCACCAGCTCCCCATTAGTGGGGGGCTGTTGTAAACCCTGTTGGAGTGAACCACTTCTGACCGGGTTTGGGGGGAGGGGGTGGGGGATGGGGGGGGGGGTGGGAGATGCTAGTGGGCCCAGAGACTTCAATTCCCTACCCAATAATAAGATTTAAATACAAATTTAAATATTTAAATCAGCTCCGCACCAGAAGCCACTGGCATCCTGAGTGATACAGTAAAAAGTCTGACAACACCAGGTTTTAGTCCAACCTATTTATTTGATAATATACTCGCAAGCTTTCGGGTTAGCCCCTTCGTCAGGTGAATGGAGAGTTCTCCATTCACCTGACGAAGGGGCTAACCCGAAAGCTTGCGAGTATATTATCAAATAAATAGGTTGGACTAAAACCTGGTGTTGTCAGACTTTTTACTGTGTTTACACCAGTCCAACGTCGGCATACCCACATCATCCTGAGTGATTCCAGAAACGGGCCCACTAAACGGCCTCCGCTGATGTCTCCCGGCCCACTGCAGTGCTAGACCAACACAGCGGGCTGGGAGAATCACCTCCCTACCTCCTTAAACAGGTTTGCAAGGAAGAAAGCAATCTTTTATCAACAATTGTGTGACAAGAGGGAAAGAAACTGACACAAAAACATGGTGCTGCTAATGAAACAGCTATTACCATGATTGAAAAAGTGAACATGACCATTACAGCATCATCAAAGTTCAAATAGCAGCTAAGGTGCCTTATGCTGTCAAGGAAAACTAAAAAAAACATGAACATGACTTTTATTAAATGGATATTTCCAAAGATATAAACAATTTTGAAGTGTTGCTCACAGCCAAAGGACATATGGATGATTAGGTTCAAACTGAAACTGCAATTGTATTTGCTCTTATTTTGTCCAGTCAGTCCCATATTAGTTACCCCTACGTTCACCTCAGTATTCCCTATGAGAACATGTTGACATCAGTTTTGCATTCAAATGCAAACAATCAACAAGGATTCAATTTTGAATGCTCTAATTTGGAACAGGTTTTTCATGCAGCAGCATTTTGCCACGTTTAACATCAAATGCCATCAAAGGCATCAAAATTAAGCAGTTAAAGGCATCAAAAGCATCAAAGGCATCATGGTGTTTAGAGGCATTACAAATAAATGCTCAAAGGCATCAGATATGACCGGCAATTTAATACATTGAAAAACACAAGGAAATTAATTACTTAAGCAATGTCTGAATTTATTAAAATAAAAGTGAATTACTGCAGGTGCTGGAATCTGAAACCAAAAGAGAAAATGCTGGAAAATCTGAGCAGGTCTGGCAGCACCTGACATTTTGAGCCAGATGACCCTTTGTCACTTTGATGTTTCAAGTCTAGATGACCCTTTAACAAAGGAATTTAACAAAGGGTCATCTGGACTCGAAACGTCAGCACTTTCCTCTCCTTACAGATGCTGCCAGACCTGCTGAGATTTTCCAGCATTTTCCCTTTTGGTTTCCAAATTCATTAAGCTTTCTTCAATTAGAAAATATGCAAGACGTGGGGGCAACCAGCCTGAGTCTCAGCATCCCTGGTGCCTTCTGTCCCCTCACCAATCTCCTCTCTCCATTCCCTGGTGCTTGCCCCAACCAAATCTATTCCCTATCTCCTACAGGCACCCTCCTGTGGGGTATTGGGAGACAATTGCTCCAAGAGAGCCAGGGATAAGGGAGAACTTTGCTGTGATCCGGGGTGGAAGAGGACATGGATGTGCTGTACCAGTTATAGGTTATATAAAAAAACTAAATTTTCAAGACGTATATGTTACAACAGAGTCTGTTTTTTTTCTCTAAAGTTGGCCTAGCTTTAGGATATTTAAAGCTATGCAGTATGTTCAGCAATGCAAATCTGGTTTAAATCTCAAGTGCCTGTCAGAGAAATCTTACTCATCAATTAGATCAGTCACCCTTTCAATTTCTAATTGTTATATAAATTATATATATGTGAAACTTAGTCAAATCTTGTTGTGATTGCTATAACTTAAGGACTTCCTCAGAAGCAAACTCAGTGGGGGATGGGAGATGCTAGTGGGTCCAAAGACTTCAGTTCCCTACCCATCAAAACATTTAAGGTAAGTATGTCCGCTAATTGCTAATGTTGAACATTGCAGTTTGATGGCAATTGATGATAATGATGTCAGCTGACTGCTTATTGTAATGTGAGATGATGGCTAAATGGTTGCTTTTGAGTGCAAACGATATTAAATGGTAGCTAATTTTTGCTTTTGAGCAAAAATGATATCCAATGATGGCTAAATGATTACCCTTGGGCATAATTGATGTCAAATAAGCGCAAAGGAACACTTCTGAATGCAAGAGAAGAGAAAAATTTCTGGGAATGGTATTATGAAATCACATCAGAATTAAAAATAAGGATACACAGTATGCTTTCCAATTTGTTTACTTTGGTAACAGCTACATTGATTTGATCTACAGTCTGAAATGAAGTTGTCAGTTAAATGTAAGTTGAAAACTTGACATTTTGTTCTGCAAAAATTAACAAGAGAGGTCAGAATAAGCTTCAGAAAATAATGCACCTACTTTTTGCATTACCTGCAGTCTGCCTCACTAATGATGTATATACCAATACTATACAGCTGTCATTTTTTAAACAGCATCATAAAAATGTCTACCGTTAGAAACCTACCAGTTCAACAGCTGTTGACAGAAAAGCTATTTTGGGAAAAACAAGCATCACCATATGGCCTTATATCGATGCAATGAGTGTGTGAATATATTTTCTCGTCACAACAAATAATCACAGTTTGCACAAGAATGTCAAATACAACAGAAATTAAATAAGTAGGACTGCCCTTTTAATCCTTCAGGTGCCCAAATTTTATTACCCAATGCAATTCACAATCTTGTATTGTTCATTGTGTATTACAGACCATAGTCTTCAGATATTTCAAATATTTGGGTAATCCAGTTGCCAAATTAGACATACAATCTTATGTTAGTTAAAAACAAAAACAACAGTGAAACTTAAGTTCCAAAATGTGTGTAAAAACCTCCTGTAAATTACATATTTCAGGGCTGTTCATCTCTGTTCCAGCTTGAGGCAACTCAATGTGGCAATTAACAAACTAAAAGATTTATTGACTGAGAAGAACAATGTATGACTAAGAGCTTAACAGCACAACTACATAGATATGCTCCCAACGATGTCCTGACTCCAACTGAAGCCTTCAAGTCCCAGAAATGTGCAGCCTTGCTCCCGATTGGCCCAGGTTTGTGTGCTTGCAATCCATTGGTTCTGGCCTGGTTACGTGGCCCAGAAAGGATCACCTATTTGTGGGGCCACACCACCACAACCTCTTATGGCACTTCTGGTGTAGTGCAAAGTAAAATTATTAGAAATACAGTGTCTGCAGTGTGTACCATCTACAAGATGCATTGCAGAGACTCACCAAGGCTCCTTCGACAACACCTCCCAAATCCACGACCACTACTAAGTAGAAGGGGGGACAGCAAGTACATGGGAATACCACCACCTGGAGGTTCCCCTCCAAGTCACACACCATTCTGACTTAGAAATATATTGCAGTTCCTTCGCTGTCACAGGGCTGAAATCTTGGAGCTATCATCCTATCAGCACTTCCTACACCACATGGTCTGCAAAAGTTCAAGGAGACACCTCACCACCACATTCTCAAGGGCAATAAACACTGGCCCAGCCAGTGACAAGCACATCCCACAGATTATTTTTAAAAAGCCTAATCTTTTTGGCCCTCCAACGTTTCTAGTTTTTCACCATTCTCATAGGATCCCTACAGTGCAGAAGAGGTCATTCAGCCTGTTGAGTCTGCACCGACTCACTGACAGAATATCTTACCCAGATCCTCTTCCTGTAACCCTACACATTTATCTTGGTTAACCTACACATCTTGGGACACTAAGGGACAATTTAGCATGGTCAATCCACCTAACCTGCACATCTTTGGACTATGGGAGGAAACTGAATACCCAGAGGAAACCCACACAAGCACAGGGAAAATGTGCAAACTCCACACACACTTTGATCCAAGACTGGAATCAAACCTGGCTCCCTGGAGCTGTGAGGCAGCAGTACTAACTACATTCCACCACGCCACCCGCCGTTTCCTCTTTAGGTCCAAAATGGGTGACCTCACACATGTCTGTATAAAATCCATTTTCTACATCTTTGCCTAGTCACTTAATCTATTTAAGTATTTTACAGATTTTTATGCTTCTATTTTCATTGCTTAGTGGTGTGCCATCTGATTTAAAAGGGGTTTAATCATCTCGGGTTGCAGTTATAATGCAAGTATTAGATGCGGCAGAGGCACCAGATTGCATTTAGAATTCCATCTCTGCGTTGTACCGTAGCTGGAGAAAATATGTATTAAGCAGACAGGCTCAGAGTTCCTCTCACCTGTGTCCAAATAGTGGTTAAGCTGTACCATTTATTGTGAACACTAAACAGATTTTTAAGATGCTGAAGTGAGTGTAAAGTCAAAGCAATGTGACATTATTAACATCTTACATCATTTACCCAAATCCAATACGGATAACTTGCAACCATGTAATAATATACAACAAGATGCAAAATCAAAAATGACCTCATGATGAAAATTAAAATAAAATGTAAATTAAGTAGGCTATTAAATAAAATGGTGTTGTTTTTAGATCACTAGCATTCATAATTATCTGGAAAACACAAGGACACATTACAAATACCAAAATAAAAACTGGAATTTTACCGCCCCACTTGCAAGGGCATCTGAGCAGGCAAGGGCAGACAATAGCAAGGTCCATTGACCTTGAATGGGATTTTGTGGTTTCGGGATGAATGAGGATCTAAAATCCCACCCAAACAGTTGTGCAAGTATTCAGAAATGAATACGATCTGTGTTTGGGCGAAACAGTGGCACAGTGGTTAGCACTGATGCCTCACAGGGCTAGGGACCCAGGTTCAATTCCAGTCTTGAGTCACTGTTTGTGTGGAGTTTGCACATTCTCCCTATGTCTACATGGGTTTCCTCCAGGTGCTCCAGTTTCCTCACACATTCCAAAGATATGTGGGTTCGGTGGATTGGCCGTGATAAATTCATCCTAGTTTCAGGTGATTGGCAGGGTAAATATGTGAAGCTACAGAAATAAAGTCTGGGTGGGATTGTGGTTGGTGCAGACCCGATGGGCCAAATGGTCTCCTTCTGCACTGTAGGGATTCTATGATAAGAAACTCTGCAGAATTTCAGATAAAGCAGCTCCAAAGTTCCAAATTAGATCAACACTTGGCATTATTTTATCAGTTTGACTGTTAAAATAATGATTAAAATCAGCCCAATACTTCATTGTGCATGACTGAATCACTGCCATTGAAACATCAAAGATGGTAAACATTTTTTCTTTAAATATAGGTTGGTTATTCGAGCCTGAGAAACACAAGATTAATCAGATTTGACCCAGTCAATAAGTGAACAAATTCTTCTGAGCCTAAGCACTTTACCCACGCACCAACCTACACAAATTATCAGCTGACTCAAAGACAACAATAAGAGTGCTGGTAGTGACACAGCTTCTATTATACCCACAAACGACACTTGCATAATCGTTTTTTTTCTCTTGCCTTTTTCAGAAAAGCGAAAGTATTCCTTGCTATTCCATAACATCTGCCATAAAAATAATGCAAGATTTTAAAATGATAAAAATATTTTCTAATTTACTGATTTCTTATTTCTGAAAGGATTTTGGCTGATGCGATAACTGCAACAGAGCACGATATTAGTCTGCCTCAGAAAAGGACATCAAAGTCAAGGGGTATGATTAACTGATGCCTGGGCTTCCAACGCAAGCAGCGTACAAACTTTAATCTTTTTGCTAAATGACTATAACATACAGCCTCTCAGCAGCACATGTTGACAGGCTGCATTTTTGAGCAGTGGGCTCAAAATCATTCAAGGCTAGTATGTGTTAAAGCTAGCACGCACTGCTGAAAGCAAATCTGCAACTCTTAAGAGGGAGGTGCATTGTGGCTGAAGCAGGTTTCGGAAGTCATTTTAAAGGTGATGACATGGGAAAGAGACAACAATGACACAACATGGCACATAGTATGCTCCAGGTCTGCACAGAAGGAGGAGAGGGAATGAGATGTCATCTATTCAGAGGGGGCCAACAGGCCACCAGCCAACTCAGTGAAGACAGTGGGACCAGATAGCCATCGTCATCAATGCTTGGAGTCCAGACCACACACTTAGCACTGCTGCAAGCATCACACCCACAGTGTACAGTTTGCACACAAATCCAATTATTCATCCTTGACAGCCACATCTATCAAACAGATTGCATCACATGCACTGACATACATCATTCTCTCTTTTAAGACAAGGTGGCATTCAACCACAGGCAGCAACTAACTAGCAAGAGCAGCAACTAATTAGTGAGAGAAAGGCAGAGTTGCATGTCCTTATTCCTGTAGAAGTTGCTGGGATGTAAAAACTGATGACAAGGGACCAATAAGCAGTTATTCATCAATCTTAGCAGCTCTTACATGTCTACCTGTGCTGGGGAAGGACTCGTGCACTATTGACATGGTACCTTGGTGTACAACTGACCATCTGATCGATATCTTCCCCATTTAAGTTGGGGCAACTTGTACTACAGACATTTGACAATGTAGGACAGCAGTGACAGGTTCTAAACTATTTACAACATACAAAGCACAAACTTGGGCAACAGAACATAAATTATTGACAATATGCAGAGCACGGACGTGGATTGTTAGCACATTGCCCATTCCATCTCTTCCCCGCCCTTTTATCACATTTCTGACAAGCGAAGATGAGGACAAGGAGTTCCTTCTCAATCTGAGCATAATGAGTCTCAATGTCAGTGAGAGGCTTCGATGTGAGGTCTATTGGTCTGCTATTCTGGATACAGACTGTGCTGAACCATGCTGAGAGGCATCTGCTAATAAGAGTGCAGATGCTCGAATGTCGAACTATTGTAGCACCCGAGGTGCTGAGAGTTTCCACTTGAGTTTGTGTATTGTTCCTGCCAACACCATTCGGCATTTTGGAGGAGCTGTTTGAGAGGCTCCAATGTAGCAAGGAATGAAATTGTATGCAAAGGGTGCTCATCCTCAGGAAATGGACATTTGTCCTATAGCCATTATCGTGTACGGATTTGGTTTGATGCTATTGGCTGTGAACAGATGACCCACATAAGAAACCTGGATGACTCTGAATCTGCATTTGGCAGGGTTCAACTTCAACTGAATGGTCATTGTAGAAGCCCAGCCCAGGATGTCATCAATGACGATTTTACAGAGTTGTCCTGCAAAGAATTGTTCCACGCACTGTTGGACCATACTGCCTGTGGAGATCCCATAGGGCTCTGTGTACCAGAGACATGAACATTGGAATCTTGGAGGATTCTTTACCTAACAGGATTTACCAAAACCCACACTTCATATTCAACACACTGAGAAGTTTAGCACTGGGCATGTAGGACATAGCCTGTTCATGGAATAAGGACTCAGCTGTGTCTTGCTTGGATGAACTTGGTCAATGCAGATCCTGATCATATTGTCTTTCTTTACCGCATCTATCATCAACCATCACTGAAACCCACTCTATGGCCTTGCTATGGGGACAATGGACAATGGCACACAATAGAGAATTTCCTGTCCCACCCACCAGGGAAATTGTAGCAGGCGTGTAGCAGGGGTTGGGCGGCAAGCATTGACCTTGGGTGGAATTTCCTATTTTACGAGCGAGCATGGCTGGAAAATTCTGAGAGGCTTAGTGCTCTGGCTGTTCTTTTTGAGTTCCAGCTCATTCACCCTGTTTGCGTTCCAAACCCTGGAGGCATAGCTGGCTGCACTATGGCGAATGGCAGAAACAGATTACTGTGACTTGGACCTGAAGCATTTAGCAACATGGTATCACTTGCTACAGTTGTTACAAGATGTATTAGTTGTGAAGCACGCACTTCTGTTCTATGAGTGATGGCCTCCACAGTTGGTGTTGCGTCTGTTCTGTTTCCCACTTTAACTCTGTGGTGCTCTTTCCACCTGCTGATTTAGCATGCAGGATATTGTTGACAAAATCTAGTGTTAAATTTTTCCTCTCAAAGCAACTGTTTATGCAGAACATCACAATGGATTCCATAGTCAATGCGACTTCTCACAAGTTCATGATGTGGAAATGTTGGCATTGGAGTGGGGTGGGCACAGTGAGAAGTCAGACAACACCAGGTTGAAGTCCAACAGATTTATTTGGAATCACGAGCTTTCAGAATGCTGCTCCTTCATCAGGTGAGTGGACAGTTGGGTTCACAAGCACAGCATATATCGACAGATATAGATATAATTGCAAGATAATGGTTGGAATGCAAGTCTTCACAGGTAATCAAGCCTTTACAGATTCAGATAATGCAGGTGGAGAGAGGGATAATCACAGGTTAAAGAGGTGTGAATTGTCTCAAGCCAGGACAGGTAGTAGGATTTTGCAACCCCAGGCCAAATGGTGGGAGTTACACACATAGTGTGACATGAAGCCTAATATCCTGGTAGAAAGGGATATGGTGATCAACTCATCAGTGAACAGTTCCAACATGCCACAGCGAAAAACTGCACCAACCTCCTCAGAAGACAAACTTGGGACACAACCAACAGAGTACCCTTCGTCATCAAGTACTTCCCCGGAGTGGAGAAACTATGACATCTTCTTCGGAGCCTTCAACATGTCATTGATGAAGATGAACATCTTGCCATTATTTTCCTTCAAACAACTGTGCAACCTCAAACAGACCATTGTTTACAGCAAACTACTTAGCCATCAGGAGAACAGTGACCATGACACCACACAATCCTGCCATGGCAACCTCTGTAAGACATACCAGATCACCGACAAGGGTACCACTATGACACATGAGAATACCATCCACCAGGCACACAGTACATACTCATGCAACTCGGCCAACATTGTCTACCTGATATGGTGCAGGAGAGAATGTCCCGAGGTGTGGTACATTGGTGAAACCATGCAGACATTACAATAACAGATGAATGGACACCGCGCAACCAGGAAGGAGTGTTCCCTTCCTGTCGGGGAACACTTCAGTAGTCAAGGGCATTCAGGCTCCAATCTTTGGTTAAGTGTTCTCCAAGGTGACTTTCAAGACACACAATGCAGAATTGCTGTGCAGAAACTGATAGTCAAGTTCCACACACATAAGGATGGTCTCAACCGAGATCTTAGGTTCATATCACACTTTCTGTAACCCCCACGACTTGCCTGGGCTTGCAAAATCTCACTAACTATCCTTGCTTGAGATAATTCACACCTCTTTAACCTGTGATTATCTCTCTCTCTCCACTCGCATTGTTTGTAACTTGTAGTAAAGATTTGACTACCTGTTAAGACTCACTTTCCAACCCTTATCTTTTAATTGAGTCTGTGTCTATTTCTGCCCTGTTTGTGAACCCAACTCTTACCTGAGGAAGGAGCAGCACTCCGAAAACTCGTGATTCCAAATAAACCTGGTGTCACGGGACTTCTCACTGTCTCACAAGTTCGTCAGTGACAGTATCAAGAACATGCTTTGTGGCAAGGATTTTTAAAGTCATGGTATAAGACTGTATGGATTCACGAGGTTTTGGTTAGAGGCATTAAATGTCAGGCCAGAATGATACTTTTTACCGGCATGCATATCTGTTTGAATTTCTTTCGCAAGAACTCCAGGTCCTTGGAAGACAAATGATTCAAATGTTTTCCACTGCTTCAGGGCCCCTAAGTTTAACAATGTGTACGCTCGTATATATTTTGATTTATCAGAGAGGTCAGCAGCACAGTAGTTGTGCCATTCTTTTTCAAACTTGGTGCAATTATCCCCAATGTTTTCACCGAAGATGAAACGGTTGATGCGGCAAAGTACCTATGCCACCTTGGCCAGCTCCTGACACATGCAAAAGTTGCTGGGTTGTATATAGACTAAGCGCAAGGGACTAATAAGCAGAAGGGTTTATTCAACAATCTTAGCACCTCCTACACTCTGTGTATCTGCCCAAGCCGGCAAGAACTCCCACGCTACCAACATGTCACTTCCCAAGTCCACATCATCCTGATGTACACATGACCACCCGGTCTAAATGGCCATGGGTGAGATGGTGCTCAGCATTAATGAAGTAGCTATGAGAATTAGCTATTCCAAGAAGGAGCATTGGAACCAATGAAGATGATAGTATGTTCCAAACTAGTCTCCTTTTCACATCCCACCTTCCCCTCATTTGTTTACTTTACACTTTTTCCTGGGATGTGAGCATTGCTGGCAAAGGCCAGGTTTAACTACCCATAACCTAATTGCCCTTGAGAAAGTGGTGGGAAGCTGCCTTCTCCACTGCATTCTATATGATGGAGATACATTTACAGTGCTGGGGACCGAGTTTCAGAACTTTGACTCAATAACAGTGAAGGAATGGCAATGAATTTCCAAGTCAGAATGGTATGTGACATGGAGGAGAGCTCACAGGTAGTAGTGTTCCCATACATCAGCTTGTCTTTCTAAGTTATGGAGGTCACAGATTTGAAACATGCTGTTGAAGAAGCCTGGTCAGGTTGCTACAGTGTATCTTATAGATGGTGCACACTGTTGCCACCATGCTGGAGTAAGTTAATTTTTATTATGATGGATAGGTTCATTTAACTTTATTCATTCGTGGAACATGGACATCGCTGGCTGGCTAGCATTTATTGCCTATCCCTAGTTCTTACTAGGGAACCACATTGCTGTGGCTCTGGAGTCACATGTATGCCAGACCAAGTGAGGATGGCAGATTTCCTTCCCTAAAAGGCATTAGTGAACCAGATGGGTTTTTATGACGATCGACAATGGTTTCATGGACATCAGTAGATTCTTAACTCCAGATTTCTTTATGGAATTCAAATTTCACCATCTGCCACGGTGGGATTTGAACCTGGGTCCCCAGAACATTAGCAGAGTTTCTGGATTAATAGGCTAGCGATAATTCCACCAGGTCATTGTTCCCACATCAGACTACTTTGGCCTGGATGGTATCAAACTTCCTAAGTGTTTTTAGAGTGGCTTTCATCCCAATAATTGGAGAATGTTCCAACATTCTCTTGACTTGTGCCTTGTAGATGTTGGATAGTTTTGAGGAGCTAAGAAGTGTGTCACCCACTGCAGAATTATCAACATCCTGGGGACCAGGATGACGAACTGGAAACGAACCAGAACCAGAATGAACCAGAAAACGAACTGGATTAGCCGTATAAATACTGTGACTATGAGAGCAGATCCGAGGGTAGGAAACATGCACTGAGTAACTGAACTCCTGATTCCCCAAAGCCTGACATCAATCTACAAGGCACAAGTCAGGAGTGTGATGGAACATTCTTCACTTATCTGACTGACTGCAGCTCCAACAACAGTTAAGAAAATTGACAACATCCAGGACAAAGCAGCCCATTTGATTGCTAACTCTTCCACAAACATTCAATCCCTCTACCATCGACCAACAGTAGCAGCAGTTTAAGATGCACTGCAGAAACTCACCAAGATTCCTTATGCAACACCTTCTAAACCCAAAACCACTACCATCTAGAAGGACAAGAGCAGCAGTGGCCTGGTAACACTACCACCTGTATGTTCCCTTCCAAGTTACTCACCAGCCATACTTGGAAATATATTGCCATTCCTTCACTGCTGTTGGGTCAAAATCCTGGAATGCCGTCCCTAACAGCAAAATGGACTGTAGCGGTTAAAGAAAGCAGCTCACTACCATCTTCTCAAGGGCAACTAGGGATGAGCAATATATGCTGGCCTAGCCTGGGGCACCCACACCCCATAACTGATTTTTTTATATTCCAAGTCTTCGACCTGCTCTTTTAGTCACAGTATTTTTATGGCTGGTCCAATGAAGTTCCATTTAATGGTAACCCCCAAGATGTTGATGTTTGGTGATTCAGCAATGGTAATGTTATTGAAGGTTAAAAAGTTAGATTTTCTGTTGTTTGAGATGCTCATTGCCTGGTGAGTATGTAGTGAGAATACCACTTGCCACCTATCAGTCCAAATCTAAATGTTGCTGCATGGAAGCACTTTCGGTATCCATGAAGTTGCCAATGGTACTGATAAATGGTACTGATAATCATCAGCAAAATGCCCCATTTTTGACAATATTTTGGAGAGAAGTTAGTTAATGAAGCAGTTGAAGATGGTTGACCTGAGGACTTGACCCAGAGGAATTCCTGCAGAATGTCCTGATGGCGAGATAATCGGGTTCTAACAATCACAATCATCTCCCATTGCACAAGACATAACAGCAACCAGTCAGAGGTTTTCCCTCTGTTTCCCTTTGACTTCAACTTTGCTCGGGTTTCCTCGTGCCACACTCAGTTAAATGCTGCCCTGATATCAAGGCTGTCTCTCTCCCCTCACCTCTAGAATTCAGCTCTTCTGTCCATGTTTGAATGAAGACTATAGTCAGGTCTGGAGCTGAGTGGCCCTAGAACAACGCAAACTGAGCCCTGGTGAACAGACCATTGATGGATTGCTGCTTAACAGCACTGTCAACAACACCCTATCGAGAGTTGACGTTTGGGGCTGTAATTGATTGGATTGGATTTGTTCTGTTTTATTTGGATATGCAATATTTGTGTAGGAAATTAAAGTTTTATAAAAATATTGTACCATATTTTCAGATGACAACAGAACTTTGAAAGACAGCACTGTATTCCACCTTTTGGTGTTCCTCATGCCCTAACATTATTTCATAACCCTTTACATGTAATTTTATGCTAATTACAGCAACCTTAGTTTATCATGGTGTCATTTAATTATAACCAAGATGTTTGATCTTTTTCCCTCTTTTCTCCTGATTTGCTTGCTGCCTGCCATCTGTCAGTACAACAACAAAACAAGTTTATTGATAGGGTTTTGCCACATAAGCCTTGCGTTGGAATTCTGATAAGCGAGATACTTTGAGAATGTTTTCAACAAAGCAAGGCACTATTCTCACAGTTTGTTTTATTTATTTTGATGGGAAGGAATGTCATTTATTTCTTCACTTCCCAACAGGATGAATTGATCCAATGACATTTACCAACTTGCTGTCAGCAACCTAGCCAAGCAGGGCTTGCATGTAATCAAACTCATTCTGCACCTTCCAGCTACCCTAACCAGATTACTAGTTAACAAATAACTGAGGGAACAACTACAGAAAGTTAATCACAGTAATCATTTGGCATAGCCATTTCTGCATTTTTTAGATGCTGGTATTTACTCAATTCTTATAATATCGTTCTGAGTTAGAAATGAGATTCAAGGAATGGGGGCCGCAATTCTCCCAAAAGCACTGAATTGGTGGAAAAATTGTTCTAGAATCCAACTCTTTTGTCAGTTCAGCTTCTCAGCCGAATCTCCCCACTCTGCGCACTCCAGAGGTCATGAATATCATTAAAAACCCAGGAAGGTGGGGTCTATTTGCACCAGAGTCTGACAGTGCAGGAATTCTGTGCATGCCCAGTGGCTCCAATCTATCAAACTCCCCATTTGCTGGCCAGCTCAGGATCCCTGCAGTGCTGCTCCTCCAGCACACCCCCCTCCCCATGGCCCAATCATAGCCCCACAACAATTCCTGGGCCAGCCCTGACAACAACCCCCCCGCCCCAGAGCACTGCCTCAGCAATGGCGATCCCAGCCATCCTCCTTCACCCCAACAGAAACACCCTCTCTCCCCCCAGGATCAGACCAACCCCACACCCCCCACCCCCCGGAGAGGCAGACACCATCTCCCAAGCCCACCCCAATCACTGCTCTCCCTCTAGTTCAGACCAATCCCTATGCAAAGTGGCAGTGGGACCCCCACCCCTGCCAATCTCCCCTAGGCCCTGCCCACAATAGTCCCCGCCCTCTTGGTACTGCCTGATGTCCGATGGGCAGTGCCAATGTTCCTCCCGGGCATGGGCACTTTGCCCTTTGGGCAGTGCTGGGGGCACAGGCTGGCACTGCGTGGGTGCCCATGATCAGGGAGCACTATCCCCCCAACGCCCAACCCCCTGGGGAGCTTTGATTGTCCCTCCATTCCGGCAAGGTCTGCTGCTAGTTCTCCGAATGTGGGGAGCTACTCTAAACCCCACCGGGATGAAGTACTCCTGGCAGGGTGGGAGATTCAATCGGGATTGATATGTTCCCAATAATAAGATTTAAAATACATTTAAAACATATTAAAAAAGATTCACATGACATACCTGCCTTCCTGCCGGTTTCCAGCATGGTCTTACCAGTGATTGTTCGCTGGCTTTAGGAGATAAGCTTGCATTCCTGGCGCATGCGAAAATCCCAGAACAAGGCCGGTGACGCGTATCTCCCAGTGCGACCTGCCAGAAAATTTGGGGTTCAGAATGGGAGAATCATGGCTGGAGTGTGTTCTTTGCTTGTGTGGCTTGCACTGAAAATTACATTCACTTCATTGGTTAGTTCTGCCATTACTTGTACTCACAGACTCAGAGTGGCAGTCTCCATTGGATTGCCACTCACAACAAAATCGCTTTCTCTGGAATTGCACAGCTCCTGCCTCGCCCAATCTTCCTCACTCAGGGAGAGTGAGACAGGAATGGTGCAGTTAGCCCCCGGCAGCATCAGTGCAGACTAACTAGGGCGCAGAGAGATAGCTCACTCCCCCGTTTTTACAGCAGTAGTTGTCATAAAGGGGATTTTAAAGGGAACAAGTCAGTTTCACTGGTAAGTAGTTCAAGGCGCAGTGGTATCCCCAGACTGGGGAGAGAGGGGTTGTCCCAAACTGAAGTGTGGGGGTGGGGGGGAGTTGCCCCAAACCAGAGTGGGGGGTGGGTGTCCGAAACCAGAGCGGGGGGGGGGGGGGGGGGGGTGGGGGGTGGGTGTCCTGGGCCAGAGTGGAGTGGGGGTGTCCCAGACTGGAGTGGGGGGGTGAATGCCCCACACCAGAGAAGTAGGGGTTGGACCAGGAAGGGTTGAAGCCAGGTGGGGAATGTCAGACCGGATGGGGGGGTAGGAGTCGGAATGGGAGGGGGGCAGGAGCTGGGGCAGGGTAGGGGTGGTGTGGTGGGTTGTCTGTAGGATCATGTGTGTACAGAGTATCCTGAGTGAGGCTGGGTCTGGGTGTATAGATTGTTACTCTGGAGTTAGAAGTGTTTTTTCCCTTCCAAATTTTTCAGAGTAACAGTCAGGGTAAAACTGACAGAACTACCCCAAGTTCGTGATTTAAATTACTTCTGTCGGATGATTCCCAACCCAGAGCAATTCTCCAGAGGAAGTTAGCACTTCTGGATAATTACTGGCTAAACCCTTACATAGGAAATTCCTGGAGGGATTCCCATGCACACCTCTGGGTATCCCCCCAACCCTTGATATTATTAGTTTCCTTTGGTGGAGAATGCAATGTATAGCTGAGAAATGCTTGGATTTTGTTCAATAGTTTACTCATCTTTTAAAGCTTAATACAGCTGACTTCTTAAAAAGTCTGATAGTAGTTGCTAGAATTGGTGCTTGGTCTGCAAGAAAACTTTTCTTTTGCTCAATTACTTCTTGGCAGAAGAAAAACTGAACCAGTTAACACAACAATGGAGCGTGCTTATTCCAACAATTGTTGAAATAATCAAAGCAGACTAATTAGCTTATTGCCACTGGATTGTTTTAATTTCCCCATTGGATAACAATCATCTCTTTCTCTGAAATTGCAACAATAAGTTCTTTGCTACCAACACCAATCTTTTCCAAAGTAATTTGTTTTGTTTTCCTTTCGGTGTGTGCGGGGGGTGGCGGGGGGAGGGTGCGGTAGTGGCAATGGACATAAAGCAACAAATAACTCTGAAAAGGAACATTTGGGATTTCATCTTCAACTTGCTGCCAATTTCCATGATTGCCCCTATTTTCATTACCATTAAACAAAGAGTGGAGAGCTTCATCTTTGCGATGGCATGATTCAATGTTTCACCTTTTAGCACTGGAATAAACTCTAGCTCTAAAATGACCATTGAAAGCCTCCTTGGCTGTGAGCATCCGCTGCCAGATACAAATAAAAATTAGAAAATGCTAGAAATATTAGCAGGTCTGGCAGCATCAGTGAGAGAGAATTAGAGTTTCAGGCCAATTACCCTTTGTCAAAATGAATTTGCACTTCCATAAAACTGTTTCCAATAAGCACCAATTCATAGCATTAAAACGCTCAAAGATTAGCGCAATTAAACTGGCAACTTTACTAAAAGAAGGCCTAGACAGTTTGCGTTGTTACATAATGAATCTTACCCAAACTCCATAGCAGCAGCAGCACCCACTGTCAATGCAAAACGCAGAGTTTTATTCTTTGTTTTACCTGAGAATGCTTGACACCAGAGACAACAAATTGAAATTTACTCTGTTCAACCGCAACTTGACTACAAAGTTTACTTTGAGAAATATGTTCTGCATTTGCGTTATGTGCTTATTGTATCGTAATGCAAAGAAATTCCAGGAACACGATTGAAGTATACTTGAAATTAATACATTTTCAATTGAGTTGTTAAAAATACTGAATCAAAATATAACTGAGATGTGTGGGTTAGGTTGATTGGCCATGCTAAATTGATCCATTAGGTGTAATCTAATGTTCCTGCTGCAGTGAGGTTGGAGAATGTGGCGGCCAGCCAAATTTCCATTCACTGCAGCGGAATGGGAAAATCCCGCTGGCGTGGACGATGGTAAGAGTCCGCCCTAGTGTCAGAGTGACTAGCAGGGTAAATAAATGGAGTTATAGGGATAGGGCCTGTGTGCGATTGTTCTTGGTGCAAGTTCAATGGGTCCAATGGCTTCCTTCTGCACTGCAGGGATTCTATGTTCGGCTTACCTTCTTGGATTTTCCTCCACAACGTATTTAGTGGAACAAATGAACAGACGGTATATTTATTGCAATTTTTAGAAATCATCTTACATGTTCCTGCTGGTGAGGTGGGCAACCTGCCCATCAGCCTCTAACCAGGCTCTATCCAGCTGACAACATGCAGGAATCTTGGCATCTTTGGCAAAGGGTGAGAGAGCTCCTTTGGGGGATCCCAGGGCATATCGGAGACATTGCGGAGACATCCACAATATTCATCCCTTATTTTAGTCCTCCTACCCCTCCCATTCACCCTGTTCGGTGAGACTCCTGACCCTGGTCTTATCTCTCAGTCCAGGTTCCTCAGCATTGGGGGTTGTTTAGACTTAGAATCATGGCCAGCACCCCTGGCTGGCACTGCTGGGACTACAAATCCGCCAGCTAAGCAATTGATCTGTAACTTTCTAAGGCATGGCTTCCATCCAAGAAAAGGGTGGAAGTCTTGCCTTAAAGGAATTAATGCTGTTGCCGGTGTCAGGGCAGCAATCAGGATCGTGGGAGGGCTCCTCCCACAACTTTTTAGTCAGGGATGGGAAATTATGACAGCCCATGATGTCGCTATAGAATAGCAATAATTACAGCGGTCCTGATTTACCATGCAATCCATTTGTAATTTTCAATAAGGATTTCATTGAATTGCCTCAAAGCAGAACTGTGATTATTGATAGTGTCTTAAAAAATGAGACCAAGATAACACGAGAATCATTCTGGATCCTCCCAGCCTGGGAGACAGTTTAAATGGGGCAACAGAGTAAATAGACCTCATAATTAAAGACAGAAATGATGACAAAATGTTTAGGTGCAATCTCACATTACAAACGCCAACTTTTGATTTATGTTAGCTCAATCAAACTGAAGTTGGTTGTTACCAACAACGCAAGAGTAAAACTGATTATAGCAAACAAATATGAACAAAGGTGATTAAATATTTTCTGAAATATGATAGTCTCTGTGCTGATAAAATAATACAAATGTACACGTGGAAAACAGTCATTAGTGTTGAATGTTAAAAACATAAGAATTGATAGACAGTGAAGAGCTTGATTGCCTTTGGAAACCACAAGAAAATTTTGTAGCGATTAAATCAGTCGGATATCGTCAATGATTGACAATCAATTGAATGTCTGTTTATCCTTCCATTCCTTTTCAAGTTGCTATTAACAACGGAGTACTGTACGTTCATTCTTGCAAGATCAATCAGAATAAAAGGCCTAAACAGCAGGTGTTGCACGCTGGTAAAACAAAATGTTATGAACTGCAGAAAGAATCAGGACAATCAAATTTACAGCACAGGAGAGGGCATTCAGCCCATCGTGTCTGGTGCTGGCTCTTCAACAGCTATTCAACCTAATCCCTCTTTCCAGTTCGTGATGCATAGCCGGGTAGATTATGGCACTTCAGGTGGTTACCATATATTTTTTAAATGTGATGGAGGTTTTTGTCTCTACTATCCTTTCAAGCAGTCAGTTGTAAATCCCAACCATCGTCTGGGTGAAAAAGTTACACCTTAACTCCCTTCTAATCTTCCTTCCTATTACTGATCGACATTTAGTTATTGACTCCTCTGCTCGGAAAACAGGCCCTTCCTATCAACTCTATCTAGCTCCCTCATAATTCTGTACAACTCTATTGAAACTTGTTTGTTTCGTAGCAAATAGCCGTAGCTTCCCAAACATTTTTTTGAGCTGTAGTCCAATTTTAATGCTTCACACTTGGTGTGACTCCAGAGTAAAAACTGGGTGACAGGGGAGTGGGGAGAAAGGGGCAGCGGTGGGGGGGGTGGGGGGCGCGGTGGTGGGAGGGGGATTAAAAGTGGTAAGTAAGTAAGCTTAAAAAAAGAATGTGTTCAAAAAAGTATTTTGAGTGATCTGTTTTTAAAATCAATGAATTAGAATGGTAAAAGTTGATTTTCCACAGCTAATTAAAAAGTATTGACACAAGAATTTTTTATGGAAGAATTTAACACAAATGACCAATAAAAAATTAACAACTAGAAGTCCATGCCTATAAAAGATTTTATTAATGTATTATAGATATAGTCATTTTATTCCATAACAATTTAAAGCTGAGAGTATACAACAAGATGGGATGGAAGATGGACTAGTTAAATAGCTGTAAAACAGGGAGACATTTCTTTACAGGAAGGATTTTGAGTGATTTGTATTGGGAAGGTTAGTGATGTTATAAGTCGTCATTGCAGATCGGTGTTGTAATTTTAAATTGGAATACCAGTTAAAATGTCTACGTATTTCATGACAGTTAATAAATGCTGGCAATCCAACATGGTAATTAACCAGAAAATGCAGGCATAGCATGTTTTAGTGGAATGCCACGCCATACAAGATTTTTCATAAAATCTAAACAGATAATAGCAACTCAGTGAAACTGATCATCAGGCATTTGGAAATATTTTTCAAAGTAAAGATAAACAAAGCATTGACTATTTAAACTTTTCCAAAAGGAAAAAGATAAATAATTCTGAATTAATTAGGTAATTTTTTTTGTCTCCATTGCCTGGCAATGAAATATCTCTTGGGGAAGAAATAGAAGGCAATATTTGGTAGGTAGGATATCTGATGATATTTTGCCTTTAAGAAATGTTTTTACATCATGTTTTTTGTAAGGGTTATGTTTACAATTTAGCTCTGGTTTACCTGACACCATCCTGTCTACAATCCAGGCAGCTCCATGCAAAGAATGCAGGAGAATAAATTAATCCTAGATAAGGGAGTGTTATTTTTTAACCTGAGCTAATGCATTCTTGTTTATTTTAGGGTTTATTCCGGGGGTTTAGAGTAAAGTTTAAGTAGGTTAATTGACATGAGACAGAGTCATGTGAAAATGCAAAGCTCAACTTATAGGGAAAAAAGAAGTTAGTTTTCAACTTGATCCTGAGAAAAAAACAAACTCTCTCTCTTTCTATGGAGGCTGCTGTTCGAGTTCAGAAGACAAGTGTCTCTATAACTCTATCCAGGGGTGTTCAAAGGCTTGAGAGCTGACAGCCCAAGTACCAGCAAATGTTGTTTGCTAACTGATTTCAAAGAGGAGTTTAAGTCTATGAGGAATATTGCTTAAATTGGAACTAATAGAGATAGCAATGCAGTTAAGAATAAGTATTGTGTCATGTTTACATATTTCATTAGGTAAAAGTTAAACTAATTCATTCGTTATATTTAAACTGTATTGTTAAAAGTAAAGTTTGTGTTGTCAAACCTAGAGTGAAACATCTTCGCACCAAAGCCAAACAAATCTGGGGTGTAATCTAACTTCACAAAATACCTTGGTGTTTCTGATCTGATTCCTAATAGACTGCACAATCCTTATAGAATCTTCCAAATTTTCCTTCCATTAATTTTAATGGGATGAAAGTCGGACAGCTTCAGTAACAGGCCATGCTCCCCAATCATATTTCTTCTCTGCACGTCATATAGGTGACGCTTAAGAAAGCTGTGGAAGGGGAGGCAATTGCTATTAAACCAATAATGTCTCATATAATGTTTACTTTATTTGATTTTTGTTACCTATTTGAGTAATTAAATGATAATGGTGACTTATGCTATAGGAACTCCAGTTTGACTGTGGTTCCTCCAGTCACACACTATTCAAATGAAAATGGAGCAAGCAATGTGACTAGCATCAGATAAAGTATAAAAACGGTTACATGGATATTAATTCAGGTTCAGTTATAGAAAATGATAGTTGTACAATTCTTCTGTATGTTTCATAAGAGAATGATCAAGACAACCTGATTCTGATTTTGTCCTATTGATTCAGAGCATTCATTCATAGCACTAACACTACATTGCCATCTACCTTGCATGATTGCTTTGCCCACTCTATTCACTTGGCAACCTTCTCCATCATACAGCAATTATAGACATCATACAGGGTATCATGTACAGACAGACAAGAAGCAATCAGTTTGCCAAACTTCAATGACCTTAGCCTACAAAAGGCACTAGAATTATTGCCAATCATTATGATTGAAGCTTTCAAGTACTTGATGTCCCAAAATGTGAGCACAAACAGAGATCTGGAATCACTAAGTGCAGCCAAAGATTTTTCTGCAACTCTACTGTGAATTCCATAAACCACTTGAGATGCTGATAACTACTTTAAAACTCAAGAATAATGCTTCATTTCATGTGCAGCAATGTTTATTCTGAGCCTACGCAACAATTAGCAGAATCCATAAAACCAGCAGACTAATTACAAAATTCTGGGAGAAATTATCTTTGAACTTGCCATAAAATTGATGATTTACCCCTGAAGAATTGTGTTTCCCAAACTGGGACCTGTGACTTGCGTTCAAAATCCCACCTGATGTTAGTGATGTTCGGATGCTGTGAGTGAATCCTCAGTGACACATTGTGTATTTGTAGTTATCACCCAGTTCCAGTGGAGACACAGCATCAAAAATGCACTGGAAAAATTAGACAGGAGTTCCTTAATTAGCAAGTCTTAGGTTTGAACAACAGAAACAAATATCAAAAGTAAACAGACATGAAGGCGAGTGTGCTGGTCTTGATGCTGAAGCGATTGAACTGGAGAACAGTGAGCTTAATAAGGGGAAAGAAGAAAAAGGTCAGAGAAAAATGGGGGCGGAGAAGAGTTTAAATAAAGTAAAATTTGTGAGCTTAGTCTTGTATTTGCTGGTAAACCTGCATGAATGCATACATGATGTGGAAATGCCAGCGTTGGACCGGGGTAAACATAGTAAGAAGTCTCACAACACCAGGTTAAAGTGCAACAAGTTTATTTGGTAGCACAAGCCACTAGCTTTCGGATTATCTCCCCTTCATCAGGTCAGTGGGAGTTCTGTTCACATACAGCACGTATAAAGAAACAAATTCAATTTACCAAATAATGGTTGGAATGCGAGTCTTTACAAGTAATCTTGTACAGATTACTTGTACAGACAATGTGAGTGGAGAGAGCATTAAGCACAGGTTAAAGAGGAGTGTATTGTCTCCAGCCAGGACAGTTAGTGAGATTTTGTAAGCCCAGACAAGTCATGGGGGTTAAAAATAGTGTGACGTGAACCCAAGATTCTGGTTGAGGCCGTCCTCGTGTGTGGAACTTGGCTATCAGTCTCTGCTCAGCAACTCTGCTTTGTCATGTGTCTTGAAGGCCGCCTTGCAGAATGATTATCCGAAGATCAGAGGCCGAATGCCCATGACCGCTGAAGTGTTCCCCAACAGGAAGAGAACACTCTTGCCTGGTGATTGTTGAGCAGTGTTCATTCATCTGTTGTCGTAGCATCTGCATGGTCTCCCCAATGTACCATGTCTCAGGACATCCTTTCCTGCTGCATATCAGGTTGACAACGTTGGTTGAGTTGCAAGTGTATGTACCACGTACTTGATGGTTGGTGTGGTCACATGAGACAATGCACTGGCTGGCACTTTAACCTGTGCTTAACCCTCTCTTCACTCACACTATCTCTACCTTTAAGACTTAATTACTTGTAAAGACTCACATTCCCACCATTATTTTGTGAATGGAGTTTGTGTCTTTATGTGCCCTATTTGTGAACAGAACTTCCACTCACCTGATGAAGGGGTAGTGCTCCGAAAGCTTGTGACTTGTGCTACCAAATAAACCTGTTGGACTTTAACCTGGTGTTGTGAGAATTCTTAGTGTATTCATACATTTCAGCAATTAGGAACCAAAAATAGTAGTAATCAAATAGATGTTTCTGCATGAGGAGAGGGAGAGAAAGTGATCATCCCAGAAATTTTTTTGAGAGAAGATAAGCAAAGACTGGCCTGGATTTTCCAACTCAGGGTGCAGGGGGTAGTGGGGGGTATGGGGTGGGGGAGCAGGGGACATGATGGCATTAAAAACAGTTGTGCTAATATCAGCACAAACCTCCATGCCATCATGTCATTATACTGGCTCCATCATTAAGATAATTAAGTATCTGACAGAATGGTATTTCGTGGCCAGTTGGGATTTCATGCAAAGTGCAAAGGTGTCAGAGCCCTTGTGGGTATATCAGGATCGCAATGAAGTGACAGCTGAGGTCAATGCTGCTCTTGGGAATATGGTATCCAGCGGTTCACCTTCACAGGAAAGCTTGGGCAGCATGGCCATAGCAACTTACATCAAGCTTGAGCCTCCATTGTACATAAGAACATCGTGTCATCTGATTACTGACATATGGCTCCACTGAGAGGAGGGTGGCTGAGAGAGGATGAGGTGTTTGGGCGGTAGTGCAGTGGTTATCACTGCAGCCTAGCCCTTTGTCTGCGTGGGTTTTCTATGGGTGCTTCCCACAGTTCAAAGATGTGAAGATAAGGTAGATTGGCCATGCTAATTTGTCTCTTAGTCTCCCCAAATGTGTAGGTTAGGGGGATTAGTGTGGTAAATACATAGGTTATGGGGATAGGGCCCTGGGTGGGATACTCTGTCGGAGAGTCAGTGCAGACTTGATTGGCCTCCTTCTGGATTGTAGGTGATTTTATGATACAGGACTCAAGCAGCTTTAATGGAATTGGCTTATGAGATGTAGTATGCTCAAGGTTACGGTACATGTGAAAGAAGGATTGCCCACAATTTTTCTTCCACTCACTCCTTTCCTTCTCAATGAACAGTATGCTTTGTCTGTACAGCATGCAAGAAACAATTTTTCATTGTATACTAATGCATGTGACATTAATAAATCAAATCAAATCAAAAATATACATGACAGGGCCAAGGAACCAGTGCACCCCTTGCAGTGCCTACTCATACTAGATTGAAGGGGGCAAAGATATTAAGGGGGTAAGGCACTTTCTAAACTCAAAGAATGTTGTTGCCTTCCAGCCTTTTGAAGCTGTACTTGTAACATAGGAAGATAACTGGCTTATTTGCTTACTTTCACAGTATTCAGCTCCATTCACAACTCCTCCGACAATGAAGAACTCATGTTTGCCAACAGCAGAACTTGGACACCATCCAGGTTTTGGCTGGCAACTGGTACGCAAACATTTGCGCTGCATAAATTCCTGATAATGACCAGCTCCACCAAAAAAAAGGTTTCAACCGGCTCATTACTGATTTACCCTAGATCATAGAAAGATCTAGACATTCCCACAACCAATAGATCAGGTCAAAGCTTGAGAGTCTTGACACATCCACGCGTGAATGGTGTTGTCACGCAGGAGGGTGAACATTTGAATGAATGATTCATTTCAGGCTCCATCTGAAGTCTGAAGGTGATTCACTTGTCCATTTTAAAGTTATGAGTGAAGAAGTTTTCCCAGCAACCTCTTGGATTTCAGTTACAATCTTTGAAAATACAACATACTGACTATACTTTCGTACCTTCAAATTTAAAAGAAGATGCTTTTTCAAATCTTCTGAATCATAATATTATGTGCATCAATTAACAGCTTGTCCAATTGTAAATACACCACTCTCTGCTGTTGATTGGAACAAGGCTGTAACTTCTAAAAATTGCAGAGTTACATAAACCTTAATGAGGCTGAAAAAAAAGCAGAAATACTCGTTTGCAATAATAATGGATCCTGCAGCAGGGAACTTAGACTGGAGGGTAACTGACCCTTATGTCAACTACTTCATTCTCAATTTCCCAGTTTTCAATAATAGTCTCTCCACTGCTGAAGCTTAAAGCTTGTTCTAAATCGATAGCACAACAGCTACAGCAGAAGTAGTATAATATAACTACATTGTAAAGTATGTGACAAATGCAATTTAAGCTGGAGAATTGTGTATTTGGGGAGTGCAAGCAAGGTAAACTATTACATAGCAAATGGTGAGATTCTGAGGAGTGTACAGGAACAGATTGACCTTGAAGAATCTGTCCTAAGATCCCTGGCAGTAGCAGGACTGGAAGATAAGGTGGCCAAGAAAACTTATTGAATATTTTTCATTATTGGCTGAAGCCCAGAGCATAGAAACAGGGAGATTATGCTGAAACTGTACAAAACATGAGTTAGACCGCTGCCAGAGTGCCGCTTACAATTTTGGTCACTGCATTATAAGAAGGATGTTATCACACCATCAAGGGTACAAAGAAGGTTTATGAGGATATTGCCAGGAATGGAGAATTTTAGCTCTGAGGAAAGATTGGATAGTTGAGATTACTTACTTTGGAACAGGGACGCTGAGGGAGCCAGACAGAGTGGATAGGAAGCCCCGGGTGCTCCGGTTTCATCCCACAGTCCAAAAGATATACTAGTTAGGTATATTGGTCATGCTAAATTTTCCCTCAGCGTACCCAAACAGGCGCAGAGTGTGGCGACTAAGGGATTTTCATTGTAACTTCATGGCACTGTTAATGTAAGCCTACTTGTGACTCTAATAAATAAATATAAATTTAAGATTATTTTCATTAGCAGAGAGGTCAATGACAAGGAACATAGTTTTAAAGTAATTGATAGGACTAGAGCAGAGGTAAGGAAAAATTAATTCACCTGGAGAATGGTGGGGCTGAAAGGGACATAAGCTCGCAAAACATCTAAACAATATTTACATATTCACTTGTTGTACCATAACTATCAGGACTATGGATCAAGAGCTATTGGAATCGACTGGATAGCTCCTTTTCTTTGGCCAGTATGGCCACATTGGGCTGAATGGCTTCCCTCTGTGCTTCAAGTTATGAGGATTCTATATTTCTATGTTAAGAGTTGCAACAATGCTGTCAGTGAATTTCTTAAATTATTCACTATCCAGCTAAGCTGTCAAGGGCTCTTGGAGCAACATCTGCACATATCCTGGGTATTAACAGTCAAACAGGTCATGCTTTTGTGCAATATGTAAATGTCTAATAATTAATGGAGGCATTGCTTGGGATTTTATGCCTCAGGAATGGACAGCAATGGAAGTCAGGTATGGCCGAAAAATTGTGTGGAATGATGTTGGGCTGGTGCCTCATGTCATTATGCTGGAACCAAATTTACAAGCAGCAGGCAGCAAGCCACGTGGGACACTACTAATGCTCTCAAAATCAGAAATCGAAAGTCAATTAATGAAGAAATAGAACACATTTTACAGGACCCTCCGGTTTAACATTGATTGCACAGAGAATACAGGGTGTCAGAGCCTTGGCAGTTTTTAAGGAGTTGGGGAGGGTGTGATGAGGGCTTTTCTGCAAAACCGGCCTTACCACTGGGGGATCCTCCATGAGATACACAGTGCTCGAGCTGGAGCCTTCCTTCACCCCACTGAGGGAGGCTTCCAGGTTTTACCAGGCTGCACTTTCGCATGGGGGAGGGGTAACCTGTGACTATACCAGCGGTGGTGGGAAGTAACCTTTTACTGGCAGTTACTTGGCCATATAAGGGCTTCAGTTGGCCTCTTGACACAATACTCTTGTCCACTTTCCCTGCTGCTGATAGAATTCCACAGCGATGGATATTTACCATCCCTCTTGATTCTCCATCCAAATCCATCTCCCAACTTTGTTCTCAAGGGGGCCCATTAAATTCTGCCCAAGAAGTGAAATACAGTGCAGTCAGAGACCTCAGCAAGCACAGGCTCAAATTAAATAATCTTTTCGTCCCCAGTAGTGGAATCTGAGAACACAATTAGTAAGGTTGAGGATCACGATACACAGAGTGACAGGCTATCCTCTTACTTACTCCAGAGAGACAAGCAGTTAGACGACAGATGTGAGCACCTCAAAAATTTCACGAAACTGAATAACCTGAAAATTTGTGGGGGTCAGAAAATCCAGAAGGCTAGGGACATTATCCAGTGGGTTGAAAACTTTCTGAAGGACCTATTAAAACTCCCAGTCGATTTTCCACTACAGCTAGAGCGAGCTCACAGATCACTGCAACAAAAGCCATCAGAGGCTCATACACCCACAAGATCATTAATGGTGAAATTACTCCACTTCCAGACAAAACAGTACATTCTCACCAAGGATAAGGAGAGAAGCTTTCAATTCAAAGGAATGTGAATCACACAAGGTCAGGACTACTTGCCAGCTCTGCTGGGGTACCTGGGTATCACTGCGAGCTATTCAGAGGATGAATGGCTGGAAAGAGACATGCACCGTTATGGCACTGTGGCACAATGGTTCGCACTGCTGCCTCACAGCGCCAGGGACCCATGTTCAATTCTGGCCTCAGGTCACTGCTTGGGTGGAGTTTGCATGTTCTCCTCGTGTCTGCATGGGTTTCCTCCAGGTGTTCAGGTTTCCTTCCACAGTCCAAAGATGTGCAGGTCAGGTTAACTGGCCATGCTAAATTGACCCTAGTGTCAGGAGATTAGCGGGATAAATATGTAGGGTTACAGGAATAGGGCCTGGGTGGGTTTGTGGTCAGTGCAGGCTCGATGGGCCAAATGGCCTCCTTCTCACTGTAGACATTCTATGATTCTATGTATCAGATGGCATACTGTTGGCAGAAATCAATGATGACGCAATTCCCTGCCTAGCAGCCCAAAGATTAAAGATGCAAATGCTTCAGAGGCACGATGGGGACGGGCAGTGTTAAAACTGTGGTGAAATGTGTCTTAGAAATCGGTGGGAACAAAATGAAACTGTTTCAATTGCAGACTCTTTAACTTGTGCATTACCCACTGACTGGGTTAGCTGACTAAAACTCAATTGCAGCCAGCCTGATAGCAGGTAATCTGATGGAATGTCCGTTAGCTGATGTGACACTGTTCTTTGGAGATATTACTTCAAAGTGGCTGATAATTTTTATTCTTTTTTTCTTATATTTCTGAAATATTCAGAAATGTTTTAGCCACTTCTTAGACTGGGTGGGGGTGGGAATAGTTGGACAGAGGGACACAGGGGGGTCAGTGGAGGAGCCTTTTTCTCCTCCCCGATCTCAATGCTCTCTTCTCTGATATTAGGCTATTTGCCTAGCTGGGTACACCAGTCACATCAGTTGAATAGAGATGATCATGAATGCATTCAAGGTAATTAGCTTTAATGCGAAAGGGTTACATAACCCTATTAAGAGACAAAAGATACTCTGTCAGTTGAAAAATCTAAGCTGCGAAACCGCATTTTTACAAGGAACACATTTGTCAGACGTAGAACAGAGTAAGCTGGGTAGATCTTGTGCAATCCAGGTGTTCTTTTCCACTTGTACATCAGGGAGAAAAAATGGAATTGGTGAATTTTTGTCTCCACTCACAACATAAGAACAATGAAGAGGTGTTCATATTGTTTAATGGAACAGTAGAGGGAACAGAGGTGTCTCTGATGAATATATGTGCTCCGAATCAGGGTCACACACAATTTATTTAAAAAATCTTCAAACTTACCTTAGATAAAAGTACAGGATTGTCCTTATTGGATGGAGATTTTAACTGTGTTGTCTCCCAAATGGCAGACAGGTTCTCAGTCTCATCAAACCCCTGCTCCAAGATGAGCAAATCATTGCGAAGTCATGTTACAGCGGCTGGGCGAGTACACTGTTTTCCAAACTTTTATTTTCAGCAACCCACTTTTACCAAAAGGCCATCCTTCCTGACCCACGCCACGCTCATTTACTGCTTGTCTCTGGCCCTCTCTATCGCGTATCAAAATGATCCATGTCTACAATCGACTTACTGGAAAGGGAAAGAAAATCAGCATCAAATGCATGTACAGGGCACACTGACCGATTGATTCTTGCCTCATGTGGTTACAAACTGTACTGCAGCAGAGAGAGAATGGAAAAAAAAATCAGGTGCTTTTTGGGGATAATTTTTGGCGATCCATTTTTCAACATCACACCACTTATCCGCGGTTTGAGACCCCCCATTTTGAAAAACACTGGGTTAGTAGACATATGGTGGGCAGCCCCTGTACCCGAGTAGCAGAGACTTAACATTTTACTCCAACAGGCACTATTCTTACTCATGCATTGACCATTTCTTTACAACAAAGTCAAAGGCCCATAGAATGACTAACATTGACATCCTACCAATTATTCTCTCCGATCATAGGTCCATAGCTATGACTTGGGATCTGGGACAAAAATTTACCTCAGTCAGGTGGCCTTTGAATGTATCTCTCTGAAATGATAAAAAACGTCATTAAATTTTTGAGAAAACAACTACAGCTCTACCTAGAAGTCAATGAAGCACCAATGGGTTCACCACTGATCTTATGGGACTGCATGAAGGTGTATTTAAGAGGTCATATCATCTCATGCACCTCTTCCACAAGGAAGAACAATGAATTAAAATGGATTAAATTAGAACAGAAATTCAAAATTTAAAACAGCAACACAAGAATCAGAACTCATCACCCTTGATGGCTTCCCTCACAAAGGCTCACACAGCTCTCAAGTTTGCTTTCAGAACAAGTTGAAAAGTGTTTACAAATTGTAGTAATGGGAAACAAAGAAATAGCGGAGGAATTGAATAGCTACTTTGCGTCTGTCTTCAGGGAGGAAGACACTGGTAGCGTACCAAAAATTCAGTCAGGGAGCAGAGGTTCTAGAGAAGCTGAAAGGTCTGAAGTTGGATAAACCACCTGGACCCAATGGTCTACAGCCCAGAGTTCTAAAGCAGACAGCTGAACAGATAGTGAAGGCATTAGTTGTGATTTTTCAAGAATCACTGGAGTCAGGGAGGGTCCCAGAGAACTGGAAAGTCATTAATGTAATGCCCCTGTTTAAGAAGAGAGGGAGGTAAAACGTGGGAAATTATAGACCAGTTAGCCTGACCTCAGTCATTGGTAATATTTTAGAGTTCATTATTAAGGATGAGATTTCTGAATACTTGGAAGTTCATGGTAAAATAGGATGAAGTCAGCCTGGTTTCATCAAGGCAAGGTCATACCTGACAAATCTGTTAGAATTCTTTGATGAGGTAACAAGCAGGTTAGATAAAGGAGAGACAGTGGATGTTATCTACTTAAATTTCTAGAAGGCCTTTGACAAGGTGCTACACAGGAAGCTGCTGAGTAAGGTGAGAGCCCATGCTATTAGAGGCAAGGTACTAGCATGGATAGAAGATTGGCTGACAGATAGAGAGTGGGGATAAAGGGGTCCTTTTCAGAGTGGCAGCCAGTGACTAATGGAGTTCCACAGAGGTCAGTGTTTGGACCATAACTTTTCACTCTATACATAAATGATCTAGGTAAAGAAACTGAAGGCATTATGCCTAAGTTTGCAGATGATACAAAGATAGGCAGAGGGGCAGGTAATATTGAAGATGCAGAGAGGCTGAAGAAGGACTTAGACAGGTAAGGAGAGTGGGCAAAGACGTGGCAGATGGAATACAATGTGAGAAAGTGTGAGGTTATGCAATTTGGTAGAAAGAATAGAGGCATAGGCTATTTTCTAAATGGGAAGAGAATTCAGGAATCAGAAGTGCAAAGGGATTTGGGAATCTTAGATCAGGATTCTCTTAAGGTTAACCTGCAAGTTGACTTGGTAGTTAGGAAGGCAAATGCTCTGTTAGCATTTATTTCGAGAGGATTAGATTACAAAGCAGGGATGTACTGCTGAGGCTTTATAAGGCCATGGTGGACCACATTTAGAATTTTGCAAGCAATTTTGGGCCCTGTATCTAAGGAAGAATGTTCTGGCCTTAGAGAGAGTCCAGAGGAGGTTCACAAGAATAATACTGGGAATGAAAAACTTGATGAAAGAGGAGCATCTGAGGACTCAATGTAGTATAGAAGGATGAGGGAGGATATCATTGAAACTTACAGGATACTGAAAGCCTGGATAGAATAGACACAGGGAAGATGTTTCCATTAGTAGAAAAGACTAACACCGAGTGCTCAGCCTCAGAGTGAAGGGACAACCCTTTAGAATTAAGATTAGGAAGAATTTCTTCAGCCAGAGGGTGGTGAATCGATGGAAATCATTCCCACAGAAGGCTATGGAGGCCAGTTCAGAGAGTACATTTAAAATAGAGAGAGATAGGTTCTTGATTGGTAAAGGAATCAAGGGTTGTGGGGAAAAAGAGGGAGAATGGGATTAAAAAACTTATCAGCCATGATTGAATAGTGGAGCAGACTCGATGGGTCGAATGGCCTAATTCTGCCCCTATATTATGGTCTTATGATATTATGATTTGCAAAACAAAGATATGAATATGGTAACAGGGCGAGCCGTTTGTTGGCATTTCAATTAATAAAACCGTAATTGTGCAACTTTGTTCAAAACTTTAAGTCACAGGCCCCCATCAGTTTTTGACCAAACAAAGCAAACCTCTTCTGCTTTTGTGAGCTTCTATCAGAAAGGATTCGAATACATGTAGGGATAGGGGGAAAAATTAATGACTTTTGCAAAGCATCAACATAACAAAGTTGTCAGAAAATAGCACTAAGGAATTGGACAAATCTATCATCAATTTGGAAATTGATGAAGCAATAAATGCACTTAAAAATAATAAAAGCCCTAACCCCAATAGCTACATAAACTAATTTTGTACGACCTGCAAAGACATACATGCGCCTTTAACTCAGCGGGCCTACCAAGCTCATTAGAAACTAGATCAATGGTTTCTTCGTAGACAGAGGCAGTCATAACATTCATTCATAAGGAGGGTAGGGACCCAACAGAATGCAGATCAAATCATCCCATATTGTTCCTTTATTGCAATCTGAAAATTCTAACATTAATACTGGCCCTTACAGCGCGCGAATAGGATAATAACCACGATTATACACCCAGGCCAAACTTGATTTATCACAGAGAATTAATCTGGAAACAATCTTCTAAGGAATTAATCTGGAGACAATCTATTGCCTCCTTCATATCATGTCTCATGTCCAAAGCAGTGGAGTTGAGATCATGACCTTATCTTTAAACGCCAAAAAGGTGCTTGACCAAGTATTATGGGTGTACCTATTTCAGACTTTAAACTATTTGGGGTGTGAACTCAGCTTTGTGAGATGGGTCCAGATCCTCTATTCAAATTCACAGGCCTCTGCTAGCATGAATGGTTATATTTTCAAAGCCTTTAGGCTAGAGATGGGACAAGACATGGTTGTCCTCTGTCCCCCCTTCTGTTCGCTATGTAAAGAACCCTTAGCCAAATGGTGACAGAGAGTATAGACATAAGGTGTTATAGCTGGAGAAGGAGATCACAAATTATCATTATATGTGAAGGACATACATTGTTTACATCAGATATTGCTTCCCATAGTGACAAGCAACTCCTTCTGCAGTAAAAGGAAATACGAGGATCAACTACAACAGGAGATATCATTTGAAGACTGGAATGAAATCTGTTTTAAGGCCCATCTTGCCACCTACTCAAATATCTGGAGAGAATATAAATGGATGTTCATTACTCAGTACTTCACAACAACACATATTACTGTTGAAAGTGACTCCTCCTCCCCAAGTAATTGCTAGAGAGATTGCGGAGACCCAACTGGTCATTACTTACACATTCTGGTCATGCCCAAAGTTAAGGGACTATTGGGATAAGATATATAAGATATTGATCAAAGTGTCCCACATGGACATTCCACAGAACCTCCCCCTACTGCCCCTCCTTCTCCACCACACCCCTGAGCCCCTAACTGATTTATTAGGTACAATTCCACTGGGAAGGAAGGAAGAAAACATAATCATCTCTTTAAAACATTGCTTATAACAACAATTAATTTGCTCTCAACTTGCTGAAACATATATGCCCATCCTATGAACTTTGCTAATCTAAAAGTCAGAGACAACTTGAGATGGCAAGAATCACGCATGTATTACGTCGACAGAGTGAGCAATTCTTCAAAAGGTGGAGCTCAGTCATTGGAATATTGTTCACATGAACTAAACCACAGAGATCACAGCGCACCCCACCTCATCATACCCCAACCCTAACCCTACCCAACACCACCTATTATATACATTTTATTTGCCCTTTTTTATTTGTTCGGGTATTATTATTTCATTTTTAATGATTTTTTATACCATATTTTTCCATATATTTTCTATTGTAATTTTTCACTGGCATCCTATGTAAGGAAGCAACTTTTATACAGATCAGTTATTATCATCAAATTCTTGTTTATCTGCTATATTAACAAGTAACTTGATTCTCTAAACTAAACGTGCCTTTCCAATATTGTTTCTTTTATATTTCTAACAGCACTGATGATAAATATGATGTACAATTTGGATTCTTTTACTATTTTAATCTTTTGTTTCTGTAAACTGTGAGAAAAAAAAACAAAACGATAAGTTTAAAAAAAGTGTTTAATTGTGGATGCCTAATTACTATCGCATTAGCCTCTTTAATAAGGGCTAGCAAGCACTTTTACACTGAGGGAGAATTTAGCAAGGCCAATGCATCTAACCAGCACGCCTTTCTTCCTGTGGGAGGAAACCAGAGCACCTGGAGGAAACCCACACAGACACGGGAGAACGTGCAGTCTCCACACAGACAGTATCCCAAACTGGGAATCGAACCCATGTCTCTGGCGCTGTGAGGCAGCAGTGCTATCCACAGGGCCACTGTGTTGCCAATAAAAATTAAGTTTATCTGCACCATACCTGCTGTTCCCTCAAATTGTCAAGAGAGATAGTGAAGTACAAAACAGGATACAGATCTTTTCCTTGTTAGTAGGTTATTCACAGGATGCAGTATTACAAGTCCTTGCATCCTAGCTACTAAGCCACGATTGCAATTGAACCATAGAACCACAGATTTCCTACAGTGCAGGAGGAGGCCATTCGGCCCATTAAGTCTGCACCAATTCTCTGAAAAAGTATCTTACCTGGGCCCATCACCCACTCCCGCTCCCTCCGCCATGAGGTGGGGGGGGCAGTGGTGATGTGTGATGGAGGTGATGATGATGCATTCCAGTCCCAATGTATCTTGAGATTCTTGGAATAAATCAAATAAACCAGTTAATGAGTAAACTAATTAACATCCCCTTAAAATATTAAACTTCAAAGGAAACTTATCAAAATTAAATAAAAATTGGCATAATGATACACTCTAGTCCCTGTGATGCCCAGCAGTCACAAAAAGCTTTAAGTAGATGGGTGGACACCATATGCTCCCTCTCCAAGGACACCAAGGCATGGATATAAACACAAAAAAGGGGCAGACAGTCAGACCAAATGACCCTGATTCTCTTAATACTCATTTGAATATAACAATAATATCAACAAATGAACTAATGCTGAAATAAACAAATTAGAAGCCCCTTAAAAGGACATTGACTCTCCTGATTAATCAACTCCTTAAAAGAACATTGTAACTAAAAACAAAATCTTCAAATGGAAATTTATACCATCATTTCCAGGCTGATGATGCTTTCCAGCCCCTGACTCTATACTCTCCTTAATTAAAAAAAAAACAATCAGTAAGTTAAACAAAAATGAGAGGGAGTGATGGTGCCAGGTGGAGCAATGTAACTAGCGCCAGGGACCCAATTTGATTCCAGCCTTGGGTGTCTGTCTGTGTGGAGTCCGCACATTCCCCCGTGGGTTTCCTCCAGGTGCTCCAGTTTCCTCCCACAATCCAAAGATGTGCAGGTTAAGTGGATTGGCCATGCTAAATTGCCCCTTAGATGTATAGGTTAGGGGGATTAGTGGGGTAAATGCGTGCGGTTATGGAAATAGAATGGGGTTTGGGCCTGGGTGAGATGAACTGCAGGGATTCTATGAGATGCTCTCTTAGAGAGTTGGTGCAGACTCAATGGGCCGAATGACCCCTCCTGCACAGTAGGGGCTCTATGATGCTATGAAAACAAAACGTCAAAGGAAACTTAGCTAACTAAACAAAAATGTCATTTTTCAGGCATGAGATGCTCCCTAACCCTCATTGCCCACTGGTCATGGAAGGCCTGAAGCATACTTATGGGAACTACATGCCCCCTCTCTAGGACCACCCAGCCATGAACATAGCTGTGGTAGAGGGACAGGCAGTCGGGTCACATGAACCCCTTGATTCCCTTTGTCTGGACTTGTTGATGGCCAAAACGTGGTAACCAAAGATTGAGGAGCAGCCCCTTCAAATACTGAAAATGGGGCTGAAACCTCAGGCAATCTAAACACATGTGGAACACAAACTTCCCTTGGCCGCAGGAAACACGTGCAGCCTGGGAGTCCATGAACCACAATAATCTACAGTCACATGGCTCACTTTCTTTATATTTGTTCTCAGTCCTTAATTGAGCAATCCCCAGCAATGTTGTATTTCAAACAACATAATCAATCCACCGCTAACACACTTCAGCGCCTTAGCATTTAACGAAGTTTGACCCATTTATGTCTGCATGTGAAGGATAAAGTGCAAGCACATGTCTTCTTTCATCTTATTCCAGGCACAGTGCAAATTGAGACATAAACAGATCTGCTCTTCTACAAAGATTTCCTAGTCCATAGACGTTCAATTTTATAGTCCCTCAGCCCAAATCTTGCCAGTGAGAATGATTTCTGTCAGTGGGAAAATGTAATTCTCATTATCTGCTTAGCTAATAACATACTCTCGTTCATGTAAATCCAGGTTGTGACTTAGCCTTCTTGTATAACTTATTTAGATTGTACACCATGAATGTATGAGTGTGAAGTGTTTTCAAGCCTCAGCTACTCTGTGAACCTTCTGCTTTTACAGCTGACAACATTGCACCTGTTAGCTTTGGATTCAAAAGCAAATCGAATCCTGTGAAATGTTTCTGTATGCTGCTGTGTTACTTCAACTTGCCAGAATTTTTCCTGAATCATTGGGCCAGAACAGCTTGCTAACAGATCTCATGAACAGCCTTAGACATAAATAACTGATGGGTTTAAATAATGAAACTTCTGCAAGTTGGTTTTGAAGGCCGAATATAAAATGTTACTGGGGGAGATAGAACTAGTCTGGGAGAACAGCTTGAGATGCATTAAGGGAAGAAAAATTTCAAGTGAGTAACACACATGCAAGGGCTCAAGAAGCTAATGGCAAGTGAATTATATTATAGGCATGATTTTCAATCCAATGGTTTGGATAAAGAACTTGATATCTTGTCCTCCTGTCCTGTGCTACTTCTAGCTACTCCTTTCAGGACATCTTCTGTTATAGAATTTTGATGACTAACTCAGGGAATTATACTGTGTAAGGCTCAGGCACTTCATAGGTGATTGACTATGCCTTGAACAGGGCAACACATCTTACCATTACAAGCCATTGTGCTACAAAGTTGTCAGGGTCTTCTGTCTCATCCACCATTGTAAGAAGTCTCACAATACCAGGTTAAAGTCCAACAGGTTTATTTGGCAGCAAAAGCCACTAGCATTCAGAGCACTCGCTGCTCCTTCGTCAGGTGAGTGGGAGTTCTGTTCACAAACAGGGCATATAAAGATACAAACTCAATTTACAAAATAATTGTTGGAATGTGAGTCTTTACAGGTAATCAAGTCTCCAAGGTACAGACAATGTGAGTGGAGAGAGCATGATGCACAGGTTAAAGAGATGAGTATTGTCTCCAGCCAGGACAGTTCATAAGATTTTGTAAGCCCAGGCAAGTTGTGGAGGTTACAGATAGTGTGACATGAACCCAAGATCCCGGTTGAGGCCATCCTCATGTGTGTGGAACTTGACTATCAGCTTCTGCTCGCGACTCTGCATTGTCATGTGTCGTGAACATGTGTCATGTTCTCCACCTTGGAGAACGCGTACCCGAAGATCAGAGGCTGAATGCCCATGACCACTGAAGTGTTCCGCAACAGGAAGAGAACACTCTTGCCTGGTGATTGTCGAGCGGTGTTCATTCATCCATTGTCGTAGCATCTGCGTGGTCTCCCCAATGTACCATGCTTCGGGACATCCTTTCCTGCAGCGTATGCCCTGTTTGTGAACAGAAGTCCCACTCACCTGATGAAGGAGCAGTGAGCAGTCTTGAAGCTAGTGGCTTTTGCTACGAAATAAACCTGTTGGACTTTCACCTGGTGTTGTGAGACTTCTTACTGTGTTTACCCCAGTCCAATGCCAGCATCTCCACATCATGACTGCCATCTGTCATTGCCAGTCTTCTTGCATATTAGAGGGGTGCTGTCCCCACACTACACCAGAGAAAGCTAATAAGGCTCTCATTTAGTTTTATGCAATTGCCAAGTCAGGATCCTGGGCTATGGTTGTTAGTGTGTACAACCAGCTACTTGGAGTCATGAGTCATGAGTTGGAGAGTGTGGGACACCAGTTTCTCCTCTGCACACTCTTCTTGACATGGGTATAACTTGGCAAGGGATCAAGGATACCAACTCCCACAAACAGCTCTCAATATATCCCTGATGTTTTCAGAGAATCATAGGGACACTAGAGTGCAGAAAGAGGCCATTTGGCCCATTGAATCTGCACCCACTCTCCAACAGCTCATCTTCCCCAGGCCTTATCCCCATAACCCCACATATTTACCCTGCTAATCCTCCTAACATCTACATCTTGGGACACTAAAGAACAATTTAGCATGACCAATCAACCTAACCCACACATCTTTGGAGTGTGAGAGGAATCTGCAGCACTCAGTGGAAACCTATGTAGACATGGGGAAAATGTGCAACTCCAAACAGACAATCTCCCAAGGCCGGAATTGAACACAGGTCCCTGGCACTATGAAGCAGCAACGCTAACCACTGTGCCACCGTGCCACCCATGACGAGCTAATTAAAAACAAAGTAAATTTTTGTAAGGTGAAAAAGCCCTCTCAATAATCCACCCAAGTCTACTCTGAAAAAGTGAGAGAAAGAGACTTTGGAAGTCTTGGTGCAATAGGCAGTGGGGAGCAACTCCGAAGGGGAGATCTACACTAACACAGTCTTGGCTAATTTAAGAAGATGTGAAGATGTGAGGCAATTAGAATGAAAGAGAAAGAAGAAAACAAGAGGAAGAAGAAGAAAGTAAAACCTATTATTCTTGCGTGCCAACTGTCCTGCCTAACCTGGATCAATACTTGCTACTTGTCACACTCTGGTAGATTTGCTATATAACTAATGCTTATGTACCATCTTAACCCTCAATCAAGGAGCTAAAATCTTCCATTTCACTTACAGTCAATCCTGTTTGATTAGATCAGGATACCGTCATCTACCTTTTGAACTTTATGACAACCTTACTAAATCATACATAATTGATTGGATCCTGCTGCAGCTATGGTAATAGCAATTAGAAAGAGGAAAAATTCTGAGAGTGGTATTAAAGGACTATGGGGGAAAAGTGGCAACATAGACTGAGGGGTAAAAGAACGAATTGGACACAATGAGAGCATGGTGGCCAAGAAGAGACAGAGAATGTGGCAACACAGATTAGAAAGGGCTGAAGTGGAAGTGTCATGGAGATTGCTTGTTCTGTCCTGGTACCTACATTCTCATTCAGGCATAACCCGTTCCAGCCTTATGGATAACATTTAATGGGTTGTGCACCTGTACACACTCCGTGATGATTCAATAACATACCAGGTTATTTTCAACACCCCAAGTAACCAATAATAATTTTAGAGGTTCATTTTTCAATTTTTTCCCAAAAGAATCGTTTTCCAATTTTGATTTCTTGGCATCCTTCCCAGTACTCCGGCTCTATCCTGGAAGGGGACTATAGATTAATTGTTATAGCCTTGCTGCTGAAAGTGATGGCTGGCTGGTTGTCAATGACTGATAGGCACAGCATTCTCCACCACTTTGCTTCATCACTTCTCAAATCCCTAAAAGAATTGCCAAAACACAACTTTCCAGTCACTTTTCCAAACTTTTGCACCATCGTGGGGATCCATCCCTTCATACCATTTCAGTTTTTGTTTTTCCCTTCTCCCCCACTTCGGGACATTAGGATGTTATATAATTACTGAGAAAAATTTTGATGGGATAAATTAACTCTGTTTCTTTCTCCACAGATGCTGCCAGACATGCTGAGTGTTTTCGGCACTCCGCTGTTTTTATTTCAGATTTCCAGCATTCTCAGTATTTTGCTTCCATTCGGTTGCAAGTTGATTTAACAACTGCTGCTGATTGTTACTTTCTCAAGGCTTGCAACTGGCTGTCAATTCGCAATTATTATATTCTCTCTGCTCAGTCACTTATGAGGTGAAATTAGATGAATCATCATCAAAACATGCTTTACATGTTTTCAGTTTTATACGATAAGTATAATTTCCAGACACTGACCATTAATTTACTTTAGGGAAGGGTGTGGAAGACAACGAAAAACTGGGGAAAAGTATGTTCCGCCCGAGACCCATGATTCCACTTTCTCTGCACTTCTAATCATTCAACAGGTCTCACTGTCCATCTTTTCACCTTAAATCAGAGTCCAGCATCCATTGTCGAATCCTGGTCCTACAGCATGGCAGTGCAGTAATTAGCACTGCTGCCTCACAGATCCAGGGACCTAGGTTCAATTCCTGACTTGGATCACTGTCTGTGTGTGGCATTTGCACATTCTCCCCGTGTCTGTGCGGGTTTCCTCCTGGTGTTCTGGTTTTCTCCTGCAGTTCAAAAATGTGCGGGTTAAATGAATTGGCCATGCTAAATTGCCCCTTAATGTCCCAGGATGCTCAGGTTAGGGGAATTAGGTTACAGGGATAGGGCCTGGATAGGATTGTTGTTGGTACAGACTTGATGGACTGAATGGCCTCTTCTGCACTGTAGGGATTCTATGATGCAATTTTCATGTACCAATATTTGGAATGTGCATTTTATTGCCATGAAGTGCCTTCAGAGGCAGTTTTAAAAGGTGCTGTTGCAGATCCCTCCAAAAAGGATCAAACTGTTAACCTTTCATTTTCCTGGCCCTACCTCTCCATTAGTTAGAGTAATACCTGGAATAAAAGAAGATGCTTGTGGTTGCTAGAGACCAATGAACTCAGTCTTGTCGCAAGAGTTTCCTACGGCATGGTCCTCAGCTTAAGTATTTTCAGCTGCTTTATCAATGACCTCGCTTCACCATGAGATCAGACATGGGGCAGTCACTTAGGATTGGACAGTGTTCAGTCGTGTTCACAAATCTTCAAATAATGAAGCAATCAATGCGTGCAGCAAGACCTGAACAACATTCACACTACACAATTGCAAGGCAATGATCATTTCCAACAAAGGAATATCTAACCATCTCTTCTTGCCATTAGATGGGATTACAATTGCTGAGTCCCCCGCTATCAACATCTTTGGGGTTATCATTAACCAGCAACCTAATTGTCCCAGCCACATAAATACAGTGATAACAAGCGTAGGTCAGACGCTGGGAATTCCGTGGTGAATAACTCAACTCTTGAACACAAGAACACAAGAGTTAGAAGCAGGAGTGCGCCACCAAGCCCTTCAAACCTTCCCCTCCATTCAATACAATCATGGTTGACCTATGAAGGCCTCAAATCCTTTACTGTGCCATTTCCACTTCGCCCTCTATTTTTCAAACAACCTAGTATTTGTCCCCCTTCACTTTAACTATTTCTAATGATCCAACCTCCACCATACTTTGGGACAGAGAATTCCAAAGATTCACTACATCTGAGAGAAGAAATTTCTATGCACCTCAGTTTTAAATGACCAGTCCTTTATCTTGTTGCTCTATCCCCATGTTCAAGAATCTTCCACTGGTGAAAGCATCTTACCATCCACACTGTCAAGCTCCCTCAAGGTCTACTATGTTTGAATAGGGCCACCCCTCACTCTTCTAAACTTGGAGGAATACATAAGAACATAAGAACATAAGAAATAGGAGCAGAAGTAGGCCATCTGGCCCTTCGAGCCTGCCCCGCCATTCAATAAGATCATGGCTGATCTGTCGTGGCTCAGTTCCACTTTCCCGCCCTCTCCCCATAACCCTTAATCCCTTCTCTTATCAAAAACCCATCAACCCGCTTCTTAAAAATATTTAGCGAGGCAGCCTCCACCACTTCAACGGGCAGAGAATTCCAGAGATTCACCACCCTTTGAGTGAAGAAGTTCCTCCTCAACTCCGTTCTGAACCGCCCCCCCTTTATCTTGAGGCTGTGCCCCCTAGTCCTACTGTCTTTTTTGAGCGGGAAGAGTCTTTCCACCTCTATCCTATCCATCCCATTCATCATCTTATACGTCTCAATGAGATCTCCCCTCATTCTTCTAAACTCTAACGAGTACAAGCCTAGTTTATTCAGCCTCTCCTCATAGCTCAACCCCCTCAACTCCGGTATCAGCCTAGTAAACCTCCTCTGCACTCCCTCCAAGGCCAAAATATCCTTGCGCAGGTGCGGCGCCCAAAACTGCACACAGTACTCCAGCTGCGGCCTCACCAATGCCCTATACAGCTGCAGCAAGACCTCCCTACTTTTATATTCAATCCCCCTCGCTATGAAGGCCAGCATCCCATTCGCCTTCCTGACCACCTGCTGCACCTGCAGGCTGGGTTTTTGCGACTCATGCACAAGGACCCCGAGGTCCCTCTGCACCGTCGCCTGCTGCAGTTTTTCGCCACGTAAGTAATAGTCCTTCCTACCATTCTTCCTACCAAAGTGGACCACCTCACACTTGCCAACATTAAATTCCATTTGCCATTTCCTGGCCCATTCGCCCAGCCTATCTAGATCCTTCTGCAGACTCTCCACACCCTCCGCACAATTTGCCTTTCCCCCAATCTTGGTGTCATCAGCAAATTTCGACACCCTACACTCGGTTCCCTCCTCCAGATCATCTATATAAATGGTAAATAGCTGAGGCCCCAGCACCGACCCCTGGGGCACCCCACTAGTCACCAACCGCCAATCCGAATAGCACCCATTAACCCCCACTCTCTGCCTCCTATTTGACAACCAATCCTCTATCCACGCTAACACCCTACCCCCAACTCCATGTCCTCTGACCTTCTGCAGTAACCTCTTGTGAGGTACCTTATCAAACGCCTTCTGAAAATCCAGAAAGACCACATCCACCGGCTGGCAGACCCAGGCTATTAAGTCTCTCTTGAGAGGACAGCCCTCTCATCCCAGGAAGTAGCTTGGTGAATCTCCTTTGAACTGCCTCCAATGTTACTATATCCTTTTTCAGATAAGGGGACCAAAACTGTATGCAGTATTCCAGATGAGACCTCAGCAACAGCCAGTACAATTCCAACAAAACCTTCCTTTTTTAAACTCCAACCTCTTTTTTATTTAATTAGTTTTTAATTTGTTTTATTTAATTTCAACTGGGTTTTAGCTTTTTAATCCGTAGAATATTTTCCTTATTATCTCTAATCTGAAAGCAATTTAGAATAGGAATTCAAATTCAATTTAGAATAGGAATTCAGCCGTGTACACATGTTTTAACACGTGTATATATAAATTGATGCATTTCCTCTTCTGCTAAGAAATTGCCACAGTTCTAATTCCATTCTTGCAACTGCTACAGATTATTTCAAGAGTAGATCTCTCCTTCTTCAAGCACTTTACTGGATGTCCCCTGATGACCTCAGTTGACCACTTTTTCCTGCAGCGAGATCATTAGTCACATTAATGTCTGCTGACTCTCAGCCACATGATTACTTCTATTCTGTTACAATAAACAGTTGGGTACCTTGACAACAAACGTTCCATGTGTTGATGTTTCATACATCTCATGTATCACCGTCCCTTTGCTTCTTGTATCCATTATATAGAGTTGAGAGGTGGAATTCTATAAAGGTGGGCGATCCACTTTGACAGGCAGTGAAGATGAAAATTTATCCCACTGGTTTAGAAATTACTGTTGATAATATTTGTGTACAAAAGGTCACAGTTGTATGACCTTTTTCTGTTGATTACTTTAATGGAAACATTCATCTGCTTATTTTAAACAGGCTAGAGGAATGCCATACAGAGGCATTAAGTCATCATTCAATAATATCGCCAATACTAATTCCTAGTCTACATAGAACATAGAACATAGAACATTACAGCGCAGAACAGGCCCTTCGGCCCACGATGTTGCGCCGACCAGTTAAAAAACAATGACCCACTAACCTAAACCAATCCCTTTTCGTCCATAAACCTATCCATGGATCTCTTAAACGCCCCCAAACTAGGCGCATTTACAACCGCAGCAGGCAGGGCATTCCAATCCCTCACCACCCTCTGGGTAAAGAACCTACCCCTGACATCCGTCCTATAACTACCCCCCCTTAATTTAAAGCCATGCTCCCTCGTGCTAGCTTTCTCCATCCGAGGAAAAAGGCTATCACTGTCCACCCTATCTAAACCTCTAATCATCTTATATGTTTCAATAAGATCCCCTCTTAGCTGCCTTCTTTCCAGCGAAAACAACCCCAAATCCCTCAGTCTCTCCTCATAGGACATCCCCTCCATACCAGGCAACATCCTGGTAAACCTCCTCTGCACCCTCCCCAAAGCCTCCACATCCTTCCTGTAATGTGGGGACCAGAACTGCACACAGTACTCCAAGTGCGGCCGCACCAGAGTTGTGTACAGTTGCAACATGACGCTGCGACTCCTAAATTCAATCCCCCTACCAATAAACGCCAAGACACCGTATGCCTTCTTAACAACCCTATCTACTTGATTCCCAACTTTCAGGGATCTATGTACACATACACCTAGATCCCTCTGTTCATCCACACTATTCCCGTTAGCCCTATACTCAACACATCTGTTATTCCTACCAAAGTGAATTACCTCACACTTCTCCGCATTAAACTCCATCTGCCACCTCTCGGCCCAGCTCTGCAACCTGTCCAAGTCTTCCTGCAAACTATGACACCCTTCCTCACAATCTACCACACCTCCGACTTTGGTGTCATCAGCAAATTTACTAATCCACCCAACTATACCCTCATCCAGATCATTAATAAAAATTACAAACAGCAGTGGCCCCAAAACAGATCCCTGAGGCACACCACTCGTAACCGAACTCCATGACGAATATTTACCATCAACCACCACCCTCTGTCTCCTATCTGCTAGCCAATTCCTGATCCAATTTCCTAGATTACCCTCAATCCCATACATCTGCATTTTCTGCAGAAGCCTACCATGGTGAACCTTATCAAACGCCTTACTAAAATCCATATATACCACATCAACTGCCTTACCCCCATCCACCTCTTTGGTCACTTTTTCAAAAAACTCAATAAGGTTAGTAAGGCACGACCTACCCGCTACAAAACCATGCTGACTATCTCTAATCAATTCATTACTCTCCAAATAACTATAAATCCTATCCCTAATAATTTTTTCTAAAACCTTGCCCACAACAGAAGTGAGACTCACCGGTCTATAATTCCCGGGGAAGTCTCTGTTCCCCTTCTTAGACAATGGGATAACATTCGCTAACCTCCAATCTTCCGGTACTATACCAGAGGCCAACGACGACCTGAAGATCAGAGCCAGAGGCTCTGCAATCACTTCTCTTGCCTCCCAGAGAATCCTAGGGTAAATTCCATCCGGACCAGGGGACTTATCTATTTTCAATCCCTCAAGAATATCCAGCACATCCTCCTTATCAACTGTAATACTGTCTATTCTACTCCCCTGCAACCCAGTGTCCTCCTCAGCTATATTCTTGTCCCCCTGCGTGAACACCGAAGAGAAATATTGGTTCAATGCCTCTCCAATCTCTTCCGGTTCCACACATAACTTCCCTCTGCTGTCTATAACTGGCCCTAATCTTGCCCTAACCAACCTTCTGTTCTTGACATACCTATAGAACGCCTTAGGATTCTCCTTAATCCTATCAGCCAAAGTCTTCTCATGTCCTCTTTTAGCCCTTCTTAACTCACTCTTCAACTCCCTCCTAGCCAATCTAAAGTTTTCTAGTGCACTACCCGAGCCCTCAAGTCTCATCCGAACATAAGCCTCCTTTTTCTTTTTAACCAACAAATCAACTTTTTTAGTGCACCACGGTTCCATAGCCCTACCAATTCCTCCTTGCCTGACAGGGACATACCTATCACGGACTCGCAGTAGCTGCTCCTTGAAAAAACTCCACATTTCGGACGTTCCCAGTCCCTGTAATCTCCTAGTCCAGCCTATGCTTCCTAATTCTCTCCTAATGGCCTCATAATTACCCTTCCCCCAGCTAAAACTACTGGCCTGAGGTTCATGCCTATCCCAGTCATGCCTATCCTAGTCTAGTCTCAGAAATTTAATGGAATTACACGTCAATAATGCAGATTTTTTAATATACTAATCTCCCCTTTCCTTCAGTCTCTCTGGGTTCACACAGTTTTTCATTGAAATGTGGAGAGAGAGAGTGAGAAAGCAAGCTGGTCTACACCAATACACGGGTGGTGTTGGTGTTTGAATGCAGTACGCTAAGGGAGAGCTGGAGGAAAGGGAGGGGAGGGGTCACACAAGGAAACAAAAATAGGTTAAATTATAGTTCCTTCGCACACATTAGTGAATTCAGAGAATTTTTACAATCTCTGTAGTGATTCTTAATTTTTGAAAAGAGATTTCAACTTTTCCATTACAAGCTGAAAGAATGATAAGACCATAAGACATAGGCCGAGTGGCCTAATTCTACTCCTATCGAGTCTGCTCCGCCATTCAATCGTGGTTGATTTTTCTTCTCATCCCCATTCTCCTGCCTTTTCCCCTGATCCCCTTATCAATCAAGAACCTATCTATCTTTGTCTTAAAGACACTCAATGACCTGACCTTCACAGCCTTCTGTGGCAAAGAGTTCCACAGATTCACCACTCTCTGGCTGAAGAAATTTCTCATCTCTGTTTTAAAGGATCGTCCCTTTAGCCTGAGGTTGTGCCCTCTGGTTCTAGTTTTTCCTATCAATGGAAACATCCTCTCCATGTCCACACTATCCAAGCCTCACAGTACCCTGTAAGTTTTAATAAGATCCCCCCTTATCCTTCTAAGCTCCAATGAGTACAGAACCAGAAACTTCAACCATTTCTCAGACAACAAGTTCTTCATTTCAGGGATCATTCATGTGAACCTCCTCTGGACCCTTTCCAAGGCAAGCACATCCTTCCTCCGAAACAGGGCCCAAAACTGCTCACAATACTCCAAATGGGGTCTAACTAGAGCCTTATACAGCCTCAGAAGTTCTCCCTAATCTTGTATTCTAGCCCTCTTGACATAAATGCTAACATTGCATTTGCCTTCCGAGTTGCCAACTGAACCTACACATTAATCTTACGAGAATCTTGAACCAGGACTCCTAAGTCCCTTTGAGCTTTTGATTTCCTAAACATTTCCCATTTAGAAAATAGTCTATGCCTTCATTCCTCCTTCCAAAGTGTGTAACCTCACAGTTTACCACATTGTATTTCATCTGCCATTTCTTTGCCTACTCTCCTGCCTGTCCAAGTCCTTCTGCAGCCCTCCTGCTTCCTCAATACTCCCTGCCCCTCTAGATATCTTTGTATCATCTGTAAACTTGGCAACAGTGCCTTCAGTTCTGTCCTCCAAATCATTAATGTATATTGTGAAAAGTTGTGGTCTCTGCACCAGTCCTATGGCACACCACTAGTCACCGGCTGCCATTCTGAAAAAGACCCTTTTATCCCCACTCTCTGTCTTCTGGTGTGGCAAGATTTCATGTTTTAAATCTTTGGCTGCAACAAATTACTAAAAGGACTATTCATTAAACACAATTCTCTTTTGTAAGCAACTTATACTTTAAACTACAGAGAGTGGAATTATCCTTTTATACTTATCACACTGTCCACAGAATTACAGTCCTTATAGCAGCAGTCTACAGTTGTTTTGAGGTTTCAATAGCTTTCTGTATCACCGTTTCACAGAGTAGTAAATTCAACTCACCATCATCAGTGCCTTCCTCAGTTTGAGGGAAGTTCCTTAAATCTATCACCATCAGTAAAACCTGTTCTGATGAATCATCTCCGCACGGCCATGACAGAATTCACAGAAGGCTTTCAGGATGCAAGTCTTTAACTGAAGGCAATCTCTCCCCCGTATCTTGGCTGCGGCAGCTTGCATAGTAAACTAGCCTTTTATCGCTATTCACTACGCAGAACTTTTGCTGTCTGCCTGTGATTCGTAGGGAAGAACGTAACCTGATCTCAAAAGTAGTTTCTTCTGCCCTCTTCCCCATGGCAACCTTGCACCCTGGTAGAAATCCTAATTAACCATATTTGACCCCAATTCCATTTCATCTTAGAAACAAGCAGAAAACTGAGAGCAAACTATTTACACCTGATGCCAACATGTGGGAAACTCAGAGCCTATTCATTGCAAACCCAAAAATGATCACCATTGTCTCCAATTATAAACAGCTTTTACCATCTTGTCAGTAAAACACTCTAAGTTTTCCTTTGATCGTAACAATCAAATCACCCAGCTTTACTGTCAGGCAAACATCAGAACAGGCCTCTTGACTCTCTTTATTTACTCTAAATATAAAGATGCAGTTCCAAAATATAATTTTATAAACTTTCAAATTGTAACTTGACAAGGGGAATGATTTGCTTAACTCCATCTTTATTTTGCTATCTAAATGTTATCCCACTGGTGCATTCTGGTTTTATTGTTTTCGTGTTAATAACTATGGCACAGTGCATGCAACAGAAACCAAGTAAGGCACAATCTTCCCAAAAAAATTCAAACTATCAAAAATGTCTGAAAACAGGAGTTACTCGCGCTGGTCCTTTCAGCACACCCCACACTGCAAACGTTCAACATTTAGTGCAATGAAAGAGCCTCCATACAATTCTCACCAGCATAGAGGCTTCAAGTGCGTGACTCGCCCAAGCTGGCCGTAGCTGTGCTCCATTAAGCATGGGGCCGGTGTGTGTGTGGGGGGATGGGGTGGGGTGGGGGGGGGGGGGGTGGGTGGGGGGGGTGTTGGGCTATGGCTCCATTTGAACATAATGATGCACACACTGTCAGTCACACCAGGACCATGGTATCACACACAGCAGCCTCACAGTTTATGGAGGGAGGAGGGCCATCTTTTACTTTTGAGACAGTCGGCATTCCAGGGCTCGGGCTGGCAATGCAACCTGGGAGACAGTGGCAGTAGCAGTCAGTGCCCGGACACTGGCATGGGGAACTGGGGCTCAGTGTTGGTAGAAGGCAAATGACCTCATTCAGGCAGCAAGGGGGAGACTTCTGACAACAATTCTGGCCCTGACAACAATTCTGTCTGTCGCAATGTCCATGTCAATCCACACCCTGACACCCCAATGTCTCCCACCATCCGGCCTCCTACCAACTTCCTCCAACCCCTGTGGCACTACCCCTTTACAAGCACTGGCTACTGAGGCATGGTCCTGACAGACCCCACTCAATGGCCCCCACGGCACCCCTAGCCTTCCCAGCCATAATTCAATTCCACACCCCCCCACCCCGTCCCTCGAGGAGATGGCCCATAAAAGGAGGGAATGAGCGAAGAACAGAAGTGAGGTCCCCGAGCTGTGCATCCACAATGCATTCGAACAGCATACCAAGGAGCTGTCTGGGGAGTCAGAGGAGAAAACTACGACGACTGTCAGGTCGGGGTGCATCCCAGAAGTGAGGGTCCACACAAACTTCAATCATATGACCTATCTCAAGTGAGTTGCAATCTGCCCAGATACTTGTCCCTCCTTGCACTTACCTACGTTTTTCAGGAGATGACCCGAATGAGGCTGAGTTGGCAGCAATCCCCTGCTATCCCTGCGGAGACCCCAATCGACATGGCAGAGCAAGGCTCCAAAGCCAACTCCAAGGAAAGCACCTACAAGTCAGCACAGCCATCACAGGCACCATCCAGCCATCCACCACTGCAGATATGGTCACCTTGGTGGTATAAGTTAATGTTTAGGCTTCTAGGGCACTTTCTGGTGAGCATCACACAGCCCTGATGTACATCGGGTGGAGGTGGAAATGTCTAAGATCCTGGACATGTGGAGGTCTGCTAGAGTCCTGGAAACAGTTGGCCCCCAGCCAGGTGCCAGGCTGCTGAGAACTATTATCCCAAAGTTGCTGGAGATGCGGAGCCAGAGAATACAGAGGGGCTGTCAGTATCACTGCTGCAACCAAAAGACCACTTGAAGGAATCCCGTGGCCAACAGAAAATTGCATGGTACTCAGGCCAACATTGCAAGGGTAATGATTGCGGTGGAAAGCCTGGGTCAGGAAATGATTGCCATGGGTGGCAAGATGCAAGGCATGGCCAAGTTGCTGAGGACCATGGCTGAGAGTCTCAGGGGCCTGCTTGACACTTAGTGAGCCATGGCTGCATGTCTCGAGAGCTTGGTCCAGTCTCAGAGGTCACTTACTGAAGGGCTTCAGATGTTGGCCCAGTCTCAAAGCTGTATCCATAAGTGCATCCAGAACTTGGTCCAGACTCAGAGGACCATCGTTGAGGACTTGTACACCATGAGGCAGATGCAGTTGGGCCTCTAGGACTGGCAGAGCCAGGTGACGCAAAGGCCTCTGGACCTCACTCTAGATGCCCCACCATCCCATGGAGTATCTCAAGGGCCAATTAGCTCCCCGAGAGGGGAGGAAGTGCTGGAGCCCATGCTGGGGCCTTCTACCCAGGAGACCACAGCCATCCTCTGCCCTTCCAAATCCACTCTTTCTAACACGGGTCTCTAACACAGCAGGCTGAAAAGGGATGGTATGGTAACATCCGTGGCATCCGAAAGTTGACCAGGGCCCCCAAGTCCCGGACGCCGAAGGACATCCGTCAAGGCATCACAGGCCATGGAGAATGGAACACAGCTGACAGCCTCCACCTTAGATATGCAACCTGGGGCAGGCCGGGGGCGGGAGGGTGCGGGGTGGTGGTTGGGGGTGGGGGGGTGCACCTATATGTAGCTGTAGACCACAGAAAATTAAGAAGTTGTGAGGTCACCAAGGGGGCACGGGTGAAGGCAAGCACGATTTAGGGTTCTGTTAACTGACACTTAAATCAGCTGTGACTAATCCGTCTTTGATCTGCCTCCTGCAGGGATGACCCCATTCTGACCGCGCACATAGAATGCAGGGCGTCGTTCTGCGCGAGACACGCCCTTGGAATATGCAAGGTATTGCACATATATATGTAGATTTAATACCATGATAACTATGATCACAAGAGCTAAAATGTATTTCAACTTTTAAATGTGCATTTTGTATCTGTGTTGCTTTTTAATGGGCATATTTATATATTTATAACCTGACCAGATGCTACTCACAATATGAACTTCTGTTATGTAGCAACTTTCCACTGAAAATTATGTAAACTTTTCACAGAAAATTGCTTTTCACCAGCTTTGCTATTTTCCAGCTGGATGATAAAAATAGCTACAATCTGCTATGTAGATTGCTGGAGGCTGATCCTTGCAATTTTCTTGATAGTCTCAATTTTAAAAGATTAGCATTAGAGACAGAAACTTTCAACTGAGGTACCATAGGTTTCAAGGTCAGAAGTTACTTAAATACCTCTTTCTTCTGACCAGGACCATTATTTTATTCCAGAAAAATAAAAGCACGGCATACATACAAAATTAAAGTTCTAACTACGTTCAGGCTTAATTCAATTAATAAATCTCAGTGAATGCACATGTCATAACTCAGCCTTAGATGGAAAACCATATTGGGTGTAATAATTATACATGTCCCCCAAAACAAAGTTGGGATATTTGGGACCATTGAAAAGTAAACAGAGTTGTTACCTTAGTCTTGAAGCAGTTCCGTAACCTTTAATGCCTATCAATAAAAAAAAGTCAGAATTGCCATTAGGTAACTTCATATTTTAAAGCTTATTTATTAGTGTCACAGTTTACACTAACACTGCAATGAAATTACTGTGAAAATCCTAGTCGCCACACTCTGGCGCCTGTTCAGGTATACTAAGGGAGAATTTAGCATGGCCAATGCACCCAACTAGCACGTCTTTCAGACTGTGGGAGGAAACTGGAACACCTGGAGGGAACTCACACAGACACCAGGAGAATGTGTAGACGCTCACAGACAGTGACCCAAGCCAGGAATCAAACCCAGGTCCCTGGCACTGTGAGGCAGTACTGCCAACCACTGTGCTACCATGCCATCTATCATATCAACTCCAAATTATGAATGTGGAATCATATGGAATTTGGTTTGTGGAACCTTTTTCAGATTAACTTTTACCACAAATGTACATAACATTAAACAGGATTTGGTCTTAACAGCTTTTGCTTTTGTTGCATTTAAGAAATCCAGATTTTACTAAGTTAAAATAAACACAATCAGGCAGCAAAATTCACCTTAGCTCTTTCTCTCAGACTATTAAATAAAAAGTTGAACTCTTAGGTTTTCAATGTTGAATTTATCTAGGGGTTCTGATTGTCTACTTAGAGGAATTGGTTCTCAAGGCTTTCCATTAATCTTCCTCCAAAGTCACAGTAGGAAATAGGGAGAATCCCCATAAAAAATTTCATAAAGTGGATTACTTTGTTGTATTACGTGGAAATTGTTGTTAAACGTTCATTCCAAAAGTGCAGTCGGAGAATGCAGACAATAAGCTTAGAACCACAGAATTTAAAAGGGTACTTATGTCTCTTTCCATTAACTGCCAATTTTGATGCTTTATTTATATACATTTCATAGTCTAACTGTTGGGAAAAATACTGTATTTATTAGTTTCAACTGATGCTGAGGTAGCTCAGAAAACTAAACAGTGAGACAAAATCTCAGTGCTATGCTTAATATACACAGAGAAATGCAGATTTGGAATTTTCCTCAGAATTATTGACCATTTTGGCTAGATTTGGAATGATCAACCTATTGATCTTTTGAAAGATAGATTGTTCAGAGTTGCTACTTCAAATTCATAGTGGCAAGTCTACTCTCCAATAATATTCCTAAATTCCTAAGTCTCCTTTGAGGCCCATCAGGAGCCAAAATACTTCATATAATTGGACCTCAAGGGAGTGCAACGAATACTTCTAATTTATATCAAATTCCACCCAAACCAACCCCCAAATAATTACTACTACTACGTAATTGTGATATAATCCATATTGTGGATGTAACAGTGATGAGGTTATTCTGTGTGCTATTATTTGAGCTAGATGTTACCTTGTCTACAAATCAATCCCCTCAGCATTTTGGATGTTCAATCAGGGCCTTTGGATGGGTTTTCCTCACTTCTGCACAAGGTTACTTCACACAATGACATGGATTGACCAATGTCAATTTCAGAATCCTACTACCAAGAGAGGGATGAAAAATTGAAAGAGATATATTTATTTAAAAGTGAAGCTACACATAAGGTGTCTCCTTCCTTCTCAGCAGGCTCTAGAGGCTGAGATCTATTCTGACCATCTGCGTCTCAGAAGGTTGGATTTCCCTCTCCAGAGATCATGAGGGAAATTTGTCAATTGCAGGCTGCAGACCCGCAGTCCACATCCAGCAGGCAAATCTTATTATCTGTACGAATCAAAGTCACTACTGATTTGAATTGAACATAAGAACATAAGAAATAGGAGCAGGAGTAGGCCATCTAGCCCTTCGAGCCTGCCCCGCCATTCAATAAGATCATGGCTGATCTGTTGTGGCTCAGTTCCACTTTCCCGCCCTCTCCCCATAACCCTTAATCCCCTCTCTTATCAAGAACCCATCAACCCGCTTCTTAAAAATATTTAGCGAGGCAGCCTCCACCACTTCAACGGGCAGAGAATTCCAGAGATTCACCACCCTTTGAGTGAAGAAGTTCCTCCTCAACTCCGTTCTAAACCGCCTCCCCTTTATCTTGAGGCTGTGCCCCCTAGTCCTACTGTCTTTTTTGAGCGGGAAGAGTCTCTCCACCTCTATCCTATCCATCCCATTCATCATCTTATACGTCTCAATGAGATCTCCCCTCATTCTTCTAAACTCTAACGAGTACAAGCCTAGTTTATTCAGCCTCTCCTCATAGCTCAATCCCCTCAACTCCGGTATCAGCCTAGTAAACCTCCTCTGCACTCCCTCCAGGGCCAAAATATCCTTGCGCAGGTGCGGCGCCCAAAACTGCACACAGTACTCCAGCTGCGGCCTCACCAATGCCCTATACAGCTGCAGCAAGACCTCCCTACTTTTATATTCAATCCCCCTCGCTATGAAGGCCAGCATCCCATTCGCCTTCCTGACCACCTGCTGCACCTGCAAGCTGGGTTTTTGCGACTCATGCACAAGGACCCCGAGGTCCCTCTGCACCGTCGCCTGCTGCAGTTTTTCGCCACGTAAGTAATAGTCCTTCCTACCATTCTTCCTACCAAAGTGGACCACCTCACACTTGCCAACATTAAATTCCATTTGCCATTTCCTGGCCCATTCGCCCAGCCTATCTAGATCCTTCTGCAGACTCTCCACACCCTCCGCACAATTTGCCTTTCCCCCAATCTTGGTGTCATCAGCAAATTTCGACACCCTGCACTCGGTTCCCTCCTCCAGATCATCTATATAAATGGTAAATAGCTGAGGCCCCAGCACCGACCCCTGGGGCACCCCACTAGTCACCAACCGCCAATCCGAATAGCACCCATTGACCCCCACTCTCTGCCTCCTATTTGACAACCAATCCTCTATCCACGCTAACACCCTACCCCCAACTCCATGTCCCCTGACCTTCTGCAATAACCTCTTGTGAGGTACCTTGTCAAACGCCTTCTGAAAATCCAGAAAGACCACATCCACCGGCTCTCCTCTATCCACTGCCCTAGACACATCCTCATAGAACTCCAGTAAATTTGTCAGACACGACTTCCCTTTAATGAAACCGTGTTGCGTCCGCCCTATCAAGCAATTCCCTTCAAGATGCCTCGCAATTTCCTCCTTAATGACGGATTCTAACATTTTACCTACCACAGACGTTAAACTAACCGGCCTATAATTCCCCGCCTTTTGCCTGGCACCCTTCTTAAACAACGGCGTATCTGGATCCTTCTAGTCAGCGACGGATATGATCTTTGTCAGATTATTCAGGCAGCTGCTCTTCAGTGTGTCAGGTGAATACTCTGATAAGAAGAATGACACAGTTCACATCTTTCCCACAGGAAACAGACAACAGTGAAGAGGAAGAGCTATTCAGTTCTGCATGTGGCAAGATTCCCACATGTGCAAGAAATAATTAACACAACTTATCAGCAATTCATAGTCTCATGTGACAACCCCCTCAATTTTTGGATCAAGAAACACTTTTTTTCTATATATGTGCAATAGCATGAGATGCTCATTACAATCTCCAACTCATGAATGCCACTTTTACCCGGAAACTGCCATTGTGCTTTCATTATGCAACAATGGTCCATGCCAGCTTTCCCTTCCTGACTTGGAACCAAACATCCAGATGGTTGATTGGTGATCTGAGCCTGCTCATGTCAATCACTGTTGATCACTCCATCATGCTTCCACAGACAGACAGGCTCAACAGATATAATGAGGCCACTGTGATTACATTAACTTGCATTTATTTGGTACACTTAACTTAAAAGCATGTTTCAAAAGGACTTCGCAATACTGAAATAAGACAGACAATGATTGACACCAAGCCAAAAAAGTTTAGCTGAAAGTTTATTTATTAGTGTCACATGTAGGCTTACATTAACACTGCAATGAATTTACTGTGAAATCCCCTAGTCGCTATACTCCGGCACCTGTTTGGGTACACTGAGGGAGAATTTAGCATGGCCAAAGCAGCTAACCAGCATGTCTTTTGGACTGTGGGAGGAAGCCAGAGCAACCAGAGGAAACCCACACAGAAATAGGGAGAACATGCAGACAGCGACTCAAGCTGGGAATCAAACCCAGGTCCCTGGGACCATGAGGTAGCAATGCTAACCACGATGCCACTATGCTGCTTCTGAGCCATGAGGAGACATTGGGAGTTGTAGGCAAAGGGTTGATCAAAGTTGGACTTTAAGAAGGAGATTAAGGTAGGTGATGAAAATGGAAATACAGAGGAGTATTTGAATAGAATTTGAGCACAGAGCTTTGATGGTTGAATATCCAGCAATCAATGATGGAGCACAGGAGAGGGGTTTAACGCTAGAGGTAGAAGAATGATGTGTTTATGGGGAAGAGTAGTGAGCAGGACGATGTTGCAAAGCAAGGTCATGAATGAATTTAAACACAAGGCTGAGGATTTAAAATTGGACTGTCTTTGGAAGATGGTCAGCAATGATGAGTTAATAGGTGAGGGAGATTTGGTGTGGTACAGGATGTGGACAACAGGAATTTTGATGAGCTGAATCTTCTGGAGGATGCAGCCTGACCAGAGGATCATTGGAATAGTCAAACATGAAATTGGCAAAGGTGTGGACAAGGTTTCAATAGCAGACATGCTGAGGCGGGAGCAGAAGTGAATAATTGTATTGAAGTTAAAATAATCAGTCTTTGTCATGGAGAACATACAGGAGAAGAACATCCTATACTACTTATGGTAGTATAGGAGGCAGAGATGATGATCAATCTGAGTTGACTTGAGATAAGGGCTGGAATCAAGGATAAGCACACAGATTGAAAAAAAAGTCTTCCCCATAGTTTAATGGGAAGAAATTCTGGCTCATCCAAGCTGAATATGAGAAAAACAGTCTAACAGCATAGTAGTGGTGGAGGGGATTGAGGGGCAATGGAGAGATAGACTGGATTGTATCAGCATATACCTGGACACTAACCACATATTTGCAGAGGATACCATCAGGATCCTTGGGGCATGAAGAAGAGGAGGGAAGTGGGTGGTGTGGATTGAGAGGCAAACTGTCATTTCCAGCCGATGAATAAAATGTCGTCAAGCAGAAATACTGAGTTTTGCAGGCACACTGGAAAATGGTCATTGATGATTGCTGGGCAGAAGTAGCATTTCTTCTTCAAATCTTACATGCAAAAATTAATTTTACTCAGAATGAATGAATACTGCAAATTGGTCAGTTTTATTATTGCATATTTCTCTAGTGTTTTAAAGACAAAAGTGTTAATCAAATTATTTGGCTGACAGTTGAAGTGAATGTGTTATTGGTAATAAAGGTAGAATTCATATTGCTAGAGTGATGAGCTTTGCCAGTCTTAAAGGAGAACCATTTAATTGCACCTCTGCATCAGGTGCACAGGTCTTTAATTCTGTGTTCCCTCACCACAAAGGAGAAGATAGTAGTTAAATAGTCCTCAGATTACTATTAGTATTATGTGTTTTCTTAAATGAATTATAGGAATATTTGAATACAGGAGCAGGAGTAGGCCATTCAGCCCACCAAGCTTGCTCCACCATTCAATATAATCATGACTGATCATCTATTTCAATGCTTTTTACATACACTGCCCCCACATCCCTTTACATCATTGGTATTTAGAAATCTGTCAATCTCTACTTCAAACATATTCAATGACTGAGCTTCTACAGGCCTCTAGGGTAAAAAATTCCAACGATTCACAGCACTAAGAGTAAAAATAAAGTTAATAATCTTGGTTATAAGTGGCAACCCCTTGTTTTGAAATTGTGTCCCCCGATTCTGGATTCCCCAACCAGCGGAAACATCTTACCTACCTCTGCCCTGTCTATCCCTTTAAGCATTTCGTAGTTTACAATAAGATCATCTCTCACTCTTCAAAAACCTAGAGAATACAGGCCCAGTTTGCTCAATCTCTCTTCATAGGATAGTCCTGTCATCCTGGGAACAGGTCTGGTGAATTTTTGTTGCATTAACTCTATGGCAATTATATTCTTCCTAAGGTAAGGGGACCAAGCAGTACCAAGGATCTATACAACTGAAGCAAGAGTGCACTACTACTGTACTCAAAACCTCTTGAGACAAAGGATACATATCATTAGCCTTCCCAATTGCCTGTTGCATACGCATGTTAGCTTCCAGCAACTTACTGACGATTTCACCAAGGTCCTTTCTGCAAATTATTCATGCAGCTCTTCGTACAATGAGCGTTATATATTGTAATTTAAATTGGGAGTCTGTGATTTTTGCTACATTTATAAAGAGAACCTTCAATAAAAAAAAAACTCAGAATCACTGGGTTAGAAGGAATCAAGGTTGCTATCTTTCATATTGTAAAATTACAACTATTTCCTCCTGTCAATATCTGAGGTAATTTAGGGCCTGGGCCTCTCTCCCATTTACAATCCATGCCAATGACAACTAACAGCAGGCTATCAGAGAAAACAGCTTCAGTGGTATAAGAGTCATTACTTCAGTCATGAAGGCTAAAGTGGACTCTTCCCAATTACCAACTTCTCAACTCAGCATCACCTGGGTAGATCTGTGGTGATGTAGTACCTTAGCATATAGAAAAAGTAGGATTGTCGAGTCTGCTGGGGACCTGACACACAGCTTGTCTGCAGTGTGGGCTATGGAATGTTGCCATTCTCTTCTTTTTTTGTTTAAAATAATGAAGCTCTTCTCTGCTTTCATGGAAATTAGTCCTGACTGCATGTACACGTAGCAATACAGTGGAACTGATTTTCACTGCACTTCTTAGGCATGGTACTTTCATGCCTAAGAAGTGCATTCTGAACATGAATTAATTATACATTTTCAACTTTCAACAAACAACTGCAAATATATGGCAACCTGAGAATCACCTGACTTCTCATGTGAATTGAAACACTCCCCTGTTTCAAGAGGAAGCAAAAGGAACCTTTCAAGATTGATGTTGACTCAAAGACTTTTCATAAAATTAATTCAAGAGAATAATTTCAAATTGAATGGGTCATTCAAATCCACATACTCTCCTTGTCTTGAGATCTGAAGGTGTGAAATCTACACAAAGCATGTATAATCAACCTAACCACCCACCTTTCTTGGAAGAGAACTTTGGGTTTGTGATGAGAAAGTAATGTTTCCTGTTTACTTTAAAAATAACAGCAGGAAGTTGTTCCACAGACAGTTTTATCAGTAAGCTATAAACTAGCTGCAAATCAACAAAGCAGCCAACTAAGCAATACTTTGAAACTAGGAGGGCTACCCAACACCCCCCCCCAACTTATTCCAACTTTGAGTTCACCTGTGACCCAAACTCCTAGAAATTTGACTATAAGAAGTCTCACAACCTAATGAGAGTCCTCTGCTTTACAAAACCTTCACTTCAACTAAAGCACCAACTTATCTAACCAAGAACTACAACTTTGTCATAAAAGAGTCTGAGACAATCATAAATTGTAATTCTATTGTTTTACTTTCATCTGTATCTATCCTTTGAGTGTATGATAATGATTTGAATAAGTAAGATATTGTATTTTAAATTTTGGGACAAGTGTGCAATAATAACCTCCTTTGTTTTTAAACTTGCCAAAAGCTTGTTGCTGGAAATTACTTATTTTGAACAACCACTCTTAAGTTAAGGAACCACATAGCTTTTAGATGTAAACATATTGATCGGGGCAATAAAAAGGCATACATAAATTTTATCCATGATATACATTTTAACTTTATTTGAAATGGGAATGAAATAAACACTAAAATTGGCCTTGATAATACGGAAAGAATCAAACTGATCTTTAGTTCAATTCACATAATGGATGATAAGGTAAACTAATTATAAATTAGCTGGAATCACAAGTTACTTTTCGCACATTAAACTGATAATTATCAATTCAATTTGATTCCAAAATAAAATATAAATACAGTATTCCCTTGCTTTAAGTTATGCTAGTTAATATTGAAGTCATATATTCTTTGGGGCCAGTTTCTTTGATTTACACTACAATTTCTGTCACTGTACATTGAGTGTCATGATTGCTGCCAGCAGAGCAATAGAACTGTGCTCTCGAGGATCCTCTGCAATCTCAGAAGTTGATTTGGGACATTCCCAGATCAGCTCTACTCTACCCTACTTGCTGCCTTGCTCCTGCCAAGTTCAGTGCCTCATTCTTACCCTGCTCACTGCTTTTTTCCTACCACATTCGCTGCCTCTTTCCCACCATGCTCTCTACCTTTCTCCTATCCCATTCGTTGCCTCACTTCCAGCCTGCTCATTGATTCCCTCCTGCTGTATTCACTGCCTTGCTCCTGCCCTGTTTGTCGACCTACTGACCCACTGCTCATTGGTTTTGCATGTTGCCTCATTTCAAATGGCCGAATGTACTATTGATTCACTCTTTACGCATCCTCGGCAATGGAAACTGGGGAGAAACTCATTGGAGATCAGGGAAAGAGTTATTGGGGAACAATGGGGAGGGAGAATTGCTGAGAGTTGTGGAAAGGCATGATGGGGTTTGGGAAAGAATCTTTGAGGATCAGAGGGAAAAAGGATTGGGAAGAGACTTGCTGAGTATTTGAAAGCCACTCACTTGGGGATCATTGGAGAAACCTGCTGAGGAACCAAACTCCAGTTTATGCATTAACTCTTATGAGAAAATCTTATTCACTTAATATTGCTTCATTTCAAATCACACCGGCAAAGAATGCAACTGGGATATTAAAATATAGAATTACTGTATAGTTTTTATTCTTTGAAATTTTACAAGATATAATTATAAGATGTATTCCAATAAGCAAACTATGGTATTTGAGTGGAACATAATTTTTTTACTTTGTGTAGATAATATAATTCTTAATAGTTGCATTATAGGATTGATTATTAGGAATATTGTGGAATGATTGTTTTTTCTTTACATAATTTAGCTCTATAAACCAAAAATAAAACTTCCATCATGTGGTACTTGGTTAAAGTAGCTTTTTCTGCAGCATTGTGCCATGAATTCCTATTAAGGTTAGATTTAGGTTGTTTACTTAGCATTTGGACATAATGGCAAAATACAATTTTTTTCTGCAGCATTGTGCCATGAATTCCTATTAAGGTTAGATTTAGGTTGTTTACTTAACATTTGGACATAATAGTAAAATACAAATAATAGGCTTTAACAAAATTATTAACATTTCTCTCAGAGAAACACTAAAAATGAGCTATAATGCATCACATCGTTGCAAAGTAAATTTGTGGCTTATATTATTGACTGCAACAGCACCACTGTCAGACTGTAATTGTGTTCAGAGCATCGAGGGATCTGCAAATATTTGAATGTAACTGGTATTTACAAGAAACGATATACATACATTAATATGCAAATTAGTGACAATATGTGGCAGTTGACAATGAAGGGTAAGATTATTGTCTAAGGAATAAAGAAAGATTATAAAATATCACATCTAATCTGGAAACCTGAAAATTACTGTCAGTTTCAGCTGTGATGCTAGGGTTACAAAAGATGTATTTTTGGAAGGACAATGTGATGCACTGTTCCTACTCATTTAGCACACGCTGCCAAATTGTTGTTCAATGTAAGTGATTGCTGCCCACCATGACAATGAAGATGTATATTAAGGTAGTTGAGCTTTTCATTGTTGACAAAATAAGTACTCAAGTGGAAAGTGCATGATACTGTAAAACTATGAGTTGAAAGGCCTCGTGTGTACTATCACAGCAAAACGTGTTGTCAGAATGCTCATTGACAGATGAGCTACTATATATTTTACGATGCAAACTATACTTTTCTATGCACCGCCCCATGCAATGGGGATTGGATTTTGTGCTCCACTAGCCTTGCAATTGACTGAAGGGGACAAAAAGAGCAGGGAAAAGCTGATCATGATGGATGGCAGAAACAAAAGTGGGCCATTAGATCTTGACCTCAACACAGTTACCTAGAAATGAATGAAGAACAGTGCTTTAGCAAAGTAAGACTGAAAAGTGAATGTCTACCTTTCTAAAAACTTCTCAAACTTCTTCCATTTGTGCCTGATGAAGGGGAATTCTCACTGAGAAAGTGTGCAAGTGAACATAACTTCTTTTACAGACACAAACAGAAAGGGAGGGTAGATGAGCAAGGCAGGAGAAAACCAGGTTTGGCATAGGGGTAGAGAAGGTTCCTGTCTTTTCTAACCCATTCATACAGGGAACAGTTGATGATTGTCTTGCCATGGTAGAGAAGTTTGTGCGTTCCAATGACCCCTCGACCAGGAGATCAGGAGAGGTACCTGACAAAGAGAGGTCCAGATGATCCTCAACAACAGAGCAGAGAAAGGAAAACTGCACGTCATACTGACTGCAAAGGCAGAAATGGCAAGGTGGGGCTGATCAACGTGATTTGACACATCGCCAAAATCTGACTAGCAACTCTTCAAAATCATGTGGACAATGCAGGTGCCCAAAGGTCCCCAAGTTAAACAAAGTCACATGCATGCTTCTAAGCAGGTTCATCAACCAAGTTCGATGAGGGATTAGCATTAGGGACAGGGCTGTGAAACTGGGAGTCCCTAGTCAAGAACCTGCATAGAGGCAACAAATGCATGAAGGTTTTTGGATACCTAAGGTGAGATGGAGGTGACTTTCGGCAGCACTGAAAGATCAGCTTGAACAATTCTTCAGCTGTGTATCAACAGTGGCAACTCATTCTCTCCAGGATATTCACCATCATCCTGTGGTAGGATCAATGTATAAACCACGAGTGACGGGGGAGCTGCAACAATCAATCAAATAGATGAAAAGCATCAAATCCCTCAGCCCAATGGTATTCCAGCTGAGGTCTTCAAAGCTGGTGGATCTTTGCTTACACTGAGACTTCATGCATTAATCTTACAGACTTTGGAGAACAAAGATCTGTCTGTCCCAAATTTAAGAATGTGACAATTGAAAATCCTCTCAAAAAATGTTGTAGCTTTAGACCTTCAACAGGAACATCCAACATGGGTTTGTTGGCAGATAAATCCATGGAACATGCTGAGAACACCACAAAGACACATGACGTTCATTGACCTGACCAAAGCATTTGACTCAGTAAATCAGGAGGCTCTGTCGATTGTGCTTCAAAGATTTGGATGTCCAAGAAACTTCATCACAATCCTGCAATTGCTTCATGATGATATATCTGCAACTGTCATGAGTGGTAGATTTGAAATAGTCACCTTCAGAATCCAGACCAGAATCAAGCAAAATGATGTTATTACCCCAATACTATTGACAATCTATCTGGCAGTGACTATTTGCCTCATCAAAGACCAACTGCCTTTTGGTATCAGCATGATACATTATCCAGATGATAAACTGTTTAACCTTAGTCAGCTCTGTGCCAAATCCAAACTGACCATCACAGATACACATGATCTACAGTTTGCAGATGACTGCAGTATCATTTCCCACTCAACATCAAGTTCCTAAACTGCTATTGATCTCTTCAATTTTGCATTCAAGAAACTCGAACTGTCCTTCTTTTAATTCATTCTTTCATGGGATGTGGCCATCACTGGCAAGGTTAGTATTTGTTGCTCAACCCTAATTGTTTGTTAACCATTTTGAAGAGCAGTTGTAAATCAACCACATTGTTACGGATCTGGAGTCACATGCGTGCCAGACTGGCAAAGATGTCCTTCCCTAAAAGACATCATTGAAACAAATGGGTTTTTATGACAATCAATAGTAGCTTCATCATCATCATTGTGGAAACTAGCTTTATGTTCCAGATTTATTAATTGGATTTAAATTCCACCAGCTGCCGTGGTTGGATTTGGACCTACGTCCATAAAGCATTATCCTGGCTCTGTGGAGCACTGGTCTGGTGGCTGTACCGCTAAGCACAATCTCCCAATGAATATTGTAGAATGATTCTCATAGATCAACCTATGCCTGGTCAGCCAAATATTCCACGTCCCACTGACACTGAAGGAGAGATTCTAGAATATTCTGAGCGTCTCACACACCTTGGCAGTCACCTTTCTCAAAAGGACACCATTGATGAGGAGATACCACACTGAATCAGCTGTACCAGCTCAGCTTTTTACAAACTACAGCAGCAAGTGTTTGATAACAAAGACTTCTGCAAGTCAACAAAACTCCTACTGTGCAGAGCAAGTGTCACCATCACACTCCTGTATTTCAGTGAGTCACAGAATCACACAGAGCAGAACAGGCTCGTCAGCCCATCGAGTCTGCACCAACACGTGAGAACCACCTAACCTACTGACCTAATTCCATTTACTAACACTTGACCCATAGGCTTGAATGTTATGACCTGCCATGTGCTCATGCAGGTACTTCTTAAAGGATGTGAGGCAACCTGCCTCTACCACCCTCCCATGGAGCACATTCCAGACTGTCACCACCCTCTGGATAAAAAAGTTTTTCCTCACATTCCCCCTAAACCTCCTACCCTTCACCTTGAATTTGCTTTTTCTTTTGACTGAGCCTTCAACTAAGGGGAACTGTTAGTCCTTATCAACTCTGTCCATGCCCCTCGTAATCTTGTACGCCTTGATCAGGTTGCCCCCTCAGTCTTCTCTGCTCCAACGAAAACAACCCAAACCTGTCAAGCCTCTCTTCATAACTTAAATGTTCCAACCCAAGCAGCATCCTGGCGAACCTCTTCTATACCCACTCCTGTGCAATTTCACTGGTCTATGCATCAGAGACACATTACAGTACTTGGGAAATTCCATAGCAATTCTTCCATTGCATCCTCTGGATTCAATGAGTGAACTGTCAAACAAATTCCAGTGTTTCTCTTGAAGATAACTCCTCAAGCATCCAGGCAAATGTCAACTGTGATGGATTGGATAGTGTGGCCACATGGCTGAAAACATCAACACCACCAGGTTGTGTTCTCTTAACTCTCAACTGGCCAACGTTCTAGGGGAGGACAAAGAAAATGGTTCAAAAACACTCTGAAGCTCTCTTTGAAGTTCAACAGGATCGACATTAATGACTGGGAAAAACTTGCTACCGATTTTTCAAAATTGTGACACCTCGTCTATTAACCTGTGTCAGGCTTTGAGCCACAATGTCTTAATGATGAAGCAGAATGGTGACAGAGAAGGAAATCAAATGAAGTAAATTCTGCATGCCAGATCCTTCTACCTCTTTGAAGGCCCTTCTCCATGTACCTAAAGATCTGTGGGTCTAGAATCAGCTTGATCAGTCACATGGGAATCTATTGCCATCTATAACCCATGATTAAGTAAATTACGCACTTGAATCAAGAGACAACTGAAAACATGAAGTGGAAATGAGGAGCCGAATGGAGGGTTCCAAATGAGAAAAGGCATAATGGAGTGGACAGCATGTTGCACGGATTGGTTGAGTGATTCAAAGGGGAAAAGGTAGACATAATAATGAAACTAATAGGGTGTAAGAAGGAGAAGGAACATTGGGAAAGAGGCAGTGAAAGCATGTGGAAGCTTCAATATTTAAATCAAAGAGTATCACTCAAAATTACAATTTCCTCACATCATCCAGCAGATGTAACCTGTGCATGGCCACTAATGGGCTCCTTGTACCATGCAATACCACTCAATACTTCCCACCTCAAAAAAGTAAAGAAAGAGAACTGGAAGTAGGTATTAAGGGAGAAAGGGCAGAATTTTATCAAAAGAGCATGAGTCCCACCAGCAGCCTGAAGCACGAGTCAGCAAAACAACAAGGGGGTTGGCAGCTCCGCTCCACCAGAAATGGAAGCTGCTGCTGAGGAAAGCAGAAGGCATGTAGTCCACACCAGATAGGCTGAAGAAATATTAATACACTTTAAAATGATATTGATGGAGGGCAAATCCTTCTGAGCTAACATCAGGAGTTGCCTTCCCTGCCTGTGGGTCCGTCTTTGAATGAAAAATTACTTACCCCCTGGACCACCAGTAAGAGGCCACCTGCATTCAGTTGGGAAGTCTACCCAAAGTCAATCCCACTGTCAGTAGAATTTGCAGATGGTGGGACAATATACCATAATTCCCGGCAGTTTTACCACCACCTCCTCCCACACCCCTGCCCCACCCCTCTCCGCCACACCCACCTCATGTAGGCTGGCAAAATTCTGTCCAGTAAGACAAAGTCAGACAGAAGCAGAAAAGAGGTATAAGAGGAATAGGAGTGACACAAAGAAAAACAGCAATGCAAATAGAAAGCTACAGGAGTAACCATGCTCTGCAACATTCTGTCTACAGAAAACTGACTGGTAATGTGTGAAAAATCTGGAATCTTGTCAACTTTTCCATCGTAAAGTTTTTCTCCCTATTTGCACAGGCTTTTGGAAGCAGTTTTCATTTTGTAATTACATGCCCTTGCCACTGGTGATGCTGTAGTGTCATTTATGGCACAGGAAGATGCCATTCAGTTCATTGCTTGGAATTTCACTGGTGCGCCAGCCCCAATTCCAGGGGCGGCCCAGGCTTGGAGAATGGCATTCTCCGTCGGCCTCAGGCGGGATCTACAAACCTCACGCGGATATGCCAGTAAAATTCCACCCATTGAGTCTATTTTGGCTCTCCATGCAGGAATCCAGTTAGTTGAGTTCCCTTACTCTCTTCATGTAGTCAGGCAAATTTATTTCCCTCAAGAGCCCATCGACTTATTTTTGTAGCCATTAATTGTTTTTGAAGGTAGTGGAAACAGAAACAGTGGGGGGGATTTTACAGCCTTGCTTGACCTGAGAATGGAAAATCCCACCTGAGGTCAATGCACCTTCCCATTCCTGATTGCTGTGGCGAGTGAGGTGGAGTGGTAGAATTCCCGCACATGAGTTCTAGATCATTACTACTTGCTGATTCCTCACATTTTGGTTGTGTTCCTTGCCCAAAAACTTAAATTTGTATTCCACAGTCCTTGTAATTTATACCCTGTAAAACTTGTACAACGCTACAAAGTCTCAACAAAGAAATGAAACCGGACGGACCACCTGGTATCAACCTAGGCACTGGAAAAGACAACGGCAAAACAAACAGCTCTGTCGACTCTGCAAAGTCCACCTTACTAATATCTGGGGGGCTAGTGCCAAAATTGGGAGAGCTGTCTCATCGACTAGTCAAGCAACAGCCTGACATCGTTATTCTCACAGAATCCATACCTTACAGATAACACCCCAGACACCTTCATTACCATCCGCGGATATGCCCTGCCCCACTGGCAGGACAGAACAAGCAGAGATGGCGGCCCAGTGGTATACAATCCGGAGGGAGTTGCCCTGGGTGTCCTTAACATTGACACCAGACCCCATGAAGTCTTGTGGCTTCCAGTTAAACATAGGCAAGGAAACCTCTTATTGGTTACCATGGACCATCCTCTTTCGGCTGATGAATCAGTATTCCTCCATGATGAACAATATTTGGAGGCAACACTGAGGGTGGCAAGGGCGCAAAATGTACTCTGGATGGGGGATTTCAATGTCCACCATCAAGAGTGGCTCGATAGCAGCATTACTGATCGGGTCCTAAAGGATATAACTGCTAGCCTGGGTCTGCAGCAGGTGGTGAAGGAACCAACAAGACGAAAAAACATACTTGACCTCATCCTTACCAATCTGCTGGCTGCAGATGCATCTGTCCACGATAGTAGCGGTAAGAGTGACAACTGCACAGTCCTTGTGGAGCCAAAGTCCCGCTTTCACATTGAGAATTAACCCCATTGTTAACCCCGGTGTTGTGTGGCACTATCACCGTGCTAAGTGGGACAGACTTCAAACCAATCTAAGCAACTCAAGACTGGGCATCCATGAGGCACTTTGGGCCATCAGCAGCTGTGGAATTGTACCCCAGCACAATCTGCAACCTCATGGCCCAGCGTATCACCCACTCAATCATTGTCAGCAAGCCAGGGAATCAACCCTGGTTCAATGGAGATTGCAGGAGGCCACACCAGGAGCAGCACCAGGTATACCTAAAAATGAGGTGTCACAAGACCATAAGAAGTAGGAGCAGGTCATCTGGCCCCTCGAGCCTGCTCCACCATTCAATAAGATCATGGTTGATCTTTTTGTGAACTCAGCTCCACAACCTAGTGAAGCTGCCAAATAGCACTACTTACATGCCAAATGGCAGAAACAGCAAGTGATAGACAGCTAACTGATCCCACAATCATCGGATCAGATCTAAGCTCTGCAGTCCTTCCACATCCAGTCGAGAATGGTGGTGGACAATTAAAATAACTCAGTGGAGGAGGAGGCTCCACAAATATCCCCATCCTCAATGATGGAGGAGCCCAGCAAATCAGTGCAAAAGAGAAGGCTGAAGTATTTGCAGTAATCTTCAGCCAGAAGTGCTGAGTAGATGATCCATCTCGGCCTCCTCCAGTGGTCCCCGGCATCTCAGATGCCAGTCTCCAGCCAATTCGATTCACCCCCCGTGATATCAAGAAACAGTTGGAGATTCCATTAACATGATAACATTCTGGCGATAGTACTGAAGACTTGTGCTCCAGAACTTGCTGCTCCCCTAGCCAAGCTCTTCCAGTACAGTTACAACACTGGCATCTACCCAATAATTTGGAAAATTGCCCGGGTATCTCCAGTACATAAAAAGCAGGACAAATCCAACCCAGCCAATTACTGCCCAATCAGCCTACTCTCGATCATCAGTAAAGTGATGGAAGGGGTCACTAACAGTGCTATCAAGCAGCACCTGCTCAGCAATAACCTGCTCAGTGACGCCCAGTTTGGATTTCACCAGGGTCACTCAACTCCTGACCTCATTGCAGCCTTGGTTCAAACATGGACAAAAGAGCTGAATTCCAGAAGTGAGGTGAGAGTGACAGCCCTTGATATCAAGACCATATTTAACTGAATGTGGCATCAAGAAGCCACAGCGAAACTGGAATCAATGGGTATCGGGGCAATTATACCTGGTACATAGGAAGATGGTTGTGGTTGTGGAGGGTCAGTCATCTCAGCTCCATGACATCTCTGCAGGAGACCCAATAATCTTCAGCTGCTTCATCAATGACTTTCCCTCCATCATATGGTCAGAAGTGGGATTGTTTGCCAATGATTGCACAATGTTCAGCACCATTCACAATTCCTCAGATACTGAAGCAGTCCCTGTTCAAATGCAACAAGATCTGGACAATATCCAGGCTTGGACTGACAAGTGGCGGGTAACATTTGCGTCACACAAATGCCAGGCAATGACCATCACCAATAACCACAGCCCCTTGACATTCAATGATGTAACCATCAATGAATCCCCCATTGTCAACATCCTTGGAGTTACCATTGAAACTCAACTGGACTCATCACATAAAAACAATGTCTACAAGAGCAGGTCAGGGGCTAGGAATACTGCAGCAAGTAATATCTCCTGACACCCCCCTTCTCACCCCCACCCCCAAGCCTATCCATCATCTACAAGACACAAGTCAGAAGTGTGATGGAATATTCCCTACTTGCCTGGATGGGTGAAGCTCCAACAATATTCAAGAGGTTTGACACCAACCAGGAAAAAGCAGTCCACCTGATTGGCACCACATCAACAAACATTTAATCCCTCCTCCACCGACGCACAGTAGCAGCAGTGTGCACTATCTACAAGATGCACTAAGGAATTCACCAAAGATCCCTTAGACAGCACCTTCCAAGCACACGACCACTTCCATCTAGATGGACAAGGGCAGCAAATAAATGGGAACACCACCATCTGCAAGTTCCTTCCCGAGCCACTCACTGTTCTGATTTAGAAATATATCGCCATTCCTTCTCAGTTGCTAGGTCAAAATCCTGGAATTCCCTCCCTAATGGTATTGTGGGTCAACCCACAGAACATGGACTGCAGCGATTCAAGAAGGCAGCTCACCACCACCTTCTCAAGGGCAACTAGGGAATGGAAATAAATGCTGGCCAGCCATGAATGAACAAAAAAGATCTCTGGACTCCTCATCAATTCTGCAAAGTACTTCAAAGCTCCAACCAATTCTACCAGCTCTGCTGCCATGCTCACAACACCTGGGACCCAGCTTCGATTCTAGACTTACGTCACTGTCTGTGTGAAGTTTGTACTTTCTCATTCTGTCTGCATGGGTTTTCTCCAGATGTTCCAGTTTCTTCCCACTCTCCAAAGATGTGCAGGCTAAGTGGATTGGCCATGCTAATTTGCCTCTTAGTGTTCCAAGATGTAGAGATTAGATAGATCAGCCATGCTAAACATGCAGAATTATGGGGATAGGGCAGGAGTGGACCTGGTTAAGACACACTCTCAGAGACTCAGCGCAGACCTGATGGGCCGAATGGCATCCTTTTCTGTTGTCGGGATTCTATGATTCCACAAAAATTGTCCCAGGTTTATTAATTTAGTTATGAAGAGCAGAATAAAATGAATGTTTCAACTTGTAGGGAAAACTAGAACCAGAGGGCACAACCTCAAGCTAAAGGGACGATCCTTTAAAACAGAGATGAGAAGGAATTTCTTCAGCCAGAGAGTGGTGAATCTGTGGAACTCTTTACCACAGAGGGCTGTGGAGGCCAAGTCATTGAGTGTCTTTAAGATAGAGATAGATAGGTTTTTGGTTAATAAGGGGCTCAGGGGTTATGAGGAAAAGGCAGGAGAATGGGGATGAGAAAAATATCAGCCATGATTGAATGGCGGAGCAGACTCGATGGGCCTAGTGGCCTAATTCTGTTCCTAAGTGTTATGGTCTTATGGTCTAATTTCTATACTTTAAGATTATTATGCTTGGCAGGAATACAGCACACAGATTCACCAGCATGATACTGGGGCTTAAAGAGTTAAATCATCAGGACAGAATGCATAAATTTGGTTTGTATTCCACTTAATTTAAAAGGTGGAGAGAGGGTATTAACTGAGATGTTGGAGAGGATAAAATGATTCAATATGATCGATACTGAGAAAGTCTTTCCCAAGGTAAGGGAATCCAGAACAAAAGGCACAGTCTTCAAATTAGAGCTAGATCATTCATAAGTGAAATCATGATTTCACATAATCTGTCATGGCAATCTAGAACACTTTCTCCTCAAAAAGCTGTGGATACTGGATCAACTGAGATTTTTATTACTGAGGTTAATAGATGTTTGTTAGGTAAACTCATCAAGCAGAATGGATCCTAGCTGGATAAATGGAGTTAAAGGTACAGCGATGATTTGATTAAGTATCAAAACAGGCTTGACAGGCTGAAAGATATACTTCTGTTCCTATATTTCTTTGAATGTTTGGAGGTGTACGGTTTAGTCCACAAGGAGATGCAGGGATAGTCAACATCTTTGCTGCAATGTTAGTAGTAGCAAAAGGTCATTCTAATATCAACTACTATGCTGCAGAATTCTTCCAAGCATGAAGGTCATCATGTGTCATCCCCTTTCCTGACCAGTACTCCATTAAGGATGTCACTCAAACTCTGTTCAGTTACACATCCAGCGACACGGATCTTATCAGTGACCTGCAGCTGGAGTAAGGGTAAATTATTCTAATTTGCTGTGCCTCTTGTGAAAGTGACCAGTTACACAGTTAATTGTGCACAAATCTTCATCAACCCATGGCACACCTGAAAGAATTGCCAGGAACCTTTTCAAATGTTCCTGCGGCTTATCACCTCATCAGGGAAATAACACCTTGCACAGAACACCTTTGATTACGTAATGCTTTCATTCTGAGGCAAGTTAATGTTACAGGGCTCTTTGAAGGAGAAGGAGGAATAGCCAATTTCCCCAAAATCAGGGACTATGCTAAACAGCAACAATTTGCAATCTCTGTATCCAATCAGAAAGAATATACGAGCCGAATGGCTGAATCCAAGCATTTATTTATGGTGCTGACTCAACATTTTCTATCAACAAAGAACAAAGAAGAGTACAGCGCAGCAACAGGCCCTTCGGCCCTTCAAACCTGCACCGATCATATTGTCCTATCTAGACTAACTACTTATATCCCTCTATTGCCCGTTTTGTCTTTATGTCTAACAAGGCAAGTCTTAAATGTGGCTTACATAACCGGCTCAACTATTTCACTTGGTAGTGCATTCCAGGCCCCCACCACTCTCTATGAAAAAAAACTTCCCCGGGCACATGTCCACTGAGCCTTTCCCTCTTTATCTTGAATTTGTGCCCCCTTATAATTGTCATTTCTGCCTTGGGAAAAAGCTTCCAACTGTTCACCCTATATATACCTCTCATAATTTTATAAACATCTATCAGGTCCCCGCAACCACCACCCCCCCCAACCCCTGCCGCCTCACCCCCAGCCTCCATCTTTTCAGGGAGGACAATCCGAGTTTATTCAATCTCTCCTCATAGCTAATTCCCTCCATACCATACGGTTGAGCATTCCAAGAGAAGAACCACAGAAAAGTGTGTAAAATCATACCTGCACAATATAGCCACAGATAGAAGTTTTCTGATAGACTTGAAGGAAAAGACATTGCTAATCATGGAAGTACAAAACGATGTGCAGGGCTCGATAGCAGCAATCACTGGAGGCAAAGGCACACAGAAACATGAAAGTTTCTGTTATAAGTTTAGAATTGTCCTTTAGATACAACTTTCGTAAGTGGTCCATATAGTTAATATTTAAAGGCGTACTTGTACTTACCAATACTTAAATATTTGATTGTGCAATCCAGAGATGTAACTATTGTGTCCACTAGTGATCTTAACCAGCTACTAATGAAACTTGTGTATATTTCTTAGTGCACAATGAAGGTAGACCCAAGAATGTACTTGGTGAGAAGAGATCAGACATGAAACAGCATGCTTCTTTATCACAAGGAAACGACATACAAAGCAACATCAATGATCAGAAAAATATAGTTTAATCAGGAACACTACTCTTCATATGCTAACTGTCATGAAAAACTGTGACAGGGTGAGGTACCTATAACTTCACCACCTCACCACAGACAAATTAAACTGTTTAAAGAAGACATATTTTTAAAATACAAGTAAAGGCATTGAACAAAGATGGATACCAGCAGTTGCCTGATATCTGATACTGTAAAGTTGACCACTTCTCTGGAAGTTCTATAAAAACTGCTTTTTTGACCTATTATATTGAATTTCACACCTGAGAGGTGTCAATATCCTCTTCAAACAGAGACCCTTGAAAGGAAGATATTAACGATGCAAAATGGTGGGCTTCGATCAGATATCATTTACCCATCAGACATTCAAAAATCCTGTGGAAGACAAAATAACCCCACCTTCTGTTGATTTATATCCCAAAAATGTGTTGAAAGGTCTCTGAGATGAAAGATTTAAAAAGAATTGGGATTACTACAATAATGGATGTGAGACATGCTGATTGAATTCCTTTCTGGGAATATACAGAAATGAGTTTAAAACTGGCTCTGACAAACAGAGAACAGGGGGGTAAGTCACAAGAAAAGAAACATCGAAGAGTTCCATTAGAAAAGAGCATGAAAGATTTTTCTCTATTTCTCCCTGTCTTTCTTTCTTTGGAAGCAAAAAGTTTGTCTTCAATAAAGTGCAAACCTGAATCAAACCAACTCCAAAATTCTACCAGAAACCACCAAACAAAGGACGTTCAATTTTGTTCATGGACTATAACTTTCTTATTTCTGATATCTGTATTCTGTGTCATTACGTTTTTTTATTATTTTCCTCAGGCTTTAGTAGCTACTAAACTATTCTATCTTCGGCTCAAGAAAACTTGCTTTGATTGGCTCCTTAGTAAGAAGTAAATACATTAAATACATCAGTAAGAAATAAATACACTGAGCGACATGGTGGCATAGTGGTTAGCACTGCTGCCTCACAGCGCTAGGAACCCAGGTTCAACTCTGGCTTTGGGTCACTATCTGTGTGGAGGTTGCATGTTCTCCCTGATTCTGCATGGGTTTCCTCCAGGTGCTCTGGTTTCCTCCTGCAGTCCAAAAATGTATGGGTTAGTTGGATTGGCCATGCTAAATTGACCCTAGTGTCAGGGGGATTAACAGGGTAAGTATATAGGTTTACTGGCCTGAGTGGGGTTGTGATTGGTGCAGACTTGATGGGCCAAATGGCCTCCTTCTGCACTTCAGGGATTCTATGAATTTGGATCATAAAGCCACCTACAGGGGAAAGCAATTTTTAAAATCTCTGCTGCAACTATCCGAGGATGGTCACTCTTCACTGAGTCAAAGCACAAGTGAGCCATTTTAATCTTGTCAGAGCACAAGATAAAATAATCAATAGGCACTTCCCTTTTAAGGGCATATTTCACCATGAAAATGGGGTGAATTTCCGCAAGGATCCTCTTGTCAAGATTTTGGAAACCCTGAAAAAATGGCATAGATATCGTTTACGCTGATTTTTTCCCAGGTATTTCAAACCTCTTCTGTCAAATTTTGAGCATCAAATGATGGAAAATCTACCCCCATGGTTGCTATACTCCCTTCTGCATGCTTACCATCTGGGCCTGGTCCAAGCTTATCCTCACAGCCTTCTGTTTACACACCTGACTGATAGCCTATGCTTCTGCCTTTTAACATTCTCATGTTGACCGACAGAAGATAACTGAAACATGTCAGTACAATGGGTGCTAGGTGTTATTGACTGAAGAGACAATCAGAATATTTTCTTCTTGTTTACTATTAACAGGGGAACTATGTGATCGGTTAGCTTACTCATATATTTAACCAGCTATGATTTCAGTGCATCATTTTAACTTGTGCTAACACAGTCTACTTTAAAAACCTAACAATTTATAATAGATGTTGGGCAAACTCTTACCAAAAAATGGCAGTGTTGGTTCCAGTGTGGAAAACGGAGTGTTTCCCACCAAAGCTGCCGTCGTGTTTTTGGACAGAATTTTTTCCTCATTAATAATGATTTTTATGCTCACAAGTATCACACTCCATTTGATTCTCCCGCCCCACAACAAATTAACTGCAACAAGCACTGGGAGGCTCCATAACTTGTGCTGTAACCGCCACGACTTGCCTGGGCTTGCAAAATCTCACTAACTGTCCTGGCTGGAGACAATACACATCTCTTTAACCTGTGCTTAACCTCTCTCCACTCACATTGTCTGTACCTTTAAGACTTGATTGGCTGTAAAGACTCACTTTCCAACCATTATCTTGTAAATTGAGTTTATGTCTTTATATGCCCTGTTGTGAACAGAAGTCCCACTTACCTGACGAAGGAGCAGCAAGCGCTCCGAAAGCTAGTGGCTTTTGCTACCAAATAAACCTGATGTTGTGAGACTTCTTACTGTGAAGCTCCATATAAATAGCTCTCCAGCACTTGTTCCACAATGCAGGGGATGGCAGCCAAGAAGGCCCTCACCAGGATGTTGGATGGATTGGAACAGAGGCTGGATATACTCTATCCCCACTCCAGGAGATGGCTGTCCAGCAGGGTCACCATACCCCTCCTGGGATGCAGCGGCAGCCCTGGCCAGTGCGAGCACTGTCTAGAAGAGGACAGGACATCAGTATTGGCAGAAGATGAATGATCTTCTTTGCTCAGGCAGGGTAAATAAACCATCACCAGTCTCCCACTGGACCCCCCCCTCAAACGCCCAATAATTCATCTTTCACCCAGCCACCTCCGGGTTTGCCAACACCAGGAGCAAGGTTCCCCTCTCTCTCCCACAATCATCATGTCTGAGGGCATGAGCTCCATGGTGCAGGGCTCTGACTGTATGGTGCAGGCACTGGTGGAACCCATAAGTGTCAGTGCCAGAGGATGGCGGGGCTTTTGGGTCTCACTCCAGCTGCCGCTCTATCCCATGGAGGGGCACAGGGGCCCCCGAAATGGCAGCGCTATGCCCTTCCCACACTGATAACACAATAAAGAGCTGCTGCATCTGGCAGTCCCCCTCCCCGCCCACTCCTCACTCTCCCTCCATCAAAGCACGCCCTGTTCATGTGTAACAGCATTCTCTAGTGATCACGAGGCCAAGGGCTGTTGAGGCACTGCCAGGCTGCCTACCTTAGCTGTAAGATGGATGTGAACATGAGTGCTCACCTCCAAAATCTCCCTCAAAGGTGAAAGTGTCAGGGTTGCATTTATTTGGGGACTGTTATAAATGGTGCCAATGTGAAGTAACACTGGTGCCTGCTGAATATCCAGTGAGAGGATGAAATCCTGGGGAAAGTACTCACTAATTGCATGTTAATGTATTAAAATGAGCTTTCTGCTCTCCTGCATTTCCCACCATTCCACCAGCGAGAGGCCAGAAAGATCGGAACTCAGAAACTCACCAGTGTGAAATATACTTTCCATGATTTGAATGAATGCTGACGTTCCCACAGATGGAGACTGCTGGCTCAAAAACAATCCCATTATTTTCCAAAACCTTTCTGTGGAAAAATGGCCAAAACCCTCGTACAAGTTTTATTTGTCAGTTTTTCAACTAATATCCGCGCGTGAAAACAATTATTATCAGTGAATTTCTATTGCTATTTTTTATAGAGAAACGTTGATTTTAGCTTTACTCTTGGACAACAGCCAATTACTTTTTCATTTAATAAAAGAACATCAATCCACAAAGAATAGAAAGAATGGATTGTATTGAGGGTTTTACTGCATGGTGTATTGGTATTTTATGGATAATTGCAGGTAAATGTCTCCCTTGCGTATAATGAATTTTGCGTTATTCTTCCTGATATGTTCTGCTCCTGTGCTTCAGTAGTTGAAGGAGTATCACCTGTCGGTGGCTGCCTTGCCAATCGCTGAATTTCAACAGGTCACTTATTAGAATTTTGGGCCCTTTTCTTTGCCGCCTAGTTTCATGAAGTATGAAACTAACACTGATCTTCTGACATCGTATCAGAGGCAGTATCCATTGTCACTCATGTGACAGTTGTCTGATGGCATAAAGCTGCTTCCAGCAAGAGTACCGTCACCTTTTCCAACTCAATTTATGACATTGCAGGAGAACAGCTCCGCACAAGGTTCAATGCTCAATCTGAGTGGAGGATAGGACTGCAGGAGGCAGTTGTCTGTCATCATTTTCCAAGTGAAGAGAAGGTTTGTTTGATTGCATTTGCAAGTTTTGGCTCCAAAACATTATCCAATAGTTCTCCTTACAACTTTTCAGACACAACATAACACTATTTTGAAATTGATTTTCCTTTCCCAACATGGCAGAGCTCAAATCTCTATTGGATTTCTATTCTTGAAAATGACCATGGATCACACAATTCCATCCTCTCTGTCCCTTTGCCTATTTGACCATTTTGATTCTAAATGCTGGGCGGACTGGAAACTGCGAGTGTTTCATATCCGACTTTTAGACCCATTCTCAGGCATCCCTATATGCACTGCCTGCAAAAATATCAGTGATCCTGAATCGTGCTGCAGAGGCCTGTGGGCAGGGCTTAATACGCCTAAAACCCTGCAGATCCAATTGGCACCTCCAACTGCGCACACACCAAAAAAAAGATAGAATGTGGCTCCCCTGCAACATCGCTCCTGGGCCAGATATTGTCTCCCCCTGGCCCCCACACACACTACCATACCCCCCCCAATGCATCACTGACCCCCTTATCCCACCCCATCCCCTCCATCACCCAGACTAATCACGGGCCTCTCCTCCTTTCCCCCTACTGATCTCAGGCAGAGTGGCAACAGACCCCGTCTTCCCCCTCACTGATGTCAGGCGCAGTGGCAGCGGAACACCCCCCTTTCCCCTCCATACCAATCTCAAGCAGAGAGTTGTCGGACACTCAGCATTTACCTTCTCACTAACTGGAATGCCCGAATCAGACTTCTGTGGTGCATGTCTGTTTTGTGCCAATTTTGGATGGGCGAACATGGTAGTAAAGGAGGAAATGCTGGTAAGTTTGGGCATGCAGCCCATTAAGTCTATTTAAATGCATGCAAAAGCATTTAAATCGCCATCGTGCCTGTTTTAGGCACAATCTTGATCACAGCCATTTTCAGGCCTTGGTAAAAGGGGGTCCAGTGCGGAGCAGATCACGCTACTTGTCTTATGCTCGTCTTTACCAAGTTTTTGTGCCCAAAAACAGATGCAACGCAATGGTAAAATTGGGCCCAGAGAGACAGTGCCTGCTTGTTTAAAAATGAGGAGCCTCCCATTTATGGCAGAGAGAAGGAGAACATTTTTTTCACAGGGTTATCAGTTTGTGGAATTCTCTTCCGGAAAAAGCAGAGCAGGCGGGATCATTGTATATTTTTAAAAGTTAGATAGACTCTTGATTGGTAAGGTAATCAAAGGTCAACAGGCCACAATCAGATTAACCATGCTGTTATCAAATGGCAGAGCAAGTAGCAGTTAGGTGTATTGGCCATGCTAAATTCTCCCTCAGTGTACCTGAACAGACGCTGGAGAGTGGCGACCTGGGGATTTTCACAGGAACTTCATTGCAGTGTTAATGTAAGCCTACATGTGACCTCTAAATAAATTTTAAACTTTTGATCTAATGGTTACTAGTTTGTGCCCATTTCACATCTGGAGGAATTAATTTTTAACATTTAGTGGCTTGTTTCCAGTTTGAAAAATACAAGAAGACTATTTTTACATGCATGGTTTAGATTGCAAATTTTCATCCATTCTTGCAAATTGAAGTGTGTAGATACAGATAATTTCAGTAACAGGTCATACCCATCAGAGCAAAATGAGTGTTTTTTTCTGTTTTTTTCCTAACTGGAAACTATGGCTCTATGGAGTAGATCTTGATTTTTGGCATTAGAATAAAATGGGTGATAGTAAGTTTGCAGCTTACTTTACATCACTCCTAATTTCAATTTTGATTAAAGTCAATGAGGTGTAAAATGGCCTCCTGACTCACTGTCACCCAATGTACACAACCACACAAAGTCAAGATCAACCTCCTTGTGCCTGCATCACGTATTCCTTGTCAGCTAAGTCCAGCTGCAAAAGCCAGGTTATGTCCTCTGATCGCTATAAGCCATCAAAATTGAAAGTGTAGTGAGCAAAGATACCGAGCACATTTCCTTTGGTATTTTAAACAAGCTGATAAAGCTAGCATAATATGATGCATTTTCAATTTTGACAGAAATAATATTAAGAGGAAATATTCCCATTATGTCAACAATATCACAACACAAAATTAGTTTTAAAAAACCCATCTCCATTTAACCTTTTCCTTAAGTCCATCTAGAGCCCCTGCAGATTTTTCTTTTTCATTTTTGAGCCAATTAGTGCCTTTTCCTATTGCAGAGACATGCCATAAATTAATATCGTATTAGGATCCCCACAGCCATCAGAGACACAAGACCTGAACCCAGGTCTTAGATATGAAAGGGCAATGTGCTAGCCTACTGTGCTAAGTTCACCTTTCATTATTAATACCTGGATCAGTTTTTAAAATCTATTTATATTGTATTCAACAACTTTCATCTAAGCAGAGAATGCTGTTGAAATTCTCTCAAGTAGTCCCTTGAAGAGAGGGGGATGCATTCCATGATGGGCAACCCACCAAAACTAAAGACACTCGTTGGAATCCTACCACCCACCTTGCCACGCAATCGGAGCGGGCGAGGGATGGGCAATGGAAATGTCCAGTGACCTTGGGCAGGAATTTCGGGCCTTGAGCGAGACCATAAAATCTCATCCATTGAAGTCTGTCTCGTGTTCAATATGGGGAGGTGATGTCCTAGGAGTATTATCGCTAGACTATTAATCCAGAAACTCAGCTAATGTTCAGAGACACTGGGTTCAAATCCCACCATGGCAGATTCTGGAATTTAAATTCAATTTAAAAAATCTGGAATTAAGAATCTACTGATGACTATGAAACCATTGTCGCTTGTTCGAAAAACTAATCTGGTTTACTAATGACCTTTAGGGAAGGAATCTGCTGTCCCGGTTTAACCTACATGTGACTGCAGATCCACAGCAATGTGATTAATTCACAACTGCCCTCTGAACAAGGACAACTAGGGGTTCCCATTGTTGAATCTGACTAGCCAGTCATTCAGTGGCTATTCATGTCTCTATGACAACCTGAGACAGAGGCTTAAAGGCAATACAACCAAAGCCATTTGCTTATGAAGACTACTGTTAAGCAATGAACTGGGCTTCTGGCGATGCAATTCCAGGGCCTAGACAGACAAGAGACGCCCAGCGGGACACTCCTGAGAGCTGAGCTCTCCATAATATCCCACTCAGAGTTGTATTGTCCTTGAAGAGAGTGAATTAACACAGTTCGTCAGAGGAAGAGGAGAAAAGTGGATGAAAAATGCAAAATATAGAGGTGGCTTGGCTGCAAAGAGAGATGGCTGGGCACAACACAGCACGCAAGTGTCTTGACAAGATATCATCAAGGTCAGGGATTATCAGAGTCAGGCTGAGCCTTTCCAAGCCAGGAGGATGGTATGGTCTAGAAACCACTTTGTGCTGTCTGCATGAATTCAAGATGCAATCACCTTCATCAGCGAGGAATTTTCAAAGGCTTCCACACTGGTGTTATTACAAGAGCATCATCAATATCCCCTGCTGCACTGATAGTCCCTCAGCTGAAGAGGGCAACGAGACCAGTGATCATGGTGGTGCCTTCATTTTCCATGGTGACAAAGCCAGCACTCTGGTCAATTTACCCACTCTCCACCCACCCCCCTCCCTTTGGCATAATCGATATTCCCTCCAAACACTTTTGTGCCATCAGTGCCATTGACTGGTCAATGCTGCAGAATGTGGTATGCATGACTCCACAGTGTCTGCACGCAGTCCCCTTTGCTGCCACATACAGGTCTCCATGAAGTTGATGACTTTCACAATGATCTCAAAGCCCTGAGCCACGGTGGCACACATGAACTGAACAGACTAATTTATTCTCTGTGCATGACCCTGCACTGGGAAACAGAATGCCATTTTGTTGTTGCACCTCTGCTGCTGCTGGTCTAGTTAGTGTCTCCTTACCTGTGATTCCTGAAACCTTAAAATTGTGTCCAGTCGAATAGACCATTGTCTGTCCTTATGCCTCCAACTGTCCCTTTCTCTCTCACCTCTCCTGCTTACTTGTGATATGACTTTTGCCCTATCCAATGTTGTATGAGGATGCATTGATACATGCATATCTGTACCAGTGGAGGTAGTGCTTATAAGATGTGATGTGATTGCTGACAGGTATCGTTCAAGTGATAGTATAGGCATTGGTTGTCTGTTTTGTGTTTGACATTATAGGAGATGCAAGAAGAGAAAATGAGAACCAGCTTTTACCAACAGAAGCCTCTGCAGTGCTGAGGATTCCTGATGTAATTGAGTCTTTAACATGCTGTAGAACAGGGTGGTGTGCATTTCACCCCAACGTACTGTGCAATTTCTATTCTTCCTCCCCACAGAGATATCCATCTCACCGGACCCATGCTTGGTTACTCTGAGGAACCAGGAAATAGCAGAGGAGTTAAACACATACCTTGTATTAGTCTTCATGGTGGAAGACACTAATAACATTCCAAAAATACTAAATAATCAAAATGGGGGAGGAAATAAATATAATAATTATCTGTAGTGAAAAATACTGGGGAAAATAATAAGGCTCAAGATCGCTAAGTCCCCTGGACTTAATGGATTACATCGTAAGATTTTAAAGAAAATAGCTCCAGAGATAGTGGATGCACTGCTCGTAAATCTATTCCAGAGGATTGGAAAGCTGCCAATGTAACACCTTATTCAATTAGGGAGAAGGTTAAAACAACAGGTAAATATAGGGCAGTTAGCTTAACATCTGTCATTGGAAAAATGTTAACAGTCCAATATAAAGGATGTAATAGCAGAGGATTTAGAAATGCATAATATACTCCAACAGAGTCAATAGGGCTTCATGAAGAAAAAAATCATGCCTGATAAAATTTATTGGAATTCTTTGAGATGATAATGAGCAGGATATATAAAAGTAGATGTCATAAGAACATAAGAAATAGGAGCAGGAGTAGGCCATCTCGCCCTTTGAGCCTGCCCCGCCATTCAACAAGATCATGGCTGATCTGAAGTGGATCAGTTCCACTTTCCCGTTTTCCCCCCATAACCCTTAATTCCCTTGTCTATCAGAAACCTATCTAGCCGTGACTTAAATATATTCAGCAAGGTGGCCTCCACCACGTCAATGGGCAGAGAATTCTAGAGGCTCACCACCCTTTGAGTGAAGAAGTTCCTCCTCAACTCTGATCTAAACTGCCCCCCACCCTTATTTTGAGGCTGTGCCCTCTAGTTCTGGTTTCCTTTCTAAGCGGGAAGAATCTCTCTACCTCTACCCTATCTAGCCCCTTCATTATCTTATATGTCTCTATAAGATCCCCCCTCAGCCTTCTAAACTCCAATGAGTACAGACCCAGTCTGTTCAATCTCTCTTCATAGGCTAACCCCCTCATCTCCGGTATCAGCCCAGTGAACCTTCTCTGCACTCCCTCCAAGGCTAATATATCCTTCCACAAATGCGGCGACCAAAACTGCACACAGTACTCCAATTGCAGCCTCACCAGTACCTTGTACAGTTGCAGCAAGACCTCCCTACTTTTATATTCTATCCCCCTCGCGATAAAGGCCAACATTCCATTCGCCTTCTTGATTACCTGCTGCACATGCAGACTGGATTTTTGCGACTCGTGCACAAGGAACCCCAGGTCCCTCTGCACTGTAGCATGCTGCAGCTTTTTGCCTTTTAAATAATAATCCCTCCCACTATTATTTCTACCAAAATGGATAACCTCACATTAGCTAACATTATACTCCATCTGCCAGGTCCTCGCCCACTCGCTCAGCCTACCCAGATCTCTCTGCAGACTTTTCGCACCTTCTACGCAATTTGCTTTTCCACTCATCTTGGTGTCATCAGCAAATTTTGTTACCCTACACTCAGCCCCTCCTCCAGATCATCTATGTAAATGGTAAACAGTTGAGGCCCCAGCACCGATCCCTGTGGCACTCCACTAGTCACCAACTGCCAACCAGAATAGCACCCATTGATTCCAACTCTCTGCTGCCTATTAGATAGCTAATCCTCTATCCACGCTAACACCTTATCCCCAACTCCGTGCATCCTAACCTTTTGCAGCAGCCTTTTATGAGGCACCTTATCAAATGCCTTCTGGAAATCTAAAAACACCACATCCACCAGTTCCCCTCTGTCTACCGCACTAGTCACATCCTCATAGAAATGCAATAAATTTGTTAAACACGACTTCCCCTTAACGAATCCATGCTGCGTCTGCTTGATCAAACCGTTCTTTTCTAGATGTCTCGCTATTTCTTCTTTGATGGATTCCAGCATTTTTCCAACTACAGACGTTAAACTAACCAGCCTATAATTCCCTGCCTTTTGTCTGCTACCTTTTTTAAACTGCGGCGTAACATTAGCCATTTTCCAATCTTCTGGCACTTCCCCGGAGTCCAGCGAATTTTGATGAATAATTACTAAGGCGTCCGCTATTACTTCTGCCATTTCTTTCAGAACCCTGGGATGCATTCCATCTGGTCCTGGGGACTTGTCTACCTTCAGTCCTGTTAGTCTATCAAGCACTACCTCGCTAGTGACAGTAATTGCATTAAGGACCTCATCTCCTACCATCCTTCTATCTTTAATATCCGGCAAGCTATTTGTGTCCTCCTCCATGAAGACTGACACAAAAAACTTATTTAAAGCCTCAGCCATTTCCTCATCATCCACCGCTAAATCCCCCCTCTCATCCTCCAAGGGTCCAACATTCACTCTAGCCAGTCTCTTCCTCTTTATATATTTGTAAAAGCTTTTACTATCATTTTTTAGATTTAGAGCTAGTTTAGCTTCATACTCTATCTTTCCTTTCTTTATCACCTTCTGAGTCATTCTTTGTTGTTTTTAAAATCGTTTCCAATCTTCTAATCGCCCACTATTTTTAGCCGCTTCGGCTATTTTTAGCCAATTTAATAATTGGATTTCCGAAAAGCATTCAACAAGTTTATTTATTTATTAGTCACTGTAGGCTTACATTCACACTGCAATGAAGTTACTGTGAAAATCCCCTAGTCACCATAGCCCAGCGCCTGTTCGGGTACACTGAGGGAGAATTTAGCATGGCCAATGCAAAGATCATATAAAGGTTACTTAATAAATTAAGAACCCATGGTGTAGGGAGTAGTATATTAGCATGGATAGAGGATTTGCTAACAGATAGAACATAGAGAGTTGGGATAAGAGGTGCATTTTCAGGATGGCAATTGTAATTAGTGGAGTGCCACAAGGATCATTGTTGGGGGCTACAGTTATTTACAACATATATCAATGACTTGGGCAAGGGAAGTGAATGTACTATTGCCAAGTTTATGAATGACACAAAAATAGGTGGGAAGGCAAGTGGTGAGGATGACACAAAGAGTCTACTGAATGATACAGACAGGTTAATAAGAGGGCAAAAACTTGGTAGATGGAATATCATGTCAGGAAATATGAAGTTATGCTCTTTGGTAGGAAAAGCAAAGGAACCAAATATTATTTAAGTGAACGAAGACTGCAGAAAGCAGAGGGATTTGGAGGTTTTCATGCATAAATCACAAAATGCTAGCATGCAAGTTCAGCAGGTAATAGGGAAAGCAAATGGAATGTTGGCCTTTATTTCAAAGAGAATGGAGCATAAAAATCGGGAAGTCTGGCCAAGACAATACAAGACAGTTAGACCACATCTGGGATACTGAGAACAGTTTTGGTCCCCTGATCTAAGGAAAGATATACTGGCATTGGAGGCAGTCCAGAGAAGGTTCATTAGGTTGATCCCAGGTTTGGAAGGAATTTCTAATGAGGAGAGGTTGAGCAGGTTGGGTCTGTAGTCATTGGAGTTTAGAAGAATGGAAGGTGACCTTATTGAGACATGTATGATTCTCAGGGAGCTTGACAGGGTAGTGCTGAGAAGTTGCTTCCCCCTGTGGGAGTGTTCAGGACCAGATGGCATAATCTCAGAATAAGGAGTTACCCATTTAACAGAGCAATAAGGAGGAATTTCTTCTTTCATTGGATAGTTAATCTCTGGAATTCTTTACTATAGAGGGCTGTAGGGTCATTAAGTATGTTCAAAGTTCAGATAGACTGATTTTTAATCTGTAAGTGAATCAAGGTTTATGGGGATAAACTGGAGTTGAGGATTATCATATCAGATCAGTCATGATTTCATTGAATGGTGGAGCAGACTCGATGGGCTGAATGGCCGACTTCTGTTCTTACGCCTCATGGTCCTATGAACTTATGGACAATCTCCAGTGCTCCCTCTTCCACGGTGGTGATACTGTGAAGGCTGGAGCTCTCTCCTCAAGTCTGGATCCTATCATGGGCATTGTGGTCTCTTTTTTCTAAAAGGAGAAAACAGAGATAAGACATTCCTGACGTCTCTGATCAATTCCACCAGCTCCTATTTGAATGAAGCTGCATATGTCAGTGCTGGCAGGTCCTCAACAGCACTAGGCTCTGGATCTTGCTGAGGGGTCAGTACATACGTTGGTTATGTCCTCCTCCCATGTTCAAAAGCAGCCTCAGCCTTTAGCTTCCACAGCTGTGCCTGCCTGGGGTCGAATACCTAAAGGCCTGTCATGAGAATCTGGAGTTATATTCATATTATCAGAATAAATAAGGTCATTGAACCTTCCCTGGCACTGGTCCCAGTTTCTCCTTAGCACTCTTCATCTGCTCACAGTCTCCATCATCTTCAACAAGGCCTGTTTGCCATGGGAGGGTGCAATTGTGCTATCAACATCTGGCGCCGCACCTGCGCAAAGATATTTTGGCCTTGGAGGGAGTGCAGAGGAGGTTTACTAGGCTGATACCGGAGTTGAGGGGATTGAGCTATGAGGAGAGGCTGAATAAACTAGGCTTGTACTCGTTAGAGTTTAGAAGAATGAGGGGAGATCTCATTGAGACGTATAAGATGATGAATGGGATGGATAGGATAGAGGTGGAGAGACTCTTCCCGCTCAAAAAAGACAGTAGGACTAGGGGGCACAGCCTCAAGATAAAAGGGGGGTGGTTTAGAACAGAGTTGAGGAGGAACTTCTTCACTCAAAGGGTGGTGAATCTCTGGAATTCTCTGCCCGTTGAGGTGGTGGAGGCTGCCTCGCTAAATATTTTTAAGACGCGGGTTGATGGGTTTTTGATAAGAGAGGGGATTAAGGGTTATGGGGAGAGGGCGGGAATGTGGAACTGAGCCACGATAGATCAGCCATGATCTTATTGAATGGCGGGGCAGGCTCGAAGGGCTAGATGGCCTACTCCTGCTCCTATTTCTTATGTTCTTATGTTCTTATGAAACAGGGCCTCTATCCTCTACCTCACTATCTCCAGGTCAACATCTGCAAAACAAGGAGAAGCCCTGTCCCAGGTTCCAGCTCTCTGCCCTTCTTGCTCTATGAGGATTATGACAATTGATTCATCCAAACAGCATCACAATAATGGTCAATGTGATTGATTTAAATTGGGTCTCTTCTCTTTCAGTCTACCCTCTGCTCCACCCCTGGTGACTACTAATTGGCCACCCAATCCTCGCTCTGGCCTACTCGTTGCCCACCTCCATGAAAATCATTGCAGAGGTAGTGGGAAGTGAGGGAGGGAGTGGACGGTTGTTGCTGGGGACAGTAACTATTCCTGATCAGGACGCCGAAACAATCCCACATCCATCACCCAAACCCAAATCAAGCTCTAGGTGTCTGTGAAAGCTGCACTCCAGCAAAAGTCACTCCAATTTTATTCAATTTTTTTCAAATAATCAAAGTGGTGACAGTCATGGAGTTAGAAATCTTAACTAGCTTTGTGACAAGGATTTAAGTATAAAATTAACAAGCTTCAGGCAAGACTGGAAATTGAAAGGTTTTTTAATATGCCGAGTAGTGCATATGTGAAGCAGACTCTCAGATAAGGTGGCTAATGCCGTGTTGATTAACACCTTGAAAAAAGAACTGAATGGATATTGGGTTAGGAATAGGTTTGCAGGTCATAATGATAAGTGAGATGGAGATAATTGAATGCTGTGTGGAATATGATGGTTTTTTACCTGCTGGGGCAGTGGAGGTGACATTATGAGGGCACCCGATCCAGGGAGCATAATATAGGACACAGAGTTTCATATATATTCTGGAGTTTTGTTAGGTTTACCACTTGGGAAAGGGAGGCACTTATTTTGCAGACCTTTCCTCCAGAGATTAAGTCTTCTGGTTAGAGTTGCTGATAAAGACGATTTCACATCATCTGTGGAGGACATAGGCTTTGTAGTCCCATTGCCCTTTTCAATTTTCACATTTTGTTATGTTCTTATCTTTTTCAATCGCAGACCTGCGAGATCACGGCAGCAGGAACAGTGGCAGCAGTACTTCTCTTTTAATTCAGAAACCTAGATTTAGACATTGCGGTCCCTAGTGCAAGATACCACCATAGTGGAAAAGGGTAGAGAATATGAAAAGGTTAATCAAAAGCTATTGGGGAAGTGATGACAAACACAGGTTTTAAATGGCAGCAGAATGAAAGAGAACATAATCAACACCTCAAGATAGATTGGGAAAACTGAATGTGTGGTCGGGTGTTACATCTTTTAGAGTTACTGGAGAAGAATAGGGCAGAATGAGAAATGATGCAACATGTATTGATCTGATATAAATGGGGCACAGGAATTTATTTCCTTACTGTGACGCAAGACACATTTTATTCCACCAGGTCTGCTCTCTGCTAAAAGAGGGAAGTAGTAAATTGCAGAATGCATCCAAGCATATTTCTAGCCCTTCCACCCACAGATCTACCAGAAACTACTTGGATGGGGTCAAATAATCTGCAACTCATTACTAAGCTGCTTTTTGTAGTTATCTTAGTGTAACTTACTGACATTAATCCAAGTATATTTTTCTCAGAGGTGGGGAGATAGTCTCCATAACCAATGGGAAACAGTTCAACCAATGCCACCTTCAAGCCAAAATTAAATCACTCCAACCTCAGTTTTTGACTGTCAGTCAAATGGTTCTTGTTTGTTTGTTCACTCCACTCATATTGGGCAGCACGGCGGCACAGGGCAGCGCAGTAGCACAGTGGTTTTAACTGTTGCCTCACAGCACCAGGAACTCAGGTTCGATTCCCGGCTTGGCTCACTGTCTGTGTGGAGTCTGCACATTCTCCCTGTGTCTTTGTGGGTTTCCTCCCACAGTCCAAAGATGTGTGGTGTTGTCTGCCACATAGCCTGTTTTAACCCTTATACGGTGGACAAATAACTACGAGTAGACGTCTTGTTAGTGCAACCAATATTTATTTAAACCCACACAATCAATAATCACCCACCCGACCAACAATGAGTTATCTTACAGAAAATACTAGAATTCAAGTCCAATACAAGACCTTGACTTAACTTTGTGTGACTGGCAAGTACCCAGGCAGGTATTGGCCTTTATCTGTGCGCTGGTCTTGGTAGTTGTCTGCGTAGTCTGGTCCTTTGGTCTGGTCTAGCACTCTGGCTCTGGTCTTTCTTCCTTCCTCCTCAGGTGTGGTGGCTTTCCTCATGCTGATTGTCGCTGGCGATGGTCACCATAGTTGTAGCTCGTTCGTGGGGTCAGAGAGAGAGATTCCTGGTTGCGCAGCACCCTTTATATCCTATTTGGTTTCATGCCCCTTTTGGCCATTGCCAATCATTGATCAGGACTTGATCCCCCTGATCAATAGGAGTCCAATCATCAATAGGAGTCCAACCAGGTGCTATCAGACTGATCTCTCTCTGGGTGTGTCACCAACGGCCATGTCTATAGGTGTTGGAGGCACATAGGTCACATACCTCCCTCCTAAATAAAGGTTCACGGTGGCCTTATGCCTGGTACACAACACAGTGTGACCAGAAAGCCTCTTTCATCCTGGAGATGACCCACATCCTGTTTATTCACTCGTCAGGGTTGCAGCTTGTTTGTCTCTGTCTTCAAAACTGCAGCCTGTCGTTTTAGTTCTTGCCCAATTGTCCCAGAGTGCTTTACAAATTGCCATTTTAGATGGACCATTTGGCCACAGTGGGTTAAGTGGGTTACAGTGCTAATTACCCCTTAATGTCAGAGGGACTAGCTAGGGTAAATGCATGAGGTCATGGGAATAGGGTCTGGATGGGATTCTGGTTCATTCAGACTCAATGGGCCGAATGGCCTCATTCTGCACTGTAGGATTCTATGAAACTGACCTCAAGATATTGTCCCTGGGGCTGTGTGTCAAATGGCCATCCTGTCAAAGGGAAGCAGGCATTCCAATGTTTTGACAGCACTAGCAGTACCAGGGATCTAAATATATATTTTAAAATTCTAAATTTGAAGGGGAGGTAGTGACATCCGTCACTGTACCAGTAATCCCAGACTCTGGGGACATGGGTTCAAATCCCACTGAGTGGCAGAATTTAGAATTCAACTTCTTACTGTCTCTCCATTATAAAAACTAGAATGTTTTCCATCTGGAACAGCTGATGGGTTAACTGATTTAGCACCTCATCTTGATCCATTTCTACCTTTTACACAAACTCTCCTTTGCTGCAAAATCACCTTTATTCTCTGCTCTAGTGAGAAAAACACAAAGTACTCATTTCCACCCTCATGACTCATTCAGTTACACCCTCTTCCTCCACAAGAGGATTTGCTTATCAGTTCCTAATTGGCACCACTATTTCTCCAATTGTCCTTTCTGGGTCCCATTTGATAAGGATTTTAATGATGACCACAAATCCATTATTGGTTGTCCCAAAGGAATCCACCTGGTTCAGTAATGTCGCTTTAGGGAAGAAAATCTGCCCTCTTTACCTGGTCTGGCCTAAATGTGGCTACAGACCACAATAATGTGGCTAACTCTTAATTACCTCTGAAGTGGCCTAAATTGTATCAAACCACTATGAAGTCTAAAAGGAATGAAACCAGGTGGACCAGCCAGCATCAACTTACATTCTGGAAACAATAATGACACACCTAGCCCTAGTTGTTCAAGCAAGGTGCTCCTCACTGAAAGATGGGGGTTGTCCCATAGTCAAATAACAGCCTGACACAGTCATACACATTGAATCACACCTTACACACAATGTCACAGACACCACAGGGGCGATTCTCCCGTCCTGCTGTGCTGCTCTAGCTGTGCAATGGGCCATGAGGTATCAGTGGAAGCCATTTAGCAGGCTCCCCGCTGGGCGCCACGGCATCTGCACATCTCTGGCTCCAAGGTTTTTGGAGTAATCAGCTCTATGTTGGAAATGGGCATGCAGCTGATTTAAATTTAAATTTCCAAATCATTAGCAGGCCTGGGACTGTCATCTCTGGGTCCACTAGCATCTTCCGCGCCCCCCCCCTCCCCCCCCTTACACCTTCCCCTCTTTGCCAGGAGTCGTTCCCTCCAGTGGGGTTTACAACACCGCACCATAACATGGAGCTGGTGGCCCGAACTCATTGCAGGGAACAGAGGACATCAAGGCCCCCCCTCCTCACTCCTGCCTCCAGAAGTCAGGCATAAGAGGGGGTTCCCCCAGGCAGTGCTAGCCTGGCAGTGCCAGCCCAGCTCCTGCACAGCACAAGAGCTTAAACTGGCAATGCCAGTTAGATGTGTGATGGAATACTACCCTAGAAGGAAACAAAACAGTAAAAAGGGAGAAATCAGAATATTGGTCCAAATTGCTTTTTCTTTCTGGACTCCACTTGCCTGAATGAGTGCAATTCCAACACTCAAGAATCTCAACACCTTCCAGCACAAAACGACCCACTTGATTGGCACCTGACCACCACCTTTAACATTAACTCCCTCGACCACTGATGCACAATAGCTGTAGTGTGCACCACCTACAAGTTGCACTTTAGCAACTCACCAAGGCCCTTTTGACTGCACCTTCCAAACCCGCAACCTCTACCGCCTAGCAATACAAGTGCAGCAGATGTACGGGAACATCACACCTGCAAGTTCCCCTGCAAGTCACACACCATCCGGACTTGGGACTGTATTACTGTTCCTTCATGGTCAAAGTCCTGGAACTCTCTTCCTCACAGTACTGTGAATGTCGTACACCACATAAACTGCAATGGTTCAAGGTACCAGCATTCCTTCTCAATGGTCGTTATGGATGGGGAATAAAAATGCTGACTAGCACTTGTTGCCTTCACGGAGAGCTGCTACAAATCAGAGACCAGCCGAGCGGCTGGGTGATGGTTGTTGCGACAGGTACAACACCTGCTTGAGGCCTTAGATCATAAAGGAATTAAAGCATAGGTAACATCAGGAGGACAGTCACAGGGAAGGAGGAGGGAGGATGGTCAGCAGCAACAGTAGAGGTGACAACACTTCCTGATGCCGAGTTCCTCTATCAGGCATTGAATGCCTCTGAATGAGACCCCTTACTAGAAGAGCCTACAAGCACTTAGTTGAGTTAGAAATCGATTGATTGAAGTTGAGCAGCACACCAAGATCATAAACAATCTATTTCAGTGTGAGATGATAGCAAAGGAGGAGATTTAGTGGTTAGAAACTGGGTCTCAGATAAGACCCAGGTACAGAGGCAGCGGAGGAGTCATGGGTGATGATGAAGAAACAGGGTTGACAATCATCAGCATGTATGTGCCAGCTGACACTGTGTCCTGGAATTATGTTAGCAAAGGAGACTATTCACACAGCAATCTTCTTCATGATAAAGAAGTCATTCAGCTCTTATCGCTTATAAGAGATGTGGGTGGAGGAGGCTGGAGAGAGGAACTTAAGGAGATTGTTCATGATGGAGAAATGAAGCTTTGATGGTGAAGGGGAAAGGAAGTTATCCTTGCTCTCCAGAATGAACATAGAGCAATGAGCGGTTTGAACAAATATATCTGCATTAGCACTTGTGTTATTCTTTCTATCTGGAAACTATTATAGCAATAAAGGTTGAAGAAAAAGGCTTGTAAATAAGTTAAGGAAAGGGCATAACATTATAAGAGTCTGATAATATACAATTATTAAGCTGGAAGCCATGCACAGCTAGAGCCAGATAGATGAAAAACTGGGTGGGTTGTGACATAAAATTTAATATTCAATGGATATACATTTAGTGAGAGAACTGCATCTGAGGCTTGCTGATAATCAATGAACACTTTGTCCAATTTCCCAATTCTACTCTTGTAAAACATATGGCAATACATAGGAGAATTCCTTTCTCCCTATCTGCTGAGATATTATAAATGCATTCTTATTTATATTCCCATTTACTATTTCTAATACAATTGTAAAGCAGTTATTTCTCTGCTTCTAATCCAATGCAGAATTACCCAACCCATTATGTCCACTGTATAATGCACCTCTTAGCATTTTATTCTAAATTAATGTAGCATAGCTTTTTGTTTCTAAAGTATCTTATGATTGTACTTTGTGTCATCTGATTTTTGCACTTACAGGCCATTATGTGAAATGGCTCAAGCATTAGTTTTGCAGAATGATCTTACCTAATTAGTTTTGCAGAATGACTTACTTCATCATCGGTGGATAAATTCATTAGGAAATGTATTCAGTCTGACACCTAAAGACAACTTTATATGTTATTGCAACCAATCAGGCAAAATAATTTGAAGGCAAATTACACAAGGATGCAGGTAAATTGTTTTCTTTCTTGTGCAATTTGGTGCCTAGTCATGTGTGTAAATTCACAATTGATAATTACTTAAATGGAATGCCTAGCGAAAAAGACAAAATGAAGCTGATATACATCATAACAGAATAATGTCAAACACATTAGATGTTACATGATATAACAGTCACCTTAGTTCTGTGGGTCATACTCCCACGGGGTTTGGGTGTTCAAGCTTTATTCTAGTATTTGAGTGTAGGATTGAAGGAATGCTGTCTCGATTTAGGTGCAGTCCTTTGGAGTTATTGTTAAGTAGAATTGCCACTTTCATTCGCAGAGAAATGTTACACAAATACAACAGGGAGTGTTTTCTGATCTTTGGCTTGGAGCTAAGACAATTCATTGCAACAAACTATAAGAAGCATCTCAACAGTCAACTATGGCATACCTGCCAAATCATATGACACTGAATGGGAAAGTACCAACACTCTGCTTGGATCTTTCTCACCACGATGCACATGGGGAGAAAACTGAAATTCATTTTCAATAAAATGCTTTTCAGAAAATATTCTCACTCTGTGTTAACTGAGACATAGCAAGAAAGATTTGTTCAAGAAAACATTTGTCAGATTATTAACTTAGAATGGACCGTAATGAGCAACATACTGAATTTATAGAATCATAGAATTTGCACAATCAGTGGTATTATCAGTCATACACGTTACTTTTGGTGACACAGTTTTGAACACGCTTGAAACATAATTGGGCTAAATTTCCTTCCAGGTCTTGGAATAGTTGAACGCAGACATGGGCAGAATAACATGTGCCCAAGTTTATTATTGCTTAATTTGAGTCTTCTGAGCTCTAATTTCTACTGTGTGGGTAAACGACAGGTGCAAGTGATGTCTAGAATAGCTGATATCTGGAATAGCTCAAACAATGATGACACTGAGTACAGGAAAGAGATAGAGAGTCCGATGAATTGGTGCAATGATAATAATCTCTCCCTCAATGTTAGTAAAATGAAGAAGATAGTCATCGACTTCAGCAAACATTGTGGAAGGCATGCCCCTGTCTTCGTCATCAGAGATGAACTGGAGATGATCGAGAGCTTCTGGTTTCCAGGTGCCCAGATCACCAGCAACCTGTCCTGGTCCCTCCACATTATAGTTAAGAAAGCCTACCAATGTTCTTCTTTTTCAGGAGGCTAAGGAAATTCAGCATGTCCAATAAGACTGTCACTAATTTTTACAGATGCACCATAGGAAGCATCCTTTCCAGATGTATCACAGCTTGGTATGGCTCCTGCTGTGACCAAAGCGGCAAGAAAATACAAAGGGTCATGAATGTAGCTCAATCCATCACACAAGCCAGCTTCCCATCCATTGACACCGCTTACACTTCCCGCTGCCTTTGAAAAGCAGCTAGCATAATCAAGGACCCCACACACCCCTGACGTACTCTCTTCCACCTTCTTCAATTGGGAAAAAGATACAAAACTCTGAGATCATGCAGCAACCAACTCAAGAATAGCTTCTTCCCTGCTGTCACCAGACTTTTGAATGTCATTTTAACTTGATCTTTCTCCACGCCCTAGCTATGACTGTAACACTACATTCTGCACCCCCTCCTTTCCTTCTCCCTTATGTACTCTACGAATGGTGCTTTTTGTCTGTATAGCACGCAGGAAACAATACTTTTCACTGTATACCAATAAGTGTGACAATAATAAATCAAATAAAATCATAATTTCGATGCGTGAGAAATCACATGATTGCAGAGGTATTAAGCTGTACAAATTTCATGGGATCGTGGGTGAGGTTAGTTGGATGAAACATGATGTTCTTATTAACATAGGTATATAAACTGGGCGATAAATATTCTATGCTGATGTAAAAGAGTAGTTAATCATCTAACTTAATTATGAGAACAAAGTTCTTTATGAATGGGCTTTGTTCAGTATATTTTTGAGGTGAAGATACAAAAGCACAGTTGGGCCAAAGAAAGTATTCAATATGAATGGAGGGGGACAGATTGAGCATAACAGAACATAAAAAATGATCTTTGCCCATTCAGAATCCCCTATCTTTCTCTGGTGGATCTTAGTTTAGAAGACAGAATCGTGCCCCAAATAGGTGGCTCTTATTTCTTATCTCATATTGAAAATAAATTGACATAATTTTGGCACGTATGGCATTTTGCTGTATTTGCATTAGAAATAAATTAGTTCCTCATCATGCCGATATAGAAACACGAAACTGTCCACTTGAGTCTAAAGGTATTTAAAAAGATCAGAGGTTGTTAGGAAATGCACTGGGATTACCAGATTTTCTGTGCTTTCTGCATTAGATATAAACAGAACCACAGGTGCAAACTGGTTGATATTTCTGACTATAAATGATGATCTGGTTATAAAAAAAATAGAAATTGCCTGTTAAATAACGTGAGGAAATGATCTGAGCAGCATAAGTGATCAATTTTGTGCTACTTGCTGGCTTGCAAATTTTAATTTTGATGACAAATTATAAACCTGGATTTGCTTTCCGTTTGTTGCATATTCTTTATTGATGCTCTTGCTCATTCTGATTTGTTCCCACAAAGTCAATTGAATATGTAATTGGTAATATAATAGGTAATTAACTATTGAGCCAATCACACATTTTTGCTGTCTGGCCATATGGCACTTCTGAGAAAGGCATCATTTCAGATCTGATGCTTTTGCAAAATATAATACGCATGCTACACAGTCGCAGGAACACTTTTACAAAATCACACAGATAAATTAGTGATCTCCCATCACACTGCACACAGGGCATCAAGACCAAATGCAGACTTCAAATTAACGAGATTAAAGGGCAGAGGATCACTGAACCAAGGTGTGCAGACATCATATTTTGAATATGATATATGATCAATTACTTATGGTGTTTCACATTGGAGTGCAAGGTCTTGCCTTTCCTGTTTTCTCAGGTGCTGCAATAATAGTTACTTATGTAAATGATTTGACCATCTCCTATTAAGTGGACAGCATGTATTGCCTGATGTGTAACTGAGCACAGTGTAAGCTAGCAGTACAACAATATGACCCCACTGCATTCTGAACTGGGTGTTTGTGTTTCTTGCTATCTACCTCTTCAATCACTTTAAAGGTAGGTTGAGGAAATACATTGCCAAATGTGAATCATTAAACTGCCTTAAATCAGAACAAGTGAATACACAGAGCAATAATTATGAGCGGACTCACCTAATTCAATTAGTGTACTTGCCTTTGCAATAATCTATGTTAAAAATGGTGGGTGGCCACAATGTTCCAATAATATTGCTCCTGTAGGGGGTGCTATTAGAGTAACATTATCTGAGTCCTGAACTTCAGGGGCAGCCAACTGAATTACTGAACTGTCAATCGACTGATCCAAGAACTGTTTGGAAATATGAGTCCAAATCTTAACTGCGTCCACCAGGTGGCACTGCAATCAACTTATTTGAGAATGGCGGATTATTTGGTCAAGGGGACGAGAGGTAAATTCTCTAAATCTCCCCAAAGCAGAGATAACTAAAAAGCAGTCATAAAACCTATGAGAAAGGCACATTTTTCACATCTGGAGAACCGGGTGGAAGTAATGCTTGCTGAAAAGGCAGATAAAGAACCTGTCACATAACAATTAAAGTAAAACAACATAATCCCTTCTGAATTTATCTGGAAAGCCATATTTTGCATCAATGAAAGGGCCAAAAGGTTAATTTGGCACCGTAATGGTGCTTCAATTGTAAAAAAAGATCGTGACATTTTGATGCAGGGAACTACTTGAAACAATGTTAAATTTCAACACCTCATTGAATGAATTTTTTGAGTCAGTTTGGATCAGTTGTCAAATTATTAAGGCCACAGTGGTGAAATATTTTGATTGGAAAAACATTTGCTAAAACTCATCTCTGTACACCGGAACATAAATTCCCTCATTACATCCAAAACACAGAAGAAAAAACCTCGGATATAACACTCCTCATCTACCTAGCATAAAAAATTATAGAACTCAAATAAAAATCTAAAAATAAACACAAATCAATATGGAATCTCAACCTTACTTCCACATTCCATTGATCATAAATTGCCCACTCCTTTTTTTGTGTCTTTTCCTATCATTCCCTCTCTCCCATATCCCCTCCTTTCTCAATCATTATTTCCTCTCCTTTTCCCTTGCCCTTCCATCTCATTTCCCCTCTTACTTAAAACTTTATTACTCTCCTGGTGTTCTCTCATTTCCTCTTATCCTTTTATCCTCCCTATTTTCATTCCTCTCCATATCTTCCTCATTCTTCCCCTCCCTCCGCCAGACTCTAGTCCTCTCCCCACCTCCTCCATCCAGCTCCCTCTTACGACTTTTTCCTTGTATGCTCCTTTTCTCCCTTGCCTCTCTACTCCTTGCTTCTCTTCCCTTTCAATTACCCATCTTTTCCTATTCCTTCTACCTCCTCTCTCTTGCTCCCTTGGCTTTCCAACATCTCTTCCAATTGCCTTTCTTCCATCCAGCCATCTATTTTCTTCCAAATTCTTCTTTGTGCATTTCAATAAACATCTACCTTGTGATCTTCATTTATTCAAGTAAGACACTGTGCAATACTACAGGGGATCAACGAGTCATGCAATGCTATGAACATACCAATCTCTTTTACATTGTTATCTTGTCTAATCAAGCAGTACAACCTCTAAATTCTTTTCTGAACTCTAATCTTTTTCATAGAGTCATAGAAAGCCTATGGTGCAGAAGGAGGCTATTCAGTCCATCGGGCCTGCACTGACAATAATCCCATCCAGGCTCCATCCATGCAACCCCACACCTTCTAACCTATACATCCCAGGACCCTAAGGGGTAATTTAGCTTGGCCAATGCACCTAACCCACGCATCTTTGGACTGTGGGAGAGCTCTGTAGCACCCAGAGGAAACCCATGCAGACATGGGGCGAACATGCAAACGCCACACAGACAGTAACCCAGGCCAGTTTGTTGCCTTCGCTAGTTTTAATTATCTTCACAGTATTCTCTTAAAATGGACATGTTTCCATTTTCTCCCTGCCCCTGTTCACAGATGGAAAGGAACCAGAGATTACCCAACTCAGTGCCTGGTGTTTATTAATTGCTGTGACTTCTGAGCCAATTGCTTCTTGCTAACAGTCAATTGAGGAAGGACATTAAAGGGCTATCTTTGGCCTTTTCACCACCTATCATCTCAGTGCCATTTTATGTGAATAAACTCTGTTATTGAAAATCCAGCATTCTTATGCAACTTTTCTTCCAAATCCTTTCGGTGGAGTGGGGTTGATATTTATCGGTGGGGAAATAATTGGACTAGTGTGCTCAGGTACCTGTACATCAATTGTTTTGTAAAATATTCCTCAGCAAGACAACCAAAATGTTAAAACACCCCTCCTGGCAGGAGGGCTTTATTTATTTATTATTTATTTCAATGTGGCAAGTTAACAATGGCAGTTTCTTTATAAATGCATTTTATAATGGAAAAATTAGGACAAAAATGTGGCATTAAATGACAATAAGAAAAAGAATTTTATAGACAAGTGTAAATGTCATAAGCAACAACGGATAGTGCTGGAAAAACTCAGCAGACCTGTCAGTATCTATAGGAAGAGAAAACAGATTTAACATTTTAAGTCTATTTGACTCTTCATTGTAACTATAAGAGAGGGAGAATATGTTTGATATTATACCGTGGTGGGGAAGATTGCAACAAAGATGCCACAAACTTAAGAATAAGAGACAGATATGGAAAAAGTATCAGGGATATAAAAAGGGGTTAAAATGGAGGAGGAAGGTGACAGTGTAAAGCTGTTGAAGTCAATGTTGAGTTCTGAGGGCTGTAATATACGTAATTGGAAGATGAGATGCTGCTCCAGCTTGCACTGGGTTTCACTGGAACATTGCAGCAGGTCAAGGATGGCCATCTATATGGGCATGAGAGCAAGGTGCTGAGTTACAATGGCAAGCAACTGGAAGGTTGGGGCTATGCATGCGGGCTGAGCAAAGGTGTTCCTCAAAGGTATCACTCAATCTACATTTAGTCACCCTAATGTAGAAGAGACCTCATTGGGAGCAGTGAATACAATAGGCCAAATTGAAGGAAGTGTAAGTGAAATACTGCTTAACCTGAAAGGAGTGCCTGGGGCCTTGAACAGTGAGGAAGGAGGAGGTAAAGGAGTAGGGGTTTCACCTTCTACAATTGCAAGGGAAGCTGGCATTTGAATGGGATGGAGTTGGGCATGATGGAGGAGTGAACCATGGTGTCATGGAAGGAGCAGTGCCTGTGGAATGCTGATTGTTCAGGGGGAAGGGTGGTTGGTGGGGGCAGGTGGTTTGAGGAAGACATGTTTCTTGTAGAAATGTGCTCAAACTGGTGGAAATGGCGGAAGATGATTCTTTGAGTGTGGAGGCTAGTGGAGTGACTACTGAAGATAAGGAGGACCCTATCAGGGTTCTGGGAGAAAGGGGTAAGGGCAAAGGAGTGAGAAATGTGCTGAACCCAATTGAGTGCTCTGTCAACCACAGGATGGGAGCAGGGTGGTGGGAACCTCAACTAAGGAAAAAAGCAGACATGTAAGAAGCACCGTTTTCGAAGGCGGCATAATCAGAACATGCAACAGAGATGGGGAATCTGGGAGAATGGGATGGAACTTCTACAGGGAATAGGGTGTGATGAGCTGGAGTCAAGGCAGCTGTGGGAGTCAGAGGGACTGTAATCAACATTGGTGATCAGTCTACCACCAAAAATGGAGTCTGGATGTCAAGAAAAGTAAGGGAAGTGTCAGAAATGGACAACGTAAAGGTGAGTGGGGTGGAAATTGGAATCAATAAATTTTTCCAGGTCCAGACAAGAGCATGAAACAATAGTCATATCAATGTCATGTATTTTATATAGATATATCACTGACAAATTGTGCAATACAAGTGGTGTGAGAACAAAGTTTCCATCTTTCTTCAGCCACTTGTTTACATCAACTTGCTAAGTCAATGAAGTACATGGCAATGATCCTACATTCACAGTCATCTGGTGCATTTGAACTGCCTGGATTATTTTAAATGCCTTGCTGTAATTTTGGAGAATACTATATAATTTCTTATTGGGGTTCTCTTTCAGCCTAGACTATTAGATTGGTTGATTAACCCAAACAAAAGATTCCATTACGTGTTTCTTTGTGCACCAGCTTGTTGGTGTGATTAATCAATAATATTGAATTAGCGTGTGTATCATGACTGAGGTAAATTTAGAAGTTGTATCTCTCAGCAGTCTTCATTTTGAGTGTTAAATTGTTTATGTAATCTATCTTAAATTATTTATACAGAATGCATAATAAGATGCATAAGAAGTTAAGTCATTGTTGTCATGTTGTTGAAACCAAAGTCTTTGATCTAGAAAACCAGCCAACATCACAAAAGATACGCATTGTTGGACTACCAGAGGCAACCAAGGTCTGAGCCCCAACAGAGGTTATGTCAGACTTGTTCAGAAAGGTGGTAGGCAGGACGCTTTCCCCAAACCTCTGGAGCTAGACAGAACCCACCATACCTTTCGGCCGAAACCTTGCACTGGTGACCCCTCCACAAGCCAATGTAGTGTGGTTCCATTGCTCTAAAGAGAAGTAACTTGTTCTCAGGTGGGCAAGAGTGCTCTGTGATGTCACATACCAAGGCCACCTAGTCAGGATTTACTGAAACATGAGAGAAGTTTGGCAACAAGACGAGCAGCATTCAAAAAACATCAAATCCACACTGTAGAAAAAAAAGGAGTAAGCTTTTGATTGATTCACCCTGCCCATTACTGAATCGCATTTAACAGAAAAGTTCACTTCTTTGACACGTTAGACGAGACAGACTCATTCCCCTACCGCTGCACACTCAATTCTTGATGGGCTTACTATTTGATGCCTTGGTTCAATTCAAACAAACTACTTTGCTGTTTACCTTCCACACAAGCAGGGTGATAGCATCCATAAAAGTAGAACGAAGTCAGACCAAAGTTGAGCCTGGATATTGGGAAGCAGGCAAATATTGTAGTAAAATGCAGAATTGAAGGGCTTTAATGATTTCAGCGGGCAAGACACAACTCAGGAACTTCTGCTGAAATTCTGAAATAATGGCTGGAATTTTACTGTCCCATCCGCCAGGGGAATTGGAGCAGGCAAGCAGCGGAAAATGGATAGGTCCATTGACCTCAGGTGGCATTTTTTGGTTTTGTGACGAGCGAGGCCATAAAATCCCGCCTAATGAGTCTAGATTCCAATGATAGAAACAAAACAAAAATCAACATAAGTATTTGCATGTGTAGATATAATCCATCTCTGCTTCTTTCTGTAGCCTTGCATAAGACAGAGAGAATATTTCAAGTTGCAAGACTGCAATTGTAATCGGCCCAGTGGAATTTACTGGGGAGGGTACGGTGTCATTATACATGAGCAGTGAACCTGAATTGGGCCCAGACTATCTGTGAGCGAACTGAGATATTGCAAAGCTGCATTTCTTAAATGGTTGCAGCTGCACATTAAACATGAAGCACTTTGCTGGTGAAGGAAGGAGGCTAACGTGTTTGAATTGGTTCTATAATGGTTTAGCATATCCAAAGAACTATTTCATTCCTCGATGCAGCTGTGGAGCTGGAGATTACATGAAGTGGATGAAAGGCAAGTTGCCATATTTGGCACCAAAGGACATTTTCCCTGCAGTAGAGCTGCTCATACCATGCAGGCAGAGGAGGCACAAAGAAATGCTCTGATTTTGCAAAAAATGGTCATTTTGTGGATTTGGAAGTTTTTTTGATAACATCGCCACAAAACAGATTTGGAGGAAGAATGACTTTAATGCTGAGTTTTTAAAAAGTCACTCTAAAAAGAGATGTCTAGATGAAAGGTGGTTAATGTGTGTGCAGGGAAGTTACTTCAAATAGAGCCTGAACTCAGTTGGCCAAAGCATTTGGAAAGTCACCTTGAATAAGAACAGGCAGCTTATAAAAGCAAAGCACAAACACCAAGCTTTGAAAAGGGGATATTAAATGGGCAGGCAGGTGTGTAGGGCAACTAGCTAGGATAAAGACATCGGGGCAGGGCGTGGCTGGGACTATGGGAGGTGCAGACTTGATGGGCCGAATGGCCTCTTCTGCACTGTAGGATTCTATGATTCTATAGAGGACTGTAATAAGCAGGATACTGCATAAAGAGGTGCTGATGCTGTCTTGTAGGACAGAGCACAAATAGATTATTTGGTTAAAGTAAGTGACCCACTGAAGTAAGACTAATATAGTGTGTTCTTTGTTTTGAATCATCATGTAAGTGTACACGCTATTCATTAAATTAAACAATTATGATCATACCTATAGCTTTTTATGTTTCATCTTGCTGTGGAATAAAGCATCAAATCATTCAAACCAAAAACTGGCTCATCTAATGATTCTAATACCTTAGGAGAGACTGAAGAAATCCATATGCGAGAGATGGAGCACAGAGGGCCATCTGGATGAAGTTTTGTATTAAATTCCTTGTTTCTAATTTGTATAGATCATTGAAATGTTTGCCCAGGCATTTTGTCTGCCAGGTTGGGGAGCATAATATCCAGCAAGGCAGCATCCTATCACTGAACTGTCAATATGGCATAGTAATGTGTGAATGTCACTGCCCCCATTCATGCCTGAGCAGGAGCTATACAAAAGGAGTTTGCCCTATTTGGGGTTGAAGATTTCTGACAAATAATTTGGTAAAGTGTCACATCACCTGAAATTTCAAACATCAAGATACAGCTCGGCCTGTGCTGAGAAGGGTCCTCACCATCAGATCTTTCCTGCACGCCCAGAGTCTCACTCCCTCTGCACACTGCCCCTACGTTATCTGCGGTGAGGAAGAGATCACCACCCAGCTCCTTCTGCAATGTGCCTTTGAAAAGCAGATATGTAGAGTTGCATTGGTTTTTGTGCAAGTTCATCCCAGGCAGCTCCATAACGCAGGACTCAGTGCTTGATAGATTGTTCCCAGAAACTTAGATAAACATAAACTCCTGGTGGAGGACCATCAGTTTGGTGAAGGACATTCCTCATTCCCACACAATGTGGTGCTCTTCTATAAGACCATAAGAATTAGAAACAGGAATAGGCCATTCAGCCCCTTGAGCCTTCTCCACCATTCAACAGAATTATGGCTAATTCAACAATCCTCACATGGACTATCCTGACCTTTCCCTATAACCCTTGATTCCTTAAATCTATCCATCTCAGCCTTAACTAAACACAAGGACTCCCACAACTCCTTGTAACAAGGAGTTCCAAAGATTCACAACTCGCTGAGAGAATTATTTCCTCCACATCTCAGCCTTAAATTGGTGCCCCTTTATTCTAGCTCTCTGTTCGTAGACTTTCCATGTGGGGAAACATCCTCTCAGCACTTGTCATCAAGCCCCTTCAGAATCCTATATGTTTCAATGAGATCACTTCATTCTTCTAAATTCCATTGAGTCCCAACCTGTTTAACCTTTCCTTGTAAGACAATCCCACCATACCAGGGATCATTCTAGTAAATTTTCTATGAACTGCCTCCAATGAAATAATATCTTTCCTTAAGTAAGGGGACCAATACTGCTCACAGTACTCCAGTTGTGGCCTCACCAGTACCTTATACAGCTGCAGCAAGAATTCCCTACTCTGATACTCCAATCCCTTTGAAATAAAGGTCAACATTCCAGCTCTCTGCAATGTTATTCCATTTAAGTAATACTCTGTTCTTTTGTTCTCCCTTCCAAAGTGAACAAATTCATATTTTCCCACATTGTAAACTGTTTGTATACTTCTCGCAATTTGCCTTGTCATCCATTTTTGTGTTGTCTGCAAATTTAGCTACAGTACATATGCTTTCTTCCTCCAAGTCATTTATATTGTGAATTTCACAGTAACTTCATTGCAGTGTTAATGTAAGCCAACTTGTGACACTAATAAATAAACTTAAAACTTAACCTTAAACAGTTATGGTCCCAGCACTGACCACTATGGAATCCCACTGGTTTCAGATCAACAATCTGAAATAGAACCCATAATCCCCATTCGCTGTTTCCTGTCCATTAATCAATTCTCTATCCATGCCACTATGTTACCTCCAACACCATCGACTCTTATCTTACAACTGAAGCTTTCGTGAGGCACCTTGTTGAATGCCTTCTGGAAGTCCAAATACAACACATCTACTAATTCCCCTCTATCCAGTCTGGTTGAGACTTCCTTGACAAACTAGTCAGATGTGATTTCCCTTTCATGAAGTCATGCTGACTCTACTTGATTTGATTATGATTTCCAAACGTGCTGCTATTACTTCCTTAATAACTGATTCCAACATCTTTCCAACAATAGATGTTAAGCTAATTGGCCTACAGTTATCCACTTTTTGCCTCTCTGTCTGTTTTTGAATAGGGGTGTCACATTAGTAGTTTTTGAATCCTCCAGTATTTCTCCAGAATTCAAGGATGTTTGGAAAATTACAATCAATGCATCCACTACCTCTGTAGCTACTTATTTTATGATCCTAGGATGCAAGCCATCAGCCCCATTTGTTTCTTTAATACTACTTCTCCAGTGATAGCGAAGGTACTTAATGCTTCCCTCATCTTATTTAATATTACTGAGTTGTTCAAAAGACTGATGCAAAATCTGTTCAATTCCTCTACCATTTATTTCCTTGTTCCCCGTAACTGTCTCTCCAGGTTCATTTCCAAGGGGCCTATGTTCATCCTGGCCTCTCTCTTTCTTCTTATAAAGTTAAAGCAGCTCTTACTGTCAGTTTTTATACTCCAGTATAAAGAACTATCCATGACTGGTTTTGCAGACAGGCATGTTTCAAGATCCATGAATATGCATTGAGGGATGCACTAAAGTTTGGGGCATCTGCCGTCAAGTTCTAGGGGGATAGAACACTGTATGAGGCCCCACTGCCATAGTTTACTGAGGATCTGGAAATAGTGCAAAGCTTCTCAAGTTGTGCGCACCAGAGAGTGTTTGGCATGACATGGTAAAATGTGCATTGTAAATACAGTCTGTAATGACCACCATAGTGAGTTATGTAATGTACTTTCAGAAATGTTGTAGATAAAGTATATATCTGGGGGCAAACAATTGCTCTTCGGCAAAAGCATAAGCTACATGTAGGAGGCTAGTTATCAAATCAATGCATCTAGGTATCTTGCAACTGGCTACAAAGGAAGAAGCCACTTTCTGGTATCAGAGGAAAATGAAAGTGCTTTTACAAACATTATTTGTGAGATCACTAACATTTGTTGGGAATTATAGCATCTCCTGCAATGTACTATCTTTTACTGTGTGAAAGTTAGGTGGCATTCTTTCCTTTTAGTTGGAGTTCACAGCAGAGGAACAACTTGTGTTTTCAGCCTAAAGCACTCATCAACATTGAATGGATTTTACAGCGGATTAGACAGCTTTAAATGCAGATCCCACAGGTTGTCGCCTAAGATCCATTCTTCCCACTGATCTTTTCCTTCAAATGAAACTGAGCACCATGGATTCATGCATCATAAAGGAAAACCAATCTCTTTGGGCATCAGCAAAAAACCCTTAAGCAACTCTGTTTCTGCGGTCAGATATTACCTGAACGTTAGCACGCTGTCCAAGCAACCAATCACATTAAACAATCCTCATAGTCTACCAGGGAATCAAAAACATTAAAATCAAACCAGTTTAAATATTTCATATTTTAATAAAAAATATAGAAATTGTTAAAAATCAATTAAATAATCATCAGAATACATTAAATAACACTGCCCGAATATATTTTGTTTTCAGGGCCAAATCTGTTGGTCAGATATAGCTATTTTGCAGATCACCATTAAAAACCCAGTTACATCTAATTGACCAAAGTGCAACTTATTACGCAACAGAGAAGTAGAACTTCTCACCACATCTGCAGGTCCTGTTGGTGGGTGAAGGGTTGCCACAGGGGTTGACAGCACAGCCTGGCAAAAGACAATTTCAGGATTTCCATGTTACTTTGTGTTTGTGTTCTCTCCTGAAGCCAATGGCAAAGCTCAGGAGTTCACCATCAGAATCCAGACCATTGTGTCCATTGTATTTAGTTTGTTCTTAGGATGTTGAGAACATTAGCAAGGCTGGATTTATAAACGCATCTGATCCCCCTGAGAATGTGTTGGTGGTGAGCAATGTTTGGCTTTGAGTAGAAAAATAAAACACCTTTGTGGATAGCTCGCAAGTTTCCATTCTACACAACTAAGTAGTCCATGCAGGCAAAAAACTTAAACCCTTTGGAATTATGTCTAAACATTTATTTCCCTTAAGCAGATTGTAATAATTTTTTAATCAAATATTAGTGTATCAGAGATTATACACTCAACTGGTAATGTACAAGCTGCTATCAAACATTTACATTGCATTGGCATAAAATACACCCCCCAAAATCACATACAGCTATTAAATAACAATATTTCCTCATCATGGAAATAAGTAAACATCACATTTATATTTTTCAAGGTATAGCAAAATGATAATGTCGATTCTGTTGCACAATATTTAATTGCTGCCAATTGTTTGATCAGATTCACAATAACTTTTATTCTGCCCAGTAGGTAAACATATATCTCCAACATATATATAAACTCTCCATGGGCTGGGAATGACATTTTTCAGTCAGTCAAATTTCCTTTGATGTTTTGCTTTAGTTCCAGTGCCCACATCTAATGTCCAAAGATGTGTGAGTTAGGTAGGTTGGTGTGCATTGTGCCCTAGTGTCCCAGGATGTACAGGTTTGGGGGATTAGCAGCACAAGAATGTAGGGTTACAGGGATAGGGCCTCAGTGGGACATTCTGTTGGAGAGATAGTGCAGACTCGATAGGCTGACTGGCCTCCTCTGTACTGTAAGGATTCTATGATTCTATTCTATATCTCTATAGGTCAATTATAGATCTTTTGTTTCATTACAAGGGTGTAAACTCCCCATTAAGCATTCAACCAATCCACAGCCCATATGGCCCCAAGCTCCACAGCACTGCTGCCTCACAGCACCAGGGAACCAGGTTCGATTCCTGGCTTGGGTCACTATCTGAATGGAGTCTGTACATTCTGTCTATGTCTGTGTGGGTTTCCTCTGGGTTCTCTGGTTTCCTTCCACAGTCTGAAAGATATACTGGTTAGCTGCACTACCACGTTAAATTCTCCCTCAGTGTATCTGAATAAGCACCAGATGTGGCGACTTGGAGATTTTTATAGTATCTTCATTGCAGTGTTAATGTAAGCCTACTTCTGACAATAATAAATAAATTATAAACTTTAAACGTAAGTCCCAAACATGACTACCCTCTATTTATTCTAATTCTTCAATCTGTTCGTTTTATAATCGAATTTTTCTTCAGAAATGTCAGTCATACATCCCACTTCTCCCACATACATCACCCTAACATATCACTAGTAGAAAAATCTCCCAGTTGACCGTTAGCAGTTTGGTAATACCACTTCAAAGCCATATAAGACATTCTCCCTTTGTCCCCATATGTGAAATGAAAAAACGATTCACATTTGCAACAACTCACTGATGTATGCCATGAATGAGAACAACTTCAGTCACACCTGTGGCACTTTGGCTGTTAACAGATACATGGCACTTCTGTGTTTCACATTTTTCCAGAGTAACAATGTGCGGATGTCTTGCCAAATTTAAGACTTATTCCATTGGTTCCTTGCTCAAACATGTGGCATATAATTCCAATGGTACAATGGTATTAATGGTACATATTCCAATGGCACTAATGATACTAATGGTACATGTTACAATGGTACAAATGGTACATATTCCAAAAATTCTAATGGTACTAATGAAATGTATTCCAGCCATACTATAGATAATAATGGGAGACATTCCAATGGTACTATTGGTCTAAAGGAAAATATTCCGAAGGTATTAAGGGTACTATTCTAATGGACCTATAGATACTGATTGCAGATGTTCCAACGGTACTAATGATATGAAAGAAAAACATTCTAATGGTATTAATGGTACATATTCCAATGAGACAAGAGATACTAATGGTACATATTCCAACTGTATTAATGGTACATATTCTAGTGGTATTGATAGTATATTTTCCAATTGTGCTATTGGCACTAAAGGTACATACTCCAACAGTACCATTAGCACATATTCCAATGTTGTTTGTACTAATGGTACATATTCCAATAGTACTAATGGTACTTATTTCAGTTGTGCTATTGCTACTAATGATAATATTCCAATGGTACTACTGGAGTAATGGTCCATATTCTCATGGTACTATTGGCACTAACGGCAATTTTTGAAGAGTCCTAATGGTACATATTTTAACGGTACTATTGGTGCTTTTGGCATATTTCAATGGTATTAATAGTACATATTCCAATGTTGCTATGATGGTACTTGTGACAATAATGATACTTACTTCAATTCCGCTGTTGACAATAATGATTCATATTCCAGCGGTACTAATGATACATATTCCAATGGTACAAATGGCACATATGCCAATGTAACTCAATGGCACTCTCAGTACTAATGGTACATATGCCAATGGTACAAATAATGCTAACTGTACATATTTCAGTGGTACAAATGGTACATATTCCAAAGGTCCAAACAGTACTGTATTTCAACTGTACTATCAATACTCAAAGTAGATATTCCAATGGTACTATTGGTACGAAAGGAAAATATTTTAATGGTACTAATGGTTTATATGCCAAAGTTACTAAATTACACTCTTGATACTAATGGTACATATTCCAATGGTACTAAATATTCTAATGGTATATATGCTAATGTTACTCGATGACAGTCTTGGTACTAATGGTAGGTATTCCAATGGTATTATTGTTATTAATCACAAAACACCTGCAGTACAGAACGTTCCCTGATGGAGTAATTTACTCATGTTCTCTCCCTCACCCTAACCCCGTAAACCATGCATTTAGAAGCATAGAATCATAGAATCCAACAATGCAGAAGAAGGCAATTCAGCCCATTGAGTCTGCACCAACCACAACTCTATCCAGGCCCTATCACTATAACCCTAAGCATTTACCCTAGCTAGTCTGCCTGGTACAAAGGGGCAATTTTAGCATGCCAATTCACCTAACCCGCACATCTTTGGGCTGTGGGAGGAAACCGAAGCACCTGGAGGAAACTCACACAGACACGGGAAGAACGTGCGAACTCCACACAGACAGCAATCCAAGCTGTGAATTGAACCCGGGTCCCTGGTGCTGTGCAACAGCAGTGCCAACCACTGTGCCACCATGCCACCCTAATTTATGTTGCCCACCATTTACCATGGCTAATCCCCCTAACCTGCACATGTTTGGACTGTGGGAGGAAACGGGAGGAAACTCAGACATGGGGAGAACATGCAAATTCCGAAGAGACACCCAAGGCCAGAATTGAACACGGGTCCCTGGCGCTGAGAGGCAGCAGTGCTAACCATCATGTTGCCCCCGTTTGTACTGATGTTACATCTTCTAATGGCACTGTTGACACAGATGGCACTTTTTGAATGGTACTATTGGTACGAATGGTAGATAATCCAACGGTGCTCTTGGTACTAACAATGCATATTCCAATAATATTAATGATACATATTCCAATGATGCTGTTTGGTATATATTCTAATGGCAATTTCGGCACGAATAGTACACATTTCAACGGCACTCTTGGTACTAACGTTGCGTAGTCCAATTCATGAATTGTATATATTCCAATTGTACTCTTACTTGTGGGAAGAGGAGCGACACCAAAGATTTCTTTATTTTTCGGGAGTAAGAATGAAATGATTTGGGCGCAGACTGAGTTTTGTCTTCAATGACACACACTTCAGTAAAACAGCGCTGCTATAATCCTGCCCAATATTCGCTATTGGGTATCGATGATGATCTCACATCCGGCAATACCATCACTCTTTCACGGCAATAAGTTCTTCATCGAAGGGCTTTCGATCTCACACGTTGCCCTTACTGTCATTAGTCCATCGTTTTGACTTCCTGTGTCATTTAGTTTGCTTAATTAGCTCAGCCTCGAAAGAGGATGATGGCCATCTAATTGACGGGGGGGGGGGAACTTTATTTAAAGTTACAGGACGTTCCTTTTAAAAAATAAAAACGCATTTCACCGGGGGTTAAAGTTGATAAAGAGTAAAATTAAATCGAATCGATTGCGCGTGGTTAATTGCAGTTGAAAAGGTCGCCAGATATAGACTGTAATTGCTGCCGCTGCTTTCCTGCTGTTGCTCAGTAAAGTGACTCTTGGCACACCGCCTGCACTGGGTGGGGAAGTGACAGCCCCCTACACCTACCGATGTTTCGCGTTACTCGGAACTGCAAAGCAACAAAATGCAGATTGCCACTAGAATGCAATCAGTGGTATTCAACAATGACTTTATTCATCTGGATAAGGGTACACCGTGTGTTCATGAAAATAAAATGACAACAATTGAATGTTTTCAGTGTCTCACGGAATGCAGCAGAAAGTAATGTTTTAATATCACCCGTTTAGCGCACGCTGTGCGCCAAGTGTCACTGAACCCTCCTCGTACACGTAGCAGATTCATCTGAAAAGAAGACTGGCTTTAATCCCCTTCACATTTACCTCCGGGAATGTGAGCGCTGAGTGGCAGATAACTGACGAGCCCCCCTTTCCCTTCGCAGACGCAAGAGTCTGTCAACAGGACGGATTCCCCCACTGAGAACTCTTTCATCTCCTGCAGGCCACTTCATCGAAATTCTGATCGCATTTATTTTCGGTCTATAGCGGCCTCTCGGTTCACCAGTGGAGAAAACTTTGTTAAGGACTTGACAGTGCAGCATTCTCGCTGGAAGAGGAAGATATCGCTGGGAGGAGCTATATTTTAAAATACACACTACATATATATATGTATATCTGTGTGTGTGAATTGGAGTGTATTTGCTGTGTGGCGAGAGGATTGTCCAGCCAAGGCTCGGTGAGGCTCCTCGGATGAGGATTGAATTGAGTGTTATGTGTGCTGAACGCTAGCCAAGCATCAGTGGGCTCGGGAATCTTCATTGGGCGGCAGTTAGGACAAATCCGTGCAAGATCTGCAAGCCTTGGGAAGGTTGGACCTGAGTTCTGCACACTGGCACTGTGCAAATGTAGGCTCCCTTTCTAATTATTTCTTTTCTCTTTATCGTTATGTTGCGCCCTACAGCCGAGGACGGTAACGGCGACTGACGGCCACTTTTCCCACTGGGTGCCCAGGTTGATTGGAGTGAAATTTTTGGGCAGGAGCGGTGGCCGGGCACTAAGACCCGGGAGAGGTGGTTTCAGCGCCGGGGAGCTGGGTGCATTCTCACAGCAGTGGCAATCGGTGCTGTGTGTGCGTGTGTGTGTTTTTTTGCAGCGTGCATGTGTGGACACATCTTTTATCCGCTTCCATCCTCCTGCTTTTGGAGCGTGCACTTCAACCATGGGATGGCTGAGAAAGAAAAAGCACGTCCCCTTGTGCCGTCGCGACGCCCTGTCATAGAGCTTGCGGACTTCTCTCTCTAGTCTTGCACACTGTCTCTTCCAACCACCCCCCCCCCCCCACTCCGTCCTCCTCCCCTTTTCATTTTCTTTCCCAACACTTGGCTCACGTCTGGCTGCGAGGAAACTGGCTACTTCCAGGACAATTTGAAGCTGTGATCTCGGAGGGAATGCAAGTGCAGATGGAAGTATTACCCTGGCGGTGAATTTGGCTCTTTGGAAAAGGGGGCTTTTTAATATATATATATATATATACACAAAATTACCCTGCTGTGTAAGAGGTGAGATTGGAGGAGAAGCGCTGGCATTTTCGCTGAGTGGGCGCTGTAATGATCAAAGGTGTCATTTACTGACATCAGGAGCAGCGGCAGCACATCATTTCAGAAGGTTTTGGGTAAGATATCCTCACGCATCTTCCATAAACTCCCGTGCCTTTTACTGTAAGTGCAGACAACCAAGCCGGATACATTGTGGATTTGTCTATATTGCAGTCTCCCCCCCGCCCCCCGCGATTCTTCCCAACTTACTGCAGATACTGTGCTCTGTGTATATGGAGCTTGCATTTTGTTAAGAATGTCGTAAAGTTTGCAGTCAAAAGGGCAGAAGCCATGACTATTTCTGTATTAGTTGTCATAATTCAAAATATTACGCCATATTTTCAGAAACATCCACTTTGAAGTACAGTGCGGATGGTCACATTTCATTTTTGGTATAAATCCCAATCTGGTGGTGGCGGGGGGGGAAGGGAAAGGGTTAACACTCATCCCCATTGGCTGCATGTCTTTGCTTAAGCACATTATTCACCATTGCTTTCATTTAAAGCCACCCCAGTTTGTGCTTTCCTCCATTCATTGTGAATGCAAATATTGTTTTCAAAAAAAATGTGGAGCCATAAAGAATGTTTACGTTTGAATGCACAGTATTCTGCAGGATATCAATTCGACATAGTTTCTGGATTCAAGTATTTCTTTCTTTTAAAAAAAACAGGCGACAGTCTTCCAGGGGATTGCCGCCAAGTTAAACGGCATACATTACTAAGTGAAATACATATTTAAACGTTTTTGCTGGTGGCGAGGGGGAAGGCGGGGGGCTGTTGATCACTAGTCAGATACAGGGTAGTCAGGCCATCCTAGAGACAGAGTGAGGGAGCCAACAAAACACAATGCTTGAATTATTTTTGGCATTGGATTTGAAAGCTGCAGCAAGTCATTTGGCAGACTGCTTAAAGATGGAGCCTGCATCGGACAATACCCGATTCACTAATTTTCTAAACTTTTACTTGTGGTATTTGAGCGGATCTCACTCAGCGAGCACTCAACCCCCTCCAAGCTTCATCAGGCAGTTACGAAATATCTAGAAATCGCTATCTGTACCGCATTTCCGAAAGCTGTCAGGAGGCATATTCCCACGCAGCTCGCCTTTCATTCCTGTGGCACAGACTCCGGCTGAAGATTCTCATCTTTAATTACTGGCTGGGGGAAATCTGCATAGTGGATTCAACATTGGAGGTTAAGATGGGACAAACACGAGTTTCGGTTTTATTGCTAGGGAGACAATTATATCTTGCAGTGCAGATGACAAATGGAAGTGACCAGAGCCCCTTATTGCAGGCACGGTTTCGCGTCTTTAACGTGTACAGCAGTGGGTGGGTAGAGTCGGACAAACTTTCTCACCCACGCCCACATAATAAGGGGAGCCAGCCGATACCTGCCGCTGACATAATTCAGCTTCAATCACCCCCACTTGTGTTGAATGGTCCAACTCCAAAGAAGGATCGTTTGCCTTCGCCTTCCTTACTCAGCTTCCAGTCGCCGCCTTTGCTTCGTTTCTTGCTGGCCAGCAACGAATTCCCACCACATGAACTATGTGAGCGATGTGCTGGATGGACAGACAGTCCGATGTCACTCCTTTAGCACAATACTCCGATTCACCCGCTCAAGTTGCAAGTACTTCCATTCACGATCGGTAATAAATTGTTCGCACTGCACAATTTCAGTAGCAGCAATATGGTTCGAGCCAATCCTGTCACCTATTCTGGAGCAAACTAAAAAGGTTAATGACATTTCGGTACACTTAAAAAAAACCTTCAAGTCTAGTAAACTTACTCCAGAGTAAAACAATATTCTTGCTGCCGTTCTTTGGGGGGAGGGGAGGGTATTTTTCTAAAACAATCCCATCAATGTTAATGTGATTTTGAGTAATCAGACTCCTTGGAAATCGAAGACGTTTTGAAGTAAACTGGGTCACGGAATTGAGGGCGCGCTGAAGCAGGGGTACGTTGGAAGGAAGTTTAACTTTGCTGCTGTAATTATTGTCCTTTTCGCCCCCAATTTCGAGTCTGGATAGGGAATGGACAACGGCACCGGCTAATTCCTAATCCCACAGAAAACACCACCGCCTGCTCCTTCAGTAACGTCTGCTGTATGTGCTGAGTAATGCTCTCCCCCACTTTGAAGCAGCTTCCTCGGGCAGGGCACCAAGACCCCTAGGAAAGGCTGGGTGAAAATTTAAATACACGTTCGGCCCCGGGGTGAATCATTTGTTGCGATATTGGTTCCACTTTCGACAAGACTTGAGATTTTGGATTTTTAAAAAATGTTGGTAGGCAAATAGGGGGCGCTCAAATTCTATAAAGACATGAGATTCGAACAATCTATCCTCTTGGATATGGCCATGTCCTACTTTTCCCACCTCCTATTCCAGTACTGACCCCTTTTCCACGTGCTGCTGGGCCCCTTTCCCAATTCCGTTCCCCTGTCGGCTGAATTTTAACAATATTGCAGTAGGTGAAAGGTTCCCAATCCTGTACTTTCCCTTCGTTCTCAACAAATGTTTCATTGCCCAGCCGGAACAGCCATCAGAGCCGAGGCGATCCTTCAGAGCATCTGGATCCTCCAAAGGCCAAGTGGCGTGAATACTGCCCTCCGGTAACAGGCTGGACAAACAGTGTGTTAGATAGGTAGGGGGGGAGGGGGTCAACTTCAAGGGAGTTGTCCTGTGGGCAGCCCGAAAGTTGAAACGTTTATGGCAAAATACTTACCCGTAATGCTGCAACAATAGACAAGTAAAACATTTGATTTGAATTCTAGCAACAGTTTTCATTTGCGTGATGTCGCTATGAAACTTTTCTATGTGCGGGTTAGGTTGATTGGCCATGCTAATGTTTGACTTGCCCCTTTGACAGCGCAGGGTCATCCGTTGTGAGTAAACTTGACCAATTCTCTTGCTATAGGATGAAGAAATTGCATCCTGTTGACAGTATTATTGTAGGACACTGCAAAAAAAGGAGCAGAATTTTTATGGGTGTTTGATTGTCCGTGAAGTGATGTAAGGAGATACACATTTGACCCCCTCGTGTCGGAGGATTAGCAGGGTAAATGTGAAGGGTTATGGGGATAGGGCCTGGGTGGGATTGTGGCCGGTGCAGACTCGATGGGCCGAATGGCCTCCTTCTGCACTGCAGGGATTCCATGATTCTGTGGTGACCATCTGCCACAGATAGCAGGGCGTCTGATTTTGGTACATTGGCTGCAACGTGAAGTGACCTGAAAAACGTAACCCATTGGTGTTGAAACACCTGTTCAAACATGAATGGTAGTGTTCACAAATGTAAGATTTACATGCTTCCAGGCTTGTACAATCACTTTAATATTGTTTTACATAATAAATATTCATTAACATATACAGAGTGGGATATTTGAAAGTGAAGTTGAGTTTTAAAATAGAAAATGCCATGCCCAAATGCCACCCAAACCTTTGAATATTGTGGAACTTTGCTTTGAAACAGGAATACTCTACTGCACACATTCTAATCAGATTCCTACCTCCAAGCATTGTGGACAGAAACACAGGAAGTTAATAGCAAGCTATAACTACAATGTCCATAGGCCTTATCACCACTCAAACCTGACTTTGCTTTTATTTGACCTGCCCCTTTCAGGAGCGGGGTCATCTGTTGTGAGTAAACTTGACCAATTGTCTTGTTATAGGATGAAGAAACTGCATCCTGTTGACAGTATTATTATAGGACACTGCAAAAAACAAAAAAAGGAGCAGAATAGTTATGGGTGTTTGATTGTCTAAGAAGTGATGTCGAGAGATACACATTTGACCCCCATCTTATTTTTGATATAAGGTGAACATTTTATTGTGCAAATAAAAAAAAGCAAACTGCAAATTTGAAATTGGAACAACACATCTTGACAATGGACAATGGCATCAGTCAGCATCTGCATAGATAAAATGTTATAACATTGTGTAATCATTCATTAGAACTGGTAACCTAACTTTTCTTTGTTACAGATTCTGTCTAGCTCACTGTGTATTTGTTGCATTTCTTGTTTTTGACCTTCCTTATCCTGAAAGAAAGTAACAATTTTGCAGTTCTGCTTCAACTGAATCACAGTAATGACAACAAAACAGAAGGTTGGAGTTTGCTTGGTATATTTAGAGAGATTTGTTCTTTTTAAAGACCCTGATACGTCAGAATTAATTGTCAATCATATCTTCAAATTCTTGAAGAGGTGCCAGTTCCTTCCAAGCGGCCTTACAAGTTGCTAAAGTAAATGTTGAAACTTTACAAGCACCATGCTGGCAGGGTGGCACAGTGATTGGCACTGCTACCTCACAGCGCCAGGGACCCAGGTTTGATTCCTGACTTGGATCACTGTCTATGTGGAGTTGGCATGTTCTCCCCGTGTCTGCGTGGGTTTCCTCTGGGTGCTCTGGTTTCCTCCCACAGTCTGAAAGATGTGCAAGTTAGGTGGATTGGCCATACTAAATTCTCCTGCAATGTACCCAAATAGGCACCAAAGTGTGGCGACTAGGGGATTTTCACGGTAACTTCATTGCAGTGTTAATGTAAGCCTATTTGTAACCTAATAAATAAACTTTAAGCTTCAAAAATGTAACAGATGTAATTTGAGTTAGCATTTTATAAATAATATGATGTTAGAAGAAACCTAAAATTAAATTGCTCGGTTCATAGCTAAAGTATAAATGTGATGATAGGATGCTGCCAAAGAAAGTACGATGGTGTTTTTCCATGGGGTAAAGAATACATTGATTGCAAACAGCAGTCACAGTAGCTAATGTAACACCTCTGTTTAAGAAGGGAGGGAGGCAGCAGATGGGAAATTATAGACTAGTTATTGTGACTTCAGTCATTGGCTTTTAGAGTCCATTATTAAAGATGAGATTGCAGAGTGCTTGGAAGAGCAAGATAAAGTATGACTGAGTCAGCACGGCTTTGACAAGGGGAGGTCATGTCTGACAAATCTATTAGAGTTCTTTGAGGAGGTAACAAGGAAGTTAGATAAAGGAGAATCAGCGGACGTGATTTATTTAGATCTCCAGAAGGCCTTTGACACGGTGCCGCATAGGAGACTGTTAAATACGTTAAGTGCCCATGGTGTTAAGGGTAAGATCCTGGCATGGATAGAGGATTGGCTGACAGGCAGAAGGCAGAAGGTGGGGATATAGGCGTCTTTCTCAGGATGGCAGCCAGTGACTAGTGATGTGCCTCAGGGGTCAGTGCTGGGACTACAACTTTTCACAATATACATTAACGATTTGGAGGCTGGAACTGAAGGCAGTGTTGCTAAGTTTGCAGATGATACAAAGATATTTAGAGGGACAGGTAGTATTGAGGAAGCAAGGGGGCTGCAGAAGGACTTGAACAGGTTAGGAGGGTGGGCAAAGAAGTGGCACATGGAATACAATGTGGAAAAGTGTGAGGTTATGCACTTTGGAAGGAGGAATGGAGGCATAGACTATTTTCTAAATGGAAAAATGCTTAGAAAATCAGAAACATAAAGGGACTTGGGAGTCTTTATTCAAGACTCTCTTAAGGTTAACATGCAGGTTCAGTTGGCAGTTAGGAAGGCAAATGGAATGTTAGCATTCATGTCAAGAGGGCTAGCATACAAAAGCATGGATGTGCTTCTGAGGCTGTATAAGGTTCTGGTCAGATGCTATTTGGAATATTGTGAGCAGTTTTGGGCACTGTAGCTAAGGGAGGATGTGCTAGCCTTGGAAAGGGTCCAGACAAGGTTCGTAAGAATGATGCCTGGATTGAAGAGCTTGTCATATGAGGAACGGCTGCGGATTCTAGGTTTGTACTTGTTGGAGTTTAGAAGGATGAGGGGAGATCTCACTGAAGGTTACAGGACACTGTGAGGTCTGGATAGAGTGGATGTGGAGAGGATGTTTCCACTAGTAGAAAACACTAGAATCAGAGGGCACAATCTCTGGCTAAAGGGATGGTCCTTTAAAACAGAGATGAGAAGAAATTTGTTCAGCCAGAGAGCGATGAATCTGTGGAACTCTTTGCTGCAGAAGGCTGTGAAGGCCAGGTCATTGAGTGCCTTTAAGACAGAGATAGATAGGTTCTTGATTAATAAGGGGATCAGGGTTTATGGGGAAAAGGCAGGAGAATGGGGATGAGAAAAAAATCAGCCATGATTGAATGGTGGAGCAGACTCAGTGGACTGAGTGGCCTAATTCTCCTATGTCTTATTGTTTTACGGTCTTACAAGCAGAGATCTAGGTTCCTTAGTATAAGTATTAAATATGATTTTGAAGCAATGTTTTGTAGCTTATTTTTGAAGCAAAATATAGCAAGTAGCTGAACAATAACAGTCAGACCCACAGTACAGAAGAATAAATTAGCATGTTTTACACTCCGCATATTACATTTAAGTACCATCTTAAAGAAGCAACTTGCAGTTTTAGGGCAGAGATGAATAATTTACAATCTTGCTCCTTCAGATTTGGCTGTCTTTGGAATGTTGGATCTTTGGATATGCTGCCTCGTGTCCTCTCTGCTCTTTAAGAAGACAGAATTTTCAGAATTAAATGTGTTTACTATGGATGAGCAGAAGATATGGTTGCTTTGAAGATTCTGCATCTTTTTATGGAGGCCTTAAAAATCGTAGTCAAGTATTTCATTGGAGCAAAGGAATATCAATCAGGAAAGGAAATTATTTGGGAAAACCAGGGGACATGCTTCAAGGAGGCCAATAAGTGTAATGGAGCCATTGGAAATGGCCAACCCTACCAGAGGAGGATACATGATGTGTCTGATGCAATTATTGTGATCATTTATGACCCAATAATATTCTAAGCAAGATCAAATCTGAAATAATGTATTCTGCTTCAAATGGAGAATAATTGTCTGTAATTGATTATTGTATAAATGACCAGTGAACACAAAGGCAAATGATGATATCACATAATTGGGAAAATGTGCCATAGAGTGTGTAGGAGGAAGTCAACGAGGTGGCTGATTCCAAGAACAATTGGTTCCTCCAATGGGAGCATTGATGTAGGTCACTAAGATGAGTGTTCAACTTGTACACCTATCAAACCCAGAATTATTTTAGCTATGAATGTTGATAAAATTACACGGTAGAGGTTTAGTTCTGGTGCAGTGCTTTTTTTTATTGCACCATGGAAAGGAGTATGAAGAGGTAGCCCAGTGTATTTACGGCAGTCTTCATGCTGAATGACAGCAATTGGCATTACTTGTGGAAATTACAGTAATAATGCATGTGTGCACTGGCTTTTCAGAACTGGCCTTGATGGAATGTCTGTTGTCAAACACACCTGTGTGTCTTTTCTGTCTATGTCGTGCGGTAAGTATTGTTTGTACTGTTGACACCCAGAATTCTTACACTTATTGCAAACAGGTTTCTATGGTTACAGCTGGCTCTGTCTATAGATGGAAAACAAGTACACAGCTATTTTGTTTTTGGGAAAGGAGAACTGATAACTTATGATGCATTGTAAATAATATTTATTCTATGTACATGAATTATATACAAGCTTACCTAACTTCTGAACATAGATCTGACGGATTGTAGACTTTACAGTAAAGGTGATCTATTACATACTATATATATGCTATATATATGCTGCATCTAATGGAGCAATAGTTGTTCACAAATTACATGTGACTGTACTTCAAAACATATTTGATTGGCACTGAAGTACTTCAGGACATGCTTTGGGACATCCTATGTTTGTGACAAGCACTACATAAGCATGAGATTTGTACTTTCTGATAAAGCCAACCGTGCAAAATTCAATAAATCCAGTTATTATGGTTCAATGAGATCTGTAGAGTTTGACCAGATCATAGAACCCAGGGTGATATGGTGGTTTGGAAAATCTGGAGATACTTGGGGTGGGGGGAGCAGGGGCATGGGTGTGGGCTAGCAGAATACATTTGGGGGTTAGCTTCCCCAGCTCAGGTGATAGAAGGCTGGATAATTTGGTTGGACACAGAAACTTGGGTAAGACTTTTTTGCATACAAGGTACCAAACACTTTTTTCAACAAATGTACAAAACAAATTGATTTGTTTGGGTGGACTGACAACCTTCTTCTCCAGATGCACCAATTAATCTTGTACGTGTGCTCACTTCCTTAGCATAACCAAATGAGGGTTGTTCAGTTTTATCAAATTGTCGAGGCAAGTTGCAGCTGCTATTGGTGGCGTAAACCATATAAAACTGACATTTTATGTTTTGAGTTACATATTGTACATATTAATGTTAAACACAAAATTGAGTTCAGGCTTTATTCTGTTAAAATGGGCATGGTGGTGTTCTGGTGTACTAAGCCACAGATTAATGGAATGCTCGTTCATGTGTACAGTACCCTATGTGTTGAATTCCTGATTTTCATTTGTGTCAGGAAGGGAGCCAGGTGCTTTCCCCACAGGGAAGGATGAAAAATCAGAGGATGAATCACCCCAACTATTTTCAAAAACTACTAAGCAGCTGGCCTAGGGAAAGCATTGATAGAGGCAGATTTTTCTGTTACTTCCTTGGTGTCATTCTGAGTAACAAGTGAAATTTTTAAAAATGTGACATTGCCCCATATTTCAGCATTTATTTAGTTACTCTGCCAGCCATGTTTTTATACATCAGATTTTTCAATGTTTGGTGACAATGCAAGTGTGCTTTTGGGAGAATTGGATTTTACATGGCTGGAGACTGAGAGACTAAGAGAATAGTAGAATAGTCAGGCAAGCCAACTGAGAGTAGATAGGGAACAGGTTCATGTTCATGGACTGGGAGGAGAAATCTGGAGCAGGAGAGGCTCAAAGTTTGTTTGTGGGACCAGGAGGAACAACATTCAGGCTTTGGATAACTGGTGGCAAGTAGCTTTAGTATTACACAAGTGCTAGGCAATGACCATTTCCAGCAAAAGAGAATCCAACCATTTTCCATTGACATTCAGTGGCATTTCCAACACTGAATTCCTCAACTATTAACATCTTGGTCGGGTTGGGGGCTTCACCGTGTGGTTGGCATTGACTAGAAACTGAAATTGATCACCCCTATAAATACAGCACTGGAGAAGCTCAGCAGGTCACAGGCTAGGAATTCTGCAGTGAGTAACTTGCCTTAAGTGGAAAGACAGAGAGGGATACAAACAGTTTACAAGGAGATATTGATAGGTTAAGTGGATAAAAAATGACAAATGGGGTATAATGTGGGAGAATCTGAAGTTGTTCATTTTGGAATGGAGAACAAAAGAACAGTATTATTTAACTGGAGCAAAAAACTGCAGAAAGCTGCAACACAAAGGGACTTGGGAGTACTACTGCATGAAACACAGAAAGCTAGCATAGAGATGCAGCAGGTAATTAGGAAGCCTCATGGAATGTTGACCCTTATTTCAAGGGAGTTGGAAGATCAGTGTAGGGAAGACTTGCTGCAGCTGTACAAGGTACTAGTGAGACCACATCTGGAGTACTGTGAGCAGTTTTGGTCCCCTAATTCAAGGAAAGATATTTTTTCATTGGAGGCAGTTGAGAGAAGGTTCACAAGGATGATCCTCAGTATAGTGGGATTGTCTTACGGGGAAAGGTTAAACAGGTTGAAACTCTACTCATTTGAATTTAGAAGAATGTGAATCTCATTGAAACATATAGAATTCTTAAGGGACTTGAAGGTAAATGCTCATGGGAGAGTCTAGGGCCAGAGGGCATACTCTCACAATAAACGGTGCCAAATTAGACTGAGATGTGCTGACATTTCTTCTTTCAGATGGATGAGAGTCTTTGGAATTTCTTGCCACAAAGAGCTGTGGGGGCAGAGTTGTGTTTATTTCAGGCTGAGATAGATATAGTTTTGATCATTAAAGAAATCAAGGAAAGACAGGAAAGTGGACATGAGGAACGTTGGATTATCCATCATCCTGTTGAATAGCAGAGCAGGCTCAAAGGGTTGAATGGCGTACTCTACCTATTTCTTATTTTATGGCTTCCTGGATCCCCATGCCTGACCACCATCTACAAGGCACAAATCAGGAATGTGATGGAATATCTCCACTGGTCTGGGTGAGTGCAACTCCAACAATAAGCAAGAAATTTGGTAGCATCCAGGACAAACAGCCACCTGAAGGACATCCCATCCTCCATCAACAGGTGGCAGCAGTGTGTACCATCTACAAGGTACACTACAGCAAGGCACCAATGCTTCTTTGATAGCACCCTCCAAACTTGTGAGCTTGACCACTTAGGAGAATGCCAGCAAGAGCATGGGAGCATTGACACCTGCAAGCTTTCTCTCAAGCCGCATGATCCTGACTTGAAACTGTAACACTGTTCCTTCACTGTTGCTGGGGCCAAATTCTAGAAAACCCTAGCAACGCTGTGGGTGTATCTACACCACATGGCCTGCAGCAGCTTAAGAAAGTGGCTCACCGCCTCTACCTGAAGGGCAGTTGGGGATGGGCAATAAACACGAGCTTAATTTGTCATGTCCGCATTCTGTGAAAGAATTAAAATATCCACAGTGCAACACTTGTACTTAGCAATACATGACCTGGCCTGTATTTTGCCTGCCACTAAGTTTTCCTGATGAGATTCATCATTAAAATTGCATCTGACTTTGGATAATTGAGGTACCTGTGGTGGATGCTTTGTTGTATGACTCAAATCTATGGGATTAAAATGATGGTGAGTGTTAAATGTGTTGGCAACTGACACACAGACATCAACCGCATTTTATCTGCCTTTTGCGTGTTCACACCAGGTAAGCATGGTTTACAACCGGGGCTTCGGTCATTGAAAATATCTGCAAGTAATATCAGTAGTTAATGGTAAGTTTCGGCTGTTGGTATGTTAATTCCCAGTTACTAATACTTAGGCTCAGTTAATGCCCTGAACCGTTCCCATTTGCTGGTAACAGCCACCACTTAAACAAATCAGAATGAATCCCAAATCTAACTTCAAATAATATCTAATGAGGACTAAATTACAATAATATGGCCATTTGGATTCTATTTGTTGTTGTGTTCATTGTAATGAAAAATGTGTGGTCATGAGTAAACAGTGGAACAAGGCTGGTCAAGTGCAGTACAAATATTTTTCTGGCATTATTCTAATCCTTTCTCCCATATTAAAACAAGTTCAAAAAGTAACCTTGTAAAATTTAAGATTTGTGGTATGTCAATATGAGGCATATATGCAACATTGCCTAGAAGAGAATGATGGTTAGAATTGGGCTATGAATTCAAGAGCCAACTTGGAGATAATGTTGCTAATGAAAGTCAAAATATTACCCTAAGGTTCCTAGAAGTGAACAGTTAAATACGGCAGAACATTGAAAGAGCTGGAAGGTTAACAAACAGGCTCCTTGTAAATAAGTGGTAATGTGCAACCAAGAATAATGGGACCTCTTTGCACAATTGTTATGTCCCAGCAATGGCTTGAATTGTGTAAACCATGGCCCTAATTTAGCCAACATTTTGGGTGCTTATGTAACACCTAAAATACTGGGACCACTTAGGGAATGAAGGTATCGCATTATGTTCCATCTAAAGGTAGGAAATATTCTGCAGTGAATTGGGTACTGTGTAATCCAACAATGACCAAGGATCCCACCATGTAATTCAATTAACAGCAACATCAAGCTACAAAAGGCGGGTTTATGATCAGAGACAACAGAATGATATTGTGATGATACTGTGCCTTTAAGAAATGTATTTGTGCGATGTTTCTTGTACAGGATTTGTTTTGGCAGTTAGTTCTATTATCAGTGCCTCTGTCTGTATGCAGCAGCCCATATTGTTCCTGCAGCAATACAATTGATTTTAATTGCTAGAATGTTTGTTTTAATTTGGACTAATGCAGAGCTGTTATTTAATGTTTCCTCCGGGATGATTTTCAGAGTGGGGCTTGATTAGGTTGATCGACAAGTCAGGTTATGTGACTGGGCTAAGCTAGGCTCACAAAAAGAAACTCAGCTTGGGTGCTGTTTGTGATCTGTAGAGAGAAGAAATAGCTCTCTGTCTGTCTCTTTTCCTCTCTGGATTTGGAGGCTGGGATCTGCCAAGCAATAGGTCATTTCCTCTCCAAGTTCTGTTGCTTGTAGGTAGATCTTTGTGTCGTATGGGCGTCAGAAGTCAAATGTACTTCTGTATCTGTCCACAGGGATTAGAAGGCTGGAGATCTACCATCCACAGAGCATCTCTGTTTTTGGTGCTAATTGGTTCTGAGGCAGGATTTGTGTATGGGGGTATTGTTTAAATTGGAACTATTGAGATAGATAGCTGTTAAGAATTATACTTCATCATGTTTAAGTATTTTAATTGATAAAAGTGATGCTAAGTATTTGTTACATTCTGACTTGTTAAAGAAAGTTTGTTTTAATAAAATCTACCTAGTGGGTCAATAGGATCACACTTGGAGTGAAACACCTTATGCTTGCACCAGTTCCAAAATCAAATAAATTTGGGGTCTTGGCTAACTCCTTAAGGTATCTTGGAGTTTCTGATCTGGTCCATAGCAACATGCAGGAGACTTGATATTTGCTGCTTATGCACTCTGCATTAGAACACTTGCAACCATTGAACTATTGCTTCACATGCACTGTGTTTTTAAGAATAGGGTGCTTCAGTTTATATTTCCAAAATCAACACTTCCTTTTCTGAGCAATGTTAATTTTGACTTTAAGAAAAAGCAAAAATTGTATTTACTACTTGGTATTTTCTGCTTATGTGCTCAGTGTTGTGATTTGCCTGACATTTAAAATTAAGACATGGAGATGGGAGTGGGGGGTGGTGAGGGGACATGAGGTGGTGATAGTATGCACAATACAACCCACTGTGGGCTGATAGGTTTTTAAGGCAACATTTTCTGCCAATTGTGTAATGTTACATGACACCACACGACTGCCCAGGACATTGCATCACAAGTGTAACTGTTTGAGACCATCGGATAAATTTATGTGTGTACTTTATCCATAGAACTTCATCTGGGAAGAGTGAGAAACATTGTAGTCCATTGTGCTCATATTTCTATTATTGATAGAAAATGATCCACCATTTTATAATGTGCTTCCCATGAGTGAATTCAGACTGCGCTCTAAAACATCCACCATCATCTATTCTCATGAATTTCCTCAATCTGTTTGAAATCCAGGCAATGAGCCTTAAAAATAGTGTGAAACCCTCTCCAGTTTTTTCCTCAAGTGAATTGGAGGCAGGATTGACCAATTCTTAATGCCAGAAATGGGAGCAATCATGAAATTTTCCAACTACTATGTTTATGAATAAATGATATGCAGCAGAAATTGAGGGCAACAAATTGCCCATTGTGGTTTGAATTTACTTGAAAAAGCTGATGTGAAAGGATACAATAGAATATGATAGATTGGAGACTTGGACACAGAAATGGCAGATGAAGTTTAATCCGGACAAATGTGAGGTGATGCATTTTGGAGGAACAAATTTAGGCATGAATTATACTGTAAGTGGCAGAACCCTTAGAAACATTAACACAAAGAGATCTGAGTGTGCAGGTCCACAGTTCCCTAAAAGACACAACAGTGGTGGCCAAGGTGGTTAAGAAAGCATAAGGTATGCTTGCCTTCATCAGCTGGGCAGTGAGTGCAAGAGTTGGGAAATCATGTTGCAGCTATATAAAACCTTGGTTGGGCTGCATTCGAAGTATTGCACGCAGTTCTGGTCGCCACACTACCGGAAGGACATGGAAGCTTTGGAGAGAATGCGAAGAAGGTTCACCAGGATGTTGCCGAGTCTCAAGGGCTTGACTATGAGAAGAGGTTGAACAAACAAGAATTGTTTTCACTGGAAAAACAGAGGCTAAGTGGGGATCTGATAGAGGTCTACAAAATTATGAGAGGCATGGACAGGGTGGATAGTCAGAAGGTTTTTCTGAGGGTGGAAGTGTCAATTACAAGAGGGCACAGGATCAAGGTGTGAAGAGGAAAGTTTAAGGGAGATGTGCAGAGGAATGTTTTTCAGGCAGAGTGTGGTGGGAGGTGACGGAAGCCGGCATGTGGATGGCTACATGAATACGGACCGAATGAGGACAGAATTTTTTTTTAGTTTAGTTAGGGCATCATGATCAGCAAGAGCTTGGAGGGACTGTTCCTGTGCTGTACCTTTCTTTGTTAGTGCAGAAAATCAGAGGGAAGATTTTGTACAGAAAATCACAAGGAAAGTTTTGTATATCTGTCCTGAACAATGAATGTTATCACAAGTGCACCATTTTGGAGTGTTTTACTTCAAACCAGTGGTAGTCCAAGGAGTTTGGTGTTTTGATCCATTTCAATGTGATATTAAGTTGGAGCCAAAGCAGTTGCAATAAAAATGTTGTAATAATACAGGCCATGTTTTGTATTAGGAGAACACTATTAGAGCATATAGGTGAACCAACTATCTCCTTAGTGACCCACACCCCTCTGTAACCCCTTGTTCATCTTTGTCTATTTTTGTGGAAAAATTTCCTGCATCTGGGTTGTTGCTCTGGTGATTGATGGTCCCTCAGTGCACTCGCCCTGAAGATTATTTGAATCAATGCACTGTGAAGAGAGCTGATTCAATAATGTTCTTGCCCTAGTTTTAGACATGAGTATTGTGCTTTCATATTAAACAGTTCTGCACACTTACGGATTTGATGTTCAGGAAACGATTTTGAGAAATTATGCATTCACTTATTGAATCTCTTCGACAACCAACATGTTTAATAGCCCAGTGAATGCTATGTATATGGAGCTAAGACCTTTCTCTTATGGTTGTTGACCATTGTTAACCAAATGTATTCTATGCAGGTCTTCAGAACCTGGGATAATTACCATGAGGTCATTTGAACCATGACAATTTTTTTGTCGTGATAATATGTTTTTTTTAAATTAAAGTTTATTTATTTGTCACAAATAAGGTTTACATTAACACTGCAATGAAGTTAGCGTTAAATTTCTGTAGTCAACACCTGTTAAGGTCAGTGACCTAACCAGCATGTCTTTCAGAATGGGGGAGGAAACCCACACAGACACAGGGAGAACATGTAAACTCCACACAGGCAGTGACCCAAGCTGGGAATTGAATCCAGGTCCCTGGTGCTGTGAAGCAGCAATGCTAACCACTGTGTTATCCTGCCACATTCAAGGTAGTACAGGTTTCATGGATCTGTTGTTTTGATCTTTATTTAGTGTATATATATAATCATACCAGATGTCCTTATCTCAAAATTTAAGGTTGTCTTTGCCATGTGTAAATTTGTATATGTGGCCATTATGTTGAATTAAATAAGAACGGAATGCAGTCCAATGAATTTTCTCTTAATTCCAAGCAGAAAATGCATTAATGTATCCAAGTAGTGCTGGTCTATGGCCAGATGGATGTAACAAATTATATTAACCTATAAGAAAAATGAGAAATTAGTTGAATCAAACACCAAATTCCCATCAGTGATCAAAAAATGTAAATGTTTTTTGGTCCATTGTGTTAATTGAATTGTCATTTTGAAGTTACATGCTCATTTGTTGCCATTTCTTTCTCCCTTGGAGGGTCCAGACCTTGCTTTTGAGTGGGTGTCGTGGATACCTGTGCTTGTTAGCTGAATAAATAACCATTCTTTAAGTGTGAGACATAGGTATTTACTTCATTTTGTTACTTAAAAGTGTATTTAAGTAGGTGGTCTGATTAATAAATTTGCAGGTGATGTAAAAGTTGGGAGAGTAATGGATAGTGAGGAGGATTGTCAGAAGATACAGCAGGATATAAATTGGTTGGAGACCTGAGCTGAAAGGTGGCAGATGGAATTTAACCCGGACAAATGGAAAGTGATGCGATTTGGAGGGTCTGTTGCAGAAGGAAAGTATACAGTAAATGGTAGAGCCCTTAGAAATATTAGCAAACAGAGGGATCGAGGCGTGCAGAACCACAGTTCCCTGAAGGTGGCAATTAAGGTGGACAAGGTGCTGAAGAGGGCATATGGCATGCTGGCCTCCATTGGTTGGGGCATCGAGTATAGAAATTGGAAAATCATATTGCACCTACGTAAGACTTTGGTTAGGCTGTATTTGGAGTATCCATGACACTTACTCTAATAAGATCTGGACCCTCCAAGGGAGGAAGAAATGGCAACAAATGAGCATGTAACTTCAAAATGACAATTCAATTAACACAATGGACCAAAAAACATTTAAAAATTTTGATCACTGATGGAATTTTGGTGTTTGATCCAATTCCGGTAGCCACACTACCAAAGAGATGTTGATGCATTGGAAAGCGTGCAAAAGAGATTTTCCAGGATGTTGCCTGGTTTGGAGGATATGGACTATGAAGGAAGATTGAATAAACTTGGATTGTTTTCACTGGAGCATCAGAGGGTGAGGGGTACCTGATAGAGATTTACAAAATTAAAACAGGCTTGGATAGAGTGGATAGTCAGAGCCTTTTCCCCTGGGTCAAAGGGTCAATTACTCAGGGGAATAGGTTAAAAATGAGAGGGGGAAAGTTTAAAAGAGGTGTAAAGGGCAAGTTTTTCACACACAAGCTGTTGAATGCCTGGAACATACTGGCGGAGGAGATGATGGAAGCAAATTCTACAATAATGGTCAAGCGACATCTGGATAGATACATGAATAGGCAGGGAATAGAGAGATATGGACCACGTAGAGGCAAGAAAATATTAGATTAGAAAGGCATCTGTGTCAGCACAGACTTGGTTTGCTGTTCTTTGTTCTTTGTATTTGGTAACCACAGGGCTACAACTGACTCCAGCTAACTGTTTCTGCAGACTACAGAGAAATGTGTTGCAATCTCATGTACTATGTGCTCAAATGTTGTTCCTGTGCCTGAGTGCAAAGCTATTAATGTCATTCTGTCCCTGATAGCTGTCTGGACAACTATTAATTTCCTAAAATCACATGTTGTTCAAAGTGGTTGGAACAGATCAATGATTTCTCAGGAAGGAGTCAAGCCAGTCCATTCAATTACATCCTGTGGGATTGTCAGAGTACATGTTTATTTGGCTGCTGTATTTGAGTGGGGTAGATTCATTGTTGAATCCTTTGTTTGTATGCAAATTTAGTCTCAAAATACGATTAGCTGTGACTTTTTTTTGTTGTTGTCATCTTGACTTGGGGTTATACTGTTGGTTTGTTACAGTAAGAGGTCAGTTAGTTCAGGACGTCAAGCATGTAAAGCTAACCAGAGGGCTCCATGATTGCATTTAACCATGTAATAAGTTGCAAATTAAGCCCCAGTTTTATGTCTGATGGTTAAAACAATCACTGTCATTGTTTTGAGGAGACTTAAAGTTCATAAGTTCTGCAATTGTATTTGAGTACTATTCATTTAACTATTTATGATTTTATAAATTTTGGTTGCAGGCCTGTGCAGCAGTTTCTTTAAAAGGGTACATTTAAAAATGGAGCTCTCCTTGAGATTATGTGGCAGTGTTTGATCTATTCCAGTTGTGCCATGTACTCTCTGTTTAACTACAAGTTCTCGAGATATTTACCCCAGATGCAGGACAGTAAATGACTTGTTTGTCAATCAAGGTATGGTTAGTGATATGGACACTAAAAACTTAAATATAACACAATGAAATCTCATTTGATATGTCCCCATGCATGCTTATTCTAGAAGGAATAACTGAAAAGTGACCCAGAACAGTAAAATTGACTGATATTTAACAGACAGAGCTGGGTACTAAGCCAAAATAATGCTTTGAGTTAAGTTAACTCTGTCTAAGGTTGGTTGCAATTGCACTGTTAGGAAGGAAAGCAACCAATTAAAAACTCTATAAGGAAGGGTATGATTCTCTCTGTTTGTAATCACAAACCAGGAAATGCATTTGTTTTCTGAGTCAGCACATACAAGGTTATTGGTGATCCGGACACCTAAAAACTTGAAGCTTTCGACCCTTTCTACTTCGTCCCTGTTGATGTAGACAGGGGCATATTCTCCTCTATGCTTCCTGAAGTCGATGACAATCTCTTTCATTTTGTTGACATTGTGGAAGAGATTATTGTTGCCACACCAGTTCACCAGATTCTCTATCTCGTTCCTGTACTCTGTCTCGTCATTGCTTGAGATCCAATCCACCAAGGTGCTGTTGTCAGCAAACTTGAAAATTGGATTGGAGGGGAATTTGGCCACACAGTCATAGGTGTACAAGGAATATAATAGGGGGCTGAGAATACAGCTTTGTGAGGCACCAGTGTTGAGGATGATCGTGGAGGAGGTGCTGTTGTCTATCCTTACTGATTGTGGTCTGTGAGTTTAAATTGATGAGGCTGCTGCTTAGTCTGTAGAGGGGAACATTTAGCAGCATTGTTTGTGTCTTTCTACAAGTGCATAACGGGTTTACAATGAGGCCTCAGTGGTGGAGATTGTCTGCACAGGGGCTCTAGCATGTGCTGAACCTGTTTAGCAAGAACAGGTATCACTGTGGTAGTTCAAAGCCTGCCACTTCACAGATAGTCACAAGGAACTTGTTAAAGATTTTTCATGTTTCCTTGATCTTTTAGATTGTGATTATTAAGGGTTATCTCGAGAGTTTGCTGCAATGAAAGATGGGCAGTAGGTGGGTTAACTAGGTTATCATGAAATGGTAAGTGAGGTTATGGTTTTGCGGGGATGGTTTTGACCAGCTTGTTGGTTTTTGTCAGTCAGTGGAGTGCTGTTTGCTAAGGACAGGAAGTCAGGGAGGGTAGAGAGTTCCAGTTATGATGCATTCAGTTGCATTTCAACAAGATGTGTATGAAATGACCTTTGCTAGATAAATGCACAGTACTCCACTACAGAGTGTGATAGGGCAAGTTCTGAGGTTCAGTGTGTTATGACACCAGCATCCCTCATAGAGCCAACAAGTTTGCTTTGGTACTTGTTTTTGGTTTTGACCTTCGCTGCTGTTCTTTTTCCCCTCTGATATTTTCAGTCCTATACAAAGTCAATCCCATGTGTTTTGGGTTTGGATCATGCATCAGTGCCTGGCCGTCCATATGGATATGCAATTGCTTCTTGGCACTGACCATATGGAGGTGAAATAATTAGCTTTGATTTTGGAGGGATCTAAGGTGAGATGCCATCTGCTGCAGTGGTCTGTCAACTTTAGTGTCTTTGTTAAGGATCTAGACCAGAGTGCAGAAGGGTGGAGCTTGAGGGGCACAGTAGATGTTGTCAGCATAGATTAATTTGTGTCGTGTAGTTGTTGATATATCATTTGTAAATATGGTGAACAGGATTGGGGCTGGCACTGAGCCCTGTGGTAGTCCATTTGTCTGTCTTATCCAAGCACTTCACTGTTGTCCAAGGTGGACTCTGAATCATCTGTTACAAGGGTTGTTTTGACAACTGTCCCAACCTAGGTGTGAAGCATTCTGGACAGCTTTAAGAGCAGGCCACTGTGCTGCACCGTACCTACGGGCAGCTGAGAGATCCAATACCACTTTATCTGTCTTCAGGTTCTTTTGAAAGCCATTTGATGTAAGTAATGAGTGTCATAGCCTGGTCACATGTCAGAAACATGTTCTGTCCAAGAAGAACTTTTGAACTGGAAAAATACATGGCACATTTCCAACCACCTTTTGAACTGAAATCAGGGAATCTTTTGGCAGTCCTATTCGTTCCAAACAATTTCCACTGAAAATGCCGTTTTTTTTTAACAAGTTTAATAGTGCATGTGAAACTAAGCTTAAATTGAGGTAACAACACCACAAAGTGATTTTGGATATCTCTTTAGATGCATTTCTTTGTATCCTTTTGAGAGAGATTTGAGTAACTGACTGCAGAAAGGAAGATCTGTGCTGACAATCTTACAAGTCCTGAGGTATTTGTAAGTAATGCAAATGCATTTGTTGTAGATCAGTAATTAGTGTCATTCCCTTGCTCTGAGGCAAATCAGATAAGATGTATAGCAAACTGGCAAATACACAATGTCCACGCTTAACTATCCAATTACAGTCATATTATGACCAGCAATAGGTTCTTCTGAGCTCCAGCCATTACCTCCAGAGTTTTCTAAGCATTCATTTGCCAGCTGCCCTTTGGCAATTTCATCCACAAAGCAGTCAGCTTCCAGATGCAGTTCCAACTCTTTAGTTAGCACATAATTTCTTGCATTTCACTTTGTGTGAAAATATATGGAAATATCATGAGTCAAAACAGGACCCGATGTATTCTTTCTATTTTTTGAAGGATTATGTTTCACATTTTCTTTGTGCTCTGATTGTTGTTTTGCTGGTTGTTGTGCTCCAGCATATGCTAAAATAGCTCTGCGGCAAATTTTAGGCATTGCTGCTAGGCAACACTGGTATCAAAATGCTTATATATTTCTGTGTATGTGAGATCCAGGAAATTCCAGGTTAGGGATTGTGTGGGTCTTTGGCTGTTGTTATTTGGATGATTCCCTAAGTAAGAATCAGAAACAATAATTCTTCAACATAGTTTTCAACAGATAATTGTTCAAGGACCATATTTAGAACAAATCACCTTCTGTAAAAAGAAGATTCTAATCGTGTAGAAAATGATAAATAAATTGCATTCAAGTGTCTTTTACACTTGTGGTCCATTCTCTGCAGTTTCATGTAAAGTGAGCATTTTTATTTCCTGGCATTCATTTTGTATTCACTTGCTGTTACCCAAACACTATTTCTCATCTTTCTCCAATGTTGTATCCCTTTACAATCACATCAGTTGCCCAAATCCAACACCAATGGCAGAAAAAGCCATCTGGAGAGATGTCCAAAATCACTTTGTCATGCAATGTCACTTCTAAGCACACAGTGCACGTGACGTACCGATACTGACACAACTTGTTAAAGGGAAATTGCATTTTCAGTGAAAACTGTTTTGACTGGGGAGGACTGCTAGAAAGAATTGCCATTTGTTTCAGTTCAGAAGGCAGTTGTTGGAAATGTGCCACAAATCTATCCAGTTGGAAAGTTCTCCTTTGGCAGGTAATGCATCTGACAGATCTATCTCTTTCCATCTGTCCATTGAGGTGAGTAAGGAAGCAGTTTTCCTGCTCCTGACTGCAGACATGATTCATGAACAAAGCTTGGGTGTTCAGTTGGGAATTTGAATGCAGGCACACAATATGTAGAGTCATAGCCAGAGAATCACCTCTTCCTGCTCTTTCATAGGACATGGGTATTGCTGGCCAAGCCAACGTTGTTATTGCCCATTCCTAATTGCCTTTGAGAAGCTGGTGGAGTGCTGCTGTATTGAACCGCTACAGTTTATGTCATGTAGTGCACTCACAGTGTTGCTAGGAAGGCAGTTTCAGGATTTTGACTTAGCAGCAGTGAAAGAATGGTGAGATAGTTCCACGTCAGGCTAGTGTGGGACTTGGAGGGAAACTTGCAGGTGGTGGTGCTCCCACGCATCTGCTGCACTTGTCCTTCTAGGTGGTAGCAGTAATGAGGTTGGAAGAATATGTTGAAGGAGCCTTGGTGAGTTGCTGCAGTGCACCTTGTAAATGCTACATGTTACTGCCTATGTGTCGGTGGTGGATGGAACTAATGTTGAAAACAGTGGTGGGGTACGAATTAAGTTGTCTGCTTTGTCCTGGATGGTGTTGAGTTTCTTGAGTGTTGTTGAAGCTGCGCTCATCCAGACAAGTGGAAAGTATTCTATCAGACTCCTGACTTGTGCCTTGTAGATGGTGGACAGGCTTTGGGGAGTCACGAGGTGAGTTACACTCCTTAGAATTCCCAGCCTCTGACCCACATGTGTAGCCATAGTATGTATTTGGCTGGTCCAATTCAGATTCTGGTCAATATAGCCCTCAGGACTTTGCTAATGGCGGACACAGCAATGGCATATCATTGACTGTCTCGCCCCCAACAACTGTTTTAAGGTTGTGAATCAGACTGTTCAGAACCTTTATGTATGTTTAACCTTGTGATGAGCTTGAAATAAATCTCCATTGTCATCAAGAGTGCCCCTAACAATGTCTGATTGCAGCACTGCCTCAACTCAATGGTGAGGTAGTTCCAAGTCAGGCTAGTGTGGGATTTGGAGGGAAACTTGCAAGTGATGGTGCTCCCATGCACCCGCTGCACTTGTCTTTCTCGGTAGTAGTAGTCATGAGGTTGGAAGGTGATGTCAAATGTCCTGTACGTCAGAACCAATGGGCGAAGCCTATTGTTTTGGATATTCATTGAATTAATCAAACTCTGAAGCATCGACGCATCAATAAATCAGTCTTTCATAACAAGAGACTGGATGGCACTTCAACATGTTTTTGTATCTTATAAGTAAAGGGGGTGTAAATCTGGGTCAATTGTATAAAATAAGATTGCAGCCCATTTTTGAAAGCCCTCATTAACTTTAACTTCAGTGCTGCAAAAGAATGCTAAATTGGACATGCCTCAACACAGACCAATTTCTGTGAGAGAACCTTAAACAACAAGAGAGGGACTAACATCTATTTTGGATAAAAGTAAAATACTGCGGATGCTGGAAATCTGAAATAAAACAGAAAATGCTAGATAAACTCAAGTCTGGCAGCAACTGTGGAGAGAAACAGAATTAACATTTGGTCTAAGTTATTCTTCTATAGAAATGTTAACTCAATTTCTCTCCACAGATGCCACCAGACTTGTTGAACTTATCCAGCATTTTCCGTTTTAGGTATATAATTTAGATGATGTCCAGGTCTGAATTTCAAGACCTCCATTTTGAGTGTTCTTGAAATGTAGGATTTTTCGATCCCAGAGTTGGATCTTATTCTACCCACTCTATAGCAACACAGTAGAAAGGAAGCAATGGTTGCTGGAATATCAGAATCATTCCTGCAGCCTTGGCTGATGAGACTTGAAACAAAAGCTAAGTGTTGTTGCGGTGAGGTGCCAGAATCGTCTTGGAGCATGTTGAGGTCCACTTTGGGTACATGAATTTGAGAACACTCATACAAACATAGAAGATTGGAGCAGGAGGAGGCCATTTGGCCCATCGAAGCTGCTCCACATCCATCACAATCACAGCTGTTGTCCAATTCAGTCACCTAATCCTGCTTTTTCCCTGTAACCATTAATCCCATTTGCCCCAAGTGCTATATCTAGCCACCTCTTGAATATATTCAATGTTTTGGCATCAACTACTTCCTGTGGTAATAAATTCCACAGGCTCATCACTCTTATAGTGAAGAAATGTCTCCTCATCTCCTTGTATCACTCGGTGATGTAATCTGGGTTGGGCCTTGTGGATTATGGCTGTGTGCTGCCTGCTGCAGAATTTCATCTTCTCATGAATGCCTCAAATGCATAAGGCACCCAAATGTGCCAGAGTCAACAGCAGCCTGAATAGAATGCTTGCTTATTGCTCAGAAACATTCTTTACAAGGCAGTCTTCTTTTGACTTCCCTCTCTGGGCCTCCAATTAAATGTCTATCCCATCTCTCATTGCTCCAAAAGTATGTCATCATTAGCAAACTCTTTTGTGTGTGTCGATTCAGTAATGCTCAGATATAGGAATTGAGGGAAGCGCGCTACTTCCGTATAATTATGATGAAACCCATAGATTGGTATTTGTGCCCACTATCTTGTTGTGAAGTTTCGCCTTGATGCAATGATGTGAACTGTGACAATTTGGCTCTGAATTGGCATTGTTCTAATGTACCTATATGTCTTAGCAAATGAGATCAGTGGCTGCTGTGATTTGAAGGTGACCTTTTTCTCCATCACAACCTGAACCTCACTCCTTTCTTCCATATATTCATACATCAGAGACCAAGGTGACCCACATGTACTGTGTTACAAAGTGAAAGCAGCATCATGAATGCATTTTCTTGTCCTTTTCCTACCCTACTCATTCAAGGCATTGGCTCTTCATAGTCATTGATTTTCTGAAAACTGAATCTGATAGTATTAACAAGATCAGTTTTGAGATGCATGTCTGTATTCTAATCACATAGAAACTGAGGAATTAGTTAGTTGACCCTATCCAGGAGGTCATATGACACGCTGGGCAGCTTCCCTGCCTCTTGAGTCAGAAGTTCCAGGTTTGGGTCTTGATGGCCAGAGGTTCATGACGCAGGAAAACAGGAGAATCAACTTGGAAATCCCTCCAGCATACATAAATATTAGACAGTAAGAGCGAGAGCGAATCCTGGTAGCCAAGTGATGGAAAGAAATTGGAGCCTTTGTCATTGCTAACCATAGTTCCAGGTACAACATGCATGTAAAGATTTTTGTTGCCTTGGCAGTTTGGGGTCCTCAGAGACTGGTTGATTCAGCTGGATGGATGGCTCATGCCCATGTGACTGTTGTCAACAGCACGGAATTCAATCTGTGTTTCAGCGGGGCTGAAATTGGGGCATGTGATGGAGATTGTGGCATTGTGTGTTACTCCTGCCTTGAGGCAGAGAAATCGGGAAGAAGAGAAAGTGCCTGTAGCAGCAGACAAAAGCATTCATGAAGATCCCCTACCTGGAAAAGGCATCCAGAGACTGGGATCGAGTTGGATGTGTTGCTGGCAGGAGAAGGACTGGTTGGGCAGGCAAAGTGACAGCTGGTAGCAACCCCTGTAGCTTTAAGATGGAGCTGGGAGGTGAACTCTTGACTGCCTTAGTCAGATATGTGCATTTATACTTATTGGCTGCAGCCTGCAGTGGCCTTTTAATAACTATACCACGTATCCTGAACAGTATTGCATTGTGACAGCTTCCATAAGGTCAAATTAGTATGAAGATGAATATGAAGTGTAGTACTTTAATCTCAAATATTGTTTTCTTGGGATTTTATTTTGGTTTTAATTGTTTTAAATGTGTTGATGAATATACACTCTTGTAAAAATTTGTTTTTTGCAAGTGTGATCATTAAGATGAAAAATTGTGGTGCTGCTTAATGGGGCATTTCCACTTTGAATCCATTTATCAACTTTGCCTAGGTCAGGTAGGTTAACAGTCAGATGGAATTCAAAATTGCCATTACATTGAATAATGAAACCAAAACCAAATTGTATTCTAACACCTTCCAACTATGACAGAAGAATAATTTTGCACATTGTCTTTTTGCCTTCAGCTGCAGCAGCAAAACCAATGTTTTTATTTGTGTTTCAGGATATTCGCTGGTTATTGGATTGAGACTACCCATTTACAAACTCATTTCACTTGAGATCTTTTTAATTTTAGCTCTGTAACTGAAGTAATTTAATTTCAGAGCTGATACACCAAATACCGTAGGTGAAATAGCAATTTCTTTTTAATATCCTGTGCCAAAACTAAATTTATAATAGTATTTGTTGCAGTCAACACACACAATCGGGCAAGCTTTTTGGATGAAGGGCAGTGCGCATGCAAAGAGATCAATAAAGATCTTGAGCCTGCCTTCATAATTGTAGAGAGAGACTATACAGAGATTCAATATAAGTTGCAACACTTTACCTGCGGAAGAGCTGGGCAATGGCACCTATTGCTCTTTTTAACATGAGACATTGAGGAGGGAATTGTCTCATCCCACCTACCAGGGGAATAGTAGTGGGTAGGGTGGACCATGCAAAGGTCCATTGACTCCAGGCAGGATTTTTCTGCTTTGGGGGTGAGTGGGGCCGGAAAATCCCACTGTGTATTAAAACTTTGAACTAAATAAAAGGTTTACATTCCATCTAGATGATTTCTGATTCAAAGTCTCCTTCCAGTTGTTGTGCACGTGCATTTTTAACACATATATTTATCTTTATCTTAATCCCAACTACTGACATTTTGATCATGTATCCTCAGCTAGGGAAGGAGATGAATGAGATTTTGAAGTTATCATTGATATTCCATGAAGAGGTGTACTGCTGATAAATTACATGGAAGGTGCATTTTTACTGAAAATGTTTCATATCAGATTGTGGCCAGCTTTAAGTGATACGATGTACAGCATTCAAGGAGTCACAGCCTAAGTAAGCAAATGGTGAACGGATATTTCATGCTGATGAATGCAAGATGATGCATGTTGGCACAGGGAACATACAATGTGCACATGATAAAAGAGCACTGGTACAGAATGAAACATTCTGGGTGTGATTACTCAAATTACTTTAGAATCCATTCAATTTGAAACTAGATTTTTCTCCCATGAGATGGAATCCTCTACTATAATGAAGTAGTTCATCTTATGGCTCAATTAATCATGTGCCTGCAAAGGAATCATTAGTCCAGAATATTGATAGATATAATATGCCACCAATAGGTTAACTTGAGCTTTTTTATTTATATTATTATCATGCTGCACTTAAATTACATTTTTTTCCTATTCTACACCTCCCTTCAAACCCAAAAAATCATATTCATACGTATGTCATTACTCCCCACTTGTCTGGATGAGTGTAGTTCCAACAACACACAAGCAGCTCAATATTATCCAGGACAAAGCAACCTGCTTGATTGGTACCCATCTGCCACCTTCACACACCGACACACAATGGTGGTAGTGTAACATCTACAAGATGCTTTGCAACACTCGTCAAAGCTCCTTGGAGGAGAAGATCTTCCAAGCCTATGACCTCTGCCATCTAGAACTACAAGGGCAGCAGACAGATGAGAACATCAGCACCTGCAACACCTTAAAAGAGGCCAATGAATCACATACCATCCTGACTTGGAGCAGATCACCACTCCTGTCGCTGGATAAGAATCCTGAAATTCCCTTCCTAACAGCATGGTAGGTGTACCTACACCACATGTTTCAAGAAGGCAGTTCGTCAACACCTCAAAAGCAATTGGTGCTGGATAATAAGTGCTGGTCTAGCCAGGGATGTCCATATCCTGTAAAATAATATTTTAAAAGTTTTAAAATCAGCAACCTTACAATCTTGCTAAGGTGTGGCATCTCCTGCACCTTTTAAATTTGAAAGAATATGTTGTATTTGAGGAATCAAAAATTATTCTACAAATTTAGATTTATTGATAAACTCTCTGGTAAATCTATGGGCCTGATAATAGCCAAGCTATTGTGCTGATGACTTGAGCTGCCGAACTAGCCATACCCCTAATCAAGCATTTCCAGCCCAGCTGCGTCACTGGCATTGATCTGGCATTCCAAACAGGTGCCAGAGTGTGGCGACCAGGGGATTTTCACAGTACCTTAGTTGCAGTGTTAATGCAAGCCTACTTGTGACACTAATGAATAAACTATGATTGTCGTGATGAAAAGCTTCAACTAAATGTATTTTTCATCAAGTGATGTTAATATATCACAATATTAACAGCGAAGTCTGTTCTCCCAGGAGGAACCTGAGCTTTGCCCAGTGTCCTTCCACAAAATCAAGTTAACAACCTATCAGCCTATTTTCAGTCAATAAAAATTGGACGATTTTGTGAACAATACGATTAAGCAGCACTCGTCCAGAAAAAAAACAGCTCCACAGTGTGCAGTTTGGGTTCAACCAGGGCCATTCAGTTATGGATCTCATGGCATAAAGACAGAGCAGCATGACATACAAGGACAGTAGATCCCCTGGGATGAGGAGCTACAAGCAGCAGCAGCATCAGCACAAGCTTGTATATTTTCCAGGCCTTGCTGCATGCAGGCACAGAATGGTTCATTGTGTGAGGAGTTACAAATAGAATCAAACTCTGCAATAAACAGCAAGTTGCCCTCCAAGCTATGCACCATCCTTATTTGGAACTACATCACCATTGTCACCATTCCTCCTGTTACTACATTAAAAAGCCTGTAACTCCCTCCCAGACAAAACTGTGCATGTACCTGCAACACAACGATTGGAGCAAATCAAGAAGGAGCCATTGGGAATGGACAATAAATCCTTCCAATTCCCATAATGTCTACATGTCATCAACCAAAAAAATTCAACAAAATATCATGATCACAAAAACTTAAATTGTCAAATTTTCTGCATACTGAATAAATTCCTCCTGACAGACAACAGACTTCACAATTAATATTGTGACATATTAACATCACTTGATGAAAAATACATTTAGTTGAAGCTTTTCACCTTAGAACCCCTTCAGTGCAGAAGGAGGCCATTTGGCCCATCAAATTGACACCGACCACAATCCCACTCAGGCTCTACTCCCGTAACCCCACATATTTGCCCTGCTAATCCCTGACACTAGGGTCAATTAAGCATGGCCAAATCAACCTAACCTGCACATCCTTGAACTGTGGGAGGAAACTGGACCATCCAGCAGAAACCCACGCAGACATGGGGAGAATGTGCAAACTCCACACAGACATTGACCCGAGACTAGAATTGAACCCGGGTCCCTGGCGCTCTGTGGCAGTAGTGCTGGCCACTGTGCCACCATCTTGCATGCATCAGGACAATCATAAGAACACCAGTGTCAGAGGAACATTATATGAGCAGAATGTGCTCATTTGGTTCGCAGGTAGCCTCTGATTGGTAGAGGAGAATGTGCCAATTAATGTGACTTAACTGTTAATTACCAATCACCATTTGAAATTTAAACCAGGCAATTTGACTGTGGGCAAGGCATTTTCCCTGTGGAATGAATCCGTGTATGACTGTCACTTTCTGTAACAGAAACAGGTGCAATATGTGTACCTGTTCTTTCTGGCTGCAAAGAATAGCGTCCTGAGTATGAATATATATAGCTTTCAGTACACGCAAATACACCATTCTGTGAGCTCAAATGATGATCTTAAATTAGTTGTTAGCGTAGTTCTTAACACACCACAGATTATTTAGCAAATATTTCCAATCACATTTAATGTTGGATACTGTTTTTAAACACAGGTTACTTGGTATGGTTTGTATTTTGCCTATTGCAAACAGCAGAAAGAACAAGCTCATTGACATGATCCACCAATCTTTTGGATGAGTGGCCTACATGCCACTTATTGTATAGTGTGAAGCAGCTAGCTTCACCAGTTGCTCAAATTTCACACAACATATATAAAATCATTTTGGCCCTGAAATGTGCCCAACAGATACCTTGCAAGGAATCTCAAACATTTGAGCGATGGGTAAAGCTCACTGATTGCACTGCTGCTGTGCAGTAGCAACACAAGTGGCATTTGCCATTAACAGGATGCTGCCATCAAACTAAAGGGATGTTTTCCTATTACACAAACATGGTATATTAATTTCAGTGCCTGTGTGATACTCAGTCTCCAGGCCATACGCCTCAAAGACTGGCAGATCACGCCAAATAACATGTCCCACTCACTGTTTGCAACAGGCAAAGGACAGATCATATCCAACCAGCCTGTGTTTGGAAAACAGTGTGCAACAGTGGGTGTGATTCTGCAATCAGACAATATTGCTGAAAGTGTGCTTAAAAGTTATGCTGACAATTACTTAAGATTAACAGTAAGGCTCTTGTGTGGTGCATTTTGGTGTCTTGGATGTTACAAAATGGATGTGTGCACATATTGTGCCTAGTTCAGTTAAACAAAATAAGTGATAGCCATTCACTGCTTTGTCCCACAGGGTTGATCAATTGCAGTCAGGCGGTCAGTTTGAATTTCAAACAATGCTTGGCAGTTAACTGTCAGTCACCATCAACTGGTGTTCTCTCCATGGCAATGCTGCTACCAATCAGAGGCCACTTGTTAACCAATCAGCACCCTCCCCTCATACAGTATAAAGTTGTTGTTGTTTCCTTGACCCTGATATTTTTGTGATTCCCCAGATAAGTACAAGGTGAAAAGCTTTGACAACATGTATTCTTTTCAGCAGTACTCAGATTCTGTGTCATCATATGACTGTGTATTAGCATCAATTCTTAGTAGATGATCGGTTTAAGTTAGCCCATATTGCATTGAGGTGACTTTGTCAAACTGCAAGATCAATTTATTTGCATACTTAGCATGTGCACGTTTTGCTTTGACCTTGCACCTACAGCTAGCCTAATTCAGGATGCCAGCAACTAAAAATTAATGAAATTAATTTTAATTATTAATTTGCCCTTGCTACAACATGGAAAGAAATGCCAAGTGAAATTGACATGGAAGGAAACCCAACAAAGAAGCATGAAATGAAAATAGTACACGAGCATAAAATCAATACAGCACAATCTTTCTGCATGATGCTGGCGAAATCAGAGATGCAGTTTTAAAACATTTGGCAATTTATTTGTGCTCCTTAAGCAGGCTAAGATGATCTCTCTGTTTGCATGACAAGTGGGAATCTCACAGAAGGGAATAGATCTGAACGAAAAATGATTAGCTCTTTGACTTCCTTGATGGAGGCCACTGATGGTCAATCTTTCACATAAAAAATATGAAAGCAACAAGTAAAGGTAAAGCTAAAGGCCTCTCTGAAACTCAAAAGATAACGTTATATCACATCCACCATTCTCACTTCCTGGCACACAGACATAGACATGAGGAAAAAATGAAGAAAGCACCTTTCACATCCTCAGGATAGTGTAAAATATTTACAGCCCAGAAATAATTGACTGTTGTTTTGTAATATCAGCAATGTGGAAGCTAATTTGTACACAAGTTCTACAAACAGCAATTAAATGAATAATCAATTAATATGTTTTGGCGGTGCTGATTGAGGAATAAATGTCAGGTCTTGCTCTATCCCTCTATACTGCTCACTGTTTGTTTTGCATAATTCCCTTGAGCCTTCATAATCTCTGTTTGTCTCACAGTTGTACTCTGCAAAATCAATTCACTATTATAGTGAAGAAATGAAATATTGGAGCCTTAAGAATTTTGAGAGTAGATTATATTTAGGGACTGTATCTATCTTGAATTATAACTTTTGAGGGAAACTCCTGAAAAAAGATGGCAAAGGGCTTGTTTTGCTGATCTTTAGCAAAGACCTTCCTCATTCTATGCGGAGTATTTTGCTTAGCACAACTCACTTGAAGTTATTGTTACATTTTGATTTAGTTAATTAAATGAAGCCCACAGAATATATTTTCATTTGAAATCATCTCGCTGACTCATCAGATTGTAATAATGCTGGATTTTTTTGTAAATTCATTTCACACTGGTCAGTTTGACAAAACGCTCCACTTCAGTAAAATAGTGATTTGATATTCATTTTTTAATATCTTTGCTAGCTATGAAACATTTGAGAATGCTGCTTCCCAATACAAGATAAAAATCTACCCCACCTCAGCAGAAAAGTAATGGATTCTGCCTACTGTAAGTAACAAAACCAATGTAACAGTTGAAGTAGCAAACTGTTATGTTTTGTACTGGTGGAGCAGGTAAACATTGATTGGTCCAAAGTCGGAATAATATTCCAAGCTCAATAATTTTACACTGTTTTCAACTTACACTCCTACACCAGAACTATTACCTTTAGATTCAAATGCCTAAGAGTTAGGCTATGTGATGTTATCATGAACACACTAATGTACCTTCTTTGTCTTCTTTTTGATCATCTTCCATAATGTTGCATGATGTTACTGTTATCTGATTACACTGTCAGTTTGGAACTGCAGTGCACATGTGTATTGCACGAATAGGTACCAGATAACAATAATGAAAAATTATATATGATGTGATGGTTCCTGCGGAGTTGTCAAAGCCTATGTCCTGAGTATGTGCTTCTAGTACAGCCGCAAAGTTTCAATCTGTGTAAAGTAGACAAGACTCTGCACTGGAATGCACATGTAAAATCAATCCCATCATGTCAAGGAAAATAAACAATTCAAGTGTTTTTTTTGTTCAGTTTACTTTTTTGGAAGTAGGGCAAAACACTGCTGAACTTTTTTAGTTTAGTACATGGGATAGGAAATGTTGAATGTGATTCATAGAATGAATGGGCATAACTGGCTGGTCTTTTCTGCATCAAAGTGCAAGTGCAGGATTCTCCACTGGGATCATGTCCAAAGTTCATTGAGGGAGGTGTGCACAACAATGGAAAATTCAGATGACAGGCTGTTGACTTCTATCACTGGAACTCCATGTCCAGCTAGACCATTCCCGGTAGCTCTTTTTGTCACTTGCAGTAAGATTGGATGATTGGGCTGGACCACTCTTTGGATTTTTGCTTTCTTATAACCACTTCCCAGGGCCATCATATGAAAGGTACCTGGGCAGCAAAAGTAACAACTCTTGAGATGCCACTTGCCCCAGGGGCAAAAGATGTTGTAGTGCCATCCTGCCTTTTCATATTGCCTTCAGCACTGAAGTGCAAAAAACTTTCATTCGTGGGCAGGCGGAATATTCTTTCCTGTTTTCTGGACTTGAATTTCCTTTCATCCTTGCTCTCGCCTCCCCTGTTCCCAGCGTGCTGGTCTTTTTGTTAGCCTGTAGTAACTCCATAGAAGCAAAAGTTCCGTCACCAAGTTACTTTATTTACACCATACATCTGTACACAGCCAGCTCTCCAGTTGATCCCTGCTGAATGTAGGCTGGGAGTCTGACACACCTACTTTAAACAGGAGCATGAGGCTCCCTGATTTAACCATCAATTAGGACTCATCAGGTATCTCTTTCAATAAGAACTCATCAGGTAGTTCATACTCTAGCAAGCCAACCTCATTAGCCTGGCTGAACTAATCACATAGCCAAACTCACCTTCTGCAGTGGAGGGTTCCATCTTTTGGTAGTGATCCCCTTGGGAACCAGCCTTGCAAATAAAAAAGGCCTGAGCTGAGGAAATGTTTTGGAATAAGGTGGAGTATTAGCTGGATGGAAGTCTTGCTTCACTGGCACCAGGAGAATAGTTTCCTCGTGAAAAGGGGAACCAGCAATACGGGGTGACAGGCAAGTACTGAACATTCTGAGAAGTCCTTTTGATAAGGCCATTTTCATCACTGATGATTAAAGGGAACATTTTGCTGATCCTGTGGCATTAATTGAGTGACTAGTTTTGTATTCGTCAAAATTGTTCAGCTAATCCTGATGAGCATCTAGCTTACTGATGCCTGTATGTGGGAGATTAAAGTGAGCAGGGAAATGCGATGTTACTTTAAAAAGCTGCAGTTTTACTTAGGACTGTTTGTTGCAGGGCCGAGGATTGACTGCAACATCGTCGGGTGAAGGCTTGCAGGTACTTGTAGAAGTGCAGCTGAAGAGGATTGCTCTATCTGGCAATCCATGGCACTTCTTTGAGGGGCAATGTATTGGCTGTTTGACAGGAGATAGCTGTCAAGCTAAATGTAATCTGCAACATTCAGAGGACTTGAAACAGATGAGCAAAAAGGTTAATAGTCTCCGAATGTCTGCCAATGCAAGCCATTATTGCACTACAGAAAATAAATGGTAAATTATCCATGCTAATAAAATTCCTCTTGCCTTGTTCCACAGTCGGGGATGCACATAAAGGCAAAATAGTTCTTGCCCAGCTTCTCATTGTGCGTACTGCAACAGTAGGTATGATTTAACTGCCGCTTCAATCTACAATGGTTGTCACTTCATCGCTTAAAGCAGTACTGCCACAGTGTAATAGCACACAACTGACCTGCTTGATACATGCTAATTTAATTACAAGTTGTGATGCAGGGTGACCTCTTAGCCATCACTCAACAAGCTTCCAGTACCTGAGCTACGTCTCTGCTTCCAAGATAAAGTAACACGACTGCATCCAAATGTAGTTTAACCTCCTCCTCAGCATGAACAGAAAATGCTGTGCACTTCAGCATTTTGAAGAAATGAAAGGGCTGGACTAATGTAAGAATGAAGACTGCTTGCCGTTTTATGCTTGCTGCTATTACTTACTCTCTTTCATGATGAGGAACAGCCATTCCTTGGCTCTAGAGATGCTGCAGACTCTGAACAGTTGTAGCGAATGCTAACATGTGTATATCCACATCCAGAAATTTGAATGTTTTTTTCTTAAGTGAGTGCACAAGATGAGGTACAAACAGCAGTGAGCAGGGAAGTGTGCTGACTGCAGAATAGGAGTTGAAAGCTACCATTTCCTTTCTTCAGCTACAGATTTCTGTTGAAGATTTTGGAAATGTCTAACATTGCTGAATGATTACCTTCCCACCTTCCCCTCTACAGATCTACCCAAAGTTAGCTGCAAAATTAAAGTGGAGAAATATACAATAACACTTTGGAAAGGACAAATATCCGTAATATATAATTTTCATTGCAAAGTTGAAAGTTGTATCATTGTAACAATATTGATTGAAATACAGATGTATCTACTGTAAATATTATCATTCTTCAATTGTTATATATTGTCTATTTTGGGAAAGGCTGCCAAGAAAGAAATCTGCGAATGGATCGAAGAAACATCTGAAACATAAGTGTCATTGAACCACAGAGTGGTTGACAGATCGGTTTTATCTGACAGACTGTAATTTTGTGACCATACGTCTACATAACTCTTGTCTTTTGGCTTGCAAAAGGATTTGCTGTCATCTCTGGAGGGAGGAAAAGTACTTGTTCCAAGCTCTGCATAAAACTTTCAAGAATCATCTGTTTAATGCTAAATGAACTGAATTCACACCATTGGCGGACTGACTTTTTAAAATTTACATTGACTCAAATCTTTCAGTCAGCATCGCATTGATGCTGTCCACAAAGATGGATGTGATCCGACCCTTTGACAATTTTTCAGTTGTATCTTTCAATCCCAGCTGAAGCATCAAAGGGTCAGCACAATCGTCCCCAGAGCAGATTGTCTTCCTTTGCGTGAAATGTTCCCCGTTTCCAATATCTGTCATATTCTGGTAAGTATGTAAAGGTCCCAAGTCATCGTGTGAGTGAAAGAGTTAGTGAATGGGTGAGTAAGTGAATGGGGAGGTGATTGGGGGCAGGTGGCCTTTGGACATAGGAGGTGGGAGGTGATTTGGATGACAGGATCATTTTTGGTGCTCCGTTCACTATATTGGCTAGCCATTGAGCTAGTCCAGGTATTAAGCTGTAACATTTCCAATGTAACTATCCCAGTTACCTGTCCCGAGTCTTCGCTGTGAGCTCAGGAGTCAGAGATATTTATGAAGGGTTCCAGACATCAAAAGTTTCAACTTTTGGGAAGTTTCTGGATCAATCTGTACATCAGGACTTCCACAGAGTCTTGAGGTGTATTTCCTAATGGAGACAGGAAGAATTAGACTCTAACCTTTACTGCTTGTCTCCATAAAACTGTTTGATAGACTCAACTTACTATCACAAGTCATGGTTTAAGTTATCCGCAATCTAAGATTAATGGACTTCCTCTTTGATATCTGTTGACAATAAATAGATTTATTGTTCACCAAAAGCAAACTTTGCATGTATGCTTAAGATTTGCCTAGTAGCTTGTGTGGGGAAAATGGGCTTTTCTGTCTTAGTAGTTACATGAGGAATGTCATCTAGTCTGTCCATCATCTAAGGTCAGGAGTGTAATAAATTACTCCACACTTGCCTGGATGAGTCAAGCTCCAAAAATACCCAAGAAGTGTGACACCAAGTGAGACAAAGTAACCCACTTGATTGGTACCCAATCCATAAACGTTCACTCCCTTCACCACCGACAAACAATGGCAGAAGTGTGTACCAGCTACAAGATTCATTACAGCAACTCACTAAGGCTCCTTAGGCAGCACTTTCCAAACCATGACTATGACCATCTAGAAGGGTAAGGGAAGCAGATAGATGAGAATAGCTTCACCTGGAGGTTCCCCTCCAAGCCACCCACTATCCTGACTTGGAAATATATTGCCATACCTTCACTGTCACCAGATCAAAACCCGGAACTCCCTTACAAACAGCACTGTGGACGTACCTACACTACATACACAGGAGCAGTTCAGGAAGGCAGTTCACCATCACCTTCTCAAGGGCAATTGGTGTGCAATAAATGCTGGCCTAGCCAGCGGCACCCACATTCCCTTAATTAAAACAAAGTCCAATTCCATTTGATTGTCAGAATGTATTTTTGAAGATTGAACCTACCAATGTGCACAAAAGGTAAAAATGAAATCCGCACCAGTAGATGAAAGAAAGACCTGATGGTGTCGATCCTGCCTTGCTTGCAACAAGTTGTGCTGCACTGGACAATCAGGATGTAATTTTGAAAACTTCAGTTAAAATTCCTGTTCACCTGTTGCAGTTAAGCGTTTATTGTATTCCAAAAAGGATGTCTCAACTGCAGTTTTATTTTGGACTGGATTTTGCATTAAAAGTAATAGTGAGTGCTTAGTGTTGAATACATTAGTCGGCAAACTCTGTCACCTGCACAGAATGCAGTTAAACATAGTAATCTGTCCAGGTTGCTCTGCTTGCTCCTTTTAAAAAATAGAAACTTTACAGGACAGAAGATAGGCCATTTGCCCAATTAGCCAGAATTTTATTGCCCCACCCGCCACAGGAATCGGATTAGGTAGGGTACGGACAGTGGAAGGGTGTGTTGACTTCGGGCGGGATGTTACAGTTTCGAGTAAAACCCTGCAAATTGTGTCTGTGCCGTAGGAGAAAGGAAGATCCAGCCTGGTCCTACTTTCCAGCTCTTGGTCCAAAACCCTAGAGATTACATCATCTCAGATAACACTTACATGTTTTATTGAATGTTTTTGCTTCGTTCACTCCAGCCTGTAAATTCCGGACCCCAATTCTATCTGGGTGAAAAGATTTCTCCTCCACTCCTCTCTCTCATAAAAGTAATTAACAGAAGAATTAATGTCCCTGTGTCATTGATTTCTCTGCAAGGGAATGGGTTCTTCCTATCCACTCTATCTAGGTTCATTACTTTATGCACCATAATTAAATCTTCTGTCAGCCTTCTCCATTCTAAAGGTAACCATATGGGCCTATCAAATCTTATAGCAGGGCCACAATTCTCCATTCCTGGCAACATCTAAATAAATCTCTCCTATCCCTCCTCTGGTGTGACCCCATCTAACCTGCAATGCAGTGACCAGAACAGTATACAGTACTCCAATCTTTAAGTTTTAGCATCACTTTCCTGTTCTTATATTTTATGCTTTGGTTAATAAAGGAAAGTATCCTTCATGCCTTCTTAATCACCATATCTACCATAGATCGTGACGTATAAGTCGATTCAATGTATAAGATGGCCCATTTTCTTCATCTGGGCGTATAAAATGTATTTTTGGTTATAGTAATTGTTCTCAAATTTTAATTTGAGAAATGCTGTGTTCGCCTCAGATGGGTTGTGAAGGAAATGCATGGGAGTTTAAGATGCACATACAGACCAGACTACACCTAGCATGGCGAGTAAACTGTTACGCCAGCAAAATGGATAAAGCATGAAGCTGTTTTCAGGCTAAAAGTTGAAACGTTTGCTAACTCATCACGTAAGTGTGCTGTAGCAAGGGAATTTGGTGTTAGTGAAAACTGATGGAGGAATGGAAAAAGGAGGAATTGGTTCTAAAGAAGATGCCCAATTCTAAATATACCATTGGAACAGGAGCTTGTCAAAGGCCTGACATTGAGAACCATGTATCAGAACATTCCTTCAAACATTGGAATTGGTACTCAAGTGGACCAAACACAGAGTTCAGCAGAGATGTCAGGCCAACAACTAGTTGGTAGCTGCTTTATGGAGCCGAACAGTCGAGTGTTGTGGCAGAAGACTCAGATTGCTCAGAGGTTAGCAAAATACCTGTGCCAACATTACCAGTTTGCAACAATATTTAAACAGCAAAAACACAAGTACCCACTGGATGAAATGCCTATTGATTTCAACATACCCAGCAGCCAAACTGTGGAGCGCAATGTTGGAAAATGGTTCGAGTGAAAATGACAGGGTATGGGAAGGCAAGATTTGAGATTGTACTAGTCTGCATGGCCGATGGAATGAAATTAAACCCTATGGTAATTTTCAGATGCAAAACCATGCCAAATACCAAAGGATGCAGTGAAGTTTTGGTTGATACTGCGTGGAAAAGGCATTCTGGTGGTTGATGTAAAGAATTAGTGTGGGATGTGTTCTGAATTCTTAGATGAGAACGAGAAGAACCTGAAGAACCAGCAAAGATGTGTAACACCCACATTGCAGTTGTAGCAAAAAGTCTAATGTCTGTATTATCCTTTTGGATGTGTGCCTCAACATACCATTCTAGGATCATGTTTGCGCTGAGTGGAATAGGTGGATTAACCTTCACTGAGTGGAAATATGTGCTGCCCCACTTGATGTTTTGTGTAGTTTGTTATCAAATTGCAGTCTGCTGTTAACGCAGTGCATCGTCAGATCATTCAAAAAATGCAGAATATCCAATTCAGTGAATGGAAAGGAAGATAATTTGTTGTGGAGGATTGATTCTAGAAATCAAAGCACCACATCTGATCCCGAGTGTGATCCTTACAATGTTGCCATGGACAAAAGAGACTCAGAATGGATTTGATGAATGCTTTGCATCAGCAGCTGAAAATAATGAACTTGACTGTTTTAAACTTTGTGGTTAAAGGTGTGGTTAAAGATATCTTTGTACAATTAATTAATCGCTTGGTAGTGTAGAACTTGAATACTGCTGAAAAAAAGAGACACTGTCAAGTTTTTTGTATTGAACTCATCAGCACATGCACAAGAATGCCACATTTCAAAGGCCACAACAGTTTTTGCATGAAAGAAGAGTTCTGATCATTTGGTATTTCAACTCTGGTTGAGGCAGTGTCCTGAAGAATGTACGAGGAACCTTTTGTCTCCCATGTTTTTATTTAATTTTTATAAAGTTGCGATGTTTGGACATATTCTTTTTACCTGCAGAGGACAAGTTCTTGACCATGATTGTACAGTGTATAGCTTCTAACAAGCATAAATGAGCTACATTGTGAGCCTAACTGATCTTAAATTGTTTGCTAATATAATTCTTCAGCAGCTGCTTTGCAATCGCTGATGTGCTGCTAAAGGAAGCCTTGGGCATTTGCACCATGTTACTACATAGTAACATAGTAACCAAGAAAATAGGAACAGGAGTAGGCCATTCAATCATTCAAGCCATTCTACCATTCAATTAGATGATGGTTGATCATCTATTTCTCTGCCATTTTCCTGTGCTATTCCCAGATCTCTTGATGTCTTTACTATCCAGAGATCCCTCAATCACTGTCTTGAACATGCTCAATGATTAAGTATTCACAGCCCTCTGAGATAAGAGAATTCCAAAGATTTGCCACCACCTGAGTGAAGAAATGCCTCTTCATCTTAGCTTTAAATTATTCTAAGTCTATCCCCTAAACCCTCCAGGGGAAATGTCCTTCTTACACCTTTGTCAAGCCTTTAAGAAGTTTTGACTGACATAGAGCAAAAGTATCATTTATGTATCAGAAATATGCAAAGGGTAGGAGGTTGGGGTCATTCCATTGAATGTTTCAATGAAGTCACCTCTCACTCTTCTAAACTTTAGAGAATACATGTGCAGTCTGTTCAAACTCTCCTCATAGGACAATCTCGGCAATCCCAGGAATCAGACTGCTGAACCTTTGTTGCATTCCCTCTTTGGAAAGCATATACCTTCTTATGTGAGGAGTCCAAAATTATACATAATACTCCAGGGGCAGTAGTTACAATTGTTACAGTTGCAACAAGATGTTTCTACTGCTGTGCTCAAATCCTTGTGCAATAAAGGCCTATGCACCATCTGCCTTCTGTAGTGTTTGATGCACTTGTATGTTAGCTTTTATGCGCAAGGATGCCCAGATCCCTCAGTATATCAATACTTCTCAATCTCTTACCATTTATGAAGTACTCTTCCTTTCTCTTTTTCCTATCAAAGCAGATATCCTCACATTGAACTTACAAACTCAGCAATTTGCACAGTTGAGTTCAGCTTCAATGACACCATGTATGCTCAAATAGATGGTATTGCCATGGGATCCCCTCTAGGCCCAGCTCTCAATAACATTTCTGTTGCTTTCCTTGAGAAATGCGTTTGCTATGGAATGACCCCTAATCTCCTACTTTTTGCATATTTCTAATATGTAGATGATACATTTGCTGTATTTGAATCTGCATGTAAAAATTTTCTCAGGCCTTAAACTCCATCCAGAGCTCAAATTCATCTTTGAAATGGCACAGTTTCCAATCTTCCTTTCCTAGTTGAGAAATCTGCTAATGGGTTCACTACTACTGTCTGCTGTAAACCTACCTTCACTGATCAATATATGTGTTCAGATTTCTGCAGCTCCACACACTACCCCGATCAGATCATCACTTTCTGCGTCAGACCATCACTTTCTGAGTATTGTGCATGTTCTCGAATGGGCCTAAGGCCACCACTCTCAGTTCTGGAGTGTGCCCATCCACTTCAAATTACTATGGAAGAGCAAGGCATCTCAAAAAATTGAGTAAAGTGGAGCTAGCAGTTTCATGCTGTTACATAAGAACATAAGAACATAAGAAATAGGAGCAGGAGTAGGCCATCTAGCCCTTCGAGCCTGCCCCGCCATTCAATAAGATCATGGCTGATCTGTCGTGGCTCAGTTCCACTTTCCCGCCCTCTCCCCATAACCCTTAATCCCCTCTCTTATCAAGAACCCATCAACCTGCTTCTTAAAAATATTTAGCGAGGCAGCCTCCACCACTTCAACGGGCAGAGAATTCCAGAGATTCACCACCCTTTGAGTGAAGAAGTTCCTCCTCAACTCCGTTCTAAACCACCTCCCCTTTATCTTGAGGCTGTGCCCCCTAGTCCTACTGTCTTTTTTGAGCGGGAAGAGTCTCTCCACCTCTATCCTATCCATCCCATTCATCATCTTATACGTCTCAATGAGATCTCCCCTCATTCTTCTAAACTCTAACGAGTACAAGCCTAGTTTATTCAGCCTCTCCTCATAGCTCAATCCCCTCAACTCCGGTATCAGCCTAGTAAACCTCCTCTGCACTCCCTCCAGGGCCAAAATATCCTTGCGCAGGTGCGGCGCCCAAAACTGCACACAGTACTGTTACTATACAGTGGAACATGACTGGTATTTTTCACTAACAGGATTTTGCCATCAAACTAGAAGACATTCAATCTTCCACATAGATGAGGTCATACCTATATGAGTATGTAGTGTGAAGTCAGGTATACATGGGCTGTATGTCCCTGTCTAATCATATCAAACAGCACCTCCATTCAGCTGTTCACAATAGACAGAGTATTGACTATACTCAACTAGCTTGTGTTTGCAAAACTCAGAATATTGTTTGACATTTATGTGATTCAGTGATTGGACAGCAGCTGCTGAGCAATTCCCAGTGTGCTAAGGAACACATTAACAACTGATTTAAGGTTATCATTCAGGCTTGCAATACGCCTCACTTGTGGTTGCGAGAAGGTACGCATATTTGGTTAAAGGAATGTGTACTTTTCAGGCAAAAGGAAGGTGTCAAGGATGAGCACTGTTTAGCATTCTAAAAAACAAAGGGGGCAATATTAGTCTGTTGTATTCTCCTTGATAGTGCCTTGACCAATCAATAAGCACCCTTTCTCTCATGTGGTAGAAATTGCTGCTCCCTTTGAAATTTGGCATTCTTGCAACTAATGAGCGCAAGTGAAAAAGCTTTGGTATCATGTCTCTTTTTCAGCAATTAATTAAATAATCTGTGCCACATTAATGATTACACATTCTGATTTTTTCCTGTTTCAAAACATTGACCACCTGCATATCGCGTTTTATATTCAATGTGTAGATTGACCCCTTTTTTTGTAAGGAATTTTAGAAGTTTCAAAGATTGACTTAAATTTTGCATTCTGGAGTAGCTGTTGTTCTTTATAGTATCAATAGAGATGTACTCCAAGGCTCCTCTATTCCTCTACACCTCTCAGTATCCTACCTTTTAATGTGTAGTTCTTGGCCTTCCCAAATACATTAGCACATACATTTTTCATTTAGTTCCATTTACCATTTCTCTCTCCTCTTAACCAAGCCATTGATAATTTTGTGCACTCTTCCACTTTCTTTCTCAGTATCCTTTTCAAATTTTCTGATCCTGCTCCAAGTGTTTAAATCTAAATGGTTAATTTTCTACCACAAAAATTGAGGGACCCAGTACTACAGTCTACCGAACCCTACTGGGAACTGTGTTGTGTGTTTTGGGTCTAGGTGGGATTTTTTAGAATTTATCTATTCTCCTAAAATTAGCTGCTCAAAACTGTTGTTTGTTAAAACCGTTACCTTTTGTTTTACAGCTACAGTGTATAAATCATGACCTTTGCATGAAATTAGAACTTTTTCCTCCAGAACTTGTGAAATTATATCACTACATTAGCATCATGTGCTTCCAGTGTTAATCTTTACTTGAAAGGATCAATCAGAAAACCCTCATTGAACATTACACTTTTCTTCCTGCTCTTGAGCTAATTTTGGATCCAATTTGCCATTGGATCTAATGAGCCCTTATCTTTTCTGGCTGTTCACTGTGAGTGATCTTTGGAAAGGCCTTGCTTAAAGTCCATGTAGACTACATCAAAAGCACTGCCCTCTTGACCACCCTTTTAACCTCCTCAAAAAAATTCCAATGTAATATCCAACACACCCTTACCTTAACAGATCTGTGCTTGCTGTCCTTAATTAATCTGTGTCTTCAGAAAGAAGAAGTAATACTATTCCTCAGAATTTGTTCTCGGAAGCTGGCTGTGCCAGTGTCTTGCCAAGAGACTTTCATTGAAGAACATGGAAGGGCATGAAGCTGCTGTACTTGTATGATGATACCCACTAAATATGCAGGTTAATGTTAGGGCATGCCCTTTGCAGTGCAAATAAATTCTTAATGGTGTGGTAAGTCTCAATTGCTGTCATACAAACTCTTTGGCACTGAAAATTGACTTTTACAAGGGTAGCGTGTCATTTTTCAGGTTTGAATAATTGGTTACGTTTAAATAGTTAAATACTTGCTTATTCTCTCTCTCTTGCCATCATCTTTCTTTCCCTATTTATTTAACTTTCTGAACATCACTTTGCATTGGTTCAGACTCTGCCAGTCCAGTTTTTAACTCCCCAAAACATGTTCATTTGGGCAGGGCCTAATTTTAAGTATCTCCAATGTGGATTGTTCAATCTTAGGTAAGGAGATACAGTTGCTTGTTCTGTTGACATAGGTTCCTATACCATTGTCAATAACATTGCACAGAAATGGATTTCTAGTCACTGCAGGTTTTAATTCCAAAGCCTAGGGAACCTGATTTTGTAAAGAAAGGCTGGTACTGTTTGTTCACTGTGATGCCAAATGTCTCAAATCTTGCATCTCTTTTCCCTTAACTTAATTTTTCACACTCCAAATCAGCGCTGTTGCCCACATATATATGTGAACAAATGTGGGTAGCACGGTGGCACAGTGATTCGCACTGCTGTCTCATAGCGCTAGAGACCCAGGTCCGATTCCCGGCTTGGGCCACTGTCTGTGTGGAGTCTGCATGTTCTCCTCGTGTCTGTGTGGGTTTCCTCCAGGTGCTCTGGTTTCCTCCCACAGTCTGAAAGACATGTTGGTTAGATTGATTGGCCATGCTAACTTGCCCCTTAGTGTCAGGGGTATAAACCGTGGGGTTACGGGAATAAGCGTAGGTGGGATTGTTGTTGGTGCAGGCTGGATGGGCTGAATGGCCTCTTTCTGCATTGTAGGGATTCCATGATAAAAAGATCAGGTGAATGAATTAATATTGTCATTTCTTTCTTGCAAAAGTTAGGAATAAGTTTTATTGACTGTACTATGGTAAATGATTCACTGAAAACTCAGGAAACAAATTCAGTGGATGTTGATGTATAATTATTTATCGCAAAAGATTTCACCCCCTTTTATAAACTTTTTCTCAAATAATAGTCAATCCCCAGGGATTTTCCCAAAACCTCTGCTGCTTAATATGTATACATTCTGAGGGTAGAAGTGTGGATAGAAAGCAAGGACTGATCGGGTAAGGGAGACAGGAACTGAATGATATCGCGGGATTGGAGACCAGAAATGAAGAATCAATAAAATCAGCATGAGTTGACTGGAGAACTTAGCCCAATAGAAGCATAAAGCACAGGAGAAAGCCATGATTCCTGGAAGCCCTGCTCTTCCTAATCACAAACAGGTGACATACTGGGATATATACAGTCACAAGAAAACACGTAGTGGCATTTGCCATTCTGTAAGCTGCTGACCAGTGTGATGAGCGCAGAATTGCTGGTTCATTCTGGGAATCTGCCACTTAACTGAGTCACTTCATTCAGCTTCAGATTCTGATGAAATCTGGTGAAGGTTCCACAAAAATCCCTTGTATGAAAGAAGCAGACATCTATGGAGACATCTAATTTATGGTTACATTATCAACCAAAATAGATGTGAACCTAGTTTGAAAAAATAAGTTGAGTAGTGGAGTTGATTTGAAACACAGGGGCCTGAATTCAATGGTAATCGGTAACTTGTGAGGGATGATTGGCATGCTGAAAGACAGATGAAGGAGCAATTAAATTAATTCCTCAACCTGATAGATTAAATCAGTTGACCACTGGGTGCCTATAAAGCCTATCCATTGCCACAGGTTCTCCCCTTGCTTCCACCTCCCCAGGCATCTAACATCTTTGATCAAAAAAAAGTGTGCTGAAAAGGACAGTGGAGAGATGTGGCAATTGTGTATGTAGTACATTTGCAGAGAGTTGCCAATGAGGCAAGACAGAATAAGCACGGGGAGGTGATGAATAGAAAATAAAGTGTATAATGTCAGGAAGGAGCAGTTTGAGTAATTGCTGGTTGTTCAAGTGATGGGATGTAAGAATGTTGTGCTGTGGAGAGAAGAATAGCTGAATGTGTTCTGTATTCGGAAAGAGGTGTTGCACTTTATCCTTTGAGATCTGCTGAAGATGAAACAACAGGAAGAGAATTGTTGTGTTGAGGCATGGTGACAGAAGTATTGAGATGCTGTTGAAAGAGATGGAAAGATGAAGTGCTGTACGCACTTTTGATGTTTTGTGTGGTTATTGAACAACTTAATAAAGATTCAACCTGTGATTACCCTTCTCTCCACCCACACTGTCTGTACCTGTAAAAACTTGATTACCTGTAAAGACTCAGATTCCAGCCATTATCTTGAGTCTGTGTCTATATATGCCATGTTTGTGAACCCAACTCTCCACTCACCTGATGAAGAAGCAGCACTCTGAAAGCTCGTGATTCCAAATAAACCTGTTAGAATTTAACCTGTTGTTGTGAGATTTCTTACTGTGCCCACCTCAGTCCCATGCCAGCATCTCCACATCTTAACATAATGTTCAGAAATGAACTGATATCTCTAAATTGTTTTTGATAAAACATTTGTCAAAAAAAAATCTCTGGCCATTGAATAAATCATTGTAATGCATACATTTAAGGTCCATCCAAAAAGAACAAAGTGGTAAGTTTTTCAATGAATGTTGTTAGAATGAGTTCCATCAGAAACAGTTGTGGAAGTAGAATCCATTAAAACACTCAAAAGGGAATATTTTAGAAATATGTTTGCCAAAGGATAGGGGAAATGAATATGTCACCCTTACATTGAGCTGCCCAATATACAGTAAGCCAAATGGTCGTCTCCTATCTGTGAAATTCTTTGTGGTCTCAATTCAAACTTATATATGTTTTAGATGCATAGCACATAGAATGCATGCATCTGAGATAAATTTAGCAATCACTACATTTGTCAAGGCATTGTCCCCGGTGCCTTTCTAAAATCAGCTCTTTCAACCCTGGATCCTGCATCCAGTTCTGAAAACTTGCAGCACCAGCTCTGACAGGTTTTCCTGGCTCTCAGGCAGCCTAACTAGTTGTCTTTGCAGGGTAGAAACCAGTCAGCAAGATTATAAAAGGTGCATGAATGTGGGAATTTTGCTGTTTTGTTTCCCGTGTTGAAACAGTGGGCCACTGCTAGCTCACGCACATGGCCTGCCTCCCTTGTATGGTTGCTGCCTGCCTTAAATTTGAAATAATCCAGTCTACTCCTGCCCCTATTTCTTATGTTCTAGCCATTCCAGGATGGTGCCAGATATCTAGCCGGTAGAGAATACCTCCGCAAGCACCATTTCAGCTGTGTGAGCTGGAGAAAAGTCACAACTAGTGTACTTTTTGGCCAGGAGAACAAATAAACCAAGATGGAATGCCACTCTCTAATCTTCCATGATTGGTTTGTTGTAAAATTAAAGTACAAGAAAAATGTGTTTGAATTTGGTTCCGGCAGAGATAGGAGCCATCCCTTTTTGGCAACTGGCTCAAATTGAGTTTATTGTTCTTTCCAATGTTGACGGTCATTATAAATCTGCAACAACAGCAGTCATGGATTATTCCAAAGAATCAACAGCCTCCAACCTTCCCTGTTCTTGGGCACACAGCATGTGGGTGGTGTGCTTGTTCTTCTCACTTCTGCTCAATCTGTTGCCCCATGCCCTATATCCATTGTCTGAAGTCTCACAACACCAGCTTAAAGTCCAACAGGTTTATTTGATAGCCTAAGCCATATGCTTTCAGAGCACTGCCACTCACCTGATGAAGGGGCAGTGCTCCGAAAGCATGTGGCTTGTGCTATCAAATAAACCTGTTGGACTTCAACCTGGTGTTGTGAGACTTCTTACTGTGTTTATCCCAGTCCAACGCCGGCATTTCCACATCATGCCATTGTCTGATGCAGACCAATAACAGCTGCTGAAGGTCACCAAAGTTAATTCTTTTGTCTCAGATTTGCCTGACCTGCTGGATAACTCCCCCATGTTGATTTTTTTTATTGGATAGAAGAACATTGATCTAGGTGCACAGATTCACAAATCGCTAAAAAGTAGTAACAAAAGTAAAAAGTAGCCAATTAAGTTTGAACAGATCACTGGGGCTCACTTCTTGAGGAATGTAATATTATCAGACAGCATCTGTGGAGTGAGAAATGGATGTTTCAAGTCGACCTTCCATCAGAACTGAAGAAAAATAGAAGTGCAAGTGGAAAGGGGTGAGGGGGAGGAGGGGAAGGAAGTCAAAGGGCAAGTCTGTGATAGGGTGGAGGGCTTGAGGATTTATATGATAAAAGCAAAATACTGTGGATGCTGGAATCTCAAACAAAAACAGAAATTGCTGGAAAGTCTTAGCCAGTCGGATAGCATCAGTGGAGACAGAATAGAGTACCGTTTTGAGTCTGGATGACCCTTAATCAGAGTTGATTGATAAAGCAAACATAAACCAAACATCTGCCTTTGTTGAGCAATCTCAAACAAGAGGTCATATGTATAGGTTGAGAGCATTGGATTTAAAACCGAGATGAGAAGGAACTACTTCTCACAGACAGTGGTGAATTTGTGGAACTTGCTGCCCCATGGCGCAGTGGAGTCTGAATCATCAAGTGGTTTCAAGAAGGTGATAAGACATATTTCTAATTTTTAAAACTGGGATAAAAGGGTATGGGGAACAGGTAGGGAGGTGGATTTGAGACCAGGAAGCAATCAGCCATGATCTGATTAAATGGTGGAGCAGGCTCAAGGGCTGAATTACACTAATTCTGCTCTTAATTCCTATGTCCCTACGATAAATTGGTGGGGTTAGACGGAGCAGCGTGGAAGGAGGTTTGAGTGAACATAAACACTGGCACAGATGTACTTGGGTGAAATGGCTTGTTTCTGTGCTGTAAATTCTGACGTTGGAATTCTGATTAATGTGCTTTGTCACAGCAATTTATGATGTCATCTGAATCGTTGAATGAGATGACTGTTCTGCAATTGCTGCCCCAATTATCCAGCATTTTCTGTAACTGCAGTTGAATGGAAATATGGGTGGTTATTAATTCATAGATATTACACACAAATATTTAGGAATGAAAGCCAACATTCTGAATTATTACTTTTTATCCTTGGTTTCTAAACATTCTGCTGTTGAGCCAGTCTTTGTTGGAGAACTTGGGTGGGAATACTGACTGAAGTGGAATTTAATTGGAAAAATATGTCAGCAGAGTTTAGCATCAAATATATTTTTTGGTTTATTAGTATGCTGTGCTGTGGGTGTGGATGAGTCAGTGCTGAATTTACTGAAACAGACATGATTCTGCAGGTAAAAATGACATTTTATAAAATGATCAAAACTCCCAAGGAAGATAACTTCACATTTACAAAGAAATGTTGGTCACTCCTGAAGAATGCACTTAAAATAGCTAAAGTGCAGTTGACAGTCAGAATGTTAATCAATTTTCACACTTAGTTAATTGGATAAGAATTCAGAAATTGAAACAGAATATGGAAATATTCATATTCTGAGGTTGATGCAACATATTTTAACCTTTACTTTCTTTGCCTTCTGATTCTGCCTGTTCAATATTTGTAAAGTACACAATCTATACTATATATATAAACTGATAGCTGTTTACTATTACTGTGTCAGCAAGAAGCTGCAACATTCCTCTGATTTCCAGTACTTTAATTTTGCCTTGATGAGAAGTTTTGTTGTTGATGCTGGCTCGATTTTGGCTGCCAGCTAAACAACTTTACTGATACAAGGATGGATGGGGCTGACGGTTCAGTGGAAGCAGCCAGCAAGATTGAGGAAAAGAGGGAGGAGGACGAGGAGGAGGCCATGGCCTCAGTGGATCTTCAGGAAGCATGTCTCTGACATGAGCTTTACTGTAGAATGATATCTAAATGTCTTAACTTCATAAAGATGGCTATCACTGTAGTCACAACTTGTCACTTGTACCAGGGCATGGGTAGCATGGGACTAAGGTGACCGTGGCTTTAACAATCTTACGCAATAGGCTCCCTCTGGGCTGCAGCCTTTTTGCAGTTTACAATCCACTGTTGTAGCAAAGAAATCATCAGGACTCGCTCCAAGCTGAAAGATCACTAGGCTTAGTCTGCATTTCAACAAGGTGCCATCACCTTGCAACCACATTGCCTTGTGTGATCCCACTTAAGTCTTTCAAATTGGGAAGGTTTCGGAAATAATTCTAACCCTTTGCCACTATACAGAGCATTCATGTTTCTTGTTGGATAAATCCCGTTTACCTTTTAAATTGTTTTTCTTAACTTTTGTCATTCATGGATTTTATTGTTGTGAGGGTGTGGTGGGGGGGGGGGGGGGGGGGGTGGTGGTGCAGGGAGGGGTCAGAATTGGCCCTAACTTGAATTTTCTTTTCCATTGTAGCTCTATCAAAATAAACAGTGAAACAAATAAATCCTCTCCAATCACGCTGCTATGAGGAAAGACTTCTGATTGTTGCAGAAGGTTATCCCATTGCATTTTCCTTAAACAAACCATTATTAATACATATCTCATAAAATCAAAAATTCAGTGGGACATCCAGATCGTTCCCACATGGCCTTCAGATCCCATAGTGAACCTTTCACTTGCACAGCTTCAGGCCTAAGGAACAGCACTGACCTTGAACATCTGACTTGGCTCCAGAAGACCCAGAACTTAGCAGGAAAGTGCATGGGCACAAGAGATACTCATTGTTCCTCCTTCTTGGCTGCTTACTTCTTATGCCTGAATAAATAATATGCAAATATCTTTCACGTTCTGCTTGCTCTCAGTCCTGCCTGTGCTCTCAGCTTCTCTTAAAATAGAACAAAAATGTATAAACTTAAAATTTATCAGTACCTTGGAGGATGTGCTAACTGAAGACTGAATAAAGCCCAAGCAGCTCATTATCTCCAGTTTCATTTGCCTCACAGCCTGCGTTTGTTTTTGCCGTGCATTTTCTTCACTTTCTAGAAGGGCAAATATGGTGAAATGAGCAGCTGTGATGGGTTTCATGCACTTACCTCCTCTGTGGCAGGGTGTTTAGTCACTTACCTGACCGTGCAGTCTAGCAGGATCTGTGCAGTAGGTTCTAACACATTGGATCTGAAGCAGTCGGGGGCAATGCATCACTGGTCTACATTTGTTGCTCAGGTACTTTTAATTCCAGGACCTTGATTGCATGTCTCAGTTGCCCATCCAAAACGGTGTATAACAGCAAGCCGAGGGTTGGAACGCAAGCTTGGATATCGAGACACTGCCTTCCGGCACCAAAGGAATGCAAGTCCCGGGAAAAGTGTTTCTTTGGGAATGTTAGGAAATAGAAGTAGGAGTAGGCCATTCAGCGCTTTGAGCCTGCACTGTCATTCATTTTGATCATGGCTGATCATCAGTTTCAATATCCTGATTCCATCCCCCCTTCCCCCATATCCCTTTAGCGCCCAGAGCTATATCTACTTTCTTGAAGTCAGACAATGTTTAACTGAGAGGCATCTACATAGCATCTCTGCACCTCTTGGCCCCAAAAAAGATGTTTAAAATTCTGGGCAGTATTCTCCCATCATTCTGCTAGCAGATTCAGTGGCGGGTGGGGAGCTTGGGGGAAGAATATGGTAGAAGTCCAAAAATCAGTTTTACAATGGCATGAATTTCCTGTGGGATCTTCAGTTGGTGCCCATCACAGTGGACCAGGAAACCTGCTGAAAGCCAGTGTAAAACTGATTTGCATCCTGCCAGTCCAGAACAAGCTTGGAACAATGTGATGTACAGAAGTCAGGACTCACCTGAACAGTGCTTAGGGTTGTCTCTGGCGTTCAGGATGGACAACCCTGGGCCCCCAAACATTACAGATTCAGTGGCATCGAGGAGGCCAATCTTTCAGTCTCTGTGTTCCTTGAGGTGTGTCTCCTTTCTCAGGAGATGCATTTTCTTTCTTCAATGGTGGACCAGTGATGTTGGGCACCTTTTTCAAAATGGCACTCAGATGTAATGGCAGGCCTTACGCCAACATACCCAATATGCTGTAGGGTATGGTGCGAATCCCCCAGGTGCATCATTAATGAGGTTGAGGCCAGAAGATATGGCATAGTTTCCTGTTGGCCTTCACAACCAAAAACACACTCCATCCCCACCCATGGGACTCAGTTGCAGATGGCAGAATTCTAATTTTCCTGGCATGTGCTGGCCTGATTTTAGCTGGTAGGAAAGCTACCGTATAGTCCCTGCTCTAGGTTAAAATGTGACCATGATGTTTTGGATTTCACGGAATCTTGCCACAAGTCTGGCACAAGTGCCTCATTTGCCACTGAATTAAAAAAAATTGTGGGAAAGGAGTGCAAAAGAGAGCTGCTATTCTGTCGGGACTGAATGGAGCGAGTAAAATTTCCACCCCCAAGTTTCAGTAGTGTTGGATTTGAGGCTACTCAGATCAAAATAGCTCTCTCTATCTAACCACCCACATAGGCAAAAACAACTATCCATTTGCTCACAAGGAACATGAATAGATTTGCATGAATCTTTGTAGAATAATGGGCATTTTTTCATGAAATGTTTATAATTTTTCTGCAGTATTAAACAGATGCAATCTTCATAAATGAATTAATGACTCTACTGCATGTAGCAGTGGAGGTTTCTGTAAGGGCAACCAAACTGTATTTTTTCCAAACAAGGGGGACAGTAATTAAAGTTCAAACTTACCCTCATTTCTTGGTGGCACTGATATATATGTTTAGTTGAACTTCTTTTGGCTAAGATCAAGTGTAGGCTGTTAACGCGCAAATAAGTGCGGCGTGCAGGAATGGGACGGCCGTAATTATGGGGGATTTCAATCTGCATATTGATTGGTCGACCCATGTTGGACGTGGTGGGCTCGAGGAGGAGTTCTTGGAATGCTGCCGGGATAGTTTCCTTGAACAGTGTGTGTTGGAGCCGACGAGGGAGGGAGCTATCTTGGATCTGGTGCTATGTAATGAGGCGGGTAGAATTAGGGACCTTGTGGTGAAGGATCCTCTTGGGGAGAGTGATCATTGTATGGTGGAGTTTCTGGTGCAGATGGAGGAGGAGAAAGTGGGCTCCCGGACACGCGTCCTTTGTTTGAACACAGGGGAGTATGGTAGGATGAGAGTAGAATTGGCGAATGTGGACTGGGGGAGCGTGTTGGAAGGTAGGTCTGCTGAGGAGCAGTGGAGGATCTTTAAGGAGATCTTTCTTGGTGCTCAGCAGAAGTTTATTCCGATGGTCAAAAAGGACCGTAGGAAGAGAGGTAATAAGCCGTGGATAACGAAGGAAGTGACGGAAAGCGTTAAATTAAAAGCGGAGGCGTTTAGGGTAGCTAAGAGTAGTGGGCGAGAAGAGGATTGGGAGAGGTTTAAATGTCAACAAAGATTGACAAAGAATTTGATAAAGAAGGGTAGGAGAAACTATGAAGCTGGGCTAGCGCTTAATATAAAAAAGGATAGCAAGAGTTTTTATAAATATATAAAAAGGAAGAGGCTGGCTAGGGTGAACATTGGACCCTTAGAGGATGAGAACGGGGACTTAGTGGTAGGGGATGGGGATATGGCTGAGGTCTTGAATAACTTTTTTGTTTTGGTCTTCACGGAGGAGGATGTGAATAATTTGCCGGGTGTTAGAGATGGAAAGGTGGTAGGACTGGAGGGTCTCGATGACATTATTGTTACTAGAGAGGCGGTGCTCGACAGACTGGAGGGACTGATTGTGGACAAGTCCCCAGGACCGGATGGAATGCATCCAAGGGTTCTGAAAGAAATGGCGGAGGTGATAGTGGACGCCTTGGTGGTTATTTTCCAAACGTCGCTGGATTCCGGGGAAGTGCCGGAAGATTGGAAAACGGCTAATGTTACGCCGTTGTTTAAGAAGGGTGCCAGGCGAAAGGCAGGGAATTATAGGCCGGTTACTTTAACGTCTGTTGTAGGTAAAATGTTAGAATCTGTTATCAAGGAGGAAATAGCGAGGCATCTTGAGGGGAATTGCTTGATAGAGCAGACGCAGCACGGTTTCGTTAAGGGGAAGTCGTGTCTGACAAATTTACTGGAGTTCTATGAGGATGTTTCTAGGGCGGTGGATAGAGGAGAGCCGGTGGATGTGGTCTTTCTTGATTTTCAGAAGGCGTTCGACAAGGTACCTCACAAGAGGTTATTGCAGAAGGTCAGGGGACATGGAGTTGGGGGTAGGGTGTTAGCGTGGGTAGAGGATTGGTTGTCAAATAGGAGGCAGAGAGTGGGGGTCAGTGGGTGCTATTCGGATTGGCGGTTGGTGACTAGTGGAGTGCCCCAGGGGTCGGTGCTGGGGCCTCAGCTATTTACCATTTATATAGATGATCTGGAGGAGGGAACCGATGGTGTCGAAATTTGCTGATGACACCAAGATTGGTGGAACGGCAAATTGCGCGGAGGGTGTGGAGAGTCTACAGAAGGATCTAGATAGGCTGGGCGAATGGGCCAGGAACTGGCAAATGGAATTTAATGTTGGCAAGTGCGAGGTGGTCCACTTTGGTAGGAATAATGGTAGGAAGGATTATTACTTACGTGGTGAAAAACTGCAGCAGGCGACGGTGCAGAGGGACCTCGGGGTCCTTGTGCATGTGTCGCAAAAACCCAGCTTGCAGGTGCAGCAGGTGGTCAGGAAGGCAAATGGGATGCTGGCCTTCATAGCGAGGGGGATTGAATATAAAAGTAGGGAGGTCTTGCTGCGGCTGTATAGGGCATTGGTGAGGCCGCAGCTGGAGTACTGTGTGTAGTTTTGGGCGCCGTACTTACGCAAGGATATTTTGGCGTTAGAGGGAGTGCAGAGGAGGTTTACTAGGCTGATGCCGGAGTTGAGGGGGTTGAACTATGAGGAGAGGCTGAATAAACTAGGCTTGTACTCGTTAGAGTTTAGAAGAATGAGGGAAGATCTCATTGAGACATATAAGATGATGAATGGGATGGATAGGATAGAGGTGGAGAGACTCTTCCCGCTCAGAAAGGACAGTAGGACTAGGGGGCACAGCCTCAAGATAAAGGGGGGGCAGTTTAGAACGGAGTTGAGGAGGAACTTCTTCACTCAAAGGGTGGTGAATCTCTGGAGTTCTCTGCCCATTGAAGTGGTGGAGGCTACCTCACTAAATATTTTTAAGACGCGGGTTGATGGGTTTTTGATAAGCAAGGGGATTAAGGGTTATGGGGAGAGGGCGGGAATGTGGAACTGAGCCACGACAGATCAGCCATGATCTTAATGAATGGCGGGGCAGGCTCTATGGGCTAAATGGCCTACTCCTGCTCCTATTTCTTATGTTCTTATGTATCGACACGCTGCGCTTGGTTGAAGTCATTAGGTTACGTTTCAGCTTCATTTGAAGCAATTTTTTCAAGTGGCATCTTGGCCTTTTAGCTCGGATGCAAATGAGATCAAGCCTTGGAGGAGGAGCTACACCTACTCCAATCAGCTTGGATCATGTAGATCAAGCCCAAGGCAGGTGGCGAGAGCCCTGTCTTATCAGCTTGGATTGGGAATGTCCCAATTTGTTGGGACTCTGAATTGGATTTGATTTGATTGGATTGAATTGGAATAAAGAATTTAAAAAAATGTTTAGTTGAACTCCTTTACTGCTCATGAGACATATACATTTCAAATACCATTGAAATTTGGAAGGATGCATGTAGGTATCAAAGTATAGAAAAGTACAACTTTTTTTGCAAATCCTTAGAACATGCAACACCAAATATACTCACTGTAATTATTTAAATTGACATTGCTTTTTTAAAATTGAGAATTCAATCTCATTTTTGAAAATGGGGTTTAATAAAGACAAATTAACATATTGGCATCTTTAACGTTCATATAGCAAATATATTTATCAACTTTTCTCGGGAAGGAACCAGGAGACTGAAATGTGGGTGCATTATCTCGAAAGATGTCTAATGATGCTTGTAAAAATGTCATTTGATACAAAATATGACATAGCTGCCTCATAAACGTGGGTCTTCCAGTTCCATATTTTGTGCTGAAATTATTATTAAATGTGAAATGAACTGCTATTTCCTTTTTGTGGGAGTTCAAACAGTGGTGTTGATGGATAGGGATCAGTGAGCATTTCCACAGTTATGACTTGGTGGACTTACGCCTGAAAATTGTAGCTCTTGAATAAATCAGAATTTTCCCAATTTACATTCAGCTATTTCACACCACTGTGCTGGATTAATAAGCTTTCCAACATTAATATTAGTTAAATGGCTCATTAGCTGCCTGAGAAGTGCTAAAGGATAATAATTATAGGTGCAGTGCAATTGACTATTTTTAATCCCATGTTTCAAAATCACTTGATCATATGATTGAGGCTATTCCTTATTACTTTCTCCTTTGTGGAGAAATGAAGCTTTGCTTTTCAACAAGTAAAATGACCTTGCAACACACTGTTGGCACATTGTTGTCACTATTGTTCCAGTTTATGACCAACTTTCAGTCAATGCCTTAACATTTTGAACTGTTAAAATGGCTGCTGCCAATCTTGTGACCTTGGGCATTTTGAGCTCCAAATGGTGCTGAGTCTCTGGCAAATACTTGATTAAATATGGACATTCACAGCCATCCTGGGAAGTCACACATCCTTTTAAAGATGGGCCATCAGCAGATGAGCTATAACATTCAACCCTCAGATAAGAAAAATAAAATCTCACATAAGGTCTAGAGTCTTTGGAACTCACTTCGTCAGAGCAGCAGAAGCAGGGTCAAAAATTCAGAGGTAGTTAAGATTCTTAACTGACAATGCAGTCAAAAGTTATTGGAGGTAGGTGGAATGTGGAGTTGAAGCCACAATCAGATAAGCCATAATCTTGCAGAATGACAGAGCAGGCTTGAGGGGCCAAATAGCCTACTCCAAATTAGTATGTCCATCTAAGAAATTACAGTCCTGCCACTAAAAAAATGGAGACAATTATAAATTGGAATTGTGTTGTTTTATCTTCATATATAGCTTAAACTTTGTGTGATAGTGTGTGTGCGAGATATTACATTTTAAACCTCTGGGGCAAGTGTATGCTACTAAATAATTGTCTTTATTTTTAAACACTTAAAAAATGTGCTGCTGGAAATTAGTTAATTCGGTCAACCAGTCTGGAGGATAGGAAAACACACATCCCTGGCATACAATGTATTGATAATGGCAATAAAAGGAAATACAAATTTTATCTGTGACAACTGCTAAAATGTATTCAGCCTTTTCAGGAGTCGATGGACATGAAAGTGTCGCAGTGTCTGTCCTTCAGTCATGAAATTCACTCCTGTTCTACGTAACTGGGAATATCCATAAAGGGGCTTAGTACCAACAGAGCTGAAGGCTTACATTGTTATAATATTCAGTACTAGGAATGATGTGAAGTACTGTGTAATGTTAAGGAAATGGATATGCTTGTACATGAAACTAAATGCTCATATCCATGATGTTGGCAGAACTGGCCTAATGATAGAGAAAGTCTGCAGCTGGAAGCTCAGTGTTGTGTGGAACAGAATACTGTGGTAGAAAACTGCTCAGTCCATGTTAATGTGGTGGTAAGGAAGGAAATTGAGTTTGTTGAGAGGTAGAATTTCTTATGGGGCCTAAATATGATGGATGTGATTTTTCTACACTTTTTAGTTAAAGTTCTAGTTCCTGAAGACTAAATCTGGCATGGGGAATGATCAAAGGTCATTTAATTAGCAGCTTGCAAATGTATCAGATTTGATAAGTAATATTGTCTACCATAAGAAAGAACTGGGTTTTTTTTACAATTGTAAAGCCAGAAGAAACTGGTTTCTGGAAAACCGGATTCTCCTATGGAAAGGACAACCTTGATACCATACTTCCATAAACAGCAAGTGCTTCAACTTTGCCTGCAAGTAATCTATGAACATCAAAGCAAGCTCATGAAAGTGAATGCTTGTTTCCCTAATGCTGGTCATCATTTTAAATGCAGTCCACTATACCAAGATTATTTAATGGAGGAGAAAATGTATTGGAAAGGTTAAAGAGTTAACTACCACTTCAAGATTAGCTCCTGATTTCCCAGAGCAAGTAATTGAACAAGTGGCGGAGCACAGTTACAATAAGCACTGGGTCACTTAACGGACAGACTTTACTTTTCCTGAACAGCAAGTCAGATAGTCTGATGCTGAACAAAATGAAGCCTTTGGAGTGTAATCTACTTTTCTGCCAGATGTATAACTTTGCCAGACAAGGACACTCAGTAAAACAGGTAGAGGAAAAGGGTACCCACATCCTGCCAAAGGAAGAGGTAGACAAAGATCAAAAGAGATTTTTTTGCTGAATCAGATTCAAGGCAGAAGGAGTTTTATGACAATCTGTCTGTCACACTCTGGGCTTTTTAACCAGATGTTTTAATGGATTCGATACCAGTGACTCGTCCTGTCAACAGATCCTACAATCCTTGTAAAGCAGAGTCTATCTTTTTGTACTTGGTGTCTAGGTAAATGACCAACCAGTTACTAGAGTACCTCCCCAGCTACCATGTCATTCATTTCAGAAAGAAGGCTGAATGTACAGATTGGTGCTCACCAGACTTTGAGCCAATACTTTTTTTATTGCAATGCATAAACTATAAATGGTATAAAACAAGCCTCTTGTCGCTTTTGTTCGAATTGGCTTTAAAACATAATTTTACATTTTTGCACTGTGGAACATTTGGGGATAATTCTCCCAGCTCACTTGGCTGGGAGACATAAGCAGAGACCATGGAAGGGTTCCCTGCTGGGTGCCACAGCTTCTGCGTGTCTCTGGCCGCCAGAATTCTGGCTGCATCAGCTCCTCACTGGCAATCGGCGTAAAGCTGATCAAAATATTTAAGTTAGAATTTTAATATCATAAGTGGGTCCAGGGCTGAAGTCTCCAGGCCCACTAGCCTCTCTTTTCCCCCCTACCCCACCTGCCAGGAATTTTTCCCTCCCACTAGTGGTCTCACCCCACTGGAGGAAGGGGAGGCCAGGAGGTCAGGGGTAAGGGCAAACCTGGCCCCCTGGCACTGTCCAACGAGCAAAGTGGTACTGCCCAAAGGGCACCTTGGCACTGCCCACCAGGCATCGGGCAATGCTAAGGGGTAGAGCCAGAGGAGGCTGTTGGGGACAGGATCTATAGCATGGGCAATCGGTGAGAGTGGGGGGGATCCTGCTGCCACTTGCGAGCAGAGGGAGGGAAGGGCTGATCGGGGCTGGCCATTGAGGTGGTGGGGGTGGGGTTGGTCTGCTGGAGGGGTCTGGAATGTGAGGGGCAGGGGGGTCGGGAGATCGGGACTGCCAGGAGTTGGGGGGGTTGGTGTTGGAGATTGAGGTAGGTTGGGGGGGTGGAGGGGATGGTCAAAGCTGGTGTGGACACATCCCTGAGACCAGCAATTGGAGGGTGGGAGTTCACACGGCCTGTGATGCAAGGTCACGGGGCTGGCCAGTGATTGTGAAGCTGGCAGTGCAGGGCTACTGTGCATGCACCAATCTCGGTGCTGACAGATTGGCGCATGTGCGGTGGCCTACTCAGCGCTATGCTGCCGGTCCCTCCAGCAGGAATAGGCCCCACGCCCGGCTTTCCATCATGATTCATGCTAGGGCACTCTGTGATGCAAAGAATGGAGGAGAATCATTTTGAAAATCCCAGGGGATTTACTCCAGTTTTTATGCAAATTCGGCACTTGGAATTTTTTTGGGGAATTCCACCCAGAAGCAATCCACTTGTTCTGTTGATTAGTGTAAAACTTAATCATATGTGTCCAGCTATTTGTTGAAGACTGTAGACTATTTCTCTTGAGTAAGCCCACTGATAACAATACCTTAATCACACTGATGTACATATAAGCAAAAGGTAATAGAGAATTGCATCTCTCATAATTGCTATCCATCACTCGAATAGATAGCCTGACAAAGAATTGAGATTTATTGCGATGGTGTCACGATTCTAGTACCTATTCACCTTCTGCCCCGATGCCATCTGAGTGACAGAAAAATGGACCTTAATCAAATTTCTAGTGGTCGGATTAGTACTGATGGATTTCAGAAATAATTCTAGGATAATTCCTTTGTCCTGTCAGAAAACATTATTATCACAATCATTTAGTCCCTCATCATTTCCACTATGTCCTTTGATCAGTCTACAGGGGCAGGTAAACCATGAAAAGTAGAGTCACCTGTTACATTGCCTGCTGTTGAGAAAATCCCATCTTAAATATGGAAAGACATTACATCATCTGGACACTGGGTGCTGACCTTGAGATTTTTTAAAAAGGTCAGAAGTTCACCTGGGAAGAAGCCTGCCTTCATCCAAAATCTGTTTGGCATGCGAGAAAGATGTTTTGAACTGCAATCACTTTAATTGATGGAGAAAAGAAACAAAGGCAAAGGCTTGTTCCATACAGAAAATCACATGACAGAAGGGAGCTTTCACCCTTTTGGCTTTGAAGTCAGTTTTGTTGAAGAATAGGCTGGCAAAGGAAGGCTACCCTACTTGATTCTCTTTCTCCCTCTCTCTCGGCCTTGCCTGAAATTGTGTGGTTCTCAACCTGCTGCCAGAGAATCCTCATCTGAATGTAACTTGTCTGCATTTGGACCTGCAAAGCTCAGACAAGAAGAATTGATTCAGCCCTTATTCACCATGACATTGAAGTTCCATTGGTGAGAATTTCCTGTGTGCATCTGGGTCATTGCGCACCCCCCCACCCCCCGTTCCCCCCAACCCCCGACCCACCCTCTTCATATGATGGACCTCTAGTTTGACAGTGTTGAGACCCTCCAGTCTTCCTTTATTTCACAATGATTATCCTCTAAAGCCCACCTCTGCAGAGAAACCCTTTGGTTTGTATGTGGAGATGTATGCACGCTGGGTGAATTTTTAAGAAGGGATATAATTACCATTGTGTATTAACTATTTCTTGCAACTTGTTAGGGTTTTGTTTTATGATGAACAGTCATCCTGAGTTAATTGAAAGAAGTCTAGTTAAAGTTTCTTTCATCCTGGGTACCAGAAGACAAGGTAAACAACTGGCCATTTTGGTGAGGAAATTGAACTTTTATGTTAATAGTTACATTTGCACAGTAGTGAGTCTAGATAACACACACATTCCTTCCATCTGGATTGTCACACTGCCATAACTAAGAACTGAAACTAGGATAATCAGGTGACTTTCCAACAGTAGACAGTATTTTTTTAATCATAAATGAGTTTAAACCTTTGTTTATGAAGCAAACTATGATGTTGTTTTACCCAGAAATATGTGACCTGTTGCTGTGTAAAACATTGCTATTAATAGAATTGTGACCTACAATTTAGTATTTCTTCAATACTTCAGCAGTTTAACTCTAGAAACAGGAACACAAGAGGTTTTAAAGCTCAACAATATTTTCTTAGGCATTTTGAACATTCTTACTGTTGATTTTGGAGTAGCTTGATTTGTTGAACCTCTATCTGTTGTTATGTTTGAATCAATATTTCATTTATGCAGATGGATTACTGTGCAGATCAAGGAGTCAGTTCCTGAACTGTAAAATTAGTGTTAACAATGATTTATAGATAGTTACAACCAAGTCTGGAAGGGTGAATAAATTCCTCTATTCCTTTCCTGAGTTTGAATGTTTTACAAAAAGGTGTGATTTTTCAATTCACTTTGTAGTTGACCACATGTAAAGCCGTCAACTCTTCAGTTGACAAGTAGAGTTAGTTTTATTGTTAAAATTCATCCAGGCAAAAGTATAAAACATTTTCAAAAAGATAAAAACAAGTCCCAAATGTGGTAACATACACATGTGCATGCTACCATGCAACATAGAACCTGTTACGAGGGAGGAAGTGGAATTAATAAGAGTTAATGTTCAGAAGAAGAAAGAGATGCACATTCGAATGTTCCTTCAGTGGTATTGAAATTTCAGCGGTGCTGTGGCTGATGTGAGCTGGCTGTTTTTCAGTCAAAATTTTTGTGCTGCAGATTTGGTGCTGTCAGACTCCTACTTATTCACTGCAGCTCAGCCTTCAACACCATTATTCCCACGAAACACATCTCCAAACTCCATGGTCTGGAGCTTGGATCCTCCTTGTGCGACTGGATCCTAGACTTCCTAACCCACAGACCACAATCAGTAAGGATAGGTAACAACACCTCCTCCACAGATCATCCCCAACACTGTGCCCCACAAAGCTGTGTCCTCAGCCTCTTACTATACTTCTTATAGATCTGTGACTGTGTGACCAAATTCCCCTCCAACTCGATTTTCAGATTTGCTGATGATACTACTGTAGTGGGTTGGATCTCAAACAATGACGAGACGGAGTACAGGAAAGAAATAGAGAATCTGGTAAACTGGTGTGACGACAATAATCTCCCTCTCCATGTCAACAACACAAAGGAGATAGTTATCGACTTCAGGAAGTGTAGTGGAGGACATGCACCTGTCTACATCAATAGGGAAGAAGTAGAAACGGCCAAGAGCTTTGGATTTTTAGGTGTCCAGACCACCAACAACCTGTTCTGGTCCCCCATGCTGATGCTATAGTTAAGAAAGCCCACCAATGCCTCTAATTTCTCAGGAGGTGAAGAAATTTGGTATGTCCGCTACAACTCTCACCAACTTTTGCAGATGCACCTTTGAAAGCATCCTTTCAGGTATCACAGCTTGGTATGTCTCCTGCTCTGCCTAAGACCGCAAGAAACTACAAAGGGTTGTGAATGAAGCCCAGTCCATTCCTCAGATCAGCCACCTAACCCTTGACACTGTCAATACCTTCCTGCTGCCTCGGAAAAGCAGCCAGCATAATCAAGGACCCTATGCACCCTGGAAGTACTCTCTTCCACCTTCTTCCTTTGGGAAAAAAAATACAAAAGTCTGAGGTCACGTCCCAACAGCTTCTTCCTTGCTGCCATCAGACTTTTGAATGGACCTACTTCGCATTAAGTTGAATTTCTCTACAGTCTAATTATGACTGTAATATTACATTCTGCACTCTCTCCTTTCCTTCTCTATGTATGGTATGCTTTGTCTGTATAGTGTGCAAAAAACAATACTTTTCACTGTATACGAATACATGTGTCAATAATAAATACAATCAGAATCACATGTCCCCAGTATAATCCTGTTTCAGAGGCTTTGAGAAACTTGGAAAAATTGTAGGTCAAGTGACTTTGGCAGTCGTTTTAAAACTGCATATTTGCAATTCTAGTTGTTTATATTTTCTTCTTAAAAACAATCTAAGGCATGACAACAGTTGATAACAATTAATATTCCATATTCACATGATGCAATTTGTGACACTTCTCCTTCATGAAGAATAAAAACATACGTTGTAATGAGTGTTCCATTACAAGATGTCAAAATATTTAAAAAATCAAAAAAGATAAACATGCACACCTATTTGTACTTTAACCTTATGGTTACAGCTATGCTCAGTTGTCGGGGTGGTAACTAGATAAATATAAATGGAGTTAGAGTCTGTATAGCATACTGTGACATTGCTCGCTTCCATTTTAAGTGTGTTATGCACAAAACCTATTTTTACTGGGAAAAGCAAGTCTTGCATTATTTCTCAATTCTCTCTGGGGTCAGGTATGTCTGAAGGTTTGTGGTTTCAGTGCCTTCTCCCAACTCCACAAAAGCCCTGAATGCGTATCATCTAGCAGCTTTGGGTTTATAATTCAAATTAAGCTTCTGTTCCGTGGATCTTTGATGTGTTAACTGTGAGACAGGCTGCTGTTATGCAAATATTCTCCCTTGCAGAGCTGAGATGCGTGGCTGAGTTTTAACCCTTTGACGTCCAGCTCCATATCCCATGTAGTTAGTAGTTCAACTCCAAGTACTTTTTTCAGATTTGGTCTCCTGGAAATCAGTAGATTGCAGCTTGATTTTAGCCTCCAGTTGGGTTTCTGTACCTGCATCAGACACTTCACTTTTATTTAATGCTGCAGCAAAGTGGTAGCATAGTGGCTTTGTCACTGGACTAATAATCCAGAGATCCAGAGTAATGTTGTAAGGTTCCAGGTTCCAATTCCACTATTGCTGATGGTGAAATTTAAATTCAGCAAAAATCTGGAAGTAAAAGTCCAATGATGACCATGAAACAATTGTTGATTGTCGTAAAAACCTGTCTGGTTCATTTGATTTGTTATTGTCACATGTATTAGTATACAGTGAAAAGTATTGATTCTTGCACACTATACAGACAAGGCATACCATCTGTAGAGAAGGAAAGGAGACAGTACAGATTGCAGTGTTACAGCATAGTTAAAGTGTGGATAAAGATCTCCCTCCACGTGTGAGGTAGGTCCATTCAGAAGTCTGATGGCCATAGGGAAGAAGCTGTTCTTCTGTCAGTTGGTACGTGATTTCAGACTTTAGTATCGTTTTCCTGATGGAAGAAGGTGGAAGAGAGTACGTCCAGGTTACATGGGGTCCTTGACTATATGGCTACTTTTCCGAGACAGCAGGAAGTGTAGACCAAGTCAATGGATTGGAGGTTTGTTTGCATGATGGTTTGGACTTCATTCACGACTCTTTGTAGTTTCCTTCGGTCTTGGGCAGAATAGGAGCATACCAAGCTGTGATACAACCAGAAAGAATGCTTTCTATGGTGCACCTGTAAAGGTTCTCTAGTGTCCTTTAGGGAAGGAAATCTACCATCCTTATCTGATCTGCCTTACATATGATCCCAGACCCACAGCAGTATGGTTAACTCTTAACTGCCCTTTTAAGAGCAATTATAGAAGGACAATAAATGCTGACCCAGCCAGCAATGCCCACATCCTATGAACAAATATCGAAAAAAAAATATTGCTGGACTGGTTTGTCTTTTGCTTGACCAGTGGGTAACTCAACATTGATTTCACTGCTATCCCTTTTGTAGTCTCCACATATGGTATTTGATTTGAGGTTTTTTTTCCCTTTTTCAATTAGGAATGGGTTTTCCCCTAACTTCTTCCATGTCTCCTAGAAGGCTACTCTTGCAGGTGAATGTACAGCTCCTGGTGCACTCCCCTGTGACTCTAACCAAATAGGCCATCATGCTCAATTTCTTTTGGCCTATTTGAGAACTTGCCTGGCTCCCATTTAAATTGGATGTGAAGGTGTCTGCTAAACAGGTTGCTGGCTCTCTTCCTTCAATTTTTGTTTAACCTTTATGCTCTTTCTTGATCTCTTGTACCTCAGAAAGGGATATCTTTTTAAGCAGGACAGGACTGATGACTATGTCGATATCCATTGAGACTAGTCTTAAAGAAGGAAACTCATCCCCGTCATGTTTTTCAGAACTAGTCAACAAACTACAGCTGTGCATGTTTCCAGTGTTGCTGCCTATTCAACAAATAAATATCCTGATGCTCATACCACCATATTATTGTCTCTCTCAGCTGTATAGTTTTTCTAACTGTTGACCTAGGTTAAGGGTCTCCTTTCTGATTACTCTTTTGCTACTCCCTCTGCGCTCAACTTGTTTCACAGGATCATAACATCTTGGAGTCTCTTACATGGAGGACGTATCCTGACTAGTACAATTATGCCTGTATCAGCATGCTATCCAAGCTGGTGATGTGGTGATACTTGATAATCTTGCTGTTGACAACTTTATCCTACTCCTTCATATGTTCAATAGATCTAAGGTGTTATGATAGTCAGCAACTCAATTGATCATTTGTTGACTGTAGCATATCCAGGATGTATTTCTATATGTAGCGATGGTAATGGTAACTTTCCTCAATTCAGATAGATTTTCCAGTCTTTAATGAAATGATTTAATGATGTGGGTTAGGTGAATTGGCCATGCTAAATTGCCCCTTAGTGTCAGTGGATGTAACAAGAGTAACTATGGGGTTAGGGCCTAGGTGGGATTGTGGTCAGTACAGACTCGATGGGTCTGTACTTTAGGATTCTATGATGGTTTTTTTCCTACGAAAGGACTCTCTGTTACCGTTTAACTAAACCATTTACAATGAATTGATTGACAACTTTTAGTTCAATAGAACTAATGGCAGTATTTAACTTGACATTGTTCTTTACTGAAGCTGGCAGATTCTGACCTTTTCCATCACTATGGAAATGTGATTGTTCCTGTGGAAGCCAGTTGTTAATAAGCTGCAGTTCCAACTGGTATGTACCTCCAGTGCAATCATTTATAAACAAAAGGTCCTACACTATTTTACGTATGATCTTTGTTGAGGCTCATGTTCTCCTGCATTGAAGCTCTTTCTATCTTTGCAAAAGCCAATGCATTGGTTTTGTTGAATCTTCAAGCATAGCTTAAAATAAGGCCGCCATCATCCTCAGCTCTGGTGCGCATTGGCATACCACGCATAAAATTCAGTGCCTGTCACCTATCCAATCCCATGGGTATTTTAACTATGATGGGCAAGGCAGTGGGTGGCCTGCTAATCTGTGGGCAAATTGATGCCCTTGTATGGCCAATTAAAGGCTATTTAAAGATGTACCACTGCCATTGAGATTTTGTGGGGTGGTAGCAGGGGGCAGAGGTTTTTCAGGCCTCCAGTGCCAACAGAGACCCTCTTTCCCCAAGGAATTTTCCTCTCTGCCCCACCAACCCACCCACCTCGACCAGCCAATCTGGCTGCAACGAGATCCAGTGAGCTCTGGGTTCCTTAGGCTCACTTCTTCACAGACTGACCAGAATCGCAGCGGTCACCACCATTTGCAGGGCTTTGGTGCAACCCAGCCAAGCTGAAGTGGGCTCGCCTTCTGCCTTTTGTGGCAGGGTCATTGCTGCCTGCCCATGCATAAAATTCAGTGAGTTTCCACAGAGGCTAAATTCAGCAATCCTCTTTCATTTAAATCCCTTACACAAAGACATGGGCAACGTGTCAGAAGCCTTCGCTCTTCAATCGTGCAATGTAATCCATAAAAATTCCTCAAGTTTTCCACAACTAAAGTCAGCCGATGTCAATGAAAAGTGTTTGGAAATGTTTGTTACTCAGCACATCTCTTAAATTTAATGAACGATGTAAATTCTCTCTTAACGCTGCAAATGGATTGTGCCCAATTTGAGGGGGTGTTCGCTGTCCAAAGCACATTACAGCCGCCTAACATAGCAAATTGCTGCTGGCCTCATTTGCTTATTACCAATGATGTGTGGCTGCCAGGCACAAAGGCAGTGTGCTATTCCTGGGGGTCACATGGAATTCAATTTTAATTGTTGAACGTGTAAAACGTTGATTGCATTCCACAGACCGTTCTCCATTTTGATTGCAAACTTGTGTCTTGTCACAGAGGAGATTAGAACATGCTGTGGGAATGTTACAATCTTGTTTCCATTGTGAACTGCTTTTTTAAAAATTTCAACCTGCATCTTCATTTCACCCCCACCACAAATTGGTGGTCAGTCATGCACTCAAATGTGACAACAGCTCCCTCACTCTTTCTTATTTTAGACCAGGATCTTGTGTGAGCAGCATCATTAATATCAATTAGCTGTGGCTGTAATGATTATTTTTATTAATGAGGCCACCCCTCCTGCCTTTTTTGCAGCTGTCTGCTGAAAGTTCCATTGACAAGAACATTGTTTTTATCCTGATCCAAACTGAAGCCATGAGGGCGAAACTATGTCCCTTTGTTCTAACTGGTGCTTCCTCTTTTCAGAATTTACGTTTTATGCCTTATGTATTAGATTTTGCATATTTTGTGTAAACATTGCTATTCTGATCCATTAATACTGCACAGTTCATTTTTCTTTTCTTCATCAGCCTCTTTAGCCAATCTGCTATTTGCCTTATTATCAACATAATTCTGCATGAGTATACAATTTTCAACAGATTGTCTCCCTTCACAGTACTAATATGTAAGGCTGATGTATACATTATTTTCTTTATACACTGAACAAACTAAACCGGTGAAGTTATTGTTATTCAATCTCTAGTAAATAAGAAATGCACATTAGGCTGCTCCTTTGAATTAAAGCTTTATCAAGTGTTTGTAGATCTTGAATAACCAAATAAAATCCTTTCTTTTTTAGTTTTAGATGGTGAATTTTTTAAAGATCATGACCTGAAAATCCATGGATGTCACATCTTGCCATTTGTGCCCATATGTGACCATCCTGGATCTTTGGCATTGACACCACCAAAGTTTGCAGAAGAGATTCTGTCACTCAGGGCAGATGTGGGATTGGCAAAATTGCAGAAAGACCAGGATATCCAGTGTAGATAGCTTAGCTGAGGATGGGGTAAGGCTGTCTGAGCAAATGACTGTAAAAATGACTTAGTTGCCCCCAGAAGCCTCTTACAAAGGGGCTTAAAACAAAATGCAGCCCAATCTGCAAGGGTTGAAGCTAAGATCTCTGGTCCTCTCAATCACCCATTGGTTAGCTTCCTGGTCTCACCAGATATGTATCTGCCGGCCTTTCATAATTGGAGGCTAAGGTTGTGGGAACTCCTGATAGTAGAAAGTGATTATCCTGGCCTGAACCCCTTGTGACTGAGTTTGTAAGCAGCTGGTGGAGACTCTTACCTCAAAAAGCCTCAATCCACCTCGTTTGGATTCTACTGTCCTGGTATTCAGGCAAGACTCCAGGCAAGACTGTTCCCTTCTTGTTGGCGAACACTTCAGTGGTCACGGGCATTCAGCCTCTGACCTTCGGGTAAGCGTTCTCCAAGGTGGCCTTCACGACACACGACAGCGCAGAGTCGCTGAGCAGAGACTGATAGCCAAGTTCCGCACACATGAGGACGGTCTCAACAGGGATCTTGGGTTCATGTCACACTATCTGTAATCCCCGTGACTTGCTTGGGTTTGCAAAACCTCACTCACTGTGCTGTCTGGAGACAATACACATCTCTTTAACCTGTGATCAGTGCTCCTTCCACTCACATTGTCGGCCACTTTAGGACTTGAACAGCAGGTTAGGTGTAAAGATTCGCATTCTAATCAGTAATCTCTAAACTGTCTGTGCTTTATATGCTCTGTCTGAGGCCAGAACTCTCCATTCACCTGACGAAGAGGGAAACCTCAAAAGCTTGTGCGTTTACTATCAAATAAATTGGTTGGACTAAAACCTGGTGTTGTCAGACTTTTTACTGGTATTCTGAATCAGAGTGAAATTGTTGACAAGGCATAGATGGTACATTAAAAATTGCACAAAGGTGGATAACTTTGGGAATTGAAACACTGAAGGTTGCCATCAATGATGCTTGGCAGAATGGAAAAGGAGGAAAAACCCAGATAATAAAGGATGGTGTAAGAACATTAGTGAGAAAGGATCTTGGCTCAGAATAGTAGAGTCAACATGGTTGGAGATCAGGAATAGCATGAGTCAGAAAGCATTGGTGGGAGTAGTTTCTAGGTGCACTACCTGCAGTTATACTTTTGAAAGTGGTATTAAACCAGAAATTATTGGAGCGTGTAATAATGACCATGTAATAGTTTTGGGGACTTTAATTTTCATGTAGTTTGGACCGATGAAATTGGCAAAGATGGTCTGGAAGTTTCCTGGAGCAACATTTTGTGGAACCAATTGCATAATGGAGGATCTAAAACCATTTTTGACCCACTATTGGGCAATTAGTTAATGTTAATTTGTAATGCCTTTGTAAAGGATTCTCTGGGAAATGGTGATCATAATGATATTATATTCCACATTAAGTCTGAAAACAACATTCTCCAATTGTTGACAAGAATCTTAAACTTATACCTATGTAAGTCTTTGTTTGAGGGGAGACCACGTTAATTGGGCAAATGACAATAAAAGATGTAGTAAATAAACAGTGGAAAACATTTAAAGAAGCAGTGAAAAACATTCAACAAAAATATGTTCAATTGAACAGCAAATCCTCAACGAAAAAGACCCATCAGTGGCTTACAAAAATGCTTAAAGCATTTGAGTAAAAGAAGAGGTGTCTAGTGCTGCAAAGAATAAACGTATGTCTGAGGAATGGAAGTTTCATATACTGGCAGTAGGCCACCAGAAAGTGGATAAAATGGTAAAAATCTAGACTAAAATAGCCAGATATAAAAAAGATTAGAATAGCTTTTTACAAGTAGTACAAAGGAAGAGAGTAGCTAAAGTAAAAATTGGTCCCTTTGTAGTGGAGACAGGAGAAAATAAAATGGGGAATGAGAAAATGGCAGAAACATGGAACAGATATTTTGTGTCTGTTTTCACAGTAGAAGACACAAGTTACACATCAGAAATTGCCAGAATGTGGAGATGCTGGTGTTGACCTGGAGTAGGCACAGTAAGATGCTGGTATTGGACTGGGGTAGGCACAATAAGAAGTCTCAGGTTAAAGTCCAACAAGTTTATTTTGTAGCATGGGCTTTCAGAGTGCTGCTCTTTCAGCAGGTGAGTGCTCTGAAAGCTTGCACTACCACATAAACCTGTTGGACTTTAACTTGTTGTTGTGAGACATCAGAATTAGAGCATAATCTAGGGACTAAAAGGAGTAAAGAAATTTAGGGTATCAGCAAATAAAAATGCTTGAGAATCTTAAAGAACTGGCATCTGATACATACTAGTGCACGAAAAGAGACAACAGCAGAGATAGTGGATACACTAGTTGTGATTGTCCTAAATTTCCTAGATTCTGGTAATTCCAACAGATTGAAATTTAGCAAACATAACACTGCTATTCAAGAAAGAAAGGAGAGTGAAAACCGGGAACCAAGGCAGGTTAGCTTAGCATCTGCAAAGTGTTGAAATCTATTATTAAGGGAGTTCTAACAATGCACCTAAAAAGAAAGGGGATAATTAGAACTAACCTATTTGATTTTACAAAGGGACATCCTTTTTGATAAATTTATTAGAGTATTACTGAAAAGAGAGAATTTTTGCTGAAGTTTTTCATCTTGCGTTGATCAGATTTGCAATATAATGCAAGAAAATCAATTAATTTAAAGTGTATGGGAAGAATGTTGATGGTTAACAAGTAGACTTTTATTTGTCAAAGCATTGCGTTGGAAAATGTACCAGTTGACAGTAAGTGATAGTTAACTGCCAAGCATTATTTGAAATTTAAAACAAGGTAGCTTAACTCTAACATTGTCCTGAGGAATGAAACAGTGAATGGCTGTCACTTAATTTAATTAGCTGAAGCAAAAAGCAGCCACAAATGTGTGCACATTATTCCTGTCTACAAATAATAGGGCCCCATGTATTATTACATCTAATTTTCAATATACATACATGCACCACACTGTGAGCCTGACTGACAATCATAAATTGGTTGTCAGGGTAATTTTTAGCACTGAGGATTATTTAGCAAATAATGTCCAATTGCAGAATATCATCTGGACATTGTTTTGGGTTTTGCAAGCATGGGCTAGTTGAATACGTTCAGCATCTTGCCCATTGTGAGCAGTGGCTGGGCCACGTGCCAGTTTTCACGATGTATGGCATACATACCTAGTATCACATTGACATTGGAGTTATATATTTATTACTCATTTGTGTGGTAGGCTGAATGTCTGTTTGCTTTGATGGCAGCATCCCGTACTTGTGAATACCATTCATTGCCACTGCATAGGAGCAGTGTGAAACAGCTAGCTTCATCTGTTGCTCAAATGTTTGAGATATTTTGTCGTTCCATGATAATCTGAGGTAGACTTGACATTTTTCCGGGCTGAAAGTGATGGCCTTTAGCCTGTTCATGAGTGCAAAATGATCTGTTCGGGGGAGCCATTGTCCCACAGGATGGGTTTGATGTGCTTATTTCAGCATCAAGCTTGTGTGGTGAGCATGTAAATGAAGTTGCCCATAAAGCCAATTTTCTAGTACATGGAACTGTAAGAATCCCAACGTGTGTATTGATCAGTAAAGGTGGGCTTGTGGCAGACAATGGTAGAGGACCCCTGGCAGATTTCTCAATTAGCATGTGAAGGAAAGAGAGTTAGTTCATTTGTCTGCTCTATTTCAAATATGAATTTGAGTGCAGGATAGAGCACCATAAAACATGTAAGGAAATTATTACTTGAAGCTGCAAATTTAAGTTTCGCAAACATATCACTCATGCAACAAGAGGTAGCAGGTTAGGTGTCATTCCATTGAAGATGCATTTCTCGTTGAACCCAACAAAGATGTTTGAACAAGTGGGCCTAGAGGGCATTCTATGGCAACACCATCTATTGGGCATACATGGGTTTTTTTAAAACTGAGCTCATGTGCGCAAGTTGTGAGTTCATATGTTCAATGAACAAAGATTCAGACGTTGGTGGCGGGTCCAGATCGCCATGATATACCGCTGTAGTGCAAATCTCTCTGGTTTCCTTAAATGTGACATTGATGAATAAGCTAGAAGTGTCAAATGAGCACATGGATGTTGCATTGCTATTGATATGCGGACTCTGTATTGTCTTTATAAATTTGAAGGAATCCTTCACCCTCTGGAAAACCTGCTCTATACTAGTTTGGCAAATTCATGTTGTGCAGAAAACATCAGGCTGTGGTGGTTCTCCTTGAAACTGAGGAGGCCAAGGGGAGATTTGATTGAGATTTACAAAATTGTCAAAGGCCAGAACTGAGTTGGTGGGAAGGGCCTATTTACTTTAGCAGAGAAGTCATTGACTAGGGACATAGATTTAAAGTGATTGGTTCAAAGATGAGAGATTGTTTTTTCACCCAGAGGGGTGTGGGTGTCTGGAATGCCTTGCTGGAAAGAGGAGGAGAGGCAGAAACCATCAACTCATTTAAAAGATGCCTCCACATGCACCTGAAGTTCTGTAATCTGCAGGAATACAGACCGAAGGCTCTATTAGGCTTGGTGGGTTGTTCTTTGGTTGACACAGACATTGGGTCAAGTGGCCTCTTTCTGTGCCATAAATTTTTGATGTTTTCATCCACCAGCTGTTGTGATGAGATTTGAACCCACGTTCTCAGACCTTCATGACATATGACAGCGCAGAGTCGCTGAGCAGATACTGATAGCCAAGTTTCGCACACATGAGGATGGCCTCATCCGGGATCTTGGGTTCATGTTACACTATCTGTAACCTCCATGACTTGCCTGGGCTTGTAAAATCTCACTTACTGTCCTGTCTGGAGACAATACACATTTCTTTAACCTATGCTAATGCTATCTCTGCTCGTGTTGTCTCCATCTTTAAGACTTGAATAGCAGGTTTGCTGTAAAGACTTGCATTCTAATCAGTATTCTGTAAACTGTGTGTGACTTTATACGCCCTTCTCTGATCAGAACCTTCTACACACCTGACGAAGATACACCGTTTCCGAAAGCTTGTGGGATTACTACCAAATAAACTGGTTGGACTTTAACCTGGTGTTGTGAGACTTCTTACTGTCTCGGACCATTATTCCAGGTCTCTGGCTTATTAGTGCAGTGACATTACCACATTGCCACATTGCTCCCCAGAGTGAGGAGATGGCACTGCTGATACAACAAAGCTAAGTTGAGAAAGCAAAATAAGGAGGATATCAAAGAAGCTGCAAAAAGATTTGGGCAGGTTGAGTGGGCAGCAGGATGGCAGGTTGAGTATAACGTGGAGAAGTGTGAGATTATTCACTTTCGCTGTAAGAAGAGAAAAGCAGAACATTTTTCAAAGACCTGAAACTTGTAAAATGTTGCTTTTTGGAGAGACTTAGGTGTACTTGTTTAAGGAACAGACAAAAACCTAGCTCGTAGGTACAAGTAATAAGGATTTGCTTTTATTGTAAGGGGATATGAGTACAAGAATAAAGAGATTTTTCTACAATTGTATGGGGCTTTGATAAGACAATCCCTACAACACTGTATGCAATTTTGACCTCCATATTTGTTGAATATTCTTTTTTTGCAGGCAGTGCAGAACGAAGGTTCATTAGATTGATCCCTGACATGAGAGGGTTGTTTTATGATAGGCTGAGTAAATTAGGTCTTTATTCTCTGAAGTTTAGAAGATTGAGAGGTGATTTCATTGGAATATTCAAGATTACAATCCGGCTTGACGAGGTAGACACTGGAATGTAGCTTCTTCTGGCTGGGGAGTCTAACACAGTTTTGGGATAAGGGCATCATTGTTTAGGACTGATATGAGGAGAAACTTCTTCATTCAAAAAGGATTTTGAACTTTTGGAATTCTTCACTCCAGAGGGTTGTGGAAGCACCATCATATATCATTGATTTCAAGATATCATTGACTGTATTTAAAGCTGAGCAAGGCAGACTTTTGATGTGTCAAAGAATTAAGGGATGTGGGAGATTCCTACAAAATGGAAGGTATGCTTGAAGGAGGAAAAAAGGGTGCCTGATCTCTCAAGGTCAAAATGGTGCTTTTTCCTCCTGTAGTTTAAATGATTAGCTGCAGAAAAGGAATTTATAAACTGTAGAATTAGATCTGTCAGAGGCCACACTAAGTGCAATGCACAACTTTGACACAATAACCTAGCCTCTGACTGTGGTAATTAGGTGTTTGGCAATATTGAGTAGGATATGCATCGCACTAGACTTTACCATTTTAACACCCATGCCATTTTCCACCATTGTTGCCAGCAATCAATAGAAAGACATGCCTATTTTTGAGTGCATGTGCAAATGAAATAGGTGCTATTCTATGACATAATTTCATTATAAACTAAATCCTTTCCCATTAGAAGTTATATGAGGCTTTGAACTAGCTGTATCCCAGGAGAAGACAATGGCTTGAGCCTCACCCGAGCAAAATCCATAAAATCCTACCCAATATGATGTGCATTTGTGGAAACAGTATGGATAGAGTAATGAGTTTCTCGAATTTCTTGAATAACTATAGAGCACAGAACCCATTGCTTTCATTACAAGCCAAAGAACTATTATGGGTGGTAAAATATTTTTGTTGTCCTTGAAGACATGTTCATCCATTTTATATGTTAATCCTTTTCTGTTTCTTTGCTGTAATTAATCATTATAAAAACACAAAATCAATACTAATTAAAATTTAGATCTTGCAGGCTTATCAGGTGCATTATTCTGTCTTCAATGCTGCTTAATTTCTAAAATTTTCATTTTCAGAATGTGAATCACCACTGAGAATTATTTAAAATCATTCAAGTAATTTTTAATGATAGTAGCAGTGTAGCTACCGATAATGTTCGAGATTTAAATCTCAATAATAGCAAAAAACTATGAAATAGAAACATTAGAAATTCAGAGCCAGAGGTTCAGACAAGTGGCACCCATCTGGCTTGTTCTCCATGTATAAACATCGTGGCTGTATTTAGGTCAATGGTTTTACTTGTAATAAATTTAAAGGCTAACTTTCAGAATGCTTACCTTCTCAGTGACAAATTTGAGGAAAAACAGGGAGGTTCAGAGTGAAGAAGATGTTTGCCTACTTTGTTACATCATATCTCCACTGCTACTTCTAGAACAGGATGGTCGAGTTGGATGTGGATCTAGGTCAGCAGTAAACACAGACACACCAAGGCCCAGAGACCAAAATGCACTCTGACCAAAAATAAGTGGACTCTGCATTATACGTATTTGGAAAATTTTATTTTACTTTGCACGTTTTCTTTCATCCACCTTTTCTGATGGGCATCAATTTTTTTTGCAAGTGTAGTTCCAAGGATATTGGATTATTTCTGGTACCTTACATACACAGCCATTATTTTTTATGTGAGTGTTAACATTGCTGCACAAAATTTACAATAATTATATCTTTGCCACCTGGCATAAGTCAGCTATTGCTAGCAGGATCTGTGCTTTTAACAGCCTGCATATGCACTCAAATGATATGCAAGATCCTCCACCAACCGATGATTTGTGCTGACTTGGTGCTAATGGCTAACTTTGTCCTGAGAATTTAGTACATGGTCAACACTGACCCATTTACCCAAGTGGGAGGCAGGCTTAGCCACACAGATATGGAATTTCAGAGCTTATATTTTTCATTAGCATAACTTATTAAAGTAAATTTCCCCAAACCAATTCCAGTTCTCAGTTATATGCATACCATGAAGAGAAGGGGCAAATTATCTAATGTGTGTCAAAGAATTAAAGCTGCAAATGCAGGACACTTTAGAAAGGACTATTGTTCCTGAGACAGTAACCTGTTTTTTTACCCCTACAAGCCAACAGCAAACTGACCGTTTAGTTGAAGCATTTTGTGTTTCTATATTTTCCCATCAATTTGTATTTTTAGAATAATGTGCTGCAAGATGATGTTTAAAAATTTAGTAATGGACTTCAGTTTATTCCAGAGGTAAATGGGATATGGGGAGGGATGTGATTTTTTAAAAATACCGGAAGGGGTCCATTTTCTTTCACCCTGTTTACAAGCATAAATGGAACAGTAGTTGGTTGAACTATTTTTAAAAACCAATTGACGCTTGCTGCTGAAGCGCTATCCATTTTGGTTTTTGGGCTAACCTTGATAGAGACGGTGCTGCTCCCACCAGACACATGGCTCCCACCTGACACAAGTGAGGGCCTCATTAAGATATTTGCTCATGGTCAAATGATGCATTTAGGAGATTGATGCTATTTTGGTGCAAGTCATCACTTCTGTGCACAAGCTAGGGATGGTGCAGGTCAGGGGGAACATGCATTCACAGCACTACTTGAATTGATCATAACCTACATTCGGGTAAAGCTAGGATGAAAATCTGGCAATTACTGTTTCTGCTTTTTAGGAACTTTTAAAGCTTAAATGACTTTCCTTTAGTGCAAGTCTTCAGGATATGCTCTTTATATTTCCCTGCTGCTTAAATCTGCTGCTGTTTTGATCCCCCAATCTTTTCAGCTCTCCTCATTAATTGCTACTTTAAGCCATATCAGTTTAAGTCCTGCTCTGTTTCCTGTCCTCCCAAATGGCGGGCTCGCTATAAACAATTAGCACTGGCAGCTCGCCTGTTGCATTTAAATGAAGCCTGACTGTAAAACTTGATGGAGCATCTCTACAGCAGTCGTTGTGGAAAAGTTGCCCCATTCGCAGTCCATATGGTGTGTGCCACTTCAGAACATCAAGGCTTAAATGTCTAATGGACTTCGACAATAAGCAATAATTACCAAGAATACCAACTTAATGGCATAATAATTGTGGTAGAATGAAAGGTCACTTATTATTTCACTCTGTGGTTTTGTTTGACTAAGGCTGGTGTGAAATATAGAGGTAATTTCATGATGCCTTCCAGCAAGGGATTATGCTCATGAGGCTAAGTACTGTGGAGCTTTCTCCATTATATATATTTCACATGAGCTTTTTTAGAACAATGGAGTGATCTCTTCTGTAATATGCTTTCTCTGCCTAAAGTGAGATTTAGCTTTGGACTGCTGCTGCTTCCTTTCAAGTAATAGATCACATCTATACACCGTTCTCTGACAGGTTTCAAATAGTTTGCAATACACCAGAATTTTCTGCAGCAGTGATTAATGGTGAACGAATCAAGAGGTATTCTTGAAGAAACTGATTGAAAATACAGAACATAAACTTAGTCAGGAAACCTTTAGTAAAAGTTTGTGTAATTGACCTTAGGATGATTTGGACAGGCTGAGTGAGTGCGCATATCCATGGCAGATGCACGATAACATGAATAAATGTGAGGTCATCCACTTCAGTGGCAAAAGTAGGAAGATAGATTATTATTTGAATGGTCTAAGTTGAGAGAGACGGATACTCAATGAGAACTTGGTATCGTCTTGCATCAGTTACTGAACCTAAGCACACAGGTACAGCAGGAAGCAAAAAAGGCAAATGGTATGTTGGCTTTCATAGTGAGAAGATTTGAGTATAGGAATCATGATGTTTTACTGCAATTGTATAGGGTGTTGGTGAGGCCACATCTGGAATATTGTGTGCAGTTGTGGTGTCCTTATCTGAGGAAGGATGCTCTTGCAATAGAGGAAGTACAGCAAAGGCTGATTCCTGGGAGGGCAGGTCTCTCATATGTGGAGAGACTAAGTAAGTTAGAATTACATTCATTGGAGTTTAGAAGAGTGAAAGGGGATCTAATAGGAACTTAGAAAATTCTAACAGGATTAGACAAGGTAGATTCAGAAACAATGTTACCAATGGTGGCAGAATCCAGAGCAATCATAGTTTGAGGATAGAGGATAAACCTTTTTAGGACTGAGGTAAGGAGAAACTTTTTTCACCCAGAGGATGGTGAATGTATGGAATTCACTACCACAGAAGGTAGTTAGGCCAAAACATTGTGTAATTCAAGAAGAAATTAGATATAGATCTTGGGGTTAAAGGGATCATGGGATATGGGGGGAAGGCAGGATCAGAATACTGAATTTGATGATCAGCTAGGATCTAAATGAATGACAGAACAAGCTTGAAGTGCTGAATGGCCTGTTCTTTCTATTTTGTATGTTTCTGTGTAGAATGCAAGCAAACATGTTTCTTAACACTGCATGTTTCCTGTGTGGTCACCAATGCTTGTCTTTCACATTTTCTAGTCCTTCTCTTCAATACAGAATGTTAGTTGCTCATGTTCCACAAAAGAGGTGAACATTCAGTCACAACAGTTTCTGACTAGGAGCTGCTGCTGGCTGCATCTCTGGAACCTGTCCATTGATGGACTGCCCTGCAACCCATTTAATGTACAGTGTGAGATCCAGAAGTCTTGATAAGGTCATGGTGGCACAGTGGTTGGCACTTCTATCTCACAGTGCCAGGGACCCTGGGTAAGATGCTCTTTAGGAGAGTCAATGTAGACTCAATGGACTGAATGGCCTCCTCCTGCGCTGTTAAGGATTCTATGCAAAAGGTGATGATTCAATGCAAGAACTTTTTTCACCTTTTCTTTCATTACATGCCCTTTAGTATGTATTTTAATATTACAGAGAAAATATCAAGAAAGTTGTTTTTGAAACCCTTGATGTTACGGAATGTGTAAATAATTGTATTTCAGAGAAGTGGATTGACTATTTCAGAGTATTTCAGAGTAAACTGAGAGATGGCTGAGAAAACCTAAAGGGGGGAGATACTCAGTCTTTCCAAAGAAATGCAGTTTAAAATGAAATAAAAAATAACACCATTATAAGAAAAAAGTGATGTTACGTAGGTAAATTTTCTTCTGTACACTAATTCAGTGAAATAAATAGAAGTGAACATTTAATAGAAATCAACATTTTGGTAGTTCTGTGTGATAAACTTGCCAGCAAGTTGAAGGCCATGGAATGGGTGGAATAGTGGCAGCATGGATACAAAGTTGGCTGATCCAGACTTGATTGTAATATTTGCATGTAACAAAGTAGTTGCATTGTGAACTGTTGCGGCGGAGGGAGTGGGGGTGGGTGCGGGGGTCTGGGGAATGATAGGTATCAGGAAGAGATAAACAGGTGAACTGGGCAGACAAACGACTGATGAAATTTAATGCACAGAAGTGTAAAATGATATAAAAACATAAAATGCCAGGAGTCTAAAGAAATTCGGCATGTCTGCTCCAACTCTCACCAACTTTTCCAGATGCACCAGAGAAAGCATCCTTTCTAGATGTATCACAGCTTGGTATGGCTCCTGCTCTGACCAAGACTGCAAGAAACTACAAAGGGTTATGGACAAAGACTAGTCCAGTGTGCAAACCAGCTTCCATCCATTGGCTCTACACTTCCTGCTGCCTCAGAAAAGCAGCCAGCAAAATCAAAGACCCCACGCATCCTGAAAATAACCTCTTCCACCAGCTCCTGTCAGGAAAAAGATACAAAAGTCTGAAGTCACGTACCGATCAACTCAAGAGCAGCTTCTTCTCTACTGTCATCAGACTTTTGAATGGGCCTACCTTAATATTAACTGACCTTCCTCTAAACCCTGGCTGTGATTACAATTCTGCATTCTGCACTCTCTCCTTTTCTTTTCTATGAATGGTATACTTCATCTGTATAGTGTGCAACAAACAATACTTTTCATAGTATACTAATACATCTGACAATGATAAATCAAGAGAAATACTGAACAGGTCAGGTAGCATGTACGGAGAGAAATAAGAGTAAGATTTCTGGTCAGTGGCCTTTCATAAGAGTTCTGATCTGATTTGCTGACTATTTGCAGCATTTTCTGTTGTATTTTGCTTTTGTATGATTATGAAGTGATAAATTTTGGTTTGAAAAATAAGAAAAGGCAAAGTAAACTGAAGGATGCAATTGGCAAGGGGTTTGAGGATCATAGAGAATGATCTTCTGTACCTAAACATATATAATCTATGATTTTATTATGTTACCATTTCTGCTAATGCCAAACAGTGGAACATATATGCCTTAACATCAAGCTATGGCAGATTTAGAAATAGACAAACAAGAATCCAAGTGATGCATGATAATTCAAAAAGTCAGGAAGGTGAACAAGAAGTGAGAAATTCTTCGAGACTGTATCTGAACTAATAAACAGCAGAATTACATCATAATGTTCCAGTGGCGATTCTGAATTCACTTAATGAGATTCTGATATCAATGTTGATCTGGGTGAATGTATCACTCCACTTCCTTCAAAGATTTCTATTCTTGAAGGGCTAAATTTCTCTCTCATTTCTCTCCAGCTTCTGCTGTCACATAAAATTCATATTGCTGGAAACTTGGCTTCTCCTTGGGGAAATTATTAAGATGATAATACAATTATCCCAGTTCTTTCACAAATGATTTCCATGCATTAACTTGGGCAATGAAACATCCTTTTAAAAATCTTGTGACTACTGGGATGAGTAGCTGTTAGCAAGGGTACCCGAGGTCAACGGCAAAGCAAGTGTTGAAATCCTCCTCTGAGAGCCTGAAGCAAAATCTATGCAGCAACAACTTCAAATTTCTTGAATGATGAGCCGATTCATCTGAATTTGAAGTTTAATTAGATTCCAAGAAATACCCATGTACTTTATACTCAGAACCATTTTGCCTCCTGTTGAGAACAGTTGTTTTCCTTCTGGTTCTTGGCATTTACTTGCTGTAAATACTTGTAGCTTGCCATAGCAAGAAGAAATTTAAATACAGTTAATTCTATTTGATGTTCTTCTGTTTTGGAGAACGTATTTACCAAATTGACTGCATTATTTTCAGCTTTGTACCATGTTCTAAATTTTCTTTATTTGCTCTCCAAATTGGCCCTTTTTTGGCTTCTCTCGTGGTTCCTATATTTTGGAGTTCTCTCCATGCTACTCAGGAACCAACGGGGTAATTTACTCTGATCCGTCTAAGGGGAAACTGCCTTGTAATGTGCCTGAAGTTCAACCGCCCTTTGAAACGACCTAAGAATTGTTGCATTAACACAGAAACTGGATGAGCTACCAGTCTGAACCTAGCCACTGGATTTGGCACATTCAGCCCTACAATGCTCTGCTTACTAAAATAGAACTATATGATTCGGGACTTTTGCCAAAATTTGGATCGCCAACAGCCTGACATAGTCATACTCGCAGAATCATATCTTTCAGCCAACATCCGAGACCCCTCTGGATATATCCTGTCCCGATGTGGAGATGCCGGCGTTGGACAGGGGTAAACATAGTAAGAAGCCTGACAACACCAGGTTTAAGTCCAACTGATTTATTTGATAGTAAGCTCGCAAGCTTTCGGGGTTTCCCTCTTCGTCAGGCAAATGGAGAGTTCTGGCCTCAGATAGAGCTTATAACAGCACAGACAGTTTATTTGTAATCTGTAAACTGTCTGTGTTGTTATATGCTCTGTCTGAGGCCAGAACTCTCCATTCGTCTGACGAAGGGGCAAACCCCAAAAGCTTGCGAGCTTACTATCAAATAAATCAGTTGGACTTAAACTTGGTGTTGTCAGACTTCTTGCTGTGTATATCCTGCCCCTCCAGCCGGTCGAGTCCAGCAGAGATAGTGTGAGAGTCAGGAAGGAATGACCCTGGGGTCCTTCAACATTTGACTGTGGACTCCAAGAAGTGTTTGTCAGCAGGTCAAATACAGGCAAGAAGTCTCACAACACCAGGTTAAAGCCCAACAGATTTATTTGATGGCACAATCTTTTGAAGCACTGCTCCTTCATCAGGTGACTCACCTGATGAATGGGTGATGCTCCGAAAGCGCGTGCTACCACATAAACCTATAGGACTTTAACCTGGTGTTATGAGACTTCTTACTGTGCCTACCGCAGTCCAAAACCGGTATCCCCACATCATAAATATAGGCAAGGAAGCTTCCTGTTTATTATCACTTACTGCCTTTCCTCAGCTGATAACTTGATGCTCCTCATGTTGAACACCATTGGGACAAGAGCTAAGGATAGCAAGAGCACAATGTACTCAGTGGGGCGAGTCCATGCCCATCACCAAAAGTGACTCACACCACTGTTGACTAAACTAGTCAGTTGCTAAAGAATGTATCTACCGGACTGAACTTGCGCCGACCGTGAAAGAACCAACAAGTGGGAAAAACCTACTTGACCTTGTTCTCACCACTCTACCTGCTGAGATGTGTCTGTCCAGGACAATATTTGTGGGCTGATCATTGTACAGTCCTTGTGTTGATGAAGCCCTGCCTTACCTTCAGTGCAGATTTAGCAGTTCAAAACTGGACGCTAATGAAGTGTTGTAGGCCTCACATTTGCAAGCTTGTGGTCTAACATATCCCTCACTCCACTATTAAATCCAACCCTGTAGGTTTCAGGGCAGATAGGTATTGATGTAGCCCTTTTCTTTAAATGGCTCAGGGTCCTCAGTGAAGCACTTTGAAGTATAAAATGTATATATATTTCTGTGCCTGTAATGTAGGAATGGTGTATTGATTTGTCATTTTCTTTTAATTAATTTTACCAACTTAATTGGTAAAATAACACTTCAACACTTTCCTGTTACATGCTAATCTTCTAACTCTGTCTTTGTATGCTTGCATTTCTTTAATCTGATTACTTGGCCTTTGTATGAAGCACCCAGTGCAAGTTACACTGCAATTCAGTTTTCAGCTGGGAATGTGTTTGTTGAATAAAATATCATGAATACGATTACATCAAGCCAAGGGGCAGCTCTGGTTCAGTGAGGGGTGCAGAAGAGCTTTCCTGGAGCAGGAGCAGGCTTACCTAAAATAATTGAGCTGGTGAAGTTCTGATACATGAGTAGCAGACATTGCATTCTATTGATCGAATTGAACAATGCCAAAAGCAACAGTCCTGATCAAAGCTCTGCGGTTGTGCTTCATCCAACTATAAATGATGGTAGACTATCAAACAATTAAGGAGAGGAAAAGATACATAATCATCCTCATCTTCAAAATGGCATGCAGTAGCATAGTGGTTCACTCTGCAGTAATCAAAGTCTCTGAATCGTATGAGTGGGAAACGTGTGTTCAGATCTCATTGGATATTCTGCAATGAGTGACTCCCTGTCTGATCCGTCAATGTCTTTCCACATGATATAAGTGTTCCTCACTTGACAGGAATGAATGAAGTTTTAACAAAATTGAATAAGTGTTGACACCATCCAAGTTATAACAGGTCACCTGCTTTAACATTCACTCTCTCCACCACTGGTGCACTGTGCTTGTAATGTTTATGATGTGGATATGCCGGCGTTGGACTGGGGTAAACACAGTAAAAAGTCTGACAACACCAGGTTTTAGTCCAACCGATTTATTTGATAGTAAACTCACTAGCTTTTGAGGGGATTCCCTCTTCTTCAGGTGAATCTCCATTCACCTGAAGAAGAGGGAATCCCCTCGAAAGCTAATGAGTTTACTATCAAATAAATCGGTTGGACTAAAACCTGGTGTTGTCAGACTTTTTACCTTGTAATGTTTACCATCACCAGGATGCACTTCAGCAGCTCATCAAAAAAGCTGCTTCAACAGTGCTCTGGAAACCATGACCTCTACACCTAGAAGGATAAAGGAAGCAGGCCCATGAGAACACCACCAAGTTCAAGTTTTCCTCCAAGTTTCACACTATCCTGACTTGGAAATATATTGTTGTTCCTTCATTGTTGCAGGATCAACATCCTGGAACTCCTTACTTAATAATGCCATCACTGTGTGGACTGCAGCAGTTCAAGAGTGGTTCATCATGATCCCAAGGGCAAATAGGAATGGGCAAAAAAAATGCATACCAACAATGCCCACATCTTGTGAATGAACATAAACAATTGCTCAGTATCTTCAACAGCATAGTTTGAAACTCTGTGCATTCCCAATTAGCATTACCAAAGCAACCCTGATATGGATTTTCTCTGGTTCTCAGTGATAACTTCAAATTATAAGGTGTTTTGTATATGGATTTACGATCATTGAAATTACGAAGCAGCAGCCATGCCCCAACAAAAAGCCTGAAATATAGTTTCAAATGACACCATTCTTCTCTAATTAGGTTATTAACTTGCTCAGACATCATAATGATGCTTAAGAAAATGCAATTGTGCAAAATTTCCAAATCTTCCTGTAACTCATTGTTGACATAGGTGCATTCAATGATGCAAAAATATATTTCAGTTGACAAGAAAACATCTGTAATTTTATATTTTGCCATTAAACACCAGATGTGTAACTACAGTGAGTTTAAAATTTGCAGGAAGTTTGTGGGATGCGTATCTACATGGGAGCGGAACTAAGGTGGTGAGTTGTGGAGGGGATTTTCATAGAAATCATAGAAACCTCACAGTACAGGGAGAGGCCATTCCACCCATCGAGTCTGCACCGACCACAATGCCACCCAGGCCGTATCCCCATATCCATAAATATTTTACCCACTAATCCCTCTAACCTATGCATCTCAGGACACTAAGGGCAATTTTAGCACAGCCAATCAACCTAACCCGCACATCTTTGGACTGTGGGAGGAAACCAGAGCACCTGGACGAAACCCACACAGACACGAGGAGAATGTGCAAACTCCACACAGACAGTGACCCAATCTGGAACTCGAATCCAGGTCCCTGGAGCTGTGAAGCAATAGTGCCGCCCCTTTTTACTGAAAAAGGGATTGACGTTCAAGCCATAGTGCAAATTTGACAGAAGTCTTGTGCACCTGAATTTCCTCACTATGTTTGTCCAAATTTGGCATGCTGCAAAAACCCCATGGGCGGAATTCTCCAGCTGCATTGGTCTAAAAGCCAGAAATTCCTGCCTGATCGTCAGTGGCGTTTCACATTCTCTGCAACCTGCCCGTTAAAATTCCAGTGATGGGTGGAATGGGAGAATTTTTGCACAAATTTGCATGAGCTTTCAAGGCATTTTGTTGGAAAATTTACTGCAAATGCTTCAGAGAGCATTTTCAGAAGAGGAAAGCTTGGTCAAGAGGCAGATGACTGGTAATCAGAAATAAAGCCATCAAAACCTCTCAGTCTGTCTTACCAACATTCAGCTTCTGCAACAGAGTAATTATCTTCTTGTTGAAGCATTAAAATGTTTGTTCTTCCATTATTCATCATCAAGATTTAAATCAACATCAAGTTATCAGAAAATTCTTTGATACTTAGCACTGACAGCTGCAGAAGGAGCAGCAGACAAGATGGTGAGTTTGATGTACTGTAACATTCTTGGAGAATATAAAAAATAAATATCTCAAGCTGTGGCAGCCTCTGGAGGCACAGCAGTGGGAGTTGCAGAAGGAGTGTTAGGAATATAATAAAGGCAGCAGCAGACAATCCAGTAGCACATTTAAATTATCTTAGATTTGAGTACCATAATAGGCAATGATCTTCAAGAAGAAATGCTGTTGTGAATGTAACTGGGAAAATCTGATTTGCAGAGTATTTGGGGAAACTTTATAAAGATAATTTACAACACAATCATGAGTCTTTTTTTTTCCTTGCTTTTAAGCAATGTTCCCCTCCCATCTCAGGAAGTATTTCCTGGCATCAGCTTTTCTTGTATCCAACTCTATATGATCCGATATATGGTTGGAATTAAATAAACAGTGATCTGGTTCCCACTCTATTTACATAAACCAGATCATAGAATTCCTGCATTGCTGAAGCAGGGTATTTGGCCCATCAAGTCTGCACCGACAACAATCCCACCCACACTTTATCCCCTTAACTGCATGTATTTACCCCACAAATCTTCCTGACTCTAACGGGCAATTTAGCATGGCCAATCCACCTAATCTACTTTGGAATGTGGGAAGAAACCTGAGCATCCAGTTCACAGACACAGAGAGAACGTACAAACTCCACATAGTCAGTGACCTGAGGCCGGAATTGAAGCTGGTCCCTGGCAATGAGGCAGCAGTGCTACCTACTGTGCCAGCATGCCACCCAAAGATGATTGATATCCAATTTCCAGAGATGAAGTAAATGCATATGGCTGTCAAAGCAACATGAAGAGAACAACTTGCATTTGTATATCACTTTCCATTACCTCAGGACATCACTAGTCAATTACGCACCTTTTTGAAATGTAGTCCACTGAGGAATGCAGTACCTAAGGCAGGTACAGAATTTAAAATCTGTTAAGTCCACTTACCATTCTTCGTTTTCCATACATTAATGTGGGGCATTGATGTGCCCATTCTACTCAAGAGTTTATACTAATGGGGTTCAGGTGTATAGATAAATGTCTGTTCAGCATTTTTGGAAAATATGGAGAAAATTGGTGGCCTTCCAAGTTAAGTAAAATAATATTTTCAGGGGACAAAAAGTGCACCTGCAGACCCCACAAAGGTGGTTTGGGCTGTTGCTGTCCCCTGTTAAACCCTATCCAACAATTTGCCTTGTGCCAGCCTGAACCCAATAAGCTGCCTCTATACCAAAAGCAAAATATTGTGGTTGCTGGAAATCTGAAACAAAAACAGGAAATTCGGGATAACTCAGCAGGTCTGGCAGCATCTGAGGAAAGAGAAACAAGTGTTACTGTTTCTAGTCCTTCTTCAGAGTTGTCTTATCATACTCACTTCAGTTGGCAGCCCATTAGCTCCATTTTAATGAGGATTTGCTGTGAAAATGGACCAGGCTTCCTGTGGCCCCACCTGTCCTTCCAGTGAGCTGTCTCATTGTTAGAATTTCCCTGGGGATTCAACCATTCCAATAAGAGTCCAGCAAATCCCAAGGTTCATTTCACGTACATATAAGAAAACCCCAATATTCAACCAATGTTCAATCTTTGAGCATATGCCACAGTGGGTGTTGTTAAGTTTGTGAGTGATTTTCAGGCAGCAGTCATGATAAAACAGGAGTGCACTGTTATTTTATTCACAATTCCTGACAACTTGGGCATTGGGTTTCGGGAGGTAATTTTATCTCTTTCTTGGGACGTGAGCTTCACTGGCTGGGCCAGCATTTATTGCCCATGCCTAATTACCCTTCAGCTAAGTGGCTTTCAAGGGTAACCTTTGAAGACTCAACCACATTGCTGCAGCTCTGGAGCCACGAAGACCAAGCCAGGAAAAATTGGTGGATTTTCTTCCCTAGAGGACATTAGTGAACTGATGGATTTTTGCAACAATTGATAGTGGTTTCATGGTCATCATTCGACTTTTAACTCCATATTTTTATTAAATTTAAATTTTACCATCTGCCGTGGTGGGAATCACATCCAGGTCCCCTGGTTTCTGGATTACTGGTCCAATGAAGATACCAATATGCCACGTAGCCTTGTTGCTCGTAATGTTGTCCAACACAGCAATTTCTAATCATGTTGGTTCCCAAATCTGCCTCATGCTGCTGGATGAGCTCTGTTCACCTGCTGTGCTGCTATCTACTTGCTATCTACTTGTTTCCCTTGGTCAGTGCCTTTGCCCTGCTCATCTTTCAGAATATCTTCTCGAGATTGGGTTAGATTTCTGCTAGGTGTTACATGCTTCTCACCACCTTACCTTTGTTCCTTCAACCATTTCCCTCGTCTGCACCAATCCTGTAGATTTACCCTTTGTCTTCCTCCAGCTCCCTGCTCTTCACTACTGTTGGTTATTATGCTTCACTGTCACTGCTGCTTTCTCCTTTGGTGGTATACCAGATGTTCTGGTGTGCTTTGCCAGTGCAAGAGGCTGCTATGCACCTTCAGAATTGCCACAAGCTGTTTGATAACATCCTTCATTAGTTAATTAAAGTTGAACAGAATTAGAAGCAAATTGATGACATTGCTAGGGAATTGGCTGATTGACAGGAGATATAGAGTAAGAAAAACGGGTTGAATGTAACGAGTGGCGTCCTGCAACGATGGAGCTATTTTAGGACCTCAACCATACATGTGTTTATTAACAACTTTGATGGTGGGATAGAAAGCTACATATTCATGTTTGCTGATGACATAAAGATGGGCAGCATTGTAAACAATGTGGATTGAAACATAGTCTACAAATAACTGTAACATTAAGTGAAAGGGCAAAATATGGCAAATGGATTTCAATGTGGACAAGTATGTGATCATCCACTTCAAACTTCATAAAAGGATGGAAGGGTTTAAATGGTCAAAAATTAGAAAAAGTTATAGTTCAAAGAGACCCTGTACATAGATCATTACATTGTCCTGGACAGAGAATAAGGAAGAAGGCTAATGGAATACTGACCTTTATATCTAGAGGCTTATAATACATGAAGTAGAAGTTAAAGTAAAGGAAAATAAAGCATTGGTTTGACCACAGCTGGGGCATTGAGAGCAGTTCTGGGCACCGGACCTCGGGAAAATGTCTTGGGAATTGAAAGATTGCGGTGTATATTTACCAGAATAATAGCTGGATACTAAACTATGAAGGCAGATTACACAGACTAGAGCTGTATTCTCTGGAATTTCTATGATTAAGGGAATATTGAATCAAAGCTTTCAAAATATTAAAGGGAATAGGAGGGGTGGAATGATCAAAATAATTTCCATTGATTGGAGAATTTAGGACTGTGGGAACAATGTCTACATTGGAGCCAAATGTTTCAAAAGTGAAATTCAGAAATGCTTCCACAAATAAAGGATGATAGGTATATGGAATCTCTTCCGCAAACAGCAATTGCTATTTTAAGTCTGAGATTGATAAGATTTTTGTTAACTCAAGGTATTGAAGGCATCAGGCAAAGGTGGATATATGGAATTATCTTAGTAAGCCATGCCTCAGATCAAGGGTGATTTGCTCCACTTTGGCTTGATAGGTTTGGAGATGGTTAATAAGTCCAATGTGTGATATGCAGGCGCTGTATGAAGGGTGGATTGTTTGAAGGGATATGCAATCCCCTCAACATCTCTACATTGCTTCTGTATGTTCCTGATCTTTCCATCTGTTTGGTGCCTTCCTGAAAGAACCTTCTCCATTTTGGTTAGTCACAAATCAGGGGCTCCTATGAATCTGCAAGAATATTTGGCCTCTTGAGGGATGTTTTGAGGACATCCCTAAACTGTTCCCGCTGTCCTCCTGAGACTAGGTTGCAGATTGGCCACAATCTCTCCAATGATCATCTGCCAGCAGTCTTAAAAAACAATCCTAACAGGAAACGTTGACATCATTTTGCATTCAGATGTATTCAAAATATGCTGTGATATCATTTGACATTAAAAGGTATAATTTGGAATGATTTTGTACGGCAGAAATAGTCATTTACCATCAAAAGATATCAAACGTCATCTCTCTATCATCGTAATTCCTTATGATTGTCAGGAGTCATCAAAATGTTCTTAAATGTTCAAAATCCATCACAGCTTTGGTAAATTTGTGGAAGCAGTTATTAGGATATAGAAGTGATCATTTGCATCCAGAAATGTTCATTAATAATCGAAAGCATTCATTTGCCTCACTCCCCCATCTCCCCCTTTGCAGCCCAGCCTTGATCCCCCCAACTTGGCCTCATTTCAACCCCACACGCCTGTGAACCCTGCAGTATTGTTCAGTGCTGCGGCTCACCATCGTATGGTTCGCTGTTCCTCTAATCATTGGCTGCCCTGATCATTGAGCCGATCAGCAGCAAGCATGGAAGAGAACCAGCCTATGATTGGAGGAACAGCTTCCAACAGCACCTATCACTTGCATTTATTCAGGTGACATTTTTCTGGTCGCCACCATAATGAATTTTCAAAGGCTATTTTCAAGCTTTTGGGAGTGAATTTGCCTGCCACCCCTGTACATTCTGAATGCTGAACCAAACTGCATACAACTAAAAACATAGAGCATCTATGTGTGAAATAACTCCAAGTACATTACTATTGTACTTCCAGTGATCACTTTTGAATACAGATGTCCACCATTGAGTGCGTATGTTACCTATTGATTGTTGTTGAAAGCAAATGATCTCAAACTTTTCTGGTAGGGAATGACCATCTGCACATTCACCTCCTCTCCCTTTGACATAAGAACATAAGAAATAGCCTCACCCCCCTTCATCCAGCCCTTCGAGCCTGCCCCGCCATTCAATAAGATCATGGCTGATCTGTCGCTGCTCAGTTCCACTTTCCCGCCCTCTCCCCATAACCCTTAATCCCCTCTCCTATCAAAAACCCATCAACCCGCGTCTTAAAAATATTTAGCGAGGCAGCCTCCACCACTTCAACGGGCAGAGAATTACAGAGATTCACCACCCTTTGAGTGAAGAAGTTCCTCCTCAACTCCGTTCTAAACCGCCCCCCTTTTATCTTGAGGCTGTGCCCCCTAGTCCTATTGTCTTTTCTGAGCGGGAAGAGTCTTTCCACCTCTATCCTATCCATCCCATTCATCATCTTATACGTCTCAATGAGATCTCCTCTCATTCTTCTAAACTCTAACGAGTACAAGCCCAGTTTATTCAGCCTCTCCTCATAGATCAACCCCCTCAACTCCGGTATCAGCCTAGTAAACCTCCTCTGCACTCCCTCCAAGGCCAAAATATCTTTGCGCAGGTGCGGCGCCCAAAAATGCACACAGTACTCCAGTTGCGGCCTCACCAATGCCCTATACAGCTGCAGCAAGACCTCCCTACTTTTATATTCAATCCCCTTCGCTATGAAGGCCAGCATCCCATTCGCCTTCCTGACCACCTGCTGCACCTGCAAGCTGGGTTTTTGCGACTCATGCACAAGGACCCCGAGGTCCCTCTGCACCGTCGCCTGCTGCAGTTTTTCGCCCCGTAAGTAATAGTCCTTCCTACCATTCTTCATTAAATTCCATTTGCCATTTCCTGCCCATTCGCCCAGCCTATCTAGATCCTTCTGCAGACTCTCCACACCCTCCGCACAATTTGCCGTTCCCCCAATCTTGGTGTCATCAGCAAATTTCGACACTCTACACTCGGTTCCCTCCTCCAGATCATCTATATAAATGGTAAAAAGCTGAGGCCCCAGCACCGACCCCTGGGGCACTCCACTAGTCACCATCCGCCAATCCGAAGAGCACCCGTTGACCCCCACTCTCTGCCTCCTATTTGACAACCAATCCTCTATCCACGCTAACACCCTACCCCCAACTCCATGTCCCTCGACCTTCTACAATAACCTCTTGTGAGGCACTTTGTCAAACGCCTTCTGAAAATCAAGAAAGACCACATCCACCGGCTCTCCTCTATCCACCGCCCTAGACACATCCTCATAGAACTCCAGTAAATTTGTCAGACACGACTTCCCTTTAATGAAACCGTGCTGCGTCTGCTCTATCAAGCAATTCCCTTCAAGATGCCTCGCAATTTCCTCCTTAATGACAGATTCTAACATTTTACCTACCACAGACGTTAAACTAACCGGCCTATAATTCCCCGCCTTTTGCCTGGCACCCTTCTTAAACAACGGCGTAACATTAGCCGTTTTCCAATCATCTGGCACTTCCCCGGAATCCAGCGACGTTTAGAAAATAACCACCAAGGCATCCACTATCACCTCCGCCATTTCTTTCAGAACCCTCGGATGCATTCCATCCGGTCCTGGGGACTTGTCCACAATCAGCCCCTCCAGTCTGTCGAGCACCGCCTTTCTAGTAACAGTAATGTCATTAAGACCCTCCAGTCCTACCACCTTTCCATCGCTAACACCCGGCAAATTATTCACGTCCTCCTCCGTGAAGACAGAAACAAAAAAGTTATTCAATACCTTAGCCATATCCCCATCCCCTACCACTAGGTCCCCTTTCTCAACCATTGATGCATTGACCCATTGATGCAAAGCATTAGGAACCATTGCGTCTATCTCTTCACCTTTCATAAAACAAAACACTCTCAAAAGCCATCTCCTTCATTTAACATTGTGAAAAATTCCAATTCATTTTCCCTGAATCTGTGTCTATTTTCATCATGCTGAATTTGAAACATCTTGAGATTTTTATGTTTGAAATGCTACATTCTTTCAAGCTTTATTAGTTATTTTACTTATTATGCATAAACAAGGCAGAATGTTTAGATGTTTGCGCATTAAAGGAGAAGAGAGAAGTAGGGAGATGGTGAGCTTTCGGGAGGGAATTCCAGAGCAAAGGGCTCAGTGCATCTGAAGGCACTGGCACCACCACTGGGGCAGTTAGAATCAGGGATGTGTTAGTAGCAAGAATTGGTGAAGTCCCAAGTCTTCACTGGGTTGTAGGACTGGACAATGTTACAAGAGATGAGGAAAGATGAGACCACTGGGGGATTGGAAAACAAGGATGAGAATTTTAATATTGAGGTATTGGCCATTGGAATATTTCTCATGGTATTAAGGTTAATACAAATTTTCTGAAATGAAAATAAATGTGCCACTTGTTAATCTTTTAAGTCCATTATGTTAATACTGCATGTAACAATCAACTATGCACAATATGTACATGTATGAGGAGAGATTGACTTGGTTAGGATTGTTTTCACTGGATTTCAGATGAATGAATGGGGATCTCATAGAGACTTATAAAATTCTAACAGAACAAGACATAGTAGACGTAGGAAGGATGTTCCCGATGCTGGGGGTGTCCAGAATCAGGGGTCACAGTCTGAGGATTATAGGGTAGACCATTTAGGACAGAGATGAGGAGACATTTCTTTGCCTAAATAGTGATGACCCTGTGGAATTCATTACCACAGGATGTAGTTGATGCCAAAACATTGAATGTATTCAACAGGCAGCTAGATATAACAATTGCTGCAAACAGGATCAAAGGTTATGGGGAGAGAACAGGATTAGGCTATTGAGTTGGATGATCAGCCATGATCGTGATGAATGGCGTAAATTGAAGGGCCGAATGGCCTCCTGCTGCTTCTATCATCTGTATTTCTATATACATACCAGCAACTTGTGAACAGGAGCAGGAAGAATCCAAGGATGAAAACTGAACAGAGAATTAAAATGCCACAACCTTGTGAAAGCCTAAGGGATAATTACCTATGATCATCTGAAGGGGCTTTGGTTAACCAATGAAATAATTACAAATAATAGAAAGAATCCAACTCCAGATCTGAAAGTGTCATATTGATTGCAGTGCTCTGACTGTAGCTGTATAAGTCAGAGTAGCCTTTTTTGTTACATGGTCTTCCCTGGCACCTGGGGAAATGATTGTGATATTGCTTAAAGCACTGTGTCTATCTGCATTCGAGAGATGACAGATCCATTCCTTTTTCTAAATGTGATGAGAATCACTGTGCTGCAGAACAAAGTGTTACTGGTGTTGGAGAGGGCACAAGCAGGAAAGAGAGGAACAGGAGCTTATGATTTATCTGACTATGCTTATCTTGCAGATGAGAAGTAAGATTGCTCTGGGGAATCTTAGTATTCAAAGAGATTGACAGGTGTCTTGTCCAATTGAAAGCTCAATTTAATGGAGTATAAATTCAATACCCTGATGGTTTGCCTATTGAAAAGTGTCAAGACAATGATGAAGGGAAAGTATTTCTGACTTGAGGCACAAAATGGAATTGAGTATGAGGGACAGAGTCAGAATGCTTAATCTCCAAAATTAATTTTCAAGAACAGATCATCAGGTAAACAATCCCTAGTCTTGGATTTTGTAATCAGTGATGAATGAACAGCACTTGATGTTCATTATGCTTACAGTGCCCACAGACATTTTGTGGATTGTTGAGCATCAATTTTCTGTCATTGGGTGTCTGACACAGTGTTGTACCCTCTAAAGGGGAACTGAAAGCTGGATGTATAGTGTAGGCAACAGCATGTCTCTTCAGTTCTGAGTTCTCGGAGATATTCACAGTCTGAACCAATTGTATAAATTAATTATTTACTTAAATGCTAAGTTACCTGCAGAAGCAAAAAATAGGATTAAGAGGCAGATATAAGATAATTTTTTTAAAAAGTCTCAGATCATAAAAAGTAAAAGTGAGATTCCACACTTGTAAACAGTAATTTTCAGTTAATTAAGACATAGCGTACTGTTAAAAAATTGTGTGCATTGAGTGAACAAACCCTAATTTTTTCCAGCTTATTTAATTGCATCTAGTGGGCAAGTATACCAACCTTATGGCTTTGCATGTATTTTAATATGAAATCCTAGGGCAATGTACCAATGTAATGTAACTGATCTGACTTTCTTTAAAGATTAATCCTTGGCTTAAAGGAAAAGTACCAGCAGATAATATGCCGAAAAATGGCACCAGGACAAAGATGTAAATGTGTCTCTGCATTACAATATAGAGCAAAGTATTCAAATATTTGAAAAGAATCATAAAAGATATTGGACCAGAATTTATTGCAAAAGTAACTGAAAGACAAATGACTCTCATGTTCTTTAGGTGCAAACTGGTATTCTTTAGGTGCAAACTGGACAGTTGATAATTGCAGATGGGTAGTAAACTTTTGATTCTAAATGTTGTTATCCCAATCACTCTCCCAAACATGTTTAAGTGGCTTCTTGACTGTCTCCCCATTTAATTATATTGAAACTTTGAAATCCTAGACTTCCATGATTAAAAGCATACTAAACTCACCACACAAAGTTAGGATGTAGTCATTTCAATGTAATTATTCTTGAAATGTCTGGCACTGAAAATTAATTTTAACAAGTTTGCAGTCTAATTTCTTCATATTTTAGTTAATATTGGAGCTTTTATAAATGTAATTATTTAAACATTTTTTTGTTTCCTTTCTCCTTTATTCTCTCTCCTAATCCAATTGTTCTTTTTCTCTACTTTGTTTTTGGAACCTAATTTGTCATAAACTTCCTGTCTTCGTTCAACTTCTGTCCATTATGAGTTCTTTGATCTCACTGGTGCAGTGACACCAGTTGCCCTGTTCATACAGGTGCCAGATGCTCTGTAGAAGGTACTTAACTCTCCAATTTACAACTGCCAATGTAAAATGTCATAGAAATTCAATGGTTTTGGACAGGCTTCACACTAATTTTCATGTTTTTCAGCATTCTGCATTGAGCATGTTGTTCCTACATTTTCCTGTTCCTTTAAAATCATGGACTTGTGTTAGCTGCTTTCAGTTTGGGTTCAGTACCATATGACTCACAGAAATTACTGGTTTCGTACAATCAGTGGCCTTAATGAATCCTGCAAGTTTTCTTTGGAGTTGCTGCAAGTTGCGTGAGGCCTATATATTGGAAGCCTCTAACAGTAATACTGTTTCTGAAGCAATATAAAAGTACATCGTGCCGTTTATAATCAGGGTTGCCATAGAATTTACAGTAATTTATAGTAGCAGGATGCTTTACTTTGGCTCAAGGCAAAGTTCATTTATCATATCCTTCTGTTGACAAGGAGAACTTAGCATCCACGTCAATGATATTGTACTTTTATAATTGAATATAACAGAAATAATGTGAAATATGTTATCTTGGGCAGCACGGTAGCATAGTGGTTAGCACTGCTGCCTCATAGCACCAGGGACCAGGGTTCAGTTCCCAGCTTGGGTCACTGACTGTGTGGAGTTTGCACATTCTCTTTGTGTTTGCATGGGTTTCCTCCAAGTGCTCCAGTTTTCTCCCACAGTCTGAAATATGTGCTGGTTAGGTGCATTGACCGGAACAGGTGCTGGACTATGGCGACTAGGGGAACTTCACCGTAACTTATTGCAGTATTAATGTAAGCCTTACTTGTGATGAATAAATAAACTTTAAGTTTCATAATCACCACCGTGGTGAGCAATTATCTGAAGCTACCGGTTTCATATGGGCTAAGGCAAACACAAGGGGGTGGCCGATTCTCCAGTCCATTGTGCTGTTAGATTTCTGACATCATCAGCTCCACACCAGAAATTGATGCAGAGCTGAATAAATTATGTAAGTATTTATTTGAATCTCATTACTGGGCACTGGACTGAAGTCTCGGGGCCCGCTAGTGTCTACTACTGCTCCCCTCCCCATCTCCGTCAACCAGGGGTATTTTACTCCAGCGGGGTTTACAACAGCTACCCACTAGCGGGGAGCTGCTAGCTCGACCCCACTGGAATGGCCTCCCCTGGAGTTCAGAAGTCAGTGAGGGTGTCCTCTGAGCATTTGCCAGCCTGGGTCCCAGCACTGCTTAAGAGACAAAGTGGCAATGCCCAGGAGGCACATTGTCCAGTGGACAGTGCCATCGGGGAGTGCCGGGGGATAGGGCCTATAGAGGACGGATCCTCTGTGGGGAGATCGGTGAGGATCCCGCTGCCACTCTGCCCTGGGATGCATGACAGGAGGCCAGCGATCGGGGCTGGCTGTCGGGGGAGGGAGAGCTTGGCCTGCTGGGGAGTGGTGGGTTTGGGGTTCCAGGCTGCCAGTAGGAGAGGGGAGAGGGGTCGAAAGTGACCATTGATTGAGGGGTGGGGAGATTGGAAGGATACCAATTAAGTTGGCCAATGATTGGGAGGCTGGTAATGCAGGGCTCCCGTGCATGGGCTGATCTCAGCACTGACAAATCGGCACATACGCAGTGGCCTGCTCAGAGCTATGCTGCTGGCTTCTCCAGCGGGACCAAGCCCCGTCCCCTGATTTTTAGCGTGATTCATGCACTCTGCAGTGCACAGAATGTGGGAGATTCATTTTGGAACATCCCGCTGAAAAACAATAGGATTTACTTCCGTTTTTATCCAGCAAATTCGACACTTAAGACTTGTTGGGAGAATGCCACCCAGGATGTTGCAACAACGCATATAATTCTATGCATTAATTTCTTTACTTTTGATATATTTGTTGTATTTAAACATAGTCCCATTTTATTATTTTCACGGTAATTTCTTTTCCTCAGTTACTTTTGGATTTTTGTTTTTTTTATATTCGTTCATGCAATGTGGGTGTCCTTTATTGCCTATCCTTGAGGGTAATTAAGAGTCTGCCACATTTTGTCCCCTCAAGGACATTAGAGAACCAGATAGGTTTTTAGGACAATCGGCAATGGCTTAATAGTCATCTTTAGACTTCTATTATTTCTGGATTTTTTTTTGAGAATTCAGAAACCTGCTGTGGTGGGATTTGACCCCTGGCCCCCAGTGCATTACTCTGGGTCTCTGGAGTACTTGTCCAACTATGCCACTGCTACCCACCCCCCTCACCCCCACCCCCGCAAACGATATCACAATGACACAAAGGTGTTTGATTACGACTTCAGCAAGATCATAGTTTTTATAAGGCTCAACTAATTTGAAGGCCTACAGTAATGCCACTTGGAATATTTGGTTATTGTCTGATACTGATGTATGTGTAAGGTTAGAGCTTAAAAGAAAATCTGTGCAAGATGTATAAAACGTGACTCTTTTTCCCACTATGTTCAGTAGCTGATCCCAAAAGGCTATCAAACTTCAAAATAAAAAATGCTGCTAAGAATATGCTGAGATGAGGGTTGTCTATTATATTACAATTCAGAATAAAGCAGTCGCCCATGGTTAGTTGGAATACAAATTTGTGATAAATTAATACGTTGATAATATGTTCTAGTATAGTTTGCAGAACATGTATTAAAAGTTGATCTTGTGTGAAGCAGAAAAGCTTTGAGTGAGTTATGTTCTGGTTGGGAATATTGAATATGAAATGGGTAAAGTTAACAGTTGGAGCATATTACAAACTCCTAGAGCAGAACAGAAAGAAATAGCATTTCTTCTGAAGAAGGATATGTGAATACAGGAAGGTCAATCACTTATATATAAATTAGGATACCTCAAAGTGCTTTGGAGTTGGTAAAATAATGCATCATATCGTCGTTACTCATGAACCAATGTGTCAGGATAGCCACAAGAGATGGCATACATCTGGACTGAATAATATTAAGTGACCCAGATACGATAGGAAATGAAAGTTATCAGAGTCCTCAGGGATAACAACAACATTGAATGATCAAACTCAATGTGATTGATGATTTGGAAATCTTGTTGGTATGGGTACAGGGAAGCCTGTTCTACAATACTTATATTACTGGCAATGTATTATGAAGGGAATTTTCTTTTTGTTTAAATAAAGTCATTTACAGACATTTGAAAAACTGTAAAACAAGTCAATTATTAGGGTGTGGAGGAAATTGAAGGAAATGAGTGATGTCTTATTAATAAAGTTTAAATAGCTTGCAACAGTTTGAGAAAGATGAAGAAGGACTGAGACAATTGAGCTGATTCTGCAATTTGGTGCATCCAGCAGCCTCAAGCCTATTCCATTTGCAGAGTGCACATTTTGGGATAATATTCAACATGCTGTCCGTAGTCTTCCATCCATTTAGTATAATGGGTGGAGAAATTATATGCTATATACCCATATTTTCCCAATGGATTCCTGGAAACACTACTTCCCACTGCAAGACCTAAATTATGAAATCACTACAAAACATAGCACTACGGATGCTTGATTCACAATAGATTTATTTCTGTTAAGTTGTTCATAAGTAGCAAACATTTCAATTTATTTGGAATTTTTTTTGCATTTCAAATGGCTCGTGGCTAGTTTTCCTCTTTTGAACTAACATGCGCGACTATCCTCGCATATTTCTAAAGTGTTTCATTTATTTGTTATCTTTTGGATTCTGGCTTACAAAATACTATTATAGATGAATGAGCAACTTAATTTCCAGTTAGCTGAAGGAAACAAATTTCAGCTGCTTGAATGCCAGTGCCACACATGCTGATTTGATCATATAATGCACACAACTCTTGCCAATTTTTGACACACACAACTCAGCAAAAAGAGGAAAGGTCACTAACAGATTAATAATTTCATTAGCAACTCTCATGTGTGCTCAATACTTTGAAGCATATTTTTCTCTAGCCCCTGGGTGCAAAGCAACACATGGAATGTGTGCGTATTCACAATGCAGTCTGCCCAATTCTCTGAAATGTGATCGACCTATTTGATGCTTCTTGGAACAATCGAACATCTATCCTCTTTATCTGTTGGTATGTGCAATATAAAACAATCTCACTGAGACCAACTTCAGCGATGTATTGAAAGGCAGATTTCTTCAGAATCTTGTACAGGAAACATTTCCAAATGTATGCATTTGTTTGCAGCATGGGCTATTCAAGTCCTAGCTCTTTCTAGTACATCTTGTTTGCCTGTTAATCCCAGGACTTCTACAGAAAAGATCAATTAGGAACCAGGGAGTTTGGCCAACAGAACACTGACATGTGTGGAGTGTTGAAGCGTACAATGGTGGATGTTTACTACAATTCTGTAGCTTTTGTTTGCTTCCTTCAACAGAGCTATGCCCTCAAATTTGTCTCACATTCAAATGTAAAAATCGATGACAAAAATCTCACTGCATCTCAGACACAGCAAACTATGCAGAGAAAGAGAAGTTTAACCCTTTTGAATTTTATCACATCAGGCATTTTTTGCAATCTTACGATTTTAATGTAATGTTAGAAAACATTGTCTGGCATTTAGGATCCACAAAGAAGTGCATTGAATTTGGAAAAGAAGCACCCTACAAAGTGTGAATCAGATTTTCAGGAATGTTGCTGTACAATCCTAGTTGGCCGACAGCCGAACATGACATCACTTCTCCTCCACACAGAGAAGTTCATTGTCAATCTGTGTTAACTACAATTGAACATTTCTTTCCCACTCTTCCAGTACTAGTTTAAACGTCCTAGTAGTTCCATTTAATTAGGCACTGCTGCCACATGAACAATGAATGTATAAACAGTTGCTGAAAGGATATTTTTATGTTGGCAAAGGGGAAAAAAAAATACAAGTCAAAAATTTAAGATTTTCCTAGATAACACAAACATTTTTATCTGAAATCCATTGCAGCATTTTTGCCTGTGGACATATAAAATGTCCATATAAAAGCTTGCAAAATTAGGAGAAATTGGCAGGCGTAATCATCATATCTGTAAGCTCTGTAAATATGCATTCTAGAAAATAATTGCTAAGTGTTAGTATGGAGTCATGCATTTTATTCTGCTGAATCCTTATTCAGTCATAATTGACCATTTTTTTGCTTACGTGCTCAAAACAGTTACATAAATTGTCATAGTCATAGAATTGAAAAGGTGTTCTATAGACCAGCCCTCAAATCCCAACCAGTACAAAAGCAGATATACATATATTTTAAACATGCATCTTTCACATGAATTGCAATTGTGTGAGTCCGTGGATGCAAATCACTCTAAATCTATTGGCAGTTTAAGGGTTAAAATTATTATTTCCAAGGAAAAAAACAAGGTGTCAAAAAAATTAAGACTGCCTAGGAAGAAAAATAGCAATAGAATAACTTCATTTTCTACTGTACGTCATAATTATTGTGCCTACCAGTTTGATCAACAGCAACAACTTGCATTTATATAGCACCGTTGACATGTCCTAGAGTCATAGAAGTTTACAGCTTGGAAACAGGCCCTTCGGCCCAACTTGTCCATGCAAGTTTTTTTTTAAACCCCTAAGCTAATCCCAATTGCCTGCATTTAGCCAATATCCCTCTATACCCATCTTACCCATGTAACTGTCTAAATGCTTTTTAAAAGACAAAATTGTACCCACCTTTACTACTATCTCTTATGCAGCTTGTTCCTGACACTCACCACCCTCTGTGTGAAAAAATTGCGCTTCTGGACACTTTTGTATCTCTCCCCTCTCACCTTAAACCTATGCCCTCTAGTTTTCGACTCCCCTACCTTTGGGAAAAGATAAGACTATCTAGCTGATCTGTGCCCCCCATTATTTTATAGATCTCTGTAAGATCACCCCTCAGCCTCCTACATTCCAGAGAAAAAAGTCCAAGTCTATTCAGCCTCTCCTTATAACTCAATCCATCAAGTCCCGGTAGCATCCTAGTAAATCTTTTCTGCACTCTTTCTAGTTTAATAATATCCTTTCTATAATAGGGTGACCAGAATCGCATACAGTATTCCAAGTGTGGTCTTATCAGTGTCTTGTACAGCTTCAACAAGACGTCCCAACTCCTGTATTCAGTGCTCTGACTGATGAAACCAAACATGCTGCATGCCTTCTTCACCATTCTGTCCACCGGTGACTCCACTTTCAAGGAGCTATGAACATGTACCGCTAGATCTCTTCATTCTGTAACTCTCCCCAACACCCTCAACTGAGTAATACCACTAACTGAGTAAGTCCTGCCTGGTTCAATCTACCAAAATGCATCACCTTGCGTTTGTCTAAACTAAACTCCACCTGCCATTCATCAGCCCACTGGCCCAATTGATCAAGGTCCCATTGCAATTGGAGATAACTTTCTTCACTGTCCACTATGCCAGGAATCTTAGTGTCATCTGCAAACTTACTAACCATGTCTCCTATATTCTCATCCAAATCATTAATATAAACAACAAATAACAGTGGACCCAGCAATGACCCCTGAGGCACACCACTGGTCACAGGCCTCCAGTCTGAAAAACAATTCTCTACAACCACCCTTTGGCTTCTGTCAAGAAGCCAATTTTGTATCCATTTAGATATCTCACCCTGAATCCCATGAGACTTAACCTTACGCAATAACTTACCATGCGGTACCTTGTCAAAGGCCTTGCTAAAGTCAGTTTAGACAATATCAACTGCACTGCCCTCTTCTACCTTCTTGGTTACCCCTTCAAAAAACTCAATCAAATTTGTGAAACATGATTTTCCACTCACAAAGCCATGCTGACTGTCCCCAAGCTGTACTTGTGTCTCTAAATACCTGTAGATCCTGTCTCTCAAAATATCTTCCAACAATTTGCCCACCACAGATGTGAGGCTCACGGGCCTGTAGTTCCCAGGCTTTTCCCTGGGATCAAGTGAATCCCTTGAAGAGTATAGGGAGTGTAAGAGTGGAGTTAAGAGAAAAATCAGGAAGGCAAATTTTTTGTTTAAACTTTATTCCAATCCAATCAAGTCAAATCAAGTCCAATTCAGAGTCCCAACAAGTTGAGACATTCCCAATCCAAGCTGACAAGATAGGGCTCTCACCTCCTGACTTGGGCTTGATCTACATGATCCAAGCTGATTGGAGTTGGTATAGATCCTCCTCCAAGGCTTGATCTTATTTGCATCTTAGCCAAAAGGCTGCAATACCACTTTAAAAAATTCCTTCAAATGAAGCTAAAACGTAACCTAAAGATTTCAACCAAGTGCAGCATGTCGATACTACACTTGATCTTAGCCAAAAGGCTGATCAGGAAGGCAATTTTTTAAAAACTTTTGGCTAAGATCAAGTGTAGTATCGATATGCTGCACTTGATTGAAGTCATTAGGTTACATTTCAACTTCATTTGAAGGAATTTTTTAAAGTGGCACCTCAGCCTTTTGGCTAAGATGCAAATAAGATCAAGCCTTGGAAGAGGAGCTACACCTACTCCAATCAGCTTGGGTCACGTAGATCAAGCCCAAGATAGGAGGTGAGAGCTCTGTCTTGTCAACTTGGACTAGAAATGCCCCAATTTGTTTGGACTCTGAATTGGTTGAATTTGACTTGATTAGAATACAGTTAATAAAAAAAAAATCAGGAAGGCAAACAGGGAAAACAAAATTGCTTGGACTGAAGTAGTGTTTGTATTTAACTGTCCCTTCACAGCAGTTCCTCCACAAACCACATTCTGGTTGCAGTGACTGCAAATGTGACTTGCAACCACCAAACACCTTCACCACTCTGCTGTTCTCACCTGGACACTTACGTTCATTCAAAGTAGGAAGATGTCTTCCGGAAACCCACCTTGTGGTTGCAGTGACTGCACTTATGCAAATGTGACCTGTGATCTAAGCTGTAGTAAAACATTCAAAGACATTTCATTGGAGCAACATAAAACAAACTTTGACACTGAAGCATATATTAGCACAGATGATACAACACAAGGTTTTAAGGAACATCTGTAGCAATTGATCTGTTCAATCAACAACTCGCACCTCAACCTTTGCCATAAGTGACAATACCCATGGCTTCTTTTCTCTTTTGCAAACCATTCTCAAAAATCTGTCCCTGTCTCTTCTAGCTGCACATGAAGTGTGAGGAGCTCCGGACTACTTTATTACCAGTGAGAACAATAGTCAGGCCAGTCATAATATAACACTTATTAAAGACTATTTATTACAATAAGGAAAAGACACATAGACACAAACAGGATGAGAAGGATCTAAGACAGTTACATACAAGACTATTAAACGCACCCACGCAGTTTAAGTAGGAATTACCCTTCTGATCCAAAGTATATGTACAAGATCTGAACTTTTTCAGGACTTGCTCCTTCTCTAACAGCATCCAATTCATTGGTTTTGTAAGTAGAGGCCAGCTTATAGTTACCACACTGTATACGATTGAGGAGTTATTTTAGGGAACATCTCAGTCCAGCAAAGATATGGGGTGGTTTTTAACTGCCTCCACAAAGGTGTCTGCACTCTTGTCCCTGGTCTGCTAGCTAAAACCAGCTTACAGGCTGTTAGGTGGAATCTGCCTCCTCGTTTCCACGAAAAGATTATCAATTATATCATAGTTTCCCTTTGAAGGTTCGCTCTGTATACTTGATTGTCTGTCCCCCCCCCGAGCTTCTGCTAGTTCTAAGGTTAACATGTGTATATCTTCCCTGAGTGGCACAATCGTCTACCCATAACATGTTTCCTGTTTAGCAGGATGATGTTATTTTCTGATCTATCTGCACCGCTAATCCCATCACTGAGACTCTCATGTTGTGAAAATACCTTTTGAAATGCTGATGGCTTTGGACTGCCTGGCACATTTATGACAATATCTTGTCTGTGAGACCCACCTCTTGCTTCCTTGATCCTATTCCTATATTCACTGAACTGCTGATTGCCCAACTTCCATTCCTGGCTGCCATATTAAGCATTATCTCTTTTGTTGACAGTTCCATCTGGTCTCAGGCATATTACATGAACACCCCCCACCTCCCCCCCCCCCCCACCCCTGCACCTCTCTGTCCACCACACAGCCCTGCCCTTTAAATTGTTCCATAATTGTGACTCTCCTAAAAAAAACATTTATTTGACCCCAACATCTTTGCAACTACCATCCAACTGCAACCTCCCTTTCTTCTCCAAAGTCCTTGAATGTTTTGCTGCCTCTCAAATTCATGCCATCCATCCTGGAAATCTATGTTGAATCATTTGAAACCAGTTTCTGTCACAGCTTGTTGATAAAAGATCATAAATGACATTGGAATGGCTGGAATTAATTATCCCTGCTTAGCTTTCTTGGCCTGACTGCAGGCTTTGTCGTGGTTTACCACACCATCCTACTCCATCTCTCTACTCTTGACCAGTTGAGTAGGACTGCACCTGCTTGCTTCCATCCTTATCTATGTGATCATAGATAGATTATGATTTGCAGTGATTTCCTCTTCACTCTCACTCTGTTACTTCTGGTGTCCCTCTGGATCTCTTTTTAGCTCCTTCTGATCTCTGCTGCAACCTCTTGGTCACTGCATCTATTACACAAGTAAGCTAACTACAACCACAACTACCTCTCCACCATTTCTCAGGACACCTTCACTATCTTCAATTTGTCAAACTACCTGTCTAGCCAACATCAGGGAATGGATGTGCAGAAATGACCTGAAATAACTATCAAGAAGACTGAGCCATTATTTTCCACCCTACTACAAATTCTATTGCCTTGCAGCTGACACCACTCTGCCTCATAACTGCTTGAGGCTGGGGCAGATTTGAAAATCTTGGCATCATATTTTATCCTGAGCTAGGTTTCCAACCACACATTTACACCATCACTAAGAATTCCAATTTCAACTTCCATAAGGTTGCCCAATCCCTCCCCTGTCTCAGCTCACCTGTTGCCTCATCCATACCTTTCTTACCTTTAAGTTTTACTATTCTAAAGAACTCTTAACAACCTTAAAGTTGATATCATTTCAAATTTCTGCTACTCCTAACAGGTTACTTCCACCTGTCATCACTGTTCACTTTAAAGTAGACTTTGGTCCACTTTGATTGACAGTTAAATATTTGCATTAATTTTGAAATTCTCATCATTTTAAATTCCTTTGGAACCTTTTCCCTTCCTATCTCTATAATGTCCTCATGTCTACAACCCTCCAAGATAGGCAGCATGGTGGCACATTAACTAGCACAGTTAGTGTCAGGAACCTGGGTTCGATTCCAGCTTTGGGTGACTGCCTATGTGGAGTTTGCACATTCTCCCCATGTTTGCATGGGTTTCCTTTGGGTGCTGTGGTTTCCTCCCACAGTCCAAAGATGTGCAGGTCAGGTGGATTGGCCTTGCTAATTTGTCCCTTCATATGTCCCAAGATATGTAGGTTAAAAGAATTAATAGGTAAATGCCCAGGGTTATGAGGATGGGATGGCCCTGGGTATGATGCTCCGTTGAGAAGTCAGTGCAGACTCAATGAGCCGAATAGCCTCTTTCTGCACTGTTGGGATTCTGTGATTCTATACTTGCACTCCTCCATTTCTAACTGCTTGAGCATTCCCAATTTTAATTTGCTGCACCATCGGTGGTTGTACCCTCTTAGCTCTGAAATTCCTTTGGAACATTTTACCTGTCCTTTTTTTCTCCTTGAAGACGCTCCTTAAAAACTAGCTTTTTGATGAGGATTTGGTCATCTATCTCAATATCTCCTTATGCAAATCGCTGTCAAATTTTGTTTTAAAATGTCCCTGTGAAGCACTATGGGATGTTTTGTTATGTTTAAGATGCTATATAAATGTTCGTGTGGTTGTGCAACCCTTATTTAAATCTTCCTATTACTTTCATTGATGGAATAGGATATTTTGAATTAAAGTTTTATAAGGTTAATATAATAAATCCATTTCTAATAAATAATTTTATTTGTGTCATTGATAATAAGAACATAAGAACATAAGAAATAGGAGCAGGAGTAGGCCATCTAGCCCTTCGAGCCTGCCCCGCCATTCAATAAGATCATGGCTGATCTGTCGTGGCTCAGTTCCACTTTCCCGCCCTCTCCCCATAACCCTTAATCCCCTTGCCTATCAAAAACCTATCAACCCGTGTCTTAAATATATTTAGCGAGGCAGCCTCCACCACTTCAACGGGCAGAGAATTCCAGAGATTCACCACTCTTTGAGTGAAGAAGTTCCTCCTGTAAATGGAACATATGGGGCATACGTTCCATTAACAGCCTGATACTTGAAGGCAACTAATCATGTGCCTTATTTTAATGTGAGCACAGACCAAAAGCAAAATCATTATTTGCATTAATGTCCAAATTTTGCACTGAAGTAAAGTTTGGATGAATGTAAAATGCATCTCATTTTATAAAAAACAGACTCCTATAATGACTGTTTGCCCGGGCACTTAGTTGCCAAGGTAATACACCTATGATTTCTTGATGTGTACGCCCAGCAAATGAAGCTCCACACTGTTAATGCATTCAGCAAATGACCAAACTTGGAACCATTGTTGATTTTGGGTGAAAGTGCAAAGCAGGTGATATGAGATTGGTGCCTATTACTCATCATTTCTGATTTTCATTTCCATTGATGTCAATCAGAGGAGATGTATGAAGGCTGGCAGATCTGATATTGCTTATTTTATGCATTCAGGCCAAATCAAAATGATCCCCTTGAGTTTTTAGCCACACAACACTTCATTATTTGAGAAGTGACTGTGTTGCCATATGAGAAGTATTTTTGCATGATTGCTGAGGGCAAACCTTTTAATGAGGGAAGGTGTTTTAGAAATGTGTGACAGTATGTTTATTTATTAGCATCACAAATAGCTTACATTAACACTGCAATGAAGTTACTGTGACAGTCCCTGAGTCGCCACACTTAGGTACACTGAGGGAGAATTTAGCATGGCCAATGCACCTAATCAGCACATCTTTTGGACAGTGGAAGGAAGCCAGAACGCTCAGGGGAAACCCACGCAGACACAGGGAGAACGTGCAGACTGCACAGACATGACCTAAGCCAGAATTGAACCAACTCTGGTGCTATGAAGCAGCAGTGCTAACCACTGTGTCACAATGCCACCCAGTTCCTAAAAACATTTGGCATTCATTCAAAGTATATTTTGTTCCTTGCATTTGAAAGAGGTCAATGAATTAATTACTTTATCTGAACCTGTCCCAAGACTAGTTGGATCAAAATTCACTTTAGCATTCCTTGTGTAAAATTGTTGCTCTCGTGGTATGGATAAAGTGTACTGAACATGAGCTGGTAGAAGTCTAGTTTAACGTTGCATTTTCTCTTCTGACTATTTTTCCATGTGTGAAATTGAATCCAGTCCCCACGAAAGTAGTTTATCTTGAGCTACAACTTTTTCAGCCAGTTCTTTATTTAATCATCAAACCAGAAGAGCAGAACAATTCCAAAAAAAATCCTGAGATTTGTGAAATATATATTTCCTTTCTTTGAAATAACATTGTAATTGTTTTCTTTAACGAAAGAAGGGGTAGGGGTGGGAGATGTTGGATGAGTAGAGATATTTTTACAGAGCAGATTATTACAACCAGATATTATTACCTGAAAGGAAGATGGAAGCATAATCAATAGACATTTTCAAAAAGGATTTGGATAGTCACTTGAAAATTAAAAATCACTGGGCAATGGGAAAGAGAAGAAGCATGAAGCCATTTGAACAGCTCTTTCAAATAACTGGCAGAAGTAGAATGCTCTGACTGGCCGTCTGCTATGCTTTATTATTCAATGAGGCCTGCAAAATTTATTTGCCTCAGGATTGATGTTTACAGCTTTGAACATAACTGTCAACAGATCCTTTAGCTAAATACAGCAAGTGTGACCATGGATTCTCTCTTTTTGCTATGTTTAAGAGAAAGCAATTTTATGCTTTTATGAGCTAAGATCTCTGCAGTCATTTTAGCTTATGGCCGCATAAAGTTTTTTCTTCATTCAGTCTTGAATACTGTGCCACTTGAAATGATCAAATTTTCAGCAAAGTATTTCAGCTGACCTGTTCCTCACCCTTTAACTGTGGATATCTAATAAATCTCGAAGCCCTCATTGTTGTTGTTCTTCTTCTACATTGCCACCTTCCACTTCTCATGGAATTAAAATGGCCTGTGTCTCAATTGTGCAATTTGGGACAAACCTGACACTCTCTTTCTGACATTGCACAAATGTCCCCACTTCTGACCTTATCATGGAGGAAGGTCATTGATGAAGCAACTGAAAATGGTTAGCATAGGATGCTATCCTGAGGAAAATCTGCCATGAAGCATGAGGACTTTGACTTCCCATAAACATCTTCCTTTCTGTGAGCTATGACTTCAACCAGGATGATGCAAAATTCAGCTTTCAGCAGAATGAAAACTGCCAGAAGGCAATATGGTTCAGCAAAAGGCCAGTGTACCTACTCCTCAAATAAGAAATTATGTCCTTTTTTTACGGGTTTTAATAAATCAACATTTGTGATCCATCGATATCAAATTTAATGATCTGTCCTTGGCATTCAATGGCATTGCCTTCTTTGAATTTCCCTACTGTCAAAATCCTTGCAGTTATCCTTAACCAGAAATTTAACTGAGCCCATCATATAAATGCTGTGAGCGTAAGAGCAGATCAGAGGCTGAGAATTCTGCAGTGTGTAATTCACCCCTGATTCCCTAAAGCTTATCCACTATCTACAAGGTGTGAGTCAGGAGTGTGATTACATACTCTCCACTTGACTGGGTGAGCATAACTCCATCATCATATCCCATGAAAGAAAAAGAAGCAAGTTGTAACATTGCTTGTGTTTAAATCTCAGTAAAACTGATGTGAAAATTCTGTAAGTCAATAAAAGATATGTTCTATACTTAGACCACTGCTTTAACTGCTAACACACTTCAATGATATTATTTCAGTTTTTTTCACTTTTGTGCTGAATTTTTAAGTGGATTGCAGAGATTAAAGAAAATGCATTTTGTTTCATGTTTCATGTTTCATGAGAATGCTACAAATGGTATATGGCTCAAAACAAATTTAATGTGTGTTTTCTAGAAATTAGGTGGTGCTGCACTTATTTCTCAGGAAGGACACAGGTGCTGTCGAACCCAGAATGGCATGTTGAGTGCTTGTATTCTTTACACCTCAGGCTCCCACTGCTTGCCATGTTGGTGAGGGTTTCTGCCTGAAGCTTATAATGAAGGCTTTCTTTGCCTTACAAGGGCCTGGATTGTTTGTAGATTTCATATAGCAATTGATCTTATACAACAGTTTCCTCAGTTGCACAGCAGCCAAATCCACGGCAGTGACATGTATGGCCAGAGGTTGTCAACCAAAGGTAAGCTTCAGGTTTTTTCACTTGCTTTAATATGGAGCAAAGAAAAAGTAAGACTTAATGGCCACCACTTGGCCCTCCCCCAATTTCATCGCGGGCTCAGACGCGATGGGCTGAATGGCCTCCATCCGCGCTGTAATAATTCTGTTGCGCACCTGAGACATTACACTGGCATCCGGGCGTCCTGTCTCTATGTGTTCACCACAACTCACAAACTGCCTGCGGGGCTGGAAATGAATCCCACATCTTAGCAATCTTTTCAGGTGAGAAGATCTGTAATGTTCCACTGTTATAAAGTCTTGTGTATTCAAAAAGCTCTGTTGAAGTTTATGGGAATTCATAGGCGGAAGGAGCAACTCTCATCACAAAAAGTGCTGATGTGGCAGATCCTGAAGTATCCATCTTATGCTCTGAGAACAAAATCACATATTTTTATTAAACATATTTATGAAAATAAACTTTCTCTTTGTACCGTTGACTTCATGCTGCACATGCATAGCACCAGGACTATGTCTCAACTCCAGGCGTGATTCCTTTCTGAGGCATGCCATGCTGATGTGAGATCAGTAAAATGGTGTGACAAACATTTGTGCTCAGCAAAAATGCACAATACGAAATCACATTGGTATTGTAAGGACATTTCGATGATGACTATGACCTGCTGGCCTTGAATTAGTACCAAAATTCTAATTAAAATTATGACAGATTCCACTAACTAGCCTGTAATGTTCTGCTTTCAGTCTCTCTGCTTTCTGTCTCCCTCTCTTGAATGAAGAGTCACACTTGCTATTTTCCAATCTGTTGGAACTTTTCCAGAATCTGGGGAGTTTTGGAAAATTAGAACAAATGCACCTACTACCTCAGCAGCCTCTTCTTTTAAGGCTCCAGGATGAAGGGCCTGGGGACTTGTTTCACTTTTTCAAGGATGCTTTGAGGGTGTCCTTGAAATGTTTACTTTGCTCCCCTCGGGCTGACTTGCTGTCTCAAAGCTCAGAGTAAACTGTTTGTTTCAGGAGTCTCGTGTCAGGCATGCAGACAATATAGCCAGCTGAGTGGAGCTGATCAAGTGTGGTCAAAGCTTCGATGCTGGGAATGTTGGCCTGAATGAGAACACTAACATTGGTGTGTCTATCCTGTCAATAGATTTGCAGGATCTTGCAGACACAGTGCTGGTTTTGAGATACATAGTCCATAATCTCTGAGCCATATAGGAGGGTGAGTATCACCATTGTCCGTTGATCATGAGCTTGGTGCTAGGTCTGAGGTCCTGGTCTTCAAACATTCTCTTCCTCAGACAATAAAAGGCTGTGCAGGCACACTGAAGGTGGTTTTGAACACTATTATCATGCCTGCCCTTGTTGATGGTAGGTTCCAAGGTATTGTCCAAGAGCTTGTAATTCTTTTTTGATAACTGGGGCGCAGTGCTGTGTGGTAGGGGCAGTTTAATGGAAGACCTTTGTCTAGTGCATTTTTAATGTAAAGCGCAAACTCTCATATGCCTCAGAGATGGTGTTGATGATGGCTTGAAGCTCAGTCTCAGAGTGTGCACAGATACAAGCATCATCTGCATGCAGTAGTTCAATGACAGAGGTTGAGATGATCTTGGATCTGGCCTGCAGGTAGGTGGAGGTTTAACAAATTTCTGTTTGTTCTGTAGTTCAGCTCCATACTAGTGGGGAGCTTGCTGAGGATGAGATAGAGCATTGCAGCAAGGAAGATAGAGAAGCCAGTCAGTGTGATGATACAGATATGCTTGACCCCAGTCTGAACATGAGTTGGATCTGTGGTGGATCCATTGGTCATGTCATCATGGAGCAGCCAGAGGATGGTAACAATCTTTTGTGAGCAGCAGAAATGGAGGAGGATGTTCCATAATCCCTCATGGTTAAGAGTGTTGAAGGGATTTGCGAGATGAAAGAAGGACATGTACAAGAATTGGTGCTGTTCCCTGCATTTCTCCTGCAGTTGAGATGTGGTGAAGATCATGTTTTTGTGCCCTTAATGACTAGAATCCACATTGTAGAGAAACACTTCAGCCACAGGGAGAAGGTGATTAAGGAGAACTCTTGTGATGTCCTTTCCTGGCCGACAACAGAGAAATCTCTCTGTCAGCTTCCTTGAAAATGATCATGATTACAGTGTCTCTAAGGCCTCCTGGCATGTTCTCCTCATTCCAGATTGAGGAAATTAGGTCATGTGTTTGAGCCAATTGTGATTTTCAATATCTGCCATATGTTAATACTTTAGCAGGGATTCCATCTTCTCCTGGTGTCTTGTTCTTTAGTTGTCGGATGGCCCTTTCTACCTGTTAGGTTGGGGTTGTGCTGAGATGGAGATGGATAGTGTGTTGTGGGATGGAGTAGAGGGCATTCGTGATGAAGACAGAGGGTGGAATATTTCCAAAAAATAACTGAAGTGCCGTAATGACGATAATAGTGGAGCGATTTGAACCGATCTCTCAGGCACACTCCGCACTGCAATGATTCCACATTCAAGTCACTTTTTTGGACCTTGATGTGGTGCATGGCAGTACTGGGATGCAGGGGGATGTAGGGCCTAAACACATCAGTGAGCCGGTTTCAGAGCACTCGGGCACAGTTGTGTAAGGTGTCCCGATCCTGATGTCCATGGCAATTGGGAGGTGGTCTTCCAGAGCCTGTTTTTGGCTGTGAAGTCGGGTCTGTTGCCACTCTGTGTGATTGGTGGGAGGATAGGGGGTAGGGGGCTGTGATCGGTCTGGGTAGCGGGGGGGATGGGGGATAAGGGGGTCAGTAATGTTGTGGGGGTAGGGCAGTGTCTGGGGGCCAGGGGAGGCATTATCTGGCCCGGGCGCGATGTGGCAGGGAAGTGTTTTTCCAACTTTTTTTCTGCACATGCGCAGTTGGAGGCGCTGATCGGAGCTGCAGTGTTTCAGGCACATTAAGCCATGCCCACAGGCTTCTGCAGCATGATTCAGAACTGCTGCTGTTTTTTCAGGCAGAATGTGTGTGGGGGTGCTGGAGAATGGGTCTAAAAGTCAGATCTGAAACATTCCCAGTTTCAAGTCCACCTAGCACTTAGAATCAAAATGGTAAAATTGGCCCTAAGTGGCAATATTCAGTATGGCCAAACAACCTGACCCACATATCTTTGGACTGTGGGTGGAAACAGGAGCACCTGGAGGAAACCCATGTAGACGTGGGGAGAATGTGCAAACTCCACACAAACAGTGACCCAAGCCAGGAATGGAACCGCTGTGCCACTCCCTCCCCCTGTTTGCAGGTTGCTTAGCTCTGTTTATACCATTCTGCCTCTGCTGTTTAAAGTACCTGTTTTCCTGTGTTTCATTTTCACCAAGTTGACCCTCTCTTGCTGCTCTGGCTTGCTCTTCTACAATTCTCACTGAACCAGGATTGATTCTCTGTCTTGAAAATGGTGGAGTGAGGCATAGGCTGGACCCTGAGGTTATAGTTTGTGGAGAATACAATTCTGCAGCTGATGATAACCCACAGTGCCTTATGGTTGCATAGTTCTGAGCTGCTAGAACTATTCTTAACCATTCTGTTTAGCACAGTGATAGTACCACAATCTATTTGAAGGTGCCCTTAGTATTGAGATGGAACTTAATTGCCATAGTATTATGTGGTAATTGTATCATTACTGGTATGGGTAGTTATATCTAAGACAGCTACATTGGCCATGATAATGTGTAATAGGTTTTTTCTCTCGTGTGGGTCCCTTCACCACCCTGTCGCAGGCCCAGTCTGGAAGCTTTATCTTTTCAAAGCTGGGTCAGTGGTTACACTGAACCAATCTTGATGACAACTTTTTACATTAAGCAAATACTTTATTCCCTGCTGTTGTTTCTCTCAGTGTTTATTCCAAATGATGCTCAGTATGAATGAGCACTGATTATCAGCTGAGGGAAGGCAGTATATAATAATCACCAGGAGATTTCCTTACAATAAAGAACAAAGAACAACCCAGCACGGGAAACAGGCCCTTCGGCCTAACGAGCCCGCGCTGCCGCATCCTCCTACACCTACCCTGTCCTGTATGTATGTGAGTGGAACCCCTAACTTAGCCAGACTCAGGGGAGAACAGTGTCAATTTGTTACACCAATCAGCCTAAGAGCACATCTTTGGGGTGTGGGAGGAAACCGGAGCGCCCGGAGGAAACCCACGCAACCACAGGGAGAATGTGCAAACTCCCACAGACACAGGCCCAAATCCATGTATCTGCACAGCTAGCAGTGATAGTCACTGAGCTGTTGCGGCGCCCATCTACTGGTCCAGGATTAAGCATACACACTGACACAAAGTACTAGGCCATTCCCGGAACCTCCAAGAGCAGCCCACGCACGACCCACTGTGTGCATGCCCCTCGTTTGACAACAAGGTGGACCGACACCTGCGGAATAAAAAGACAAAAACGTTAACATGTAATTCTACATTTCCGGCGTCGTCCCGAGGCTCTGACCCTATTTAATACCCTCTACTATAACCCTCCATCCTTGTTTCGCTCATGTGTCTATCTAAGTAAACCTTAAACAAGTCCAACATGCCTGCCTCCACCACCCTACTCGGTAGCGCGTTCCATACCCCCACGACCCTCTGCGTGAAAAACCTTCCTCTCGTATCCAAATTATACTTCTCCCCCCTCACCCTTAGATCATGACCTCTCGTAATTGTCCCCAATCTAGGGAACAGCCTACCACTATTGACTCTATCTATTCCCTTCAGTATTTTATATACCTCTATCATGTCCCCCCTTAATCTCCGTCTTTCCAAGGAGAAGAGTCCCAGTTTCTCCAACCTTTCCTCGTAACTCAGTCCTTCCATGCCAGGCAACATCCTGGTAAACCTCCTCTGCACTCTCTCCAGAGTCTCCACGTCCTTCCAGTAGTAAGGTGACCAGAACTGGACGCAGTACTCCAAATGCGGTCTAACCAACGTTCTGTACAACTGAAGCATTAGACGGCAGCTCCTATACTCCATACCCCTTCCTATAAAGGCTAGCATTCCATAAGCTTTCCTCACAACCTTCTCTACTTGTGTCGCCACCTTCATAGACTTGTGAACCTGCACTCCCAGGTCCCTCTGTATTTCTATACTCCTAATCGGTCTACCTTTTATCACGTAGCTCCTCTCTGCATTATTCCTTCCAAAATGCATCACCTCGCATTTGTCAGGATTAAATTCCATCTGCCACCTATCTGCCCAATATACCAACCTATCTATATCCTGCTGTGTCACCTGACGTTCCTCCTCGGTATCCGCCAATCCTGCCATCTTGGTGTCATCCGCAAACTTGCTGATCACACCACGTACGCTCTCTTCCAAGTCGTTTATATATACTACAAAGAGGAGAGGTCCCAGTACTGAGCCCTGCGGCACACCACTGGTGACTGGCCTCCAGCCCGAAAAGGTCCCCTCGACAACTACTCTCTGTCTCCTATTGCCCAGCCAGTTTTCAATCCACCTAGCTACCTGTCCTTGTATCCCATGTGCCTTAACCTTTTCTACCAGCCTACCATGAGGGACTTTGTCAAACGCCTTACTGAAATCCATATAGATGACATCAAAGGCTTGCCCATCGTCAACCGTTTTTGTCACCTCCTCAAAGAATTCTACCAGATTCGTAAGGCAAGACCTCCCCCTAATAAAGCCATGTTGCGTATCCCTAATCAGATTGCAACGCTCCAAATGCTCATACATCCTACCCCTAAGAATTTTTTCCAATAATTTTCCTACCACCGATGTCAAACTCACCGGTCTATAATTTCCAGGGTTATCCCTACTACCTTTTTTAAACAGCGGTACAACATTAGCTACCCTCCAGTCTTCGGGGACCTCACCTGTGTCCAAAGAAGAGACAAAGATTTGCGCCAGAGGCCCAGCAATTTCATCTTTCACCTCCCTAAGCAGCCTGGGATAAATACCATCAGGCCCCGGAGCTTCATCCGTTTTTATGCTACCTAAAAGCCTTAGCACTTCCTCCCTCGTAATGGATATTTCCTGCCACTGATCTACAGCTCCCTCCAAGACACTACATGACACCGAACCCCTCTCCTTCGTGAATACCGATACAAAGTATTCATTCAGGATCTCCCCCATTCCCTCAGACTCGATACATAGCTCCCCTCTTGATTCACAAGAGTTCATGGGGTCCAGTGTCAATGTTGAAGGATCCCAGGGCTGTTTTCTGCTGACTTTACACTGGTGTGAATGCCTGGCAAGTGGAATAGAATGCACCCAGGAAAGATGATGGAGAAGCCTGGTATGTTGGCTGTGCGCCATACAGTAGTGACTAATACCCATGCCAAGTTCTTGCTTGACTAATCTGTTGGACAGCTGTCCTAATTTTAGCACAAATCCTCAGATTTTAGTGAAGGAAGCTTTGCAAGGTAGCTGATGTTTGGTGTGCTTTAGTCCAGTCTAAATCCCACATCCAGGATGAAGTCAAATGGCCCAGCTTGATTCTTATTGTACTACATTGTAATGATATCTGAGTGGCTTGCTGAGACTTTTCATGGAAGCTGAAGAGTCAGTCACATTGCAGTGGGTATGGAGTCTACCTATCTACACAAAAGTTTCCAAATTTATGGGCGATGTGAAAGACTTTTATTAAAAATGCTGGCAGCACAATGCAACAAAATATGAGGAAAAATTTCAATTCCTGTTTATAGCCTCAAATAAAACGCACAGAAGCAATAAACTTTGATGTCTAAGTGTGTGAAAAGTGTGGCAAAATCACAAGCAGGTTTGCTGTGAGATGATTTATGGTTAAGAAAGCCTAGCCTTTTGTATGATTGGCCAGAATGCTGCTTATATGCCTTTTATAATTGGAAGTTATTGTTTTCAGTACTACATATATTTCACAGTATCACCTACACCAAGACTATTCAGTGTCTTGTTTTTAAGATCAGCAAATCATTCTTATGGAATGGAGTGTTGAGTATGAGATTGAGGATATTTATGCTGTTGGGTTTTCATAGATAACCAGGAGTTGAGAGTGTTGGGGGAGTCCCAAAATAAGGAATATTTTTAATATGTCACATCGACAGTTAATTGTTCTGACAAGCAGAGAAATTTCAAATTATCATCCACTAATCACATTAGAATGATTCTGTAAATGTTTGATATAGGCCAAGGGGAAGGTGCAGTTTGCCACTCATTTGTATTACATGACCATGCACTTAGTAAAATAGTGTTTTCTCTATCAGTTTGATTGTTGTTTGCTAAATTGTTTTATTTTAAATATAAAAGGCCTCCTGCATCCTTTATCTCCATCCTTTACCTCCATCCTCTCATCTACTGGTTCGCACTGTTGCTTCACAGTGCCTGGGATCCAGACTGGATTTCCAACTAGGACCATTACCTGTGCGGAGTTTGCATGTGTGGGTTTCCGGCTGGTGCTTAAGTGTCCTCTCACACTCCAAAGATGTGTAGGTTAAGTGGATTGGCCATGATAAATTCTTCTTCAGTTACCTTTCCGCAGTAACTTCATTACATTACGAATGTAAGCCTACTTGAGACACTAATTAGTAAATAAAGAAATAAATGGTTGAAGAAGTCATCTTTGTACTGCCGATTAAAGTCTTTGCCTCGTGCTAAACGCCGGAACCATCCAGATAAACAAGGATGCCTCTACACCCCCTCGCTCTACCAATTAGTGTCCCCACACCAGTCCAATACATACTACCCAAACTCACCCAACACTATCTTGCCCACCACAACATAAAACACATACAAATAAAAAGTCACCCTATCCCACCAGCTCCAGGAGCCCCCTACACCCCTCCCCATCCCCCACCTTAACAGAAATACACAGGGGAAGCAGAAGTGCCAAGACATGGGAAAGTAACAAACCATCCTTCAACCCACAGCCTATCCACCAACATCATGATCAGGAAACCCCCAGGGCTTTCCCCCCCCCCCCCCCCCGCCGTCTGACCTTTCTTAGCTACTTCACTGTGACATAACGTATCCATTCAAACATCGCTCAATCAAATAGCATGCATGAAACGAGAGGAATCATAGTTGTTTAATGAAGCATAGCCCATTTGCTAACCCCCTCCAAAAAAAACCAGAGTCAGACTCAGCAATGGACACACAACCTCCCCAGCCAGGAAACACCCCCCAAAAAAGCTCTCCAACGCACACACTACCTTGACATCCATCCCAACCCCAGAAACACATAAACCCCCAATCTAACAGCACCCTCCCTCGACATACACCACCTCAACAACCACCTGCCCAACCCATCTAAAATATGGCAGAACCAGACCATCACTCTGTTTTCCCCTCCCACCCTACAACCTTTGCCTTTCTTTCCCCCTCAAATGAGGTACCCTCCCATTTATCACCCTACACAAGAAACAAGAAGGAAACAAGCCAAAATATCAGAGCAAAGCATCCATCACAAAGGGCAACAAAGGCTGGATGTGAGCTGAAAGAAAAGTGGCAGAGCACGAAAACTTCTCTCTTTGTTTGACCCCCAAAACCTCTCATCCAGTGTTAAATGTGAAACAGAATCATCTGGATTCTGCTCATCTGGATCACGAGTAAATGATGCTGATTTTTTTGAGTTAACATTCCAGTTTTCTGTGCATGGTTTAACTTTAATAATTATATTGTTTTGAAGTATTAATAAATTTTTCAATTGATGTAAATAAAATTAAATTATAATTCATATACCAACTAGTATGGATCACAAGTCAAATTTTATTTCTGTTTGTCAGTCAGACTTTGTTTTACTCTGTGGGATGTCCTATATTTAGTCAGCATGATATTTTTCATAATATTTATGGATGGTGTGTGAACTTCTTAAACAACTATGCTTCATTAAACAACTATGATTCCTGTTGTTTTATGCATGCTATTTGATTGAGCAATGTTTGAATGGATACGTTATGTCACAGTGAAGTAGCTAAGATATTTTGCATCAAACCAGCAGCATTCTGTCAGTAGAAACAGACTTAGAGGTTTAGCCATCTTTTAGTTGCATTATTACGACTACACTGCATTACTAGACTAGATAACCTGATGGATTAAAAGCTCAATATTGCAAATGCTGGAATCTGAAACAGAAAAGGCTGGAAAAACTCAGCAGGTCTCACAACTTCTGGGGAGAGAGAAACAGTTAGTGTTTTGAGTCTAAATGACTGCTTCAAACCTAATGGATTAACTTGAATGATGAGTATAATTCTTTCAATTTTATAAAGTACTAATGAGCCACAAACAATTAGTTTATCAATGTCATGCTTGTTGTTTAAAATCATTTCATCATAGAATATTCTAGAACAGAAGGAGGCCATTTGGCCCAGCATGTCCAGGCTGATTCTCTACAGGAAAACAAGGAATTAAGCTAACCCAACTCCCCTGTCTTTTCCCCATAACCCTGCATTTTTTTTTCCTTTTTGGGTGCTTATAAGTGGCTGTGACATTCCACCTAAAATAGAGGGTCTAAAGCTGGACACAGTATTGTCGCTGCAGCATAAAAGTCTGTTTATATGGCATAAGCCAAAAAACCATCTGTGGTAATATGCTTTTATATTGCTTAAACATTTTTTTTACCCCAGATTCCAAACAGAGAATTCCATACATCGCTTTTACAGCTTTATTGACATGTCTGACATCTACCAATTTGTTGTTCATTTTGTTTGTATGCCCTTTGCCAAATATGCATTTTGTACCTATTTCCTCTATCCATTCTTTCTCCCAAATTGATCACAATCTATTATTGCACATAATTTAGTTTATCTAAGAGCCCCACTTTCTTTTCTGCACCCTCCCATTCTCGATATCGCTCTTGAAAACAATACAAAGTACTTAGTGTTTCCACAATTCCTTCATCTACACACAATACTTGACACAGTTATATTTAAACTTAGTTTCTCATTTTCTTAAATTGGGAAGTTGATCGTTGTAGATATCAGAAATGATCTATGGTTCTACACTGCATTTCGTGGTGGATTTTGGTAAACTCTGGAAATTGATGTGGGGATTAGCCTTGGGATCTGTTACCAAGTTAAGTGTATGGTCAGTGAGATGAGGTAAGATGAAGAGACTGGCCTGTGTGTAACCTGATGTTGTGAGACTTCTTACTCTGTGAACTACCGCAGCCGTTACTCTAGCCAACTGACCTCACTGTTTCACTGCTGCTGCTATAAATCCAAAAGTACTGTTTTTCTTTCACTGCAGGGGCTAATCTAGAATGTATTGCCAGAAAGGGTGGCAGAAGCAACCAAGCCGGAGATCAGTTACCAGACCATCCGGCTTCTCAAAGAAGTGATTAGCAAGAAAGAGGTTTAATTGCTTTCAATGCAGGAGAGTCTATTTGGCACAATTGGAGTTAGACAACAGGAAGTGGGTGTTCATTCCTGAGTAGTTTTGCAATTCATCAAAAAGAAATCAGGGATGGATATATTAAATGGTGGAAATGGTGCTTATTTTAATTCAGTTTGAGTCTGCATTAAAATAGTACTGCGGAAATATTGGACAAGCATGTTAAAAAAATCTGTATCGATTGTGAATCTCTCAATTTCAGAATTCCCAAAGCGACTTAGAACCAATGTGATGTCTTTGAAATGTAGCCATTGATGTAACATGGGAAATATTTGCTCTGAGTAAGGATCCACAGATAGTAAATTGATGACCCGATAATCTTTTTTTTCAGTGATATTGGGTGGGCAGAACACTGGAGAGAACTCCCTTGTTTTTTAGAGGTATGTCACATAATTGTTTACGTCAATCTAAGAGAGCAGATGGGGCCTCAATTTAATATCTCCTACAAACAGGGTAGCTCTGCCTCAGTTATCACTGGAGTATCCATCCAGATTGGCTGGAATCTTCCAGGTCCTTGGAGACAACTATGGAGGTGGGAGGGCCAGAAGGTAGCAGAAAACCTCTTTGGGACACCTACCTATCCTGGTCCATCTCCATGCGAGTTCATCAGGTGCAGGTTGCCATGGGAATAAGCAACCTAATCCCTGAAGCCAGGCAGCTAATCAAAGCAAATAATGCAGCAAATTCTGGAATTGCTGTGCAGATCAGACAGGGTCTGTTAAATGAAACGGAGTTAATGGCCCAGAACTTGTGGTTTCTGGATGTCCGAGAGCAATGTACCCCCCACCAAGATTCACTTCAGGACCCTTTAGGAGGCCCAACACATTCACTCCTTGGGAATTATCCAGGAAGTTCAATCTTCCATGAGTAATTCCCCTGTCTGAGCTCGAACAGAGATTTTGGATTGTTCCAACTTAAGTTACCTGGATAGTTACCCATGAAATGTTGGATAGAAAGATCAGAGTCTAACTCTGTGTAACTATAAAACTGATCCCCTGCCTGCGTCCCCCCAACTTCCCTGACGAGACCCCACCACCAACTTCTGCCCCTGCCCCCCCCCAAAAAAAAAACCCTCCTGATCCTTCCTGACTAGCAGCAACTTGGATTATATAGCAGGTTTGATGTAGTGAAACATCCCAGGGTATTTAACCAATATTACAGGAATGGTGATTTTAGCCATGATAATATAAGATGATGAATGGGATGGATAGGATAGAGGTGGAGAGACTCTTCCCGCTCAAAAAAGACAGTAGGACTAGGGGGCACAGCCTCAAGATAAAGGGGGGGCGTTTTAGAACGGAGTTGAGGAGGAACTTCTTCACTCAAAGGGTGGTGAATCTCTGGAATTCTCTGCCCGTTGAAGTGGTGGAGGCTGCCTCGCTAAATATTTTCAAGAAGCGGGTTGATGGGTTTTTGATAAGAGAGGGGATTAAGGGTTATGGGGAGAGGGCCGGAAAGTGGAACTGAGCCACGACAGATCAGCCATGATCTTATTGAATGGCGGGGCAGGCTCGAAGGGCCAGATGGCCTACTCCTGCTCCTATTTCTTATGTTCTTATGTTCTTATGTTCTTAATTAGTCATACTTTATGAAGAACCATGAGCGAGAGAGACATTTGGGTGTATAGTTTGAGGGGTATCACTCATTTCAAGTGAGGTAAGGGTGCAGGCCTCCATGAACTACATTGACCAGTATAGAGACTGAACCCACAATGTTGGCGCCATTCTGCACCACACTCTAACCAACTGCATTAACTAACACAGTGCCAATGATAGAGTTTTATTTTTTCTCCCTGCACTTATTTATCATAGAAAATTTAGCTAAGTGATTTGAAGTTAAATATGGAGCTTTTAGCTGACTACTATTTGAAACTCTCAATAGCTTAATGATTTATGTCCCATATGCCATTGGACATAATTTCCCAAAATTATGTAATCAATAAAATTTTCATAATAACTTTCGGAGATAAAAACAAATGAACAGAGAAGCAATAGCAGAATCTGAATGTTATCACGAGCATCAGCAAGGAAGTAATTAAAATGGAGTGGCCCATTTCCTCCTGCTCTCCACTGCTCTGTGATTTTAATGCTTCTGTTTTTGGTGATGGATGAGTATAGATCTCACGCCACACTCTGGTGGACAAGCATCACTAATAGGTTTTCAATTTCTGCAGACAGTTCATCCACCCATCCCTGATTTCTTTTTGAGGAATTGCAAAACTACCCAGGGATGAACACCCACTTCCTGTTGTCTAACTCCAATCGTGCCAAATAGACTCTCCTGCATTGAAAGCAATTAAACCTCTTTCTTGCTTATCACTTCTTTGAAGTGCTGGATGGTCTGGTAACTGATCTCTGGCTTGGTTGCTTCTGCCACCCTTTCTGGCAATACATTCTAGATTAGCCCCTGCAGTGAAAGAAAAACAGTACTTTTGGATTTATAGCAGCAGCAGTGAAACAGTGAGGTCAGTTGGCTAGAGTATGATGCAGGTTGATGGCAACGGCTGTGGTAGTTCACAGAGTAAGAAGTCTCACAACATCAGGTTACACACAGACCAGTCTCTTCATCTTTCCTCATGTCACTGACCATGCAGTTAACTTTGTAACAGATCCTAAGGCTAATCCCCACATCAGTTTCCAGAGTTTACCAAAATCTTGCACGTGACCTCAAGGATGGACAACCATTTGGGGTCAAGGATGCATTACTGTGCCTGTTTCCAATTTGGCAGGATGGGGACAATTAATAGTTTTCTCGTAAGCTACTTTGTCATCTGCAGCAGTCATGGCTTCTGAACATGACATGTGGTTAATTCCCCCCCTCTTTTCACTGCTTATCCCAACTTTCAGACTGTGCTCAGTCTCTTTTTCAATTGTTTGCCTAAGTACACACCCTCCCAATTTGAATTTTTGGCTGCCTTGCTACTTTTTAATTTTGTGCCTTGGTTTCTCAACTTGTCCCCTGTTGTCACCCATTTCAGACAGTGTTCCCCTAATCTTTACTACACCCCCATTTCCCTCTCATGGATGTGTTGTAATGGGTCCCAGAATCTGCAAGCATGGGACAAGGTGAAGAGACAGGCCTCTGTGAGCTACCCATTGCCATCAATCTGTATCATATTCCAGACATTTAGCCAACTGACTTAACTGACTGCATAGCGTATTACATAGTGTCATTAAGCATTTTTCATCATTTATTGTGGTTAATTATGTTGAAGCAAAATTAAAATAGGTTTGTTTTGCTGATTATGGAAGCCCCACAAAACAATTTCCAATAGCCATAATTATTTGGGGGGTACAAACCTTATTGATGATAGTCTTATTATTTCTTCCATTTATTAGCATCAGAAAGATTTAGTAAAGTGATATGTCAGTACAAATAATTCTGCAAGGCTGCAAAACTAGTAACTTTCTGGTTTTTTAAAAAATGAGAGCGAATGGTACTTCATTTAAAGAAATTATTCATCCACATAAAGGACTTGAGGTATTCTAAAGCAATTATGATGGGTGATGCTAAAATAACTTGCACAATCACCTGAAAACCTTTGCTTAAATATTCCAATCTTGTGGAATTAGAACTTCCCCCTGGAAAACAATATATCCCTGACTATATCATCCTTGGAATTGTGCGCATAATTTGTGAACTCTAGAATTGGGCACGAGGATTGGTCCTGAGACTTTGCTATGATTTTGAGTTTATTATCAATGACTTCTACAGTGCTGCCCCTGTAAATCCCAAACAGTTATTTGACTTTCCTTTTCAATTTGGCACCCACCCTGGGAACCACTGCCTGAAAGGATGATGGAAGCAGATTCACTGGTAACTTTCAAAAGGATGTATACTTGAAAATGAATTTTTTGTGCTGTTACATGAGGAAAGAGAAAATGATTTGGACTCATTGGATAGCTCTCGTGCATTATTACAATGAAGTCTAGACAGCAATCTTTGTTAAGCAGTTCATTGTGATAAGATTCATTAAAAATACTCATAAGATTTATTCACAGCCAGTAGAAATATATTGCCAAATGTACTTGAATTTTTTTTCAAGAAGAGAAATCTGACTTAATTGCACAAACTCTTCATACTGTTAACAGACAATATGTTTTACTTTTAGGCTGCCTTTCAACCTGGAAAATGAAATTTGTCATTCATTTAATGATTCTCTTGTATACATCCACCATTCAAAGCCTGAAGATTGTATCCAAACGAGGCTCAGGTAAGCAAACAGTTTTCAGTTTCACATTTCTACAATTTATGGCTGTACCGGAAATGTTACTGAAACCAATTTGTAAAATGCAATAATCAGTACTCGAATTTCTGTGTAATACAACCAGTCATCCTTTAAAAATTAATTCTTGTTAACTTCCAAGCACAAATAATCTATTGCAATTTTGCTTATATGTACATTGCAGAGAAGTTGGAATATATTAATAGTCTCCAAATTTTAAAGTATAAATGGTTCTAAAGCTTAATAGATCATCCCAGCATTTTTTTGTTGTTTACAGGCAGTTGTGTTCTTAGGCATAGGTTAAATTTTGCTCTTCATTTGCATGGAAAATCTAAAAACTAAAATTTGGTATGACAATGTTCCACCAACAGAGAAATGTGAAAGCATATTTTATTCATTAAGTTTAGCAATGATGCAAGCATGAAGCAGTGTGTCTACTCTTCACTAAAATTAGAAATAATCTGAAAATGTATTCAAAGTAATGGGAACTTTTCATAACCAAATTCTTTTTGTTGTTAAGCATCCTAAAGATAATTTTACGGATTAGCACTCCGATTGGTTGACAGGCAATCACAATGTCTGCAAGTCTTAACAGAAAGCAACATTAAATGCTGGAGTACATATTCACAAAATTACCTTCTGTAATGTGCAGTTCCAGCATCTATAATAGTATAGTAATGAAAGGTTCAGTTTGTATGAAAGAATCATTGTCTGTAAGTACTTTTGACTTGTGAAATAGTTTCACGTTGCAATAAAATATCTGTAGCATTCATGATTTTTATGGCGGAGTCTCGCATGAATTGCTCCAGAGACACTAATGGTGCATACTTGATGAAGAACTGTAGATTGTTATTTATATTCTATGAATGTACCAACCGGATAACTCTCAGACAAATCATGATTGAATATTAGAAAGTATCAGAATGGCATCCAATTCCAATCTTATGGATTTTCATCAAGCATGATGCTTATACTATCTGTTAGTTAAATTGAACTAAAATAAAACTGTTGGATATTAACAGGATATTCACTTTACGTATGAATTGTTCATGGAAATTTCCAATCTTGTGATCTCAGCAGCGAGCTTCACTTGCTGGAAGCACGTAATTGAATTGATAGTATGCGTTGCCAGACAAATCTTTCACCCAGTTTTGCATTATTTGCTCCTAATGGATGAGGCTTCCTTCTATTGGAAGTGGGAAAATGATCCTAATCACTCTGAAATTATACCTTGGGTTAATAATATGCTAAGGCTTAACACATTCAATTATAATTCCTTTCTCTGCCAATTGAGCAGAGGTTTCACTCCATTTATCTTAGAAGCTTATGCTAAAACAGCAGAACTAGGAAGCGTATCTTCAGAGACTTACTGGTTTGTAAATTTCATAACTTACTATGAACTTACTATGCATACATTTAGTCCTCTACAAGTCTTTTATTCTAAGTGATGTAATTCCCATTGCAAATATTACATCCTGGAGGAGAATTTAGTGTGTGAAGCATGCAAACAATTTGTACATGGTCTTGTGCCACGTCAGGAAGATGTATGCTTAACATTATTCTTAACAAAGCCGTATACCATTCGATATTTTCTCAAAAATTCAGCAATGTCGCCACAACCATGATGGGGTGTTATGCACATTTGCTTACTTAACTATACTTTTAATAACTATCACCTTTTTATGTTGTCCAATTAGATTTTTGGCCACCATTGGTTTGACTGGGTAAATGCGGAAGAGATATTAACTAGATGCTTAAAAGCCTCAACTTCTGTTGCTGGTTTTTCAGTTGTGGGGAACTGATTCTTGGACGAAGAAATCTAGAAAGAAATTTCACAGACAAATTGATTTCATGGCATTTGACATAATGACATTGCCGGAATGGCAATAGTAACATTCAATTTTAAATATAAGTTTACAAGTGCAATACAAATAAAACACTTTCTTCAATTGAAATGTATATCTTGGAGGTGGTTCATGTTAATCCATTCATCCAATGAATGCTGTGATGATGTGTCTGATAAAAGTGAAATTTATTTTGTAATTTCAGAACTTTTCGATCGAGATAAAAAAAATTGTAGATTGTTAAAGCTTTCAATTGATCTTTCTGTGGGTCATGTATAAGTCATTACATAGCACACAGTCCACTTGAGTGAGGTTGAGTTGGAAAACCCCCAGGAAATGTGTACCTGAATGAAGGTTAAGTAGATATTATTTAATCTATCAATTTAAGAAAACAATGTTTGAATAGTTAAGTGCACTTTTATGAGAAGGTTTTCCCTTGGGTTATCTGCGGGTAAGATAAATTGATATATGATGTTGAAGCGTCTATTTAGATGAAGAAATAGAAGTGATATCTGACCAGATGCCTCCTAAAATTACATTTGCTTGATCTAAGTGATACAACATTTCATGTTTTCACTATCTAGTGCAGGAAGCCACTTGTTTTAATTAGCGTGGTACTTGTGTTGCATATACCACACATGTTATAGTGTATTGCGGGATGTCATTCCACAGCACCCTGTCTATTAGGCTAAGTCTACAGTAAAGGCAGCATGGACTGGGCTGGAAAGTGCTATGTGTATGTTTTATACTTAGTAATTTTCAGTGTCAGCAGTGGATAGCCTTGAATAATGCTGAGAATATTCCACTTTTTTCATGGTAGCATAGCCAAACAATCAAAGTCATTGGATTTAGATTCTGGTCTCTGCAGAGACATGGGTTTGAATCTTGCCACTGCCATAGTCTCAGTAAGTTGGCATTTGGGCCAGTTGAGATGTTTAGGGAGAGGATGGCCTAGTGGTATTGTCACTAGACTAGTAATCCAGAAAACCAGGGTATTGTGCTGGGACCCGGGTTTGAATCAATTTGAAATCAATAAAATAAATCTGGAATTAAAGGTCCAGTGATGACCGTGAAACCATTGTCAATTGTTATAAAATCCCACCTGGTTCACTAATGTCCTTTAGGGAAGGAAACCTGTCATCCTGACTTGGCTGGTCTACATGTGACTCCAGACCTACAGCAATGTGGTTAACTTTTGAATGCCCCCTGAAATGACCATTCAGTTCAAGGAAGAAACTGAGGATGGGCAATAAATGCTGGCCCAGCCAGCAATGCCCACATCCCATGAATGATGAAACATATCACAACATGTGCTTGAAAAATCATCACTGGGTCTAAGTAAGTGGATTTTGTTTTTTTTTGCTTTGAGCTATTCCCTCCTGAAGTCACTGACCTACTACTGAGGAAATGTCCCTGATTTTTTCAAAGTGCCAGGCTTTGACTGAAAACCGACACATACCGCACTTCACTGCACAGACCAGATCTTCAGCCTCTCAGGATAAAAAAAATGAATGGATGGGGTTTATGCCATCGCTGTTCCAGGATGGGGGCCTCAGATAGCTGGCAAGACTGATTCCATTGCGATCGAGTTAGCATCTTTAAATCAGAACAAAAAATAAACTCCCCTGTTCTCCATTCTTCACTGGCATTCCCCCAACTCACTGCCCGCTTCCCCCCCTTCCCATCCCACCTCACACAAATGAAACCATTCATCGATCTCCCACTAGAGCTTGCACCGGCTCTGCCCCTTGGAACAGGTTGGCACTGCCAAATTGGCACAGTGTCAACCCTATGGCAAGGGGCAGTGCCAGGCATTTCCAACCCTTATACCCTCTGTGCCCCAGGAGAGATCCTCTCGACTGTTTCTTGTTTGGCCAAACATGTTGTAGTTGTAATCGCTCATTGGTGAGGTATGAATATTTAGTGAAGTGGAAATCATGTGATAGAAGTTGTTAACATTAAAATGAATTGAAATCTATTTAAATGAGGTTCCCGGGCTTTGTGGGTGTGATGTCGCCAGTGAGGGGCAGGAGAAATCAGGAAACACGGGGGATTCTCCCAAAAAATTCTAAGCGTCAAATTCACGTGAAAACTGGAGTATTTCACGCTGGTTTTTCTCAGTTGGAGTTCAGACTAGAATCTCCCACTCACTGTGCCATGCAGAGGTCACCAGTGTGAATCTCAGTAGATTTCAGGGGGAGGGTCTATTCCTGCTGGAGAGGTTGAAATCAGTCAGCCTCTGCGCATGCATAGTGGCCCCAAAGTATCAGTCTCTCATTTGCTGGCCAGCTTGATCATTGGCCAGCCTGGGACCCCCACAGTGCTGCCCTCTAGCCCCTCCCCTCCACAGCCCGATCGCGGCCTCCCATTCATTCGCGGGCCAGTTCCAAACACTCCCCCTCCTCGTCCTGGCCTGCCCCAATCTCCAGCCCCCCCTCCTCCACTCTCCCAGCAGTGATGCTTGCCCCTCCCCACCCCATTGCACAGAATGTAGTTAGTGAACAATTCTTTCCATTCGTCATTCAAAGAGGAACAAAGAAACATGAACTCATGATTCACATTAGAAGGATAAAGAGGAGAATAATGGAACATTTTCAAGTTTTGCTCAAGTGGTCTTTGGATCCAATTTGATCAACATATATATGAAAGAATTTAGTAATAGATAAGTTGAGTCTTCCACAATGAGGTCCCTGCCCATGAGTAAGATCTCAGCCGAAAATCGACGCTGTCACAAACACTTGATCAAGAAGAACATTTTGGATGTAAACAACATTGTTTTTTTTCTCATGAGCATGCACATGTTGAAAACTGGTTCTGCTCGGGCTGTCACTTTGAAATAAATTCCAAATTCTACTCATAACTTCATTGGCCTTAAAGTTGTATAGTATAAGTTAAGTCTTTGTATAAATTATTTTTTTCTCTATATGAGATTGTCACAGATACATTGAGCTAAGTAAAGTCCCTCTGTGGTAAATGTCTATGGCTCTGCTGCATCATCTTCCTGGATTAAGCTAAAATGTCATGAATGATGGATCTGCTCTTTGAATTACAGAGCTTCCCTGCCGAAATTTAGATCGTGAAGGGTAAAGCTAAAACTGTAAAGCAGTGACTTCTTGTCATCTGCATGGTACAGTTTGGACCTTGCCTCATTTATTTACATGATCTCCTATTTGAATGCTCAGTAGCATTCAAACTTGGATTGACGTGTTTCTGATTTAGTGATTTAATATAATTCAATACAATTTGATATGGTTTAATACAATTTAACTTAACTGAGTAAAATTTAATTTGTCACCTTTTATAACCATTTTCTATTTATAATTAAAAAAGAATTGCAAATTTTGCTCACTTGGAAAGATTAACCAGAATTTGATCATTAAAGGCTGGTTCATATTCAATTTCATAACCCTATTCTAAAATACATTTTACCATTCTGACTTACTTCATACAGCTTAAACAATCCAGTTTAACTCTGTTCAGTCCAGCAACAAACTTTCAAAAGTTAGATGTGACCTTAGAACTGTTTTAACATGTAAAAAAATGCAGAATTTGATCATTAAAGGCTGATCATTTGTGGGACATGGGCGTCGCTGGCTGGCCAGCATTTATTGCCAAGTTGCCCTTGACAAAGTGGTCGTGAGCAGCCTTCTTGAATCGCTGCAGTCCACATGCTGTAGGTTGACCCACAATGCCATTAAGGAGGGAATACCAGAATTTTGACCCAGCCACTGCGAAGGAATGGTGATATATTTCCGAGTCAAGATGGTGAGTGGATTGGAGGGGAACTTGCAGGTGGTCAGGTTCCCATGTATTGCTGTCTTTGTCCTAGATGAAAGTGGTCATGGGTTTGAAAGGTGCTGTCTCAGGATCTTTGAATTAAGAACATAAGAAATAGGAGCAGGAGTAGGCCATCTGACCCCTTGAGCCTGCTCCGCCATTCAATAAGATCATGGCTGATCTTTTCGTGGACTCAGCTCCACTTAACTGCCTGCTCACCATAACCCTTAATTCCTTTACTGTTCAAAAATTTATCTATCCTTGCTTAAACACATTCAATGAGGTTGCCTCAACTGCTTCATTGGGCAGGGAATTCCACAGATTCACAATCCTTTGTATGAAGAAGTTCCTCCTTAACTCAGTCCTAAATCTGCTTCCCCTTATTTTGAGGCCATGCTCCCTAGTTGTAGTTTTGCCTGCCAGTGGAAACAACTTCCCTGCTTCTATCTTATCTATTCCCTTCATAATCTTACATGTTTCAATAAGATCTCCCCTCATTCTTTTGAATTCCAATGAGAATAGCCCCAGTCTACTCAGTTTCTCCTCATAAATCAACCCTCTCAACTCCAGAATCAAACTAGTGAATCTCCTCTGCGCCCCAGAGGGAGGGCAGAGGGAGGCAAGATAGGGCAAAAGCGAGTCAGATGTATCTCTGGTGGATGGGGGGGGTGAGGGAGGAGGGCAGATTGTTGTCCGGTGGGGGAGAGGCCTGACCGTTGACTGGTCGGGGGCAGTGGGGGGAGGCCAGATGGATCTCTGGTGTTGGAGGGAGGCCTGTTCGCTCACTGGTGGGGGGAGGGAGGGAGACCAGATAGATCTCTGGGCAGTGGGGGCAGAGGTAGGGGGATCTACTGCCACTCTGCAGGCGATCGGTGATGGGGAAAGGGGGCACGAGTCATGATTGGTCTGGGTAGTGGGGGAGGGTGGGTGGATAAGGGGGTCAGTTATGTTGTGAAGGTGAGGTGATGTCTGTAGGGGCCATTGCTCCCGCTTTTCGCTCCTGGACCACTTTATCTGCTTTTTGTGGCCTGGGAGCGATGTGATAACGGCGCGTTTTTCAATTTTTTTTCTAACTGTGCACGCGCAGTTCAGAGCTCTGATCGTTTCAGGTGCGCTAAGTCCCACCCACCGTGCAATTTGGACCTGTGATTTTTTTTTCAGGCTAAATGCGCATAGGAGCACCTGAAAGCAGATTTCCAAGATGGATCTGAATTGTGCCCAGATTCAGCACTTAGAATGAAAATGGTAAAATCGGGCCTTCAGTGTTCTCTGCACACTTTGCTCTGCTTCTCATCTTAATGTCATCTGTGAATTTTGACACACTACACTTAGTCCCCAACTCCAAATCATCTATGTAAATCTTAACAATTGCTGTCCCAACACTGATCCCTGAGGCACACCACTAGTCACAGATCGCCAACCGGAAAAACACCCATTTCCCCCCCACTGTTAACGAATCCTCTATCCACACTAATACATTACCCGTAACACTGTGCACCTTTATCTTATGCAGCAACCTTTGGTGCAGCACTTGTCAAATACCTTCTGGAAATCTAGATACACTAAACACACAGGTTCCCCATTGTCCACTACGTATGTAACGTTCTCAAAGGATTCCACCAAACTAGTCAAACATGACCTGCCCTTCATGAACCTATGCTGCATCTTCCCAATGGGACAATTTATATCCAGATGCCTCGCTATTTTTTTCTTTGATGATAGATTCAAACGTTTTCCCCCAATACAGAAGTTAAGCTAACCGGCCTATCATTACCACTTTTGTCTACCTCCATTTTTAAATAGTGGCGTCACATTTGCTGCTTTCCTATCTGCAGAACCACCCCAGAGTCCGGCAAATTTTGGTAAATTACCACTAGTGCATTTGCTACTTCTCTCGCCGTCTCTTTTAGAACCCTGGGATGCATTCCATCAGGGTCAGGAGACTTGTCTACTTTAGCCCCATTAGCTTGCCCAACACTACCTCTTTCATGATAATGATGGTTTCTAAGTCCTCAACTGCCATAGCCTTCCTGTCATCAACTTTTGGCATGTTATTTGTGTCTTCCACTGTGAAGACCGACACAAAATACCGTTCAGTGCCTCAGCCATTTCCTCATTTCCAGTTATTACATCCCCCTTCTCATCCTCTAAAGGACCAATGTTTACTTCTGCCACTCTTTTTCATTTTATATATTTGTAGAAATGTTTGCTATCTGTTTTCATATTCTGAACTAGTTTACTCTCAAATTCCATCTTACTTTTCTTTATTTTTTCGTAGCTTTCTGTTGACTTTTAAAGATTTCCCAATTCTCTAGTTTCCCACTAATCTTTGCCAATTTGTATGCGTTTTCTTTCAATTCGATACCCTCCTTAATTCCTTAGATATCCATGGCTGATTATCTCTTTTTCTAGAATCCTTATGTACTGTATGTACTGATATGTACTTTTGCTGAGAACTGTGAAAAATTGTTTTGAAAGTCCTCCACTGTTCCTCAATTGTCCCACCATAAAGTTTTTGCTCCTGGTCTACCTTAGCCAACTCCTCCTTTATCTCATGGTAGTCTCCTTTGTTTGAGCACAAGACATTGGTATTGGATTTTACCTGTCATACTCCATCTGTATTTTAAATTCAACCATACTGTGATCACTTCTTCTGGGAGAATCCCTAACCGTAAGATCATTAATTATTCCGGTCTCATTGCACAGACCAGATCTAGGATATCTTGCTCCCTCGTAATTTCCATTACATACTGTTCAAGGAAGCTATCACGGATACATTCTATGAACTCCTCCTCAAGGCTGCCTTGACTGACCTGGTTTGACAAATCAACATGTAGGTTAAAATCTCCCATGATGGATTTGACCTTTCTTTCTATAAAACCTATATCATCTCTCACTACCCCCTGATGTCATCTTTAAATGTCAGAGCTACACCACCTCCCTACCTTCTTGTCTGTCCTTCCCTGATTCTGATACCCCAGGATATTTAACTCCCAGTTGTGACCATTTTGTAACCATGTCTCTGTAATGGCCACCAAATCATACTCATTTGCGATGATTTGTGCCATCAACTCATTTACTTTGTTTTGAATGCTGCAAATATTCAGATAAAGCGTCCTTATACTAGTTTTTGTACCTTCTTCTTGAATTCCAACACTTCCATTAATAACATCTCCTGAGTTCTCCTTCCTTTTAACTTCTTTCCTGATTTTCGATGTAGTTGGAAGGTTCTCCACATCTGCTAAACTGCTGCTTTGCTTTCTATTAACCGTTATATTTCCCATAATTTTACTCTTCCCTTCTCCTCAACTTGCTACTTTAAAGTCCTTGTGACCACCCTATTTATCCTTTTCGGTGGAACACTGGTCCCAGATTGGTTCAGGTCAAGACCATCCCAACAATACAGATCCCTCCTGTTCCAATACAGGAACTGTACGTCTGCAGTGCATCTTCGATATAGCTTTTAATTTGAATTAAATCATTTACTACACATATAAATCAAACAAACTTATCATCTGAACTGGCCACTTAGTGAATTTGCAAATAGTGCCTTTATTAAATGTTACTTTGACTTTGTAAGTATTGTAAGTATTAAAATGTGATCACTCAAAAAACTAATGAATATCATCATACCCTTCCACATTTATGGCTGAAGATGGATTCACACTTTAATGGTTAGTCCTAGTGAAAAAAAATAGTTTCCCCCAATGGTGAGCTTGAAGTGCAAACTAGATGCTAAGACTTTAACTATTCCCAAATTAAGTAGAGTGATAAGCAGGGACTCTACATGCCATGGAGCAAGGCTAGTCATCCCATTTCTTGATATCAGCAACATATGTTCTAATACTTCACAAGAACATTATAAAACAAAATTTGACACAGAACCAGAAAAAGAGCTATTCAGTTACAAATGTAGATAGTTGTAGTGATTGGAGGTCAATCATTTCCATTCCACGACATCATTGCAGGAGTATCTTAATGTAGTGTCCTAGCCCTAATCATCTTTAGGTGCTTCATCAATGACCTCCTTTCCATCATAAGGTCTGAAGTGGGAATGTTCGCTGATGATTGCATCGCTGATGATTGCACAATGTTCAGCACCATTTGTGATGACTCATATTGAAGCAGTTCATGTTCAAATGCAACAAAACCTGGACAATGTCCAGATTTAAGCTGTCAAGTAGCAAGTAACACTCGAGCCACACAAGTGCAAGTCTATTATCATCTCCAACACGAGAGAATCTAACCATTGCCAGTTGATATTCAATGGAATTACCAATGCTGAATCCCCCACTATCAACCTCCTAAGAGTTACCACTGACCAGAAACTGAACTGGACAATCCATACAAATACTGTGGCCACCAGAGCAGGTCAAAGGTTAGGAATCCTGTGGTGAATAACTCAACTCCTGACTCTCCAGGTCCTGTCCACCATCTATAAGGCACAATTTAGAAATGCGATAGAATACCCTTCATTTGCCTTGATGAGCGCAGCTCCAACAATTCTCAAGAAGCCTGATTCCATCCAGGGCAAAGTAGCCCACTTGATTGCTGCCCCTTCCACAACATTCAGTCTCTCCACAATGAACAGTGGCAGCCGTGTGTACCATTTACAAGATGCACTGCAGGAACTCACCAAGATTGCTTAAGGAGTACCTTCCAAACCTGCAACCATTATTGTCTAGAACAGCAGTCTCCAAACTCTGATCCGAATGCGGCCCGCTGCGGGCCAGATATGGCCCGCAGGCCATAATTTGGAGACCCCTGGTCTCGAAGGATAAGAAAAGTAAATGCATAGGAATACCACCATCTGGAGGTTCCCTTTCCAAGTTACTCACCATCCTGACTTGGACATATGTTGCTGTCCCTTCACTGTCACTGGGTCAAAATCCTGAACTTCCCCCCCTCTACCCCCTAACAGCACTGTGGGTATTCCTACACTTCAGGGATTGCAGCAGTTCAAGAAAGCAGCTCACCATCAACTTCTTAAGATCAACTAGGGATGGGTAATAAGTGCTGGCCTAGCCAGCAACGTCCACAAGCAGTAAAATAAATTTTTAAAAATCAAAAGCTGGTTAAAGAGATGGCTATTGAAGAGTGTGTGAGAGAGGGAAAAGAGCTGGAGATGTATAGATAAAGGATTGTAGGAGTTAGGAGGCTCCAGAGATAAGCAGTGAGTCGTTGTCGGCAGCAGTGTGTGAGGCCATGATTTTATTTGAAGAGTCTTCCAATAGATAGATTGATAATTAAGCGCATCTTGAACTTTGAAAATTAATATACGAACAAGGAGCAAAAGTAGGCCATTCAGCCCTTCAAGGCTTTAATCATTTTTTTCCTGACTACCTATCTTTGAATCAGATACAAAGGTCATAGGTAGAGGAGGGCACTCACCATGTTAAAATGGCGGCGTGGGCTCGTTGGCCAAAGGGCCTGTTTCCCATGCTGTGTTGTTCTTTGTTCTTTGTTCTTTATATAGTCGTCTTTAGTTTGGAATATGTGAGGATTTGAAAGTTGTGGAACCAGTGAAAAGGTTATAATTATACTTTATAACTTGCTGCTTGCTATAAGGTTTTATTTCTCAAATGCAATCTTAAATTAGAATTTTGTTTTGGAACTGGCATGGAGGGGAATGCTTCTTAGTCTATGGAACTTACCAATTTACTGTCACTTAAGTTAATGAATTAATGGGGAATCATCATCAATATCTTTGATTTATGGAAAAGCCTTTCAGGATTTAATGTCAAGGTACTGCTCAGCATTATCCAAGTAACAATATCCAATAAAGTTAAAAGTTGGAAACTCTGTGCCAATACTTCTGTCAATTCAAATATAATGTGATGAACTTTGCCTGATTCTAGTTGAAGCTCTAAGTGATTCTGTCACCACAGAAAAGCTTACATTTCAATCAATGGAACTGTGCATCCATGGTAACCATTGTCACAGAGCAACATTTGGTCTCAGACGTTACAAAAGGAAAGTTTCACTAAATTACATACTTTCCTGGAAGAAGAAGAATGGCACAAAACAAACAGTTCTGAGAGATGACAGAAACAAGACAGGATAATAGTGAATTCATTACCTTGAAGTCAACAAGGGGTGGGATGGAGGAGCAATCTACACTGAAAATTATCTTCACAGCATTTTCCTTTATCACAGAACAAATGCTGTGGTGATGTAAGGTAAATTTCTTTCGGATCCAAATTGGAGTTTAGTTCCTCATCTTCCTTTACTCTTGCATATTTTCACAAATTATGGAATCAAAATTGCCCTGCTGCAAGGCTTGAAGATAAATCCAGGAGTGATTTCTTTAAGGACCATTGGTTCGGCTCCTTGAGACTGAAATCACCAGTGAGAGCTTGTGCATGGCAAGGCCTCTGCAGTGTAAGCAGGTGTATGAGTCTATATCAGAGATTAGGCATCATTTCAATACTGACATTAGGTATCTGCTCAGTTCAGGCAGACACTAGATCTTTGCCCAAACACCCATATAAATTGGACACAATCACTTGGCCTGGTCAGATTATTGCTGTGTTTGTTTTTGATGAATTAAATGGATTCACAATGGTTTTATACGTACTTCCTAGCATTGTAGAGATTTCAAAACTCTTGTATGGTTTTAAATTAATGGAAGGTTTGTAATAGGTATAAAAATGTTATAGAAGCATAGAGAATAGAGACTAGAGGCAGCCATTTGGCCTTTCGAGCCTTCTCCACTATTCATTATGATCACGGCTGACCATCAAATTCAATATCCTGATCTCACCTTGTCCCTTGATCCCTTTAGCCCCAAGAGTATAATCTTGTGTTAATAGTTCCACAAGTTGACACAACTGGTTTGCCTACCTTAGTACATTAAAGTTTTAAAGATTACTTATTAGTGTTGCAAGTCAGATTACATTAATGCTGCAATGAAGTTACTGTGAAAATCCCCTCCGCACTCAGGCACCTGTTCAGGTACACTAAGGGAGAATGTAGCATAACTAATGCCCTTAACCTGCACATCTTTTGGACTGTGGGAGGAAACCGGAGCACCCAGAGGGAACCCACGCAGACACAAAGAGAATGTGCAGATTCCGCACAGACAGTGTCCCAAGTCAGGAAGCAAACCTGGATCCCTGGCGCTATGGGGCAGCAGCGCTAACCACTGTGCCACCATGCCGCCCTTAATTAATGGAAGCATTGATGCATGGAACACAATGTAAACAGAAAAACATGTTCCTTCCCAAAAGTTGCAGTATACTCATAATATCTTAAAAGATGTTGCACATCATGGTATTGTTATCAATTCAAATTATAACTTTGCTGCCAGGTTTACTTGGACGGCAGGATAAGTTTGCTTGTTGAGACTTCAATTCTCCTGTCCAAAAGAAAGCTTGTGTACCTTGTACTCCCCTCCCTGCTGTAGTCCTCAGGTTACTGCGGGAAAGCAAGGGAGGTGGTGGTGGGAAAGTGGGAAGACCACAACCGGTTGGTGTGATGTGATGTCAGGAGAAGCACTCTTGTACCTTTGGTTCTGCTGGAGTTTGATTTTAATTTTATTGTAATTTTACAGTAGTGTCTGTTTCCAGAACCCCAGTCACAGCAGGAAAACCTGAGTGCAGCAGTTCAAGTTTTTGAGTCCTGTCCAAGCCCCGAGGCCTCTCATTAGCTTTTGAAAGGGATCTGCCTGTTTTAGATTTAGGTGACTGTGTTGGATTTTTAGATTTTCTAAGACCCAAATCAAATTATTCAGGTGTTGTGTAGGGACTCTGGACATAGCCCTGTTTGAATTGGAATTCTTTTTCTGATCAATGGTGACCAATTGGTACCCCTAATCTAAACATTTAGATTAAAGTAGATATGCTTAAAAAGTACAACAGGTCCAAGGGAACCCTTGTTCAACACCATTCTATTTCTCCCTCATGAGCTACAGCAGTGAACTTCAGACTATCCTTTACTCTAACTCTGTGTCTATGCTAATGTTGTGGCATAAATGTACTTGGAAACTGTTAAAAATATTTTTTCTGCTGGGCAATGGAGTGACTACAGATAGTTACACAGGTTTTTAATATTGGCACCATATATCGAGAAATAGCCAAGAGGTATATTGAGCATTTCCTGCAAGCAATGTATACAATTTTAACAAATCATGGCCTATCTCTAAGTTAATTAATCTCAAATGGAAATCAATAACCAGTAATAAAATTCCAAAATAAAACTTTCAGGTTCCATTCCTGACCCCCAAATCATTAAATAAAAACGATATAAATCTGATGGTACATTATCCCATTTTATACAGTTCCATCCTCGAGACAGTTGCTTCCATAAAGCACTTGAACATCAATACTTATACTTTTCTCCATCTTCATAACCTGCAGTTTTGTTCTTAATCAAATATTCATCCAAGTCCTTTTAAATGGAGTTAATCAATGTGGCAATAGTTATTTTTTGATGAGATTTATTCAGAAGGAAAGAAAACCTTGAATTTTAAGGATCTTTCATGTCTTATCTATGATCAAAGTGGTCACAGCCATTAAAGCATTTTTGAAATATATATAATAGGTCCTGTTCTGTAATTAAACATAATAGACAATCCCACACAGCAAACAGTACCATAAACAACAATGAGATGAACGACCAATCTATTCTTAAGGGTGAGAGATAAATGCTGGCAGGGCACTGAAAATACTCACTTGTGTTTCTACAAATAATATCATGGGATCTTTTACATTTTCATGAGTTTAATGTTTCATAAGGAAGCTGTCTTTTCCAATAATGCAGCAGCCCCTCAGCACAACATTAATGTATCAGCTTAGATTCTGTTCAAAAGCCTTGGAGTTGGACTTGAACCCACAACTATCTGCCTCGGTATCAGAGATGATGTCTCATCTTGTGGGAGAAAATAATTCTTCCAATCTCAAGACTTTACCAAATCCGATCACTTTGTGATAATAGTTTAAGTTGCATCACCACCTCTATTAAAAAATCTTAAATAAAGCAAGTTAATTTTCCTAAGGTTCTCAAAATTTTTAATTGTAAAACCACATTTGTTATTTGCTTAATCTCAAATGCACCATTGTTTGAAGATAGAATGATCAAAGGTAGAGTTATGACATAAATTGTATTACAAATGCAGTACAACATTTTAATCATCTGTCCTCAACTTAAGTCATGGTATGTGATTAATGCACTTGTGCTAAATGGGTACTGTGCATTTGGTTGATAATTGTAATCAAACCTTTTTCTTTAGCACTTTGCTGATGAATATAGGAGCTTTTGCAAAACCAGAAATAGAGAGACATCATCAAAGTCATCTGGTAAACTTCTGAAGGCAGTATCAAGGTATGTCCCTCTCTTGCTGAAGCCAAGATTGCCTCCAGCAAAGTTTAATTAACTTCAAAATTCAGTTCCAAGTTGTTAAAGAAAACCAGCTACTCCTGAGAAAGTAGATGGATCTCCATTGCTTGTGTGATTTCTCAGCATATCCACTGAGTTTTTTCTGTTTATTTTCAATCCCAACCACATTTTTAAGAGTGTATAAAGAAGGATGAAAGGATCCCCTTTCTTCAGCCTTCTCAGTTGGTCACAATAAAAGTCTGTTAAAATTGCTTTTCCCTGGAGATGCCTTTTCCAATCCAAATGCATTTACTTTTTAGTAAGGAATCAATGAAACTAAGTTTTCTCTAGCCAAAGAAAGAGCACATTTATTAGCTACAAAGCCTGAGAAAAGAATGATAAAAGACATGAGGGACCCATGTATACACACACACACACACACACACACACACACACACACACACACACACACACACACACACACACACACACACACACACCCCGATTTTACCAAAAATTCAAAATTGCAGTAAATTCGGGCATCGAGCCTTTAACGTGATCTGCACCTGAATCCGAGCAGATCACGGCTTTACCGATACCGAATGCAGGCGCGGATCTGGTCCACGCCTGAATCGGGCAGCCCGACGATTTAATGAACCACGTGCCCAACTCTCCCACCAAATCCCACTTTACCTTCTTCTGGTCTGTCCTGGGTCCATGCTGTAAGCGACCTGCAAAATAAAAAATCCGAATCCAATTTTTATTTTGTAGGGGAACCTTTGAAGCGGCTTCAGAGCCTGCAACGGCTCTCTGACCCAGACCATCCTCTGGGGGAGGAGCAAGGAGGCGGAACAAAGCATTCTCTGTGGGGTGAGGAGGAGGTGGTTCAGAGCATCCTGGGGGGGTGGAGGAGGAGGAGATGGAACACATGTATGTCTGGGTGGGGTGGGGAGGTGGTGAGAGAGCTGATTGTTGTCTGATGGTTGTAGCGGGAGGCCTGATCGCTCACTGGTATGGGGGGGGAATGGATCTCTGGTGGAGGAGTGGGGGCAGGGGTGTCCGCTGCCACTCCGTGGGCAACCCCTCCTTCCCACCGGAGGAATGAATCCCTCCTCCTGGTTTTCTATTGCTTTAATATATATAAGACATGAGAAATATACACTAGATATCATTTAAAAATTGAATTGCTGAATTTATTCATAAGTGTCAGAGCTTAGGCTCATTGAAGCATGCATTCATTTAGTTGGTGAAAATTAACACACTGTCTCAGTAGAGAGGAAGGATCCGTTCCTCTGGTGGGGGCAATCCACTGTGTGAATTGGACCGGAGCCAGCTGAAAGTGTATGGGCGTGCTGCAAAGAGGATTCTGGACTTGGATCTGTATTACGCCCGGATCTTAGACTCCAAGTGGTAACGTCGGGCCCATTGTCTTGCCTTGAGGTGTAGATTATTGAAAGTGCAGCTATTGGAAGGTAGCCAACTATCTTTAACATCTCGGAGTTGAATTTTGAAGTTCAGGTAACTGAACTTTGTTGGAAACGATCTTGGCTTCAGCAAAAGAGGGAAATTTCTTGACAGTGCCTTCAGACATTTATCAGATGACTTTGATGATGTCTCTTCATTTCTGCTTGGCAAAAGCTCTTGTGTATTCCAAGAAAGGAATTTTCTTGCAGTCATTGTTGGAGAGCAAGTAATCACATTTTTGATCTTTCATCTCACGAACTTTTGCCACATTCCAAGCTGGTAGAAACTAACAGCAGGTGGGGTTATTTCATCTACCACGTGGGCTTTTGAGATTCTGTTGCATGTATCTGTTCCCACTGTCTTCGCTATTGATTAATATCAGGGCAGGTCCTCAGTGTAATCCTTGGAGTTTTCCAGAAAAAAAAACTCCTTCAAATACCAGACATCAAGTGGAAGCCATCTTTGATCAGTGTATTTTCTTACTTTTTTTTAGAAAGGTGGTCTTTAAACAGTTAATTATGTATTTGATTAGCTGGTGAACTTGTATCTCCCAAGTCACAACTTCCTGTTGTGGTGACAACATCAAATTGCACTCATAGCCTAACCAAATAACTGTAACAATTTTTATGTGCATTTATTCATATGTTGGCTTTGAACGGAGCAAAGAATAAGGTGCCTTTGTAATTTGTTTTCTCAAACAACCATTTTAGTTTCTAATTGCAAGCTAGATTTAGATATAATTCACTGTTTGTTTTGATACTCTGATTCTTTCATCTTTTCTGCATTCTCAAATGCAGAACTTCATCAGATGCTTCATAAAAATCAAAGCAAATTAGATTTACTAGGTAGTTTTTGTGATAATGTGATCATTTTAAAGACTTCTGCTGGAGTTGGAAGACATGATTTATTACTTCAGATGGACTAACTCCGCTCAATAAATGTGAGATCTATGTTACGGCAAAAAATAATTAGTTCACAGTAAATCTTTTTAATACGTTGTTTTTGAAAGGTGAGATCGGTGTTTCATGCTACACACGGTGACTATAGAAGAGATGAACAAAAATCCATTCATGTAGATGAAGATGCCACAGATAAGCAAAGATAAATGTATTATGATGCCATTTGAAACCAATTTCTTTCAGAAGAAGGTAACCGAGAAAAAAGATTGCATGACAAGATTTCATGTTTCAAGACTTTACTGTGAAGAACGAACTAAAATCAACACTGAGTAAGCATGACTTAGTAGATGATTTGTACAATAAACTACACAAAAGATATTCCCTATTGTTAATACAATCAAAAGATTCTACATCACATTTATATATTACGCAACACTCAGTAGAAATATATCTCATGGGAGGGCAGGAACACGGAATGTTTCCCACTCTGGATGCTGGCAGTAATCCATGCCAAAATTTTGGCCCCGACCTAATGAATTATGCAGCTGGTTGTTTTGGGAATAATACATGGCAAGGCAGGTATGATGATGCAAATTTCACTTTCTAATCGGCATGCCATATTGGAAGAAGCCCAACATTACTGACGCACTATTGCAGAGAGAAGGTGGACCTCCTGAAAATGAGGATGGATCTCTGGCAGCACTCTTGGACCTCCTAAGAAAGTAGATAGATCACCAGGAACATTCTGAAGCTGGAAGAGAAACCCTCTCCAGGAAATTGAATCTGGAAAGTCCACCTGCAGATGCTTCCCACACCCACTACTGTGCTGTTCTGGGGTCCAGGGTTGCCAGTGGCCTCCATCCTGAACTCAGGAGGTAGCCCCCAGCATTGTTCAGGTGAGTTCTGACATCTGCAGACTACGTTGGTCCAAACTTGTTTTGCACTGGCATGTTTGCCTGCTGGTACCCCAGAGAATTGAACGAGGATGGTTGGACCTTCATCTGCATCCCTATTAACAGGATACAAATAAGATTGCAGCAGCCCCCAGCAGGTTTCCCTCACCTGTGTAAGATCCTGCGGGAAATTGCTGATGATATAAAACTGATTTTCGGGTGAATTCTCTCCCCCTTGCCCGCCCCCCACCTGCCAACCAATTAATCCATTGGCAGGGTATGGGAGAATTCCACTCATAGTCTTGTGTTAAGTTCCAAACCTTTTCCTGGCATTAAGTATATCTTTTCTCTCTGCCCTACAAGTGTGAATCTTCCAGTGTCCTTCTAAACAAAGTCCTGTCACTCCATCTTCTGAGCATATTGCACAAGGCAATGCATCCATTTGGCAATCTTTGGTCCTGAACTCTCCACAAACTTTGTTTTGTTGAATAAGAGATCTGTCTTCACCAACACTCTGCTTAACCCAAGGTTACTTCATTGACAGCACCTGTTGTGGATCTTGTTACCCAAAAGAGCTGTCTGACTAATTTTGAGGGTGGAATTTTCTGGCCCTTCTTGCCAGCTGGATCTCCGAAGGTGACCCTCCCCCATCTCCCTCCTCCCCCACCCACCAGCTGCAGCAGTTCTCCAGTGGTGAGGCAGGTGAGCCATGCAAAAGACAATAAATTTCAACTGGATTGCAAGATCCTTCTACCACTTCTGCCTCAAGAAAATATGCCACGGAAGAAGGGCCGGAAAATCATGGCCCAAGACTCTTTGCAGCAACGAGAACAGCTGTCTCCTCTTACGTGTCCAGATGTTAAAATGTGAGGATTATTTTAACATGTTTTGTTGTCGGCCCCTGCCCTCATAGGCCAAAGCACATGGCTGGTCTCCAAGCTGAATTTGGAAGAAGTTACTTGGGCTCTTCTCTGGGCAAGTTTCATCCCCCTCTCCAAACAACTCCATTTTCCCATGAATTACAGGAGACAATTTAGAATAAAGCCATAAATCCAGCAGTCGTAACAATTGCATTAAACAGCTGGGACAGAATTTTCAAAAATAACTCATGTCAACTTTTATTGGACCATGAGGCAGCATTCCAATTCCACTTTAACTTGATTACTTTTGTTGTTGCTGATGACTTGTTTGAGTGGTTGTGAAATGCTGATTCAGTTTAATACGCTTTGCATATAACCATGAATCAGTGGGTTGATATTGATTGAAAGGTATCTATTAATTATATCACTGGGTCATCAGTTGGAAGTTACTGAAATTCGAGTAACTGAAAAGAGACAGCCTGTGAAATGTTAGCGCTCAGAAGAACCGGAGTATTTGAATTGCTGGAAGTTAACATGCAGATATAGCAAGCGATTAGGAAGCCCAGTGGTAAGTTAGCCTTTATTGCAAAGGAATTGGCGTATGAGAGTAATTAAGTATTATTGCAATTGTACAGAGCTTTGGTGCATCTGGAGTACTGTGTGCAGTTGTGTTTTCTTTTTTACTCATTTATGGGATATGGGTGTTGCTGGCTAGACCAGCACTTATTGCCACTCTGACGAAGAATCATCCAGACTAGAAATGTTGGCTCTGTTCTCTCTCCACAGTTGCTGTCAGACTTGCTGAGATTTTCCAGCATTTTCTGTTTTTATTGCCCATCCCTAGTTGCCCTTGAGAAGGTGGTGGTGAACAGCCTTCTTGAAGCACTACAGTCTTTGAGATATCAGTATACCCACAGTACTGTTGGGGAGGGAGTGCCATGATTTTTACCCAGCAACAAGTGAAGGAACAGTGATATACTTCCAAGTCAGGGTGATGAGTAACTTGGAGAGGAACTTCCAATTGGTGGCATTCCCATGTATCTGCTGCCCTTGACCTTCTTCTTCTTCTTTGGTAGTGATTGTGGGTTTGAAAGATGCTGCCTAAGGAACCTTGGTGAGATTCTGCATTGCAACTTGTAGATGGTACACAGAGTTGCCACTGTTCATTGGTGGTAGAGGGATTAAATGTTTGTAGAAGAGGTAGCAATCAAGTGGGCTGCTTTGTCCTAGATAGTGTCAAGCTTCTTAAGTGCTGTTGGAGCAACACTCATTCAGGATAATGGACAGTATTTGATTACACTTTTGACTCACACCATGTAGATTGCGGAGAGGGTTTGTGAAGTCTGGAGGTGAGTTAGTCACCACAGGATTCCAACTCTTTGACCTATTCTGGTAGCCACAGTATTCATATGGCTAGTCCAGTTCCGTTTTTGGTCAATAGTAACCCTAAGAATTTGATAGTGGGGGATTTAGCAATGGTAATGCCATTGAATATCAAGGGGCAATGATTAGATCCTCTCTTGTTGGAAATGGACCATACCTGACACTTGTGTGGCACAAATGTTCTTTCCCACTCGTCAGACCAAGCCTGGATATTGTTCAGATCTTGCTGCATTTGGACATGGACTGCTTCAGTATCTGAGGAGTTGTGAATGATACTGAACATGTGTACTCATCTGGGAACATGTCCACTTCTGACCTTATGGAAGGAAGGTCATTGATGAAACAGCTGAAAATGGTTGGGGCTGAAGACACTACACTGAAGAACTCCTGCAGTGATGTCCTGGATCTGAGATGATTTAACACCAATCACTGCAACTATCTTCCTTTGTGCCAGGTATGATCTCAACCAGCAGAGGCATTTCACCCTGATTGCCATTGGCTCCAATTCTGCAGGGTTTCTTGATGCCACACTTGGTCAAATGCTGCCATGATGTTGACGACAGTCACTCTCAACTCACCTCTGGGGAGTCAAGTAGCTCAGTTGGCTGGATGGCTGGTGCATGATGCCAACAGCGAGGGTTCAATTCCGATATCGCTGGGGTATTTATGAAGGACCCACCTTCTCAACCGTGCCCCTCGCCTGAGGTGTGTTGATCCTTAGGTTAAAATCACCACTAGTCACCTTTCCAGTTGAAAAGGGAGATCAGTCTATGACCATCTGAGACTGTGGCGACTTTACGTTTCATCTCTGCCATTAAGCTCTTTTGTCCATGTTTGAACCAAGGCTGTAATGTGGTCGGGAGCTGAGTGATCCTGGTGGAACTCAACCTGAGTGTCCATGATCAGGTTATTGATGAGTAAGTGCTGCTTGATAACATTGTTGATGACCCGTTCCATCACATTATTGATGATCCAGAGTAAACTGACAGGATAGGTATTGGCTGGGTGAGATTTGTCCTGTTTCATGTGTACAAGGCACACCTGTGGAATTTTCCACATTGCCGAGTAGATGCCAATGGTGTAGGTGTACTAGAACAGGTTGTCTAGGAGCACGACAGGCTCTGGACCACAAGTCTTCAGCACTATTATTGGAATATTGTCAGGGCCCATATTCTCTGCAGTATCCAATGTTTTCAGCTGTTCCTTGGCATCACTTGGAGTGAATTGAATTGGCTGGAGGCTAACATCTGTGTTGCTGGGGACCTCCGGAGGACACCAAGGGGGATCATCCACTTGGCCCTCGGGCTGAAAGTTGTTTTGGATGCTTCAGACTTACTCTTTGCTGATGTGCGGGGCTGCTCCATTCTGAGGTTGGGGATATTTGTGAAACCTCCTCCTCCAATGAGTTTAATTGTCCACCATCAGATACATTGCACGTGGCAGGACTACAGTGTTTAGATCTGATCTGATGGTTATGGGATTGTTTAGCTCTGTCAGTTACTTGCTGTTTATGCTGTTTGACACACAGATACTCCTGTGTTTAACTTCACCAGTTTGACTCTTTTGTTTTAGTATGTTTGGTATTGCTCCTGGCATGCCTCCTGCATTCTGTGAACCTCAATGTGAGGACTGGACTTTATCTCTACAAGGATACCGCGATGGTTCCCTCCCTCCCCCTCCCCCTCCCCTTCCCCCAAGCTGACTCTGTCATAGACAGTTGCATCTGTTACTGGCAGGTTGGTGAGAATGATGTCAAGTATGTTTTTCCTTCTTGTTAGTTCCCTCACCACCTGCTACAGCCCCAGTCTAGCAGCTGTCCTTTAGGACCCACCCAGCTGGATCAGTGGTGGTGCTACTGAGCCATTCTTATTGAAGGACGTTGAAGTCCCCCACCCAGTCTATGCTTCTGCACCCTTGACACCCTCAGTATTCATTCAAGTGGTGTTCTATGTGGAGGAGTAGTGATTCTTCAGCCGAGGGGTGCATTTCCTTGCTCACGTTTGATCGAGTGCCATGAGACTTCTTGGGGACCAGAGATGATGTTCGGTACTTCCAAGGCAATTGCCTCCCAGTTGTATAGCACTGTACTGTCACTTCTGCTGGGCCAGTCTTGCTGGTGACATAGAACTTATCCAGCAATGGTAATGGCGGTATCTGGAATATTATCTATAAGCTGTGATTCAGTGAGTATGACAACGTCAGATTGTTGCTGGACTAGTCAATGAGACGGCGTTCCCAATTTTGGCTCAATTTCCATAATGTTAGAAAGGAGGACTTTGCAGGATTGACAGGGCTGGGCTTGCTGTTATCTTTTCTGGTGTCTAGATCTATCCGGTTCCATTTGTAGTGGTTGAAAACAACTGGGTGACTTGCTAGGCCATTTCGGGTGGCATTTAAGAGTCAACCACATTGCTGTGGATCTGGAGTCACGTGTAGAGCCGATCAGGTAAGAGTATCAGATTGCCTTCCCTAAAGGGCATTCATGAATTAGATAGGTTTTCCTTTTAATTCCAGATATTTTCTGGAATTTTTGAATTCCACCATTTGCCATGATGGGATTTGAAGCCAGATCCCCAGAGCATTATCCCAGGTCTTTGGATTAATAATAAGGCAACAATACCATTGTCCACTGCCTCCCTCCTCTTTACCCGAGGAAGGATGTATTTGGCTTAGACTGTGGATGGCGTGGTGGCACAGTGGTTAGCACTGCTGCCTCGCAGCGCCTGGGACCCGGGTTCAATTCCAGTCTGTGTGGAATCTGCACATTCTCCCCGTGTCTGTGTGGGTTTCCTCCGCGTGCTCTGGTTTCCCGCCACAATCCAAAGATGTGCGGGTTTGGTTGATTGGCCATGCTAAATTTACCCTAGTACAGGGGGATTAGCAGGGTAAATACGTGAGGTTGCGGGAGTGGGCCTGAGTAGGATTGTGGTCAGTGCAGTCTTGATGGGCTGAATGGCCTCCTTCTGCACTGCAGGGATTCTATGACTGGGTTAAGTAAAAGTCCGTTGTTGATTACCTGGATGAGAGAGCTGTCCTGTGAGGAGAGACTGGGAATGGATCCATTGTCTTTCGAATTTAGAAGAAGAACTGTTGGAGGGGCTAGAACAAGCCACAGATCTCAAGATAAGGGCCTGCTTATTCAATACGGAGGTGATGAAACATTTCCTCACTCAGAGGTTTGTGAATCCTTGAAATTCTCCACTCCACAGGACTGTGGATGCTCGATGTTTGAGTATAATCAGCATCGAGTTTAGTAGATTTCTGGGCACTAACATGATGAATTATTATGAGGGTGGTGTGAGAAAATGGAATTGATGGAGAACTTCAGCCATAATCCTACTGAATGATGAAATGATGCAAGTGGCCCCCTCTTACCTCTTTGAATATGTTTTTTTCCTAGAATTCTTCAGATCCTTCAGTTGGATTCTAATCTACTTGATGTTATTCCAGTTCACTTGACAGTGGCTAATTTTTCTGCAATGGAAATTAGATTACATGAGCAATTCAGATTGGTTATGTTTCCTATTATTACTAATATTTTCTGGGCTGTCAGTCACTTATATTTTGTATTAAAATGCATGTTTTCACGTCTTTCAGTGCAAATCCTCATAATTACTTGATATATTGAGAGATTAAATTTGGAATCCATGAAATTGGTTTAGCATGAATTTTACTGATATTCATCATTGTGATTATGTGCAAGCTACTTTTAAGCTTATAATGTTTCATATTAAAAACAAGTTTTCAAGAGGAAGTATATTTGTAATAGGTAATCCCTGATGGGAGAGGCCAGCGTTTGACTATAAAAGATGAAGCTAAAGCATTAGCAGTCACCTCCATCCAAAAGTACCAAGTGAATGAATCTCTGCCTCATCTGATGTTCCCACTACCAAAGGTATCACTTCTCCGACAATTCAATTCGCTTCATGAGATATCAAGAAATAGCAAAGTGCACTGTAAACAGCAAAGGCTAATAGACCCTGACGACGTTCCAGTACTACTGAAGACTTGTGCTCCAAACATAGCTGGGTCATTAGTCAAGCTGTTTCAGGACAGCTGCAACACTGGCATCTACCTAACAAAATGGAAAATTGGCTAGGTATGTCTGTCCACAAAAAGCAGAACAAACCCAATTTAACCAAATGTGGTATCAAGGTGCCCTAGCAAAATTGAAGTAAGTAGGAATAAATAGGAAAGCTGTCCATTGGTTGGAGTCAAATCTTGGAGAAAGGAAAATGGTTATGGCTTTTGGAGGCCAATCATCTGGACACCAGGATGCTGTTCGAGGAGTTCACCGGAATCGTGTCTGGAGCTCAATCATCTTCAGCCACTTCATTAATGACTTTCTCTCCATTGTACGGTCAGAAATGGGAATGTTTGCAGATATTTGCAGCGTTCAGTGCCATTTTCAACTCCCTCAGTCCATACCTGCATACCGCAAGACCTGACAATAGTTAGGCTTGAGCTAAGTAGCAAGTCACATATGTGTCACATGTGCCAGCCATTGAGCACCTCCAATAAATGAGGATCTAACCATCTTCATTTGACAGTCAATGATGTTGCCATCACTGGAACCCCCATCATTAACATCCTGGCCTGCTACCATTAACTGGAAACTAAAATGGACCAGCCATATAAACATGGTCATGCCCATTAAAGGCATGTCATCTAAAAATACAAACTTTATTCAATATGGAATCTTTGAAATTGACCATTTTAAACAAAAACAATCAATGAACTGCAACAGAAGGTCAGATGGCCAGGTCTGTTACTCAAGGAATCAATTCAGCCACTAACTATCTCACTGTCTGGCTATGTCATAAAGACATACATTCACGATTCCACTTGAAAGTGCTTATTTTCTGAAAACCATTAGACTGTTGATGAAGAACTGGACGTTTTATTGTCTGCCAATGAGCTGATCAATGACTTGATCACTGAAAGAACAATGAGATGTATTAAGGGTTTCACACTTTGAGAAACCATAATTGATAATTGTTAGGAAGACAAAGATAGTTTTAAGGGATCTATATTTGCATTGGTAAACATTAGAAACATTCTAAGTATGTTTTATTTAATGCTGATGTGTGTGGAAGGATAAAATCTATAGTTAGATTCAAGCTAGACAAAGGTGTTTGTATGTGTGGGGGTTGGTTTCAATTCCAAGCCTGATTTTCTGGTGCCTAAAAGAGGATTGCAGCACGAAGAATGAATAGTAATAACTAGTTATGTCGCAACTGAAAGTCCTTGTAAGGTAGGAATGCTTATCGGATTTCATTTTAGCTGGACATATTACAGTTGGTGACATGACAACAGGAAAATAACATCTCTGAACTCTGCTGGAAGAAAGAGTGGACAGGACAAGAAAACGGCAAAGAGGCAGGCTTCTAAGGAGCCAGTTACTGTCCGGACAACTGGGGAATTGAGACAGAATTTCTTAAGACAACTGAAGCTAAGAGAACAGAGCCCAGGGTATTGTTCAGAAGAATTCAAGTAAAAGTAAACATGTTCTGAGTTTGTGAAAATTACAATAACCAGATTTAGAGTGGGAAAGCAGACTTCAGAGATAAATCAAAAGTTTCATGCAATTTTAATACAGTCTGGGAATCGAGAATTAAAGCAATCGTGAGCCATTTGTACAGCGGTCAAGGCAAAGAAATCCAAAAGGGGATGGTGTAAAACCTGAACTGAATTTCCTGTTGAAAGTGGAGGAGAGTTCTGTTTAAAAGTGTAGTTAGACGCAAGTAGAAGTACCAGTGCTATACTTTATGGTACCATCCATTATTTTGTGGGGTTCAATAATGCATGCTTGCCAAGATTAGAAATTGTAACATTATGGTTTTAAGGTAACATTAAGATAATCTATGATTTAGTTTAGAGAAAATATTTCAGAAGTGCTAAACCTCTGCAAATATTGAGCCGAGGCCAGTAGTAACATACCAGCACTGCAACTTTGCTATATTAGCATAAGAAATATATACAGTAATTATTTATTGTTTTAAGGCATTTAACTATGGCTAAAACCTCCTTAACTTTGATTATTAGTCAGGATCAAAGTCAGAGTCAAGTGGAGGTATTTTCCCCAATATAGGGTTGGGCGACGGGTGACCTCATCATGAGTTTCATGGAATTAAACATTCAAGTAGCGACATTGGTTTGGGATCCTGAAATTATCCCTGTCTTTTCTTAGTTTAATTGGGACACAATTAGAGGCAAAAAGGGAGTCCACTTGGATCTGTTATTAAGTAAGCAAGATAATTAAAAAGCCAATAAAGAACTATGTTAATCTTCATTTCTGAATTTCCTTGACTTATCAGCTACTCACCAAAATCACAGGGGCAAATGCTTGGCCCGAAGAGCTTCTGTTTTGAAACCAACAGTTATGCCAACCTGACAGTGACCTGGCATTGCCAACTTGGTACTGCCAGGGCACATTCTCTGTGTTGTCCAATTGTGGGGATCCCTCTATGTGTGAGGGGTCGCTCGTGTACTCCATCCTTGAGGGGGGAGGGTCTCAATGCCCTTGGGTGGGGGAGGGGTCCCACTGTCCCTAGGCAGGATATCCCAATGGCCTGAGGTGAGGGAGGGGTTCCGGGATCCTGATGCTCATGGCCTGGAGAGAGGAGGTGGTCTCAAACTTCGTATCTCTGTCCCTCAGGGGGCAGTTTCAGGCTATTCGTCTATGACCCCCACCACCTGGGGGCTATACCTATCTCCATTGCCCTGTGTTATGCCATGGAGGTGATTTTTCCCTCTGCCAATTTCGTAGCCTCCCCAAAGAGATGTACCTTGCCTTGTAATCTTGAGTAAATATGCATAAGATAGTCAGAAGCTACTGGTTTTGGTTAATTAAAGCAGGATCTGCCACTCTCTATCACGAACAATTAATTGGTCTTTATTTTCAAAACTGGTGACAACATTATTAAGACAATTAACAAATTGAATAAATTCCCCAATAGAATGCTGTTCCAATTACAAGGCTCATTCAAGAGTAATGAAATAAATCATTACAGAATCTAGTCATTCTCAAATAATATAATCCCAGGCATCTGTTGGAAGTGTGAACTTTCTTCTGTTGTGTTGGTGTGGAATACTTTCTAAGTTGGGTTTCTCCTTTTTACATGGTGATTTGATGAAAATATACATTAAAACTGCAGTAATTCATATAAGAAGCTCACCTAACCTCTTTCCCCCAAGAGGTAGCAAGCATACTCCAACCGTTATTTCCCCTTGTTTAAGTACCTGGAATTACCTCACTGTATCCCTGCAATTTGAATGGCTTGAGGCTGTCAACAATACTCAAATTTGAATTCAATTGGTCTGTGTCTTTGAGTGCTTGCTTTAAACTCATTGGTCCAATTCAAAACCTGTTTTGCTCAGCTGGAATTCTGGCTGCTGCACAAATGTGCAAAGTTGGCTTCTGCAGCCTGCTTTCTGCAGTTTAAAATCCCAAGCACCAAGACACATGCTTTCTAAAGAGACAATGCTATAGGATTTCTTCTGATTTTCTTAGCATTTTTTTTTCAATATATACAATTTGTTCTTGAAAATCAGTAGTGATTCCAGCCAGTACGATGTCATGCCGGCAGCAAGGGAGCATTCAGTGCTTCCGGAAACAACAGTGTGAAACCGTTCAATGATTTTAGGGTAAGGTGTGATGACAGCAGATTTTAGATTGGGGAAGGGGCAGTTGGGTCATTCCAGGTGATAGAGAACTATTAGCAATATCAGCTAACAGGAGGGGACATGAGACAGTCAGTGATTTTTTGGGAATAGCAGTAAGGAATTAGACTGTAGGTAAAGCACAGTCTTGATATATGAAGATGAATTTTAGAAATGTGTACTGCAAACATTGATCAGGATATCATGGGCATGGCCTGCATCAGCATGTCTCTGTGCCACTGAGCTCCTCTTGTTCTTTTGGTAGGTGATGACTTCCACTAGGAATGTAAATTTGTACAATCAACCCTTAAAACAACAGAAAACTTTGAATCCTGGAATCCTGCAGACAAAAGCATTCTAATGTATCAGTTTAATCAGGAAGGAATGATAATTTGCTATTTCACCTGAAATTTGATTGCAAGCTGAAAAACCTCATTGAAGGAGAGCTCATGTTATACATTATATAGAAACTGAACTGTGATGTTTCCCTGCTGCCCAACTCTCTCACTACCTCAGTTCATCTGCTGCTGAAACCCTCACTTGTATCTTCCGTACTTCCGGACTTGACTACCACAAAATTTTCCTGGCTGGCCCCTTTTCTTTCATCCTCCATAAACTCAAGCTCATTCAAAACTCTGGCTGTATCCAGACTTAAACCAAATCTCATTCAACCCTTTGCTCACTGTCCCATATTAGCTTTAAGCTGACCATCATCTCGATTTTGAACTTCCCAATCTTGTTTTCATATCTCTCTGTGGCCTCACTCTTCCCTGCCCCTGCAACCTCTTCCTATAATACAGCCCTCCAAGAACTCTACATGTTTCCAAAACTCGAGTCTTCCACATCACCAATTTTAATTGCTGCACCATTGTGATGATGCCTTTAGTTGCTGAGGCCTGACAGTCAGGGATTCCCTCCCTAAGCTTCTGCCTCTGTACTACTTTTTCGTCCTTTACAAAGCATCTTAGAACCTATCTATTTGACCAGGCTTTGTTCTCTGCCCTAATATCTCCTAAATTTGACTTAGTGTCAAATTTTGCTTTGCACTGCTGTGAAAAGCCTGTGACAAATTACTTGTTAAAGGCAAATGCAAGTTGTTGATAAAAATGAAGCAGAAAGCATGATGATGGGCATATTTTGAGAGATGTTCTTATTGGCCTGCAATACACCTTAAAACAATTGGCAGGCAGACTGGTCAATGTGCAATTCATCCTTGGAACTGAATTTGTCCACATCTAGACTAATGAGAAAAGAACCTGTTTAACTGACAAAGGTTTCATTGAACTCTATTCTCAATTAGAAAATAAACCTATTATACTTGTATAAACCATTTGCTTAATGATAATTCAATCAGAATTGTTCACTAAGTTTGCGATTTTTGTCTTTGCCTATTAATTCGCCTTTTTATCATCTCTGCTGTTGTTCCTGAATTCTGTCTGCACTATAGTTAGCTGGTGTTGGTCTTTTGACACATTAGCTGCTGAATGTGTATTTACACTATTCCATCAGTTCAGTTTCACATCAATATCAGTTTCACATCAATATCACATCAATTTCCAGACAGTAAATGTCAGAATAAAGTGGTAGAATACTGACCTACATCTTGCATATAACTTTCATTCCATCAGGGCAAGCAGGAGAATTGTGTCCCACCCATCCTATTTGACTGACTTACATTTGAACCCTAGTTGGTGTTTCATCCACTCTGTCACTGGTGGGGTTATATTCTAATGAAATATTTGTCATCTTGTTTCCTTTGTACTTTCCCATCTCTGAGATCCAACTTTATAATTCAGTAGCATTGCCCCTGTCTTTGGCATTTTAAGAAATGTCTCTCCTTCCAGAAGTGTTTCGTCTTCCATTTGGATGTTTAAAGAATACCATCATGACATGCTGTATAGATCAAAGCTACTACCATTATAGAATGAAAGAAAACACAGAACTGCAACTTGTGTTTGAGATGAGGATTCTTGTTCTGTTGTAATTTCTCTTTATCCCATCATCACAATGGAACATTTCAGAGTTGACGTTTAATCAAAATTAAATGCAGATCGTAGGAACAGGAGTAGATCATTCAACCCCTCAAGCCTGTTCTTCATCAGTGAGTTCACTGAACGTCATATATTTCTCGCCTGAAAGAAACCCTGCAAAAGAGTTTGGCATATCAAGGAAAACTGAGGCAGTCAAGAATGAGTCGTATCTAGATTATTAATTAGCTGTCTACACTCTGAAATTTCTCTCTTAAACTGCTGCACCTCTCCACCTTTCTAGCACTCTGTCTTCCAGTAAGGCACTCTTTAAAGCCTACAACATTGATTAAACTTTTGGTGACTTATTCTAATATTGCTTTATATGCTTGGTGTCAAAAGTTGTTTGATAATGCCTCTCTGAAGCACCTTGGGGCACCTTACCTGAATAAATACTCCACATGGTGTTCTGAGCAATAACTCTTGCTGACTTACTTCATACATAGCAATGTTGTATTATGTGGATAGATTTTGCTGAGTGAACCACTGAACCCCTACAGACCAGAAAGAGACCATTCAGCCCATCGAGTCTGCGCTGACCATAATCTCACCCAGGTCTTATCCCCATAACCCCATATATTTACCCTACAAATCCCCCTGACACTCGGGTCAATTTAGCATGGCTAACCAACCTAACCCGCACATCTTTGGACTGTGGAAGGAAACCGGAGCACCTGGAGGAAACCCATGCAGACACGGGGACAATGTACAAACTCCACAGAGTCAATGACTTGAGGCCGGAATTGAACCTGGGTCCCTAGTGCTGTGAGGCAGCAGTGCTAACCACTGTGCCACCATGCTACCCCTCTGAAGTGGAGGAGTGGGTTACTCACTGCCGAATTCCCAGCTTCTGTCCCAGTATTTGTGTGGCTAGTCCAGTTAAGTTTCTGGTCAATGTATCTCCAGAATATTGATAGTGGGGAATTCAGCAATGGTAATGCCATGGAATGTCAAGAGATAGCTTTTAAATTATCACTTGTTGGAGATGATCATTGCCCAACATTTGTGTGGTACATAAGTTATTTGCCACTTATCAGTCCAAGCCTGAATGTGGCCCAGGTTTGCTATACAAATAAGGACATAATTGATTATAGCGTTGATTGTGCAGAACACCAGGAACCATTTCCATGCATTGTGGCTGCATGCTGTGCTTCCTAATGTGACTCAGAAAAGTTTGCAGTACTTGAAGTCAATTCAAATCCAGGTATACTGAAGTCCTGGAATCATGAAAATAACGAGATGTTACCAGAATAGGGCGAGAGCTCAAACAACATTTCACTGGTCTGTGCACATGGTTGCTACAATGAAGATCTCTTCCCTTCATTTGGGGATTGGCACTTTATGGAACACTTTTGTGTTCCATGTGTTTTCAAGTTGCTGTTTCTTTACTACGTTATCATCAGTAAATCAAGGAATAATCATAAAATTTGTTGGCGTTCCTGAAATTTGCATTATGTTTGATATCCATGTTTAAGTAGTTTTTAAGTACTTTGAGAGGGATAGCAATGATGCAGAGACAACTCTATATTTCCAATTTCTCAAGGTGATAATAGATCACAGTAAGCAAGACAGATGCACTTTATGCACTATGAAGATGTGCTCCTGGAGGCTTCGTAAGTTGGACAAAATGAAGCTTATTTACAAGATTGCTTCATTAGCAGCATGCCCCAAGCTAGTCCGTAGTAAAACCAGGAAAACTCATCCCCTTACAGGGATTCCCTGCGCTAGGTGTTCAACGGTTGTTCAGATCACATGACTCTTGCTCAATAAGGCTCTAAGTGACAGTCACCACGTGCACTCTTTTGTGATCTGTGCTTCTGGAACTGTTCATACATAGCTATTGGAGTCACAGAAGTTTGCAGCATGGAAACAGGCCCTTTGGTCCAACTTGTCCATGCTGCCCAGTTTTTACCATTGAGCTAGTCCCAATTGCCTCCATTTTGGCCCATATCTCTCTAAACCCATCTTACCCATATAACAGTTTAAATGCTTTTTAAAAGACAAAGATCCGCTTCTACTCTTACTTCTGACAGCTCGTTCCAGACACGCACCGCTCTGGATGTGAAAATAATTGCCTCTCTGGACCCTTTGGTATCTCTCCCCTCTCAGCTTAAACCAATGCCCTCTAGTTTTAGACTTTTCTTTGGGAAAAAATGTTGATTATCTATGTGATCTACACCTGTCATTATTTTATAGGCCTCTATAAGATCATCCCTAAGTCTCCTACGTTTCAGAGAAAAAAGTCGCAGTCTATCCAGCCTCTCCTTAGAACTCAAACCGTTACGTCCCGGTAGCATCCTAGTAAATCTTTCCTGCACTCTTTCTAATTTCGTAATATGCTTTCTATAATAGTGTGACCAGAATTGTACACAGCATTCCAAGTGTGGCCTTACCAATGTCTTGTAAACTTCAACAAGATGTCCCAACGTCTGTATTCAATATTCTGACCAATGAAACCAAGCATGCTGAATGCCTTCTTCACCACTCTGTCCAGCTATGACTCCACTTTCAAGGAGCTATGAACATGTACCCCTAGATCTCTTTGTTCGATAACTCTCCCCAATGCCCTACCATCAACTGCTCTGGTTCGATCTACCAAAATGCATCATCTCGCATTTATCAAAATTAGACTCTATCGGCCATTCATCAGCCCTTTGGCCCAATTGATCAAGATCCCATTGCAGTCCTAGCTACCCTTCTTCAGTGTCCACAATGCCACTAATCTTGGTGTCATCTGCAAACTTACTAACCATGCCTCCTCAGTTCTCATCCAAATCATTAATATAAATGACAAATAACAATGGACCTAGCACTGATCCCTAAGGCACCCCTTTAAAAACTCAATAAAATTTGTGAGACATGGTCTTCCACTCACAAAGCCATGCTGACTGTCCCTAATCAGTCTTGCCTCACTAAATGGCTGTAGATCTGCCTTTCAGAATACCTTCTAGCAACTTATTCACTACAGACTCACTGGTCTGTGTTCCCAGGCTTTTCCCTGCAGCTCTTCTTAAACAAAGGCATAACATTTGCCACCCTCCAATCTTCAGGCACCTCACCTGCAGCTGTCGCTGATTCAAATGTCTCTGCTTGGATATCCACAATTTCCTCCCTAGCCCCAGCCTCCTACAATGCACTGGCATGTAGCTGTTGTAGGTGGACATGAGAGAAGACATCTGTGGGCAAGAAGTTCCTGGCAGAACCATGCAAATTCCTGTCAAAAGACTTGTCAGCTACTTCCAGGATAGGGTTACCTCTGGTGTCTGTGAAGATTGCAGCTCATACAGAAAAATTATGTAGCAAATTCTTCTCAGCAGCCACAGGAGGTCTCTGGCACTTCTCCAACTTGCATAATTGCTTCGCACAGGTTACTAATGCACTGTTTTCTATGCCCAGTGAATGGCTGTTTTACAAAGAGAAACTGATCCAATCATGTGAAAAAAGCCCTCCAGTTCTACCATGTGGCAGGCTTCTGAAGACTGCAGATTATTATTCGCTGCATCTCTGTGACCAACTCTGAGAACCTCTCCCAACATATTAGGAACCTTTTGTAATTCTATGGGATTTCTTCAAGGCTGAAATACTATTCTTGGTAGAGTTGTATGCATATCACATCTAGGATTTGAATTCTACTTCACCCAATATTCCAACCAAGTTGAGATGAAATAGCCAGCTGACTAATTAGCTGCTTACTATTTTAAGTCTTTGCTGAAAAGCAACGTTTGTAATGCGATTATAGACCAACAGTTCCTCTGCAAATTTAAATACATATTAGCCTTCTGCATGGAAGGTTAAGCTTGATTCGGTTCATGATAGAATTGAGAAAGTGTTATTTTTCTCAAATCTGAAAAGCTATAAATATTTAATATTATAGTCTAAATTGGTGTCAATCATTTAGTTTGCTAATTTAACAAAATAAGTCTGAGGCCACAAAAGAACATTTAATTTGATTGATCTTTTTAATCCTTAGTAGGTGCTTATTAAAATGTTTGATCAAATTTTTTCAAGTTTGCTTGTTCGGTGTTCATCCTCTGAATCACAGTCCTCGGACGCAGTTAATTGATGACCCTTTAAATTTAAACTTATTGCTTTATTTTCAGATAGCAGGATCAAGGTCATCTGAAGTCTTGTATGAAAAGTGTCCTCACATGACTAACTTTATTATAAGACAGTGTCACAATTCATACATCGTTTAAAAATGATGCTGATAAATTTAAAATAGGAATAGTTGTTAGCTCACCAATAAAGGGAAATGATTAATTAAAGATGGCGGTGTCTTTTTAACAAGGGACATCAGCATCAAATTCAATTAAGGCTTTGCACTTGAATGGTAATTGATATCAAGGACTGTTAAATGTGGTGCTTAAGCTGCCAGCAATGGCATGAAGAGTATATTTTTGAAGGATAACGAACTGCAAAACAAAGACATGAGAAACTTCTAATGGCTCAGTGACATAAACTTGAATTGATTCCGCAAAAGATTTGTAATAAGAGGTTTCTCTGTTACAAGTGAATTATGCTTCTGGCAATCAACTAACAGTTGGGATGAGAAGCTGTTAAAATATTTATGCAAATAGGGATAAATGTTGAAAACAGGCATGATAGGATGAAGGTAAAAGGAAGAATAACATAAGTTGCTGTGGTAAAAATTCACTTCAATTTGTGAAGGTGACTTAGTGGTTACTGAAAATCTCGACATAGTCATTATCAAAATCGTTATCAAAGTCCACCCTATACATTTAATATCTTGCTTGCATTTGTAAGCAGATCTTTTATTTCTTTCTTGGTGGCATGGTGGCACAATGGTTAACAATGCTGCCTCATAGCACCAGGGAGCCGGGTTCAATTCTGGCCTCGGGTCACTCTCTCTGTGGAGTTTGCACGTTCTCCCCATATCTGTGTGGGTTTCCTTCCAGTGCTCAGGTTTCCTCTCTCAGTCCAAAAATGTGCAGGTTAGGTTGATTGGCCATGCTAATTTGACCTGAGTGTCAGGGGGATTAGCAGAGTAGTGGTGTTACAGGAACAGGGCCTGGGTGGGATTGTAGATTTGCAAACTTGATGGGCCAAACAGCCTCCTTCTACACTGTAGGGATTCTATGATTCTGTGATTCTTTCAGTTGGGTGTAAACTGCAAGCACTTCACAAATACTGCTGGAGATTTTAGATTTTCTTTTTAAAAGAAAGATAAATCTAATTGAGTCAACAATTTTAAGAAAGTAGAAAGTTGAAAACAGTGCAAAAAAAAGACAAATAAGGTGGTTTTTGATGAGGATTTTACAAGTACTCAGTGGACTTTCTTCTTTTTTTAAAATCGGTTAGGGAATATTAATAAGTAAAAGCCCGAGAAGGGAAATTTTTTAATAATACAATTTTGAGTAACTCCCCACACTTCATTTAATTATACATACTGGAAGGAAGCAATTTTTATGATTTTGCTGTTCAACCAATTGTGTGCTCTGCCTGAAGGCAGGTCCTTGGTGCATTTCCTGCAGCTGCTTCATTTGAGCCGTTTCCTTACTCACTTTTGTCAGTGAGGGTTTGCCATTGCATTCCACTCCGAGGAGTAGGACAAGGTGACAGATCCCAAGTCTCCCTCAGCTGGAACTGGAACCAAACACTGACTATTGCTGTTACTCGGAACCATATGTTAGCTATCTACAGTACTGAGCTAACCAACCCCTCTTTTGTGATAGATCCAAAGAAACATGATGTACGGGGGCTAAAGATGGCAAGTTTGGTTAATGTCTGCCATGGGTCTATCAGCAAATACCACAGAGTTACTGAACAATATCCATTTCTGTCTTCCTAGTCAGGATCATCATTTGTGAAGTGAACAGTCTGACCTTATTTCTGTTATCCAGTTTATAAAATATCTAACTTAAAATTTACCTGTCACCTGGTGAGAGAGATTAGCCTAGCTGGGTGAAAAGTGCATTGGAAGAGTTCAGGAAATTAAAACATTTTCAAATATTCTCCAGACAGATGAGAACACATTTCTACTAAATAAGATGTATAGTACATACTGCTCATTGAATACAATAGAAAGTACTGATATAGCAGGATGCTACTTGTTTTCTGGATAATCTGGGATTTAAAAGGAAGTAGGCAGGCTGGTGGAATGAGCAGACTCCTGGCACATCAAGTTTAATAACTCGCAAGCTTTCGGGTTAGCCCCTTCGTTCACCTGACGAAGGGGCTAACCCGAAAGCTTGCGAGTATATTATCAAATAAATAGGTTGGACTAAAACCTGGTGTTGTCAGACTTTTTACTGTGTTTACGCCAGTCCAACGCCAGCATACCCACATCATGACATCAAATTTAAGACAGGAAAGTTTGGACTGATACATTTTGGTCAGAAGAATGAGGAAAGACAATAACAAATATAGGGTACAATTCTGAAGGAGTGCCAAAGAGAGAGACCTGGTATATTTGGTACTGAAGTCATTGAATATGGCCGGACAAGTTGAAAAAGGCATACGGAATCCTGGGCACTTTGAAATAGAGGTATAGAATACAGAAGTAAGGAAATAATAGTAAATCTTTTCTCAAATGCGACATCAGCCTTAACTGGAGTCTTTGGCAAGGAGTGAGGAGAAGGTACCCAAAAAATTGTTCCAACGTTGAGGGACTTGAATGAAGTGGATGGGTTAGCAAAATTGAGGCTGTTCTCTTTAAAGAAAAGGAACTTGAATGGAGATTTCATAGAGGTATTTAAAACCATGAGGAACCTGCATAGAGTAGGTAGGGCAAAACTGTTACCCGGCCTAAGAGTGTGGTGGCTTTCAAATGGCAGTTGGGTACTTAACCTGAAGAGAAAAGAGTTGCAGGCCTGCAGTGAAATAGCAGAGGATGGAGCCAGCTGAGCAGCTCTTAGAGAGCTGACATAAACACAATGGGCTAAGTAACCTCCTTTCATCCTGTTACCATTCTATGATTCGATAAAAATTCTGTTTTCAATTCTTGAAGCCCTTTATTCCATAGTAAGTGGCAGATATGAGTCAATGAAGTATTGTACTATTTTGGTTCATAGACCTTTAGAATAAAACTTAGCTTGCAAACAAAACCAGACAATGGAAGGGCAGGATATGGTGGCACAGCAATTTGCATTGCTGCCTCACATTGACAGGGATTGGGTTCAGTTCCAGCCTTGGTTGACGCTGTGTGGAGTTTGCACATTTTGCCCATATCTGCATGGGTTTTCAACAAATGCTGCAGTTTCCTCTTACAGTCCAAAGATTTGAAGGTTAGGTGGATTGGCCATGCTATATTGCCCCTTCGTGTTCCAAGATGTGCAGGTTAGATGGGATTAGCAATGGGAAATGTGTAGGGATAGGGTGGGAGAGAGAGCCTGGGTAAGATACTCTGTCAGAGCGTGATGGGTCAAATGGCTTGTTCTGCACTGTAGGGATTCTATGTTCAGTGCCATTACTTTGGATGTTTCAGATCAGAAGTGTATTTTATTGTACCTTTTATATTTTATGAGAAACCTTAATTGTGAGCATTTATTTTAAATATTGTTCACTGCTGTAGAATCCAACTATACAATTAAACTGGCAGTTTTTAATGCTAGTGAAAGTGCAATTCGTCTGTTTAGTTTTGTAGTAGTGAATAATTCCTTTGATTGTGATAACAAAGAAGGGAAAAGAAGCAGATGACAACAAAGGACAAGGAGAAATAGATGGAGAAATAGAGAGGAAAGAGTACAAGAAACTGGGATTTGCTGTTTCTTGACTATGCCTATGAAAGCACAATAAGAACAAGTATTAACAACAGTCAACGAGGTAACTCCTTGTAATTGTTATCCCTGATCAATGAATATTTTGCCCCCAATCTGGGACTCGCTAAGTCCCTTAATAATAAAATGTTGAATTGTGTGATAAATTGAGAAATTTTCCACATAGTTTTAATGTAACAACCTAGAGCTGTGGAATAGTCATGTGCTTAATCCTCCACAGGAGCGCCTCGGACAGGAGGCCTCCGATTAGAGCCATTTTCTCCAGGCTGTAGATCAGTAAGGTTTGGCAATCTGTTTCTCCAATTTTCCACTGTGGGTTTTCGTTACTGGCTACTGTAAAAGTTAAGGGAGGTGGTGAAGGATTCCTGGGCGCTCTGCCATGTATTTGGTGACTCTCCCTTCAGATCAGGACTGCTTTGATGGACGTTTATTGAATAATTAACACCATGTTGAAAGGTTTGCTTGGACTTTGGGAAACGAATATAGGTTGCCCTATTGAAGAAAGACTAAAAAGGGTTCTCCAATTGTGAACTTAAACTGAATGTGGAAATAGTGTTTATGAAAGCTTAAGATATGTTGGCACAAAGAAAGCCAATATTTTGAGTAGAACTTTGTAAGTCAAAAAATTATTTGAAGTGAAAATGACTCTGGCCTCTGGTGTATGTCAACAGGTGAGCAGTGAACTTCCTAAGCTTACTAACTGCCCAGTGGAAGGGGACATCTGAACATAAATATCAACAGGGTATTAAATGACCTGTCAAGTTTTCACTTGCACTCTTCTATTCTGACATCTGTTTCCTGTTGCATTTTCCTCTGTGCGAAGGAATTCTTCCTGACATTCATAAATTGGCCGTTCAACAGTTTTAACCTTCACTTCACTGAACTATTGTCATGCCTGACTTTGAATTGGTGCTCTTTTCCACATCATTTAAAATTTGAACATAATTCTATAATGTTTCCTTAAAATTGGCTTCTTTCAAAGCTGATGACATGTATTATTGCCCCCTTTTCCTTTATAATGCATTGGACTGAAGTTGGAAGTCAGCATTTGTGGTTATTCTGCACATAGTCTCCAGGGTTTTAAATGTTTCCTTTCTGTCAAGGCAAAAAACAAACTGTTGTGGTTTGATCAGAGAAGTACACAATTACAGTATGACAGTGTCATGACTTATAGGGTGTATAACTTATTGCTTCCAATTAAGACAATCCTCTGTATCTGGAGTGTTAAATCATAAGTTTAACCCTTTCAATTAGCCGAGTGTTATTGAACTGGTCATGTGATTTATTGGCCATGCAGTGATTTATTTTCAGCTGTTTTCGAGCTTTGTACCAAATCATTGCTTTGCACTCATTATTGAATTGTGAGTTTGGAACGTATTCTGTCAGATTTATGTTTGCTTTGCTTAATGGAATTGGGCCAGATTTTCTATCCGTTGAATTAAATTTATAAAATCTTGTGTTACAATCCCAGTTGATGTTACTATTGGATTCAAAAGCCCCAAAATGGAACCCTGGCTCAGGAGACCATAATATTTTACTTTTTTTAGGAAATATGAAGGACTTTTGTCACAGGACTACCAATTAGTTTTTAATAAGAAGGAAACATGTTTATTAAACATGAAAAGTTTGATTATAATACAATAGTCCTTCACTCTCCCCTCAGCATCACAAATGTACACAGATATCAATGATAACTCCCCACTCTGAAAGTGAAAACCAAAGCTACTCCATCGGTCTTCCTTGGATTTTTTTTCAGTCCCCCCCCGCCCCCCACAGGTATTGTCACAAGAGTGTTTCCAAGCTCCACTCTCTTCTTTCAAACAATACATTCCATCAACTGTTTTAATCAACAATCCATTCTCAAGTTTTCCAACACTCCTGTAGTAAGTTATCACAAACCTTAGAAACACTTCAGTTATTTTTCTGGCTTCTCAGTAGCCAACTCCTTTTTAGCTGTCTGTCTTCTTTGAACATGATCCTGTTCTAATGCCTATTTCCTCTGTTCATTTAACTTCAGGCTTCCTGGAAACTTCATTTCTTTAGTTTCCTTAACTATCTGTCTTTTAGATTTCTGGCACTGACTTCCTTAACCATTATTCCATTGTATGGCCTTTCTTCCAACAAAGCTGAGAGAGATGTTACCTTTCTAGCTGCCTTTGACTGACTGCTATGAATTCAGTTAAAACACACTCAGAAAAGAGCCTTTCTATCCTAAAGGTGCTCCTGATTGCTAAGCAACCACTCTTTCCTTCACCATGATTTTGTTTACTTTTCACAATATAAATCTCTCTAAGCACAATAAAAGCACAGTTTGAACTGATCAAAAGTTTTACTTTCCTTGCACAGAACCAACAATTAAAAGCATCTAAATCTATATCTTATATCTAATCTTTAATACAAATATAGCTAACTTAAAATCACCCATTTTCCTGCTTGTTGCATTATATGATTCTAAACCATTTATTCATCCATTATAGGAACATAAGAAATAGGAGCAGGAGTAGGCCATTTAGCCCTTCAAGCCTGCCCCCCCATTCAATAAGATCATGGCTGATCTGAAGTGGCTCAGTTCCACTTTCCCGCTTTCTCCCCATAACCCTTAATCCCCTTGCCTACCAAAAACCCATCTACCTGCGTCTTAAATATATTTAGCGAGGTAGCCTCCACCACTTCAACGGGCAGAGAATTCCAGAGATTCACTACCCTTTGAGTGAATAAGTTCCTCCTCAACTCTGTTCTAAACTGCCCCCCCCTTATCTTGAGGCTGTGCCCTCTAGTCCTGCTGTCCTTTCTGAGCGGGAAGAACCTCTCCACCTCTACCCTATCCATCCCTTTCATCATCTTATACGTCTCAATAAGATCCCCCCTTCAAAAAACTCTAACGAGTACAAGCCCAATCTATTCAGCCTCTCTTCATAGCTCAACCCCCTCAACTCCGGTATCAGCCCAGTGAACCTCCTCTGCACTCCCTCGAAGGCCAAAATATCCTTGCGCAAGTGTGGCAACCAAAACTGCACACAGTACTCCAGCTGCGGCCTCACCAGTGCCCTGTACAGTTGCAGCAAGACCTCCCTACTTTTATATTCAATCCCCCTCACTATGAAGGCCAGCATCCCATTTGCCTTCCTGACCACCTGCTGCATCTGTCGGCTGGGTTTTTGCGACTCATGCGCAAGTAGCATGCTGCAGCTTTTCGCCCTGTAAGTAGTAGTCCTTCCTACTATTATTCCTACCAAAGTGGATAACCTCACACTTGCCAATATTGTATTCCATCTGCCAGGTCCTCGCCCACTTGCTCAGCCTATCTAGATCCCTCTGCAGACTTTCCACACCCTCCGCACAATTTGCTTTTCCACTTATCTTTGTCATCAGCAAATTTCGACACCTTACACTCGGCTCCCTCCTCCAGATCATCTATATAAATGGTAAATAGCTGAGGCCCCAGCACCGATCCCTGGGGCACTCTACTAGTCACCAACCGCCAATCCGAATGGCACCCATTGACACCCACTCTCTGCCTCCTATTTGACAGCCAATCCCCTATCCACGCTAACACCTTACCCCCAACTCCATGCCCCCTAACCTTCTGTAACAACCTTTTGTGCGGCACCTTATCAAACGCCTTCTGAAAATCGAGAAACACCACATCCATCGGTTCCCCTCTATCCACTGCACTAGACACATCCTCATAGAATTCCAATAAATTCGTCAGAGACAACTTCCCCTTAACGAAACCGTGCTGCGTCTCCTCTATTAAACAATTCTTCTCAAGCTGCCTCGTTATTTCCCCTTTGATGACGGATTCAAGCATTTTTCCTATAACAGATGTCAAACTAACCAGCCTATAATTCCCTGCCTTTTGCCTGCTACCCTTTTTAAACAGCAGCGTAACATTAGCTGTTTTCCAATCTTCCGGCACTTCCCCGGAATCCAGCGAGGTTTGGAAAATAATCACCAAGGCATCCACTATCACCTCTGCCATTTCCTTCAGAACCCTTGGATGCATTCCATCCGGTCCTGGGGACTTGTCCACCATCAGTCCCTCTAGTCTGTCGAGCACTGCCTCTCTAGTAACAATGATCTCATTCAGGCCCTCCACTCCTACCATCTTTCCATCGTTAACACCCGGCAAACTATTTGCGTCCTCCTCCGTGAAGACCAAAGCAAAAAAGTTATTCAAGGCCTCAACCATTTCCTCATCCCCCACCACTAAATCCCCCCTCTCATCCTCTAAGGGTCCAACATTCACCCTAGCCAGCCTCCTCCTTTTTATATATTTATAAAAACTCTTACTATCCTTTTTTATATTTAGCGCTAGCCTAGATTATATTTTAGCATTCCAATATTATTACTGATATATGCATGTGCAGCTATGTATGATAACTATCAGCTTTAAAGGGCAAATTATATGTAAGTATAGGCTACTCTAGGAGAGATACTTTTCAGTGTAAAGCTCTTCCTTGTATGATTGGACTAAACAATATCTAAAAATTTCCTGTAACAAGTATTTGGTTGGCAAGCAGAAAGTTAGCTTGTGCATTCTCCATGGCAATATCTCTACTAATCTGAGCCCAATTGCCAAGCAATTGGCACTCTCCCCTTGTGAAGAATAAATTGTTGTTTCCTTTACATTTGATATTCTTATGAATTTCCTGATGAATGCAAGATGAAAAGCTTTGACTGCATTTATTGTTTTTCAGCTCAAGCTCTGTACTACCAAAAAATTATTTTAAGTTACCTTGAGTGTTTTATAATGAAAGTTTCCTCTTACATGCATTAATAGTTACAGAAGCGTTTTCCATTAAAGCAAAAAACATACTGAGAGCACTTAGCAGGTTAGACAGCCTCTGGCACTTTTCATACTGTGTCTGTATTCTTTCTGATCCAGGTAAAATATTGTGCAACAGTTCAATCCACGTCAAATATTCACATCATTTCAGTAATGAAATTTTGGCACATTAAAAACATAAAAGATGATTTGTGTTTAATATGAATCTTTTACTTTGTTGCTCTTTTTTTTGCTAAAATCAGAGACTTGAAATAATTAAATGGAGACTAATGAAGCTATAAAGCATTGAACCCTCTGGCTGATATCTTTTATGCAGATTCTCTCTGAAGCAAAGATGTTTGGTTTGCATCATAACATGTTAGTAACAAGAGTTACTTCATTGTGTCTTGCGCCAAAGGATTTCACAATGTGCTGACAAAAAATGTTATGTTGTGGATGAAGTAACATTTCTACATCCTAATGAGCACACTCTATATTTGTTTAATTAAATAATTCGAATCGATTTGCCTTCTTGGTGGTATTTCCCTAATGTCCAAGAACTATAATTTCACATTTCATTATACGCAATTTCAATGGCTTGTAGTTTTAGGTGTTTGCTCAGCAAATGTCATTTTTCAAGCCACACTACTGGCTTTGTTTAATAAAAATGCTTATACTTAATCTGAGTAGTAATTTATGCTTCACGTCCATGGCCACAGGACAAGGCAAAGAGTTTTTCAATGAATGAAGTACTTTTTGAAGTGTGGTCATTATGTTATTGCAGAAAGTGTGGCAGCAATTTGCATACAGCAAACCGCAATATGATAAGATCGGATAGTTGAAGTATTTGCCAGGGAACACCAGAGATCATTGCTCTTCTCTCTTTTAAAATAGTGTCTTAAATCTTCTGCATTCATAAGAGAGAGCAGGAAGAGCCTCAGTTTAACATCCCATCCAAAAAGTACCATCTCCAACAAACCAGCACTCACTTAGTGCTGCATTGGTATGGCAGCCTAGCTTTCTGTGCTCAAGTCTTGGCATCGGACTTGAAGCCACAAGTGAGGATGCTATCTCTTGAGCCACGGCTTAAACCAGGGAAGGAGATCATACAGTTGCTTTTAAAAGACAGGCTGCTGACACAAATTGGTTTCTTTGCAGATAATTATAGAGATGTGTGGCCTACGCAAGTATTTTTTCCTTTCTTTCACAGTTATTACATGCAACTACCACCTGCTAGCCAAAGAAGTGGATGTCTCATCAATGTGAAACAGCAGTAGTTAGCTGTGAAAAAGTGAATTTGTATCTCACTTCTGCTGGGTAGGGACTTCAAAGCTGCATGACAAAACGCTTAACAAACAAAAGGTTAATCTAATAGGCCAACCATTTAATGAGCAAAAGAAAAATGGATAAAATACCTCAGTCTTAAAATTATGCCACAGGATACCAGAATATAAGCACTTAGTGCAATCAAGGTATTTTTTCAATCATACAACAAAGACATCAATTTGAGGCCATAGAAAAAGAAATGTTGAGCCAAATTCACTTGAAATGTAAAAAAAATGCTCCTTCCAGTTATTTGCAATTTTTGTGTAGAATATGTGTTGGATTTTGTGGGGTTTTAGATCTTCGGAAACAAAAAGGAAAATTGACTTTTAAGTGCTCATGTTTATGTTTGTCCAAATTTTGCATATCTTGGTGGTTTATTATCAAACATTTGTTCTGTTGCAATCAAAAAATGATATTCATAGTCTTAAGCAAATCTTCTAAATGACAATCATCATCATGCTCAACTCGTTCATACTCAACAACTGTGTAGTCTAATCAGTACACCATGCCACAGCGCTGTTGTTTTTGCATTTTTATTCGATAAAGTCAATGGTTTAACGTTCTGCAGTTTTGCTAAATCTTAAATTTCATCAAAATCATGAATGCATCCAATACTTTACATCGTGATTAAAGTAGAAAATAACCCATTAGCATCTCTGCAATCAGCCATTAGTGAGATGTTATGCTGGGAGCGATGGTCAGTTCACTGTTGCTGATTTCTAGTTAGGTAGACAAAACATCCACTACAGTTAATTTGGTTTTTTATTGAGTGCAGAGCTTACATTAAATTATCCTTGTTCTTGTAAACTTTCAAGTAGATTGGAAAGCACCCTCAATGTTAGTCTGCCTGAGGTTGCGGGAAATCTGTTCAGATAGTTGAGAATTGAAAAAGGTAGGTACACCAAGAATAGATTAATTGATTTTCTTTCCAGCTCCAGCTGTTCTCTGGTATATTCAACTAGCTGCATTTTCTGTAGTTTCTATAAAACTTCTTTATTAACATTTGAGTTGATTGAGTTGATTTCATAAACTGGTTTCAATATGTAAGTTATTCATATTTAATCAGAAATAAAAGTGCACATTACAATTCTATTTGACAACTTTACATAATATAATTCACCATCTCTTGTTCTTTCAATTCCCTTGTTCAATGTAAGCCCTAGATTTTCAGGAAGAGGGCTATATATTGTATTTGCATTTTAATAAATCACTGTTTCCCCTTCAAATTGAGTCTTCCATACAGGCACACACATATACACACACACTAATGGACTAAATCTGCATCTGAACAGAGGCTCCGCTGCTTGTAGGATTTCTTCTCAAATGACTGTTTGTTTCTCAAAGTGAATTGCTGAAGAGTGGGCTACACTTGAAAGCTTTAAAATTGCTTCAGAGACTTGACAAAAACACAGCCTAAGCTAAAGGAGAGATTAATAAGGAAGACCATAAGCTTCATGAAAGAGTTAGGTTCTAAGAATAGTACTTTTTGAAGAAGGGGGGCTGGAAGTTCAGGCTGTAGGACCCAGGTGCCAGTAATGATGCCTGAGGTCTGGGTGATCAAAATAGAAAGTTCTGGGGAATAGGATCTGTAAGACCTTGTGAATGAGGTGCAGATCTTCTCACATGCTTTGATAAATTGATTTTCATTTTCTCAAAATAGCATCAAAGCAGTGGATCCATGAGGATTCACAGTTGGTCTTACATTATTCCTTGGCCCAGATTCATAGTGTTACTGATGGTGAAGCCGTTAACTTCCACTATCATTACTCCTCTGAAACTGACAGCAACTTCTGGAATCCGCGCATGCAGCTAAATGTGGAAATCCAAATGTTGCTGTCAGTGATTCTATGCCTCCCCTTAGACTGTGCTATTGAGGTTCCCCAGACTGTAGAAATCATGGAAAACTGGCAAAAACTTGTCCTTCTCCACTATTAGTATTGCTGTACCTAACCTTGAAAAGGTTACACCTTCTGAGTAGTTGTAATTGGGTTTCTAACTGTGTACCAAGCTCTTAGTTACTGTTAAACAGTTTAAAATACAATTTTTATATTTGTGCAATACTGTACCTCCATTGTGATTTTTTTTTGTAAAAGCAACTGTTTTTTTGACATGAATCTTCAGCCTGAATCTAATGCGTTAGTCCCAAACAATTATTTTGTTCTCTGTTAAGGATTTTAATTAAAGGCGAAAGGTTCAGTGCATTTTACTTGTCTTGCTGTCTGCAAAAATATTTCAATGTGATTGGCTGACTGCCCTGCTTGATGGCATCATTGTTGCTGGGCAACTGGAGATCCTCTAAACTAGGTATTAGAATCACATTGGTGTTGGGAAAGGGGAAACATGAGCCACAGAGATCACTAGATCTCTGAGATCACAAGATCTTTGTGTGCCCCTTAACTTTTCATCACTGACAGTGACCTATTGAATGTCAGTAACATTGATTTTGTTCTTTTTGCTGATTGTAACACTCTGTGTGATTAACTGCTGACCTGCACCTGTGAGAACCACTTTCAGTGAAATATGGACAGACAGACAGGCCGACTAGTATGCGGAAAAATGATGCGGTATCTTCAGGGTTGAGAAGGTTGTATGAATAATTTGCGAAAACTTGACTGCAATATTTCCCACCAACCATATCTCTAAAAAGCCGTCTTCAGTTGCAAACTGTCGATGGGCAAAAGATGGTGCTGAAGCACATCTTCCTAAAATTATGAAACAAGAACAATGTCCAATAGTCACAATGCTGAATTAAAAAGACTAAAAAAGGTTAAATAAATCAAAAGTAGTCATTTGCTAATTCTAAGCTTTGTACGTTGGTGGGAGGAAACCCTAAGGATGGGCAAAGAATCCCATAATGTAGTTGGCTGTGACAATGAATGCTTTAGAATGAGAGTCTGTACTGAGTTCTTGATAGACTGGGGTTATGGAATAAGGTAGGAAGAAGTAAACATGGAGAGCAGAATGTTTGTAGTACATGAAGGAATAGGGGACAAAAAGTTTGAGCGTTGCTCATAATGCTGACGCAGACCTAACAATAACTGATTATATTTGAATGCAACAGAGCTATTTGAGGTGTATCTTCACATGTGGTTAGCAGAATGAAAATTCTTCAGAAAGCTTTCTGAAGTCCTCCATCCAACAGTGCAAATTAGGTAGGTTGACCATGCTGAATGCCCCTTTGTGTCCCAAAATGTGTAGATTGGTTAGATTAGCGGTCATATGTGTGTGGGATTACAAGTATTGGGGGGGGGGGGGGTGTGGTTGGGTTGGGGAGGGGGATGCGGGGGAGGACCTAGGTAAGAAGCTGTGACAGAGAGTTGGTAAAGGCTTGATGAGCCAAATGGCCTCTTCTGCACTCTAGGGATCTTATGATTTTATTCCCAACAAATATCATAACTTTGGTTGACATAAGAACATAATATATGATATTATATTATATTATATTGGACATGATACAGAAGAACCTAATTCATTGCTCCTGAGTCCAGTTTTACTCAAAGAATGATTGGAGTAGCTTGTTCAATGACCTTATTCAAAAGTTATGGTTGTACTTTTGCAAGATTTTATGAGAGAGGCATAGGAGAGTATTCAACTGAGACAGATTCAGAAACATTAATCAAATTATGCTCCAAAGTACTTTCTCAATCATTATTGGCCAACCTGATGGGGATGATATTCCATTAAATACCCGACTGTAATTAAGTTGGAAAGATGAAGAAGAGAGAAAGTGTATGCAAAAAAAGCAGAGTGAAGAGAGAAGGCCAGAAGAGGGCCATGATAAGATCAGGAAGTAAGTAGACAAAAACAGCAGCATTACAATAAAAGGTTTTACTTGGGTCAGGTGGTAAATAAACAGGAAGCTACAATGGGATATTTCATTGTGTCGCATATATCTGGGTTATAGGGGATGGGTGAGCCAAGACCTTGGAAATCTTGTTTTTGTGTATGCTTTTAAATTATTGGACAATATGCAGAGATTTCATGGATTAGAAATTTCCCTCAAGTGTAAATAATGAAACAGGGTGGCGTCAGGATTTTTCATATTAACCCAGTCTCCTTCACGCAGAGAAAGAGTTTGTCTTTATTTTAAGTAGTATCTAACCAACGAAATATCATCCTGCATGTCGGTGATAGTTATTCAGGACGTAACAATAATGATTCCCTAGTGCACTGTTGCATAATCTGCATAATATCTTTAAAAAAAAATCCAAGATCTGCACAATATTTAATGGTGAAACAATTCTGCCTGCATGGTTCTTAGGAAAATGAAGCTATCCCCTGCATCAATGATGGTGACCCCACAAAGGGACCACGTAACCATGGCCTGGAACTGTTACCATTTGTGTTTGAAATTCTGTGACAGCCATACCCACCTCCTTCATTTTCCAGTTGCATATGGATGGTTATCAAACTTTTGACAGTGAAACATGTTATGTTTGCTACAATTTAAAACAAGGATAAAATAAACTTGCAGCACAATTGATATTTTTAACTATGCTATTGTACAATCCTACATATAAATTTGTCAAAAGAACTTGAACTTGGTGGCAGAGCAGTGGGAAGAATTTACAACAAAACTATCTAATTAGAGTAAATAATGGAAGGAAAATATTCAATAGTCACAAAACTCATACTCTCTCAAAAAATAATTGTTATATTTCTTTGACTATGGAAGAGATTCAAATAAATATTTGAAGAGATCCTGCTATGCATAACCATATATGCAATCCAACAGCATGTAAAGATATTTTCAGGTTAGCTTGAAGAATGCTGTTGTGTTCTTAGTGTCTGTGATACTTTACAACCATTTTAGACCTACCCACAGTTCACTAATCAGCATTACAAATCACAGAAGTGGATAAGTGAGTAGATGTATGGAATTTTAAATTAAAAAAGGGATTGTGTTTCTATGCTGCCTAATCATTTCTCTCGTAAAGCTTTGAAAGGGTCTCACGTATAGTTACTGGTGTTCAAATGAAATAACCATTATTATGCAGGCATCTACAATAGCCATTGCCTGCAAAGCAATGAAAAGACCGATTTTGTGATAACTAGGAATGGAATGTTGGCCAAGCATAGCTCTCTGATTTTCTTCAAATACAGCCATTACAGCAGACAAATGACCCTCGCTTCAACATTTTATCTTAGCGACAGCATGCAATAAAGTGCTACAGAGGTTTTAGTCTAGATGGTGAATCAAGATGTAGTAGGGAATCCTTCAACTTGGTTTCTGATTTTATTACAGATAACTCACAGAAACTGTTGGAGGATAAGACACCTTAGTCTCCATCCTGCTAATGCTATTCCTGACCAGAGAGCAGATGATGCTACCATTAAGAGCATTCTTCACGTCTGGCATACTGACATGTTTCACTTTGATAAACATAAAAAGGCATACCTCCAAATTCTTAAATTGGTTTCAGAGTATTTTTGGGCTTATCTTAAAGAAATAATGTCATTTTTTTGAGAAGCTTTTGACAAGTTAATTTCCTCAAACTGCTGACTTTTACAAAAATTGATATGGCAGGGGATTTAAGATGTGCATCATGTAATACAATGATGGTTTCCAAAAAAGTGGTGCAGTGTTTTAATGCTGTCAATGGGGTGCCGACTATTACATAATCATGTGAATTTATTTTCTAATTAATTCACCAAGACAAAGATTCAACTTTAATAGCAAGGTATAGGTAGCATTGAAAACTCATTACTTGAAGGGAAGGAAAACAAACATGGAATAATCAATTTTATCAGAATAGGTTTTAGTTCTGTTATTAGATCATACCAAATGTATTCAACAATGACAGTAAATGTATACTGTGTAACTCAATCAATGAAGTTTAACTTGGACAAATATTTTACCCTACTATTAAATTCTAATCTTCTTGGTTTGCACATGTGGTAAAAAAGGCTGTAGAACTGCATGCCACAGTTAAGTTAAGGCATAACCACTTTGTTAAAAATAAATCATGCATCCTGTGCATGAGGGATGAAATTATGTTTAATAAAACTTACTTGATTGCACAATGAACATGTGACCAAAGTAACAAATTGAGACTGCAGATTCACTCCAATAATACAGCAAAAACCACTCTCTAGAGTTTAGTGTACAGCAGCGAAAAAGACATCACTTCCACACAGATCTGTTCCTAACTTCCGCACTCACAAGAACTTTAAAAAGACATTGAGGACTTAACAGTATGTAGCTCTATCACAGAAAGGTGGAACACAATTTTTATTTCTTGTAGAGGGGAAGAAGGAAGAGAAAGTTTACGATTCTTAGGAATGTTCACATTTAATATTGCCAAAAGGTATGTTACACAGTCAACAGATGGCAGCACAGTGTGATTTGATGATTCAGAATTTAATAATTAAAATGCACAAAGCTTGGATAACAGCTAAAGTTAGTAAATTAAATATAACTGGCAAGCGAGTTTTAAAGAAGGTTATAATGCGTCTGTTTATTACATCCAGTTTTAGAGACCTGACAGATTTGTTTCCACAAACTTGAAAAAAAATAGAATTTTGGACAGAGTAATAAAGAGGATTTGCAATTGCTTCCTTACATTAAGCTGGATGGATATGAAATAATGGTAGATTAGGTTGGCCACCCACCTCTGAGTCACAGGAGTTATTACAATGTAAAATAACCTGTACAGGGCAAAATTAAGGGATTTGATTTCCTCAAAAAAGGCACTGAAAGCTGAAGACTTAAGAAATATTACAGAGTACGCCATTACTTAAAAAAAACATGAGACTTTTGGATATTGTTGTTCAGTGTATTTACAGTAGTAATTATTGCTTGATTCACGGTGGCCAAGACACAAGTATATAGTACTTCTGAAGATAAAAGTGCAGATGCTGAAATTCTAATGTGAGTCTAATGGGCTTTTTGTTTTTGAAAATCATGTACAAATGTGGTTGTGCTGGCTAGAACGTGGGCCACACTGAAGTTTGCATCCTCTCCAATTTTGAATACACTACTTTCAGAAAACAGTGATTAATTGATCTGCAGTGTACATGGCTGGAGCGAATAGCATCCACTTGAGGCAATTGCAGCTATCGTGCTTTCAGCTTAAAATTTAAAAGTTTATTTATTCGTGCCACAAGTAAGTTTAAATTAACGCTGCAATGAAATTACTGTTAAAATCTCTTAGTCGCTACATTCCAGCACCTGCTCAGATACACTGAGGGAGAATTTAGCATGGCCAATGCATTTAACCAGCACATCTTTCGGAGTGTGGGAGGAAACTGGAGCACCCAGAGGAAACCCATGCAGACATGGGGAGAATGTGCAAACTCCACACAAACAGTGACCAAGCTGGGAATCGAACCCAGGTCCCTGGCTGCCCTATTATTTCTGTGAAATAATTTATTGCAATAAGAAAGTGGAAGATGATGAAGATATATAAGGGCAACACTGTTCCATTTTCATGTTGCAATTGGTGCATCAGAGGAAAATGATCCTATTTGTGGCAGAACTAATGAATTCAACTCATCAGGAGTTGCCGATACAGCTGCTAACCGGACAGTGAGCTTGGCTATTTTGCTAGTGTCTCCAAAATAGAGATATGTATTTGAAGCTGATTTGGATGACTGTTTATCTGTATATTTTTAATAAGGTTTTAGTAGTTTTAATCACGTTTTGAAGCACTGTTTTCTTACTTCAGCTTTTGATGAGCATCTCAAAAACTATGTAAAGTCTATCACGTGTTCCTTGGATATTGGGTGAGTGGGTACTGAGGCTCCTTAGAGGGCTAGGGTAGTGAGGCTGTATGGAAGGGGTTTGGTAGTAAAAGGTGAGGGTTAGGGCCCTCACACTCATCTACCCAACTGAACTGATGTCTGACTGAATAGAGGTGGGTCCTTTAACCTGAAACCACCTCACAAGAACACAAAAATGAGCAGCAAGTATAGGCTGTACGCTCGCCGAGCCTGTGCCACATGGCTATACTGATTGTCATTTTAACTGCACTTTCCTCTCTTCAGCCAAAACTCTTGACTCTCTTGTCGATCAAAAATCTAACTCAGTCTTAAATATATTCAATGATCTTCACTGCTCTCTGGGAAGAAAAATTCCAAAGATGAATGATCCACTAAGGGGGAACAAAGTCTGTTCAGTTTGGTCTGAAATGGCCGACCCTTGATTTTTAACTGTGCCCCCTAGTTATAGATGCTTCACAAGGACAGACATTCTCTCAACTTCCATCCTGCCAAGTCCCCTCAGGATCTTGTGTATTTGAATAAGATGATCTTTAATTCTTCTAAGCTCTAATCGGTATATGCCCCACTTGCTCAATCATTTCTCATAGCCTAACCCTTTCATCCTACAAATCAATCGAGTGAAACTTCTCTGAACTATTTCTAATGCAGTTGACTGTTTCCTTAAGTAAGGAACCAAAACTGTGTGCAGTACTCCAGATGTGGTCTCACTGTGGCTCTGGATGGCTGCAGCAACACTTTCCTTCTATTCCCCTTGTACTAAACATCAGCATTCCATTTCCTGTCCTAATCACTTATTGTGCCCGCGTAATAACTTTTGTCATTCATGTGCTATGACATCCAGATCCTTCTATACCATAGTGTTCTGCAGTCCCTCTCCTATAAATGATCTTTCTACTTATGTCTTTGTCAACAGCAAATTTAGCTAGCATACATTTAATTCCTTCAACCAAGTCATTGAGATAAATTGTAAATAGCTAAGGTTTCAACACAGATCCTTGTGCTATTCTACTCGTCACATCTTGCTGACCCATTTATCCCTACTCTGCTTCAGCTAAAGAATGCTCTATTTGTGCTGGTGTTACCCCCTACACCATCAGCTGTTATTTTGCATGAGAATCTTTGACAGAGCACTTTGTCAAATGGAAATCTAAAATCTGCCCTCTTCACAGTATTGTATGCTTTCCGATTCAATTTGATTCTCCCCTTAACTTCCTCAATTAGCTGCAGCTGTGCATCCTTCTCATAGTCTTCTATTCCTCACAGGAATATATCTTTGTTGAACATTATAAAAAAAGCTCCTTAAAAGCCTGTCACTGCTCCTCTACTGATCTTCCTTTTAACCTATTTTCAAATTCACTTCAGCCAACTCTGTCTTCAGACTCTTGTCATTGCCTTCATTTAAATTTAAGGCATGAGTCTTAGACCTATCCTTTGCCCTCAAATGTCCACACCTCACCTTGAATGTGAAATTCTATCATGCTATGATCATGGTTGCCTAGAGACTCCTTTACGATGAAGTAATTAATTAATCCTATCTCATTTCAAATTACTAAGTTGAAAGTGGCCAGCTCCCTGTTCTGCACTCGAACACATTGCTCTTAAAGAATTGTTCCAAATATGCTGTGTTAACTCATTCCAAGCTACCTTTGCCAATCTGATTTGTCAAGTCTATATGAAGATTAAAATCACCCAAGGTTGATGAAATACCTTTATTACAACCCCTCATTATTTACTCTTGTATACTTTGTCCTATGGGGGCTGTATAAACTATTCCCACAACTGGCTTCTTAACTTATCTACTCCTTAGCTCTACCCCAAACGGATTTCACATATGATATTCTGAATTCAGGTAATCTTTCACTGCTGTTCTAATTTCATCATTTATTAACTGAACTACCCCACTACGTTTCTTAGCTTCCTATCCTGCAAAAATGTCAAATACCCTTGAATATTTAAACCCAAGTCTTGGTCATCTTACGACCATGTGTGGAATTCTCCCATCTGGGACTGAGTCCTATGGCAGATATGGGAACATGGAATGTTTCCCTCTGCAGAGGCTGGTGGGCAACCATGCCACATCTTCCAACCCTGACTTCATTAAATATGCAACCAGGTGTTTTTTTCACTGTATTCCATATTGGGACACGCGTGATGGTGTGTAGTCCACCAATATTCAAAAGGTGCCCAACATTGCTGACCCACAACAGATGGAACTTCTAAAAGGATGATGAATTTCCTGGGAAAGAAGATGGATCTGCAGGACTATCCTGAGGCTGGAAGATAGACCTCCTTGATGATACTGAATCGGGAAGATTCACTTGTCAATACTCCCATTACCCACTGCTGTGGTATTCCAGAGTTGTTGGTGGCTTCCATTCCAAACTCTGGCAGGTGCCCCAGGCATTGGTCAGGTGAGTCTTAATATCTGCACATCACATTGTTCTAGATATGTTTTCAAGCTGCCATATTGGGGAATTGGACGTGGGTGGAAGATTCTGGTCAGACCTTCACCCGCATCCCATTAGCAGGATGAAAGACAAGGTATCACTCTCCTCCATTGGTTTCCTGATCATTGTGTTGGGCATCAATGGGAGATTTACACTGGCATGAATCTGATTTTTGCACTTCCACCAGATTCCCTTCCCTCGCCTACCATTGAACTCACTGGCAGGTCCATGGGAGAATTCCATACCATTTCTATCAAATGGCAACCAGGGTTTAAATACTAACTTCTATTTGTGCTATCAGTTAATTCTTGCCATGGATGCCATGTGTATTCAGGTGTTGAGCCGTCAATTCTGTCTTTTTAACATTTTTGCCATCTCTGACCTTTTCTGCTGGTGTATTTTAAGTTTGCATGATTTATCATTTCCTGCTATAACCTGGCTAAAATTGTTTATGTTGCTTTATTGCCTGGTCCATTGTCTTTAATTTATTGCATCCCTCACCCCCATTATTTAGTTTAAAGCCCTCTCTACCAATCTATTTATGTGACTCATCAGAACACTGGTCCTAGGATGGTTTGGTTCAAGTTTGTCCCAACAGTGTAGCTCCCACTTTGCCCCAGTACTGGTGCCCCAAGAACCTAAATCCTCTTTCTTCCCCACTAACCTTTGATTCATGTATTCAACTGACTAATCTTGTTTACTGCAGAACAATTCTGGAGTCAGCAATGGGGCGGCATGGTGGCACAGTAGGTAGCACTGCTGCTTCACAGCACCTTGAACCCAGGTTCAGTTCCACCCTCGGGTCAGTGTCTGTGTGGAGTCTGCACATTCTCCTCCTGTCTGCGTGGGTTTCCTCCAGGTGCTCTGGTTTCCTCCTACAGCCCAAAGATGTGTGGGTTAGGTGGATTGGCCATGCAAAATTGACCCTTGTGTCAGGGCAATTAGCAGGGTAAATATGGGTTACAGGAATAGGGCCTAGGTGGGATTGTAGTCAGTACGTACTTGATGGGCCAAATGGCCTCCTTCTGGACTGTAAGGGTTCTATGAATTTATTCATAGCTCAGGTAGAAATCCAAAGATTATTGCCTTTGTGCTTCTGCCCTAGCTGCATACAATCCCGAAGCAAAACTTATTCCTGAGTCTTACCTCTGTTATTGGCACCCATGTGGACAACCCTGCACAGCCGGGGCACATGTCTAAAGCCCTGGCACTGGCAGGCGACACACTTCTGGACTTTCACTGTCGGCTGTGGAGAACTGTGTCTATCCGTCCGTTACCTGTAAGTGTGTTGAGGAATATTTTCTTAGCAGTTTCTACAAGGAAGGAGGTATGGTTTGACTTGATTTTTGGGAATGAGGTAGGCCAAATCTTTTACATACTCTGACTGCATAAACTATACACAGACAGGCTTTCTCATAAGCCTTTTAAAAGAAAAGAGAACATATTTTGGACTTAACAGCTGATCTAAATAAAAATAATAAACATTCTGGCTCTCTCACATATGTGCATTCAAGAATACACACCCACGTACATACACAGAAGTTACAATGTGGGAGGATCGATTAAGCAGTTTTTAAAAGTGCAAAATGAAGTCATTTTCATGCAGATTTGGTAGATTGAGACCTCGGCGGTTTCAGACTAGCTCCAGAAGTCCTTGTGAATTCTATGATAGGGCAATTTAATGATGTTGATGGATGGTTTTTGTTTTGTCTTCTGAAGTCAGCAGCTGCTACATTGGCTTTTAGATGCTGTCTGTGACTGTGTCAAACAACAGGCAAATCTTGAGCTTGCAGGGTGGGTGGTTTGTGAATGGATTAAGAGATGGGGATCATTCACGTTCCTTCAGGTGATTGTCTTTGATGTGCTCTTCTGGACAGTCTGATTCTGTTTTTAATGGCTTTGGAATTTGTAAGGTACAGTTATGCAAATATTTGCCTTTCTTAGAAGCTGCTGTTTTAAATCACTGAAATTATCATAGAATCACCGAATGACTTATAGTACAGAAAGAGGCTATTTGGCTCATCAAGTCTGTACCAACCACAATCCCGTCCAGGCCTTATTCCTGCAACCCCACGCACCTACCCTGCAAATCCCCCTGACACAAGGGTCAATTTAGCATGACTAATCAATCTAACATGCACATCTTTGGACCGTGGGAGGAAACCGGAGCACCCGGAGGAAACCCACGCAGACACGGGGAGAATGTGCAAACTCCACACTGTCAGTGACCCGAGGCCGGAATTGAACCTGGGACCCTATTGCTGTGAGGCAGCAGTGTGAACCATGATGCAACCGTGCAAAATTATTGTTCAGTCTTTTAAAATTCAACCAGTGGTTTTAGCCCAACATAAATAATGTCAGTTTTGTTATAAAGTACCCCCAGTATATTGCAACCATGTAAGTTTTTAATCATTTATATATTAACTACAGCACTGTTTTAAAAGCTTGCTTTGTGTAGCTAATCCAAAATATTGCTTTAGCGTTTGGGAGTTCTCAATCGACTGTGACATGGTTAAATTAAAGTATTAACTTTAATCTACCCCCATAACCCCACGTAGTTACCCTTCTAATTATCTGACACTAAGGGGCAATTTAGGCAGGAAACTGGAGCACCCAGAGGAAACCCACACCAACATGGGGAGAATGTGCAAACTTCACATAGACAGTCACCCGAAGCCGCAATTGAACCCAGCTCCTTGGCGCTGTGTGGCAGCAGTGCTAATCACTGTGCCACTGTGTCAGCCTTTAGGTAACAAAAAGGAGAAAGTAATTTTTAACTGCACAACAGGCCTAGCTGTGGACTACTCGTGGTCTAGACCATTCCAATTAAGACCTGAATTTCAAGTCTGTCCAAAAATGTTTTACACAATGTTCTTTCATTATGAAATATATGTACTGCTCAAAAATATTGCAGAAAATTGTTTCGGAGGAAATGATTGGTGTTAGACACCCGTTGACAGTACCTCCCAGAATTGAGTTCTTTGTTTACTTTCTCATTGGCTCACTGCTGAAAAGTTACATTTGTGTTTTCAATAATAGTGCAGAAGTTTAATTGTGAACAAAACTTTTTGTCCTGCCCCTCCTGGAACAGTAAAAGAATAAGGAGGGACTATTCGAAAATTCCATGGTGATGGAGCTACCCCCTGTCTGTATTTGATTTGTTGCACTTTAGAGGTAGTATGATAGATATATGCATAGCAAAAACAATAGAAAGAGTAGGTTTTTTCATGGGCAATACAATCTACCCATCAAGGAGGAACTGTTATTACGAACCAAGCTAGTTGTATCTGTGCAAATCAGTTTTAGGATGAGACTTTGCTACTAGTATATATTTTCATATATATTTTTGTATGAACACTTTAAGTAGATTGCTTATGCTTCTTATTTTATCTTTTGAATATCCAATACAACTTTGATATTGCTTCCTTTTACATTTTTCTTGCATTTGTTTCTCTGGACTTTTGTTGTCTTCAACCTTGAATGTTAATGAACATATTGGTTCTCTCTTGGCTGCAAGAAAACAATGGCTGTTCTTCAATGGGAATATCAAGGCTTGCAGTTTGTTTTTGATTAACATAGTAAAGACAGTGCCATTGTGTATAAAATGTGGAAGATATTTCAGTTTTCAGCACAACTCCATAAGGCCGTGGATAGGTGTTTGACTTCCACTGTGAGTGCTTGGTTTAGCTTCTTTCTTTACTTTGTTTCTCTGCCTGTCTATCTCACATATCTCAATTAAACACTGAATTCAACAAGCATGATTTTTAAAAAATTGTTCATTTTCCATCAGAGATTTTAGAGTTGGTATTACTGTCGTCAAGGAATAAGCAGAAGGTACGAAAATATTAATTTTAGTAACAATTCAAAAATGCCAGGTATTGTGATAACATACACACGTCAATGCAGATAATGGCATGTCCCTTTCTAAAGCTGCATAGTGATAACACTATGAACCAATGAATGCACAGCTAAAGCATAAATGGTCTAGCTTCCATGTCAGACGTTCATTATTGCCTGTCACCCCCTACTGCAGATGTTCACTGTTGTCTGTGACTCTGTATCATGAGGCAAGCATATAGTCAAGTAATCGGCCTAAGTAACAATTATGACCCTGGCTCGATCAAGGCCTGTGCAGAGCTGCATTCAGTTATTATTAGTAATAAACTTCATGCAATTGTGTTCAACCAGAACCCTCATTATTCTCATATCTTGCTTAGTATTGGGAACATCGAGACAGATCCTTTGAGGTCCATAGCTGGACCCTGAATATAACAACCATAAGCAATTGCAATATGGTTGGTAGCAGTGATCGCTTCTAAAGTTCTTGGAGCAGCAGTGGTTATTCCTGAAGGCAGCAGAACACGAGGCAGAAAATGCCTTCGGCAGCAACATTAGCTGTGGTGATTTGACTTATCCAGCTCCGACCCAGACTTATCAAGGGAAGAACAGTCCCTTTAGAATCCCTCTCAGGTAGCCTCAGACTAGGTGCTTTGATATAAACACAAATGAAGTCCAATTCTTCAAACATAAGAACTTGAAATCCCAAATCTGGCATTACTGCTCATTCCAAAATACATCAGAGTTCAGAAGTGAGTGAAGAATATATTCCCAGCTCAGTGATTTGAGCAGAAGGCTTTGATTCTTCTGAATGTCAGAATCAGCTATTTATAAGCCACTCAACTTAACAGCGAAGGCTAGAATGTTGAATTTGTTCAAAAAGAAAATTGTACCCCAGGCTGAGAGATCCGGGAGAGGCAAATTCCAACGGTTCTTGGCATAGCTCAGCTTGACTGTTGGTTGAATCTGCTTTTTTTTTGTTTTGGCAGCGAAACCAACTTGCCCACCCTGACAATCGAGGTGTGGTAACAATCTCAATACTGTAACAGGTACAACCAGCAAGGCAACAACTCTGCAACCCGAAGCTCCTGCTCCTTATTTCAAACAACACTAAAATAGAAGCCGAACATCTTGAAAACTATTTTGAAATATACAGCAAAAGAAGAAGCAAACTTTTCCCCTTAACAGCATATCATTATGAGCCAACTGTGATTCATTGTTGCATCATTTGTTCTCCAGAAGCACAGGGACAGGCAGCAAGTGCGAATTCTCACTCAAAGAGTCACCATACTCAGCAACTAAATTGACTTATTAATTTGTGGGATGTGGGCTTCACTGGCTAGATGAGTATTTAATGCCAACCTCTAGTTGCCCTTCAGAAGGTGGTGGTAAGGTGCCTTCTTAAACCAGGTATTGGTACACCCACAGTGCTGTTAGGGAGGGAGTTCCAGAATTTTGACCAGCGACAGTGAAGAAACAGCAATATATTTTTAGGAAAGTGAGTGACTTGGAGGGGAACCTCCAGGTGATGATGTTCCCAGGTATCTGCTGCTATTGTCTTTCTAGACAGTAGTGGTTGTGGGTTTGGAAGGTCCTCCGTAAGGAACCTTGATGGGATCTTGCAGAGCAACTTGTAAATGGTACACACTGCTGCCACTCTTTATTAGTGGTAGAAGTATTTGGTGTTTGTGGAAGGGGTAGCAATCAAGCAGGTTGCTTTATCTTGGATGGTCTCGAGCTTCTTGAGTGTTGTTGGAGCTGCACTCATTCAGGCAAGTACTCAGGAGAGTATTTCATTGCACTCCTGACTTATGCCTTGTAAATGGTGGACAGGCTTTGGGGAATCAGGAAATAAGTTAATCACTGCAAGTTTCCTAGCCTTTGACCTACTCTGGTAGCTGCAGTATGTATATGGTTAGTCCAGTTCAGTTTTTAGTCAATGATAACTCCAGTATGTTTATAGCAGTGGATTCAGCAATGGCAATGCCACTGAATGTCAAGGGGCAATGGTAAGATGCCCTCTTGTTGGAGATATTCATTGCCTGGCACTTATGTGGCATGAATGTCACTTGTCAGCCGAAGCCTGGATATTGTCCAGGTCTTGTTGCATTTGGACATGGACTTCTTCAGTATCTGAGGAGTCACAAATGATGTTGAACATTGTGCAATTATCAATGAATATTTTGACATTATGAGGAAGGAAAATCATTGATGAAGCAGCTGAAGAGGCTTAAAACACTACCCTGAAGGACTCCTGTAGTGATGTCCTGGAGCTGAGATGAATAACCGCTAGCCACCACAACCATCTTCTTTTGTGCCAAATATGATTCCTACCAGCAGAAGGTTTCCCCTTGATTTCCATTAACTCCAGTTTTGCTAGGGCTGCTCGATGCCATACTCTGTCAAGTGCTGCCTTGATGTCAAGGGCAGTCACTTTCAACTTATCTCTGGTGTTAAGCTCTTTTGTCCATGTTTGAACCAAGGCTGTAACAAGGTCAGGAGCTGAACCAAATCTGAGTGTCTCTGAAGAGGTAATTGCTGAGTAGGTGCCACTTTATAGTTTATAGTACTGTTGGTGATTGAAAGTACACTGATGGAGCCATAATTGCCCAGGTTGGATTGTTCTGTTTCTTGTGTATAGGACATACCTGGGCACTTTTCCACATTGCCGGGTAGATACCAGTGCTGTAACTGTACTGGAACAGCTAGGCCAAGGACATGGTAAGTCTTAAGTCCTATTGCTGGAATTTTATCAGGGCCCATTGCCTTTGCAGTCTGCAGTGACTTCAGCTGTTTTTTGATATCACTTGGAGTAAATTGAATTGGCTTAAGACTGTGATGCTAGGGACCTCTGGAGGATTTGATTTGATTTATTATTGTCACATGTATTAATATACAGTGAAAAGTATTGTTTCTTGTGTGCTATACAAACAAAACATACCGTTCATAGAGAAGGAAATGAGAGAGTGCAGAACGTAGTCTTACAATCATAGCTATGGTGTGGAGAAGGATTAACTTAATGCAAGGTAAATCCATTCAAAAGTCTGACAGCCGAAGGAAGAAGATGGAAGAAAGAATGTCTGTCTGGGCCATGTGGGGTCCTTAATAATGGTGGCTGCCTAGACAAGGCAAGTGCAGACAGAGTCAATGGATGGGAGGCTGGTTTACATGATGGATTGGGCTACATTCACGACTTTTTGTAGTTCCTTGCGATCTTGGGCACAGCAGGAGCTATACCAAGCTATGATACAACCAGAAAGACTGGTGCATCTGTAAAAGTTGGTGAGAGCCATCGCCGACATGCCAAATTTCCTTAGTCTTCTGAGAAAGTAGAGGTGTTGGTGGGCTTTCTTAACTATGGTGTCGGCATGGGGAAACCAGGACAGGTTATTGATGATCTGGACACCTAAAAACTTGAAGCTTTCGATCCTTTCTAATTCATCCCCGTTGATGTAGACAGGGGCATGTTCTTCTTTACACTTCCTGAAGTCAATGACAATCTCCATTTTTTTTTGTTGACATTGAGGGAGAGATTATTGTTGCCACACCAGTTCACCAGATTCTCTATCTCATTCCTGTACTCTGTCTTTGTTTGAGATTTGATCCGCTATGGTGGTGTCGTCAGCAAACTTGAAGATTGAATTGGAAGAAAATTTGGCCACACAATCATAGGTGTATAATGAGTATGGTAGGGAGCTGAGAACACAGCCTTGTGGGGCACTGATGTTGACGATGATTATGGAGGAGGTGTTGTTGCCTATCCTTACTGATTGTGGTCTGTGAGTTAGAATTTCAGGATCCAGTCAAGACAGAGGTGCCGAGACACAGGCCACCAAGTTTGGAGATGAGTTTTGTGGGAATAATAGCATTGAAGGCTAAGCTGTAGTCAACAAACAGGAGTTTGACATAGGTGTCCTTGTTATCTAGGTGTTGCAGGGTTGAATTAGGGCAGGGAAATGGTATCTGCTGTGGATCTGTTGCAGCGGTAGACAAACTATAGTGGATCCAGATCGTCTGGGAGGCTGGAACTGATTTGTGCCAAAACTAACCTTTCCCCAAAGATGTGCTTTTAGGCTGATTGATTGGGTACTAAATTGTCCCTAAATTGGACCTCCCTGATCCTGGCACATTAGGCGTAGACTAAAATCATGAATAGGACACTGAGACAGTGGGACGGCGGCGCGGGCTCGTTGGGCCGAAGGGCCTGTTTCCCATGCTGTGTTGTTCTTTGTTCTTTGAAACACTTCATAATGATGGATGTCAGAGTCACCGGCCAATAGTCATTAAGGCTCACTGCTTGGCTTTTCTTAGGTACCGGGATGATGGTCGACTTCTTGAAGCAGATAGGGACCTTAGATTGTTGTAAAGAGAGGTTGAAGATGTCTGTGAATATTTCCTGAGGTTGAGATGCAGCGTTGACTTCTGGCTGAAGACTGTTGCGAATGCTTCAGCATTACCTTTTGCATAGATGTGCTGGGCTCTTTCATCATTGTGGATGGGGATATTTTTGGAGCCTCCTGCTCCAATGAGTTGTTTAACTGTCCACCACCATTCATGGCTGAATGATGCAGGACTGCAGACCTTAGATCTGATCCCTTGTTTGTGGGGTCGCTTAGCTCTCTCTGTTACTTGCTGTTTATGCTGTTCGGCATGCGAGTAGACTTGTGTTGTAGCTTTACCAGATTGATATCTAATTTTTATGTTTGCCTGGTGTTGCTCCTGGCAAGCCCTCCTGCATTCTACATTGAACCAGGGTTGATTCCTTGACTTGATGTAAGGGTAGAGTGGGGGATATGCCAGGCTAGGATGTTACAGATTGTTGTTTAATATAATCCTGCTGCTGGCCCACAGTCCCTTGTGGATGCCCAGTCTTGAGTTGCTAGGTCTGTTTGAAGTCTCTCACATTTAGTGTGGTGGTGCCACACAATACGATGGAGGGTATCCTTAAGGACTGTGCAGTGGTCATTTCTTACAGCTATTAGGGACAGGTGCATCTCTGGCAAGCAGGTTGGTGAGGATATTTTGCCCTCTTGTTGGTTCCCTCACCACCTGTTGCAAACCCAGTCTTGCAGGTATGTCCTTTAGAATCCAGCCATCTCGGTCTGTGGTGGTACTACTGGGCTAATCTTGGTGATGAACATTGAAATCCCCTACCCACAGTACATACTGAGCTCTTGCCACCCTCAGTACTTCCTCCAAGTGGGATTCAACATGTAAGTGTATTGATTCATCAGCTGAGGGGGGAACGATATATGGTAATCAAGAGCAACATTTCATGCCCATGTTTAACCTGGCCCAGTGAGACTTTATGGGGTCCAGAATGATTTTGGTGAACTGCCTCCTGACTGTATGCCACTGTGCCGCCATCTCTGCTGGATCTGTCCTGCTGCGGACATAGAACATGCCCAGGAATAGTGATGCTAGTATCCAGGATTTTATCTGTAAGGCAAGATTCCGTATGACTATGCAGACTGTTGTTTCTGTAGGACTGTAGGACAACTCTCCCAATGTTGGCACAAGCCTGCAGATGTTAGTACGGAGGATTTTGAAGGGTCAACAAGGCTGGATTTACTGTTGTTGTTTTTGATGTCATTTCCAGTGCCTTGATTGATGCTGATTTGTCCATACAGTTTCATTTCTTAGCCTTCACTTTGTCATGGTTGAAAACAACTGAGTGACTTGCTAGGCTGTTTCAGAGAGTGCTCAAGTATCAACCATATTGTTGTGGATCTGGACTCTCATGGAGGCTAGACCAGATAGGGATGGTAGATTTCTCTCTGTAAAGTGAACTAGGTTGTCTATTATAACAATAGACAATGGCTGTCATTACACTTTTAATCCCAGATGTTTTATTCCACCTTCTGCCATGGTGGGATTTGAATCCATGTCCCTAGAGGATTACCAGCCCAGCACCACTGCCTTCCCTGTGTAGCAGCCAGTGCTGCCAAAAAAACAAGAACATTGCAAAGGCAAATAGAGATTTGATCATGAACCACAGGTGCCAACTTACAGAATTTCAATTCTCTGGAGAGAAAACATACGTATGTTTTATAGACCAGCAGGTAAAGGACCAAGAGGAAAAGGCCACCAAATTACTAATAGTAACGAGGGTCTAATGTATGTAAACTCCTCTGGCCTATCTGATGAAGACTAGGACAAACTCTTCAAGCTCATCAAAGATCATCTAAAAGTTCAAGTCAAATTTAAATTTCCAGGCTGGAGTTCATGTTGCACCAACAACAGCCAGTGAAAGTATTGATCAATTTATAACAGGTCCCGGTGCAAAGGAGCTGAATGCAACTTCAATGCTGATGACCTTGTTGAGATGCCAGATCCTCAGAAGGAACCATTGGCACATTTGCATCACGCATAATGAACCACAGGTGGACCAGACTTGCAAAGTCTCTTGACACAGAGAGTCTTATTTCAGTCACAGAGGACCACACAAGAACCAGCACAATGAAATCAGATGAATTTGCAGTGAACAACAAAGAAACACCAGCTGCGAATGCAAAACCACAGAACATCATAACAGCACTCTGACAAGTACATGAGAACAAGATGGAGTTGCATCATGCAACCGCTAAAATGTTATCTTCATCCGTGAAGATTATGCCTTGATGCAATCTTGTTATGCTTGATAGTCACACTTATGTCTGATCTCAAGTTTAACTATTTGTCCAAAGGGAAAAAGGGGGATGTCCTTTATATTGTATGTATGTCGATGCAGACAATGACATATAATTTGTTGCATAGTGACAGCACTATGACGTTAACATGCACACATCTAGAACATAAGTGGTACAACTTCCATGTTAGGTATACACGATTGCCTGTGATTCCTATTGCAGATGTTCACTGCTGTCTGTGACTCTCCATCAGTGAGACTTCAGGTATGTCTTATGAATCAGGCATACAGTCAAGTAATTAACCTATGTAACTGTTAGGACCCAGGTTAGATCATGGTCTGTCCAGAATTGTTCTTATGATAAACTTCCTGTACTTGTATTCAACCAGAATCCTTGTCATTATCCATATCTTGCTTATCATAGACAACATCTCAACAGATCCCTTGAAACCTATATTGCGGTCCACAATAAAAATGGTGACAGCAGAGATCACAATAGCAGGTATTTACTCTAATACCTAAAAATTACCTGCCACACAATTTTCAACCACTTCTTGCTGATTTCCCAACAGGGAGAAAGTGAATCAGGGAGATTTAAATGATACCTGTGAGTTAACATTCTCCAACATGTGTCTGGACAGGATGGTGAACTTGGACCATTGTCTGATTGCCCGGAGTTAAAATTAGGTGTTAAGCTGCACTTTTTATTAGAGTAAGATTTTCCCATTTCTCACACAAGATGCCCTGTCTCTTCTGATTTGAAGTTGTCAATTTAATGCTGATTTAGGTACAGTTCTTTATTGTGGGCCCCTGTCATGTGAAAACCGGATTGATACTCTCCAATTTTTCTTGATATGGAATTCCGACAGTCTTTCAGCAAGCAGATAGTGGCCAGTCTGATGGTAGTGGGTTATCGTTGATATTTGCTTACTAAGTCAGCAAGCAAATATTGGAATTTCAATGCACCCAATCAATGTTAGATTTAAATCCAAAGCCCCTATTGTAAAAGAGCAACTTCTAGTATATTTACGATCATAATTTCATGACTTTTTTTTTTGAAGGTTGAATAAATAGCAGTGGAAATTTTATGCATTAGTAGAATTTTGTTTTCTTAATTATGCCAATGCATGTTTTGAGAAATAAATATTTTGCGAGTCTTGCGATTGCTGTGTTGTTCTTGCCTGTTTACATACTGACTACTAGCGTAAATGTTGGGGCAAAAATAGAGAGTGACCCCGTTTCTTAACGACCATTGATGATTGCTGTTTTGGACAATTACCACCCTTTGCACAAAATGTTTCATTTTGTCTTTTCTATGTAATAATGTCCTGAAGCAATATTGCTCTGTGAAGGCAACAGTGATATAAATCATGCATGTAAGTATTTCAGTTCATTTTTTATTCATTCGTGGGAGGTTGGCTTTCCTGGTTGGGCCACAATTTATTGCCCATCCCTAATTGCTCTTGAGAAGGACATTTATAAGTTTTAAACTGAAATGATTAACTCTACCTGCACATTTCAAAACACAAATATAGATTGTATAATGTTCCAAGTCATGCAGCAATAATGTAATGTTTTGAAATTGGCTGTAAGGGCCATAGCCATTTTCACACATTGCGTTTGCGTTGTACAATATTTTACATCAAAGGCAATGGTTTCAATGGGAAATGAAAGAATGCTCCAAACTGAAATCCATTGCCATAATAAATACTATTTTAAAGTGTCCTGTAGGAATGAAAATTGTATGTTGTTTCTGCATGTCAGCATGTGCCCTGACGTGCTGTGGAAAACCAAGACAATGTACAGTCGCTATCAAGGCTATATAACACCTCGTGATCAGTAACATAATGTAGTGATTCAGTCCACTTACAGTATTGCTGCTGGTGGCAGCAAGGTTAACCAATAGAGAGCTGTTTAAGGAAGGTCTGAGCCCCACTGAGAGAATGTGGTAGCACTAGTCTCTTGGGAGGTAATTCAGCAACTGGTTAGATTATTAATGTTGTTGGAGGTAGAAGGGGCTACTTTTTCTCTGGCTGCTGAGGCCCAAATAATAAAGCTTGGCTCCCTGTCTGCCTGCTTACACAATAAGTTGGCACTTTCCACAAAACATTTTATTGTGCCAAACAGTTTGGAATGTTGTGATATGAAACGCATTCAATAAATGTCAGCAATTCTTTTATTAAAAAATGGTTTTCTGTTGGCTGTCAGTGCGGAAGCTTCTCAACCATTAAGGAAGGCGTTGTGTGGTCAGAAACAAAACGACAAACCTCAAGTTATTAAAAATAATTGTGCATGGTCAGTGTTTCCCGGGTTACCCTTGTTGCTGTGGGATCTGGTTTGTAATGTAAATGGTGCAGTTAGCAGCCAAACCTCAGGCAGCTTGAGGATTTGCTTGAAGAAGCGATGCTAAAACATAAAAACATCATTAGTGACTCAACTGAAAGCCACCAAAACCCACCCCACATGTTATCACATAATCTTAGATGTTGAACCTGGAGCATTGTATATCTTCTTGCAGCTATATTAGAATATTCTGTAAGGTTACACTGCTATTGAGGTCCAATTTTGAAATACAAAATACTGCATATGAAGTGAACCTAGGTTTTCTCCTCTCGTTTTCCAAACTCTAAATATATTGGGCGGCACGGTAGCGCAGTGGTTAGCACTGCTGCTTCACAGCTCCAGGGACCTGGGTTCGATTTCCAGCTTGGCTCACTGTCTGTGTGGAGTTTGCACATTCTCCTCGTGTCTGCGTGGGTTTCCTCCGGGTGCTCCGGTTTCCTCCCACAGTCCAAAGACGTGTGGGTTAGGTTGATTGGCCATGCTAAAATTGTCCTTAGTGTCCTGAGATGTGTAGGTTAGAGGGATTAGTGGCTAAATATGTAGGGATATGGGGGTAGGATTATGGTCAGTGCAGACCCGATGGGCCAAATGGCCTCTTTCTGTTCAGTAGGGTTTCTATGATTTCAATATGTTGTCGCGGTGTACGTGCAGAGCACTACTGACTGACCGCAAAATTGCAGCACTAGCAATGGCAATACTGTCAGCACTCAGTCTAAAAAACTGGCAAACAATTTATGGCATGACATGTGCAAGTAAATAGGGTAATCCAGAAGTTGCTGTCAAACATAAACTTGTCCAACACTGGGTGCACTATAGCAGTTCTTCACAGATTGGAATCAATGTAGAAATTATTGTTGAACTTCAAGTCCCAATATTCTCAGTGTAAAGGCTAATGAAAGGTAAAGTTAAAAAGTTTATCTATTAGTCACAAATAGGCTTACATTTGCACTGCAATGAAGTTCTTGTGAAAATCCCTGAGCTGCCACACTCTGGCACCTGTCCAGGTGTACTGAAGGAGAATTTAGCATGGCCAATCCACCTACCCTGTACATCCTTGGACTGTGGGAGGAAACTGGATAACCTGGAGGAAACCCATGCAGACACAGGGAGAACGTGCAGACTCTGCACAGACAGTGACCCAAACCAGGAATTGAATCCCAATCCCTGATGCTGTGAGGCAGCAGTGCTAATGACTATTTGTGCCACCATGCCACCCATGTTAAATTCGATCACATTAAAGTAGGAGTGATAGAGCTTTCACCACTGTATAAGTTTTGATTATTGCTGAACAACTGTCCTGGCCCTGAAAAAAAAATTGTTGTACAAATTTCACTCCCTCATCTGAAAATTCAAATGTTGTCAATTTTTAAAATGTTTGCATATATATGTGTTTGTGTGTTATATTTTACGATTTAAATTTCATCCTTAATCCTTTGTGTATGTCTCAAACTTTATTTTGTTTCCTACACTATGAGTTAAACATGATTTATTCCCATGTTTCATACTTTATGCTTTGCCAGTTGTGAGAATTCTTCAATCTGATTGGCAGATTGACCAGTCTGCTGCTTTTCTTTTGCTGCCAGGCCACAGATTCCCAGTGGAAGGCATCAAATGTGAACTGACAGTGGAATAGTGGAAGACTGTGCTCTAAACTCCGGGAAAACTTTTTCTCATTCGTCAAAGGCAAGCTTGGCCTTTGCTGCTGACCACAGAATTCTAACCATTAACTGAATCGGCAAGAATTTAAACATTGACAGGCTCTGTAAATATAACAACGACATCAAAATTTATGTAATTAAAGGGCAGTTTAATGGTATAATTAATTACATCAATTAATTAGGTCATTATGGTTAGCAGACTATTTAGAAATTAATTTCCAACTGTAATGTGGGGCTTGTCCAGTGTCTTGTCAAGAATCATTAATTTTAAGGTTATGACCACAGATCATTAATGCAAAACATTTTTAACAAATGCAGACTACATAATTAAAACAATTTTATTTAATAAGAAAGCATGAACACTTATAGAATCTAGTTTTGGAATTAATATTATGTATTATCTATATGTTTACAGACTCCGACACTTTGAAAGTAACTTGACAGCTGCATGTCATTTTGAATCTTTTTTTCAATCTCATATTTAGCAAAATAGATTTCAGAAAATAAATCCAATGCCCAAAGTAGAACCTTTTGCTATCACAGGTTTAATCCTATTGACAGAGAACTTTTATATTTATTTTGCCTCTAGCACAGAAATATAAACAGACCTATTGTCTATGTGTGCTACAATCTATTACTGATATGCAACTGTATGTTGTTCTGAAAAATCACTGCCGATATGATTTGTGGATTGACAATTTATTCCATCTCCTTCCACTAGATCCAAAAGTTATTAATGTGCCCTAGCAAGAACTGGATTGTTGTCAATAAGAATCCTGACAGTTGATTGCATGCTTAATGCACAAAGGCAAAACTGATATATTTGCTTTTTTCACTGAATTATTATGGGTGAGTTCCATGACTGACAGCAAAGAAGATTGGCATTGTAACTGCATGTATGATTGCTGGTAATCATTTTCTCAACAAAGTTATTTGTTATTGTCACAAGTAGTCTTACATTAACATTTCAATGAAGTTACTGTGAAAACCCCCTGGTTGCCACACTTCGGCACTTGTTCAGGTACACTGAGAGAGAATTTAGCATGGCCAGTGCACCTAACAGCAAGTTCTTTGGACTGTGAGAGGAAACTGGAGCACCCAGAGGAAACCCATGCAGACATGGGAGGAAATGTGCAAACTCCACAATGACAGTGACCCAAGCTGGGAATTGAACCAGGGTCCTTGGTGCTGTGAGGTAGCAGTACTGACCACTGTGCCTCTGTGCCACCCCATAATGAGAACGCTTCAAAATAATTTTGTGGAAAAAAATTGACTTGTAAAATTTTTCTTAGGGGAAAATAATACAATTTCTTTCCTGAAAAGATCATAAGTTTATGTTTGTGGTTTGGATGAACTGTGCTGAACTATAAACAAACTGCAAAGTACTACTACCTCGAGTAACCCTAATTCCCCATGCCAAAAAAAAATCCATATCTACAAGTACTCTAATTATTTATGTCATTGATGCATGATCCTTATTCCCACAAATATTAGCACCACTATTATTGAAATCAAAATACCTTTCTTCTAATGCAGTATGTTATCCCAGATTAATGCTCGTTCATCTATCAGTCAGATTGCTTTATGTTCTTTTGGAAAAATATTAGAAAACCTATTTGACTAAATCATTTTATGATAAAATGTCAAAGCCAAAAGGTATGCTGATCTTTAGAAATCATCAGAGAACACGAAGTCAAAATTAATATCTGTTTAAAAATGAGTTTAAGCATTTCCATTGGGAAATTATCTCATTATGCAGCCATTGTTTATTCATTATTGCAATTGTCTGGGTGTGTCAGGCTCTGTATTAAGTGGTCTGCAGGGAAAGGATTTTGGGTGTGATTATGAGATATCTGGCTTGTATAATCTGTCAGTAAAATGTAGACAATACCACTGAACAGGATTAATGACTTGCTGTTGCTGTGGAAGGCCATTTATATAAACGCATATAAGAATATTCATTTAAATTGAGTTATTGAATCAGAATCATGATTTCAAAATAAAAGCAAATTACTGCAGATGCTGGAATCTGAAACAGAAACAGAAAATGCTAAAAAATCTCAGCAAGTCTGAAAGCTTCTGTGGAGACAGAACAGAGCCATCGTGTTGAGCCTGGATAGCTCTGACAAAGAGTCATTCAGACTCACAACATTCATTCTGTTTTCTCTGCACGGATGCTATCGGATCTGCTGAAATGTTCTATCATGTTCTTTTTGTTTCATGATTTCAAAACGTTACTAAAATTTAACAGTATTACCAATGATGCCATTTGAAGTATGTAAGCAAATTAAATAATGCGCAAGCATTGAAGGGCATGTAGAAACAGATCAAGTTTGCCACTGTCTCATTGTAATTTTCTACGAAGGAAGTTAAAATTCAAAACTGATATAGACCTTGGCTGCAAAATTGGGCTCAGTAACATCCATAATTTTGACATTATGGCTGCAGTGTTCACAGCAAAATATCACCTATGTCTTGTGAGCACATTTTGGTCTGTGCCAGATGCCATCTTTGTTCGGGTGATGGTATTGGCATTGAGTGCATGTTGGGAATTTGTAGAGGAGGCCAACTGTTTCGTCACACAGCATGATCTAGCTAAAACTATCTTGTAAGCACACACACAATTGAATATTAGCAGCAGGAATTACCACATCTCCCTGTCTCCAATGAGGACTATTTAGTAGGGTTATCAACCACTGTCAGGTTAGTTGCTGACTAATTTCTGTTTGAGTTTGTGGAGATGCTTCATGATTTGCAGAGTTGTTTGAAGTTGATAAATTCAGCTGGAGGTTATGGTGCACATGGAAGTGCCCATGATTGTGACTTCAAGGATTCAGCTCAGACCACTTGCTCCACCCATGGGTATGATGTGTTGTTTCCATATTTTCCTTTGGCAAAAATTTCCCTTTTTGAGACTAAGTGCAATAGAGGTTCTGGTAGTGCCTGCCTAACCAATCAGGAAAACTGGAACCTATGCTCTTGGAACCTCATTAATTATGTGCAAGCATGCCCCCCTCCAAGTTAGCTGGTGAGCCAGCAACTAATTCGTCCACCCACTATCAGCTGGCCGTTCGAAGCTCCCAGTGCCATATTTAAATACCAATCCGACACACTCATATCACTCTCTCCAGCCCACCTATCTTCACCAATCCATGCAGGGTGTTAACAACTTAAAGGGAGAAGGTTAGCTGTCACAGAAGGAAATCTGTCCCTGGATTCAATTACCTGCCTTCTGAGCCCATCACCTGCAAGGAGCCCATGCCCTGCTTGGATTTCTAACTAACACATCCGGTGCTTTCATACATCCCCTTCCAGTAAACATGTGATATCCTATTGACCTCCTTATTGTGAGATTTTTATGCAACTTTGTTGGTCTTCCCTCTGGTTTCCATTGTTCGTCATCCTCATCTAACCTCCTTGCTCTTTCGCATTCTGTCATGAGCCCTTGTCTACCTTCCCCACTCTTTGCATTGTTCTCCTTCCATATTGACCCCATGACTTTGTAAGATCACATCCCACCTCTGGCCTCACCTTGCACCATAACCCAAGTTGAACTTTAGACGTTTATTGTGGTGGCCGCACGAATCTATCACTGGTATGTGACACCAGGTGGGTAGAAGAGCCCTGTACCAGACACAATACTGATCCGATATGGTGACACAGGGGGGTCCATGGGTGCAGCAGCATGGTGCTGTCCTTGAAGGTCAGCTCAGGATGGAGATGGAGAGCAGGAACCATCTGCCCTGGTGGAATGGTACAGCACATCAGGAGCAGCACAGGACTCTGACAAGAAATTGCTGCATTTACCCCAAGGCATCTCGCAGACTGAGGACTGCCTTATGCACATGATTCATTATCAATCGAGTTTGAAGTTGACATGAGGCAGCGATTTTGGGCATGCGTGGAGGTTGAGATTAAGGTAATTTTAAAAATTTTTTTAACTTTTTCTAGTTAAAGTTGCGAGCAGCGGTGGTTTTTTTTTTCTTTTTTTAAGTTAGCTAGAAACCGGAAGTCGTCATTAGGAGGTTTACCGGTAGTTGTAGTTTTTTTTTGTCCCTCTGACCCTATAAATTGGTACAGGGAGGATACCCGATCCTCTACACAGGTAGAGTATCCCACCCTCCCCCTTCCTCTAACCTAATAATAAGTGTATGGGAAGTTTTTTTTCTTCCCTCCTGGAAATTGTTTCAGAGATGGCGGTTCAGGCAGTAAGCTGCACCTCCTGCGGTATGTACAAGGTGAGGGACACCAGTAGTGTTCCTGCTGATTTTACCTGCAGGAAGTGTGTACACTTGCAGCTTCTGGAGGATCGTGTTAAGGAGCTGGAGCTGGAATTGGAGGAACTCCGGATAATTCGGGAGGTTGAGACGGACATTGATAGGAGTTACAAAGAGATAGTCACTCCTAAAAATGAGTCTTGGGTAACTGCTAGGAAGAGGGGTAAGAAGCAATCGGGGAGACAATCCCCTAGGGCTGTTCCCCTCCAAAATAAGTTTTCTGTCCTGGAGGCTACAGTTGAGGAAGAATCAACTGGAGATAGCCAAAGGGAGCAGGTCTCTGGAGGTGAGCCTGCTGTGAAGGCTCAGGTGGGTAGGGGAAGTAAAAGATTGGGCCTGGTGATTGGGGACTCCATAGTTAGGGGGACAGATAGGAGAGTCAACAGTAATGGAAGGGACTCAGGGCTGGTGTGTTGCCTCCCAGGGGCTGGGGTCCGGGATGTTTCAGAGCGGGTGTTCAAGACTCTTAAGGGAGAGGGGAGTCAGCCCCAAGTCATAGTTCATGTGGGGACACATGACATAGGGAGGATAAGGGAAGGGGATATTAAACAGAAATTTATGGAGTTGGGGTGGAAACTTAGGGCCAAATCAAACAGAGTGGTTATCTCGGGACTCTTGCCCGTGCCACGGGATAGTTTAGAGAAGAACAGAGAGAGGGAAAGTTTGAACTCGTGGCTGAGGGGATGGTGCAGGAGGGAGGGGTTCAGGTTCTTGAACAATTGGGGCTAATTCTGGGGAAGGTGGGACCTCTACAAGAGTGATGGTCTACACCTGAATCAGAGGGGAACCAATATCTTGGGGGGGGACAATTTGCAAAGGCTATGCAGGGGGGTTTAAACTGATTCAGAGGGGGGGGGTGGGATCCTGAGTAGCAGGGATGAAATTGAGGGGGTCATAGATGAGGACTGCAAAGCACGGCATCTTGGGGGTGGAGTAGAGCATGGTTTGAAATGTGTATACTTTAATGCGAGGAGTATTCGCAATAAGGTGGATGAACTTGCAGCGTGGATCAGTACCTGGGACTTTGATGTTGTGGCCATTTCAGAGACATGGATAGAGCAGGGACAGGAACGGTTGTTGCAGGTTCCGGGGTTCAAATGCTTCAGTTGGAGTAGAGAAGGAGGTAGAAGGGGGGGAGGAGTAGCATTATTAGTCAAGGACTATATCACAGTGACAGAAAAGAAGTTTGATGAGGACTTGTCTGTTGAGGTAGTATGTGCTGAGATTAGAAATAGGAGAGGAGAGGTCACCCTGTTGGGAGTCTTTTATAGACCTCCTAAAAGTTCTAGAGAGGTAGAGGAAAGGATTGCAGAGACGATCCTGGACAGGAGTGAAAGTAATAAGGTAATTGTTTTGGGAGACTTTAACTTTACTAATATTGATTGGAATAGCTATAGCTCTAGCTCGTTAGAGGGGTCAGTTTTTACACAAAGCGTGCAGGAAGGTTTTTTGACTCAGCATGTAGATAGGCCAACTAGAGGTGAGGCTATATTGGATTTGGTGCTGGGAAATGAGCCAGACCAGGTGTTAGACTTGGAAGTTGGTGAGCATTTTGGTGATAGTGACCACAATTCGGTCACATTCACCTGATGGAAAGGGATAGGCATGAACCTCGGGGCAGTAGTTATAGCTGGGGGAAGGGTAATTATGAGGCTATTAGGAGAGAATTAGGGGGCATAGGTTGGACTAGGAAACTACAGGGGCTGGGAACATCCGAAATGTGGAGTTTATTCAAGGAGCAGCTACTGCGAGTCCTTGATAAGTATGTCCCTGTCAGGCAAGGAGGAAATGGTCGAGCAAGGGAACCATGGTGCACTAAAAAAGTTGATTCGCTGGTTAAAAGGAAAAAGGAGGCTTACGTCAGGATGAGGCTTGAGGGCTCAGGTAGTGCACTGGAAAGCTATAGATTAGCCAGGAGGGAGTTAAAGAGTGAGTTAAGAAGAGCTAAAAGAGGACACGAGAAGACTTTGGCTGATAGGATTAAGGAGAATCCTAAGGCTTTCTTTAGATATGTTAAGAATAGAAGATTGGTTAGGGCAAGATTAGGACCAGTCAGAGACAGCAGTGGGAAGTTATGTGTGGAACCGGAAGAGATTGGAGAGGCACTGAACAAATATTTCTCTTCGGTATTCATGCAGGGAGACGTAAATGTAGTTGTGGAGAACACTGGGTTACAGGGTTGTAAACTGGATAGTATTGCAGTAGATAAGGAGGATGTGCTAGATATTCTTGAGGGTTTGAAAATAGATAAGTCCCCTGGGCCGGATGGGATTTACCCTAGGATTTTCTGGGAGGCAGGAGAGGCGATTGCAGAGCCTCTGTCTCTGATCTTCAGGTCGTCGTTGGTCACAGGTATAATGCCAGAAGACTAGAGGATAGCGAATGTTGTCCCATTGTTTAAGAAGGGGAATAGAGACTTCCCCGGGAATTATAGACCGGTGAGTCTTACTTCTGTTGTGGGCAAAGTATTAGAAAAAATTATTAGGGATAGGATTTATAGTTATTTAGAGAGTAATGAATTGATTGGAGATAGTCAGCACGGTTTTGTGAAGGGTAGGTCGTGCCTTACTAACCTTATCGAGTTTTTTGAAAAAGTGACCAAAGAGGTGGATGGGGGTAAGGCAGTTGATGTGGTATATATGGACTTTAGTAAGGCGTTTGATAAGGTTCACCATGGAAGGCTTCTGCAGAAAATGCAGATGTATGGGATTGAGGGTGATTTAGTTAATTGGATCAGGAATTGGCTAGCTGATAGAAGACAGAGGGTGGTGGTTGATGGAAAGTATTCGTCATGGAGTTCGGTTACAAGTGGTGTGCCTCAGGGATCTGTTTTGGGGCCACTGCTGTTTGTAATTTTTATAAATGATCTGGATGAGGGTATAGAAGGATGGATTAGTAAATTTGCTGTTGACACCAAAGTCGGAGGAGTGGTAGATAGTGAAGAGGGGTATCATAGTTTACAGAGAGACTTGGACAAGTTGCAGAGCTGGGCCGAGAGGTGGCGGATGGAGTTTAATGCGGAAAAGTGTGAGGTAATTCACTTTGGCAGGAATAACAGATATGTAGCGTATAGGGCTAACGGTAGGACTCTGAATAGTGTTGACGAACAGAGGGATCTAGGTGTATATGTGCATAGATCCCTGAAAGTTAGAAATCAAGTCGATAAGGTTGTTAAGAAGGCATACGGTGTCTTGGCGTTTATTGGTAGGGGGATTGAATTTAGGAGCCGCAACGTCATGTTGCAACTGTACAAAACTCTGGTGTGGCTGCACTTGGAGTATTGTGTACAGTCCTGGTCCCCACATTATAGGAAGGATGTGGAGGCATTGGAGAGGGTGCAGAGGAGGTTTACCAGGATGTTGCCTGGTATGGAGGGAAGGTCCTATGAGGAGACACTGAGGGATTTGAGGTTGTTTTCGTTAGAAAGAAGGCGGCTAAGAGGAGACCTTATTGAAACATACAAGATGATTAGAGGTTTAGATAGGGTGGACAGTGATAGCCTTTTTCCTTGGATGGAGAAAGCTAGCACGAGGGGACATAGCTTCAAATTAAGGGGTGGTAGTTATAGGACGGATATCAGAGGTAGGTGGTGGGGGAATGGAATGCCCTGCCTGCTGCAATTGTAGAAGCGCCTAGTTTGGGGGCATTTAAGAGGTCCGTGGATAGGTTTATGGATGGAAAGGGATTGGTTTAGGTTAGAGGGTCATTGCTTTTTTCTTAATTGGTTGGCGCAACATCGTGGGCCGAAGGGCCTGTTCTGCACTGTAATGTTCTATGTTCTATGTTCTATGATTTCCAGCTGGTGTGATGGAAGATTGGAAGGCCTGACTGGCTGCCAATGGACAACTGTTTTAATAAGTGTTCATAAGATGCAAATGAATGCAAATAGAATTCGCACCACTAGCCAGTGAGAAGGCCGTTCCACCATTGGGAGAATTGCAGGGTGATTTATACAGTTAGGGTTCCGACATTTTAGCTCCTGGTGGATTCATCGCACAGGCAGGTTAGGAAAATTTTGCCCCTTAAGTTGTAGCATTAAAAGTAGATGGAGCTGAGACAGCAAAAAAGACGAAATGTTTTGTTCATAGGTGAAAGGGACTGTCACTGTGGCTTCAGTACTGAGAATCTAAATCCAAAATTTAATATTTTTTGAATTGAACATATGAATTTAGGCAATTGTTTGTTCAGTTATTGAATGCATGGGCGTAGAATCATATAGTATAGACAGCCTGTCATACCTGGGCGAGCTCCTTGTAGCAATTAGTCCTACTCCTCTGCCCTTAATTTTTAGTTATTTAATTAGCAGTTCATACATTTCCTTTTCTGATATATATGTATTTTGAAGGCACTTGAATGTGAAATGGCCTGTATCCTCCCCAGAACTCCGCTGACATCAACAATGGCCAATTACTGCCCCATCAGCCTACTCTTGATCATCAGTAAAGTAATGGAAGTAGTCATCAAGCGGCACTTACCCAGCAGCAACCTGCTGACGGATGCTCTGTTTGGGTTCTGCCAGGGTCACTCAGCCCCTGCTTCATTACAGCCTTGGTTCAAATATGGACAAAAGAACTGAACTCCAGAAGTGAGGGTGGCTGCCTTAGACATCACAGACTGTCCTTGACATCGAGGTTGCATTTGACAGAGTGTGGTATGAAGGAGACTTAGCAAAACTTGGTGAAAACTCTCTTCTGGTAGGAGACACAAGGGAAGTTGGTTGTAGTGGTTGGAGGTCAGCCATCTCAACTTCAGGATGTTACTGCAGGGTTCCTTAGGGTTGTATCCTAGGAACTCACCAAGGCTTTTTTAAACAGCACCTTCCGAACCTATGAGCGCTACAATTCAGAAAGACAAGTGCAGCACCTGGAAGTTTCGCTCCAAGTTGCTCACCAATCCTGACTGGGAAATTTATCACCGTTCCTTCATTGTCACCAGGTTAAAATTCTGGAACTCCCTCCCTAACAGCATTGCTGGTGTACCTTCAGCATAGGGACTGCAACAGTTCAAGAAGGCTGCTCACCATCACTTTCTCGAGGGCAATTAGGAGTGGGCAATAAATGCTGGCCTAGCCAATACACTCAATCCCATGAATAAATTTAAACAATTTACATTAAGTGAATAAATTTGAATCGTATTTTCATGTTTGAACCTTCCATCTTCTCTTATTTAAGTAAGAGGCCCCTGGTTCTCACATTCCTGCAATTATATATTTTCAAGTTTTTCATTCCATACCTATTTTGAATGCTTGAATAATACTTGAACTGCACTTTATCTTCTCCAGGGTAAACAATCCCAGGCTCTTTAACATTTTCTTGATTGGTCAAATGCTTTAAGCAAACTTTCAGTTTTCTGTGCTGCCTTCGACACTCTGAATATCCCTGCACAATAACCAGAATTGTATATAGTGCCACAATCGAATAACCGTCAGTGCTGTTTACAGACCCATGATCAGCTCCTCAGATTTATCTACTTTTCGATCTATCCTGATCCCTTTTCATTTGGTTTGCCTGTTTCCTATTCTGCAAACTCCTCCCCCTTTGCAATTTTTCAATTTTATTTCTGTTCCAGCTATCTTGTAAATGGTGATGCTCTTGTTATGCCTATTTTATGATTCATTGTTATTCCCAAACAGCCTCAGCCCTTTTCTGGATTACCCCATTTTTAATCCATTTTTGTGCTTGTATTCGATTCCATGCTTCGTTACCTTTTGAACTAATTACTTGTACGGCAGGATAACTGATGCTGTGCTGAAATCTAAGTATTTTGCCTTCACAGAAGGGCCACTGTCACTGAGATTTTTCATTTTGTTAAAGGACTCCTGTAGGAAATTTTAGATCAGACTTTTTTCTCTGTAAAGCTATGTTGATTGTTTATTAGTGTACTATGTTAATTTAAGTGTGTAGAACATTAGTTCCACTTTTTTTAAAAATGGTGGCATAGTGGTTAGCACTGCTGCCTCACAGATTTGATTCCAGCATTGGGTGACTGTCTGCGTGGAGTTTGCACTTTCTCTCCATGTCAGCATGGGTTTCCTCCGGGTGCTCTGGTTTCTTACCACAGTCCAAAGATGTGCAGGTTAGGTGGATTGGCCATGCTAAATTGTCCCTTAGTGTCCCTGGATATGTAGGTTAGAAGTATTAGCAGGGTAAATACATGGGTTCATGAGGTTGGGACCTGGTTAGGATGATCTGTGAAAGAGCCAGTACAGTCTCAGTGGACCAAATGGCCTCCTGCACAATAGGAATTCTATAAACACTCCTCCACAATAGGTATGAGAATTATTGGCTTACAATTTCCTGCATTTCCTCTGCTTCTGTTTTAAATTACTGAAATTATAGTATGCATTTGCCAATTTTAATGATTCCCTAAAGTTAATGGATTGGAGGTGACCAAATTCTTGCACCATTTCAACAAGCACCCTTATATAATGTTAATATGCACCCAGTGTCTGAACATCTTTTAACTTACTCAGATAATCAGTGACCTTTCCCTCCAAAATATATGCTTCTTTTAGTACATCTGCCACAAGCTGGGTAATTAAGGTCCCCTCTGCATTAAAAACATTGAATAAATAGCCACAAACTGTTTAGTCGTACAGGATCACACTTAATTGAAAGCTGCTAATAAGGCTTATAGTGGTATGTTTCATTTTTGATGGCTGAGTCTGAATTGATAGCGATACTAACCAGTCACTTCAAGCTCAAGATATGAAATTGATGAACATTCACAGCATGCACTATCCAAGTGATTCATTGAGGAGACTCTTGCAGGCTACATGAAAATCAACGACCATTTAGAATATTTGTATGAAACATTTATGCAACATTTGATTGGAAAGACAAAATTAAGAGAAGTTTGAAACACAGGCTTCTTTCTTTGATAGCAAATTACAAAATATTCAATGATAACTTGGAATTGCGGATTAGGAAAGCTTCAAAATTAAGTGATCAGATTTTCATTTAAAATCATAATGGCATCTCTCTGATATTTTCCATAAAGCATAATGTTTGGGATATTTAAAGGATTTAACAATAATGGTTGATTAATCAAATGCACTCGTTTTGTTGAATGGTGAAGGAAATGCATTTGGGAATGCAGAAGGAAGCAGTATGCCTTTTTCTGAATGACAGTACTAAAACCCAAAAAGTACCCCTACCTCAACAATTGCATAATTTCCAAAGCTATATCCCATTCTGACATTTGATGGAAGAGCATATGTCCTTTTGGTAAACATTTGATTTTTGTTGAATTGATTGTAGTCCAGGAATCAAATAATATTTTATTGAGTTTCACTGTGAATTGTATTCATAGGTTATATTTAATTATATTGTATGGCATAAATAGTATTGTCATTTTTACGGTGAAATCCTTCATATGTAGTCCCTAAATTTTATTATAACTCAAGCCAAATCAACCCTCATTTATTATATTATTGAGGAATGCATAGGAGCTGGATCTGGGTCATTATTGTGATTATTCCAGTGTGTTTTATGCTAGGCAAGAGATCTCAGAGTTGCTTGGGGAATTCTGAAAGAGTGCGCAAAATCTAATGAAATCCTCTAGTTCAAAGGATTTTGGAATGTTTCCTGCAATCATTAGTAGTAGGATTTTATTGGGCCAGTTTTAGTTCTTCCGTTTGAACTGACGGAAGCTGGCAGTGGTGGAACAAGGACCCCTGTGGAGTTCATGAATGCTAGGCTGCCTGAGGTTTCTCAGTTCATTCTCGTGAACAGTACTGTGAATGAGTTGTAGGTCTGCATTACGTTTCACTCTGATTGGCAGCTAACCCCTCAGTGGGTAGCAGGTCACATTCCTCCATAGACTCTGTAGACCTACAGCAATTCAAAAGAGGAATTGTTGCTGCAGTAGAGAAAGTTGGTAGAGCAAACCATTTTGCAGTCATATCAACCAGTGGTCACAGGGTGATCAGAGTGCTCTGAATTTCTGATGGGACTGTATGAATTTAGTTACAGCAAGTATGGCAAAAAAGAGAGGTTCTTCTCACCACAGATGGGCACAGATGCCTGTCAATAGGTGGTGACCAATGCAAACAGAAGCTTTATTGCCCCTTGGACTTGCTCCCTGAGCTGCAAATAATTGCATGACTTTATCAGGATGTAAGGCATCAAATATGAATGGCATATCAAGTAGCCTCCCATACAAAATCCTGAACCAGCCTGTCTCCTCTTTATACATGTTTGGAGATTGCATGAGTCCATTGAAGAGAGCTTACTTTGGTTCCTCAGTAATATGGACCAGTGAGTGTGTTGAGAGCATTGGGAGGAGCAAATGTTGAATTGGCAGTGAAAGTGCTGTTTCTCTGCATGTCACAGCATCACTGTCACCTTCTGCCACCCATTCAATAAGAGCACAAGAGCAAGGTCCTGGTTCACAGAGACTGAGAGCCACGGCCATTTTCAGCATTCAGTGAACACTGCCACCTTTCATTCTTCCACTGAAAGTGTACAAAGAAGCAGCAGCATTAGGGAGCAGAAACCATGTATTAACAGGAAGCACACAGATAGTCCACAGATCTCACTTTGGGAAATTTATTTTGCACAGGGAAGGTTTTTTGTGCAAGATATCAATTATTGTATTAGTAAGGATCCTGTGATTAAAAACCTGATAAATATCTAATGTACAAAATTTTCGACCTCAAATGTCATTACTTTGGAGCTCAGGGTCTTCCTGCATACACCATGTTTCTCCTTAAACAGGGAATTTATGCAGCAAGTTATGGTAGCTGATACTTTAGCTGGCCTATACTTCACAAACCTCTCCAGATTTTCACCCAAACTCTTATAAGAGACCTTCTTATGCCTATATTGAACAGGTATACAAGGATAGTTCAAAGATATCTTAAACATGACCGCAGCCACTTCATTCATCTGCTTTATATCAGTGTGGGAAACAGATGAATTCATTTTGCAGTTGTGCCATGCATCAATCTGACCTAACTTTTAGGCAGAAACACAAGTTTTTTTTATAGTTATTCACCTTTTCAACAATAGCCAAAGGATGCTTGCCCTAGAAGTTAATTTCAGGTTATTTGCCTCGATCTCTGGCACTTAATCGCTGAACAATCTTTGCCTCCTTATGCATTGCTGCTGTGATGTGTCTAGGGATGTTCAACTTTGTACTTGGGCGGCACGGTGACACAGTGGCTAGCACTGCTGCCTCACAGCGCCAGGGGACCTGGGTTTGATTCCCAGCTTGGATCACTGCCTGAGCGGAGTTTGCACATTCTCCCAGTGTCTGTATGGGTTTCCTCTCAGTGCTCCGGTTAGTCCAGAAGTCGTGCGGATTAGGTGCATTGTCCATGCTGAATTCTCCCTCAGTGTACACGAACAGGCATCAGAGTGCGGTGACTAGGGAATTTTCACAGTAACCTTATTGCAGTGTTAATGAAACCTACTTGTGACTAATAAATAAACTTTAAACTTTACTTCTGGTTAAAAGGGGAGGTTTATTTTTCATGCAACAATATTTTATCTTGACTGGCTGCAGATCTTTTTAGTTTTTCTCTTCTTCATCCTCGTAAAACAAATCTCTTGAGGACACTCGACAGCCTGAAGGGCAAAACAATTTCAGAAATTGGCACTTCAAAATCTCTCCTACTGCCAGCCCTATCTGACAATTTCTAAGCTTCCAGACTCCTTCCTCTCTCCTCCTGTACCAACAAACGACCTTTCCACAAATTATATTAACCCGGAAACCTATCCCACTACTCTTCTAAATGTGAACGTGCAAAGCGAAGGATAAGAAAATGCCACCAAACTAATTACTTCTGCACCACAATGCAAATGTGTACAGTACTGTTCAATTGCAATCATTGAAAAGGCAAAACAAAAGAAAAATGAACTCTGCAACTAATTCAGGATAATAATTGGGTAAATTCATTGCCCTAAAAAAGGCTGTTTGCTTTCAAAATTCAATTTGTTTCCTAGGATCAAATTGGGATGACTAAAGTCTTACCTCTTCTTTCTGACACCTTCCTTCACTTCAAGTCAATAGAATGCTGTAGTTCATTAAAAAGTCACAAAAGATGTAGTCACTTTCTCACACACAACTATCTTAATACATTTTTAAAGCACTTGAACTACAGAAACTTGTGCAGAAAATGATAAAACGTAAAGGAAATAGCTAATCAGTGGAGCTGACTGAGTTGTACTAATTTATCTTGGAAAATAAGTTACATTGCAAATGCTCTGATTGCACAATTAAATTCAAATCCAAGTCATCGATCTGGATGAAGATATGAAGTCCAAGGCCAAGATTTTAGGGCTATAGTAAGATGCTTCAGCAGACTTGGTGCTTTGGTCTGAATTAATTTATTCACTCTGAATTTGGAATCCACAGTGACGAACATAATCCAAATGCAGTTTTTGGATTCAATACTGATCTCCTATTCCAAATCAGGCATATTATGAGAACTGGAATTGTTACTATTTTAGTAAAATTGTTGATTCAGAGTATGACATTTTGCTCTTCACATTACAAGAAAGTGTGAAACTGTTTTGGATCCCCATTTGCAATCATATTGGCCTTGACACTATGCTGGGATATGACTGTGCGAATGGTTAATATATTTGCCTGAAATTTCTCCAGACTGAACAAAGGCTCTCACCCAAAACACAAATCTATTTGTTCACTTTACAGATGTCAGTGCATCTGCTGTTCATTTTGAGCATTTTCTGTTTTTTTTAATGGTAACGTCATACATAATGGATGAATATTTTACCCCCAGTGAAAATGTCAAATGACATTGACTATTTCTAGTAAAAAGATTACGCAACATTTCAAATGCAGATTACAAGGAGAATTCCACATGGAATCCAGTCTGATAAAATATTTTACGGGTGAACTGACCAGGAAGCCTATAAGCAGCAAAATCATTTATGTGTTACATTCAGCCTAAGTGATAAATCTTAAATGTCCTCACAAATATGTAATAGTGAACTGATTTTGGTATTCAAAGGTATAAAAGCTGAATGTAAAAATAGAGATATGAATTTAATACTAGAACTTAACAAAAATACATACACATAACATGAGCTTTCAAATGACTTTGCAGTTTTCCCTCCACATTTGTAGCCTACTGCATAACAACACATCTATTGCTGATATTTAGATTTGTGTTTGTCAAGTCGATCATCAATTATTCAATTCTTCTTTTAATCCAGTAGTCTTAACAGATATATAAGTAAAGTTTTTAAAAAAGGTGATGTAAACAACAGTCATGTATGGACTGCATCATCCTTTCAATTTAGTTATGCGGCAATTTGATTCAATGGTCTACATTTTTCCACTATCAGAAAAAAACTCAAATATATCCGCTTTACTTGGGAGTGAATTCAAAATATTGAGAATCTTTTAACAGTGCAGCAATATTAATTTGATTTGATTTATTATTATCACGTGTCAGTGAACAGTGAAAACCATTGTTTCTTGCGTGCTATACGGACAAAGCATACTGTTCATAGAGAAGGAAAGGAGAGGATGCAGAATGTAGTCATAGCCAGGGTGTAGTGAAAGATCAGCTTAGTGCAATTCAAAACTTAGGTCCATTCAAAAGTCTGATGGCAGCAGGGAAGAAGCTGTCCTTAAGTCAGTTGGTATGTGACCTCAGACTTTTGTAACGTTTTCCTGATGGAAAAAGGTAGAAGAGAGTATGTCCGGGGTGCGTGGTCCTTAATTATGCTGGCTGCTTTTCCGAGGCAGCGGGAAGTGTAGGCAGAGTCAATGGATGAGAGGTTGGTTTGCATGATGGACTGGGCTTTGTTCAAGACCCTATTAATGATCGTATTATCAGTGTCATACTGATCATATTAATGCCGTCATCTCCCTTAGTGTCAGGTGGAGTAGCTGGGGCAAATGCATCGGGTTATGTGGTTAGGGCCTGGGTGGGATTGTGGCTGGTGCAGACTAAATGGCATCCTTCTGCACTGTGGAATTCTATGATTCTATGATATGCATTATGTAGCACAGAGTCTAACAATGGGTAATATAATTATTTACAGAACTTTTGCACTCTAGTAAAAATTGTTTGTGTCTTTTCCATTATTATAAAGAAAAGAAAACAATGGCCTTGTTTAACTATGCATTGAAAGCTAATTTAGAATCAGTATGAGAAAGCTGAAGCTGTAGCCATAAATAGCAAGTGGATAATCCATCTCAGCCTCCCCCCAGAAGACCCCAGCATCACCCATCAGTCTTCAGCCAATTTGATTCATTACACATGATATCAAGAAATGGCTGAAGGCATTGTATACTGCCAAGGCCATAGGCCTTGACAACTTTTTTTGGTAACAGTACTGAAAACCTGTGCCCCAGAACTAGCCATGAAACTAGTCAAACTGTCCCAGTAAAACTACAACGTTGGTATCAACCTGACAATGTGGAAAATTGCCCAGTTATGTCCTGTCCACAAAAAGCAGGACAAATGCAACCCAGCCAAATACTTTCCTGTCAGTCTACTCTTGATCATCAGTAAAGTTATAGAGAGTGTTGTCAACAGTGCTATCAAGGCGGCAATTACTCAGCAATAACCTGCTCAGTTTGGGTTCTGCCAGGCCACTCAACTCCTGACCTAATTTTAGCTTTGGTTCAAACATGGAAAAAAGAGCTGAGACAAGGCAGCATTTGACTGAGTATGGCATCAAAGAGCCCTGGCAAAACTGTAATCAGTGGAAATTGGGGTTAAAATCTCCACAGGTTGGAATCATACTTGGTACAAAGGAAGATGGTTGTGGTTGTTGGAGATCAATCATCTCAATCCCAAGACACCACTGCAGGAAATTTCACAGGCTGGTGTCCTTGGCCCAAGCGTCTTCAACTGCTTTATCAACGAGCTTCTTTTCACCATAAAGTCAGAAGTGGGGATGTTCATTGATGATTGGACAATGTTCAGCACCATTTTCTACTTGTCAGATATTAATATAGTCATGTCCACATGCAGCAAGATATTGGGTTTGGGCTGATAAGTGACAAATTACATTTTTGCTGCAAGTGCCAGACAATGGCAATCTCCTCTTGATATTCAATCGCTGAATACCACTACATCCTAGAGGTTAACATGGACAAAACACTGAACTGGACTAGCCCTATAAATACTGATGCTACAAGAATGGGTCAGTGGCTGAGCATTCTCTGGCAAATGTCTGACTTCTTGACTCCCAAAGCCTGTTCACTTTTGACAAGGCACAAGTCAGGGGTTTGATGGCATATTCTCCACTCGTTTGGGTGAGAGCAGCACCAGCAATACTCAAGAAGCTCAAGAACCACAACCAACTTCCTTTGTGCCAGGTATGACTCCAAACTGTGCAGATTTTAATCTCAAATCCCACTGATTCCAGCTGAACAAAGCAGTCGGTTTGGCACCTCATCCACCATCGTTGACATTCATTCCCTTCACCACTGATGCATAATGGCAGCAGTGCGTACCATCAACAAGACTCACTGCAGCAAATCTTCAAGTTTCCTTACACTATACCTTGCAAACCTGTGACCTCTACCACCTAGAAAAAACAAGGGCAGCAGATACACGGAAACACCACCAGCTGCAAGTTCACCTCCAAGTCACGCACCATCCTGACTTGGAAGTACATTGGCATTCTTTCATTGTTGCTAGGTCAAAATCTTAGAACTCCCTTCCTGACAATACTTTCGATGTTCCTACAGTATATTGACTGCAGTGATCAAATCAGGCAGCTCTCCACCACTGTCTCAAGGGTGATTAAGGGTAGTTTTGCAGTGACGGCCATATCTCTTGAAAGCATTTCTAAGAAGAGTTGTTCTATCATCAAGCAACTGAGGGAGGGGTTTGAGTTGCTAAAAGAAGAATTTATGGCATGTTTAAAAAAAATGAATTTAGCAAAAATATTAATTTTGGAAGAAATTATTTATTTTCAAAGACCATCTTAATGTAGGAACTATGATGCTATAACAAAAGCAATTTTAACTTGATTGTATTTTAATGATTTAGATTGCCCTTATGGTCCATTTCACTCAGCCACAGAGCAGACTGAATCAGCTCATTGAAGCAAATCATATACATGAAGATTTGTATGACTACAAGAAGGGGTAATACAATTACATTTGAAACTTGCTACAAGAAAGCTGGTTAGGTTACCAAACTGCAGTAGAAAATTGCCCTTGTATGTATTCTTCTTATTGTATTCAGCGTAAAAGCTCACAGTGTAATTGCAAGCATACCAGCATACTTAAATCATGAACTTCTCAATCAAACAAATAACAGAATGGCTTAAATGAAATCCCTATGAATTGATGTTATAAATCAATGTCCCTTTATTTTTGAAAGAATGATTGTTCAACTTCAACTAACTGGAACTTTGCAGTTTGAACTGAGACAGAGCAAACTGCTGAAAAATGCAATGCGAACTCTTTAGGTGAATGTGAGAAATCAGCAGAAACCAGTCTCCCATCCATTGACTCTGTCTACACTTCCCGCTGCCTTGGAAAAGCAGCGAGCATAATCAAGGGCACCATGCAACCCAGACACACTCTCTTCCACCTTCTTCCATCAGGAAAATGCTTCCCTGCTACCAACAGACTTTTGAATGGATCTACCTCATATTAAGTTGATCTTTTCCAAAACCCCACCTATGGCTGTAACACTACAAGCTGCACTCTCTCTTTTCCTCTCTTATGAATGGTATGCTTTGTTGTATAGCATGCAAGAAACAATATTTTTCACTGTATACTGTATACAGTCTATCGTTGGTTGTTCTTCTACGCTTCAAAATAGAAATGAGGAGATATTTTCCACCAGTTTAATATTGCCCTTAGAAGTTAGCAAGATGAAATACTATAGACACTATTTTTAAAGTCAGGATAAGCTCTAACTCCCCATGACCCTGAATTGGAGTAAGTGCTTTGCAAAAGTGAAGAGTATCTTTAAAGGAAGTTCCAGGGAATTTTACAGATGCTGAAATAAGTTCATGTTTGAAGTCAAGTAAATTTGTTACTCCAAGTTCCTTCCTCTTGCCCATGATTGGATGCTATATTGCAAAAGGAACTTCTACTGTAAGCAGTAGCATTTCTGTGACTAAGTTTCATTGGTAGTCACCAGTCCACTTCATCAGGACAGTTCCCCAGACGTGACACGCATCTTGCTAGTGTCCACTTTCAGAGCCATTGTCACCTTGTCAGGAATATCTGCCTCTTCCATTATTTTCAGTCTTCACTTGGATGACTCCTCCTGCACAAGGAGAAGTAGATGATGCCTTCATTTAATTAAGCTAATCAGTCTTTTACACATGTTTATAAAGTGTTATCTATCCAAGAGTTTCTGATGTGATGAAAGTCCCAGCACTTTCTGTTTTTATTTTTGATTGTTTTTAATACCTGCACCAGTCTTGTAATTTGGCCTGATGATTTGCAATTAACAGAAGAGGCTATACTCTGGAAAGAAACCTGACCCACCTATTCTATTCCACAATGTTATCCAGTGATAACACTGGGTTAGAAAAATACTTCGCTCCCATGATTGTCAAAGTGAATCTTCTGAAGGATGTCTGCATACACATAAGTCCAATGCACCTGACTGAAGATATACTGGACATTTTTCTTGCTCTTAAGGTTTTCGCATGCATTTCTCAATTACCGTAATTTTTATTCTTCTGACCTCATTACAGCTAAAAGCTTCTGTATCAATAAAAATGTTTCAATAAAATTGGTATCTAAGATGAAATACTGTCCAATTAAACTGTATCAAGTTCATATGGAATGCTGAAAATTATGTGGTGAGAGAAAAGGACTTAGTTACAGTGAAGCAACAGGTAAATACATTACAACTGGCTTGAGTCTGGCAGGGCAGGGTTTTTTTAAAATTAATTTATTCTCTGGTACTGGGTGACCTTGGCAAGTTTGTTGTTTCACCCTGTGTTCTATGAAGGCAGTGGACCGCTGCCTTTTTAAACTACTGCTGTCTTCTTGCTGCTGGTACTCTCACTCTGGTGGAATTGGGCAATTCTAGGATACCGATCCAACTGCAAGAAAGGGCCAGTGGCAGAAGTCGGAATCAAAATAATGTGTGACTTGGGAGATGTTAATGTTGTGTTTTTGCTGCTCTTTTCCTGTTTAATGGCAGAGCTCAAAGAAGCTTGGAGACTTGTTCCATTGCATTCTGCAGAACCAGTGTGACCAGTGGTGGACATTGCCTCCCTGTCATTGGATGTAATGGAGTAGACTGCATGGTTCTGACGGGTGTCAAGTTTCTTTAGTGTTGGATTTCTGCTAATTGTTGACTTTGAGTCATTGAGACGGCCGGCAGATTTAAGGGGATTGAATTAAGACGATGTTTCTGGCAGGTATGGGTGAGGTGGTTAAATTTAGCCTCTGAATATGAAACATAGGAAATAGGGGAAACAGTAGGTCACTCGGTCTTTCGAACCTGCTTTACCATTTTATTATGATCATGGCTGATCATCCAAACCAATAGCCTGATCCCACCTCCCCAAGTCCTCCCACCTCCCACCCCATACCCTTTGATTCCTTTTGCCCCAAGAATTGTATCTAACTCTTACAAACATACTGGGTGGAAATTATTAGAACATAGAACATAGAACACTACAGCACAAACAGGCCCTTCGGCCCACGAGTTGCACCGATCACATCAACACCTATCTATAACCCCCAATCCCATAAAACCCCATATACTCATCCAGAAGTCTTTTAAAAGACCCCAGCGAGTTTGCCTCCACCACCACTGACGGCAGCCAATTCCATTCACTCACCAGCCTCTGAGTGAAAAACCTACCCCTAACATCACTTCTGTACTTTCCTCCCCGCACCTTAAACCTGTGTCCTCTCGTAGCGACCATTTCAACCCGGGGAAATAGCCTCTGAGAATCCACCCTATTCTAAAAAATTCAAAGTGTCATAAAAGACTGAACACAGGAGTATTCAGACTTTGGGCTGGTTAGGCACAGCGATCTTCCTACACTCTTGTCAGTTTTTCTGGCAGCAGAGTGATTTGTACCAATGGGCCTGGGGAGGGGGGAGGGGCGTGGAGACTAAGCATGCAGCGGAAACCTGCACCCCATTCTCCCAGTGAACAAGGAGACCACCTCCTCTACTCCCACTCCCCGTCACTTCCCCACCACACCACACCAATGTGAGTCGCTGGCATCAGGGCATCTGGACCCTCCTGTTGAGTCCCCTAGCAGACCTTCTACACCACCCTCATGCATAGCACCCCTCCCTTGCAGAGCACGCCCTGTATAATTCCTCTGTCATTGTGCATAGCCCCACCTCATAGGCCACAATCCCCAGCACTGTTCCCAGCACACCTGTGGTGCCCAACTGGGCAGTGCCAGCATGCCAGTTGGCTGTGCCAGCTTTTGTTCAATGGATACTGCCCACCGATACCCTTGACTACCTGAAGGCTTCAATGGCCTCTGATTCTCTCGGAGTAGCCAAGGCATCTGGTCTCTGCAAGTGGCGACTTGCAATGATTCTTGCCGACTTGACCTCAAGCTTGCAAGGGGGGAAGCACCGGGAAGGTGGAAGATGCCATTCTGGATGTGCTAATAGGATTGAAATTAATTCAATCCTATGCAGGTAGGCTTCACGCCCTTTGGCGCAAACCAGATTTTTGGCCTTGCTGCCAATCTTCCCACTCACCACGCCGATTGACTGGCATGGTGAGCCTATAGGATGATGTCCACAGTATTTTGTCCTCAACTGCTTTCTGTGATAGGGAATTCTACAGGCTTCCCACTCTCCAGGTGAAGGGATTTTACCTCATCTCAGTCGTGAAAGGTCTACCTGTATCTGTACATGGTGGCACCTGCTTCTGGACTCTCTCCCCACCATCGGAAACATCCTTCTTGCATCTACCCTGCCGAGTCCTGTTAGAAGTTTATAGGCTTTGATGTGATCCTCCCACATTCTTCCAAACTCCAGCAAATATAACCCTAACTGACTCAATCTCTCCAGTCCTGTCATCCCAGGAACCTTCACTGCACTCCTTCTACATCCTTATTCTGATAAGTGGACCAAATTGGCACATAATATTCCAGGTTTGACCTCACTACAGCCCTGTATAATTGAATCAAGACATCCCTCCTCCTGTACGCAAATTCTCTCACATGAAAGCCAACATGCCATTTGCAGTGGACATAAAAATTGCATGACACTCTTTGGAGAAGAGCAGAGGAGTTATCCTCAGTGTATGGGCCAGTATTTATTCTGTGATCAATGACATTAAAAAAACAAATTACCTGAACATTATCACATCATTGCTTGTGGAAGCTTGTGCACAAATTAGCTGCTAAAGGTTAAACCCTTACTCAAAACCATATTGGCTTTGCCTGATTACCTTGAATTTATCAAAGTGACCTGTTATAACATCTTGAATAATAGCTTCTAGCATTTTGCCTATGACAGGTGTTAAGCTAACTTGTTATAGTTTCCTGCTACTGTCTTAACCCTGCCCTTTGACTAAAGGAGTTACATTCACTATTTTTCAATCTAATGGAACCTTCTCTGAATTGAGTGAATCTTGGAAAATTAAAACCAACAACACATCAACTCACCAGCCATTTATTTTAAGATCCCAGTATGTAATCCACCAGGACTTGGGGATTTGTCGACCCACAGTTCCAACAATTATCACTTTTCTGGTTATTTAATTTGAGTTCCTCCCTCTCTTCCATTTTTGATTTATTTTCCTATTTCTGTAACGTTACTTGTATCCTCAAAGTGCGAGAGAGGCCTGGCTACTTCCAGCCTTTGAGGCCTCTAGTCATAATTTCAAAAAAATGAAGATACATGATAAAAGTAGGACAGCAGAAAATGCGAGACAATTTTTTTAACAAGTGTTTTTCTTGTCTTTTCCCATGCAAATACACTAATTATGTATAGAATCCTACAGTGTAGAAGGAGGCCATTTGATTCATCAAGTCTGCACCAATCACAATCCCACCCAGGTCCTATTCCCATAACCCCATGCATTTACCCTAGCTAGTCCCCCTGATACTAAGGGGCAATTTAGCATGGCCAATCCACCTAACCCACACATCTTTGGACTGTGGGAGGAAACTGGAGCACCCAGAGGAAATGTGCAAACTCGACACAGACAGCGACACAAGCTAGGAATCAAACCTGGGTCCCTGGTGCTGTGAGGCAGCAGTGCCAACCACTGTGCCATTGTGCCACACTGAGGAAAATCTAGCATTTGTGCAGTGTTCCAGCTGATATTAAGCATTGCAAGACCATTGAAACATTCTTGTCCCAGAACTGGTCCATCATAGTTCTTTACCTATTTTAGCACGTTGAAAGTGTATTCACCTGAAACCACTGATGCAGGCAAACTGATAAAAATGTGCAATGCAATTGTAATATTAGGAAACACCCCAGGGAGCCCAAATATGAGTATTTCTTGAAGCAATTCCTTGGGCTTGCAATCCAGTGAAGAGTGATTTAATTCTTAGGACTTTATTAAAACTATCTATTATAAAGAGTTGCTGCAAACTAATAATATGACAACTTCAACTGCGTGCTAGCTGTATTACATTGGGGTGGTACAGTAGCACAGTGGTTAGCACTGCTGCTTCAGGGATTTTTAAGTTTGATTCCCAGCTTGTTTCACTGTCTGTGTGGAGTTTGCACATTCTCCCTGTGTCTGCGTGGGTTTTCTTCGGGTGCTCTGGTTTGCTCCCACATTCTGAAAGACGTGCTGGTTAGGTGCATTGGCCCAAACAGGTTCTGGACTGTGGCAACAAGGGGAATTTCACAGTAACTTCATTGCAATGTTAATGTAAGCCTTACTTGTGACTAATAAATAAATAAACTTTAATGTATGCATACACTTAAACCTCCTTCATGCTCCTACTGCCAGTAGAATAGGCTGTACAATACAGAACAGCAAAACATACTTTAGTTTCCAATATTATTTCCTCTGTGCATAAAACTAAGTTGAAAAATTTATCAAATGCCAAAAAAAACAAGTGTCTAAATTTGAGGCGCCTTCTTTGAGTCCCAGGCCAAATGGCCCTCCAGCCACTCCCCTCCAGATTGGCCCTGATGGTGAAAACTGATGCAAAATACTGGTTCCATTCATCTGCCAGCTCCTATTGTCCATGACTAAATCCCTCCACCTCCCAGACTCACTTTCTATTGGACCAATTCTCACTTTGTCAATTCTTTCTTTTAAAATTATCAACAAAAATTCTTAATATCTGTTTTTATATTTCAAGCTAGCTTTCTCTGGTAGTCCATTTATTCCCTTTGTTAATCCTTTTATCATTGCTTTTTCACACAATTTTCTGATCTGCCCATCTTTGCACATTACAAGCTTTTTCTTTAAGATTGATACTATCTTTAACTTTTTTTAGTTAACCATGGATGGTGGGTCGTCCCCTTAGACTTTTTAATTTCTGGTTGTAATGTATCTATTCTGTAATATCCCCTTAAATGTCTGCCATTGCATCATCAACCCTTAAACTAAATTGTCAGTTCACCTTCACTAGTTCTACTTTTATATCCTCATAATTTAACTTTAAAAGTCTTAGACCCACACTTCTCTCCCTTAGACTGAATGTAAAATTCAATATATTATGATCGCTGCTGCCTTTGCTATGAAATCATTAATTAATCCGATCTCATTGCATAATGCCTGGACTAGTATAGCCTTCTTCAACCATGCTCCAGAACATGCTGATCTAAAAAAGTATCCTGAAATCATTCCATGAATTTGCCATCTTTGCACCTTTGCCCTTTTGATTATTCCAGTCCATATGCAGATTAAATGGCTGACTTCATTATTTGAGGAGTTGTAAATGGAGGTGAACACAGCTCCAATATTGACTTTATAATATTGGAAAGATAACTGATGCAGAAACTGAGGTGGTTGGATTAGTGTCACTGTCCTGAGGAATTCATGCAGTAGTGTCTGGGAGCTGTGATTTTTGGCTTCCATTTTCCTTTTGTGTCAGGTATGATTTAAACCCATGGCGACGCTTCCCCTTGATCCCCATTGACGTCAGTTTTACAAGGATTCTTTGGTGTCAATTATTCACTCAGCACCTTTGGCTAAGGATGCTCGCCACTTAAACCTTGTTTCACGCTCTTTTTGAGAATGAGAATGCATATTAGATTCTTCCTCCTGTTATTCGTAAATATCACTCTCAGCTGGATTATATGGGGCTTTAAGCATTTGCTTTTGAACATAGGCATATCACCTGCTGAATTTGAGGCAGCCTGTGTTATAGCTTCGTTAAGTTATCTCATAATAAGGATTGCCTGCTGCTGCCCCAAACATGCCTTTCTGCAGATACCATTGAACTAAGTTAGATCTCGAAACGCAGTGAATATTAATGAGGGGGGGGACGTGTCTGACTTTGGTGGGGGTGGGGTGGAGTAGTGTCACAGAATGTGGTGATGCTCAATTCTGCGCTGATAGGCTGCAATTTTAAGGTTGCTCTGTTTTGGCCCATTAGATCACTCCTGAGATACCTCACTACATAGTGGATGGAGACATTGTGATGACTCAACAATGTTTTCACAAGGACCATAGGGAGGTCTTGCTGCAGCTGTATAGGGCATTGGTGAGGCCGCAGCTGGAGTACTGTGTGCAGTTTTGGGCGCCGCACCTGCGCAAGGATATTTTGGCCCTGGAGGGAGTGCAGAGGAGGTTTACTAGGCTGATACCGGAGTTGAGGGGATTGAGCTGTGAGGAGAGGCTGAATAAACTAGGCTTGTACTCGTTAGAGTTTAGAAGAATGAGGGGAGATCTCATTGAGACGTATAAGATGATGAATGGGATGGATAGGATAGAGGTGGAGAGACTCTTCCCGCTCAAAAAAGACAGTAGGACTAGGGGGCACAGCCTCAAGATAAAGGGGAGGCGGTTTAGAACGGAGTTGAGGAGGAACTTCTTCACTCAAAGGGTGGTGAATCTCTGGAATTCTCTGCCCGTTGAAGTGGTGGAGGCTGCCTCGCTAAATATTTTTAAGAAGCGGGTTGATGGGTTCTTGATAAGAGAGGGGATTAAGGGTTATGGGGAGAGGGCGGGAAAGTGGAACTGAGCTACAACAGATCAGCCATGATCTTATTGAATGGCGGGGCAGGCTCGAAGGGCTAGATGGCCTACTCCTGCTCCTATTTCTTATGTTCTTATGTTCTTATTACTCCTGCCACTTGCTAGATCTGAGGAGGACTCTGTAGGTTCAGCTGAGCTGGGGTGGGGGTGGTATTTTCCGGACAAACCAAGTAAACAAACTCAAATTACATTCGGACAAAGAGAAAGGGGGCGGCTCCCCAAAAGGAGGGGGAACGGCCCAAAAAGAAACAAAAAGTACAAAGGAAGCTTAAGACACGTCAAATCAAAATGTGATTGTCAGGGTCTATAAGGCACCTCAGCCCCTGCGGTGCCCAACGGGCATGGAAGGCCTCGACTGTGCCTGCGGACACCGCGTGCTCCCTTTCCAGGGACACCCGGCCGTGAACGTAGCCACGGTAGAGGGGCAGACAGTCGGGACAGACGGCCCCCCCCCCGATCGCCCGCCGCCTGGTCCTGTTGATGGCGCGTCTCGCCAGGCCCAGGAGCAGGTTCACGAGGAGATCGGCGTCCCTCCCCTCCCCTCTCTGCACCGGGTATCCGTAGATCAGGAACGTGGGACTGAAATGCAAACAAAACATCAATAAAAGGTTCTTCAGAAAATCAAAAAGGGAGTGCAATCTATAACATGAAACGTAGACGTGGTCCACGGACTCCTCTGGCCACAGAAAGAGCCCGCGAACCAGCGAATGCTACGGTTGTGCGGCACTGCTGCAAACAGCACCCTCCACCCCAGGTCCCCGAGGTAATTGGGGGAGATCCCTCCGTAGAGTGACCTCCATTGGGGACCTCCACTGCCTGGCGGCAACAGGGCCCGCCAAGGTGTGTCCGGGCGATGGGCGAGGACGCGGTAGTGGAAGGTGTGCAGCAGCAGCCCGTACAGGAAACGCCTCTGCGCGCTGGAACATAAGAACATAAGAACATAAGAAATAGGAGCAGGAGTAGGCCATCTAGCCCTTCGAGCCTGCCCCGCCATTCAATAAGATCATGGCTGATCTGTCGATGCTCAGTTCCACTTTCCCGCCCTCTCCCCATAACCCTTAATCCCCTCTCTTATCAAAAACCCATCAACCCGCGTCTTAAAAATATTTAGCGAGGCAGCCTCCACCACTTCAACGGGCAGAGAATTCCAGAGATTCACCACCCTTTGAGTGAAGAAGTTCCTCCTCAACTCTGTTCTAAACCGCCCCCCTTTTATCTTGAGGCCGTGCCCCCTAGTCCTACTGTCTTTTCTGAGCGGGAAGAGTCTTTCCACCTCTATCCTATCCATCCCATTCATCATCTTATACGTCTCAATGAGATCTCCCCTCATTCTTCTAAACTCTAACGAGTACAAGCCCAGTTTATTCAGCCTCTCCTCATAGCTCAACCCCCTCAACTCCGGTATCAGCCTAGTAAACCTCCTCTGCACTCCCTCCAAGGCCAAAATATCTTTGCGCAGGTGCGGCGCCCAAAAATGCACACAGTACTCCAGCTGCGGCCTCACCAATGCCCTATACAGCTGCAGCAAGACCTCCCTACTTTTATATTCAATCCCCCTCACTATGAAGGCCAGCATCCCATTCGCCTTCCTGACCACCTGCTGCACCTGCAAGCTGGGTTTTTGTGACTCATGCACAAGGACCCCGAGGTCCCTCTGCACCGTCGCCTGCTGCAGTTTTTCGCCCCGTAAGTAATAGTCCTTCCTACCATTCTTCCTACCAAAGTGGACCACCTCACACTTGCCAACATTAAATTCCATTTGCCATTTCCTGGCCCATTCGCCCAGCCTATCTAGATCCTTCTGTAGACTCTCCACACCCTCCGCACAATTTGCCGTTCCCCCAATCTTGGTGTCATCAGCAAATTTCGACACCCTACACTCGGTTCCCTCCTCCAGATCATCTATATAAATGGTAAAAAGCTGAGGCCCCAGCACTGACCCCTGGGGCACTCCACTAGTCACCATTCGCCAATCCGAATAGCACCCGTTGACCCCCACTCTCTGCCTCCTATTTGACAACCAATCCTCTATCCACGCTAACACCTTACCCCCAACTCCATGTCCCTCGACCTTCTGCAATAACCTCTTGTGAGGTACTTTGTCAAACGCCTTCTGAAAATCTAGAAAGACCACATCCACCGGCTCTCCTCTATCCACCGCCCTAGACACATCCTCATAGAACTCCAGTAAATTTGTCAGACACAACTTCCCTTTAATGAAACCGTGCTGCGCCTGCTCTATCAAGCAATTCCTTTCAAGATGCCTCGCAATTTCCTCCTTAATGACAGATTCTAACATTTTACCTACCACAGACGTTAAACTAACCGGCCTATAATTCCCCACCTTTTGCCTGGCACCCTTCTTAAACAACGGCGTAACATTAGCCGTTTTCCAATCATCCGGCACTTCCCCGGAATCCAGCGACGTCTGGAAAATAACCACCAAGGCATCCACTATCACCTCCGCCATTTCTTTCAGAACCCTCGGATGCATTCCATCCGGTCCTGGGGACTTGTCCACAATCAGCCCCTCCAGTCTGTCGAGCACCGCCTCTCTAGTAACAGTAATGTCATTAAGACCCTCCAGTCCTACCACCTTTCTATCGCTAACACCCGGCAAATTATTCACGTCCTCCTCCGTGAAGACAGAAACAAAAAAGTTATTCAATACCTTAGCCTTATCCTCATCCCCTACCACTAGGTCCCCTTTCTCATCCTCTAAAGGACCAACATTCACCCTAGCCAGCCTCTTCCTTTTTATATATTTATAAAAACTCTTGCTTTCCTTTTTATATTAAGCGCTAGCCCAGCTTCATAGTTTCTCCTACCCTTCTTTATCAACTTCTTTGTCAATCTTTGTTGACATTTAAACCTCTCCCAATCCTCTTCTCGCCCACTACTCTTAGCTACTCTAAATTCCTCCGCTTTTAATTTAACACTTTCCTTCACCTCCTTCGTTATCCATGGCTTATTACCTCTCGTCCTACAGTCCTTTTTGACCATCGGAATAAATTTCTGCTGAGCTTGGGGCACCTGACCCGGGGAGGGGGGTCTCGGCTTCGGGCCAATGTGAAATTCCATCCGAACAGGGGAACGCTCGGACAGGATCCCACCGCATGCCTGAGCCGCCTCAAGCTGGCGTGTACTTTCAGGGCCGAGCACGACCGTCCTAAGGTCTTGGATGGCTTTGGCCGCGCGCTGGGCGGCCACCCCCGCGCGCTCAGCCAGCACGCGAGGGTTCATCCAGCCTGCTCCTCCGCCATCCAGCACGTCCCCGATCCTGGTCACCCCGGCGCCCACAGCCTCCCTCTCCGTCAGCCACCTGAGGTGGCTGGAGGTGCGGATTCCTGAGCAACGGCTCCCGCACGAGAGCCGCTACTCCTGACGGGGGAGAACTGCGTCGCGAGGCGACCACGTTCCAGACGGTGAGGAGGTCCTGGTAAAAGACGGGCAACTCCCGCAACGATGACGGGATAAGCCCCAGATTGATATGCAGGAGCTGCACGTCGTAATTGAGGCCACGCCACTGGCGGAAGAAATACGTCGCCAGGGTGCACCATCATGGAGGAGGCTCGACGTATAGGTATCTCTGCAGGGTCTGGAGGCAGAAGGTCGCTATCTGCGTGCGGAGGCACACCAGACCTTGGCCGCCCTCCTCAATCGGGAGATGCAGAGCCTCGGCAGAGACCCAGTACAGTCTGTTATTCCAGAAGAAACGCACGAGGGTTCTCTGGATATTGGTGACAAAGCCAGGGGGAGGGGTCGAAGCGACCAGCCGGTACCACAACATGGAGGCCACCAGCTGGTTTATGACCAGAACTCGTGCCCTGTAGGACAGCACTCGGAGCAGTCCTGTCCAGCGAGCCAGGCGGGCAGTGACTTTGGCCTCCAGCTCCCGCCAGTTCACTGGCCAGGATTCCTCGGCTGGGCAGAGATGGACCCCCAGGTAGAGGAGGTGGGTCCTGCTCCAGGTGGAAGGCCTGAACTCCTCCGGAAGGGGGTCCTTCTCCCAAGGACCAACCAGGAGTCCGGAACACTTGGCCCAGTTGATCCTGGCAGAGGACGCAGCGGAGTACACCGCCTGGCATTCTCACATCCTCCGCAGGTCAGCCGGGTCAGCTGAGCTGGGATTGCATTGGTCTTGCCTTGGTCCAGTGCCAGGGTTACTGCTGATAGGTCCATCTAATATTTATTCAAATCAATGAACAACGATCGCCTTTCTCCACGTTATAAACAAGTAATCCTTTTCAGAACAATTTTTTTCCAGTCTGTATAATTACACTTATAATGGCTCTGCCTTAATTCATTGCTTGTGCACACATAAAATGAAGTAAAGAGGGAAAAATATGCCTTGAAACTCAATTTTAAAAATGGAAAGGATCAAGAGGTTGTCTTTCCAGTTTATTCAGGTGTACTGTTGATTTAAAAACAGCAACATTGTCTGCCAGGTGGCCAGTTTATTAAGCACCCTCCCTTCCCATTTTGCAAGCAATCGGAGGTTTATACATTTTGTAGCTACTTCATAATGTTATAATTGCACATGTAAGACTACATTAATTTAACTTGTCTTCTGCAGTGTACCCTGATCAGCTGTGATAATGGTCCTGTTTTTCTAACTCTCCTATTTTCCATAATTATAATTGGAACTGCTCCTTTTTGAACAATCAGACTCCATATTTCCACACTGGTTCTGGGGCTTAAAATACTGCAATTTACGTGACCGACCAGGTGCAGAAGCCATTAACCTTGACACCTGGGCCTCCAAAGAGAATCTTGCTTTCTGCCTGTTGAATGCCCATGCACCTGATTACCAGCTAATATCAGTGGTCTTGAAGTTCTGAGTTTCCTGCAGTTTTGCTTGAAATGGGACTAGTGAGCAATCTAAGTTGCAGCTATTTCAGAAATAGGCAATGTGGGCCAAGTTGCGATGTTGCTGGATCTGAAGAAAGTGTGGACTGGGAATAGCTTCTTTCAGTGACTTGTTTACTCTTTATGCAGTCAGCACAGATATCTTTAGATTAGATTCTGACTGCCTCTGGAATGTAACATCAAGAAATGCAACATTTTGACAGGATGAGGAAGTCAAGAGGATAGCAAATGATGGAGATTCGGTAAACATTGCCTACTTGAACTTTCAGAAAACGTTTGGTAGCGTGCATCACTCTAGGTTACTTCACAAGATAGATCTCATGGTATCAGGAATTGGCTCAAATATTGCAGCCAAAAATTGAGATTCAGCTTGGAGGTACATTTTGTGTCCTCAGGAATCTAGGACAGTTCCTATTCACTGCCTTTATTAATGATCTGGACAGTTGCATTGGGTCCATAAATTGGCAGCTGACACCAAAATATTTTGGCCTTGAGAAAAGGCCAAAGGAAAGCTATGAAAATTATCTATCTTAGAGAACTATATCAATGATTCAGTCTGCACACTTTGTCGTAGAATCATATGATCCCTACACTGCAGAAGAAAGCTATTCAGTCCATTGAACCTGTACTGCCAACAATCCCATCCAGGCCCTATCCCCATAACCCATGTATTTACCCTGCTAATCCTCCTGACACGAAGGGGGAATCTACCATGGCCAATTCACTTAACCTGCACATGTTCAGAATGTGGGAGGAAACTGGAGCACCCAGAGGAAACCCATGCAGACATGGGGAGAATGTGCAAACTCCACACAGACAGTCACCCAATGCCAGAATTAAACCTGGGACCCTGGCGCTGTTGTCCCAAACTTAGAAATAACCTGATAAAGCTTTATAAAATAATTTTGGGCTGGTTAGATTATTGGAGTAAAAAGTCTGACAACACCAGGTTTTAGTCCAACCGATTTATTTGATAAATTGGACTAAAACCTGGTGTTGTCAGACTTTTTACTGTGTTTACGCCAGTCCAACGCCGGCATACCCACATCTAGATTATTGAAGTCAAAGTTAGGATCATTTTCATTTATCACTATGTATCACTCATTCACTGAAACCATATACGTATATATACAGTTGAAAGGTTGACATCCAGTGAGGAGGATGTCATGCTTTGTCCTTTGCGGTTCAGAATTCAGTTTGCAACATTCAGCATTCAAGATATTAAAATAAATAAATCAGTAGATGTGAATAAAATTCTAATTAGAAACCTCTTTATTTAATGTTCATGTAAATCATACTGTCCAAATAACTGACCACATGTAAATAGTGCAATTGAGTAATGTAAGTTGAAGCTGCTGTGTTGAGTGTGGAATAAATGGCTCACTTGTACTGAATGAATAACAAGTTTGCTTTGCAAGTCATTTCAGTGAGCAGGAGCCATTTTGCATGACTGAATTCATGTACATAGAATACATTTGCTTATTTTGCTTTTTTCTAAGTACAACACTGAAGTTGGAAAAATTGCATTACTTCAGTATTGTAGTGAGCTTGATAATCTTTCATGTTGTTTTAAAATTGTAGCTTTGATGGAAGAAATAGGTTGTATTTCTCAATGCTTATCAAGGGTCAAGTGATGAATTGGTTTGAAGTTTTATTGTTCTGTGATTTGATAAAGCTTGAGTAAATAATTGTCACATATATGTGATTCCGTTAGGTATTGAGCATGAAAGATTTTTGAATAACAAATATTTCTTTCTGTACGTCATGTATAATTTGTTTGTCCCTATTAACACAGTGCTGCCACTCTACACATCTGTAAATGCCACTAAAGAACAAATAAGCCTTACCTTAAATAGTCATGGACAAAACCAGAATTCCTCCTTGAACTGGCAAGTCACAACTTTGTTCATCTCTCTCGAATTAGAATCCGAGAATTGGTCATTTGTCTCTTCATGTCTTTGGCGTTCTCTTCACAGGAACCACTCTGTTTGTTTTCCAAATGTTGTAATATCTTTTTCTTAAGGAGCTATTATTTATTTCTTTAAAAATAAGAACAATATTTTGTAGCAGAAAATGCCACATTCCACTATGTTTAATGCAAATAATTGGTTCTAACCTTCCATTTAATTGTAACCCTAAATTCACAGTTTTGGTGTCGCATTTGACTCTGAGATGAGCTTCCAGCCACACAATGCCATCAATAATGCCAAATAATGTCACCTGACATCACCATGTTTCAGTTTATCTTCTGCTGAAACGCTTATCCATGCCTTTGTGTACTCCTTCAATTCATTCCTGGCTAGCCTCCCATATTCTATCCCTCTAAACTTGAGGTCATCCAAAATTCTCTGTGTTCTAACTCATACTAAATCCTGTTCACTCATTACCATTGGCTTCTGGTTAATTGTGATCCTTGTTTGAAAATCCCCATGAAATTGTAGACGATACCATACATATTGTGTTCTTCAATGCTAGTGAAGAGAACTTTAAACAAAAGGCAAAAGATGGAGAGACACACAGGTTTGGGCCAGGAGTGAATTACATAGTATGGAGCTTGGACAGCTGAAGGCAAGGCACCAATGGAGAGAAAAAGGAAGAGTGATGAAAAGGCTTGAATTATGAAAATGGAGATATTGGCTTTAGTAGGCATCGTTCCGTCTTAGCTGGGAGTGTGTGGTCAAGCGTCAATCTTAGAGGGATGGTCAGTGCAGTGAGCAGCTCAAACACAGCAAATGGATTTGGAGGGAACATTGATAAAAGTAGGCTGCAGAGTTAGGAATTGGAGCAAAACCAAGACATTTAAACACAACAATGAGAATTTTATATTTGAGGTATTGGTAGATAAGAGCCAACATAAATTTTAAAAGAACAGGGTGACAAGTTGGCAAGACTTGGTATAGGAAAGAAAAGGAGCCACAGAATTTTGGATTAGTTGACGTTTACAGAGGATAGAGAATAGGAGGCCGATCAGGAGATGATTAAAATAGTCAAGTCTGGAGATGAAAGACCGATATGTTTTGTAGTGGCAGTGTAGTTGAAACAAGCGGTGCTACAGAGATAGAAGCAGGGCTGTTGGTAAGTATATACAATCAAAATCTCATGTCAAAGTCAAATATGATGCAGAGATTGTAAATGGTTTGGTTCAGTCTTTGGCAATGGCTGGGATGCAGAGTGGAAACAGTGGTGAGAATGTGGGTTTGTTGGCAGTGTTTGAGAATGGGCTGGAATTTATTTTTGGTGATGTGAATGGACATATGTTTAATTGGTCAAAGCTCTTGCTTCACTGTTCTACTGGAACTATTCACCTATTGAAAACAAATTGGTGAAGAACTTTGGTGAAGTAATGGAAAGGGAAAATTAGATGAAGTGTGCTAAGAATTATTTTGCTAATAATGCTGAAAATAAGTTTCAGGCTTTTGTCTGAAACAATTTATTGGACACATGATAATTCCCCACAACTCCACCTTCCACCACACGCATACACACAAACACACGTAGCTATGACCTATCTGCCGGTGAAGACAATAACTGTTCTTGAAAATAATCCACTGAATGTTCTATTCTATTGACTCAACAACTTGGACATTCTTTCCTGTATATGCAGGTAATTGTTTTGCATTGCTACATGAGTTTTGACAGCGACTGTAGATGTTTTTTTGACAAGTTCTCCCTGTATAAAGCCTGCCTACTGAAACACTCGATATATAAAATCTGCTGTGAGTGCTATTTAGATGTTTTATTGGCAATATTGGATAATATAAGATTACCAGCAACCTGATAAAATAACACAAATAGAATTTGGATTTGTTGTTTTGTCCATAACAATCAATGTATTATTGAGAAAACCATCATATTAAATTATCTGTTGGCATCTATTAATATTTTTGAATCTTTGAACACCTTCACTGGATTATTTTGCTCTCATATAGGAGGCGACTTCAAGAACAAACCAAATATTGTTGCCGTTATTCCAAAACATTAACATCACTGTCCCTTTACAACGTTGACGTTATTTTAATCAGAGACAAAAGGATGGGCCTGATTTTACCATTTTCATTCTAAGTGCTGAATCTGGGCACAGTTCAGATCAGACTTGGAAGTCTGCTTTCAGGCGGTCCCCATAACGCACTTAGCCTGAAAAAAAATTACGAGTTCCATTCACGCTGTGTGGGCGGGGCTTAGCACGGTCGAAACAGTCGGAGCTCTGAACTGTGCATGCGCAGTTCGAAAAAAATTTGAAAAAGTGCACCCATATCAGATCGCTCCCAGGCTGCAGAAAGCAGCCTGGGGGCGATGGCCCCCACTGACATCACTGTCCCCATTATCTACCCACCCACCCCCCCCTCAGCTACCCAGACCAATCATGACCCCCTGCCCCCATTCCCCCCCACCGATTGCCCGCAGAGTGGCAGAATGATCTGGCCTCACTCCCTGCCCTCCCCAGAGGTACATCTGACCCGCCTCCTCCCCCACAACCAGACAATGATCTGCCCTCCTCCCCCCCCCCACCAGACAATGATCACCCCCCCCCAAACCAGACAATGATCTTCCCTCCTCCCCCCGCAACCAAACAACGATCAGCCCTCCACCCTTGACCAGACAACAATTGTCTGAGAACCAACAGTTCAGTTCTTGCATCAAGAAAAAAGTTAACAAAACTTACGAGGCTAGAAATTATTTAGGATATTCTGTGACTATTTAAAAATAAACCTCTTAAAATAATAGACAGAAGCATTTTATATTTGAAGATCAAATAACTGCACATTTCAGATCATACGAATTGGTCTCAGGGATGAGTGTTGGGACCACAATTGTTTACAATTTACATAGATGATTTGGAGTCGGGGACCAAGTGTAGTGTGTCAAAATCCGCAGATGACACGAAGGTGAGTGGCAGAGCAAAGTGTGCAGAGGACGCTGAAAGTCTGCAAAGGGGTATAGATAATCTAAGTGAGTGGGCGACAGTCTGGCAGATGGAGTACAATGTTGTTAAATGTGAGGTCATCCATTTTGGTAGGAATAACTGCAAAGTGGACTATTATTTAAATGGTAAAAAAATTGTGGCAGGCTGCTGTGCAGAGGGACCTAGGTGTCCTTGTGCAAGAATCTCAAGGAGTTAGTTTGCAGGTACAGCAAGTAATTAAGAAGGCAAATGGAATTTTGTCCTTCATTGCCAGAGAAATGGAGTTTAAAAACAGTGAAGCTATGTTGCAGCTGTATAAGGTACTAGTGAGGCCACGCCTGGAGAACTGTGTACAGTTTTGGTCTCTTACTTGAGAAAGGATGTACTGGCACTGGAGGGGGGATGCAGAGGAGATTCACTAGGTTGATTCTGGAGTTGAGAGGATTGGTTTATGAGGAGAGACTGAATAGACTGGGGCTACACCTATTGGAATTCAGAAGAATGAGGAAATATTTTACAGAAACATACAAGATTATGAAGGGAATAGATGAGACAGAAGCAGGGAAGTTGTTTCCACTAGCAGGTGAAACTAGAACCAGGGGGCATGGCCTCACAGTAAGGGGGAGCACATTTAGAACTGAGTTGAGGAGGAACTTCTTCATACAAAGAGTTGCGAATCTATGGAATTCCCTGCTCAGTGAAGCAATTGAGGCTACCTCGTTGAATGTTTTTAAGGCAAGGATAGATAAATTTTTGAACAGTGAAGGAATTAAGGGTTATGGTGAGCGAGCAGGTAAGTGGAGATGAGTCTGCGATAAGATCAACCATGATCTCATTGAATGGCAGAACAGGCTGGAGGGGCCAGATGGCCTACTCCTGCTCCTAGTTCTTATGTTCTTATGTCACAATTGGGTAATATTCCGAATACAGATTGTTTACTTAAAATATGAATACTTTTGAAACATGAATTCAGATTCGAATTGAATCGGATTCGAATTGAGCAGCACGGATTTGTTAAGGGGAAGTCGTGTCTGACAAATCTATTGGAATTCTATGAGGATGTGACTAGTGCGGTGGACGGAGAGGAACCGGTGGATGTGGTGTTTCTCGATTTTCAGAAGGCGTTTGATAAGGTGCTGCACAAAAGGTTGCTACAGAAGGTTAGGGGCATGGAGTTGGGGGTAAGGTGTTAGCGTGGATAGAGGATTGGCTGTCAAATAGAAGGCAGAGAGTTGGTATCAATGGGTGCTATTCGGATTGGCAGTTGGTGACTAGTGGAGTGCCCCAGGGATCGGTGCTGGGGCCTCAGCTATTTACCATTTATATAGATGATCTGGAGGAGGGGGCTGAGTGTAGGGTGTCGAAATTTGCTGATGACACAAAGATAAGTGGAAAAGCAAATTGTGCGGAGGGTGTGGAAAGTCTGCAGAAGGATCTAGATAGGCTAAGTGAGTGGGCGAGGACCTGGCAGATGGAATACAATGTTAGCAAGTGTGAGGCTATCCACTTTGGCAGGAATAATAGTAGGAGGGATTACTATTTAAAGGGCAAAAAGCTGCAGCATGCTACGGTGCAGAGGGACCTCGGGGTCCTTGTGCATGAGTCACAAAAACCCAGCCTACAGGTGCAGCAGGTGATCAGGAAGGCAAATGGGATTCTGGCCTTTATAGCGAGGGGGATTGAATATAAAAGCAGGGAGGTCTTGCTGCAACTGTACAGGGCACTGGTGAGGCCGCAGCTGGAGTACTATGTGCATTTTTGGTCGCCACACTTGCGCAAGGATATTTTGGCTTTGGAGGGAGTGCAGAGGAGGTTCACTAGGCTGATACCGGAGCTGAAGGGGTTGAACTATGAAGAGAGGCTGAATAGACTGGGCTTGTACTCGTTGGAATTTAGAAGGATGAGGGGGGATCTTATAGAGACGTATAAGATGATGAAGGGGATGGATAGGGTAGAGGTAGAGAGATTCTTCCCACTCAGAAAGGACAGCAGGACTAGAGGGCACAGCCTCAAGACAAGGGGGGTGCAGTTTAGAACAGAGTTGAGGAGGAACTTCTTCACTCAAAGGGTGGTGAATCTCTGGAATTCTCTGCCCGTTGAAGTGGTGGAGGCTACCTCGCTAAATATATTTAAGACACGGGTAGGTAGGTTTTTGGTAGGCAAGGGGATTAAGGGTTATGGGGAGAAAGCGGGAAAGTGGAACGGATCCACTTCAGATCAGCCATGATCTTATTGAATGGCGGGGCAGGCTTGAGGGGCTAGATGGCCTACTCCTGCTCCTATTTCTTATGTTCTTATGAATTCTGCAGTATCTATTTTTATCTACTCACACAAATGCTAATAACTTCATAATGCATAAAGAATTCAATATACACAATGATTCGAAATTTCCACAGGATTGTTCCTGTTCAACCACCTAAGATTGAAACTCAGCTTCCACATGTAAATTAGCCTTCCATGACAGATCCAGTGAAATATAGTTGGCAGCTTCAAGAAAATTCCGGCCCATCTTATCCTTTTATATCTCAGCAAGGAATTAACCAAGCATGCAGTAATTTAAGACACACGCTTCCTAAATTTCATCATCATTGAATATTTTACAGATGATATATAGATGGGTATTTTTATGAGTATTAGCTTTAATTTTGTACACAAATTATTTGATACAAGTGTACACAATACTTGTATACAGGTATTCTTGTATACATTGCACTCCCAAAGAACATTTAGTGTGGATGCCTTGAGGCATTTTGATAGCATGATGTGGTAATACTTGGTGCAAGAATGTCTTTATTTAATGTATTAAACTTCACATGTCTTTCCAAAAACAGTGAACAGAAAACTTGACTCCTGATATTGACTTTTGAAGCAATAGTTCGCCTGTTGATGGAAAATTGCACTTCCTTGTAAAAATAGCAGCGTTGATGTTAACTGCTATTCTGACAAAAATACGTTTGCACCCACTCAGAAGTACGGGCCACCTAAAACATGCCCTGTGTTATTATAGAATTGCAATTTTGAACTCTGGTCAACATTGCTGCATTGTTGTTAAGTTTTTGTCTTGTTTTATGAACATGGAGTCACTGTATCCAGGCTGTGGGACCTCCTAGTGTCGATCCATTTAACTGGAACGAATTGGAGGCAATTCTTCCAATGTGTACTGTTGAAAATTGTGACAAACTGCAGTGGCAGTAATAGAAGAGAAATTACTGTAAAGCGGTTGGTGCCAATGGGAGAGTGTAGGAAATAAAGAGACTTACTTTTTCAGACAGATCTGTCAGGGATGTGAGTTACTGACTGAACATGCAGATCTGTTACCAGTAAAGCCATCTTATGGACCACTGGCCAACCCTGACTACTGCTATTGCAGGATTATCACAATACGTGGTTAGTCAACAAGCTAGTTCAAGGCACTTATTCAGATTGATTCACGCGCCTCCAACACTTGCCCCTCCTGGGAGGCAACACAATAGGGCTGACATAATGCCATTTGATTAATGTAGCCCAGTCCTCCATGTTTATCAAATGTTGATGCCTTGTAACAGCAATAAACTAGCAAGAATTTGCATTGAAAACCAAATGTGTTAAAATCTGTCTGTCAGAAAATGTTAATGATCTGACATTTCAGTTTGAGTAATGCATTATTAAAATTGATAGATAAATAAGCTCTGCACCGTTCTCACAATCAACGTATTTACCTGTGTTACTGTATCTACAGTATGACCTTATATTAGGATCTGCACCCTTCAGATGTACAGTAGAAATGAAATGAAGAGAATAAATTTCTTAAAATTACTTCTAACATTTCCTGCCTTATTACATGCTACATTTTTTTCTTCACACTGCATCTTCTGAAAGCAGGAGGATGGAGGAGTTTGTGCTGCAGCAGCTTGCACTGATGCCATTGGTTCATATTATAATTAGCTTCCAGAAGGTACAATTTAAATGGGGTGAGCTGGTGCCTATTTATTCTCTAGACCTGGAACTGAAAATCCAGAGTTCCAGTCCAGAATTGGCAAGACTCCCACCACTGAAGATGTAGCTGAAAATTGTTTGGGTCTGTAACACTTCTGTGTTTTTATTATGTAGGTTGTTTACCACCTGGATGGATAATTCATTTTAATCTTTTTCAGTCCATACATTTTTTGCCTCTTTTTGCTTGCATTTAAGCAACCAGGTGCAAACAAAAACCCCATTGTAGGAAACTCTGTAATTCAGGCAGTTAGTGCTGTTTACCAGACAGAATGAATAATCCCTCTATAGCATAACTGAGGTAAATAAAACAACACTTATTTCTGAGAGAGCATTGTTTTTGCAATAATATGTACAATTGTGAACATTTAAAACAAAAATCCAGGTAAGTTTTCGATTTTTAATTGGAACTTTTGCTACTCGTATAAAGAAAAATTAAACAAAATGTTCACTCAGTCGGTTACTTTGTGGAATATTTCGAGAGTAATTTAGAATTTGGGCTATGGAGTGAAATTGATGCTATCAGGCTGAGTTTCATTTCCATTGACATCTTACATCCATCGATGTTGCTGAAAAAGGCCAAGGATGAGTTTGACAGCCCCAGGAGTCTTAATGGACCCAACCATCAACATGTCCAATCAAAGCAGTGCAGCATATGTTAAATCATAGTGACACATGTCATTCTAGGTAACATGCAGATGGTGCCATGTTCTGATGTATTGAATGTGGGCAAGAAGCAGTTTGCAGGTGTTGACTGTGAAGGTTTTTCTTTATATATTAAGGTTTGTGAACAGTAAAAATTAAGGAAATCTCTAGTGTTGCCTTTGTTAAACATGTTAATTTAGAAGCTGTAAAATTAGATATCTTGAGGAGCGAATGTTTGCAGTCATTTTCGTATTGCTGAGCAAATATTAGTTTCACATGTTTTGCAATTGGTACACTGCTAGAATTTCAAGTTAAGATTTGACAATGCCTGATGCAAATTGTGTGCTACGGTATCAATATGTGGGTCTCTATTGAAATAAATCTCACCAATATGTTGGTTTTATGGGGGCAATTCTTGTATCCTGTTGCGCTAATTTTTTAGTGCAGTGGGTGGGAAAATTGCACATTGGCACCGTGAGTTTGTGATGCGCTTGCATCTCCCAGGCCCGGATTTCCAGCAGCAGAAATCAGCTGGGAGACAGGCCTAGTATTTAAATAACATTTAACACACTATTTAAATTCTATTAACGGTCCAGCTCTGAATTCTCCAGGGCCACTAGTATCTTCCACCCCACCAGAGTGTTTTACTCCAGCGGGAATTACTATGGCTCCCCATTTTTGGGGAATTAGTGGAATAATACCGCTGGAGTGAAGGGGGGCAATTGAGGCCTCAAAAGAGGATGGGTGACAGGGGGGTGGTGCCCCCAGGGCATGGTCACCTGGCAGTGCCAGCCTGTGCCACCTGGCACTGCCCAAGTTGGCATAGGTCATTGCCAAGGGGGAGGGGGCGAGGCTAATAGAGGTGGGGTTTAGGGGCAGGACTTGCTGCAAGCAGGGCCTGGGGATGATTGCTGAGGGTGGGAATCCTGCTGCCAGTCTGCATTGGGATCCAATTGGGGCTGGAGGGAGGCCAGCGATTTCGAGGGCTGAGGGGGTGGTTTGCCCCCTGAGGTTGGGGATTTCTGCCTGCAGGGGGATGAGGCATCATCACTGCTTGGGGGGGCGGTGGTGCGGGTGGTGTTTGCTGGAGATCGGGGCAGGCCAGGATGGGACGGTGTGTCGGGGCTGGCTTGTGAATGGATTGGGGACCGTGATCAGGCCATGGAGGGGTTTGAGGGGGGGGGGTAGCACTGCGGGGGTCCCAGGCTGGCCAGCTCAATGACTGGCCACAGCTGATTTCAGCCTCTCCAGCATGAATAGGCCCCACCCCTTGAAATCTGATGATATTCATGCTGGTGGCCTCTGCATTGCACAGAGTGTGGGAGATTCTATTCTGAATTCCCACTGAAAAAAGTGTGAATTACTCCAGATTTCCCACAAATTCGACACTTAGAATTTTGGGGGGAGAATCGCCCCCTCTATGTCTGAAAGAAAATATGATTCGCAAGGACTGCCTTTTATAATCTAATATATACTATTCATGAAAGTTTCCTTACAAGTGACTGTGGTCTTTTTGTGATCTACTGACTATAAGCGCATCAAAAGAATATAAAATCCTAATCGGAATGATGTCAGTGCATTAAGATCCTGGTACATTTCAGCTATTTCTGGAAGTGCAGTAAGTAATGAAAGTTTCTATGAAATAGTTGAAAAAGTAACTTCAGTGCTGTAAAAAGTCCCCTATGTCTAACCAAGTCGGTAAAGTATTTGTCTCACTTTCTAGATTCATTAGATGTCCTTGAACTAATTAATTACATTACAGTCTTGTAAAATTTGCTTCGGTTAATTTCCACTGAAGATTTTGTCTGTTCTTCTTTCCTAAAAAATACGATTAGGATTCTTATTAAACATGTGTTGGCCTTTGCAGTCCATTGTTCATAATTATTTTCTGACCATTAGATTTTTGCTTCTGATGTAAGTGTGATGATGGGGAATAGAATTTCTACAGGGCTCTGATATTTCACACAAAGCTGCAGAAGATTAGAAAGTCCAGAGAAACAGTGTACGTGGTCAATAAAATGAATAGAGGGGAAATTATGGGTTGGAAACCATACGAGCTAAAAACCTGTGTCAGGGGTTCATGTTTTCATCAATTATGAGTCCATGTTATCTAGTAGCTAGTAACGTGGATGTGGCAATGCGAATAAGGGATTGTGCTCTGTACTGTGTTCACTGGGGAGTATTCTAGATTTGTCCAGCAGAAATGGAAAATAACCATCCAGTGTGAAAGTTGCTTGTTGAAGTTAATGTACTTACTATTAAAGTCTATAATCTAGCTGATTTTTCTAAAGTGCAGCTTTCACTTTGGTGTCCTTGTGCATGGCTTTACTCGCTTGCTATTTATGATTTGTATGTACATGCCAGTAGTCTACTCGCAGATGTAAGTTTGGTAACTCACTTTTGCAATAATGTTGGAAGCAAACACAATTCATAAGTGATGTGTAAATTCAGGTGACTACCATCTTGCCCACTGTCAATCATCTAGCTATTTCATTCCTTTCTCTTATGTGTTCTGAATTCTTACAGAAAGAAAGATGAAGCACTTATTGTAACCTAACTGGACTTGCAAAATACTGAGTTTTTAACAAATGCACACCTATCAACATATTGTTGTGTAATAGCTTCAAAGTGCTCATTCAAATCCTCAAGTATGAATAATTCCAAATTACAAGTGTATGCTTTTAAATGCAAGGTATTAAATGCATTTAAAGTGGGGTGTTATGTCTAAATGTAAGCTCAATAGTCCACCTCTTCAATTTCTCCCTCTGTGCATTTCCTCTTTACTGTCTCTCGTATTGCTGTTTTGGGAAAGTGTTGGATGAAGCATGTGATGTGTGCAACTGCACAGTTTTACAAATGATGCAACTGAAGATGCCATTGTTCATTGCAGTTAGATTTGTTCTGCAGACTGGTGTTATTTAATCCATGTTTATGAAGACAGTAACACAAACTCTCTCTGATCATTTCTAATTGGGACTTTCTAATTGATCCAGAAACATGCAATGAATTATCATAATTTCAGCTATTACATTTCCAATGTACTGCTGGAGAAGTTTTGATGCCCAAGGGTGTAGGTGCATAAATCAAAATTGAAATCTCAGTTTTTGTATGCACGTTCTTCCCGTGTCTGTGTGGGTTTCCTTTGGGTGCCCTGGTTTCCTCCCGTAGTTCAAAGGTGTGCAGGTTTTGATTTTGATTTGATTTATTATTGTAACATATATTAGCATACAGTGAAATGTATTGTTTATTGCGTGCTTTACAGACAAAGCTTACCTTTCATAAAGTACACAGGAGAGAAGGAAAGGAGAGAGTGCAGCCATATCTAGGGTGTTGAGAAAGATCAACTTAATGCGGTGTAGGTCCATTCAAAAGTCTGATGGCAGCAGGGAGGGAGCTGTTCTTGAGGTGGTTGGTGCGTGACATCAGATTTTTGTATCTTTTTCCCAATGGAAGAAGGTGGAGGAGAGTATATCTAGAATACTTGGGATCCTTGATTTATGCTGGCTGTTTTTCTGAAGCAGTGAGAAGTGTAGAGACTCGATGAATGGAAGGCTGGTTTGCGTGATGGATTGGGCTTCATTCACAACATTTTGTAGTTTTGGACAGAGACATATCAAGTTGTGATACAACCAAAAAGAATGCTAAGGTCTATCTGTAAATATTGGTGGATATGTCAAATTTCCTTAGCCTCATGAGACAGTAGAGGTGTTGCTTAATATCAATGCAAAGTACTCATTAAGGATCTCAGTCATTTCATCTGGCTCCATGCATAACCTCCCCCCTTTATCCTTGAGTGGGCCTACTCTTTCCCTAGCTATCCACTTTCTCTCTTTACACCAATCTGAGGTCTCTATCTGCTTCAAGAAGATGACCAAAGAAAAGCCAGACAGTGTGTCTTAATGACCATCATCTGGTGGCTCTGACATTCATTATTATGAAGTATTTCATAAGGTTAGTCATGGCACGAATCAATTCCTGCCTCCCAGACTACCTCGACCCATTACAGTTCGCTTATCGCTGCCACATCAGATGTCACCTCCCTGGCCCTACACTCAAACCTGGAACACCTAGTTAACAAAGATGCTGATGTCAGTCTCCTATTCATAAACTACACCTCAGCCTTTAACACCACTATTCCTATGAGACTCATCTCCAAACTTCTTGGCCTGGGATTCGGGTCCTCCCTTTTCAATGGGATCCTATACTTACGAACCCACAGACCATAGTCAGTAAAAATAGGCAACAACACCTTCTCCACATTTATCCTCAACACTGGTGCTCTGCAAGGCTCCTCAGCCCCTTCCTATACTCCTTATACACTTTTTGACTGCGTGGCCAAATTCCCCTTCAACTTGATTTTCAAGCTTGCCTTTGATACCATCATAGTGGGTCGGATCTCAAACAACGGCGAGACACCATACAGGAAAGAGGTAGAGAATCTAGTGAACTGGTGCAATGACAATAATCTATCCCTCAATGTCAACGTAATGAAGTCAGGAAGCATAGTGGAAGGCATGCCCCTGTCAATGGGGATGAAGTAGAAATGCTCAAGAACTTCCAAGGTTTTAGGAGTTCAGATCACCAACAGCCTGTCCTGGCCCCTCCATGCAGATGCTATAGTTAAGAAAGCCCACCAATGCCTCTACTTTCTCAGAAGACTAAGGAAATTTGGCATGTTCACCACAATACTCACCACCTTCTACAGATGTACCATAGACAGAATTCTTCTCAGTTTATCATAGCTTGGTATGGCTCCTGCTTTGGCCAAGATCTCAATAAACTACAAAGGGTCATTAACGAAGCCCAGTTCATCACTCGAGTAAGTTCTTTTAGTCAATTACAAATCAAATCTTGTCATTTTAGATCAAGTCACTCTTGCCTTCCCTGCATTCCAAAGGTACATTATTAACTCTCCTAATCAGAAAGCTGATCTTTTCATTCACCTGTTGCTCCTAATCTACAATTAAGAGAAATTAGACTGGTAAAAAAAATTATCAAAAGCATGGTATGTCATAATGGTCAAACAGGACAATGGAGGGCAGTAATTCAAGACATCCAGATTAGAGCAACCTGTGAATAAAAACATCAGCTTTCTGGTTAGGAGAGTTAATAATGTGCCTTCAGAGTGCAGGAAAGGCAGGAGTGATTTGTCCCAAAATGATGAGATTTGAGTTGTAATTGATTGAAAGAACTTGCTGGAGATGGGGTTGGGGGCGGGGAGGGTCACGGAGGGGGGATGGAAATTCTGTGATGACAGCTGTATGACAGCCACTGAGAGAGATTACAATGTAATGGGATCCTGTTTTACTTGCTGCACCAGCGCCTTTTAAAAAATGGTGATTTTCAGCTTGGCTACATATTTTGCCCATTGTGTCACTGTGTCCTTCTGCTACCTTTATACCCAGTAAGCTACTTTACCTTGATAACATCATACTTTTACAAGTAAATTATTAGGTCAACAGTATCAAATTTTCGTTTGACATGAAGATTCACAATAACTTCACCAACTGTATTAATCTTAAGAAGGGGAATCGAGACATCCAAATGGAACAATTTGAGAGCAATGATCAGTGAAATAACTTCTCAGCAGGGGATTTTATGAATAGTAAAACATTAAATGCTCCAATAAAGATAGCTTGGTGGACAGAGTTGAATGATTATGCAATGTCTTCTGTATCTGCAACTGATTGGTTGAGAACAGTAATAGGATTGTTGAGCAGTCAAAAATGCAATATTTGAAGCAGGAAACTTGACATGCCTGAGGGAATCAGGAATGAGCAGAGCTATGAGTTGCTTTGTGGTGCAGTAATCCTAGTTTTCTTTGTTATTGAAGATATGATATTAGGTTTGTATATTCTAGTCAGTAATGTTGTGCAAGCTATTCAACAAAAAGAATTTGATAATTTATAAATAATTGAAATTATATTCTGACACAGCTGATGTCAATTATAGGTATTATTTTTGCCTCTGAGATGGCAACTTAGAATTGTTTGGCTATTATGACGTGCAAGTTTTTGATTTTTTTTACCAGTCTAATTGCCTCTGAGATGACAACTTACTCTAGAAACTTAAAAAGTTAGGCTGACACTACAGTGCCATACTGAAGGAATGCTGCACTGTCAGAGATGCTGTCTATCAGGTGAGACATAGTGGGCGTAGAAGTGCACAAAACACTTCAGCAGAAGAGTTCTTCTTGGTGTGCTGGGTTATATTTATCCCTCATTCAACAGCAACAAAGATGAATGATCTGATCATCATTACGTTTTTATTCATGGGATTTCATTGACTGCACAGCACTTTGAGACATTTGGAGGTTGTGAACGGTGATTGATAAATGCGAGTTTGCTTTTTTGTGAAACTTAGCTGTGAGCACGTACAGTGCAATAAACATGCCGAGAATTGATTAGTTTGGGGTATCATCCTGATTGCAGTTTTGCAGTCATCATTCAGATCCTTTCAAGACAATAAACAATACATCCCATTAAAGTTTTAATAGCATGAGATGATGCAGCCCAACAGACTGTCAGGGGATAGGGTAGTGGAGTTGTGGGATTATTGATTTGTGTCTGTGGTTTTGCACAACAATAATCCCAGTGAGCTACTGAATAGAGGCCACAGCTTTTTCTTGTATTTCAAGGAGAGGAAAGAATGAAAGAAGAGTCAGCACTGAGTGACATTTGAGCATTTCTGCATGATTGGTCAGATGAGGAATTGGCAGGGATCTGGGTTGAATTCTTAACTTACTTCCTTTGTTGGTTCGAAATGTGAAGGAAACAAACACCCGACGACTGAAAGAACAGACGCTCTCATTTTAAAAGTTACAACTATTGCATAAAGTAATGTTATTAATAAGCCTGTAGAATTAAACATATAAGAAATGGTGTCATTTTCTAACACTATGGGCAGAATTTTACCGGCACGTCTGTCAGTGGTTCGTACAATCCCGCCCAAGGTCAAAGGAGAATGCCATTCTCCGAGCCTTGCCCACCCCCAGAATTGGGTGGGCGTGCCCAAAAAATTCCAGCCTATGGATGGGATTTTCTGGGTGAGATTTTCTGTGCACAACACGTTGTGCTTTGCAGCAGCAAAGATGGCCCACCACTGGCGGGCAGCAGGATCTACTGGTCCCACCACTGTCAGTGGAGTTTCCTGTTGTTAGCACCTCCCGCCATGGGAAACCTGCACAGGGGTTCACCGCTGGTGGGACCATCTGGAAAACTCTGGCCCATATCTTTAACAGGCGTCACACCTGAAAGGATGGCCCAAGCAATTTCTGGAGAACTTTTTTTAAAAAAGTTGTAATAAGCACAAATCAGTATCTGTTAAGCTACCAAATGATGTGGAGATGCCGGCGTTGGACTGGCTACCAAATAACAGGTGGATTAAAGGGAAACAGATCAAAATTATCCAGCAAGGAATGTGTGACCAGAAGACGACAGGAGATCAAACCCCACAATTTGTCTTCACATTTGTTAATCTTTCACATGGTCCAATCTTTAGTGAAACATTGGTCAAAAACAGAAAGTGCAGGAAGTACTTAGCAGACCAAGCAGAATCTGTGGAGAATATAAGAGTTAAAGGTCTGGATTTTGCAGTTAATGGCAATGCAAAGGTGCTCTCTAATGGAGATTTTTCAGGAGAGGGCAATAAATAATTCTCAGGCAGCTGAGCAGGGAAAAAAAACTTCTTAACCCAAATAATTTCTTAAAGATTTATCATTGAACAAAATAAAGATTGGGATATCTGCATGTGGTGAAGATAGAAATTGAAGTATCATGAAAACACTTCAAAAAAGCTTTTAAAAACCTTGTTATTAATCTTAATGGAGGGATTTAACAGCACCTCAGGAATGTGAAGTTCATTTTTCAGGGACAGTTCTGTTGTTCAGCAATAATTGTTGCACAGATTGTCACCATAAACTCAGCTATAGTTGATCAAACAATGTGTAATGTTTTATGGGGTTTCCAACAGCAATTAGGGTGGCACGGTGGCACAGCGGTTAGCACTGCTGCCTCACAGCTCCAAGGGCCTGGGTTTAATTCCTGGCTTGGGTCACTATTGTGTGTAGGTATTATACACTCTCCCCGTGTCTGCATAGGTTTCCTCCAGGTGCTCTTGTTTCCTCCCACAGTCCAAAGATATGCAGGTTAGGTTAAATTGCATCTTAGTGTCCCAAGATGCATAGGTCAGGCGGATATGCCAAGTAAATATATGGGGTTACAGAGATAGGGCCGGGGTGAGGGGAGGGGGAATTGTTGTCAGTGCAGGCTTGATGGGCCAAATGGCCTCCTTCTGCACTATAGGGATTCAATGGATTCTATGTCAGTGGAGAGGGAAAGTTCTCATCATAGCACGTGTTTTCAATGATTGTTGTCTTGCAGGGGAGGAGGTGATTGGATGCGGGATATGGTGCCACTGTGCAGCCTGTATTGGAGCAATGAGTAACTAATGAAACATCAGGAGTTTCACTCATCTGAACATGTGTTCAGTTCCGAAGTTGTGGTTACTTTGAGTGGGACTGATAGCATTGCTGGTATGTCGCTGTGAAAAACCCCAGAAGAATCAGGATTAATCTTTCGGGTCAATAACCTTTCTTTCAGAAGGTCATTAACCTAAATGTTAGCTTCATTTCTGTCTCCACAGATGCTTCCTGATTTGCAGAGTATTTCCAAAATTTTCCATTTATATTTGACCATCCATGGTGTTTTGGCTTTGTATTCATGTCACTAACGGAAGACCTGTGTATATGCTGTGATTTGAATATGATTTAATATAATATAAAATCTTAATTTGATGTTTGCTGTATTTTCAGTCTCAATGCACTATGATTGATTGTTTAACCTCTGTCTGATATGACAAGTATCAGAATTCTACAGGTTGGCTTAATTTTTTTGAGTTCTGATGTCTCAGTTGACAGCTCGAGATTGAGTCATGGAAGTGTAGGTGACTCTTGCTGAGATTACTACATTACCTGTTATTCCTGAAACCCAATGACAACTTTGTTCCATTGGCAGCTGACAGACTCTTAATAAAGCAAAAATTTTGGTGAGCACTAAATGGATTATTGAGTTGAAATTAAATTGGCATTTCCAGTTTGCTAGAATAACATATTAAGACTCAAAATGCTAATGACCGCTAAAGATGCTGTTAATAACTTGCTCTGAAGATGTTGTTTACACTTGAGGTTACAATTAAGCACAAAGTCCTTCGCTGCTAGATCCAGTGATTATTGTTGTGGTAGAGGAATGAACAAATGCAAATGTACTCAGTGTCATTATACCAACACTAAACCAGATAGATTCCGCAAATTAAAACATTACGCACAAATGGGAAATTTAAATGAAGAAGGTAAGCACAATTCCATCGCAGAATATCCTGAACTCCTTCATACACAAGCCAGTATTCGATATGAAATTAGCAATTTCAGCAATCAAATAATTTGTTAATCCTCTGGCATTCAGCTTTTCATCGCAAATAAAACCCTGAGCACACTGCCTCTTGACAACTTTTACAAAGGCACTTTCTCTCCAAAAACACACATTGCTTTCCAATAAGCAATAAACTTATGGGTTCCAAACTGATTCTGATTTTACGTTTGTGATGAAAGCGAAACTATCAGCATTTGCCATCATTACTGCTCTGAAAACTGATAGCAATTTCTGGCATCCACACAGTTAAATATGGAAAACCACAAGTTATTGCCAGTGATTCCTTGCTCCTCCATAGCGTGCGTTCTTGAAGTCCTCACAGATGGAAATGTTTAAATCAATTGAATTGACTTGAACATCCACTTTTCTATAGAAAAAAAACTCAAGAAAGTTGAGCCTCACTAAATGAGATGTAACTGCTTTAATCGTGCATTAAGTCATAATTACTGATGAAAACATCTCTGGCACTGAAAAACTAATTGAATATTTGAAGAATATCTAATTTCTCAATTAGAATAGAAATTCCACCTGTCTTATAATATTTAAAAACCCCGGAGGTTGATATTCAATTAATCAATCAGTCAATCAACTGATGTTGACCAACTGGTACACTTTTATTGTCCTAATGGAAATTTGCAACAGGTACAATTATTTATGTATAACCAAAATCAAATTGCAGCAGCATTACCACAATACATGTTGTTACAGTGCAGAGCCAACATCACAGCCAAAAAATAGAGAGGGGAAAATATAGAAAGACTCTTAGGTTTTCATGCTCCCTCCATAGTATAAATACCATCATGAATATGAGTGTGGCTTGGTCCTCCAAAATGTTTGATGTGTCAGGTGCTGGTGATGTATTGGGAAAGGAGCTGTGAAGATTTGGGAAGCTCTCCACTCTTTGATAAATGCAGTCTGTATGCCAACCTTGAAATCCTGCTATTCCTCTGCTCTGCAAAGCACCATGCTGAAGAAATGGCCTGCTTTTTCTGACTCAGCCTGCCCTCATTGAGAGGTATTTTGGCCCAAAAGAAACCACTGTTGAGTAACAACATCTTCAGTACAGCGATACTCGTGTCCCAGGCCTCACATTCATGGAAACAGGTTCAGCATTGACTGAAGAACAAACCCTTGGATCCCTGGGTGGGGGAGGGGGTTTAATGACAAATGCACTGGATACCCCCTGTGTTACAACTGATCTGGTCACCCTGAACTGGACCACATAACTAGTCACTGCTCAGGAGGCTTCATCTCTTGTTCCACGTGGAACACTCCCTCAAACTGGCAGCATGTGAAAAGCATTGCCAGTATTCACCTGAAGACCACCTCTTGTTGGTACTTTCCTGTTGTCCATATGAGCGATGCCACTTGAATAACTTGTTTGCAAAGTGGGCAGAGTTTAGTGCTCAAGTGCAGGAAGACAGTTCAGGCTCGAAGGAAGACATCAAATTTTCTCATTAAGTACAGATTCTGAAATGCTTCAAGCCTATGAAGGTCATTGAATTTAATTGCATACCCTTCACAGTCATGTCAGTGACTGTTGGGAATGGGTTTTTGCACAAAATTAACTGGGTTATGCCAGATTGATTCTTTTTGTCTTACAGTGCGGTCACTGCATCTTGCTCTAAATTGCGGGATTAATGGACAAGTCTTAGAATTATACTACCTAAATACTAAAAAGTAACAGATTCCTTCCTCAGCAACAACTTGTTTATGTAAAGATGCTGTGCCTCGGCTCAAGGGAGATTTGACTTTGCAATGTTGATTAAACATAAATTGGAATGAAATTCCCTGGATACTGATAACATGACCTCCCGACAAATTTCAGTCTCAATTTATGTTTGCAGCAGTCACCTTCGGTGATGTGAAATTTCTGATAGGAAATATAATTACTTTTCATCACAAAGCAAAACATTGTCACACTCTAACTCAGCAAATATTGGGACGTTGGGGAATTCTAGAAGCTTCCATGCTGCCTGACCCTAGTCAATTTGCTGCTGAGTTCATCCTCAGCCTTAGGAATCCAGCTTGAGCAAACCAACAATGACAAATAATCAAAAGTCTTTGGTTAACCTCCTAGTTTTTGAATTGTGCACTCTGGTTGCAACTATAAAAATGTAAATATAATAGGGCAGCAAGATGGCATGGTGGCTGCCTCTCTGCACCAGGGACCCAGATTTCATTCTAGCCTCGGGTGACTGCTTGTGTGGAGTTTGCACATTCTGCCCGTGTCTGCATTTATTTCCTCTGGGTGCTCCAGTTTCCTCCCACAGTGCAAAGATGTGCAGGTTAGGTGGATTGGCCATGCTTAATTGACCTTTAGTGTCGGGGGGTCTAGCAAAGTAAATATGTGAGGTTACAGAGATCGGACCTGGGTGTGATTGTTGTCAATGCAGACTCAATGGGCTGAATGGCCTCCTTCTGCATTGCAGGGATTCTATGATTCTATGAAATGTAAGTGAATAATCTTGCCGCAAGTCACCTTCAGAAAAGCTTATTAACTTATACATTAGGACAATGTTTAATTCTTGTTTCTGGGTGGTGGTAGTGGGAGATGCTGTTAATTTGGAATACCAGAGAGGGAGAAGACCAGGTAGGAAGACATGAAGCAGAACATTAAACATGATGAGTGAAAACTGGAGGAAGAAAAAATATATTTTAAAAAGGAGGAAACTGGAAAATTATGTCGAGCACTAGGTTTCTGGGTTTCTTGGAGATTATTTGTGGGCCTTTGAAATGCAACCTTCTATCGTCCTATTCCAAAGAGATATAAGGCAAAGGCCATGCATCTCCTTAAAGGAAAGGGAAATCAGCAGGAGAGCCATTCCATATAAGTTATATAGTGGGGTTAACAAAGACCATGAAACGATGACGGATCATCACTTGAGATGAAGAAGCTCAAAAATGAATGTACTTTGAAAAAACTGAGTCTTGGACACCAAAGTATGCAGTTAAATGCAAAAACTGAAAAAAAGTCAATTTACACTGATGCAATTAATATTTCCTGATTAAATGTAGATTCTGAAACATTTCAATAACACAATTCTGACACAAGCAAATGCACATTGCTGGTTTGAAATGTGGTCTCAATAGCCATGTCATTTCTCATGAATGAAGTATGTAAAAATTTTGAAGTATGCAAATTGCTTCATTCATTACTGGCAACAGGGGAGGGTTGGAATAAACATGCTATTCAGTGGTTGTGGCTGACCTTGTATGACTATCTGACTCTGTGCTACCTATTAATCTTTTAGTTGTGTAACAAAAAAGTTCTCAACACAGGTCAGTAATTGATCTATTCTGTCTATATCATTTTATTGTAAAGGATTTTTAAATTTGATCAACCTTTTTTAGTTAAAAACATTTGTTTCAGATGTTTTTCTATTAGAGGTGATGCTAACGATCTTGTGTGGATGGAGGAGTTAGCAATGTATGAGATTGATATCTTAAATAAAAATATGTTTACTCTGGTATTCATACGTTTTGCAATTACACATGCATTTTTGTCACATTGAATTGACATTTGTGTGGAAAATCTTAACTTTAGTTTTTGCTTTGCTCTTTTGAAACACTAAGTAGAATTTAATGACCCTCTCCCCACACCCCCAGAGGAAGGTTGGGAGGCAGGGAGCACAGTATAATAGAGCGGGAAGGCACATTGTAGAGAGACCATTGTTTTCCTGACTCCCCATCTCTCTACCCCATCGACTGATCCAAGCCTGCCCCCATTCCAAGATTAAATGTGGAGCAGGAAAGGCCGAGAACGACCTTGCATGCGAACAAGGAGCCCTAGCGTGTCCAACCTTTCCTCTTATAAGACAATCTACCCATTCCAGATATCAGTCTGGTAAATCTTCTCTGAATTGCTTCCAACACATTTATATCCTTCCTTAACTAAGGGCCAAAAGTCTCTCCTCTCACCCACTGCAAGAATTGGAGTGGGCGAGACAGAGAATTTGGCAGACCACGTGAGGTCCATTGGGTGGGAATTTCTGGTCTTGGGGTGCATATGGTTGGAGAATCCCACCTCAGGATGACCAATGCTGAACACAGTACTCCAAATGTGGTCTCACTAGCACCCTGTATAACTGAATCATAACCTCACTATTGTTGTATTGAATACGCTTTACAATAAATGATAATATTTTTGTGTCCCTACCTACTTGCTGCATTACATAATAGCCTTTTGTGATTTGTGCATTTGGATCTGGGTGTTCCAGTGTTCAAGTGTTCTTCTGTAGCTCAGAGCTCTACAATCTCTCACCAAAGCAGTTTCACATTTTCCCACATTACACTCCATTTGCCAGATTACTTGAGCTGATCCAAGTATCCTACTATAAATTTTTAGTAACATTGTTTCATATTTTTCATATGACCTTTGTGTCTGGATGCCAATTTAGGAACAACATCACATGGGCAAGATGCCAGGTAAAGCCTAACAGACCTACTGGGAGGTCTCCCCTTCTCAGGCATCCTGTGCCCAATAGAGGGACCCTGCTCAAGGCAAGAGAAAGCCCTGTGGGAAGCCAATCACATGCCCTTAAGAGTGATTTCCTCTTTCCCACTAACCGCTCCGCCATCCCCCCTTTCCGAACTGGTTCTACCGATCCTGCCTCACTTACCTGGAATTCCAGCAATGATCTTCAGCCATGAGCTCACTGCATTAGTAGCAGCAGTCATCACTGCCAAAGGTGCTGTTGGTACTGGGGATCAACAGGCCTCTGACTGGCTGTGCCTCTAGATGCCTGGGCATCTGCCTGCAGGTCCAGCCTTGGTTGATTGTCTGTGTGGCGTTCTCCTGTGTCTGTGTGGGTTTACTCCAGGTGCTCCGGTTTTCTCCCACAGTCCAAAGATGTGCCGGTTAGATGGAATGGCCATGTTAAGTTGCCAGTTAGTGTCCAAGGTGTGTAGTTTAGATGGATTGGCCATGATACAATATATGGGATTATAGGGATAGGCTGGAGGAAATGGTCAGAGTAAGATACTCTGTGAGAGTCAGTGCAGACTCAATGGGCCAAATGGCTTCTTTCTGCACTGTAGGGATTCTATGATGATGATGATTCCATGGTGAAATTGCAGTGGCAAATAACCCCTGCAGGAGTCCGGAACTCTTACAGGAATCAGCAGGCTGCCTGTTTGGAATGTAACACTGACAGGGCCAGCAGAAATGGCCACGGGTGGCATTGCCACTCTCTTGCCAGGTGATGGATGGGCCCAATGCCATGCCAATTAGATCTTTCCCACTGTGTGTCCTTACTTTGCATTCTTAAGTTAACTAAAACAAAGATTTGGAGTGCTGACTGAGATTTTATTATGAAGACCATGTTCTTAAGGGCAATGTTATGAACTGTTATTAAGGGCAAACCACATGGCAAAAACAAGAAAGTAAGAGGATGGCATTAAAAAAAATGAATGCGGTCAGAATACTGAAATGTTGAATTATTGATATAACGATTGGAATTGATCTAGAGATTTTATTTTGATGGCTTGGCTTCAGCATGCTGAAGCTGGGTGCAAGAAGATAAAATATATAGAGGAAGATTTTACAAATTTGCAATCCTGATGTGTGACCTTGCACATTGGAAGCACATATTAGGAGTTTGTTGAGAAATTTGGAATCATTTGGCCTGGCAAGGCTCTTTGGTGTAGAAGAGTGAATGAGTAACTCATGCTTTGCTGATCTCCCTATCTTACATTCCCAGTTGGCACCTCTGACACATGTAGTGTAGTGATGTACAAGGAGTGCACAATTTCTAAATCTGTCCTAAACATTAAAACCAGTCACCAGTAATCACTTTTCAAGCAAGGTGTTGAGTGACCCGAGGGAAATATTTAATGGTTAATGTGAAGGAGATTTGTGTCTAACAACAGAAGCTCAAATTGAAAATGTCCGTAATGTACAGAATTGTATCTTTGATAGCTTCCCAGGTCCCAACAAGTTATCTGAAAAGGTAGTGCAATAGGATTCCATAAATAATTTTGTAAGGGAGCTGAACATGTACTTGAAACTAAGCAATTTAGTAAGTTGTAGATTTAAAAAATGGGGAATTGGGACGAGGCATGCCTGTTCTTCAAATAACTCACACAAATGTGATGGTATTGTTGACCTCCAGGGCTAAATGAACTTTCATCAAAATAAATAGCATTTGAAGCAAAAACTTAGACTGTCACTTCCAAATTTCTGAATTTATCTCCTAACATTTTCTTAAGCTGATTTACTTAAAAACAGTTACCGATCTTCAAATTCTTGCATGTATACTGTTTTGGGATGGTTTGAAAACCATAGTTTCATGTGCGTTGAAGTTGATTTGCTTTGAAGTATGTTGTACTGAGCATTACAAAACATGTATAAAAGGTTCAGAATATGCATTAAAGATTCCATAGGATAGGCATAAGAAAGATGCTTCCAGTTGTGGGGAGTCCAGAATTAGGGGCTATAAATATAAGGTAGTCAGTAATAAGTAAATTGAAGACTCTGGAGGCAAACCCAAGACAGAGGCCAATACTAAGGCAGCCAAGTTGAAAGGTCCACCTCCATTCATTAAAACATTGGTCCAGTTCTTCGGATCAATGCAAACTCACTTCACCCTCAGTCCCTTAACTTTCATATCCCCTTCTTCTGTGCTAATTCCCTGCCATCCACTGAGGACACTTTCACGCCAAAACTCACCTCATACCCTTTTTATAAATCGAACTTGTGTCCTACAATGACATTGGGAAGCATTTGTAGAGCACTCAATAAATATCAGACACTTGAAATCCCATTTTTAGGGGAAAATCATGAATCTATCAAACTTCAATTTTCCTGGGGAGTTGTGCAGAAAACCCTGCAGCATGTAATCTATTAATGCTTTGAGAGGGAGTCAAGCCATAATACTCACGTTTTGAAGACAACTGTGCAAAAAACTTCGCAATGCATAATTAATTAATTAATTTGAAGGCTGCCAGACCATCAAACCTGCAACTCTCTGTGTAGAACAATAAAAAGCTTGCAGTACAAAATCTGTTAATGCCTTTAAAGGCAGCAGAAAGCTCCCACATCTGTCACAACTTTCAAACAGCCAAATAGATGTCTGAGCTGTTCTGCGAAGAATGAAGGAAAATAATCAGGGAGAGTTTAAACATAGCTAATGATCACACACTGGGCTATCTTTTTCCATATTGCAAAATGCAGGAAAACTTGTTATCCAGTATTTAATCCATTTCAGTGCAGCTGAAGAATTCTCCACTTTTACAATACTGTTATTTCACTTGACAACTTGCCAGTAACAACATTACTACACATTTTTTAATGAACATTTACCATTTCTAATCATAGCCATGTCATCGCTCATTTCAGTAAGCATAAATAAAATTTGGGATACGGCATTTTATGATGAACAACAAAAGGGGCAACATCATTTTTATTCTGTTTTCACAGCCTCCCTGCAACCAATCTATGGTTCACACCTCCATTCTTGTCTCCTGTCCCGCTTTGCTGAAAATAACCAGAGACAGAAATGAAGGCTCAACGTCTGCCTTTGCAACTTAATGGTTGTTTTTTTCCATTTTTCAACTGTCTGCAGTCCTAGAATCTAGCCCTAGAGTGGTTGAAGTGAATAGACATTTGAAAGTTAGCTAGACATATACATGAGGGAGAAAGAAACAGACAGATATGATGTCTGGCTGCTTCAGGTACAAATATATCTGACCCTTGTGCGTGTGAAGCCATGAAGGTATATTGTATGCATACGTGAGCTGTATAAAAAAAAAACTCTTTTCAAATCCACAATTTATTTCCTTCTTAGTGGTTTGTATTCAAGTCCAGATTTCTTCACTACATCACTGAAAGCTTAAAGTATCTCACTTCACCTTGAGCCAGAATGCTGCTTTGAACTTTCTGGTCATCTAGTCATGTGCAGTTTCCATATTGCCAGATTCTTTGGGACGAAATTTACAGGCCTATCATGTTGGCAGCTGGGCTGTTAAGTATAGCGAGCCATTCAGAGGTCTAATGACTCTGGTGGAATCAGGAAATCTGGCGGCATAAAATTTCACCCAGTGTTATCTACCGAGTATGAGAGCTCATTATGGTGTTCCTCCACAAAAATGAAGATTGGGCAGAAACTGGGTAAGTAGTTTAAAATATCCGTGTGCTTCACCTGCCCATGCCCTCACTGCTGCAGGCTACCATTTTCACCTGTTCCTCTGAGGTAATGAGATGGGCACCTTGCCTGGTGCTTCTTTAAAGATACCTCTTGATAATTCCAGCTTTTGCCGAAATGCCATTGTTTTATAACACTTTCTTAATTTTCTCACTCAGTGCAACTTTTTTCAAAATGCGGTGTACTTCAAAGAATAGCCTCGTCTTACACAAAAAGCCTGATTTTGTTGATTTCTTTGCACAGTTCCTAAAAGTCATTTTCCACCATTCGTTGACATTCAACACATGTACCATTTTTTTCCAGGCCAACATTTACAAAAAAAAATGATGAATGGAGAGGGCTGCATGATTTAGAAGTGCGACAGGGACTATTCCTGACACAAGCCATGAAGTGGTGAATTTAGCACCTAACTGCACAGAAACTACTCCATAATGAGCTTTGTCTAACTCAATGAATCTTTTCAGAAAATGTTTCAGCCAAGCTACCCTCTATTCTCCAAAGGGAAATCGAACAAAGGTCCAGAATATTTAGTTAATCTTAAATCTTACAAGGCTAAAACATGACCACTGTTTTCTGACACACCAGGAATTATCATGTCACATACAGCATTGTTTCATCTCTGCATTTATCTTTTTTATCATTTCTCACTGTAGTAGTATATTATCCCAACTGAGATTTTATCTTGAGACAATCAGGTTAAATCATTAATGTTTTTCTGCCTTATGTTTTAAATTTTCACCACAGCACATAATGATGCAAAATAGTAAATATGAAAGAAAAGGGAAGTTGCACCATGTCAGACTCTCGGTTCATTTTCATGATCTTTGCAAAAATGAATGACATTTTTAGAAAATGTAGTCACGACTGCCATGCAGGCAGTCTGCACAAAAGCTTCCTCAGAAAGTCAAATGAGATGGAATGATCAATTGAATCTATTGTTGTTTGAGGGCAGATTGTTGGCCAGAATAATGACAGAACTCCCTATTCCTCTTAGAATAATCCCAAAGGATCTTTAATCTTTATAAGGATAGGCACATGATGGATCATAATTGTCCTCAAAATCATCAGCAGGTGATTTTGCAGCATGATATCAGATTCTTATCCAGGTGTCCGTCGGGTTGTTTCAACACGCAGAATGTATCCTTGATGATTACTTTACCACATGCATGTTTCAAATCACTTCCTGGGAAACCTCTTCCAGGGTAGTGCGGTAGCAGAGTGGTTAGCACTGCCGCCTCACAGCTCTAGGGACCTGAGTTCAATTCCAGCCTTGGGTGACTGTCTTCGTGGAGTTTGCATGTTCTCTCTGTGTCTCCGTTGGGTTCCTCCCACAGTCCAAAGATGTGCAAATTAGGTGAATTGGCCATGCTAAATTGCCCCTTAGTGTGCAGAGATGTGTGGATTAATCATGGGAAATGTGTGGGGTTATGGGATTAGGGCAGGGGAAAGGGCATAGGTAAGATACTCTGTCAATGAGTTGGTACAGACTTGATGGGCTGAATGGCCCCTTCTGCACTGTATAGATTCTATGAAGTCTGCAGTTTTCAAAATGCGGAGAACTCAATCCTCTGTTGAACTCCCTTGAGAAGATTCCCTATTGCTCTAATAGGAGAAGCAGCTCTTTGTTAAAATGATAATGCTACAATTAGTTTTTGTCATACTGAGAATGGCAATATTATGATTCAATTTTTCTTTAATTAGGTGATTATATAGAATATGAAATATAATGTTTCAATTAGTAGCTTTTGTGCATAAAAATCCTGAAATATGCTAATAGAGTTCTATTCCTTGTGGCCATGTCATAGATCATTATGTTACAAGGTTATGTATTTTAGATTTTGCAAATAAACCAACTGAAAAATACTGAGGAATATCAACGTATTATGTGCAAGATACGCTGGACAAATAACTATTTTACTTTTCTATGCCTGACAGAAGAGTGGAATGTAAAAATTCACAAAGTATATAATTGCATAATTGAATTACAAAATGATTTGACCCAAGTTAAAGTATTACTTTCTTCACTTTGAAAGAACATTTCTTCAGACAGCTGGGGAAGATTTTCCAGTAGCCAAGGCCAGTGACCAAGGAATTGAATGGCATGCCTCAGGACACCTGGAAGCCTGGTTTGCTCCCATGTTGTTGGATTTGTACCATGTTAGTGTTGAGTGCAATTTTCTAGTTGGTCTGATATGATTTCTTCAAAAAAGGAGACTGGACTTCTTTCGAATGTTAGGTGTAAGAATTGCCATTTGCCTAAGGTATCTTTTCATTGGGCATTTCCGCCCTAAGTGCTGCTTTTGATCATTTGGAATGGTGTAAGGTAAAAATCCAGCTTTCTATTCCTCAGTTTCTCATTGTTACAGTGTCTAGATCATAGATTCCCTACAGCGCAGAAGGAGGCCATTCAGCTCATCGAGCCTGCACCAGCAACAATCACACTCAGGCCTTATCCCTGTAACCCCACATATTTACCCTGCTAACCTGTCTCACACTAAGGGGCAATTTAGCATTGCTAATGAGCCTAACCAGCACATCTCTTGGACTGTAGGAGGAAACCCATGCAGACACAGGGAGAATGTGCAAACTCCACACAAACAGTGACCCCAGCCAGGAATTGAACACGGGTTGCTGACGTTGTGAGGCAGCAGTGCTAACCACTGTGCTACAATGCCCCCATCTTTATCAATTATTTCCTTTTTTATGCAAGAATCCTTGTTTAAAAAAATATGAGAACTTTATTTTTCTGTAATAACAGGAGAAATAAAATGTTGAACCTTAAATAGCCAAGAAGCTGCTGCTTTAGAAGGAAGTAAACTTAAGTGCTGTGTTTTTACATTTCTGCAGAATCAGAAGTGTTGATTAAAAAGAGCTGTTAGAATAAAATCTTCCATGGGAGCTTAGGGACCCACCAATGTCAACTAAGATTTCTACCATGAGCAGCAAGTCAAATTAAAATTACTAATTGTGATTGGTGTCAAACTGTCATAAATGTCATGATTAAAATTGTAGAAAGTGGCTGAACCTGTTTTTTATGCTGTCAAGCATGAATGTAGGATTTGGCACACACACCAGGCAATGACCATCGATGTCCATCAGTGTCTTCTGTTCCAAAGCCATTTTTCATCTAAACAACAACATAAGAATGGCATTAATCATAGAATTCAAATCTGTGCTAGCAGAGGGATAACTTGGATTATAGAACAAAGAACAAAAACAGTCCGGGAAACAGGCCCTTTGGCCCAACGAGCCCGCACCGCCATTTTAACATTACCAGTCCCCCCCTCCACTCATGACCCTTATCTATTGCTTTTATGGCAACCCACATTGAGGGAAACTAATTTAGGGACAATTTATTACCTCCAATCACCCTAATAGCACACCTTTGGGGTGTGGGAGGAAACCGGAGCACCCGGAGAAAACCCACACAAGCACGGGGAAAATGCGCAAACTCCCACAGACACTGGCCCAAATCCAGTCACTGAGCTGTTGAGTTGCCCAGCATCTGGTCCAGTTTAAGCACACACTAACGACATGAAGCACTAGGCCACTCTTGAACATTCAAGAGCAGCCCAAGTACGACCCATCGCGTGTATGCCCCTCGTTGGACAACAAGGTGGACCGACTTAAAACCTGTGAATTAAAAGAGAAAAACATTATTATTGTACCATATCCATTTACCTTACCAGGGACGTCCCAATGCTAATGAACCTTATTTAAAACAATCTCCTATATCCTCCCATCTCCAACCCACTCATGTTCCTGTCTAAGTTACTCTTAAACAACTCCAGCATGCCTGCCTCCACCACCTTGCTTGGCAGAGCATTCCATACCCCCACTACCCTTTGTGTGAAAAATCTCCCTCTAATATCTGTGTTATACCTCTCCCCCCTCACCTTAAGTCCATGGCCCCTTGTACTGTGTGTCTCTAACATAGGAAATAGCTTACCTCTGTTTACTCTATCTATACCCTTCATAATCTTATATACCTCTATTAGATCCCCCCTCAGTCGCTGTCTTTCAAGGGAAAACAGCCCCAATTTGCTCAATCTTTCCTCATAACCCAGTCCTTCCATACCAGGCAACATCCTGGTAAACCTCCTCTGCACTCTCTCCAGAGTCTCCACGTCCTTCCGGTAGTAAGGTGACCAGAATAGGACACAGTACTCTAAATGCGGCCTAACCAACGTTCTATACAACTGCAACATTAGACTCCAGCTGTTATATTCTATACCCCTTCCTATAAAGGCTAACATACCATAGGCTTTCTTCACAACCTTCTCCACTTGTACGGCCACCTTCAAAGACTTGTGCACTTGCACCCCCAGGTCTTGCTGCGTTTCTGTACTCTTTATGGGCTTACCCTTTATCAGTCTGCTGGCCATGTGCATCCACAGGCACATCAAAGAGGTCACTGATACATGAGTCAGAACATCTCACCGAATGATGAAACCAGTCATAACTTCCGGCTCCCAGGTTTCAGATTTGGGGGCTACCCCAAAGATGCACTGGGAGACCCCCTACTGAACCTACAGGAAAGGGTTTCCAATTATCCAGAAGTGCAAACTTCTTCTGGGCAATTGCCATATGCTGGGAAACATCCAAATATGCAATTTAAATCACAAACTTCAGGTGGTTCTGGCTGAGTTATGGGCATAATTATTCAGAAAAAGTTAAAGCCTCTTCTAACCTCTGGTAACTGTTGTAAAGATCCAGACCGACCCCTCCAAGGGACATCCCCCGTCACTGATCATGCCCACCCGTGGTGCAACTCCCCATATCCCTGGCTTCCCAAATGCATTGGAGTTCCCCCAACCCCACTAACTAACGTTCCACCAACACCATTCCCAAGGTATTACCCACCTTCACCTGGCACTGCATGGATGTTCCCTGACTCAACCAATTCCTCCCCATAACCCTGAATGCCTTGCATGAATTCAGCTAATGTCATAAAAAGAGGGTGAGTCATTCTTCAATCGATGGAGCTGGACTTGGACACAACCCTAAGGCCGGCTGGGCTGTCTGGATGTCACCCAGCTTGAGACAGATGGTCAGGCAAGATGGGCATGGAAGTAACCTCATGTAGGTAATTGTGGACGGTATGGCAATCCGTCACTGACTGCCACTCTGAGGAAGTTACAGCCATTGTGACAACTGCTCAGTAGCACCACCATGCAGCAGGTCCCAAAGTAGAAGGTTCGTTAATTGCAACCAAATGGCCATTTGTCAGTCACCCCTGTTTAGTATGCAGATAAGGTGCGTTATAATTTTTAGATGCAAGTTTACCAGTTACTTCAATTGAGTGTGTACAATGCTGGGCTATTGCTATGTGTAATGACCAAAGAAAGAGCTGCAAGATTATGTGAAGACTTGGAATTGATCAGTTGTTAATGATCAGTTAATTCGCAAGTCTCTCCTTGAATCATCTTTCTGATAAATTTGACTTCATGGAAGTTGTATTTGGTAGCCTCCATAGAATCTTCTCAGATATTGCAGGTACTGTGCAAAGTATTGCTGGCTGGCACTTCCTAAGTCACATGCTCTATTAATTATCCATCACTTTGGTGACAAGTTGCCCTCAGACACTTGTCCACATTTGCACTGTTTCAATATCACTATTTATTTTCTCTGACGTCCCATTATTCCACATTGTCTTTGAGAAGGCTGAAGTATTACATACAAAATATGACTGAACAATATTTAACAGCTTTAAGAGTGACAGAGACATTCTTTTACCAGTTTACTGCCACGCCTCCAAGTGAGTTCTGATTGTGATGGTCCAATATGACCTGAATTAGAGTGTGCTTCGAAAATGATGAACATTATCTCTGCTGTTTACAACTGCACCATTTTTAATTGATTGCAGGAAATATGTAGAGTGGTCTCAATACATGGTTCATTTTGAACTGACACCAGTAAATAGACATTGAGCTGATGTTGATTCATATTTATTTAAAATAGAACAAAGCTCGTGAAAATGAAATATTTAATTGTCAACAATATTCATACTTTATATCATTCACCAACAAGCAATTTAGCATTTAGGCTTCAGTTGGAGCTTTGGAAGATTATGCAGTGTTAAAAAAAACCCTGTACAGTGTTTCCTTCACGTACCATTTCCCTGAAATATTAATCACCGAGTAACTGCAGGGAATACAGATATCTACATAATAAATATGGTATAAAATCCCAGGATGCAATCTCTCAGATGTACTTGGCCTATTTTCTCACCACTGGGTGGTAGCATGTAGCATTATTTACAGCAACTCCATTCATATTGATCTCGTTTTTCTCTTCCTTGCCTCTTTAATGGTTGTACCTGCAATTCTCAGCTATGCAGTGAATTACTTGGTATTGTCTGGTTTACAGCTAACCTTCAAAAATGTCTTGTTTTATGCCAAATTTGCCAGATAGTTCTTATTATCCTCTCACCTCCCATCTTTTCTATCTGTACAAACAACTCTATCTTTAATTTTCTGGCCTCCATGCTCACTGTTTTTGTTTACTTGATCTCTCCATATTCTCACCTTACTCAGTTTCACAGCTTTGTCCATACTTTTTTTAAGAACCTTGTCTCAACCATGGACACGCTTGCTTTATCTTCAGTTCCCGTTTAGGGTCCAGTGATCACCTGGTATTTTTTAATTGCAAATCCATATCCTATCTTAAATAACTCTAATCCTTATGCGGGAAATGAGATTTTTGCTTGAAAATCAGAATTTAACCAAAATACCAGAAGTTGAAGAAAATGAAGTGTTAAAAATGAAAACCTTCCCAGAGAGGCATGTCTCCAAATTCCACCTAGAGAATCAATCTCGCACTTTCAGAAATCACCTTATTCTCCAATTCTTTTTATATTCATCGTTGCTGCAAACAGATTGTCTGTACTTCAGATTTTTTCTTTCCACTGCAGCACAAGTGATTGAACGTCTTGTGTAGCTTAAGTTATGACCTGTCCATTCTCACTGCACCTTTTCTGCAAAACCCCTCATCTTTTCATACTATAAGGCATATATTTAGGGTGATTTTTGTAAGCGACCATCTTTCCCAGGGTTGTGTCAACACTTGTAAAGCTCATAGCTTAAACTATCTCTTTCGGCTCCAGGTGAAGTCACTAGTTGTCTGGCCCCAGAGATCGTTGCTGAAAGCATTGCAACCCATTCTGTAGGTCAGTGATTTGGTAGTAGGGACAAAGAAAAATATATCAGAATTACATGATGACCCCAACAGAGAAGCGAATGCAAACAATTTAAAGCAAATTGATCAAGTGCAGATACTTGTAGGAAGGTTGGGAGATTGAACTGAAAGAGAAGCAAATAAAACTGAATGCCAGCGAATGGAAAATGAAGAGTAAGGAAGTAGAATAAAGATTGGAACCATAAATTTAAATGGTGCCATTTTAGATCTCAACTCAGAAAAAAGACTCTGAACAGGTCATTGCTTAGCCTTGGGCACCATCAGTAGTTAAGCTGGAAATAGGTTTATAATGTGTACAGGGTGTGGAATAGAACACAAATCACAGTGTATCATATCGAATGTATATACAAGTGTTGTTTATTGTATAAACAATAATCAGAACAATCATCAGAACTGGTGATCTGATCAGGAGTTTCTGTATCTGCGCTTATGGGTTCATTTCTTTCTGTCCATTAATAATGACTGGTTGAGAATCACATTTGATGAACGCAGGCACTGAAAGCCTATTTTCATACTGCAGGAAGGACATAATGGCACTGGAAGTGGTGCAGCAAATATCAAACTCATTTGATTAGTTAGCAGTGTAACTTTAAAAAGAACTGCCTTGCAGAGATAACAGGATGACAGCAGCCTTAACAAGATGAGAGTGGGACTTCTGCCCCTTGGGGACAGGAAGCCTTGCCCTTGAACTGTCAGCCAAACTAATTGACTAGCAACAGCACTAGAACTCAACAGTGGCCACTGCTGGGATTGCAAGGGAGCTCCAGGAAAAAGGCAATATTGAAACCAGACTTGGGTCGGTCTGGGGACAGATCAGAAACCCTGGGAAGGGGGGTATGGATCAGGTTTTCAAAGCCAGTGGGGTGAGGCATGAAGCAGGTGTACCATCTTGGGGAAAGGGAGCCATCCCCACTCCAATGGGCACAGTGAACCTCCTTAAAGTCCCCCTTTCAGCTGCCTTCCCCCACTCACTATATTATTATGGAAAAGGCAGAAAGAGGCCTTTAACTTGCCAGTTAAGGGTCTCAAGGTCTAAGGCTAAACAGGCTGCCTGATATCTTTGCTGCCCACCTTAATATGGGGGACAGGTTGAGCTGATTGAGAAGGGACTTGTCTGGCCACCCATTTTACATTACATGCCACACCCCTTGACTTCAAATAGGCTGACAGATGGTTGTAACATTCTCCCATTGCTGGGTGAGAGGATGGGCATGTTTCAGAAGATGGCAGCTTCCATTGCTTTGGTTCAAACAGCAATGGGATAATGACCAGATGATCTGTTTTTCTGTGGTTGATTGATGTATAAATATTGGCTAGCAGGGATAACTCCCCGGTTATTCTTCAAAATAGTATTGTGGGAACTCTTCTGCCCATCCAAAAGAGTAAACAGCAACAACATTCAACACCTCATCCAAAAGGTGGTGCCTCCACCATTACAGCATTCCTGCAATGGAACGTCAGCCTTTTTGTGCTCAAGTTCTTGTCTAGGATTTGAACCCACAACCTTGTGACTCCAAGGCAAGAGTACTATGAGCTGAACCACAGCTGATGGGCTGATACAATGGTTAGCACTGCTACCTCACAGCGCAGGGTTCCTGGGTTCGATTCCAACCTTGGATGACTGCCTGTGTGGAGTTTGCACATTCCTACCATGTCTGTGTGGGAGAAATCAGCACTATTCTCCAGGTTGCAACAATATTATAGCTATTACAATGTATGAACACCAACGAATATATAGATCTGGAGGTTCCTCTGTCTCAATGCCCATACACATCCATGGTCGGGTGACTTGAAAGCTTGCGGAATTTTGGATGCAGGGAATATTCCCAAGTCTTTTATGCCCATCATCACAGGCAAGGTGAGTGAACTTCAACATCAAGGCGCCCTAGCAAAACTAGAGTCAATGGGAATTGATGGGGTGGTGTGTGGTGGTGGTGGGGATCCGGGGTGGGGGGGTGGATGTCGTGGGATTTGCTTTCCATATCTGGCATAAATACCAATATCCATAGCCCAAATGTCCTCTGATTTGGCTGTCCTGGGAAGCTTAATATTGTGACAGATTCAGACGTATCACAATTGCAATATTCTGAGTGGAGAAATATCCTCACTGAGTCATGCTTTGTACTTCTGGCTCTTTTAATGTGTTTTGATGCACTAAACATAAGTTACATTAAAAATAGAACAGTTTCCTCAACTGCAGATATTTAACAATGCTCTGTCTAATGTGTGTAATTGATGATTGAATATGTTGTAACTTTAATGTTAAGACTCAGAACAGACATGTCCTGGTTTGACTTTGGCATTTCATTGTGCCCTTGAGTGTTTATGTTGATTTATGTCCATTTTAAGCTTGGTTGCATTCTAATGAATTTGGGAAAATGTTTGGGCAGAATGCAACAGTGTCAAAGCGGAGACAGTTTCCTGTGCCAACTTGAGTTGAGGGTGAAAGTTGGTGGGAGCAGTGAAGAGGTGAGAAAATAGGATGTCTGGTACTTCAGTGGCAGCTATGCATTCCGGGGTTTCCCTTTGATGTGCATTCACACACTCTGAAACCTGGAAGAAGTTAACCAGCCTCACATTGATGTATGATTGACAGTATTTCTGTTCATTTATGTGATGTAAATGATAGCGAGCAAGACTGACTTATTTTGCAATAGCTCTACATTAGCTTTTGTTTCAATTTAATCACATTTCATCATTTCTCATTGCATTACATTGTAAATTAGAGCGGGTTTTTTCTACCTACTTGGCTACATGATGGTTGCAGGGAAAAATGTCAGTATCATCGACCCAAGAATGTTTCTTTCCATGAGTCATCGACACAGAAAGCTATTAATAAAGTCCTTGGTATGCTGTTCCCTGCATGAAAAACACATTTCTATCTGAGTTGCAAAATATCATGAATATTTTCTCTGTGCCTTATGCCAGTGAAAAATGATAGTCACAGTACAATAGGGGCTGGAGTCTTGCTTCCTCCTTCCCTGTTTATGACAGGGGGAGATTCAGATGTCAGTAAGCTCGACTATGAAAATGTATCGTAATGGTAATTGGTTGCAACAAAGACTACTGAAAATAAGCACGAGTTCTAACATCTTTTCTATTAATCTCCTCCTGACCTACATCTATTTTTAATTTAGAAGATCTTATAAACCAAATGACAAAATAGGCATCATATCTATGAATTTTCTAATTTACTTTCTATGATGCAGTAAGATAGTCTTGTGATTGAATCATAGAACAATACAGAACAGAAGGCCATTTGGCCCATTATGTCCATACATGGGTTCAAATGTTGAATCAATCCTACGTTGTAAAATATAGGTGAACCTGCACCTCTCCTCTTACATTCCACTTCCAGATTCTCGAACTGTCTGGGTGTGGTAAAATTGTCAAGGCTTAAAAGTCTGCACAGTTCAGTATTCTTTTAACTAATTGTACCATGGATAACATACAAATATCAGTTTACTGCTCTCTTCACTTTCAATCAAAACAGAACAGTGCTGTTCCCTGTAGCTCTTATTTCAAACAATACTCACCCTGTTGTTCAGTCAGGAAAGTATGTTCCAATCTGTTTGGGTGATCATCTGCCTGGTATTCCTTGCAAAATGTCCTCTCTTCTTACAGTACAAAATTACAACTGTGATAATGACTGATTCAACTCCCCCCGCTCCCCCCCCCGCTACTACCCCCCCGCCCCCGCCCAATGCACCCTCTCTGTTGCGATTGTAACATCTTAAACCTTACACCAGTTCCACATCCTGGGTTCACGAATAATCCATTAACATGTAAAGATGTTTTGATTGGGAGAATTCTTGGCTTATCAACATCGTTAGGTTGGTGAATGAGTTTTACCTTTGAAACAGTCTTGGGATGAATATTTCCAATGGCTTGTAGGTGTGACGAATGGAAGGGTGGTGGGGGATGCACTCCTGGCACAATGAAAACATAGTGTTCATGTTATATGTCCTAGCCACATGAGTTCAATGATCAAGGTCATCACTTAGATCTGGACAGACACATACCGTTGTTTGGTCTGACTGCACTAACCATTTTAGGGTTGACATGCATAGAAACATCAAAAATAGAAGCAGGAGTAGGCCATTCAACCCTTTGAGCCTGCTCTGCCATTCATTATAATCATGGCTGATAATCAAATTCAAGACCCTGATCCCTCCAACCTCCCATATCTCTTGATCCCTTTATCCCCAAGAGCTTTATCTAATTCCTTCCTGAAATCTCAACATTCTGGCCTCAGCTTTCTGTGGTAGTCAGTTCCACAAATTCACTATTCTCTGGGTGAATAAACTTCTCCACACCTCAATCCTAAAAGGTTTCCCCTTCATCATCAAACTATGACCCCTGGGGATTTTCACAGTAACTTCATTGCAGTATTAATATAAGTCTACTTGTGGCACTAATAAACTATAAACCAATTCTGAACTGCCCCGCCACCATCAGGAACATTGGCTGCGATTCTCCCATTGCGACTCACAACTTTTCTGTCGGGTCGCAGTGGGAGACATGCACCTCCGGCCTTGAACAGGGATTTGTGCCTGTGCCAGGAACACATGCATCTCCCAGAGCGGCAAACAGTCGCCGGACAGACCACACTGGAAACTGGCGGAAAGGCAGGTAAGTCATTTATATCTTTTCTGCATGTATTTAAAATATGTATATGAATTAATTATCGGGACCTTTCAGGTCCCGATTGAATCTCCCATGAGCCAAGGGTATTTCATTCTGGCAGGGTTCAGACTAGCTCCCCACATTCGGGGAACTAGTGGGAGACACCGCTAGAATGAAGGGGGGCAATTGGGGCCCCTCAGGGAGTTGGGCAGCAGAGAGGCTGCCCCCTTGGAATGGGCACCCTGGCAATGCCAGTCTGTGCTCCAGCATTGCCCAAGGGGCAAAGTGCCATGCCCAGGGGCACATTGGCACTGTCCACTGGGCATCGGGCAGTGCCAAGAGCTCAGAGCCTATTGTGGATTGGGCCTAGGGATGATTGGTGAGAGCGGGAGATCCCGCTGCCACTCTGCATGGCGATCGGTCTGTGATGGAGGGAGGGCAGTGATCGGGATGGGTTGGGGGGGAGGTGATCTGCTGGGGGGGTCCTGCCTCCAGGGCTGAATGACCCTGGGGACGTCAGGGGGGTCTCCCAGGATGGAGGGGGTGGGGGGCGGAAGGATTGCACTGCCTGGGGTTTGGGGCCTGAACATCGGGGTGCTCCAGGACAGGGGGAATCACGGGTGGCCTGGGATTTGCTGTGGGGGCCGTGGGGAGGGCTGGAGGGGCAGTTCTGTAGTGGCCCCAGGTTGGTCAGCGATTAGGCTGGCCAGCAAACTGGGAGTTAGACAGATTGGGACCACTGCGCATGCGCAGTGCTCCAGAACTGTCGAACTCTGGTGCATATAGGCCCTGCCCCCCTGGGTTTTTAATGAGATTCACGACTGGGATTTCTGCAGTTCGTAGAACACGGAGATTCAGGTGAGAAGCTGAACTGACAGAACAGTCGGGATTTAGAACAATTCTCCCACCAATTCAGGACTTTTGGGAAATCATGGCCATTCTTTCTGAATCTATTCTGTTAATTCCTATTACAATTTTATAAATTTCTTTGAGACCCCCTCTCACTCTTCTAAACTCCAATGAATAAAATCTTAACTAACTTGGTCTCTTCTCATCTAACAGAGCTGCCATCCTAGGAATCAGCTTGATAAATCTTCGCTGCACTCTCTTTATAGCAAAAACATCCTTCCTTAGATAAGGACATTAAAACTACATAATACTCTGGATGTGGCCTCACCAATTCCCTAAACAATTGCAGTAAAACATGCCTATTCCTATACTAAGTTCTTCTTGCTATGAAGGCCGACTTTTTTTTTGTCTCCTTTACTGCTAAGCATGATTTTCCTTTCATAAATCCATGCTGACTTTGTCTGATTATACCATTGCTTTCCAAATACTGAAGTCTTTGATAATGGACTCTAGCAACTTCCCTACTGCTGATGTTAGGCTCACTGGTCTTTGGTTCCCTGTTTTCTCTCTACCTTCCTTTTTAAATAATGGGCTTACATTAGTTACCCTCCAATCTGTAGGAACCATACCAGAGTCCAAAGAATTTTAGAAAATGACCACCAATGCATCTACTATTTCTGGAGCCATTTGAGTACTCTGGAGTGAAGATTATCAGGCCCTAGAGATTTATTTGCCTTCAATTTCATTAATTTCCTCAAAACCATTTCTCTACGAAAACTGATTTCTTTCAGCTTCTCACTAATACTTGTGTTTCTCAGAACTTCTAGGACATTATTCATAGCTTCCTTTGTGAAGAAGGAAGCAAAGTACGAAGTTAGTTCCTCAACTATTTCTTTGTTCCTCCCTATGAATTCTCCACTTCCTGATGTAAGGGGTCTACATTCACTTTTGTCAATCTTTTTCTCTTTCATGCCTATAGAAACTTTTACAGTCAGTGTTTATGTTCCCTGCTAGTTTACTTTCATACTGTATTTCCCCCTTCTTAATCAATCTCTTGGTCCGCCTTTACTGAATTTTTAACTGCTCCCAATTCTCAGATCTATTAACTGCTCCCAATTTTTATTCTTCTTTGAATTTAATACTATTTCTAATTTCCCTTATAAGCCCTGATTGGGCCATAATTCCCTTTCCACTTTTGCACCAAAAAGGAGTAAAAGACTTTTGGAATTCACCTATTCATTCCTTGAATGTCTGACATTGCCTATCCACTGTCCTTCCTTTCAGTGATGTTTCCAGTCTGTCATAGCCAATTCATGCCATCATAGTTACCTTTATTGAGATTCAGGATCTTGGTGTCAGAATCAACTATGTCACTACCCACCTTGACACGGAATTCCATCGTATTTTGGTCGCTCATTCCCAAGGGTTCTCTCACAACTAGATTGAAAACTAATCCTTTCTCATTACACAATCCCAGTTCACCATGATTTGTTCCCTTGTTGGTTCCTCAATGTTTTGGTCCAGAAAACCATCCTGAATATTGTCCAGAAATTCCTCCTCTATTGTACTGTGACTAATTTGACTTACCCAGTCTCCATGCAGATTAAAGTGACCCATAATCACAGGTGTTCCTTCATCACATGCATCTCTGATTTCCTGTCTAATGTTATTCCCAACATTACCACTACAGTTTGGTGGTCTGTATCCCCCACAAATATTTTTTGCCCCTTTGGGTTTTGTTAACTCATCCCATACAAATTCCCCATCATTTGTGCTAATATTCTTCCTCAGTATTGTATCAATGTCTTCTTTAATCAACAGTAGAACTCTGCCACCTTTTCCTTTCTGTCTGCCCTTCCTCAACACAGAATAGCTCCTCAATGTTTATTCCCATCCTTGGCCATCCTGAAGCTGTGTTTCCGTAATCCCAGCCATATCATACTTTACATCTATCTGTGCAACCAATTCATCCACTTTGTTTCGAATGTTCTGAACATTCAGGCTAGTCTTTTTAATGTTCCTTGTTCCAATGCTACTATTTATTTTACTATGTCCATATCTGGTTGTAGCCCCTGATATCTCTGCCTATCACATTTCTTTATTCTCCTCACTGATTTTTTTCTCTTGTTCTTGATTCCCCCTGCTATGAATCCTTACATAGGTTTCCGTCCCCCGATATATTATTTAAACTGTCCAAACCCTCCCCATCCATCCTTCCAACCAGTTTCACCTCCCCCTCACCAACAACCCCTTCCCACTCCACCACCACCACCATCACCATCACCATCAAGGACATACGATCAAGGACATCAGTTATTTTGCCTCTTCTCCCCGCTCCCACCACCTCCCCCCCACACCCCCACTAAAATTTCATCTGCTGCATGTTTGCCCTTTTCACCACTCTCTCTGTCACCTGAAGTCTGTTACCATTAGGTTCATTGTTTTCCACATTTTCCAGTTTTGGATCACCTGCAGTACAAAATTTGAAATGGTTGTTTGGGATGCGCAAATCCAGGCCAACAATATATCTCAGAAAGTGTAAAGCCCCTAAACCGAACCACAAAGGACACCATCCTCCTTAAAAAGCTCATTTACCTTTGCATTCTGTCCCTTAGCCAATGCGTGATGCTGGCATCATCCTTTAATTCCATGGGTTTAATTTGGCTAGCAGTACATTGCCTAAAATCTTTTGAAAGGCAATATACGCTATATTAATCATACTCCATTATTTCATCAATTAACTTGATCCAGTTGGTCAGAATGGATTTACATTTAACAAATCAATTCTGACTTTTACTCATTCACCCATAATTTTCCAAAGGGTAGTTATTTTGTCTTGTAGTATTGTTTCCTATCATTTCTCCACCAAAGAGGCTGATGTGTAGTTGCTATGTTTAAGCCTCGACACTATTTTAAAGAGGATGTAATATTTGGAAATCCTGCCCTCCCCTCCTCATGTTCATGAAGGACTAGAAGATTGTGGTCAGAGACTGCAATTTTGACTTCTTCTTCCCTAATTTATTTGAAAATTTGAAAAATATATATTGTTTTGCTCAAGCATAGCACAACACTGGATTGTAGCAGCAAGGATGCTTTCTACTCTCAACCTGTTGTTATGAATATAGCAAAATGACTATCTTTGCAGACCAACAGGCAACTAGTTAAATAAGCCGTTAAGCTTGACAGATCCAGCAAAATTAGAAATATGCTTGCACATTTTCTGAATGGGTGAAGGTACAACATTTTTTAAAAAATCAGGTATTAGAAGTAAAACAATTATGATGATAGAAATCTTTTTAAACGTGAGAAGGCCACTCCGATCGGAACTGAATTTCAAAGGTTTGAGGTGAAGATGTTAGACACCGCACTTGTTCAAAATGTGATCAAATTGCTCTCTTTTTCGAAACAAAAATAGAGTGAGCATACTGATCAAACCAGGCCTATCAGCGAAGTAAAAATATACTTCTCAATCTGATTTGATCCGCTAAAACCAAATGTTATCTTAATTATAATTCAAAAATAACAAGCAAGGTAATCTTTGATTATTCCGGTTAATACATAATTCAAAAATAGTGGTTTTGTAATTGTTAAATGAATTGTATCTCCTTGAGATTCATCATTTTAACAAGATTAAATTGAATGCCTCTCTTACAGCCAGATGAAGTAAGGCAGGTAATTTTAAGTGTGCAGGTTGGGAAGTGTTCAGTTCATAGCTTTCTCACCAAATGCAGGGACCTTTAAAGAGGATATTAGTATATATCAATTTTTTTCATTTTGATTCATAACCATGAGTTGGTCTTGAAAGGGACATGAGATACAGATGCATCCTCAGAAACCTGTTAACGTATTCTTTATAAAATTCACTGAATCTAAATCCAAAAGAGAAAAAGCTGGAAAATCTGAGCAGGTCTGGCAGCATCTGTAAGGAGAGAAAAGAGCTGACATTTTGAGTCCAGCTGACCCTTTGTCAAAGCTAAAAGGCATAGAAAGTGGGAGATGTTTATACTGCAGGGGGAGGGAATGTAAGATGAGTCATAGACATAAAAACCAGGGAAAAGGCTGCTGATGGCAGTCCACAGAGAGAATAAAGGGTGTGAATGGCCAAACGGCAGAGAAGCTGAAAGCTTTGACAGATGAAGATGTTAAGAGGGGGTCACAAAAGGTCATCTGGAACAGAAATGTCAGCAATTTTCTCTCCTTACAGATGCTGCCAGACCTGCTGAGATTTTCCAACATTTCCTCTTTTGCTTTCACATTCCAGCATCGGCAGTATTTTCCTTTAATCCACTGAATCCAAATCACTGATTGAACTGCATTAAGAATTGAATTCTTTTGGATTGGATTACCTGAGTTTGTTCCTTTAAAGGAGATGCATTAATGCACTTTTGTCCTATTATTGTTGACCTCGGGTTGAAATACTTCTAACACATCCACGGGGCCTGTTTTGCTGGTGCCTTTTGCTAGAACAGAACCTCAACCATAAGAACATAAGAACATAAGAAATAGGAGCAGGAGTAGGCCATCTGGCCCTTCGAGCCTGCCCCGCCATTCAATAAGATCATGGCTGATCTGTCGTGGCTCAGTTCCACTTTCCCGCCCTCTCCCCATAACCCTTAATCCCCTCTCTTATCAAAAACCCATCAACCCGCTTCTTAAAAATATTTAGCGAGGCAGCCTCCACCACTTCAACGGGCAGAGAATTCCAGAGATTCACCACCCTTTGAGTGAAGAAGTTCCTCCTCAACTCCGTTCTGAACCGCCCCCCCTTTATCTTGAGGCTGTGCCCCCTAGTCCTACTGTCTTGTCCTACTGTCAACCATCCTTGTTTCAGGTGAGAGATCCTGTTCTAATCCATTTATATGGCTAAGCACTGATGCCTGAAAACCTGATCTCCTATAAGGAGCTTTGGTAATATGGAATATTTCCAATAAATCCTGCAAATACCTATTCTTCCCACATGTTGTTTGGTGCCTGAAAATGTTAATGAGACAATGCAAGTGTCAATTTCCAATAGTGAAATAATTTGCCAAAGTAGGTCTCTAGTATTTGAATAGGCATGCTCACTTGCCTTGATATTATCATATGTAACTAGCTGTCAAGCAGTGCATTGTTATCAGTTGGAAATAACTTTATTTTTTGTCTGTCATTGGGCTGTAATCATTTTTGGTGGTGAAAAAGTAGGTTCTTCCTTTAAAGATATAGAGGCAACAAGTAACTGCTTTCCTACCACATTTGGAATGAGTCCAAAACCAACTCTGAAATTTACTTTAAGGAAGATAAATATTTAAATTCCACTATCCAATTGAGTGAATTAGTTTTCATTAGAATTTTTTATGTAACTTTTGCAGTATAATGGACTTTTCATTCTGTTTTTTAATTGCTTAATGATACTTGTTATTACTGAAGCGTGTTGTGTTTTGAAACTTCCTTAGGGGGTTTTAGAAGTTGATTCTGAATGAAATGAAGGCAAATTCATATATGAGAGAGAAAGTATACTAAACATTAAGCATTTTGCCAAGGAATTATTATTTCATTTCATTTTTCATGGGCCATAGCACTCATAGTGAAAGTTAAGCTGGCTTACAAGACTACACATTCTACTTTGATATTCCAGAAGTGTTGTAATGCACCTATAGTTCACTCCTGTGGAATGAGAGGAGATTTCATATATCAAGGAGTACAGAGGCATGTCATTCTGTTTAGCAGCATCCTTAATAGCTGTCTGAACCAACGGTAATTGTCTGAAATCATAGGTTTATTGAAGTATTTGGAGTGGGTCGATGGTTCAATTCAGTTACACATATTCTTTGGGGCCATTTCCAATACAATGTCTGTTTGGGGAAAATGGCATTTGATTGTTGGGATACATTATAGCATAAGTGGTTTTAATGTCCTTTGTTATGAAATACCTTGAAAGGGATGTTGCTATATGTTGGATAGAGTAGTTGCCAGAATCAAGTCAGTCAAAAGGCATCAAAGGTACAGTCAAAGTACAATATAATGTTGAACAATCACACAGTAAGTGTGTTTCAAGAATTTATTTTAACTTGCAGGTTACATCAGGCAAAACATTTTCACTGCTCTGACATTTAGTGATTTGTACACGTTCGTGATTACTGTAAATATTGTTGATATTATATTCTGTTTCTTTCTTTTCAGTTATATTTTTACTAAATATAACTAATTGTTTATAGTCTGACAATGTTATCCTTTCAACCACTAAAGTAAAAGAGGTCACGTCGTAGTGTGTGGTATAAAGAAGGTAGCTGAGAGTGCAAGGGATCAGTGAGCAGCACCTAGGGATCACTGGCCTAGACCTCACTGACCTGACACTACTGCCCATTTTTCCTGGTGTTTCCTGATCCCAGCGGAAGGAGGAATCGGCAGCACAGACTAAATCCAATGAGCAGAGTTAAGAGTCCAGTGAGGAGAGAGCGTAGTCTCTTTTTATGGCACCAGCTGCTGTTTTCAGAATTGTCACTGGCCTGTTGTTAAGAAAGTGGACTGGGCTCATGAAGGTTGGATCAGATGGTTGGGATGGTGTGATTTAGGTGGGTCAGCTGTGGAATTACTCAGTTGTTTCTAACTGTCTAATGTTTCCAGGGTGAGTATACAGGTAAGACTCCTGTATCCAGCTCAAGTCTGCACCCTGAGCTGGGTCGGAGACCTTGTTTAGGTCTTGAACAGCAGTTTAAACTTCCAAGGCATGTCCCTGACATGCATCTTTTGATGTACATCCCATCTCTGGTGATTGATAGACAAGAATATTTGGGCCGCTATGTTTTAGCTCAGTATTGGACATACCCCAGGTTGCATGGGACACGGGGATATATCGGGCATAAAAACGTGGGAATGTGACATGCTCATGTCGTAAATAATTAATATAAAGCTTTCACGTTTCATTTTCCAATGACCCATTTACTGGCAGGTAAAGTACTGGGCAGTGAAGCAAAACATGTTTCAAGACTTTTACTGCTTTAAAATGAGACTCTAATGCATTTGTGATTCTGATCAGACGATCAGAAGATTGCAAGCATCAAGGAGAAAAACATCCCATTAAATGTTGAACAATTGACTTTGACTAAGGAGCACTATGGCAGATCTTTGTAAAATGTTTTCCTATTCCCAAATTAAATTGATGCATACGTTCATGTTCCTGATTTTCTTTTAGTACTTTGGGATCAAACATTGTGAACCTGCTGCTTACCAACCCCACCACTAATCTTGTCAGGATGAATGGAAGTGGGTATGGAAAACTTTGGTTGACCAAATAGGGTGATCATACTTTGTCTGTTACTATTTGTAGGAGTCAGCCTCCCTCCTGTTCTATCCTGTCCAATGACCATTCTTCATTTGGGAAATCAGATATTGACTGTTGGCAATCAAATCAAACCTGATGTTATGAAAATCAATGTCCTTCACAAAATAAAACTTCATACTTACTTGAGTCAACATATCTTTCTGATGAACAAACTTGCTTTAATCTGCCTGTTGTCAAAAAGTTCATCATGTAATAGGCAGAAATAATGAGAACCACCTGCTTGACTTTAGCTTTTTAAAAACCATTTCTTCTTAATAATTTCAATATTTTAATCTCCATTTGATGTATGGACTGTTAGTTAATATGAAGACTATAAATTCTAAGCTTTGCGGGTGGGGAGAGCGGAGAGGTCAGGAGAAAGCCAGCAATGAAGGTGCAAATGACAATAACCACCATCGGTCTGTAAGGTTATATTTCATTACTTCATGATAAAGGCCACAAAAGTTAGTCATCACTGTATTTGTGGAGTAGCATTTGTAGATTAATTATTCCTCTGCAAGCAAATAATGTTTTCACTAATGATGCTTCTGCCGTTCTCATTTTTAAGTTATATCTTACCCTTCATACTCAGCCAGCCTATGATTTTTCCCAATTCAAGATCAGCATGCTGTGGATTGGGGGGCACATTTCTCCCTGGTATCTCCCCAATCCCACATCAAAATGAATCTGATTCCCTGCTGACTGTTCCAGGCAACCACTTTGGGTGTCCTGCCAGTCCATCATCAGTCCAATTTACAAACCAAAATCACTATTATCTGTATCACTCATTAATCAATTTCTATCCTGGAAACCATAAGGAAATAATATCAGGAATGTCACGCACAAGTCTGCAGTAACACTAAATTGGCACACGATTTCGGACTAGCTCTGGGGATTTGTTTTCTTCAGCAATGGCATCTGTTCCCAATTGTGACACTAAACCCATAAAATATGATAAAGGCAAATTACTGCAGATGCTGAAATCTGAAACAAAAACAGAAAATACTGAAAAATCTCAGCAGGTCTGACAACACCTGTGGAGAGAGAATAGAGCTGACATTTTGAGTCTGGATAACCCTCCGACAGAGTTCTGACAAAGGCCATCAGACTTGAAACATTACCCCAAAAAATGTGCCCTGCTTACATACCTCCCACACACAGCGTTCTCCGTCAGAGTGTCGGCGATATGATTTGTAAGCCTAGGAAGCAGAATGTCATTCATATATTGAAATGATAGCAGTCTGCTTACTTGAGAAAGGATATTCTAGCACTGGAGGGGTGCAGAGGAGATTCACTAGGTTGATTCTGGAGTTGAGAAGGTTCGCTTATGAAGAGAGACTGAGTAAACTGGGGCTATACTCATTGGAATTCAGAAGAATGAGGGGAGATCTTATAGAAACATATAAGATTATGAAGGGAATAGATAAGATAGAAGGAAGGAAGGAAGGAAGTTGTTTCCATTGGTGGGTGAAGCTAGAATTAGGGGGCATAGCCTCAAAATAAGGGGAAGCAGATTTAGGACTGAGTTGAGGAGGAACGTGTTCACCCAAAGGGTTGTGAATCTGTAGAATTCCTTGCCTAGTGAAACAGTTGAAGCTACCCCATTGAATGTTTTTAAGGCAAGGATAGATAAATTTTTGAACAGTAAAGGAATTAAGAGTTATGGTGAGCAGGCAGGTAAGTGGAGCTGAGTCCACAAAAAGATCAGCTATGATCTTATTGAATGGTGGAACAGGCTCGCGGGGTCAGATGGCCTACTCTTGCTTCTCGTTCTTATATCTGTTGATAGTTGCTGAAGACATCATCATGCTAGTTACAATGTGAAAACTTCAAATTGTGGGAGAAATAGTGCAAAACATGATTTCAGATGGGGAGGTCATTAAACTGAAGTAACTACTAAGCAAGACTAATGCTACACTTGTCCGTGATGCCATCAAAGATCTAGTCAAAAAAAACCTTCCCATCTTTACCAACTTGTACTAAAATATTCAACTATTTCATTTACCGATAACATTAACTCCTTAGTACTTGCCATCACTAAGTGGAAGAACAGATGTTAATGCTTGCTCAAAACATTCTTCTGTGCAATAAAACTAATGCATTTAGTAAGTGTGTGTTAATTTGCATTGATGGTACACCAGCATAATCTTGTCAGTGTTGCCAAAATTCTTGCCAAGAATCAAACCCGTTTAAAAAAAAACAGTAGCTCACAAAATTACTTTTAAAAGGATAACTTAACAACGTGCCTCTCTGATGTACATTCAGTGTTGCAAATCAACCATTAGAGGCTAATTTCTGCTCCTGTGTGGGGGTAGAAAGCTGTAGTATTTCCCTCTGCAGAGCCCAGCAGGAATTTGCATGATGCTTTCCCTCAATAATTATGCAGCCAGTGGTTTCTTGACATTTTATATGGTGGGGCAGGCAGAGTGTTGCCAGCATATCCGGGCACCATATGTAAAAGCTGCTGTTCCTGTCAAATCTGAACAGTGCCCTTGGAAATGGTTCAAAGATGATGACCTGCACACACAGTTAGTGACGTGTCTCTGGAGGTATTGCTGAAAGCCATAGAGGAGAAAGGGGCATCTAGTACAACAGGGTTGAATGGAGGAGGCCCACCTGACTAACTAGTGCTACACAAGAGGCAGATATCAGGGTGGTGAATGTGAACAGCATACACAAGGATAGCCCTGCAGTTCAGGAAAAGGCTGAATAACCTAATCTGTGCTACCAGAATAAGTGAACCATTTACTGTTCAAACTCACTGGGTGATGGACATCAATGTTGCCCAGCAGAAAGGCATCTCAACATGAAGTGCTGAGGCTTCATATGATACTACAGCCCATCATTTCTGCAGGTACAAAGGCAACTGCAGGCTAGACAAGCATAGGAACAGAAGTAGGCCATTTTGTACCTTAAGCCTGTTCCACGATTCAATAGCTGATCTGTCATGTTTCCAATTCCACATACCCATTACCCCCAGTACCTCACATTCTTGTTAGGCAAAAGGAATCAATCTACAATCTGTAGGGAACAGAGTTAATGTTTCAAGCCTGCTTGGCTTTTTAATCAGAATCTGTCTACCTCCACCTTAAAAATATTCAGTGACCTGCCTCCACCACATTCTGAAAAGGAGTGTTCCAAAGTCACAAAATTCTCTTGAGGGAAAAAAAATTCTCCCCATCTCTGTTTCCAAAACATTTTAAAACAGTACCCCCTAATCCTGGACCAGCCTATAAGAGGAAACTTGTTTTTCACATCCACCCTGTCAACACCGTAGGGATCTTCTATACTTCAATCAGGGGGAAGGGAGACCCCCCTCCCCACCCTCCCCCTCTCCCTCTCCCCCCCTCCCTCTCCCTCCCTCCCCCCTCCCCACCCTCCCCCCCTCCCTCCCCCCTCCCTCTCCCCCTCTCCCTCTCCCCACTCACCCCCTCCCTCACCCCCTCTCCCTCACCCCCTCCCCCCTCTCCCTCACCCCCTCCCCCTCCCCCCCTCCCCCTCACCCCCTCCCCCTCTCCATCCCCCCCTCCCCTCTCCCCCATTCTCCTCCCCCCTCTCCCTCCCTCCCCCCTTCTCCCTCCCCCCCCTCCCCCTCTCCCCTCCTCCCCCCTTCTCCCTCCCCCTCCCCCCTCTCCCCTCTCCCCTCCCCCTCCCTCCTCTCCCCTCCGTCCCCCCCTCCCCCTCCCCCCTCCGTCCCCCCCTCCCTCCCCCTTCTCCCTCCCCCCTCCGTCCCCCCTCCCCTCCCCCCTTCTCCCTCCCCCCTCCCCCCTTCTCCCTCCCCCCTCCGTCCCCCCCTCCCCCCTTCTCCCTCCCCCCTCCGTCCCCACCTCCCCCCTTCTCCCTCCCCCCTCCGTCCCCCCCCCCTTCTCCTCCCCCCTCCGTCCCCCCCTCCCCCCCTCCCCCCTTCTCCCTCCCCCTCCGTCCCCACCTCCCCCCTTCTCCCTCCCCCCTCCGTCCCCCCTCCCCCCTTCTCCCTCCCCCTCCGTCCCCCCTCCCCCCTCTGTCCCCCCGCCCCCCGTCTCCCGCCCCCCTCCGCCCCCTCCCCCCCCCTTCTCCCTCCCCCCTCTGTCCCCCCCTCCCCCTCTCTCCCTCCGTCCCCCCCCTCCCCCCTTCTCCCTCCCCCCTTCTCCCTCCCCCTCCGTCCCCCCCTCCCCCCCCCCTCTCCGTCCCCCCCTCCCCTCTCCGTCCCCCCCTCCCCCTTCTCCTCCCCCTCCGTCCCCCCTCCCCTCTCCGTCCCCCCCTCCCCCCTTCTCCCTCCCCCCTCCCCCCTTCCCCTCCCCCCCTCTCCCTCCCCCCTCCGTCCCCCCTCCCCCCTTCTCCCTCCCCCTCCGTCCCCCCCTCCCCCCTTCTCCCTCCCCCCTTCTCCCCTCCCCCCTCCGTCCCCCCTCCCCCCCTTCTCCCTCCCCCCTCCCCCCTTCTCCCTCCCCCCCTCCGTCCCCCCCTCCCTCCCCCCTTCTCCCCTCCCCCCTCCGTCCCCCCCTCCCCCCCTCCCCCTCCCCCCCCCTCCCCCCTTCTCCCTCCCCCCTCCGTCCCCCCCTCCCCCCCTCCCCCCCCCTCCCCCTCTCCGTCCCCCCTCCCCCCTTCTCCCTCCCCCCTCCCCCCTTCTCCCTCCCCCCTCCGTCCCCCCCTCCCCCCTTCTCCCTCCCCCCCTCCGTCCCCCCCTCCCTCCCCCCTTCTCCCTCCCCCCCCCTCCCCCCTTCTCCCTCCCCCTCCGTCCCCCCCTCCCCCCTTCTCCCTCCCCCCTTCTCCCTCCCCCCTCCCCCCTTCTCCCTCCCCCCTCCCCCCTTCTCCCTCCCCCTCCGTCCCCCCTCCCCCCTTCTCCCTCCCCCCCTCCCCCCTTCTCCCTCCCCCTCCGTCCCCCCCTCCCCCCTTCTCCTCCCCCTCCGTCCCCCCCTCCCCCCTTCTCCCTCCCCCCTTCTCCCTCCCCCTCCGTCCCCCCCTCCCCCCTTCTCCCTCCCCCCTCCGTCCCCCCTCCCCCTCCCTCCCCCCTTCTCCCTCCCCCTCCGTCCCACCTAACCCCTCCCCCCCGCCACTTCCCCCCTCCCCCCACTTCCCCTCTCCCTCCCCCACTTCCCCCCCTCCCTCCCCGTCCCCCCCCTCCCTCCCCCGTCCTCCCTCCCCCGTCCTCCCTCCCCCGTCCTCCCTCCCCCTCTCCCTCCTCTCCCTCCCCCCTTCGTTCCCCCTCTCCGTCTCCCCCCCTCTCCCTCCCCCCTCTCCCTCCCCCCTCTCCCACCCTCCCCCTCCCCCCTCTCCCTCTCCCCCTCCCCCCTCTCCCTCCCCCCTCTCCCTCTCCCCCTCCCCCCCCTCTCCCTCCCCCCCCTCTCCCTCTCCCTCCCCCCTCTTCCTCTCCCCCCTTTCCCTCTCCCTCTCCCCCCTTTCCCTCTCCCTCCCCCCCTCACCCCCTCCCCTCACCCCTCACCCCCTCTCCCTCCCCCCTCTCCCTCTCCCCCTCCCCCCCTCTCCCTCCCCCCCCTCTCCCTCTCCCTCCCCCCCTCTTCCTCTCCCCCCTTTCCCTCTCCCTCTCCCCCCTTTCCCTCCCCTCCCCCCCTCACCCCCTCCCCTCACCCCTCACCCCCTCTCCCTCCCCCCTCACCCCCTCCCCTCACCCCCTCTCCCATCTCCCTCCCCCCTCCCCCCTCCCATCTCCCACCCCCTCCCCCTCCCCCCATCTCCCACCCCCTCCCCCCCCCCCATCTCCCTCCCCCTCCCCCCATCTCCCTCCCCCTCCCCCCATCTCCCTCCCCCCTCCGTCCCCCCCACCCCCTCCCCCCTCCGTCCCCCCCACCCCTCCCCCCTCCGTCCCCCCATCCCCTCCCCCCTCCGTCCCCCCACCCCCTCCCCCCTCCGTCCCCCCACCCCTCCCCCCTCCATCCACCCTCCCCCCTCCCCCCTCCATCCCACCCTCCCCCCTCTCCCTCTCCCCTCCGTCCCCCCCTCCCCCTCCCCTTCTCCCTCTCCCCCTCCCCCCTTCTCCCTCTCCCTCCCCCCTCCGTCCCCCCTACCCCCCCCCACTTCCTCCCCCTCCGTCCCCCCTACCCCCCCCCCTCCCCCCACTTCCCCCTCTCCCTCTCCCTCCCCCACTTCCCCCTCTCCATCCCCCGTCCCCCCCTCTCCCTCCCCCTCCCCCCTCCCTCCCCCCTCCCTCCCCCCTCCCCCCTCCCTCCCCTCTCCCCTCCCTCTCCCCTCTCCCTCCCTCCTCTCGCTCCCCCCTCTCGCTCCCCCCTCTCCCTCCCTCCTCTCCCCCCTCTCGCTCCCCCCTTCGTCCCCCTCTCCCCCTCCCTTCGTCCTCCCCTCCCCTTCGTCCTCCCCTCCCCCCTCCCCCCTCCCTCCTCTCCCTCCCTCCCCCCTTCTCCCTCCTGCTCCGTCCCCCCCTCCCCCTCCCTCCACTTCTCCCCTCTCCCCTCCCTCCACTTCCCCCCTCCCCCCTCCCTCCACTTCCCCCCCTCCCCCCTCCCTCCACTTCCCCCCCTCCCCCCTCCCTCCACTTCCCCCCCTCCCCCCTCCCCCCACTTCCCCCCCTCCCCCCTCCCCCCACTTCCCCCCCTCCCCCCACTTCCCCCCTCCCTCCACTTCCCCCCCTCCCTCCACTTCCCCCCTCCCCCTCCCTCCACTTCCCCCCCTCCCCCCTCCCCCCTCCCTCCACTTCCCCCCCTCCCCCCTCCCTCCACTTCCCCCCCATCCCCCCTCCCTCCACTTCCCCCCCTCCCCCCTCCCTCCACTTCCCCCCCTCCCCCCTCCCTCCACTTCCCCCCCTCCCCCCTCCCTCCACTTCCCCCCCTCCCCCTCCCTCCACTTCCCTCCCTCCACTTCCCCCCCTCCCCCCTCCCTCCACTTCCCCCCCTCCCCCCTCCCTCCACTTCCCCCCCTCCCCCCTCCCTCCACTTCCCCCCCCTCCCCCCTCCCTCCACTTCCCCCCCTCCCTCCACTTCCCCCCCCTCCCCCCTCCCTCCACTTCCCCCCCTCTCCCCTCCCTCCACTTCCCCCCTCTCCCCTCCCTCCCACTTCCCCCCCTCTCCCCTCCCTCTCCCCTCCCTCCACTTCCCCCCCTCTCCACTTCCCCCCCTCTCCACTTCCCCCTCTCCACCTTCCCCCCCTCTCCCCCTCTCCACTTCCTCCCCCTCCCCCTCCCCCCCCCCTCCTCCCCCTCCTCCCCCTCCTCCCCCCCCTCCTCCCCCCTCCTCCCTCCTCCCTCCTCCCTCCTCCCTCCTCCCTCCTCCCTCCTCCCTCCCCCTCCTCCCTCCTCCCTCCTCCCTCCTCCAGTTGATCTATGCCCTATCGAACCAACTGTGGTGGCGTGGTCCTTTTAAGGGGCCAGCCAACATGGGTCACATGATCTGATGAGCCTATCACAGCAGAGTATGCAAGCATGGGCCAATCATGGTGGAGAACAGTGATCAGGGAAAAGGTTGCCCCTCTGTTTGAGCTTGGGAGTTGGAGAGTGAAGACTTGTTAGAATTCTGTTCTGTGTTTAAGTCAAGTTTTTAGTTAGGTGATTTATTCCTGCTGAGTTGTGGCTGAGCCTCATGCTATTATATTGGCAATGAAGTAAATTGGGACTCCAGTTCCTGGAATGAGAGAGGAAGGTCTTGCCTTGGAAGTCCTCTGAGAAAATATTTCTGCAATAACAGTAAGTGATAAATAATTCTGCTCATTGAGAAAATCAATCTTTTTGACCCAGAGGCCGAATTCTGGGTTCAGAATTACAGAAATTGCAGTAGAAGATAATTAAAAGGTTATTCTGCTTACAGTATGTGGACTGCAGACTTATAATCCTATTAGAAAGTGAATGTCCCCAGAAGTGCCTGACACTTAAGAACATAAGAACATAAGAAATAGGAACAGGAATAGGCCATCTAGCCCTTCGAGCCTGCCCTGCCATTCAATAAGATCATGGCTGATCTGTCGTGGCTCAGTTCCACATTCCCGCCCTCTCCCCATAACCCTTAATCCCCTCGCTTATCAAAAACCCATCAACCCGCGTCTTAAAAATATTTAGCGAGGCAGCCTCCACCACTTCAACGGGCAGAGAATTCCAGAGATTCACCACCCTTTGAGTGAAGAAGTTCCTCCTCAACTCTGTTCTAAACCGCGCCCCCTTTATCTTGAGGCTGTGCCCCCTAGTCCTACTGTCCTTTCTGAGCGGGAAGAGTCTCTCCACCTCTATCCTATCCATCCCATTCATCATCTTATATGTCTCAATGAGATCTCCCCTCATTCTTCTAAACTCTAACGAGTACAAGCCTAGTTTATTCAGCCTTTCCTCATAGCTCAACCCCCTCAACTCCGGTATCAGCCTAGTAAACCTCTTCTGCACTCCCTCCAAGGCCAAAATATCCTTGCGTAAGTGCGGCGACCAAAACTGCACACAGTACTCCAGCTGCGGCCTCACCAATGCCCTATACAGCTGCAGCAAGACCTCCCTACTTTTATATTCAATCCCCCTCGCTATGAAGGCCAACATCCCATTAGCCTTCCCTGACCACCTGCTGCACCTGCAAGCTGGGTTTTTGCGACTCATGCGCAAGGACCCCGAGGTCCCTCTGCACCGTCGCCTGCTGCAGTTTTTCGCCACGTAAGTAATAGTCCTTCCTACCATTATTCCTACCAAAGTGGACCACCTCGCACTTGCCAACATTAAATTCCATTTGCTAGTTCCTGGCCCATTCGCCCAGCCTATCTGGATCCTTCTGCAGACTCTCCACACCCTCCGCGCAGTTTGCCGTTCCACCAATCTTGGTGTCATCAGCAAATTTCGACACCATACACTCGGTTCCCTCCTCCAGATCATCTATATAAATGGTAAATAGCTGAGGCCCCAGCACCGACCCCTGGGGCACTCCACTAGTCACCAACCGCCAATCCGAATAGCACCCATTGACCCCCAATCTCTGCCTCCTATTTGACAACCAATCCTCTATCCACGCTAACACCCTACCCCCAACTCCATGCCCCCTTACCTTCTGCAATAACCTCTTGTGAGGTACCTTGTCAAACGCCTTCTGAAAATCAAGAAAGACCACATCCACCGGCTCTCCTCTATCCACCGCCCTACACACATCCTCATACAACTCCAATAACTTTGTCAGACCGTTCCATTCCTGCACGCCGCACTTATTTGTGCGTTAACAGCCCGCCCCACCTCCAGATCATTATTCGGGGGCCTATAGATGACCCCCACCAGTGTCTTCCTCCCTTTGCTGTTTCTAATCTCCACCCACAACGATTCCAAGTTCTGCTCTTTGGTTCCAATATCATCCCTTGCTACCACCCTGATGCTATCCTTAATCAGCAGAGCTACGCCCCCCCCCCTCCCCTTTTTCCTCCCGCCTATCCTTCCTAAACACTTGATACCCCTGGACATTCAGCTCCCAGTCCCTGTCACCTTGCAGCCACGTCTCTGTAATGGCCACCAGATCATATCCATTTGTGCTGATCTGCGCCACCAGCTCATCCACTTTATTCCGAATGCTTCGTGCGTTCAGATAAAGTGCCTTCATCCCAGCCTTCACCTGGACCCTATTTGCCGTAACGTCACCAACCATACTCATGCCCCCTACTCCCTTTATTATTGGGACATCCTCAGCCTTTTCCCTTACCTGTACTGTCTCCTTAACTTCAGACCCCGTAATGTCACCTACCCTCGCACCCTTCCTCTCTCTCTCTCTTCTCTCTCCCCCCCCCCCCCCCCCCGAATTAGTTTAAAGCCCTACCTACAGTCCTATTCACATGATTCGCCAGGACTCTGGTCCCAGCACGGTTCAGACCAACCCCATCCTGCCCGAACAGGTCCCACCTACCCCAATACTGATGCCAATGCCCCATAAATTCAAACCCATTCCTCCCACACCAATCCCTGAGCCACCCATTCACTTCCTTAATCTTATCAACCTTACGCCCATCTGCACTTGGTTCAGGCAGTAGCCCGGAGATAACCACCTTGTCGGTTCTACTTTTTAATTCCATTCCCAGCTTTTCATACTCCCTCCCCAGATCCTCAGTTCGCATTTTGCCTACGTCGTTGGCACCCACATGTACCACAACGATCGGATTCTCACCCTCCCACTCCAGGTTCCTCTGCAGCCCAGATGCGACATCCCGGACCCGAGCGCCAGGCAGACAACACACCCTTCTGTGCACTTTGTCATTGTGACAAAGGACAGTGTCAATACCCTTAACCCCACTATCCCCAATCACTACTACGTTCCTTTTCACCTTCTCTTTGCCTGTGTCCTGCTGTATCACTGTACTGTGTGCTGTTTGCTCACCAACCTCACCTCCCTCGTTCTCGTCCAGACTGGAAGCAAGAGCCTCAAACCTGTTATGCAGATTAAGTCTTTTAACCAGCTTGTAAGATTGGTAAAGGAGAATTATAACCCCAGACACCTTGTCATCATTCAGTGTTATAAATTTAATTCTGCCATAAGGGATCCCTGCAGGGGAGACAAGTGTGGCATTCGTCACCAGACTGAAATAAGTGGCGGAGCAGTGCGAGTTTGGATCATCATGGAGTGACATGCTGTGAGACCGATTAGTTTGCGGCATAAATAATGTAAAATTATGTGCACAGAAAAGATTGCTAGCAGAGGCTAAGATTTCCCTAGAGAAAGCCATGTAAACAGCTCAAGCAATTGAGTGTGTGGAAAAAGGTACTCTTGTGTTTCAAACTGGCCAGACGAGAATCTGAGATTTGATTTAGGATTCAGCACCTGGGAGTTAAAATGCATTACAATGAAATTTGTGATAGTTTTCATTTAATCAGATACATTGTTTATTTTTCTTCTAGAATGATTCGTTAACATATAAAGGCAAGTTTCTTAGTTTCACTTCTCTGCGGGTCTTGATTATTCACTAAACCGTCGCAAAATGCCTTGAATTTTATGTTGTATGGAGATTGAGTCTACACAGCCTAAATGGGGATCGAACCCTGTGCTGTTGGTAAGAATCTGATCCACTTGCTAGCCATCGAGCTAACTGATCCTGAAGGAAAGTTTTTGAGCAGAAATTTAACACTCTCCTTGCTCCTCCCATTACCTTCAGTGGAAACTGGGCCAGTGAGGGACAGTTAAAATACAGCAGCCTGATCTTGCTGATTGCAGTTTTAAACTGTAGGTACCCAGCATTGCTACTCAGAACTGGTGGCTCCTTTTTTAAAAAAAAATGCAGATTAAGTCTCGATGATATAGTTGGAAGCTGACTTTGATTTTAATATTGGCCTAGGATGTGAAGCAGGTGCAACTTGCTGAACGAGCTGACATTGATAGTGGTTTATCTCCTTGTTGAGTTTATTTTTTTTCTTTTGGTGGAAGCAGCAAGAGCCGGATTTCCCACACCGTCAACCCTCTTCTTCCCAAACCACTGAATACCCCAAATCTCACCATCCCACCCACTACCTCAGATCTGACCGGTGGCCTGTGGGACATTTTGATTTTCCAAAGCTGGCTAGCTGCTTCCTGTTGACTACCTGGGTTTTGGATCAGAATGTCACCAATGGCATGTTTAAATTGGATGGACCTCCCACTGTCACTTATGAGGCTGGTTTCCCATTTGGGAATGTATATTTATTTTAGATTTGACTTATTATTGTGACATGTATCAGAATACTGTGAAAAAGTATTGTTTCCTGTGCACTAAATGGACAAAACATACCATTCATAGAGAAGGAACAAGAGAGTGCAGAATATAATGTTACAGTCATAGCTAGGATGCAGAGAAACATCAAATTAATATAAGGTAAGTCCGTTCAAAAGTCTTGCAGCAGGGAAGAAGCTGTTCTTGAGTCGGTTAGTATGTGTCCTCAGAAATTTATATCTTTTTCCCGACGGCAGAAGGTGGAAGGGAGGATGTACGGAATACATGGGTCCTTGATTATGCTGGCTGCTTTCCCGATGCAGCAGGAAGTGTAGACAGTGTCAATGGATGGGAGGCTGATTTGAGGATGGGCTGGGCTTCGTTCGGGACTCATTGTAGTTTATTGCAGTGTTGCACAAAACAGGAGCCATATCAACAGTGATACAACTGGAAAGAATGCTGTTTATGCTGCATCTGTAGAAGTTATTGAGTATTGTGGCGGACATGCCAAATTTCCTTCGTCTCCTGAGAAAGTAGAGGCATTGGTGGGCTTTCACAGAAGAAATTGGAAGAGAGTATGTCTGGGGTGCGTAGGGTCCTTCATTATGCTGGCTGCTTTGTTGAGGCAGCGGGAAGTGTGGACAGTGTTAATGGTGGGAAGCTGGTTTGAGTGATGGACTGGGCTTCTAAGGTAGAAGAGAGTATTCCAGGGTGTGTGAGGTTCTCGATTATGCTTATGATTTAACTTTCTAATGGTATCTTCCAATAATTGTTGCATGGAGCAGCTTGCTTTTAATCCTTGAATTTGCAAATAGCATGTTTTCTTGCAGATACTATTCCATAACTGGATGGCGTGGTGGCACAATGGTTAGCATTGCTGCCTCACAGTGCCAGGGATCCTGTTTCGATTCCCGGCTTGGCTGTCTGTGTGGATTTCCTCCAGATGCTCTGGTTTTCCCCCACAGTCCGAAAGACGTGCTAGTTAGGTGCACTGGCCATTCTAAGTTCTCCTTCAGTGTACCCGAACAGGTCCGGCTGGAATGTGGCGACAAGAGGATTTTCACAGTAACTTCACTGCAGTGTTAATGTAAGCCTACCTGTGACACTAATAAATAAACTAAACTTATTCATTTTCTAAATTTCTTTTTCTGTAAGGCTTGAATGGTAAATTTTATTCAAGAACTCATGAAAAGCTAATTTCAGGGCTGATCAATAAATTGAAGGGATTAATTACATTGTGTTGTCTGACCCAAGATTTGTTAGTTAATTCAGACATTCCGGATAGCTATTTATCAGAATGTGGAGCTGCAGTAACCTTTGTACTTGCTATATAACATCTGACTGGGTATATCTGAGTTGTGACAGTGCATATTTTACAAGAGGAAAATGACCTATTAGCTGAATAAAATTCATCTTCCTGAAAGAAAAGAATCCAAGTATTTCTATAATTTAGAGACAACTCCAATATTTATATAGACAGAGAGGTCGAAAAGTAGCACAGCAAAGTGACATTAAACATTGCATAACTTTCACGGCCAATCCAACTTGATTTTAATCAGAGGAAAGGTGATAACTTGCTTCTTATTTGTTTTTATTTTAAAATGTGTATCATTGCCAGACCTATTTGCTTTATGGCATTGGCATTATAACTGCAACAAGAAAAACTCCAACCTTTATGAAGAATTTCCAATGTGAAGAAAGTCTCGAGACACTTCACAAATTGAGTTCAGTGAAAAGAAAAGCAGGCCACTTGATCTGTACACTATCCATCAGCTTAGACACCAACTCCCTCCACTGCTAGAGTTTGGCTTCAACTGGTCAAGGCCTCTTCAGCATCACCTTTCAAAGCTGTGACCTCCACCACCTAGACGAATAAGGAACACCCAACACCTCCAGTTTCCCTGTACGGTACATATCATTCTGACTTGAGAATATATCAGCTTTTCTTTACTGTTGCAAGACTAAATTCCAAAAAGCTGCTGTGCAGTGAGGGTACATTTATCAGACTGTCAAAAGTGGTTCAAAAAGGTCTACCGTCATCACCTCAATGGAAGCTGGGGCAGGCCATGAACACTGACCTTGACAACAATGCCTGCATCATAAGAATGAATAAAAAATCTATTGCACTGAATTGATAAAAATGAGTGTAATGATTGGCATTGTGTGTATAGTGCAACTGATTTGTCATGTGGTTAATTCAGGTACATGTAGCATCATCCTGATACAAATCTAAGGACGTTTGCATAACAGTTGAATTAGTTAATTTTTTTGCAAACAGATTTTTAAGTGAGTAAATCACATCACCAAGAATTATGATCAACCAATGGTTTCTAGAGACCATTAAATAGTTTAGCGTAAATTGAATAATCCATAAAATTGAGTGCTTTAGAAATAGATTCTCGGTGGACTTCAGTCACTGAACTCATTCATCAGATTTGTCTCATTGACGTAACTGGATGAAACTAAGCCAGCTACCCTTTGTGTACTGTTTGACCTTTGATACTCAGCACCTGCTTTATTAATAGCCAAAACCTCTTTTACACCAGATTATCACCTCTTGTGAATGTATATAAAATGAAAACACAAAAAAATCAAACAGCTTTTAAATTTTACTTGACAAAAAAGTTTACAAATTTGATTTGGCAAACACATTTGAACATGCTTACGGTTGAATTATTGGAAAGGAGGCATTAGTTGCTCATTTGTCTGTCACATTATTATTTAAAGAAAGACAAGATTTGAAGCCTTGAGATATGTTAAAATGATTTAGGATTTAGTTGGAATTTCATCCGTTGGAAAGAATGCTCGTACATTTTAAAGCAAGTATTCAAAGCAGCTGTATCACATGTTTTTAAAATGGTATTTTTCCAGACTGCCATGATAATATGAACTATAGCATAATAGGAGAAATGATGTCAGCAGATGTACGTACATCATGCTTAATGTCAATCTTTCAACTGAAATCAGCATATTTCAGATATTTGACCCGGGTATTTGATTTTAAAAAAGGGTGTTTTTGTTTCTGAATCTTGGACCTGCTCTGAAATTAATTCATTCAACAATATTCTTGAGAATTACATTCTCACTCAAGTTTAATTTTGACTGTAATATGACATCCCAATTAAAAATCATTTATTCATGTCCACTTAAATGTACAAACTTAACTTATTCTGGCATTTTTAGTGAGAGCACCACAACTTCATGAATCTATTGGCGTGGAATTACCAGAGGAAAGCTTGTTGAGGAGCAGGGCAACTGCACCTATGGACACTGAAGTTTGTAGTTCAATTTACTCCAAATAATTGAGTGTTGACAGTTTTTTCCATGATTTTGAATGTAAAATGCAGACCATTATTATGAGGAAAATGCTCTTTTGTTTCACCTTTTGAGAGGTGTAAATCATCATGTACTCAGGATAGTTCTCCGCATAAATTTGCTGTTCCCCAACTCAGATTTATTGATTTACCATTGCCATTCGTTGCCCACTCTATCCTATTTTGATGGAAATCTCTTCAATTCCCCCCCCCCACCTTTCCTTTTCTGATGATTCATAGCTCCATTACTGCTCTCCAATATTTTATCCAAGCAACCACTGTACCTGACAGCAAGCTGTTTGGCCACAGACAATATTATGCTTCATCTGTCCTCACCAGTGGCCACATACATGTCCAGTTAATAATCAGCAGATGGAAGCCAAGCCAGTTGTCTCCTCCTTCCTGGCTTATATGGTTCAGTGAGTTTATCCAGTGAGCAACTCAGTCCTAGCTAACCAGTTAAATTTCAAATTCCATATCTGGTCCATTCCAAGTCAGCTGTCTACAATTTAATGTGTTCCTGAACCAAATGTAATTATTTTGCTATTAATGTCAGGAGGCTTTATGTTCAGATCTCACATGTGGAGTTTTAGCAAATGCCGACTGAGAATTGAAATAGCCAGGATACACTGGCAGCCCTCATTCAAAGATAATAAATTAGTTATTACTCAGCCAGATAAATTATTGTAGCATACTGACCCGGTAGAGATTTTTGTCACATTGGGCACTTACAGATCAACATCAGGTCATGCTTATAGCAGTTCAAAGGAGTCATTTCAGTTCGAATATATATTATTTCCAAATATATCAGTGGGGTACTCGGATCAACATATTTCATAACAGACAGGAATTGATTTTGTTGCTTTGTTTCTTTTTTAAAAAATAAATGGGAGAATTTGGGATTAATTCAGACAGATGGCTCCTCTTTCTCCTTTGAATAAATCAAGTCAGTCATGTTCAATGTATGGTGTGGAAACAATATGAGAATACTATCATGCAGCTGCTGTTAATTGAGGTTGTAAAGGTTTGTACAACAAAATTCTGGGAGTTAAAGGCGTTATAACTTGAAATATGGGATCAAATGTTGAAGAGCGAACCTACTAGGAAGTAACCTTTAGAGAGTAATTATCAACAGTAAATGTTTGCAATTAAATAAGATGTAGGGACAGCTCCTGTATTCAGTGTTCTGACCATTGAAACCAAGCATGCTGAATGCCTTGTTCAGCACCATGTGACTCCACTTTCATGGAGCTATGAACCTGCACTCCTAGTTCTCTTTGTTCTATAACTCTCTCCAACTGGGTAGGTCCTGCCCCATTCAATCTACCAAAATGCATCACCTCACATTTATTTAAATAAAACTCCAACTGCTATTCATCGGCCCATCGACCCAGTTGACCAAAATGATGTATTTTGTCTCTGCAGGACACTTAAGTATGCCTTCTTAATTTATTCACTCATGGGACGTGGGCATTACTCGCTTGGCCTGTATTGGTTGCTTATCCCAAATTGCCCATGAGAAGGCGGTGATGAGCTGCTGCCTTGAACTGGTGCAGTCCATAGTGGTACACCCACAGTGCTGTTTGAACAGAGGTTCAGGATATTTAACCAGTGACAGTGAAGGAAAGGTAATATAGTTCTAAGTCAGGCTGGTGTGTGGCTTGGAGGGGAACTTGCAATTGATGTTTCTGTGCATCTGTTGACCTTGTGCTTCTAAGTAGTAGATGTCACAAGTTTAGAAGGTGCTGTCAAGGGAGGATTGATGAATTGCTCAAACTTGTTGACCACAGACTACCAAACCTGTAACTTGCAAAGAATGATTGATTAATAATCTTGTCATTCTCTTTTTCTACCGTGTGTTTACCAATTGTGAAAACCAAACATACGAATGTTGTTTGAAATCTAACTAATTGGTACGTCAAAATAGCAATCAAATGTCCCTTACTTAGACACTCTGGGAATTTCATTGACAAATCTGATGACGGTTTTTAAGTATCCTTGTCCATAGTCTATAAGATAAGTTTGCAAAACATTTTTTATTCATTCATGAGACGTGGGCATTTATTGCCCATTCCTAATTGCTGTTGAGAATGTGGTTGTGAGCTGCTTTCGTGAACTGCTCTACTCCGATTGTAAAGAGGGGAATGTGCAACGCTTGATGATTTAGCAGCCTCAATTGTGCTTCTGTTTACCAAACTTCTTACCTTGGATTAGATATTGCAAATTGTGTGAACTAGGCACAGCAGCCTATCTCTTGTTGATGGAAGAAGTTGTGGGCGATTGGGAAAAGGAGTGAAGCAGGAGGCATTGACCTGAAGAGGGAAGGAGTTGAGTGGCAGAAAAACAAGTGTTGGAAAATCTCAGCATGTCTGGCAGCATCTGTTGAGAGGGAATAGTGCTCTATTCTCTTTCCGCAGATGTTATCAGACCTAATGAGATTTTCCAGCATTTTCTGTATCTGTTTCAGATTCCAGCATCTGCAGTATTTTGCCTTTATATAAGGAGTTGAGTTGGAGCAAGAAGGGATAGTAATTGAACCTCTCCCTCCTTCTCACATTTGAGTGTGGGGCAAGCAATGGCCCATGCTGTGGAGTTGGAGGAGCATCTACATTGAAGTAGTTTTATTTAAAAACATGCATGTTTAGTGATGGCTTTCAGCAGTTATTTATGGATTGCCTGTTAGACTACATGTAGCCCACGTTTTCTGCCCTATTTGTGTTCAGAAGAACCTAATTTCAAGACATTAAACACTTAATTTTTGTCTGAAAGGAACATGTTTCAGATCCAGGCCCAGGATGCCCATTGTGATGCCTAACAATGTGGTGGTCAGATCCTTTAGCATACGTTTAACTCTAAATGTAAAACTACAAGGTATTGTCAAAATTCTGGGTCCATGTCATGAATGGAATGTAAAAAAAAAAATCACCTCATAAAGAGCGGAGAACTCAAGTTTAAAAAGAACTATGTGGGACTCTACTAGTTGCTTTGTGGATTTATCATTGCATTTTGGCTTGTATGGTCCATTTAATTTCTACTCTAGTCTGCAAATTGGCTTATAATTCAATGTAATTTTACAACCTTTAAAAGGCTCTGATCCAGAACTTCATGAAACATCTCTGATAATCCAATTGTACAAATAGTCCTCACCTTCCAGCTTACTCGCTTAAAAATCCAGTTGACTATTATTGCTTAAACCAAGCTGATTAAGCTTGAAATTATTTGTTCTTAAGATGGACGTTTGCCTCTAAATTGTCCTGAACCATTCTGACTGTTGCAGCTAAATATTCTACAATTCACCGATTTCATGCTTCACTACTGGTATGAAGCTGGCTCTTTAGCAGTTCAACCTGGTCAGTAACATTGAGTAAGTGATAAATTTTGCCAGCTCGGAAGTCTCTGGATTCCACTGTAAAGATGCTGACCTTTAAGTTGGTGACCTGTGTAGAGCCAATTGAAGAGCTGTGCTTTGTTCTGCAAGTTCAAACATTGCTGAATGCATCGGATAGTGCCACATGTGTACATCACCACCATCTCTATATATTTCTATCTCTGCTGTTTCTCTCTATATTTGCAAATCAGGATGCGTAGTCATAATGCAGGGCCATCAACTAAGTCATTGCTATTCAGGAGTCTGCTCCTATGTGGATGCCTAGACATACTGTCGTTGACATAGAATTTAGAATTATCTCTGAGGTAATAGCTATAATGCTCAGCAGCTGCATTCAAATGAGTACTGAAGTGCCATGTGGGACTAAATAGCCTTTGTGTCAATAGTTGTGGCACCTGTCACTCAAGGGCCATTTGCAGATCAAACAATGAGGTTCTAGGCTAGTAGAATTCTTAGAAGTAGTCTCACAGAACTGTTAGCTGGTAGAATACGTATACATTATAGCCTGTAACAGTGTGTCTGGACTATAGACTGCCTCAGTAAAACCTTGAATTACTGATACCATGTCGTGTCCTGAGAACTCTTGGTTGGTACAATATATTCTGTGGATGGTTGATGCTGTTTGTGCAGCTTAGTTCAGATAAGCACCCTTTGCAGTGCAATGCTATATAAAGTGCAACAGACTACAATAACCTTAGCTCCATCCCTGGAAATAATGGCTGTGTGTATTTTTTGAATAATTGAGCCATGGCACCTTTTAGGATAGCAGGCAACATTGTACATTGTTCTGTGCCTTGATTACATAGAGGCTGTACACTGATAGGGTAGAATCCCTTTTACCCATGAAAAGTTTGAATTGATGTTAAAGACCCTTGTGTGTGCCATGAACACTGTTTTCCGAGAGGAAATAGATGAGTCAAGAGCAGCCGACAAACTAGGCCTTTGTGACGTACATGATACAAATGTGCAGTGTAGTTTGGATGGTTCAGATAAATGGCTTGTCATTGCTGAGAATTACAGAAAAGTTTTAAGACTCAAGGTTGCAGTCACTTTGACTGTGATAGCCACACCATTAAAGTAGCTCACAGGGTTGGCTGCAGAATTGTGCGAAGTTTGGTGTCAATCCCTTGGGCCAGTTTAGTCTCTGCATATACAATTTGCCTGACATGACCAGGTGCAAATGGCTAAGCCTGTGAATACATCAGTTGACTTAAGGATGAGCCCTTATTGATTTTCTATGGTGTAAGCATGCACTTGCATGCACACTTCCTCTTTGTCCTCCAAAACCTACAAATGGAAAGGGGTTTGTTTATAGGGAAACCCACAGTTTGTCTGAAATCAACAAACAATTATCATTGCTGGGGAAGCAAATGCAGCTTTGAGAAGTTGTCAACATATTATCCTAATTTCCTTTCTTGTGACAATATAGGACAGAAGCAATGAATGACAAACAGCCTTGCAGAAAGCAGAAAACCAGCAATACGTGTTTAATTGTAAGCGAGGCATTCCGGTTGATGATCATTTAGAATGGTTGTCAGGAAAAATGGTCAGATGCTTTGAATGCAGTATGCAAACATCACCCAATAAGGATATTGAGAGTTAACACACAGCACGTGTGCCTTGGTCATGTTATTTTGCACCCTGCTCACTAGATAACAAAACAGCATCAGACTTTAACACTTTTAACTCACGCAGCTGGTGCCTAATGCACAGCAACATACTGGTTCAAAAGCTAAGACCAACAGCTCCAATATTTGATGAGTGATATCTACATTGAAAGGAAGCTCAGAAGTTAAATAGTTAATGCATAGATTCTCAGAGGGAAAAAAAATCTTTTGACCTCAATGAAATAAGCTGAGTGATTGGAGCATTACTCCAATGAGTGGTGCTCAGTTTGATGTCTATCTGCGAATAGCAGTTGGTTTGGGAGTGCTTTATCCATATTTTGTCAATATTCATGAGTGCCTTAGACAAGGATATCAACATAAATATTTAGCTTTGTGTTTGTGAAGCACGCGGTACTGGCATAAATCAATGCAAATAAAATTGTCAAGCCAATATAATGCAATATTAAATAAGCAATTGCAATGGATTGCAACCCTTTCTGTTAGCATAAGATTACGATGAAAATTTACCAACCTTGATCAGTGCATGCACAATGGGTTTGTGATTTTCTCCCAGTGAAACATACGTACAAAAATATGACTTACCAGTTATTTGATTATATTATTCTCAGGTAATGTAAGGGCAAGTGGGAGTACACAGAGTAATAAAAGTAAATGCAAAACAATAATACATTCTTTGATAAATCAACTCTGATTTGTGAAAATGAAAGCAAAACTGTTCTTTATTTGAAACATATATTGACTGATGCATATTTGGATCACCAAGCAGTAAAATGCTGAGTGTGTTCAGCACATAGACTTTGATTCTCCAAGGAGCACAATAGAGCACCATCTTTTAACGTGGGGAGTTGATCTGAAAGAAATGGTTAATGCAGGGTCTGAAATCTTTTGGAAAAATTATAAGTACTTATTTACTGATATTTTAAATGTGCATGTGGAAGAGAACTTGAAAAACATTAACACCATAATTAGCTGCAGTAAAGATAATGTGAGAAATGCACGGCTTGTGTGTTTGCTAGAAAGCAAAGAAGAGGCAAATGGAAATTCTGATCAAAAATACACTGGGGTGTTGCTCTCTAATGGAACGTTTTGCTATCAAAAAGAATGAGAAGCATCAAAATGTATGGGCTTACTCCATTGTAAGTTTAAATTATGTATTAATTTTTCTACAAAGGAATGTATTCTCTGATAGGCAATGGTTTTATTTCATATCATTTATCTATGACAGGGTTCAAGACCATGGTCTAAGGGTTAAGAATCCCATCAACTACTAACTGAGTTAATTAGGGATTGCAGCAACAGAGTGTTAGAGACAGGAGGAGGGTTAATTTAAACATCCATGATTTCTCTTTGCACTATTTGTCTGGAAGCAGAAAGGTGTTTTTAGTTTCTGATTGCCCTCTTTATTTGGCACGTTTTTCCTAATCCCTTCAGTTTGGTATGATCCAATCCTTTATTAATAACCGCACAGCAACTCAAGATAAAATAAAAAGAGGATTAGTTTATTTTAAACATGCACAAAAATGTAGGAAGGGATTTTGCACTCGCACCATAAAATATGGATAAAGGAAAGAAGAAGGCACAGGGTAGGACCACAATAAAAGTAAGAGTTATGGGTTTATGGGAGTCCAGAATCAAAAGTCCAATAGTGTATTTCTTCAGAGGGTAGCAGGCTGACTATCACAGAGTGATCCCAACTTTCCAGATTTGAGGGCTTCCACGATAGGAGAAGGCAAGTAGAAATGAATTCATCTTGAAGGCACAGATAATAAGTTTCAGGGTTCCAGTAGTTCACAGTATAGGAGAAGGTCAGGGAATTTACCCGGACAGAACTCTTTCTGCTGCTAACATCTGAATTCAGTTTGATATGGCAACATTACAAGTTCTAGCAGCTTGGGGGAGGTCATGTAACATTCCTCCCACTTACTGCTAGTGTTGGACAAAGGATGTCCTTTTCCAGGCCTGGAATCTTGCATTGTTTAATAGCTGAGTCAGGCTCACTATTATCCTTTCCAGGCATATTGGATGGGATCTTCTACCCAAAGATAAGAAATTCCTGCCTGAAGTCAACTGATCTTTCAGTGTTCTGTCAAATTTTCCTTCTCACCCATGATGATTCCTGCCATGGGCAGAAGATGTCTCCATTGCCTCCGTTGGCTAGAGCTGTGCCTTAGAAATGTGAGGGTGTAGGTGCATTTCTCCGGAGTTTGATTGTCTGCAATCACAGAGGGCATTGACACACCTTTAAAGATAACAAGGCCCTGGCTAGTTTCTGAAGGCTTAAAGGATCTCTGGTGTGAATTATGACTAGTCAGGATCAAGCCTCAGTCGATTTTAAATTAAAATTATTTCATGGAGAAGTCAGATTGACAGAGATGAACATTTTCCTTCCTTCTGGCTGGGACAAAAACCTTCTCCGCCTTCCATCAGATGCCTAACTTAAACCTGCAGTCATTATTTCCATTTCATATATCCATGATGCACGCTACTTTATATCCAAAAATAAACCAGCAATCTGATGTGATATTCCACAGTCTCATATACCATTGATATTCCTGCTGCTGAAGGAAACATGTCAGAATCAATTGTACATGAGCCAGTGGCCACCATGCAGGCTATTCTGCTTAATATAGGTACCACTCATTTTAACGTGTCTATTGACAGCCATTCAGATTTAACCTGACCCATCAACCCCCTCGCATGTACTGATTCTCAATGGCCTGGAGAGGAACATAACTAGGTTGATTTTTTTTTTCACTCTTTGGAATATGTGCATTGCTAGCAAGGGCCAACAAAAGAGAATGATTATTTATTGGAGGTCAGTTATCTCTGTTCCAGGACATCACTGCAGGAGTTCCTCAGTGTAGTGTCCAAGGCCCAACCATCTTCCGCTGCTTCATCAATGACCTTGCTTCCATCATAGGGTCAGAAGTGGGGATGTCAGCTGACAACGGCACAATATTCAACACCATTCATGACTCCCCAGGTACTAAAGCAGCCCATGTCCAAAAAGATCTGAGCAATATTCAGACATGGGCCGATAAGTTGCAAGTAATACTTGCAGCACACAAGTGCTAAGCAATGACCACTTATAACAAAGAAGCTAACCATTGTCTCTTGACGTTCAATGGCATTGTCATTGCTGAATCCTTCACTATCAACATCCTGGGGGGAGGGGGGGTGGTAGCATTGACCAGAAAATGAAGTGGACAAGTCATATGAAAACTGTGGCTGCGAGAGCAGGTTTAGGGAAGTGGCAAAGGTTTTAAACTAAATAGTGAAGGCAAGGGATCAAATTTGGGAAGATGTGGTGTACCAAAGACTAGAAATAAGTCAAGAGAGAAAGGAACTAATATGGAAATGATAAATAGACTATGTCAGGAAGGGACAGAGAGTACAAACCTAAGAGTAAGAGACCTTGTATGACATCTTGCCCCATGTGCCAAAAGAGCTGTGGGTAGAGAATTAGTCACATGAAGAACCATAGCAGAAACTCCAAGTAGACACCATACTCAGATTGAGGGAAGGCCGATGGCCCTGAAGGATCCTGTTTCATACCCAGCTCAACTGGTATCATCTCCACATTCTCTGAGCATTGTACATTTTGTTATCTCCATCATGGTTTCATTGATCCTACAAGACATAAAATCTTATTGCTTAACTGTCAAAGGAATTTGAAATATGCTACTAATTCTATTCCTTCATCTACTCATGCAGATAGTCTTCCTGCTGTGTGCTATCATACCAGAATAATTTACGACTTTTACTCAGTGATTACACTCTTGCCGTTTACTCAAGCATCATGTTAAACCCCCACTCAATTACTTGAGCATGTAACACACTCTGACATAGTGGTGCTGTGCTGGGGGAATGCCATGGTGCTGGAGGTGCCATCTTTTGCACGAGGCATTAAGCTGAGGTCCAGTCAAATCTCTGGGATGGGTGGAAAATGTCACAAGACACCAGCCTAAGTAGCATAATGAAGATGTCCTGTTGAATATTTATCCCTCAACTAATATCAGCTGGAACCAAATTGGCTGCTGCTTTCCCCTACATTTCAACTTGATTTTGCTTCAAAGCATATTTTGTTGGCTGTGAAATCTTTTGGGGCAATGGTGACAGTTGCAGTTGAAATTTGGCACATTTGACTCTTCTGGTGAAAGTCCATCAACTTAAAGTGTGAATTTTATTTCTTTCTCCACTGATGCTACCTGACCTGCTAAGTATTTTCTGCTTTTATTTCTTCCTTAGCTAGCTGTTGATATGATTGACTTTTTTCTATTATCTGCTCTGACTTATTTCAATTGTTAGTCAAAGTCCAAAATCCCAATGCCTGTGTTGATTTAAATGCCATGGTAAAAACCCTCTTTCTCTCAACATTTAAGTGCCTTTTGAATATGTGGACGCTACAGATGTCTGGCATTGCAGGTATCTGCCTTTTATATACCAGTGTTTTCTACATTGTTGGGGCACTAAATGTCAGAATTGAACAGAATTATAGAAAACTTCTGTGAATAGTATTTAACATTGTCCTTGGTTGAAAAGCAAGAGAATTATAATCTTTTTACATTGATTAAAACTGTAATGACTCTTTTTTAAGGTTCGTAAGCAAATGAAGAACAATAAAGTAAAAACAATAGTCATCCTTTTCCATTCTTCTCTGGCAAAATGCTTAAGGAATGGCTGGATAACAACAATCCTACTATTTCAATGTAGACAATTCAGAAAGTTAAGAGAGCACAGAGCAGCTGGGACAGATGAAGATGAACATATGGCAGCACTTGTGGTGAAACAGCAGTTTGATTCTTGGCTATATTGTATGACTGTACTTGCGTTGAGTGGATGGGGTGGAATGGAAGAAGTTTTATTGCTGGAGGGCTTGCAACAATCAGTTCTATTTCCCTCCCACCCGCCCCACTGCTCCCCAGTGAGAAAAGTTGTATTCTCTTTTTACTGAAAGGTTAGCAACTTAGTTATTTCAGACTGTCACACAAAATACTAAAGTCCCATTCAATCCCACCAAACTCTTTCTTGGGGATAAATTCTATAAACTGATATGACTTGACACCTAAACTGTAGCCACCAGGAATAACCTAACATGGATTATCACTTTATTTACAGCTGGCTTTGCATGTGTACTGTTTGAATTTTCAGATATTATAGTCAAACTGACATTAATCTTCAAAACTTGCCAAATATGGGAGTGGTGTTTTGTAGTTGCATAAATTAAGGACCTCTTCCGAAGGTAAGTAAGTGTAGAATATACCTAAGAAAGTTGAAAAAAATGCTGAAAAAATTTGTATGAACTTTAAGCTTGAATGTTGTTGAAACAGATGATGGAAGGGCTTTGATATGGTTCTTTATGTTATGCTGCTTTCAAAATTAAGAAAAATGGCAGCAAGTTAAGAGATTTTCTAAATTGTAGGAAATATAGTTCCAGAGGTAGTAATGGGCAACTCGAGAAAGGTGGATGGCTACTGCTGTGAGAATATTCAGATGTTGTGCGGAGAAACGGAAACCCAGAGAGTCTTAGAACAAGAAAGGCTGTAAAAACTTACAAATCGCCCCACTTGACATTTGACACTGTTTCTCAATGTTGTTCTGCAGTTTGTGCGCACAAGATGAAATTTTATTCCATTTGACTTAATAGCAATGCTATGAACCTGCTGAAGAGCTCACACAGTAAGCGGTAATGTTTAATTTATGTGGTGGCTGTGGTCCCTGGTGCAGTGTGATACTACTTTGACACAGGTCTACTTTTATCCCACAGACTTGGCATGAAATTGCCAATAGTTGGCAGGCAGCAATGCTTCTCAGATCTTCACAAAATAGATCGGCAACAATAATTAGCATTCACCAAATGGATTGGAAAATACCACAGAATGCTATGAAATGTAGATTTTTTTTATGTTTATAGTTCCTTGGTTTCCATACAACGTTTTCTGATTTCAGGTCTCCCTTTTACTTTCAGCTCATTAATTTCTTTCTGTGTATGTTACTGATCTTGCTTCTTACATTTCCTTCCAGCTTTCTCTTTTATTATTTGTTTGCCTTATCATTGATGCTTCATTCTCATCTGGTTACTTCTGTGCCACTCCAGAGTTTCTTTCCCTCATTGCTACTAGCGAGAAGAGGTGAACTGACTCCCTTCTATTCAACTTCCTTGTTATTCACAACAGAAGTTGATTTCTTTTTCATGAAGATATGTCTCCTCCAAATTAGAACGTGCTTAACTATTTAATCTGTGACCAATAAGAGCAATCTTACAAGGTTTTTTTTGTGGTAAAGGAAAGAAAATCAAGATTCAACTATCTTGCAGCCATTTGACAGCGCACACTGAAATTAAAGAAGGTAAAAGAATGTACAGATAAGTTTCCGTGATTGTCCTTGAAGTATAGATTTTAAACGCAGTTGCCGATTTGGTTTCTTGGATGAAGTCAGATATAAAGATATCGCAACTGTTAAAGGATCTCAGTTTTCTGGTATATTTCTGATAGAGTTGGCTTCTTGAACTTGCTTGAAATATACTTATTCTGAAAGAGAGAATAGACTTAAGCCTCTTGCCTCTGCTGAAGACTTTCTTGATATTGCCTGTGTCATTTGCAATCTCTCTCATGACTGGGCAACCTTGCCTTGAAATACATTACCCATTGTGTGTTTCCAAGAGATTTTGAGTGAGTTGTTCTGTGGCAGCCATTGTATCTAATACTTTGAATTTTTAATGGGCTATAACTTCTGGTCTTCCCAGTGTCGGAGTGGGGTATCCCAATGATGGGTTGGGGAATCCCCTTCGAGGGTTCCCAGATTAGGGTTTGCATGGCAATTATCCAGAATTGCAAACTTTCACTGGGTGTTTGCCTTGCACTGGAAACAACCCGCACTGTAATTTTAAATCCCTAATATTGGATGGTTCCAACTGTGTTACAACTTAGAAAACGTTAGAAGAATTAACATTTCTTCTGACTTCTGAGTAACTACAATAAAGATCAGATCCCCCACCTTAGAAAAGTCCCCCTGATCCCATAGGGGACTACCCCACCACCTGCAATAAAGATTCTCCCCATTCCCCAGCTAACACCCCCTCCTCATGTTATTCCCCATTATTCTTCACCCTTTCAATCCACCTTGGGATATTTCCCTCCACTTCTCCAGAGGCCTGTACACCCCAACACGACTCCCCCTGAAGACCTGACACTTAGCTTCTCCTCCATCTATTAAGGACCTTTACATTTAATGGGACCTTTAGCTGTATCAGCTTGGTAAATTAATGCAGTTTAAAGGGAGCCGTATCCTACTTCAATTCGGTGGAGCTAAGCTTTGATGCTGGGCCTCAGGGATGAGCTGCATTGGTCTGAGATGGAAGATAAGTGGAGACAAGTTGAGATGAAAAATCATGTAAGTAATTGGGCACAGAATGGCAATTTAATGTTGATTGCTACTCCAAGATAGTTATGACCCAGTATTTCTTCTTTAGATAGAGACAAGTTTCAATAGGTGTCTGGATTCAAAGAAATGTCTCCCTCTTCACACTCCCCTAGGATGATTTGTTTGTTTCTAGTCTTCACCTTGGAATGTAGCTTTACATTTTTAAGCAATTTGTGTTGAGTCAGTTCAAATTGCAAAATTTCCAGTCAGTTGATAGTTGAAAAAATCAAAAGTAACAAGACACAGCCTTGTGACCCTCCTGAATTTCCAATGAAACACATGCGCATTCCCTTTGCACAGCAATCACACAGCTATTTGTTGGGCCATTTGCAAAATACGTTTATATGCAAAAATCAGTGTTTAAAAATCATGCAAATTGAAGACAACCTTGGATTTGTTGCAGTGCAGCACTTATAGTTCTTATGAATACGTTTCATGACATCAAGACCAGTGCTGAATTCTCAATATCTCCCCTCCCAACTTTGCCTGGGATTTTTGTGGATTTTGGGTAGGATGTATGAGGTCCTCTAAACAAGGAGCTGCAGATGTAATTTTATAACTTTGAGTGCAAGTGGATGCAACGAAGAATTACAGAGCATACAAAACAGGCTGGTCTGTGCTGGCATTTACGCTCAACATGAGCTGCCTCTCATCTTATTTCAGCAAATCCCATGAACAACCATGCTAGTAACACTATTTTCAAGGCAATATATGTGCGGCTCAGCCAATTTTGTAAAATCTGTATGTTATTAAAAGTGTTTGAATATGAGATACATGTATGTCCTATCTGCAAATCTTACACTTTACATTTGTTTTGCTGTAACAAATATTTCTAATGTCCAAAGTAAGGTATAAAGCATATTAAGTGAAATATCACAATAAGATGATTATGGTTAATCCATTATGCCTTAAATGCCATCTTTAACATTGTTCTTTAATACATCTGATTGGCTTTAAGTTTGAACATCAACTGAGTATTTTTCCTTATAGTTAAAGAGAGCTCAAACTGTATCTGGCCATTCTAAGTATGCAACACATATATTGAATCATCAGTGTAGATTATTCACTCCAGATGTGGAAGGAAGGTTTGATCCACAACTTTCAGTTCCCCTGGGCTGGCAATAATGCTGACTGTGATGATGCGTGCTCCTTGTGGCTGCACAGATTTCCTCCGGGTGCTCTGATTTCCTCCCACAGTCCAAAAGGTGTGCTGGTTAGGTGCATTGGCCATGCTAAATACTCCCTCAGTGTACCAGAACAGGCACCAGAATATGGTGACTAGGGAATGTTCACAGCAACTTCGTTGCAGTATTAATGTCAGCTGACTTACGTCACTAATAAATAAACTTTAAACATTTAATACAACTAAAACTGCAGTTTAGTACTAATAATTGGCACGCACCATAGGTAACATTTATCAAAACCATTAATTAATAAACTTGATGTAATTATATATGCACTGCTCCCATTTCTCTCTATCCCAGCTCAGGCTATATTTCCCAAGCCCCTTAGGGCAATACAGTAAGATGGTATACAATCCAAACCCCATTGCTGCAAGTGGGGAAAAAAAAAATCTCTGCAGCTCTCAGAACTTGGGTTTTGCATATCTGCCTCCTGGGTCTCAGTGGCAAATGTGAAGAAAAGGAGAAATTCCACAATATTCCACTGGGCAAGTCTGAGAGATGCACCGAGTAGCTGATATAATTACAAAGATGAAAAAGAAAGTGGAGAATGTGTATCCATGCAGATATTGCCATGACCTGTGCAGCAAAAGCGTTGAGGTGATTGTGTGGGTGTTCTCATCGCCGTGGCTACTGGCATGATGTGTAAGAGCTGCAGAAGATCTTTAAAGGTGTTATCCTTGTCATCAATAGTACACAAATCCGTAGCATTACAGAAGGCACTGAAAATGGAAAAAGCAAAAGAGAGACTTACTCTTTATGAAAGACATATAAAGTGACAATGGATAGCAATGTTGCCTCACGATGCCAGGACCCTCGGGTGACTGAGTAGAGTTCGCACGTTCTTGCTCTATCTATGTGGGTTTCCTCTAGATTCTTCGGTTTCCTCCCACAGTCCAAAGAAGTGTGGGTTAGGTTGATTGCCCGTGCTAAATTGCCTCTTAGTATCAGGGGGATTAGCAGGGTAAATACATAGGATTCCGGGGATAGGGCCTGGGTAGGGTTGTTGTTGATGCGGGCTTGATAGGCCAAATGGCCTCTTCTGCATTGTCGAGATTCTATTCTATTCTAAGATAAGAAGTGGAATTATCGGAAATATTACATTGGGGAAGATAGAAAGTAAAAGACAAATTGAGACGAAATGACAATCCATTTCCATGGCATGTCTAGAGATGAAAACAGGTGTTTCTGAAAGGAAGACAGGAACTGTGTAGGAGACAAGACAATCACAGGAAGGGAGAATTCTGTCCATGAGCATTGCTGCAGAAGTGCAGAATGACAGAGTCATAGAGGTTTACAGCATGGAAACAGGCCTTTCAGCCCAACATGTCCCTGCTGCCCTTTTTTGTTACCATTAAGCTAGTCGCAATTGCCTGTGTTTGGCCCATATCCCTCTATATCCATCTTACCCATGTAACTGTCTAAACGCTTTTTAAAAGACAAAATTATACCTGCCTCCATTACTATCTCTGGCGGCTTGTTCCAGACACTCGCCATCCTCTGTGTGGAAAAATATGCCCCTCCAGACCGTTTTGTATTTCTCCCCTCTCATCTTAAACCTATGCCCTCTAGTTCTAGAATCCCCTACCTTTGGGAAAAGATATTGACCAACTAGCTGATCTATATCCCTCATTATTTTATAGACCTCTAAGATCACCTCTAAACCACCTATGCTCAAAGGAAAAAAGTCCCCGTCTGTCCAGCCTCTCCTTAGAACACAGACCATTAAGTCCTGGTAACATCCTATTAATTTTTCTCTCTTTCTAGCTTAATAATATCCTTTCTATAATAGGGTGACCAGAACGGTACTCAGTATTCTATGTGTGGCTTACCAATGTCTTGTACAACTTTAACAAGACATCCCAACTCCCAGAAAGTTCATAGAATCCTTACAATACAGAAGGAGGCCATTCAGCCCATCGAGTCTGTACCAACCACTAGGCCCTATTCCCACAACCCAGGATTTACCCTGCTAATCACCCTGACACTGAGGTCAATTTAGCATGGCTAATCAACGTAACCCACATATCTTTGGACTGTAGGAGGTAGCCAGAGCACCAAGAGGAAACACACATAGACGTGGGGAGAATGTGCAAACTCCACACTGACAGTGACCCGAGGCTGGAACTGAACTTGGGACTCTAATGCTGTGAGACAGCAGTACTAACAACTGTGTCACTTTGCCACCCCCAAATCCTTTATTCAATGTTCTGACCAATGAAACCAAGCATGCCAAATGCCTTCTTCACCACTCTGTCCACCTGTGTCTCCACTTTCAAGGAGCAATGAACCTGTACCCCTAGATCTCTTTGTCAATAAATTATCCCCAACACCCTACTATTAACTGAGCAAGTCCTGCCCTGGTTTAATTTACCAAAATGCATTACCTCTCATTTATCTAAATTAAACTCTTTCTGCCATTCATTAGCCCACTGGTCCAATTGATCAAAATCCCGTTGCAATCCTAGATAACCTTTTCCACTGTCCACTGTGCCATCAATCTTGGTGTCATCTGCAAACTTACTAATTATGCCTCTCCTAAATTCTCATCCAAATCATTAATATAAATGACAATGATGTGATGCTCTGATTATGAAATATGCATACTGTTTGACCAATCTGCTAGGATTATAAAACAAAATTATGCAGTTAAATAGAAAACAGGAAAGTGATCTAACAGGAATGTATTGTTTGTGATATTAGCATATGAACATTTAATGCCTTCATGTAATGTTTCTCTGGCCTCTATTTTAACCAATATGTAAATTCATTTAAAGGAAACAACATTAAAATAATAGAGACAAGAATGCTAATAATTGTGCTAAACGTCTGTCAATTGATAGTGCAACAGTCATTTCTAGGCTAAAACATTTCAGAATTTAGCACTCGGGGGAATGACTGCTTTCACACCAAAGGTTGCTTTCAACCATTCCTCTAAATGCAGCAGTGGCACACGCTGTTGCAGCAACATAATTCATAGAGGCTCTACCCAATTAAGAGATGATTATCAGAGCCCAGCTGTCTTGAATGTCATTCCCTTAGTGACATAACACACAGCTGTCAACATCTTTAATTATTTAAGTCCTTGCAGGATGAATAGTTCTGTACTAATAATGTGACAGTTCATTTGAATGTCAGAGACGACAGTAGCATGAAAGGGAAGCTATGAATTCTGGGTGGCTGAGAGTCTGACTATATTGCATGCTGCTTCTAACTTAGAATGAAATGCATGTCTATAAAAGTACATTGATGGAAGCCAGTATCCAGTCACAAATTTGGATGTCTGGAACGGTTATACCTTTGAGTGTTCATTAACAAAGTGAAACAAAAATATTGAAAAGCTACAGAAACTTAAGTGGTGTTAAGCTGGCAGAGCAGATTGCTGAATGGGGCTTGAATCTCACATGCGCTACCTGTTCCATCAGGTTATTGCCCAAGCCCTATAAACAATCAGGCTAACTCACTCAAATAGCTTTGAGTGTAGCAGATAACATCCATGACTTGGCATCCATCTCATGCATTCTCCAGCTGTAGACATGGTAAAGGCAGCAACAAAGCACTGTTTAAGGGCAAAGGGATACCCCCCCCCCGCCCCCCACCCCGACTTTCCCAAAAAGCACCAACTGGCATTTTTATTCATTCAGTGATGTGGGCTCCCCTATCTTGGCCAGCATTTATTACCCATCCTTAGTAGCCCATGGGAAGGTGTTGGTGAGCTTCCTTCTTTAGCTGCTGCATTCTATGTGCCTCACAGAGGGAGTTCCAGAATTTTGGCCAAGTGACAGTAAAGGAACGATGACATATTTCTAAGTTAGGGTGGTGAGGGGCTTGGAGGAGAACTTGCAGGTGCAGGTAGTGTTCCCATGTATTTGCTATCCTTTTCCATCTAGATGGCAGCGGTCTTGGGTTTCAAAGGCACTGTCTAATGAACTTTGGTGAGTTTCTGTAGTGCAGCTTGTAGAAGGTGCATACTACTGTTAATGTGTATCAGTTGTGACGGAGTGTGGATGGGCTGCCAACCAAGTGGACTGTTTTGTCCTGGATGCTGTTGAACTTCTTGAGTGTCATTGGAGCTACACTCATCCAGGCAGGTGCAGAGTATTGTGTCTTTATTGTGCCTTGTAGATTGTGGTAGCCTTTGGGAATCAAAGGGTCAGTTTCTTCCTGTAGGATTCCTAGCCTCTGACCTGTCCTTGCAGCCACAGTATTTATATGGCTTGCCCAGTTCAGTTTCTGGTCAATGGGAATGCCCATAGTGAATGTTGATAGTGGCGGATTCAATGATGGTAATGCCATTGAATGTCAATGGGTGATGGCTAATTTCTCTCTTGATGGAAATGGTCATTGCTTGGCACCTTTATGATGCCAACATTCCTTGCCATTTGTCTGTCCAAGTCTGGATATCATCCAGGATTTGCTGCATTTTGATTTGGACTACTGCAGTATCTGAGTAGTCACAAATGGTGCTAAACATTATGCAGTCATCAGCAAACATCCCCATTTCTGAACTTATAATGGAAGGAAGGTCATTGGTGAAGCAGATGGAGATGTTTGAGGCAAGGACGTGACACTGAAGAATTCCTTCAGTAATGTCCTAGGACTGAAATGAATGGCTTCCAAGCAACCAAAACCATCTTCCTTTGTGCTAGAAAGAACTCCAACCATTGGAGAGATCTCCCCTAATTCCCATTGACTACAGTTTTGCCAGGGCTCCTTTCTGCCATATTCGGTCAAATGCAGCCTTGATGTCAAGGGCAGTCACACCTCACCTCTGGAATTCTGTTCATTTGTCCACATTTAAAGCAAGACTGTAATGAGGTCAGGAGCTGAATGACTCTGGTGGAACCCAACCTGAGTGAGCAGTTAATGACTGTGCAAATGCTGCTCGATAGTATCATTGGTGACCCCTTCCATCACTTTGCTGGTGATCAAGAGTAGACCCCTGGTAATTGGCCTGGTTGGATTTGCTTTCTGTGTACAGGACAGAGCTGAGCAATTTTCCATGTGGCCGAATAATTGCCAATGTTGTAGCTGTACCCATACAGCTTTGCTAAGGGCATAGCAAATTCTGGAGTAGCAGCAGTATTGTTGTTGGAATATTGTCAGAACCCATTGCCTTTACAGTATCCAGGGCCTTCAACGCTTTCTTGGTATTATGTGGAGTGCATTGAATTGGCTGAAGACTGACACTGTGATGCTGGGGACATCTGGAGAAAGCTGAGTTGGATCATCCATTTGACATTTCTGGCTTAAGAATGTGGCAAATCTCATCTTTTGCACTGATATGCTGGCTGTCTCCATCACTGAGGATGGGGATATTTATGGAGCCGCCGCCTCCTCCGGTAAGTTGTTCAATTGTCCATCACCATTCACAGCTGGATGTGGCAGGACTGCAGAGCTTTTCCCTGATGTGTTGGTTGTGGAATCACTTAGCTCTGTGTACATTTGCTGCATATGCTGTTTAGCATGCACATGTTCCTGTGTTGTAGCTTCACCAGGTTGACACCTCATTTTTAGACATGTCTGTCATGCTTTCCTGCACGTTCTTTGAATCAAGATTGATCCCTGGCATGGTGATAATTGTAGAGTAGGGATATGCCCAGCCAGGTTACAGATTGTGGCAGAGTACAATTCTGCTGCTGATGGTCCACAGTATCGCATGGATGCCCAGTCTCGAGTTGCTAGCGCTGTTTAATGTCTATCCCATCTAGCATGGCGGTAGTGGTAACAGGCTACTTAGATCATAATATGTTAAGACAGAGTGAACACAGCTAGGGGAAAGAGGAATTGTTTGGATAAACGTCTTAATTTTCAAGGATGAGAGTAGCAGGGTGGATAAGGGGAATGCAACTGGTATATTGTTATGGTTCAGGTTAGAAACTTCAAAGTGTATTATGAAGCCCGCCTGAATCATCAGTTTTGCATCTTGAGTTTGGTTTGGATAAGCATGATGTGTTTCACTTCAGGTATGATTCAAGTGACCCATTAGGGAGCTTTTCTCTAACAGAGTTATTTAAAAATATAGTTAACATGTATAGTAAGAAAATTAGCAAGAGTCTTATCAATTACAAACAAGAAACAAATAATCATGATGATATATAACCATTAACAAAGATATCAAACCAATCCATAGACAAAAGACTCTTTTCACAGATTTAATGCAGCACAATACCGGGATTGAGGCTGTTATTTGAATTCTGCAGCCAGGGCAGCACGATGGCACAGTGATTAGCACTGCTGCCTCACGGCACTAGGGTTCCGGGTTCAATTCCGACCTTGGGTCACTGTGTGGAGTTTACACGTTCTCCCTTTGTCTGTGTGGGTTTCCTCCAGGTGATCTGGTTTCCTGCCACAGTCCAAAGATGTGCAGGTTAGGCTGGTCATGCTAAATTGACCCTAGTGTCAGGAGATTAGTAGGATAAATATGTGGGGTTACAGAAATAGGGCCTGGGTAGGACTGTGGTCGATGCAGACTCAATGGACCGAATGACTTCCTTCTGCATTGTCCACAGATTCTGCATTGAATCTATGATTCAATGAAATGCTTTTGAGACTCAGAACAGTTTGAAGACAAGGCAGTTTCCCAAAACATCAAAAAAAGTTTTTGGTCGAGCCCCCAACAATAGCAGATTTTTTTTCCTTCAGGAAGGCAAAACCTTGCTTTAAGATCACCAGCAGAATTTCCAAATAAAACAAGGAGAGAGGAGAACACTTTTTTTTTAGCTTGCTGACCTTTCTAAAACTGAAACTCAAACCTGCAACTCCAAACTGAAAATAAAAAAAGTCCAAAAACATGTGACTGTCCCCAACAATGCAAGACCATAAAACGTATCCCAAAGTAAATACAAACAACCCCATTTAAACCACTTAAGTAACAATAAAAGGACTCATTGTATTCAGCCCAACAACAATGACATCACTGAAGCTGCGAGTTAAGAAACCACTGAAGCTGTGAGCTATAGAAATCATGTTTTAAAAAAAACCTTCCGCAAAGGTACACTGATGCTACAGTATTATGTTTAGATTTACAGAAGGCATTCAATAAGGTGCTACAAACAGTTTAGGACTGAGGATTAGTTAACTTAGAGAAAACCGAGTAGAAATAAAAGGGTAATTTTTAGGATGGCAGGATATAGTGAGAGGAATACTGGCAGGATTCAGCTGTTTCCACTATATATCAATGTATCTGAGGTTGCTGATGATATAATGCTAGGTGGGACAGTAAACTGTGAGAAAGAGACACAGGGAGCTAGAGATATGATTGGGGAGTGGACATAAACAGAAGAGTAAAATATAAGGAAGTGTGAAATTATTATACAAATTATAATTATTATTTGACAAATAGTAACATTTTAAAAGTTGAGACTAATAAATGCTGGGATTTGAATGGATTTGGCTGACAGTACATATGAATTGCAGTAAGATAACATTTAGATACAGCAGCCAATTAGGAAATCAGAGAGTATATTAGACTTTATTGTTTGCAGTATGAGAGAAGGAAAGTCTTGCTGTGGTTTTCTATGTGAGATCACACCCAGAGTGCTGTGTATAGTTTTGGTTTGCTTTGTTGAGGAATGTTTTACTCACTTGAGAGCGAGGGTTGGGGGGAGGAGGCACAACAAACTTTTGCCTGGTTGATCCCTAGGCTGAGAAGTTTGTCCTGTGAGGAGTGAGAACACGGAATTTGCTTGTATTCTCAACCTTTGAGAAGTCATCCACTGAGAAGTAAACCTTCCTTGGTGGAGTTGACAGGGTAGATGCTGAGAGGCAGCTTTCCTTGGATTGAGAATTGAGAACTCGGTGGTCGTAGTCTGAGGATGACAGATCAACAATGCCAGACTAAGATAAGGAGAGATTTCTTCACTGAGAGGGTGGTAAATCTTTGCAACTCTCTCTCCAGAGAACTACGGGTACTCAGTTGATCACTATATTCAGGATTGAGGTTATTAGATTCTTGGGCAATTCGGTAATTTTGAATTACTGGCTTGATCAGTCAGATAGCCAGGTCCTCATATATTGCAAGACCAAACCAGGGGATGTTTCCCTCTGCCTGTAGATGGGGTTTTGAGGTAAAAGTGATTGTAAATGATTTATCATTTGAACCGAGCTCACCTACCTTGGCATCTTTTGTTCCTCTACTTTTCTAAACAAGAAAAATCTCCCTCCTTTGGGATATTCACAATGCTGATGTAAATTGCACAAGCTAACAATGGGAATGTTAACACTTCACACAAACAAATCAAAAGAAAACGTGATGGGGCAAAATTAAGTCAAACAAAATCTTCAGCTTTCCTGTTCTGTGGGCTACCACAATTGGATTAAAAATGACAACCCCTCTGTAAATGGCAGAAAGTAGCATACTGGATTACCAGTAATGCATGGGCAGGTAGAATGTATATTGCAGTGTGGCAAAAATCAGGGCAATTGTACATTCTTTAATTTAAACATAAGCATCAACAAATGTTCTGCTCGAAGTCAAAAGCAAAGTACTGCGAGTGTTGGACTCTGAAACAAAAACAAAAAATGCTGGAAAATCTCAGGTCTGACAGCATCTATGGACAGCAAATAGAGCCAATGATTTGAGTCAGGATAACCCTTTATTTTTGTTCCAGTCTGAAGTTGTTGGGCTGTGCAGTCTGAACAGAGATTTTACAAATATGATTTTCGTAATGTCAATCCTCTAATCGTTGTGATTAAAGTACACATTATTGGCCATTTAAACTATGATTTACCTCTTTACTCTTAAAAACAAGTCTTTTAGTTTGATTTAGATGTTATTGGATAACACTAATAGGAAGTGACACTTTTTAAAAAGAATTTAAAATCATTTGACATCTTGTTTGCTTTTAGATGAACGCGTCAGCATAGGATGATTTTTAATTAGTGCTAATTAAGTGGTTTAGGAAAGAAACTGTGGGTTTTGAAATATTAAAGAGCTTTGAAGGAGACTGGGCTTTTTTTTTTGAACGCCTCTTGTGGCTTGCTTGTACTTAATTACTGATGTTGATGACTTCATTGCTAATACTTTGTTAATAAAGAACACTTGTAAGTGAATGCCGCAGTTCCTCAGATAAGCTTTGGAGCAATGTTTCCCAAAATGAATTAGATTTGAAATTGTAGTTCAGATTCACAACCTCTTTGAAATGCTGAAAGAAAGATTGATGCTGCTTCTTGAGACCACTAAGTTTCAACCCTGGATGGTGATAGGCTGTAGCAGCCTCTGTGACTTCAGTCAGTTTATACCATGCCCATAATTTGGCTGATTCCAGGATCAGTGGTGGAAACCCATGTCTGAAACATATTGGCTGTCTATGGGGTATCATTTATACTTGTGGAGCCTGACATCCTGTCTTTAGCTGATCTTACTAAAGGACAATCATTTGTGATAAAATTGGATAAGTGTATGAAGGAAAAGTATTGAAGGAACAGGGTGGTAAATGAGATTTGGACTATTTGCTTATGTGAAGGGAATAAGCTAATGTGAACAGTTTGGCCTACTTAGCTAAAATTTCATGTAAGCTGTATGAATCTCAATGTGTGCAACGCCATCAAATATCAACTAGTTTATATAATACAAACATCATTTCAACATTGTATAGGTTTGTGATTGTGGAGAGTTTGGAAGGAGTTTTGACCTAATTTTGTGACAGTAATATTTCTAATGTGTGTGTCATGCGCTTGATATATAATCACATTAATGCAAGCAAGTAAATGGTTTAACTTGCACTTGCTAATGATCGAGCAAAAAAAAATTTATGATAATTTGTTCAGAAATCTTTTCCCTGGTATATTTCTGAAGGAATGATTAGGTAGATGTTCCAGGGATAGCAAATTATATCTTTCCACTTCCAATGTTTTCTATAGCACCAAATTATTTCTCCAGTATATATTCAATGGATGTTTTCCAATGTCAGGTCCTGATGAGCCTATCATTCTTCTGCAAGGTTCATATTAAACACACACTCCCAAATGCAATGCAAGTCAGACGGCACATTATATGAAACATCACATTGTTATATTACGTTGAGAGAACTTACACTTCTAGAGCAGGATTTGCCTGGGTAGCATTGGCTCCAATGATGGGTTAGAAAGTTAAGGGTATTCCTGCCTCAGTCATTGGTTGGAGGGGGGTGGGGGGCAGGGGACAGGCAGGGGGGGGTGTTTCCTGGCTGGAAATCATAACTGTCTTGTAGCTCAGAGCTGCTAACAGAGCTTCCTTCTCCAAGGCTAGTTGGAGGACTGGCAGTTCTTCAGTCTCAGCAGTGCCACCAGGAACCAATAGCTGAGGGTTTCATCTATGGACACCCACTTTCCAGCAAGGTAAGTGTACTCAAGGAGGCAGCTGTTGTTTTCAGGAGGCCCCTGCATGGGCCACAGAGGGCTCATTCACAGAATTTGGTACTTAGGTGACTGCTCTTCATGTTTTCTTTCCACCTGCATTTAGGTACTTTGGCTTTCCTGGCTATTGCATAGTCACCACCTGATTTGGATTAATTTAAACTTCCATTCCTCCATATCAGCAATTCTTCAATCATTTGCATACATTCCCCTGGGTGGCATGAAGGCACATTGGTTAGCATTGCTGCCTCACAGCATCAGGGACCCAGGTTTGATTCCTGGCTTGGGTCACTGTCTGTGTGAACTTCCTCCGGGGATTGGTTATGCATTGGCATTGCTAAATTCCCCCTCAGCGTACCTGGACAGGGGCTGGTGTGTGGTAACTTGGGGCTTTTCACATTAACTTCATTGCATTGTTAAAGTAAGCCTCCTTATAACACTAATAAATAAGCTTCACAAATCTTTGGCATTACCTTTTTACCTGTTGATGTTTTCCTCTCTGGGACTCTCCTGTCCTTCAATCTGTTACTTATTTAATTTCCTGCATCTCTGGTGCTTACCTACCACCTGATTGATTTGCCCAGCACTTCCTCAGTCCTATTTTGTTGCTACTTTATCTTGTATTTCAGCCTGCTTGATTGTCACTGATAAGATTTGCTGACGTACTCTGGCCACCTTCACTCCTATCAATCTGTTCACCTCATAGCTTTCCTGAATTTTGATATTCAGCCTTCCATAGCAGATCAAAGATCTTCATTGGCTGATGCACAGCAGTACACTTTGTATTATGTGGTCTGAGATCTATGGAGTATATTGCTGATCTCTGCCTAATTTTCCTGAGATCGTATTGGGTGTACTGCACGGAAACAGACCAGTCAGCCCAACCTTTAATCCATGCTGGTGTTAGGCTCCACTTGAGCTCGTTCCATTCTTTTCTCATCTTATTCGATCATCATCTCTGTTCTCTACACCAATATTTATTTATCTCGCTTCCCCTGAAATGCATCTATACTAGTTGCTTCAACCATCAGCCCTATGATAGTGAGTTCCACATTCTCACCACTCTTTGGGTAAAGGTTTTTCTTCTGAATTCCCTATTGGATTTCTTAGTGACTATCCCACATTAATGGCATCTAGTTATGCTGTTTCCTACAAGAGGAAATATTATCTCTATATCTAATCAATGAAAAACTTTCATAATTTTAAAGACCTTTATTAGGTCATCCTTCTTTTATGTCAAGGGAAAAGAAACCCAGCCAGTCAATCCTTTACAGAAAAGAGCAAAGCACCATGGAATCTAAAACCAGAACGGAAGGTGCTGGAAAAACTCAGCAGGTTTGCCAGCATCTGTCAGGAGAGAAAGCGGAGTTAAAAGCAAACTACTACTGATGCTGGAATCTGAAACCAGAGAAAATGCTGGAAAATCTTAGCAGATCTGGCAGCTTCTGTAAGGAGAGAAAAGAGCTGATGTTTTGAGTCCTGATGACCCTTTGTCAAAGCTAAAAGGCATAGAAAGTAGGAGATTTTTATACTACAGGGTGAGGGAATGAAAGAAGAATCATAGCCAAAAAAACAAGAGGAAAGGCTGTTAATGACAACTCATAGAGAGAATAGAAGGTGTGAATGGCCAAAAGGCAGAAAAGCTGAAATCAGAGGGTAAACTGTGACAGATGAAGTGGGGGGATGGGGGGTGGGGGGGGTGGGAGAGAGGTAAAATGGAGAAAAGGGGAGAAAAGGTAAGCAAAGGAGGATAAAATAAGGGAAAAGAGTGGAGGGAGATAAGGAAAAATAAAGACAAAGAAGTGAAAGGTAGAGAACAGTTAAGAATTAAATGAAACGAAAACAGAGGGGTTGAGGTGGGATAGAGCTAATCATCTGAAGTTGTTGAATTTGTTGTTGAGACTGGAAGGCTGTAATGTGCCTAGCTGGAAGATGAGATGCTGTTCCTCCAGTTTATGTCAAGCTTCACTAGAACATTGCAGCAGGCTAAGGACAGACGTGGGCATGGGAGCAGGATTGTGTGTTAAAATGGCAAGCAACCGGAAGGTCAGGGTCCTGAAAGTGCTCAGCAAAACGATCACCCAGCCTACGTATTCCGATATAGAGGAGACCACACTGGGAGCAGCAAATGCAATAGACCAAACTGAAAAAGGTGCATGTGAAACACTGCTTTACCTGGAATGAATGTTTTGGACCTTGGATGGTAAGCGTGGAAGGGGTAAAGGGGCAGGTGTTGCACCTTCTGCAACTTCATGGGTAGGTGCCATGAGTGATGGGAGAGGTGTTGGGTATAGTGGAGGAATGGACTAGGTTATCCCGAAGGGAATTGTCTCTGGAATGCTGACAGAGGGAGTGAAGGGAAGATGTGTTTGGTGATGGTATCATGCTGGAATTGGCAAAAATGGCGGAGAATTACGCTTTGCATATGGAGGCTCGTGGGGTGAAATGTGAGAACAAGAGGGACTCTATCCTTGTCCTGGGAGGAAAGGGAGGGGGTGAGGGTCGTGTTGCGGGAGATGGACCACACACTGTTGAGGGCCCTATCGACAGCTGTAGGTGGGAATCCACGATTGAGGAAAAGGAACACATATTAGAAGCATCACTTTGGAAAGTGGCATCATTGGAACAAATGTGACAGAAGCAATGGAGTTGAGAGAAAGGGATGGAGTCCTTACAGGGTGTAGGGTACGAAGAGCGAAGAGAAAGCAGAGTTAATGACCGCAATCATACCAGTAAGATTCTAAGTACCATAAAAGTCTGGAATGAGCATGTTTCACACCTGTTCTTTTTTGTCTAGGTTTGGCATTGCAATCTTGTCTCACTTGTCAGTTTTTATGACAGGAGTACGATTCACATTGGTTGTGGAGGGGAGAGAGAGGGACAGCCTATGCTTGCCAGGGAAACCAGCCATTGCGCAGGACATTCTGATCTCTGTGAACTGAGAGACCTCCGCCCAACCCCTCCCCACCACGGACACCAGACCGCTCCCACCCCCACCCCCCCCCCCCCCCCCCCACCCCATCATAGGTAGCATGTTCTCCCCCACATCAACTGGCAGCATCAGGGCAACAGGACCCTCACAATGAGTTCCCTGGTGGATCCCCTCTCATACACCTCTCCTTGCTTAGCCCCCCTTTTCCTAGCCAACCCTGGATGAGTCACCTGTCATTGTGCATAGCCGCCTCCCTCCCATCATAGTGTCCCTCTGTCATAGCTCTAATGCCACTTAGGCCACACCCACTAGCACTGCCACTGGTACAGAAATGGTGCCCAATTAGGCAGTGCCAGGGTGCCGGGTAGTCAGTGCCAAGCTCTCTGCCCCGCAGTGCCCTGACTACCTGGTGACTTAAATGGCCTTCAGTTTCCCCAGGCGTGGCCATCACGTCTGGCCGCTGCTTGTAGGGTCCAGCAGCAATTCTTGCCAGCAAGACCTCATGCCGGCAAGCTGGTAAATGTCCGTGAGGCCGTAAACGGCCTTGTGGGATGCGCTGTCATGTAAATCATTATATTAATATGCAAATCAGGTTTGCACCCTTTCTGATAATGCAATACCTCATAGCATGACTGCAATTTTTGACTGAAATGCGCAAGCTGTCATTTACTTGTTTTGAACTACATTTATCAATCATTTACCCATTTTAATACTGTGCTGATCTGTCAACAATTAAAGATAATTCTGTTGAAATAGATCTCTGATTGCAGGTTCTGAAAGAAGTGGATTAGAGGAAGTGTAACAGGCAGATTAATTTGCACTGTTAAGACACCAGTATGATCCATTCTTTTGCCACCATCCACGTATAGAGTGGCAGGATGTGGATTTAAGGATACCGGAAGGATCCTGCGTTCTATCTTGGAGCTGTTTCTAGAATAGGATAACTCAGTTATTGGCTGTGGCCACAGCAGCTGCGTCAAATCTTTGTGTAACAGACTCCTTTCAAATAACTGTCATGTCTCCTGCTGTGTGTTAAGCCATGTAACTGCTCAACTATTTGCCATGGCCAGTGAATCATCACTTTTGGCTGACGAATTTAGAGAAAATGTGTTCGTCCAAGTGCCCAGGCCAATAGACAACTTATTTCAAACCTGCATATAGCTTTAAAGTGCTACTTCGGTTTTACCACATTTAATGCACCACATGGTCAGCACATGAATATGGGAACATGGTCTTTACTTCCATTCCCTTATCTGTTGACTTAAGAATCTGTTGTTTCCTAATGTAGATTAGGCACAGGGTGGCATTAAATGTATGTTTTCATACAGTTTAATTAAGCCCATTTATTGTGGGAGCATTATGTTGTTTCCAGTTGTTAGAATGGGAGCAGTACAACATTTATCCTTACGCTAAACTATTATTTTTGGTGAATCCAAATGGAGCCAGCACAGTGTACAATTTAGTAATTCTGATTTCACCTACCATATGACCAGGTGTTAACTGTGCCACTTTGGCAAGAAGTTAAAATGATATGAAACAATAAGAAAAAGATGGAGATGAGTGGAATGAGACACCACTCAGAATCTTAGTCAAGGGACAGTACCACCTCCGACACTGCAGCACTCCCTCAGTTCTGCCAAAAGTGTCTGCTTGTGTTGTGTTTAGATCTCCAGAGTTAAGTTTAAGTTTATTTATTAGTCTCACAAGTAGGCTTATATTAACACTGCAATGACGTTATTGTGAAAATCCCCTCGTCGCCATACTCCGGCGCCTGTTCGGATTCACTGAGGGAGAACTTAACATGGCCAATACAATTAACCTGTCTTGAACCCAAGGCCTTCTTGATTCAGGAGGCTAGAGTGCTACCATTGTGAACTTGAAATGGGTTAATCTTTCATATCAGTGTGTAAAATTGGCATTATTAGGAGCATTGCATAGATGGACATGCATAACATCACATAAAATCCAAACCACTTAACTGTTTCTTATATCAGTTTAATTAGATAGGACTTGCTTTCCATAAGGGATACCTAATAGAAAAGTTGGTAATAAAGCAACGTGTGTGCTATTTATGTAATTAAAACACACTGCCATTCAACAGCTTGGTCTGTACTTGTTATGTGCTGTACTTGTTACCAGCTGTTATCTAGGAGTGGAAATAATGTGGATTTTTTCAACAAAAAAATCATGATACGTGAGTTGTCCTGATTGCGATTTCTCTTCCGTAACATCAGTTCTTTTTTGGTTCAGATTATATTCAAACTTAGGCCAGGAAGTCTGCCTCCAAGGTGGGTAGCCCAAATCAGGAGATTTCTCAGCTTGCTGCAGGAGAAATGCCTTTGAATAGCAGGATCTTTGGTCTGGCAGGAGGATATGGGATACACTTGGGCCTGCTGCTCCCGGATGCAGATTATAGGCAATTATAGGGGCTACTGACTGCTTGGTTCTCTGGGAATTCTTCCTAGTTATTTGCTCATATGAGGCTCGCTAACATTCACTTCTCACCCCCTCATTCCCATGCCTACTCATGCCTTCCAAACATAGAACCATTTTCCCTTACACCCTCCACACCAACTCAACCAGTTAGCAAACCTGAGCAGACCTCAGAAGCCATATTGAGATGAAATGAAATGAAGTTACAAATATCTATTTATAGTCTGCGTTATGTTTTTAAAGATCCCAGTCATGAAAGCCCAGTCAGAGCTTGTAAATCCCCTCCAGGACTTAATCACTTATAAAAGTAAACAAGCATGTATACATAACCCCACATCAATAATAATGATTCTTTAATAACACCTTTGAGCTTTCAAACTGTGAATACAGACAGGTTGTGTAAACCAAGCATTAGTAATGACATAATAGCCCATGGGATAATGTCACCAATCAGCTATTACAACTACACCAGATTTATTTTACCTTTTGCTGACACAGTTTGCTATTTATTTTTTTTTTTGAAGAGCTGGGTACTTGAGCCTTGATCATCTTCACCTTTCAAGTGCATTTATTTCTCCTCTTAAAAAAAAATCATAACTCTCATACTGTGGATTAAGGCTCTTACTAAAGCAAAATGGTGTCTACCAGTTCAAATGGTCTGACTGAGTTCAAGCTGCCCTGTCTGAGTCATGGTGTACACCATTTCCCCTGCTGGCGAATATGTGACCTGTCAGAAATGGGAGTGAGGCTTCCAGTTTGAGTGGAATTCTCCCATCCGAGACTAAATCCTATGGAAGCAACCAGGATTGTTTCCTGCTGCCCATCCCCGATTGTGTTTTCTTTGACAGACTCATATTTTATTGTTGTAAGATCATGTCCCATCCAGGAGACAAGAAGAATATATGTGTGTGTATATACTATAGCTTTTTTTTTAAATGTATGTTTATATATAATGATACTGTACTATTTTGATATACTTAATGTTTAAGGTGGAGCTGCTTTAAGGGGCAATGCTTTTTTATAAGAGTCAATTTGTCTGGGACAACCATGCAGCTTACCAGGGTGTTGCTTGGTCTTGAGGGTATTGGCTACGAGAAGAGGCTGAATAAACTAGGATTGTTTTCACTGGAAAGATGGAGGCTGAGTGGGGACCTCATGGAAGTCTACAAAATCATGAGAGGCATCGACAGGGTGGATAGTCAGAGGTTTTTCCAAGGATGGAAGTGTCAGTTACAAGGGGACACAGGTTCAAGGTGAGAGGGGGAAAGTTTAAGGGAGATGTGGGGGGGAGGTTTTTCATGTAGAGAGTGGTGGGTGCCTGAAACGCTCTGTCAGAGGAGGTGATGAAATCGGGCACAGTAGCAACATTTAAGAGACACCTGGATGAATACATGAATAGGGAGGGAACAGATGGATACAGACCGAGTAAGAGCAGATGGTTTTTCTTTTAGTTAACAAGGGCATCATGATCGGCACAGACTTGGAAGGCCAAAGGGCCTGTTTCTGTGCTGTACTTTGCTGTACTGTTCTTTGTTCAAATGCTAAGAACGCAGGATAATTGATTTTAGCTAGGGACATGTTACTTTGTAGAGTTAATTAATCGTTTGTTTATGTATGTTCCTTTGGGATTTTAGACAAGATAGGCAGAATTATGTGAGTTTTTGATTAGTTTGATTGACAGGGATAGAGTCATGTGGTTAATGGGAGATGCTAAGCTCGCAAGAAAAAATAGTTTCCATTTTACTTTAAAGTGAGGAACAGTTGCTACCAGGAGCTGGTAGAAAAAAGACATATTTCTCTGTATCTCTGTCCAGAAGCTTTCTGAAAGCTCTAAGACTGTTAATCTAAGTCAAAACAAGTGTGCCTGTGTTTTGCTAATTAATTTTAAAGAAGGGTTTAAGTCTATAAGAGAAATAATGAATGATTGGAACTAATAGTGATAGGTTAGCAGTTAAGAACTATATTATGCTGTGTTTAAATTTTATTCAATTGTTAAAAGCTAAGTTGATTCATTTGTTAAATTTCAACTGTATTGTTAAATTAAGTTTGTTTTGATAAAAAACTCCCTAGTTTGTCAGTAGTGTCGTGCTTAAGTTGAAGCTTCCTATCCATGCATTGTCAAGAATAGAAAATTGTTGGGATCAAAATTCTATCTCCTTCACGATAGCACTGGAAAGAGATAGGATCAGGCAGGCTAGGAAGGTGCTTGTCTGGAGTAAGGGGAAATATGAAGACATCAGGCAGATAATTGGATGAGTAAACTGGAAGGAGGTGTTCTTGGGGGAAAAGTACTGAAGGAAGGTGGCGGATTTTCAAAGAATGTCACGCAGAGCTCCAGTCAAACAATGTTCCAATGAGACAAGGAGGTTTTGGTAGGTTGCAGGAGCCGTGGTGCATGAAGGTTGTGGTGAACCTAGTCAGGAAGAAAAGAAAGACGTATAAAAGGTTCAGAGAGCTAAGAGATGCTAAGGAACTAGAGGAGTATAAGGCTTGTAGAAAAGAGCTTAAAAAGGAAATTAGGAGAGCCAGAAGGCGACATGAGAAGGCCTTGGCGGGTAAGATTAAAGAGAATCCCAAGGCGTTCTACAAATCTGTGAAGAGTAAAAGGATAAGAAGAGAAGGGATAGGACCTATAAAAGGTGAAGGGGAAAACGTCTATGTGGAACCAGAAGAAATGGCAGAGGTGCTTAATGAGTAGTTTGCCTTGGTATTCAGGGTTGATGGAGAGGATTCTGAGGGACAAGATTTGTCAGCATTTAGAGAAATTTAGAAGGATCAGAAATAGCATGGCTTTGTCAAGGGCAGGTCGTGCCTTACGAGCCTAGTTGAGTTCTTGGAAAATGTGACTGAACACATTGATGAAGGAAGAGCGGTGGATGTGGTTTACATGGACTTCAACGAGATGTTTGATAAGGTCCCCCATGCAAAACTTCTTGAGAAGGTGAGAGGGCATGGTATCCAAGGGGCTTTGGCCTTGTGGATCCAGAACTGGCTTGCCTGCAGAAGGCAGAGAGTGGTTGTGGATGGGTCTTTTTCTGCATGGAGGTCGGTCACCAGTGGAGTGCCCCAGGGATCTGTTCTAGGACCCTTGCTGTTTGTCATTTTCATAAATGACCTGGATGAGGAAGTCGAGGTATGGGTTAGTGAGTTCGCCAACAATACGAAGGTTGGTGGTGTTGTGAATTGTCTGGAAGGATGTCAGAAGTTGCAGCGTGACATAGATAGGATGCAAGATCGGGGGGAGAAGTGGCAGATGGACTTCAACGCGGATAAATGTGTAGTGGTCCATTTTGGCAGGATCAATGGGATGTAGGAGAACAATATCAAGGGTAGGAGTCTTAGCTGTGTTGAAGAGCAGAAGGACCTTGGGGTCCGGGTCCATAGGACTCTTAAATCAGCCTCGCAGGTGGAGGATGTGGTCAAGAAGGCGTATGGTGTCCTGGCCTTCATTAATCGAGGGATTGAGTTTAGGAGTTGGGAGGTAATGCTGCAACTTTATAAGACCCTTGTCAGACCCCACTTGGAGTACTGTGCGCAGTTCTGGTCGCTTCACTACAGGAAGGATGTGGAAGCTATCGAGAGGGTGAGTGGAATCGGCTGCCGTCGGTGGTGGTAGAGGCGAACTCGCTGGGGTCTTTTAAAAAACTTCTGGATGAGTATATGGGATCTACTGGGATTGGGAGTTACAGATAGTTCTATGGCTTGGTAGGTATAGATATGATCGGCGCAACTTGTGGGCCGAAGGGCCTGTTTGTGCTGTAGTGTTCTATGTTCTATGTTCTAATCTGGTATATGGTGGCTCCAATTGATCCCGTGCTGGCTTTTGGAAGTTTCTGAGCAGTTTGACGGTGAACAAAGCCTGGCACGTCACAACCTCGGACAATAATGCTCATTGCCTTATATAAACATTCCAGCCAGGCCAACACAATGGATTGGCAGACAGGACAAAGTCAGCTGTTAGTGACTTCCCAGCTCCAATGTGGTGCTAATGTCCCCACAATCACCTGCTCCAAAGCCCTGTACATTTCAACCAAGGGTCTCATTAGTGGATTAGCTCAACCTGAAACCACCCCATTACATGACTGAGCCCTGATCTGTCATAACACCATTAAATATAATTTTTGAATTTTATCTTCAGTCACTGTTTGACCTCAGAAAAGAAGCAGGACTCTGGGCAAGCAGTCTGTCTCTGTCTACCATTTTACCATCTAACCGGTAGCAGCAGCAAGAGCTCTGTCCAGTTTTAAAAATGCCAGGCCCAAATCTGCACCGTGAACTACTGGAATATTGGAACATTTGTATCTGTCATTTCTATGTGTAATCTTTCATTGTGGAAGTCCTCGCATCTGGAAAGACAGGTCACCCTGTATGAACCATTTTTAATATAAATGTGGAAGGATATTGCAAAAACCTTTTATGATTTTTTAGTCTGTTGGGGGCAGGGAGGAGGAGTGGCAGCAGGTGGTGGGGGAGGGGTGTTGGGGTAGGTGCGTGTGTGTGGGGTGGGGAGTAAGTGTGTGTGTGTGTGTGGGGGCGGGGGGGGGAGACTGGATAGATGTGTATGTATGTTTGTGTTTAGGGGCTAGGGGTGTGTTTAGGGGGTAATCTGTGTAGGTGCAGGTGTGTGTGTGTGTGTGGGCAGGGGTATGTCTGTGCATGGCTGGGGGTGATGGGCGGGCGTGTGTGTGTGTGGGCGGGGGGCGGGCGTGTGTGTGTGGGCGGGGAGGTAGGGTGGGTAGGGAGGGATGTCTGTGGGCAGGGCTTGTGTGTATGTGTGTGTGGGCAGGGGTGTGTCTGTGTGTGTGTGTCAGCAGAGGACACGTGGGAGGGGGTGTGTGTGTGTAGGTTGGGGATGTATGCATGGATTGGGGGTGTGTGTTTGGGTGGGTGTGTGCGTAGGCTCTGTGTGTGTGTGTGTTGGCGGGGGATGCATGTGTATGCCTTTATGTGGGCAGGGGATGCTTATGTGCGTGTGTGGGAGCGGGGTAGATGTGGTGTGGGGTATGTGTGTGTGTATTGGGGGGGCAGGTGGTGTGTGTGTGTGTGTGTGTGGGCGGGGTGTGTAGGTGTGGGTAGGGTGGCATGTGTCTGGGCGGTGTGTGTGTGTGCATGGGTGAGGCGGTGTGTGGGTGGGAAGAGTGTATGTGTGTGTGTGTGTATGGGCGGGGGGGTGTGTGTGTGGTCGGAGAGTCCATGTAGGCGCTGTGTGTGGGGGGGCGGGGGGGGGGGGGGGGGGCGAGGGGAGATGTGGGTGTGTGGGGTGTGTGTCTGTGCGTGTGTGGTTCGGGGGTGTGTGTGTGGGGTGGGGGGGCAGGTGTGTGAGAGAGGGGTTTGTGTGTGTGTGGCGGGGGGTGTGCACGTGTATGTGTGTGAGAGTGTGTGTGTGTTAGTGAGAGAGGGGGAATGTGTGTTTGTGAGAAAGATGTGTGTGTGTGAGGGGTTGTGTGTGTAGGGGGGGGAGCAGGATGTGTGCGTGTGTGAGGGGTTGTGAGTGCGTGTGTGAGAGGTGGTGTGTGTGTGTGTGGAGGGTCAGGATGTGTGTGTGTGTGTATGGGGGGGGGGATGTTTGTATGTGCAGGGGGTTGTGTGTATGCAGGCGCGTGTGTGGGCAGAGGGGTGTGTGTAGGTGGGGGGTGTGTAAATGGGCAGGGAGGTGTGTGTAGGTGGGTGCTGTGTGTGGGGAGTGTGTGTGTGTTTGGGCAGTGTGTGTGTGTGAACGGGAGGTGTGTATGTGGGTAGGGTGGGTGGATGTGTGTACATGTGTGAGTGATTGAAATCAACCATCTTATTTTATATTAAATTTGCTGTGGAATTATTGATAGAGGAATGGATTTTGTCAAATTGAGTGATTGGGAAAACCGCCACCACTTATAAAGTGGGAAAGCAAAATCAAAAGCAACCTTTCTGTTACAAATTAGTCGTGAGGGAAGAAATCAAAGGAATCCTGCTCCTGCCTGTAACAACAGATATTGCAGTTGCCAGTGCTGTTGCAGCATGCACCTGCTAAATTTCTCTTAGCAGAAGCATACACACATTTAAAAGCAACAGTAAGAGCGATTCCAGAGGAGTAATAAGGTTGCTTTTGTATTGACGTGTGAAGCTTTCATATTACAGTATTGCAAACTTTTAGGTCTCTCTCATTTTTTGTTGTCCACTATTTATTTATTTTGATTTCTAGTTTACTGTCTCTCAGATTTACTCTTCAATTCAGTCCTGTGTTCAGTCTTCTGAGCTTTCAATATTCCCACCATTTACATTCTTGATACTTCTTTATCTTTCTACATCCCAGGTTATTCTGACAAATTAAAATGTATTTTGTCATTCTTGTTAAGATGTCACAGCAGTAGATGCTGTGCTAATTTAGACAGTTAAAGCTGCTTACTGGAACAATGAACAAAGTCGAATCAGTATGAACATACATTTTGCTGAGTTAAACTTTGAAGCTGTTTATTTATCCCCAATTATGGATTATATGAGACTGTCAGAAATGTATTGGCAGGCGGACAAGTAAACCAGGGTAACTCTGTTGTGGATTATTTTGGATTCTGTAATTGACAACAAACCATTCTCCTTCTACTTCAAACTTCTCCCATTAGGTCATAAAGACAAGAAGCCAGAGTGTGTGTTACTATGGTGACCCAGATTGCAACTTTGGATAGAACACTTGTTGCCAAGGTGAACACAAGAAAACCCTCCAGTTTATCTCTTTGGCCACTTAACTCTTTCCTGTTGAAATAAAGTTGTAAACAATAGTGTGAACAATCTTGGAGACAGAAAAAGAATTATTGGTTGTTGCAACCTAAGTTAATTTCCCATGTTGACAAATGTGCTGTCATTAAAGCTTTGAAAATCCATTTCACAATGGTAAAGGCCTTATTCAGTAAATTGTACTGTGATCAGACGCGTTACCATAGCAACCATCAATTTTAGAAAAAAATTTTCCATTTTCTCTGCAAAGTTACTTGGATTCAAAGCGGAAGTCCTGGAAAGAATAGAGCCTTTAATTCACATGCTGTCTAAGCTATGACGATTAAGCTCAATAACTGAACTGCGGTCTTCTGAAAACCGTTAACTGTCTCATTTCCATATTGAATCCCTTGGGTGATTCTGAGAAAAATTCCGATTATTGGAGGTTTGATTAACCTGACCTGAATTATTTTTTGAGTTGGTGTACTTGCATAGACAAGTTTTAAATACTAAATCTGCCTTCAGTGATATTGTCAATATAGCAGCTAATCACTTAGATGAAATCAAATGGATCTATTGACAACAAATGTTGTCCTAATGTTGAGTTGGGATAAAATTGTGACTAAGCTTTATAGAAGCGAAATCTTTGGAAAAGCTCTGTCTTGTTTGAGACATCTTGGGGGAAGAAGGGTCATTTTGCTGACAGTTATTGGTGTGTGTGAGATTCCACCCCTGACGTTCAGTACATTTAGCAGCAGCAGAATATTAACATCCAGTTTCAGCATGTTGTGATTTTATTATAAAAAGTAGTTTTGATTGAGTCCTGAAATAGATTAAATGGTAGAATTTTTTGCAATACCAAGCAAGTATAGAGACTTTGTGACTCGATCTATTCAGATGTTTAAAAAAGTGCAACGGTGTTGATTTGCAAACCTGGGTGCCTGCACACAGCAGGAGATTTTGAATCCCTCAGTGAAAAGTCAAATGATTAATTGCAAAGATGCAAGGGCTAGAAAATGCTCGAGGAGGAACAAATGGAGAGAAAATATGGCCACGTTCAGTAGAAGTTCAGAATTTCATATCGAAGTACTGCTGAAAAAAGATGCATGCTGTTGAAGCTTTTAGACTTGTACTCTTCAAGACAGCTCACAAGAATATCAAAATGTAAAGAAATAACAATTTTTTCTGCCTGAGAGGGTGCTGATTGGTTAGCAAGCATACTCTGGTAAAGGCATTGCCATGCAACATGTATCGGTTAACTGATAGCTGGCAATTAATTGTGGAGCTTTCTTTAAATTCAAACCAGGCAGGTTGATTCCGCTTGAGCCCTGGGGAATGGACAAGGGAGTGGCTGTCACCCATTTTGTTTAGTTACAAAAGGTGCAAATGTATATGTGTTCCTTCTATCTGCAAACGTCAGGGCCCTGTGTATTAATCTATGTAGCATGGATAAATATTGTGAGCCTGACTGGCAATCTTAAATTGGTTGTCAGTGTCATTGTTAGCACGCTCAAGATTGTTAAGTAAATACTGTTCAATTGCAGAATTATGTCCATTGTTGGACACTATATTGGTGAAAACCTCCAGACTGTTATATTCTGGTGCCGCTGCATTGGATAGAATTTTGGCTGAGCATCAAATTCTCCACTCTTGCTGGTAGTGGGGCAGGTACTGACAAGATCAGAAAATCCCGCCATGCGTTTGGAGTTTTGCAAGAATGGGATGGCTGTGTATGCTCAGTAATTTGCCTGTTGTGACTGGCCAAAGGGACATTTCATACAAAGATAAAACAGAAGAAACAGTTTGGGAGTGGGAGGTGAGAAGTTAGTGGGAAGTGGGAAGTGAGAACTACTTCTTTCAAATGTTTGCGAATCTGTGGAATTCAATACTGCAGAGTGCTGTGGGTGCCAGGAAATTGAATAAATTTAATGAAGAGATAGACAGTTTTTAATTAGTAATGGGTTGAATGATTACGGAAGATGGGCAGGAAAGTGAAGTTAAGACTGAGATAAGATAAGCCATGATCATATTGAATGGCAAAGCAGGTTCGGGGGCTAAACAGTGCTCCTAGTTCTTATGTCTTAAATAGTCTACCCTGCATCCTGAAACTGTGTTCCCTGGTTCTAGATTCCCCATCCAGTGAAAAAATCCTCCTTATATCTAGTCTGTCCTGCCCTGTTAGTAGTTTACATGTTTCAATCCGACCTCCTCTCATCCTTTCTAAACTTTCGTGAGTTTAAGCCCAATTGAAGCAAGCTCATTTGAAATGGTCAGGACCAGCATTTAGCCCAGTTATTAACTGCACCAAAATGATACTGGATCTCAGAGATCATTTCAATCCTTTACGTGGGAGCATTCAAACAAATTTTCTCTTTAAATCCTCTTCATCTGATGTTCATCTTCTGTCCTGCTCAGATCCTGCATTCCAACCACTTCGTAATTCATAGATTTTTCATTGAAACATTTGTTGAATACCACAATTTTGATAATTCCAAGTGTCAAATATATTTTCATAGAATCCCTACAGTGCAGAAAGAAGCCATCCCAGCCCATTGAACCTGCACCAACACTCCAAAAGATCAGCCCACCCAGGTCCAGACACACCCACCCACCCACTTTCCATAACCCTGTGCATTTGACATGGTTAATCCACCTAACCTTCACATCTTGGGACACTAAGGGGCAATTTAGCATGGCCAAACCACTTAACCTGCACATCTTTGGACTGTGTGGGGAAACCAGAGCACCCACAGGAAACCCATGCAGACATGGGGAGAATGTATAGACTCCATGCAGACAGTCACTCAAGGCTGGAATCGAATTGGGGTGCCTGGTGCCATGAGGCAGCAGTGCTAACATGGCACACACGCATCATTTAAAAAATTGTAACAGGAGCAGGGCATTTGGCTGTCAGAGCTTGCTCTGCCCTTCAGTAACATGGCCATTTGAGAAGCGAATGGGAAATCCTTCCACTCAAAATGATTTGAGTCAATTTTCTACAAAGGTCAGATTGAGCTAAGGGTTGATGTTATAGTGTTGCAGTTGATGCAGCTGCATAGCACCATCAGCCAGTGCACACGTAATCCCCTTAAATATGGCAGAGAAGAAGCAGAAAACTATACTTTATTATTATGGGTCTGAGTTGTGAGGAAAAATTGCAGCCATTTGAGCTGTGTTACTCATTGGCTTGCTTACTTATTGGCATCTTCTTTTCTCAATCAAAGTAAGCAGAAAAGTTCTTCAAATCTTTTAAAGTCACATTACGGCTACTGGTTAATTAAAAAAGATTTAAATTGCTCTGCCTTCATCAGTGAAAACTGAAAGCAATTCAAGAATGTTGAAATGGACTGGACCAATGTTGCTGTAGCAGAGATCTCAGCATGGAAAATCAAAAGGACACAGTAATGGTAGTATTACTGCAATCTTCGTGGTAATATGAAATTGAGCCACATGTATGAGAAGAATGTCACTTCACATAAAAAGGAAATGATTTGAATTAAGCCAGGGATTGAGTACAGTGGGTTATCTTGTTGTTGAGATCCTATCAGCTGACAGGGTCACTGACAAAATCTCTTTTCAGATGGTCGGAGTTCTTATTTGACTGAAATCATTTGAGTCTGTACTATTGACAGTAAAACTTTGTAATGCTGGTGACACATCCGTGTCATTACGAAACAAGAACAGAATAGATATCGATTTGCAGGATCATCAGCTTGGTTTCCTGATTTTGATCAGATTTGGACACACACAGAGACTTTTGATCAATTATACAACACAATGCGGGGAGTTCGGTCATAAATGTTCAAGCAAAAATAAGTACCGTTAGTTACCTTTATCATATGTGATGTACTTCCAATAACTCGTTGAAGAAACAGGCTGCCTTTTAATATGCATTCTTGCCATAAACATCTTTCACGCAAAAGTGAAAGTATTATGTTGAACAACTAACCAATCTGTACTTGCTCATCAGAATAGCATGATCAGACCTTTACATCAAGCTGCTTCTCCAGATTGCTAGCTTTGTGGTAAACATAATAAAGAAAAAATAGTATTGATGCTGTCAAGTGCAGTAGAGTGTAATGGATTGTTCTGTACCTAAATTGAAGATGTGCAGGAAATAATAATGGAGAAAATCAGAACTCATTTAAACCATTTTTCTTGGACTGTTGCCCACAATGGGGTATGGACATTATTGCTGAGATGTAAGATTTTGTGTAGGATTTTCCCTTAAATACACAAGTTGTTCATAACTTGAAAGCTTTCCATCCATCATCCATAATTGGCCATTGCCCACAGGCTGAGGATCAGCATCTCACTTTGTTCACTGCAATGCTATGTGCCACCATCATTCTCTATCCAGTCTCTGATGTTGTCCATCCATCTAGTCCTTCTCTAAACTGGTCTGTCTTTCCTGATGTATCATCTTCATCATCATCTTCTATCATGACCCATTTTCTTATGGTCATATTTTCTACCCCTTTGCTTCAGCTAACTGCCTGTGAAGTGCTGAGACTCCAAATCTTTTTTGCAGACAGACTCATTTGTTCTTTGCTCTGTCCAGATGATTCCAAGGACTCTTTGCCAGAGCCACATTTCAAAAGTTCTAATCCTCTTATTGGCCATATTGAGGTTCTTGCTCTCCCTCAAGCTTTCTATCAAAGGTGCTTAAACCTCCTCAGCGATGAAACAATATTACAGATATTTCAAATTTGAGCGCTTACAGTGATCTGGAAAGCACAGAAATTACTAGTCTTAATAATAGCCTTACACTGAATTGTATTTTTGAGTCATGAAGATTGGAAAATAAGCTCACATGAGAATACCAATTTTATGAAGGATTATGTGTAAGAAAATCATGTAGTAAATGAACAGTAAAATGACAATCGTACCAAATTTAACTTGCAGATAAATGAGGACAAAGGAGAAGAAGATTACTGATTCATGCCCTCAATCCCCAAGCAATGTGTTGCAGATCTCGATTAGAATGTCAATAAGCTAGGTTGGAACAAGTTATTGGATCTGAGCGAGGGAGGAAAGTGTAATAGAAGTGTGAAGAAGCTACCCTATTCCTATTGCTCTCTAACAGTAGACTATCATGTGACATTTGCTCAGCATTCATCCCCACCTTGTTCCAAAAATGGTGCATCCTATGAAGGAAACCTAAAGAAAGAGGAAATAATTGAAAGTTGCAGCTGGGGAATTAAAATCCATGCATTAAATGTAAACAAATATAGCTTTAAAAGATTGATATTTTTGAAGGGGAGGTATTTTTTAATGTATTTTAAAGTCTCAGTCAGCTAACCTTACTCAGAGGGATTGTAGAATTGATTTTATTAGGTGGAAATCAAGACAGCCATTAAATTTAGATTGCTCTTGGCCAAATGCACGGTCCTCCAGACCCAGTGATCCCAACACATTTCTATGGAACAAAGCTCGACATCAGGACCATCACTTTATAAAATGTATCATGTCACTCAATGATCTTATTTGTTCCCTCTTTTACTGTGAGGATATACATACCTTAACAAATGAACTATTGCTACGTAACCAGATCGATGCAGCTTGAGGTTTTCTTTTGTCCACCTGACTACAATTCCAGATGTGAGTTCTTAACTTCATTTCCAACTTTTCTCCCCCTTGTTTTTCTTTATCCCTCAGATTTCTGTCTTCTGTCATCATCCCTCTTTTCGTCCCTCCATTTTCTTCAGAATGGTATTTGTGTGTATGTGCTTATCTAATTTATTTGTTGTTTTGAAGAAGTTAGTAGCAAAGTGGATAAAGGGGAACCTATGGTTGTGGTGCACTTGAACATGAGAAAATGTGAAATTTTCCACTTTGTCAAAAAGGATGGAAAAGCCACATACTATTTAAATGAAGACACTGCATAAATCTTGGATACAGAGGAATGTGAGCATTATGGTTCACTGGTACATGAATCACAAAGTTAATATACAGGTTCACCAAGTGCCTAGGGAGGCAAATGGAATGTTGGAATTAATTGCAAGGAAAATGGGACATAAATGTAGGGAGGTTTTACTATGGCTGTACAAAATCTTATTGAAGTTGGACTACTGTGTACAGTTGCTCCTCTTCTTGGAAAAAGGATATAATTGCATTTGAATCAGTTCAGAGAAGGTTCACTTGACTCATTTCTGGGATGAAGGGCTCACCTCATGAAGAAAGGTTGAATACGTTGGGCCAATACCCATTGTTGTTTAGAAGAATGAAAGATGATTTTATTGAAACATAAGATCCTGAGGGGACTTGATAGGGTGAATACGAGGAGGATGTCCACTCTTGTGGAGGAGGCTGGAACTAGAAAACACAGTTTAAGAATATAAGGAGTTCCTCCAAGATGGAGGTGAAGAGTAAAAGTTTTTTTCTCAGTCAGTTATTAGGCTGTGGAATTCTCTTTCCCAAAAAGCTGGGACATTGAATGTATTCAAGGCTGAGTCAGATGGATTCTTAACAGACAATGGAGTCTAGGATTATGGAGGGAAGATAGGAAAGTGGAGTTGAGACCACAACCAGATCATTCATGATTTTATTGAAGATCAGGGGGTACTCCTCTAAGTCCAGCATAGCTACATTTCTATGTTCTTGTCAGCATGTTTGCTGGGAGTAGTGTCATTTGCCAGCTCATCCTGCAAGGATAGCCTTTCCCAATGCTGTCTCTGTGGACTCTGCCGCTAGATCAACTCCACTTTGCATCTCCCTCCAAAATGCCCTCATAATCAAAGCCCCCATCATCCCTGAGCTCATTATGGATGGTTGCTGTCATGACCCTGATGAAACCTGGCTGAGGGTGATACCAACACCAACTACCCTCCCCATCACCACCACCACGACCACCATCATCATCACCACACCCCCACCTCAATCTCCTTAATATTTCTCTCCATTAAACACCCAGCCCATACTCGTGGCCAATCCTTGACCTTGGCATCTTACTTAGCTTTGTCTTATCTGTGATTTGATATAGAATTAGCAATCTCCAGTCACCTTATTCATAGAATCATTGAACCCGACAGTGCAGAAGGAGGCCATTCGGCCCATTGAGTCTGCACCAATAACAATCCCACCCAGGCCCTATTCCTGTAGCCCCATATGTTTATCTTGACAGTAATGGACAATTTAGCATGGCCAATCCATCTAATTCATATATTTTTGGATATTAGTGTCAGAAATAGGCTTACATTAACACTGCAATGAAGTTACTGAGAAAATCTTGTAGTCGCCACACTCCAGCACCTACTTGGGTACACTGAGGGAGAATTTAGCATGGCCAATGCTCATAGCCGGCACATCTTTCATGGGGAGAACTTGCAGACTCCACACAGACAGTGACCCTAAGCCGGGAATCGAATCCGAGTCTTTGGCATTGTGAGGCAGAGGTGCCACCCTAGCGTTAAGGTAGAAATTGAAATATAAAAAGAAATTATAATATTTATAAACTTATGAAGCTTCTTTCATGATAAATTTCAAATTCTGCAAATACAAAATTATCTTTTCAAAGTCAGGGAGCTTGCTCTGCAATAATTATGCCTTGCCGTGCTGTTTGTTACAATCTCAGACCAGACCCCCAAATTTGGTTCTGATCTGGTTAGGGATCAGTAACATTTTGTTTAAAGTAGATAAAATTTGAATTTACAAAATACAAGTGAACAGAGCAAATGCAAGTGCCATCTACTTGATACTCTTAACATCTGGAATTAGCATGAGATCAAAATGAAATTACAGGCAAAGTATGGTTGAACACATAGCAGGCAGAACCAAAACAGGTCCCACGAATGTCTCAGCAACCCACCCAGATGAGACTGTTTCCTCATGAGGGCTTTCACCTGGTTCCAGTTTCTGGCTTCCCTCGCAACTCAGACCGCTTTGACAATACTTGTTTTCCATTTGCTCAGTTTCCTACTGAGACTGCGTGCCACGGCACTCCAGCATCTATTCATTGCTAAATTGAGGCCATTTTTTTGTATTAGGTTAACTGCACAAGAGTTGTTTGCACAAATCCACTTGCCACCCTGTATTGGCCCTTTGCTTCATGCGTGGATTCTGCAGATGTTGTCATTAGAAGCTTCTGAATACTGATATAGGAATTTTTCGACAACACATGCTTGAATTGCAAATGTAGCAGAACACTATTATTTCACTATAAATAAAGTTTTTTGGAATGGTTTATGGGAAATTGTAGCTCAAAGTTAGTATGAAACAAGTACCAATTATGGGTCTCTGTAAATTTTGAAATAATACCCGTAGAGCTTGCAATAATACCGAAGTAACAGCTCAATTAAATTGCAGGATTTTTCCATTTAATTTAAGCAGTGATCTATTTTACCTATAAAAAAAAGCCTCTGTTATGGCCCACCATATTTTGAAATCAAAGAATAGTAATGAAAGAGAGAGCCACCAACAAAAGATAGTAAAATTATCACTAATATTTTCTAAAGATCACACACGGATTATTTATAAATATATAACCTGTGTGTGCTTGTTTCTCCATGCATTATATACTTCAAAACAACAGGTTTTTCGTATAACGTTCAGTTGCCTTGCCAACCTGCACCACAAGTCGTTGACCTATTCATGGCCTGCACTCCTAAACTTTGTAATGTCAATCTCCTGGATCATAAATACCAAGAATTAAGTTCAGGAAACACCATAATGTATTCCATCAAATTGTTTGGATGATTGGTTATAATGATTGTAACACAGCTTTAATTACTTCTAGAACCTAAAATTGCCAGTACAGAGATTAAAAGTAATACATAATTTTCATCCGAGGTAGCTGTGTCCATTAGTCAATAATATATGTGTAGAAATACCCCGCTGACTAACGGATGGTGAAGATTTGAATAGAATGAGATTGGTCTTCTCCAGAAGTGTGAAACATGTTCCTAGCCAATTAGCAGCCTGTTTTACACGGAACCCAATTTTCCTCCCACACTCACCTAGAATTTCACTGAAATATAAAATTCACAGCATGGAAACAGGACATGATTCAGTCGATCTGTGCTGGTGTCTATGCGCCACATGAACTTCCATCCACCTTATTTCTTCAGACCCTAACTGCATATCCCCATTTCTTTTTCTTTCATATGTTTATCCAGCTTCCTTTAAATGCATCTCAACTATTCAACTCAAAAGTACTCCTTGTGTTATGCAGTAAAGTATAAAGTAAAATGACTTGCTGTGCATTTTGTGAAATCCAGAAAACTTAATGTTTGTTTCGTGCAGGAAAATATGCGCTCCCAAAATAACAGATCATTGTGGCTTTATTCCACACCATTCTCGGTCAACACTTGAGTGAATATGAAAGCCTTGTTGAATAACCTGATCATTTATTTTCTTTAGTGAGCAAAGTTGTAATGTCTGAAATCCCACACTTCAGAAGGTTACACAATAACACTATTGTCAAACTATGAAAATGACACATGGACTCCAAGACCTCCAAACTCGTAAGTTTGAAATACTTATTTCAGTACTCTTAACACTTAAAATCTCTATCTCTGATTAACTTGACTTTTTGCTGTTACTCAATGTCTATGTAAGACGTCTCAGAACACCAGGTTAAAGTCCAACAGGTTGATTTGGAATCACGAGCTTTTGGAGCGCAGCTCCTTCAGTGAGGAAGGAGCTACGCTCCGAAAGCTCGTGATTCCAAACAAACCTGTTGGACTTTAACCTTGTGTTGTGAGACTTCTTACTGTGCCCACCCCAGTTAAACACCAGCATCTCCTCAATGTTTGTGTCCTGGTTGTAATGTACAAAATTTACCTTTTGAGGAAAAAAATATCAGTTTAAGAGTGATGTTCCTTTAAGAAGCTCAACATCCTGATGAACCAGGTACCTTGATATCATCATGTGGCTAGGAATTGTGGTCTCTCTTTCTGTTGTAGTGCCCTAGACATCAGGGTGTGTTTGGAGATTATTCTATTGCTGTTACTGATTTAGCATTAAATAAAACACACCCTAGATCTTCAAGCACATGGAATCCACATACCTAATTTGCATTACATAAAGATAGCACAAGCATTTCACTCCAAGGAAAACTCATAATTTCAAAGTTTCATTTATGAAAACATTCTGCTACTAGAGATGGGAAAGTGTTTCTTTTTTCCCCAGTCAAACAAAATCAATAAAGCTGCTGGTATGGGCCTAACGTGCAAATATATTGCCAAGGCGGGAGGTACTTCTTGTCCTTATGCCATTGTTTTTAAATTAGCTGATCAACTGGACATATCACTGTAACAACGTGGCACTGCTGTTGCTCCAGTTAATAGTTTGCAGATCAATGGATAAATTGGATGTTGGACAGTGAAGCTAGACACAAACACTGGTTTACTTTGAAAAACATCACTCTTTTCCCAAGATAAATGAATTTGCTCCCCACAGTTTGCCACTCATTTAATTGGACGTGCTCAAGAAACAGCTGTCATTTCTCACCTTATACTTGAAATGTGACTTTTTGCTGTAAACAACAGCTTTGGTGGCTTTTGTATGCTTATTAAATTTTTGTGATTTATGTTCCCTCGATCAATACTGTCACTAAGGCAAATAGATCTCATTGCTTTTTTTTGCCCTTCAGAATGTTTTGCAGCAATTAGGCCATAAGACCATAAAACCACGAGAAATGGGAAAAGGTGCAGGCCCTTCAGCCCCTTGAATCTGTTCTGCTATTGATGAACCAACATTCCTCATGTCCACTTTCCTGCCCTTTCCCCTTGATTCCCTTACTGATCAAAAACCTATCTATTTCAACCTTAAATATGCACAACGATTCTGCCTCAAAGCTCTCTGTGGCAAAGACCCTTGCAATGCTCTGAGAGAAGAAATTCCTCAACATATCAGTCTTACATTGGCATCCCTTTATTCTGAGACTATACCTTCTGGTCCTTAGACTCTCCCCCGAGGGGAAACATCCTCGCTTACCTGGGTGTAGACTATATGGAGTAGCTCATCACTCTGGACATGCTTTGGCTTAAGACCACACTTATTTGCTTCTTAATCAGAAAAAGAATTGCCACAAATCCCAAATGGTGACATTGAGATATAAAGTAGAACCACACAGCAAGTTAGATAGGTTTTGAAAGACAGCTGGATTCAAGTTTTACGTGGGGCTGTTGATTTAAAATTCAGTCGGATGAAAATTGTTGGAGGAGGAGCATTTTCCTTCTAGAGCCCCAAACATGTTTTATGTTGGCAAGATTTGCCATTTTAATTGTTCCCACCAGTGATGCAATGAGTCCGTTGGGATTCCAATTTTTTATATTTTCCAATATTTAAATATACTTATCAGGCCTTTATGCTTTATAGTTCCCTCCCCTGCACAGTAAATTGTCCATTTGCATTTTAAAAAGACAAGTTTATTTATTAGTGTCACAAATAGACTTATATTAACACTGCAATGAAGCTACTGTGAAAATTTCCTAGTTGCCACACTCTGGCGCCTGTTTGGGTACATTGAGGGAGAATTTAGCATGGCCAATGCACCTAACCAGCACATATTTCAGACTGTGGGAGGAAACCGGCGCACCCGGAGGAAACCCACTCAAACGTGGGGAGAACATGGAGACTCCGCACTGACAGTGACCCAAGGCAGGAATCAAACCCAGATCCCTGGCAGCAGCGCTAACCACTGTGCCACCATACTGCCCCTTGGCTTGAGAGTGCACAAACATGAATTGTAATGGGCACCCCATGATGTGTACCTTGCAAGTAGAATCCACCAAAGGTGCACAGGTGACTACAGCCTAGGGGTGGAGGTAGGAATCATGTCTGGTTGGTTCCTTGGCAGTGCCAGATGCTGTGTTGTGTGGTGAGGAGGGGAGGAGGAAATGAGCAGGGGAATCCTGTGGGGCAGGAAGGTTTTGTGACGGGGCTGTGTGGGAGATGTTCTGTTCTTAATTCTTTGCATTGAGGGCAATTTGAACTTTCACAAAGTCAAGTTGCTGGCAGGCGCTAACATGATGAGGTGGGACCCACCCCTTTAAATACAAAGGAGGAAGCTGTCCTTGAGGTCGGCAGCTTATACCTCAATTTTTCCCACTCACTGTGCCACTCTGCCAGAAAGTGAGAAATATCCACCCTTCAAATTGAAAAGTCAATCTTTTTCATTCTGATCGAATTGCTGTACATTTTCTACTCTTATTTCACGGTTTCAGCCATTAGAGGTTTCTCTTTTTGCTTTTGTCTGGCTGTAAAACAATGTCTGGTATCAGATGTCTATATATATGCTGTTCTTATGATTAATGAGATCATTACAACAGCTAACTTATGTTATAACAAATAGTCCATGCCATCTGTTCTCCTCTGTGTATTGGATGAAATATACCAAAGCGTTCGGCTTTCCAAATGTTTTTTGAATGTTTAATTTTTAGTTAAATCCTCATGAACACATTTTAGATTTGTATTAAAATATCAGTATTTGTGATGGATCTGCAATATAAGCATATTGCAGACCCATCACAAATATAACATGAAAGAACAGAAAATGCTGAAAGGCAGCATCTGTGGAAAGAAAGAGAGAAATAGAGTTCATGTTAATGTTTCCGAAGGGTCATCTAACTGAAATGTCAACTTTGTTCTCTGTTCAGAGATGCTGACAGAATTGTTGAGTGTTTCCAGCATCGGCAGGGTTTTTCTCCTGTAACCAAATGACTTGGTCAAAATAAAAAGAACCTTACATTTTCAGAAAATGTAACCAGAGGTATGAAATGAGCCACTTATAATGACTTCAGCGAGGCAGATGATGTTGGCCCCTTGGAGTACGCACTCACTGATTAAGGTTATAATTGCCTGCACAATCAGGAAGCCTCACCTGTATATAAAAATGGGAGGGTCAGGTCTTCTGGAACTCTCGATTCTGACTGTACCAGAAACAATCTGAGTGTTTGCAAATAAAGGAAACCTAGTGAATGGATACTGGCATCTGAGGTTTTATCTCACCACCTCCTTTAAATTATACTTGACAATTTTATGATTGTAATTATTGAAGTGTTTTAATTTGGATCAGGATTCTGTGCAAGTACATATGGGTAGCAACACAAAGGGAAAGATTATTTGACCCAACAAACTTAGAAGCAGTAATCATTACATGATTAGGATATAGCAATGATATGTACAAGATGAGTAAAAGGGACATAGTAAAGAAACAATTTTGCATTAGGGATGTACAAGAAAGATTGCAGTTTATTGCTGTTTCATGCTTTGAGGATAAGTTTAAAATTTGTAGTTCTGATTTAATTTGTTAATGTCTACGATCATATTTGATAATAATTTGATAATGTCTATAACATATTTCTGGTGATCATTATGCATTAAAAGCAACAGCTTACATTTTAGGCATTAGAACTGGAAAGAAGTGATTCATATATTTATTTAATTAGTGCATTTAATTAACTTGCATTGATATAAACCAACACAAATTATAAAACATTGCAAACTGTTGAGACAAGCACACTACTTCATACAGAACAGTTTACATAACACAAGGCTGACAAATATCCAACTGACAAATCAGTGGGGAATAAGTTTGCACGCTGCTTATGTGAATTAACACATTTGCATCCAATGGTCGGAGATGTAACTCTCATCACAGAATATCATTGAAAACAGCTCACACGTGCATACAGTGAAATCAAATGAAAACTTGGAGAAAAAGATCCCAGGAAACAAAGCAAACATTAAGTTGTGTGGCCTCTAAGGACTATAATTATATTGATAAATGCAACTTCATTATTTTTAAAATAGGTTTATTATGAGCTGATCTGACAATAATGTTGACGTATCATAGCAAGAATGCTTTGCAATCTCACACAAGCAGTTCAGTAATACTGAAATATTTGTGCAGTTTTTTAAAAAATTGCATTTTTACAGGTTATTATATTTACAACATCAACTTACAAGCATTTAATACAGTCACAAAAAAATATAATAACCCACAACAGATCCCAACTGCAGCCATGCCAAGAGGAGGATAATCTATATGGTGGCAGATTTCAAATAATATTGAATGTAGTGTGAAAATTGTTTAAAAGAAATGTCACCCTGTGGCTTTTGCAGCTTTGTTGTGGTGTTCTGTGTATCCATCTATACCATCGATCCCTGAAATTGGAAGAATTTTCCTTCAAGGTTGATGAGACAGATCTTTTATTTTTGTCTGAGGTGTGGAAATGAGTATTCATTACAATAGGGAATATGTAAGACTTTTCATTATGTCTACTACGATTATTTACAATATGAATATCTAGCCTTCAGCTTCATGTGGCTAGAAAGAGCAGTCTGGCATCCCAGTGAAAAGCTTGGAGCTGCATGAAATTTATGACACCTGTTGTACCCTTCAGTAAAACAGATCTTGCTTATAATCTTCAATTGTTTTCATGTTGCCTTTGAGGATTAATGGATGGGGTTCTAAGGCTCTGAACATCGGGAGTCAGGAATGGGGGCATTGGAAATGTGATTGAGTGTAAATATTAATAGCGAGAAATAGAATAAAGGGCTTTACAATGCTGAATAAAGATGTGCTTCTCTTATCATGAAGGTTGTGAGTTTTTATGTTATCCATGTGAAACAGAATTTACAAAAAAAGTCAATTAATTGTGTTAACTTTTTGACCTCAAAGGATGACTATATTTTCCCTCATTTGAGTTTCAGATTTGTGAGATATGATTGATGGAATAGATACTTGTTTCAGTAAATGACATCATGGGGCTAATAATTAGTGAGCAAGTAGAGAAAATATACAGTAATTAGAATACTGCCAATTAAGCCCACTCAGAACAATTGTAAAGCTAGGAATAAAATAGAAAAGTATATTTTCTCTCCCCATTTGGCACAAAGCCAAATTATTTTGCTTCAGTGTTAAACCTGGGGTGTGAATTGATATTAAGGCCTGATTCAGGTGCCTTCACTCGGTTCTGTTGACACTGACATAAAATTTCTAGTATGCATGCACCCTTTGATTTTTGTATCTTAATAGCTATCCTATGTAATCCCACTCTGGCAGTTTATAGTTGAGCTTTGTTTTATCTTTGTGTGCTCTATTTGCATAATTGAAGTACAGTCACTTTTAGCCTTATGGATAATCTTATTTTTCATGAAATGCACAATGTCTATTATTTAACATCAGCAATTACCCACTCTTCCCTACCACTATCCCAACAATCTTACTATTTCCTTATGACACGGACTCATTTTTGGATGGGCTTCTAATTGAGCAGCACTTAACCATGTGTTAAAGTATTAAGTGTTGGTGGGCAAATTTAGCATGAAGGGCTTAATCAGTATCTGACTCTCCCTTCAAACTTTCCAGTCATAATGTCAACAGCAATACAGGAAGAGGAATCTGTTACAGTAGTGGTGAGTCTTAGATGAGATTGCCCTTGGTTAGAATTGATTGAGACTTCTGGAAGCGACTTTGCTGGTAAACTTTACCTCTTATTAAACATTTTACTAACTACGTACAGTATGAGGCTTCACATAAACTATTTCTCAGCATACTCCGTCCTACGATCTTACATTATTGATGGTGTAGATCATCTGTTTATAAATTTAACATAAACCCTTTACATCTCTCCACAAAATTTTGACACTGTTAAAGTTATTTTTTATATTATTTCCACCAAATCTCTACCTTCATCCAGCGATAAACATTGTGGTGCTTCCACAAATCTCTCAACCTTGTCCTCAGCTCTCCCAGAGAATGGACAGGATTTTACTTCTTTCAAACTTGGCAGAGTGGTTTGTGAATCAGCAGAGATTACTGGCTTTCTGTTCAAGTTGTCTTCCTGATCATAGTTGGTCTGTTTCATCGTTGTAGTTCTCTTGTAAATACAAGTGCCCTTCTGTTTCTTCTTTCTTTTCCATTTTCAGTCTCTGCAAGATAAGATTGCAGATGCAGTGTTTTTTTTTTGCCCCAACATTTGGTCTTCGTGATTCTGATCACAAACCAATACTGATTCCCTCGCCGGTAAATCATAAAATCTATGATGTTGATTATGTTTCTGGTTTGATTTGCATGATACCCATCCTCCTTTCCCCCTTATTTTCCCTATAATTGTTGCTTTGAAACAAAGCATAAAATGTGTGGAAGATCAGTAAGTTGAGTCTGTAGTCATCTCTCCATTAGAGATTGTGAATGGAGCCAAACCATTCTGGAGTGGCATTGAATAGTAACTCATTAGTTCCATATTATTATTTTCCTTCAACAATGTCTTTACCATCTTTGCTTCTTATTCGGCCTCTTCATGAGCTTGTGGGTATTTGGGTGAGCTAGTCATGTGGACAAACCCCATATGCTTCTATGAACAGTTTAAAGCATTCATCTGCAAACTGTGGACCAGGGTCTGAAATGACTAGATTTGAAATGTCAAGTGTGGCATATATTTCTTTTAATAATTTAGCGACAGCTTCTGAGATGGGACATTGAAGACATTTCACCTCAGTTAAAGTTATAGTCAGTAACTATGAGGAACGTCTTCCCATTGAGCTTGAAAAGTTCCAGTCTGAAATGTTGCCATGACCTGGATGGAAATGAGAACATCATCAATGGCTCCCTTTGCTCCTGACAATGGATTGCACAGGAGATGCAGCTCAGCGTAATTTATTTTAATGATTTTGAGATCCCTGGCCATCAAATGGAGTTTTGCACTCTGGAATAAAACCTGTTATGTCCAGGTGTCCTTGGTGTATTGTCTGAAGGATCTGAGGAGTGACCAATCTCTCATTGTAAGTCAGCAAGTCATCCACAATTCAGATGGCTTCATTGCTCAAAGTATTTCTTCAGGATGAGATTATTTAGAACACATTCTGGCCATCCATTAATGCAATATTCCCTAATTTTAGCATATTCTTCTTCTGTTTTTTGTGCCTGTAAAATTTCATTTAGCTTCTGCATTGCTGCTGATTAAAATGCTGTGGTCAATGAGGTATAGAACTCCACATCATCAATGGATTTATGTCCTCCTCTTCAGGCTTTTGAAATGAAATGCATGACAGTGCATTGACTGTTGTTCATTATTTTCCATGTTAAAGTCTGTTCTTCCAATTTCTGCTTGATGCAAATTGCCCTTCCAGATAATTAACTTATGGTTTCTTCAGCTACAAAGTGGGAAATCTTCTGCACAGTTTTCTCTAGATTTTTACATGCGTCTATTAGATTCTGGTGCTCCCACTTCTGACCACTTATTTCAATAGTTTAAAGAACTCTTAAGTAATTTTGGAAATTCTATCATAAATTCTGTCAGGTTTTTTTGGCTTCCCCAATTCACCTACTTTACTGATGAGTTGTAGATCTGCACAAGCTTTTCAGCTTAACAGATGCTCTTAGTTTTGGATAACACACAAAGTATCTGTGTTTCCCCTTCTTTTGTACTGATGTTTAGCAGTCAACTGTGTCTCAACTTGCAGTTCAGTGCCTCCTGCACTGTGGAAATGTTTGTCGATGCATGGAAGAAGACTTGCTTCAACCACTGTTCTGTGTCTAAAAATACTGAAACTCCTGTTCCAGTGTCTAATTTAAAGCTTTTTTAATGCCAGTTGATCATAATGCCTGCACTCCAATAGTCCCATTTGATCCCATGACTTCTCCCAAGAATGGCACACCATTATCTTTTTCGTCTTTAATTTCTTGAATGTTACTTTTTTAAATTGGTTTCTATTCAAATTTCTGTGTTAGAGATTTTTGCTGTGGCATACAAATTTCTTCTCCTCTTACAGGAATGGCACTCTGTATTTTTGGTAGGATATTCTTTCTGCCAATATTACCTTTTTTTGCCATAGTAAGGGTGGCTACTACACCATCTTCACACATTTTCTCTTTATAAACGGGTGCTACTTCTGTGCCCTGCAAATGCACTGCTTTGGTTACTTTTCTCCATGAAGTCTCCTTGTTGCCTCAAATAAATACATGATTTTGCTTTCTCGCTTCTGCCTGGCTTCTTAACTGCACAGCCTTTGATAATATCAAATCTTTCCTCGGTTGCAGAAAATCTGATTCGTACCAAAAAGTGATTCGTACCAAAAAGTGATTCGTACCAAAAAGTGATTCGTACCAAAAAGTGATTCGTACCAAAAAGTGATTCGTACCAAAAAGTGATTCGTACCAAAAAGTGATTCGTACCAAAAAGTGATTCGTACCAAAAAGTGATTCGTACCAAAAAGTGATTCGTACCAAAAAGTGATTCGTACCAAAAAGTGATTCGTACCAAAAAGTGATTCGTACCAAAAAGTGATTCGTACCAAAAAGTGATTCGTACCAAAAAGTGATTCGTACCAAAAAGTGATTCGTACCAAAAAGTGATTCGTACCAAAAAGTGATTCGTACCAAAAAGTGATTCGTACCAAAAAGTGATTCGTACCAAAAAGTGATTCGTACCAAAAAGTGATTCGTACCAAAAAGTGATTCCTACTTAATTTGCCTTCCATATTTGTAATTCTCAGTTAGTCGATATAAATCATCAATGAAGGAATCTACCATCTCTGCTGATCTTTGGGTATACCTTTTGAACTTAAACTTTTCTTTGACGATGTTTGCTCTAAGGCTGAAATATGTATCAAATGTATAACTTCATTGGATGCTACTGCCTCTTTGTTTATGCCCTATTTGACCATTGTGTCATGTACAGTATTTCCAATGACCCAGAAAAGGGTACTGATTTGTCCCTTGCTAGTTTTCTCTGCCAGGCCCGAAGTGGCCTGTACCTGGTACAACTATGATGCCAGTTTGGCCACTTCTTGACTTGATCTGGTGCTTCCATGTGATCAAAGCACTCTGGTAAAGATAAAGTTTTCTCCACGGCTTTTCTTCACACCTTTGAGTTCTGTTGATGTTTTCCCACATTGTCCTTGTTCCGCAGTTATTTCTCTTGCTGCTTTTTCCAGATGCTAGGCTCTTTTATAAGGTAGTTTTACATTCTTTTCTACTGTCACCATCTGCTATCATCTTTGTGGGTCTCAGGTGAGGTTGTCCTTGGTCAGCATTGATAGAGACTGCTGGAGGCAAAGGCTGTTGGTGAGCTTTACATTTGTTGAACATTCTACTATGTACCATACAATGCTTAGCACAAACTTTCACAAAATAACTTTTTCTCAGTATTCCTGTCATGTGACCTTACAGCACTCATCATGTAGGCAGTCTATTACATGTTTAAGATTAACCCTTTACATTTCTAAATCCTGGTTTATTTTCCATTTCCCAGTCCAGTTGCATTTGATCCGACAAGTAACATCAGTGTGATATTGGTCAGTGATCAAATAAAGATAATTATGACAATCTGAATGTAGCAAAGTTTAACTAACTCAACCTGTTGCCAATTTGAAATATAGAGCTGAATGGCTTAAGTACCTTCACACAATTTTAGCATCGTTGTGTGGCTGAAATGCTGCCTGATTTTCTCTTCCAGTTAGACAAGAAAATGTAAATTGAATGAAGATCTGCATTAATTCAAGGGGAAGTGGAGATTTCTTAATTCAGCAATGTCCAAAGATTAAAGCTGGATTGTTCCTACAATATACAACAGTGGGTGTGTACTTTCCTAATGAAATATGAGGGCATATCATTTTTTAAATTTTTCTAATGCTGAAAATTATACAATCAGATATATAAATAGAATTTTTTTTCAATGGAAAAGCTATAAATCAGTGTTATAAGCACCATGATAAATGTATGTACAGTCACTCTGCTGAATTAAATTATCACGCTCACATTAAATAAAACATACAACAGATGAAAGCCTCTGTTCCAAAATATAGCCTAGATTTGTATCAGTTGTATATTAGCAAAGGAAACTTCTTCCAAAGTATTTCTTCCACAGTGTTTCTAATCTGTTTCTTTTCTGAAATCTCCCACTTAATCTGTTTTTGAAAGAGATTGTGTGAGGTGCACTGAGACAGATAGTGTCTGGAAAAATATATAAGGCAGGTGAGGCGATCACAAATACCTTTGCAGGCTGAGAGAGCGCATAGGCACTAAATTGACTCCAAGGTTGTCGAGGAGCACTAGAGATCGCTTTATTTAAATTGGTCAATTAGAACTCCAACACTATTCTCATTCAGTCCACCATAAACACGTGTGTTATTTTCAGAACGTACACTGCTTTCATGGTGCTTTGAGAGCACCACGTGGTAATCATGAGCCTGACCTCCTTCTGTCCATTAAATGTTTGGTACAATTCTTGCAGAAATGATTCCCGAGCAACGTCTGAAAATGGAGGTGCTCTGTGTCATTGACCAGGTCATTTCCAATTTTCTGCCTGGCAACAGTTTAGCAGCTGCATGGGGATTGAATGAAGCACGGGTTCACAAATTGGTCTGCTGCTTCTGGAACACATATGCTAATCCAGTCCTGCTGGATGAAAGAAAACTCTCTCCCATCTGTTCTATGAGAGTCATTTGTGACATATATTTGGTCAGAGTCAGTCCATTCCTAATGAGCCAGTGACATGAAATTACTCTAATCATTACACTAATATAGCATCATTATTTAGACAGGTTTAAGGATGGTGAAGATAGTAATGACTCAGTAAGAGGTCTTTCCTGATATTGTGCTCAGAAGCTTGGTTCTTCGATCTAACCTCAATGCTGGGGACCCAGAATTGGAAAGTGTTTCATTCACCAGCATTAACTTTCCTCACCTTGATGAGCACTCTAAAATATGAGAGAATTATAACTATAAATCTTCAGAGCTCCAGTTGCACATTATTTCTTAATCCATCTCCAGCAGAGAGCAGACAGCCTGGTCTGAAAGTTGAACTCCTTCTATAATCATGGAGTTTGAACTCATAAAATACCATGAAGCTGTTGGCAAGATATCACAGTGTTCCAGTTCTGCAATTCAGTGCCTGGTGCAGAATATCAGCACTAGTCATCGAAAAAGAGAACCTGTGCTGGCTCAAATGATTGGACCGAGGAAGAACTTTGTGAAAGGTCCAAAGTCCAAAGACGTACGGGTTATGTTGATTGGCCATGCTAAATTGACCCTAGTGTCAGGGGATTAGCAGAGTAAACGTGTGGGGTTATGGGAATAGGGCCTGGGTGGGCTTGTGGTCGGTGCAAACTTAATGGGCTGAATGGCCTCCTTCTGCACTGTAGGGATTCTATGAAACTGAGCACAGGATGAGGGAGGAGTGGATTTGGAATTGAGATCTCAGCCTGCAAGAATGCATCTGGAAAACATCAGTTGGATGCCTCAGAACTTGTTGTTATTGAAAGATTGACAGGAGAAGTAGGAATTACACGTGAATATACAAATGAGGAACAGGCTAGCCGGCCCCACAAACCTGCTCCTCCATTTGATACGATCAAAGCTGACCCGATTGTAGCCTCAGTTCTACTTTCCTGTCCAACCCTTTATAACCCTTGACTCATTTGCCAAGAATCTATCTAAATCAGCCTGCAGTCTCCATCGCCTTTTGGGAAGATAATTCCACAGACCAAATGACTCAGAGAAAATAAATCTCTTGAAATCTATCTTAAATGGGAGACCTCTTGTTTCTAAACTTAGTTCCAGTCTTTCTTCCAAAAGGGGAAATCATCCTGTTAAGTCCTCTCAGAATCTTTTATGTTTCTTCTAAACTCCAGTGGATACAGTTCCAACCTTTCCTCACCGAATAACCCCTTTGTCCCTTTCAGTTGACTAAACCTGCCAGGAGTGTAGGATTGAAAGTGCCTTGAATTGGAGATACTAAGGAGAGAGACAAAGTGGTAACAAGCAATAGGAAGGTGCATACTTGTTTTCTGTTGGAATTTTTTTGGACTCTGAAAGAATATGTACAAAAGAATTTGGATAAGATGGAGGATATTCGTTCATTTCCAAAAGGGAGCTTTGGTACTTGCAGAGGAGAGCTGTGTGTCAGCGAATGATTAGCTGGGCACTGATTTGGCTTTTGCTGCCCGAGTTGGCAAGGTCAGCAGGACACCAGGTTCGTGAAGATAGTGTCACCATTACATGTGGCTGAAGGATCAAACAGCAAAAACCTTCCATCCCCACTTTTTGTGGTCTCTTTCATCCCAGATGGGGAGCACACTTCCATTCATAATCTTAATCCTGCAGCCAGGGCCTGAGAAGAAAAATAATGATGGAGCAATACCTGCCCTGAGCAGCAGACTGATTTTACTGCCTTCAGTTTCCCAGCCCCCTTCAGTTTCCCACTTTAGCACTCTGTTCCCAGGCACTAGCTCAGCAATGGGAATCAGGAAATGAAATTGAGACCAAGGCATCAAATCATTGTCCTGCAGTGAAGCAGGTGAGTCAATGCCAGCTTCCTGGCAGAGGTGGTGGAAAGGATTGCCAAGGATTTCCAAATCGGAGCCCAGCATTCAGTCAGAACTGAAAAGAAAAATGTTTCAGGAACATCATACCGAGATGTTAGTTTTGTAGATGTGCATCTGAAAGCTGTGACTGAATTCTACAGCTGTCCTTTTATGTTGACACTAAGGAAGTTTTATATTTTTTCTAAGAACCAGTGAAATGAGTGGCGTATTCATAGTAATCTACAGTGTAAACCCCCAATAAGAAGCAGCCAGGAACCAGTCAATGTCTCCACAGAAGTTCTGGAGGCAATCAGGCACAGACTGAATTGTAGCTTCCATCTATTTCTCCCAGAGCTTTCAGGATCTGTCATTAGACCAGCCTTTCCACAGAACAGTGGGATAAAAGGTCTAATGCTGAGTGGAATGGTGATGGCTGGAGTTCACCATCTAATATGACTGCCTATCTAGATGGTAGCACATGTCAGACCTCTGGCTTTTTCCCTCCCGCACCAAGCAAGTGGATCGTGAGAACTGAGATCAGGCTGCCCAGGAGCCACTTATAGAGATGCAGCTAGTAACATTTCCCTGATGGGAACAAGCTACTTTTGGACAAGAACTACCTCAATCTGTTGAGCCGTTTGTACATCATATTGAACCAGCTACTTCCTACAATCCTGGCCCTTGGGTGGAATCTGTTAGAAGCACAGAAATAGGTTTAAAAAAGGAATGTGCTGTGCAGGGAAGCATGATGTTAAGAAAGAGTATGAAGGTGTAACCATCGTGTAATAGATTGCAATGTGCGCTGACATACACTTTGTTATTGATGGAGGTCAGAGTCATACATCTTCAGTCAGATGGTGATGATTGTGTAGGGGCAAAGTGGATTGATGTGTTGTACTGTGTCAGAATGGATGTAGTTTGAGGGTACGTCTCTTTATTTAAAAAGTAAATAGTTACCTATGAGAATACATGTTTATTTCAGCCATTATCAAGCTCAAAATCAATTGCAGATATAGATTAACCTTGGTAAAGCTGTGATGCCTGCTGCTGAGCACATCTGCATGGCAAGTGGGCGTTTGAGGCCTGAAAAGCTACTAATGGTCTTATTCACTGAACAGCAGTCAGAAGCAAGTGTGGGTGCCTGCGGGAGAGATGCAACAAAAAAAACTTTTGAATAAAATATTTCCTTGCCATAATTTTCCATAAAAGATCTGCAGATTCTTCACTGTCAGGAGCTCCTCACTTTCACCTTGAAAAGCTCATTCCAGCAGCAGTGGCACTGCGCATGACAACTTGTCCGAAGAGCTATCATGGGTTAATCCAGGAAGCTCTCTTTCATGGTACCAGTGGCTGACGGGCAGCTCTGTAGAAGTGATGCCAGTGGCAACTTGGGCCATGTCATGGAACACCTCCAGGAGCATGAAGAAACCAGAAGAAGCAGTTAGATTTGACATTTGGGATGAAAGGGGTAGTAAGATATGGGGGGAGGCCAGATCAGATTATTGAGTTGAATGATTAGCCATGTTCATAACGAATAGTGGAGCAGGCTTGAAGGGCTGAATGGCCTCCTCCTGCTCCTTTTTTTTGTTTTTATGCATCATGTTTTCCCTTTGTAAGATTTCCTTTCTAATAAATGATCCATTTGAGACTAACTGAGTCTCTCTCCAATCTCCGCTGGATATGTGAATGCACTGTCCCCATACAACAACTCTGATCACGTTCTTCTCCATAGCATCTCAATGGTTTTTCATTATGACTTTCTGACCTGCACCAAGTTTCATGCCTTATTTGCCATGAATCTTCACTTTATCTTGCTTTTCTCTTAGTTTGTTGTTAACATTAGGCTTATGTAAACAAAACCTTGTTCTAAGTGCATATTTAAACGCAAACTTGTAAGGTGGGAAACCCGTTGTAGATTGTGGGGTTACTTTGGAAAAGAACATAAAATTGTCTTAACTTGTACTGAGGAGAAACATGGAAATCACAGCCGAACTTCAACAAATACAGCTGCAAATACCTCTTAAAAATCTCTGCCCTTATTCCTGTGGATCATTTAATGCTTGGTGATGTGCTGGTATTAGAATGTATTTGACTCCATTCTTACTCTGAAACACTTCAACCTATTCCGATGTGAACTATTAGCTGTTATCTGACACCAACACCTTTGGAAATCCATAAATTGTAAACTAACTTCTCAAAACCGCAATACTTTTCGCACTTGTATTTGACAAAAACTTCATCTTTATCTACCTTGTCTAGCCAACAACCACAACAAAGTACTCTCTCCCTTCAATGTCAAAAGAATCAACACAATTTATCATGTTCACCCCTTGTTTGACTTTTGATATTTAATATTGTGCTAATGACTAATTTTAACATTTGGTCCACCAAATTTTGTGCTCTCTTCATCAATGTCAGATATATGCTCACTGATCCCTCCTATAAGTAATAGAGCCCAGTTTAACTGTATATTTTTGAGCCAATTCTTTCCCTTGAGGGAGACTTTGTTGCCTTGTACTACTGCAAATGACAGGAATGATGCATTATCATATTCCACTCTTAACAGTAGGCTCAGTTCTCCCAAAAAATTTCTGTGTGTTGTCCCTGGCAGAAAAAGCAGTGCTATTCCTGTTGGATGGGTTGGCGTGATTCACATTGCAATTCAACCACACTTAGATTTTTTTTTTGGAGCTTGGTGTGATTCCTGCCAGTGAAGAGATGTGCCTGGCTCAGCAAGGCTGGCTCCTCCATGATTGGGGTACCCTTTATAAATGGCACCGTAATCTCCAGATAACTCTATAGATCACCCCTTTCTTGCCATTAAAGACCCCCCCCATCCTGTCTTCTGTCTCCTGACGTGATCAGCTATGATCAAAATGAATTGTGGAGCAGGCTCAAAGGGCCAAATGATTTAGTCCTAGTTTCTATGTTTTTATGACAGACACACTGATTGCGAGAGAGCTAGTGGGTGGGTGAATCCGGCTTGAAACCGAAGATGCATATTTAAATTAAGATTTAAATATGTCAGTCTGGTTTATGGCTAGATTATGTTGCTGATCGGGATTGGGAAGAGTCTCAACATGAGTTCTTCCTGGTGCACACCACGTTTAGCTCCCCTCGTGAGAGTTTCTAGCCGTAACATGATTTACGTACAGATAGGGCCAGAGAATCACCCCCTGTAATTTAAGTTAACACTAGAATACGGTTATTGGAATACCTAATCAGTTTCACACCAATGTTGTGTAAGGGACTGTGATCTAGAACCTCCCTCAAGATAATGAATGCTGCTCTATTTTCATCAATGATAAAAATAAGTTCTGAATCTCTGACTTTCATTTCTACTGCGGGTACTGGAATTATATTTCAGCCTATTAATCTCATCTTCCTTGTACTACTTTCCTTTTTCTCATGTGAGTATTGAGTGATACTCCTGCTCGATAACATCACCTTCTGCTTCCACATCAGTCACGGGCATTTGAGAATTCCCAGATTCCTGAACTAGCTTCAGATTTACCATGACCTGGAGCTTGACCGCTCAAGTCTTGTTTGTCCTTCGTGGTGAAGATTACCACGTTTGTGGCGCTTAATAGGCTTCTGGTGAGTGACAGCTAACGCCGATCTACGATTGGAATGTTCTGCTGTAAATAAAACAGGATACTGCAGAAGATTGAGCTTTGGATGAGTTGCTGGCGTACGATTTCTTCTCTGTGTTTTCTCTCTGCCTTTGATATACACTTGCCTTTGAGGGAGGCTTCATTGATTTTTTAGCTATTAAAATCCAGTAAAATTGCCCAACTATAGATTTCTACAGTTTCAATGGCTGAGGCTTTCTCTCAGACTTCCTTCTACATCAGATTGTGACCTTTGCTTCAAAGCTTGGCCTGGATTTTACTGTTTTTTTTTCAGGCCTCCTATAAACATACCTCGAAGGTTGAGTTCTAAGTTCATACCATACTCACGGTGATGAGGGAGTATCTTTCATTCCAGAATGTAATCTGAAGCAGTCTCACTTTGCAACTGATTCCTTTTGACTGAGAATAACTTGGGGCAATTTCATTTTTAGTGGTGCCCTGATGTGAGTCCAGAATCTCATTAATTTCAGCATAGTCCATAGTACTGGGTCTGTTGGACAACATTGGTTAGACACTTGCATCAAAGGCATCTGGTCTCATAATGATGGGGGAAATGTTGACTTTAACCTCATCTCCTATTTGCCTTCAGCCAGATGTGGAGCTTTTAAATTAATAATTCCACTAGTCCTCTTTTGTCAGGGTTGAATTCTCCCCAATTGTCCTCAGATATGCCTTCAATTCTATTTTTGTTTCATTTAAGTACCTTAGTGACTTCACCGTGCACCTGAACAAGATGGAGCAAACTTTCAAATTGCTCAAACCTACTCAAAATCAAATTAAAAGAAATGCATCAGAATGTATTTCACGTGAGGATTGAAAAACAATGAAGAGTTCCATCCTAGCCTGTTGTCATCTTTCTGTTGTGTATTGCATTGGCAAAAGCACACCATGAGGGCCCACCACTAAATGGTGGTGCTGCAGACTGTCAGGGACATTGTTGGCATTGGCATAGAGAGTATTATAGGGCAGCAGAAATATTAGGTTCCATGGTAGTGGAACACTTTACACTGCCAGGAAATCTGACATTTCAGATAAATAGACCCACTGGATCTGTGCAGAGGCATAGTTGGTGCTCATTGCTACTAGATTGCCAAGAAAATTGGATCGATCAGATAGAAGTGCACACCAAGCAAATAAAAATAAACAAACAGAAAAGAACACTTTACTTCTCAGTCACTTCAGCAGGCATTATTTGAGGTCCACAGGTGATGCATGTCCCTTTTCTGTGAGCAGAATGTCAATATCTATTTCTAAGTCTCACTAAATTGCCTTGCTCATCAATTGTATGATTTCCTTAAATATAAGTGAAACCAAATCAACTGAATTGAGTTGAACTATCACATTTTTTCTAATTAATTCAAATCACAATAGTGGCTTCAAGGATAACTTAACAACTAAGAGTTGCTGAATCTATTAGATTCACAAAATGGTTCAGTATTTACTTGATACGCTATATTTGTTGGAATGGATGATGAAAAAGATCTGTCTGTAGGGAAGAAATGATCACATTGGGTGTTTTGCGAGCTGTTAACCATGGGAACTTGTAAATGAGAATATGTTGTCTAAAATATAATCTGTTATCATAGGATGCAAGCTACGAATGTAATCGGTGCAAGAGGAGCTTGATCCACCATTTAATATAGGGTCATGGCTGATTCATCACTTCAAATGCATTTTTCCACTTCATTACCATATTCCTTAATCCCCTTGGAGTCAAAAATAATCTATCAGTCTCGGTCTCGAATACACCCAATTAGTGGACATTCACTGTCAGCTGGTTAAGAAAATTCCAAAGGTCCACAACATTCTGAGTGATTTTTCTTATCCCATCTCAATCCAAAGTGGCTCTCTCCTTATTTTGAGAATAAGCTTTCTAGTTCTTGAATTACCAGTGAGGGGAAATAGCCCTGAAACATCTGCTTTGTCAAGCAATCAGAGTCCTGTTTGTTTCAATCAGATCAAAGGCCCAGAGCCATTGCTCTGCATAGCGCAACCCATACCAAGAACCTGTCTTGTGAACATTTGCTGCACCCCTCTAAGGCAAGTATATTCTTCTTTGGATGCCAAAACTGTGTACACAGCATCAGCTGTGGTCTCACCACAGCCCCGCGCAACTGCACTAAGACTACCTTCCTCTTGGTGCTCAAATTCCCCTGCAGTTAAAGCTAACATGCCATTTATCTTCCTAATTGCCCTCTGTACCTGAATGTTAACTTTCTTTCTTGTACAAGGACACCCAAATCTCCCAGAACACGTTTTGCCGTACTTGGTCTAGTGTATTGGGACAAATAAGCTAAGGAACTGCATCATGTTGTTTTTTTTTGCTTTGAGTGCATTAGTTACTACTATTGGAGCAGCACTGTGCAGTTAATCTTGGAGTTAGCTTCTAAATCATTACAATAATGCTTTTAATTTTTGGAGCCAATTAATAGAGTTACTTCTTAATGTTTCATTTGGCTTAAATGGAAGAATTATTTCATTATATGTTGAGCAGCATTATGAAACTTGGGAAGCAGGGATAGGTTGCTTGCCATTAACTTCCCATCACTTCCATACTAATAGAGGCTAATGCCACAAGTTTGGGTCTGTAGCAGATCTCATTTCCGGTTCAGTGGTCTGATTGCTTGCTTCTTCATAAAATTGACACACTGCCTGATACTTACTAGTGCATTTATGGGACCCAGGACATTGGCAGTACAACTCCCTTGTGTTCTGGGCTCGATATCTGGATCCTGTATACATTTACTTATTCAGTCTCTCCACAGTGTAGATCAAGTTAGTATTAAGTGAAATTACTTATGATTTGATTTATAATCTGCTTTATTCAATTGTAAAGAAAACTGACAAAGCATGAAACATGGTGAGATACAGTTTTTGCTGTCAGGTACTATTGTAGAAACAAAGAACGCATGTCCTCTACCACACTTTGATACTTTCCCTGAACATAAAAACAGGTTCATTATTTGCAATCTGCTATGCAAAATTGGCTTTTTGGTGATTCTATTAAATCTATGTAAATCCTTTTTTAAAAAAAACTACCAACAGCAAATTACTAGATATCTGCATGATGCTTCTTAATTAGCCGACTATTGTTTGGACTCTGTGTTAAGCAACTGCCTAGCCCACGTTCAACTTGGCATAGAACATAAGAACATAAGAACATAAGAAATAGGAGCAGGAGTAGGCCATCTGGCCCTTCGAGCCTGCCCCGCCATTCAATAAGATCATGGCTGATCTGTCGTGGCTCAGTTCCACTTTCCCGCCCTCTCCCCATAACCCTTAATCCCCTCTCTTATCAAAAACCCATCAACCCGCTTCTTAAAAATATTTAGTGAGGCAGCCTCCACCACTTCAACGGGCAGAGAATTCCAGAGATTCACCACCCTTTGAGTGAAGAAGTTCCTCCTCAACTCCGTTCTGAACCGCCCCCCCTTTATCTTGAGGCTGTGCCCCCTAGTCCTACTGTCTTTTTTGAGCGGGAAGAGTCTTTCCACCTCTATCCTATCCATCCCATTCATCATCTTATACGTCTCAATGAGATCTCCCCTCATTCTTCTAAACTCTAACGAGTACAAGCCTAGTTTATTCAGCCTCTCCTCATAGCTCAACCCCCTCAACTCCGGTATCAGCCTAGTAAACCTCCTCTGCACTCCCTCCAAGGCCAAAATATCCTTGCGCAGGTGCGGCGCCCAAAACTGCACACAGTACTCCAGCTGCGGCCTCACCAATGCCCTATACAGCTGCAGCAAGACCTCCCTACTTTTATATTCAATCCCCCTCGCTATGAAGGCCAGCATCCCATTCGCCTTCCTGACCACCTGCTGCACCTGCAGGCTGGGTTTTTGCGACTCATGCACAAGGACCCCGAGGTCCCTCTGCACCGTCGCCTGCTGCAGTTTTTCGCCACGTAAGTAATAGTCCTTCCTACCATTCTTCCTACCAAAGTGGACCACCTCACACTTGCCAACATTAAATTCCATTTGCCATTTCCTGGCCCATTCGCCCAGCCTATCTAGATCCTTCTGCAGACTCTCCACACCCTTCGCACAATTTGCCTTTCCCCCAATCTTGGTGTCATCAGCAAATTTCGACACCCTACACTCGGTTCCCTCCTCCAGATCATCTATATAAATGGTAAATAGCTGAGGCCCCAGCACCGACCCCTGGGGCACCCCACTAGTCACCATCCGCCAATCCGAATAGCACCCATTGACCCCCACTCTCTGCCTCCTATTTGACAACCAATCCTCTATCCACGCTAACACCCTACCCCCAACTCCATGTCCTCTGACCTTCTGCAGTAACCTCTTGTGAGGTACCTTATCAAACGCCTTCTGAAAATCCAGAAAGACCACATCCACCGGCTCTCCTCTATCCACCGCCCTAGACACATCCTCATTATGTGCGGAATTTTACCAGCACCCCACCCTGATTCTGGGGTGGGCAAGGCTCCCAGACTGGCATTCTCTGTTGGCCTCAGTATTTCACTAGCCTCAGGTGGAGGGGGGGGGGCAAGGCGGTAAAATTCCGGTATATGTGTTTTCAAGCAAACTTCTGTCCAAAGCATATATATTAAAAATGCTTCGAAGACAAATTGAAGTCAGTAGCATCTGTTACCGTGTTACAAGTGCCTGCGGAATGTGGTGAAATGATATGCACCAGCTGCCATCTTGGTGCAGATGTTGGCCAGTGCAGTGGACACCAGCAGTGGACACCCACAAGCAGTATGTTGAGCAGATGGTGCATGACATAAATCAGCATGCAATGATGATTTAGCAGCAATGCTGCCATTTTGTAGTTCCTTTTTCCTAACTCACAGCTGGGCATGCATTAATAGCAAGATGGAGCTCCCTAGCAGTGCTAAATAAATGATCATTAACTATTTATACAGACTAGTTGCTATCTGGTTTCTTCCAGTTGTTTCCAAAAATCTGCATGTTTTTGACACTTTCCATAGTGGTTTCAAAAATCCACTGTGAGTGTTGTGGCAGATTTTGAAGACATTTTTGCTGGCTTCAAAGCTTATGCACGTACTAGTTGCATCCATATCTAGGTGCACTAGTATCTAATCCCATTGAATACAGAAGTGTTAGAAAAGTAGCACAGGTCACACAGAGCAGGACAAGCTCTCTGGAAGAGGGAGGAAATGGAGGCAGAGACGAGGCCTGAACAGTGGGTCATAGTGTTCAGGGACCCATGTCTGCATCGGTTTCAAGTGCACAAGTTTCCTCCCACAGTCCAGAGATGTGCAGGTTAAGTGGATTGGCCATGCTAAATTGTCTCTTAGTGTCTCAAGATGTGAAAGTTATGGCATTAGCAGGTTAAATATTTCAGGTTACAAAGATAGGGCCTGGATGGGATGTTCTGTCAGAATTGGTGCAGATCTGATGGGCCAAATGGCCTCCTTTTGCACTGTAGGAATTTTATGATTTTATGAACCCCCAATGTCAAGAACAAGCATGATAATGTCAGTGGCCATGGACTTTTATACCTCCGGTTTCTTTCACCCTGGAGATTTCCCTACAGTACTGGATGAATGAATGGTGGTATACTGAACAACCTTGTTAGAATGAAGGGATAGCTTTTGCTAGCATTTATCAGATGAGAAGCAGGAGGAGGAAGTGCAGGAAAATATTCTGCTGACCACAATGCAAAGGTTAAAACCATCACAAAATAAACATTCCAAACTAATTTTATAGATCAAAACATACAAATGTGTACTAATCACACTTGTATTTTCCCTTAATGCTTGTTTTGCATATGTCTTTGTCTGGCCTATTTGCCCTATCCCAGTGGCTACAGCATGACTGGGAGAAGACTGTTGTCTTTTAGTGGAAGAGGCAGCAGATTGCTTTGGGAGCAATCACAAGCAGCTCTGGACCTGGAAATCCCAGATTCACATTGTGTCATTGCTACTGATGGGCAACAGCACACTGGTAGGGTAGGGCATGCTGTCATCTTGGGAGAGGACAGCAGGTTGGTGCTCCATGAACCTACTGCCATTCCCTTGGGCTGCATCTCACCAACTCTGGTTATTGAACTATTGTGACACCCTTTGAAAACAGATTTCCAAAAAAGCATCATGGTAACAATCTGCGCATTTGTGATAACTTCACCGTATATGAGCTCACTTTGATCTTCTATTGCAGCACCTAAACTTCTAGTGGAAGCTACTTGTATTCTAGTGGAAGCTGAGACATTGGCCATCTGATGCCAGTAATGAAAAAGATAATCAACTCCATTGAAACATTTGATTACCTTCTCCATACTAGAAAGAATGGACTTCAAGCTGTACACAAAAATATTTGCTAGGTCAGTGATGAGCTCCTCCATATTTGAAATTGAACACCAGCTTTGTGACAAGCTGTCCAATTCACCAAGCATTTTGTTGTTGACACTAATCAGCCTGCCCTGTCAAAGTTATCATTGGATTTCACTGCAGCAAAAAATCAGGTGTATCTTCTTCTGTTAAACTGGTGAATTTGCTACTTATGACTCCTGTTCTGACTGCATCATACATGCGGGCAGCACAGTGGCATAGTGGTTAACACTGCTGCCCCACAGCGCCAGGGACCCAGGTTCAATTCCCAGCTTGGGTGACTGTGTCTAGTTTACACATTTTCCTCGTGTCTGGCGTTTCCTCAGACCCCACCTCTTATCTACTCCGAAGATGTGCAGCATGTTAGTATGATAACTAGTGGATGCAAGGGTGTTATCCAGTGATGTTGTATAGATGTCTTTCTTCTCTTTGCTCCTTCCACTGCTGGGCCAAGTTGTGCTTATTGGGTATCTGAGAGGATAATAGCACAAGGGCATGGTTATAGTGAAGATTGGGTTTAAGCAAGGCACATATGTTTACATCCTTCATAGCTGGCAAATAGCAGATTATAGCACTGAGCAACGAGTTGGATTGTAAAGAGGATGGTTTGGAATAAAGGACACCGTTATCTTCAGTGGTTTGAGCCATAGTTTCAGCAATGGAATTTCCAATAAAAGCCAGTGCCATCTATTCCATGGAGATCAGAGCATGCAGACACACCACTCCTCCTCCAGTTAATTCTTGCAGCCGTTGTGTGTTCCTTTTCTTGCAAGGGAGAAGGAAATATGTCAGTGGATGTTTTTGTGCAATCTTTTGCCTAATGTATAGATTTAATTGCTGAATTGCTGACTGTGCAAACGGAGAGATAGGTGTGTGGTTTGCAATAATGCTGAGTTTCTGGGGTGAATTGGCTCAACTGCATGTTTTATATGATTGGCGATGATAGAGATTACTTGATGAGTACTCAGGCTGCGGTGAATTGAGGAGTGTGTGAGGCTTGTGTTGGAACTAGTGGTATTTGGCATTTACAGAGACTTTTACTGACCTGACTGCTCAGGAAGTCATTAAACATTTTGGGATTTGACTCCTCGAACTCAGTGGCTGTTTGCTCCCACTGCCTTTTCCTTGTGCGCACGTAGGGCCTTATGGCCTTGTAAGGAAACAAAATAATCTGCCTCCTTTTCCCCTTCTCCATGAAAGTCTTCAGTGCAGTGTTGACAAACCCGGCATCTGTGCTGTCCCACATTCAGCCATTCTTCTGTCTCTCACAGGCCAGGTTCAGCTCTGAGGCCTTCCACACCTTGCTGCAGCTGAGTTCCACCCTTTCTTTAAGATGTGCAGGACAGCTTTAATTTGCGTTGTTGGTACTGATTTTGGGCCCTCTTGCTTGCAGCTAGAATATAATGCAGTCCATGTAAATGTGCCTAGTTTGGGGGCGTTTAAGAGATCCGTGGATAGGTTTATGGATGGAAAGGGTTTAGTTTAGGTTAGAGGGTCATTGTTTTTTAACTGGTCGGCGCAACATCGTGGGCCGAAGGGCCTGTTCTGCGCTGTAATGTTCTATGTTCTATGTTCTATGTGGTTGCAAGCAGCAACTAAGTTAATGAGCAGGCAGGATGAAGATGTCTCAAAATCAGTGTTATACTAAAAAATGTGGATTTTGTACATCACAATCCACTTTTCTGATTCTGGAGGCCAACAGTTCATCCCTGCTTATGTCCAAGTCATTTTTCATGTGAATGAATTCTGAACTGTTAGAAACATTGATGCAGAAGTTTCAGTAAAATACAGATCATTGAGTGTAGTCCATGATGAGTTCCTCTATGCAACGTTTCTAACAAACCTGTATAAGCAATCTTTCTAAATTGTTTACAATTTCTCCATAGTTCACAGAAGAAGTCTTTCTCTCCATGCAAGAAAACTGCATAAACTTAATTTAACTTGATTGTATTAATTGGAAATTTCTGAATGTGGGCCTAAGTTAGATTACCTCGAGTACAAAGGGACTAATTTTCATTTGCCAATAACTTTTGCCATATTGCAGCATGGTATTGTCAATGCACAGCAATTTTTTTTAGATACAATCAAGATACAATTTTCTTCATAGTGCTATAAGTACTTTTAATGGTTGATGTATAACTGACGTGTGAATGAGAAACTAAACGCAAAGGGTGCATATCTGTTCTGAGTTACTTTATCCATTTGCATTGTATTGTTGACAAGTTGGGTGTTGAGTCAGCGTTCTCATGTAGCGGTTGCTGTATTGTTATGTTCTCTAGTGATGGAGGCAGTTGGGTTTTCACTCATTGCTGTACTTCAAATCCTGAACAGAATTATGAGAGAAGTAAAATGCTTCCCTGTGGTCTAAATGATAAGAGATTCAGATCCATGCAAGAGGATTGATCATGATCTGGATTTGACCTGGTTTGATGTAAGATTCAATCATCTCTTTTCATCAATTTGTAAATGTACTATTCCAGTAGGAGTTCACTAATCCCAATCCATAAGTAATTGACTGGATATGACATGTTTTGGATCTTGCATTAGACATAAGGTTAGATTTGGTGTCATCAGTCCATCTCACAATTGGATCCCAGATCCTTTATGACAGAGCCACCTATTTTCATCATCATGTCTTTAGAATGAGCCTTGAGACAGAGATCTCATCAGCTCTCTTAAGTAGACACAAAAGATCCCTGAGTGCTGTGACCTGGCTAGTATTTATCCCCAAATTAACATCATTGAAACAGATTACTGAGTCATTATCCCATGTTTGTTTGAGGGAACTTTCTGTGTGCAAATAAGTCTTCATCATTATAACAGTGACTGCACCTTTTTACTGTGATGTGTATTGTGACATCCAAGGAATGTGAAAAGCCCTTGTATCAATGCAAGTCTCTTTTTTGTAATTTAGAATTGCAACTCATGTATCTCCTTAATAACCTGAAACAAAATTTATGTCTTTCATATGCCCCAACATGTTTCTCCAATTTTATCAAAAACAGAGCAAGAATACACAAAAATCACAGAATTGTTGCAGTGCAAAGGAGACCATTTGGCCCATTGTGCCTGCACCAGCTCTCCAAATGAGCATTACGGCTTACTGCCATTCCCCTGCCTTTTCTCTATGCCCCTGCACATTGTTTCTACTCAAGTACTCATCTGAAGCCCTCTTGAATGCTTCCATTGAACCTGCCTCCACCACATTTCCAGGCAGTGCAATCCAGACCTAAGCCACTCACTTTGTGAAAAAGGTTTTTCACACATCATATTTGCCTCTTTTGCAAATCACCTGAAATATATGCTCTCTTGTTCTTGGTTGTTTACGAGCAGGGACAATTTCTCCCTTTCTACTCTGTACTGCCCTGTCATAATTTTAAATGTCTTTATCAAATTTCCCAGCATGAAATAACCAAATATGAATTGTTGAGCTAAAATAAATGCAAAACACTTGATGCTAGACATCTGAAATAAAAGTAATGTATATTACATATGAACTGTTAAGTTATTCATTTCCAAGTAAGTGAACATACAGAGTAAAGGTTCGAATTAGAATCACTTAATTCAGTCAATTCAACTTGGTTCATATAATGATATAAATTAATGAACACATTACTCTGCCCCACATCACTGTTGGCCTTGTTTATGTTCTTGTCTAACTTCTAATTGCTATGATGTATCCTAACCATTTAAGCTTGGCTAAAACTTAACCTTATAGCACTTTGTTTAATAACCTCACTGACTGACTGCCTCCCTGTGGTCTTTGCTTTTTAATCTTCCCTGCATTCATAGCTTGAGGAGGAAGCTTATACCATTTCAACCTAGCTGAGAATCCAAAAACCGTATGCGCAATGTGTCGGTTAATTAGCCGCACAATGGAGTGTTGCAAACTAATAAACTGCTCATTGAAATGGTCCACAGAAAACTACAGAAAGCCCACTTCATTGCCATTATATTGATTATTATGTCTTTGCTTGTAAATCTGCAAGAGTACACTTTGTTTTAAATCAAAGACCTTTGAATGGAATATATTTCTTTGAAATCCTTTCTGTAGAAAAATAGCAAAATAAAAAAACCCTAATTAGGGCAGGATTTTCCAGTCTCTTCACTCCAAAACTGGATAATCCCGCCCAAGGTCAATGGACCTCTTCATGGTCCACCCCTCACCCTTGCCGATTCAGTGGCAGGCAGGATGATAAAATTCGATGGCTTGAGATTCCATCTTATTTCCAAAACTTGGCATGTAAACTTACCCAAAGGTTCCAAGCAGTATGCAGAGAGTCTGCACTGTCTTTTGGATGAAGCGTCAAACTATTGACTTGTTCAGTTGCATGTAAAAGGTCCCAAAGTACTATTCATAGAAGAATTCCATCTTTTCATCTCAATTACTGCATAGACCGACTTTGCTATGTGTAAATTGGCTTTTACGTACACAGCAGTGACTACACTTCGAAAGTAATTCATCAGCCATGAAGTGCTTAGGGACATTTTGCAGAGATGATAAGGTACCATATGTGGATCAGCATATAGAAGCAGTTTATGATGTATGGTGCAATATGTTTCAACTGTGACACCTTCTGTTGCAGAAGTAAAAAGGTAACAGTTATTGAATCTGAGAAATGTCTATGCCTGGGGCATACTTAAAGGAGAATTGGCCATAGTCTTCCAGAATTACACAACATAAAATAAGATCAAATTTGAAGCACGTCCCCTCATCTGTAGTGTTGCATATCAAAATTCAGAGACAGTTAACAGTTAAATTCTTTACCCATTTCCACTGTCCCATCTTTTGTAAAGCCATTCTGCTCCAAAGTAACCTGTATATTCAGCTCCTCAACTGAAAGTATTGGACAAGTAATTCTCAGTTCCCAGGGGAAGTATGTGTCGGGATGTGTGAAAGCATTAGACGACTAATTCTTAGTTCCCAGGGGAAGAATGTGTTGGGATATGTGGAATCTACTGATTCTGTCCCTTTTGTTTTATTCGTTCACGGGACTCTGGCATCACTAGCAAGACCAGCTTTTATTGCCCATCCTTAATTGAAAAGATAGTGATGAGCCAACTTCTTCAACCATAGCAATCCATGTAGCATCAGTACACTCTGTGCTGTTAGGCGGGAAATTCCAGGATTTTAACCCAACAACAGTGAAGGAATGTCAATATATTTCCATAATGTGGAAATGTTGGACTGGGGTAGGCAAAATAATAAGTCTCTCAACTCCAGGTTAGAGTCCAACAGGATTATTTGGTAGCACGAGCTTTCCGAGCACTGCTCCTTCATCAGGTGAGTGAAGACTTGGGTTTACAAACAGGGCATATATAGACACAAACTCAATTACAAGATAATGGTTGGAATGCGGGTCTTTACATGTAATCAAGTCTTAAAAGGTACAGACAATGTGAGTGGAGAGAGGATTAAGCACAGGTTAAAGAGATGTGTATTGTCTCCAGCCAGGACAGTTAGTGAGATTTTGCATGCCCAGGCCAGTCGTGGGGGTTACAGATAGTTACAAGATCCTGGTTGAGACTGTCCTCATGTGTGCGGAACTTGGTTATCAGTTTCTGCTCAGCAATTCTGTGTTGTTGTGTGTCATGAAGGCCGCCTTGGAGAATGCTTATCCGAAGATCAGAGGCTGAATGCCCATGGCTGCTGAAATGTTCCCCGACAGGAAGAGAATACTCCTGCCTGATGTCTGTTGAGTGGTATCCATTCATCTGTTATTGTAGCGTCTACATGATTTCGTCGATGTATCGTGCCTCAGGACACCCTTTCTTGCAGTGTATCGGGTAGACAATGTTGGCTGAGTAGCAAGAGTTTGTACTGTGTATCTGGTGGATGGTGTTCGCATACAAGATGATGGCATCCATGTCGATGATCCGGAATGTTTTGCAGAGGTTGCAGTGGCAGGGTTGTGTGTAATCATGGTCACTGTTCTCCTGAAGGCTGGGTAGTTTGCTGCATGATGTGGGTATGCCGGCGTTGGACTGGCATAAACACAGTAAAAAGTCTGACAACACCAGGTTTTAGTCCAACCTATTTATTTGATAATATTCTCACAAGCTTTCGAGGGGTTACCCTCGAAAGAAGAGGGTAACCCCTCGAAAGCTTGTGAGAATATTATCAAATAAATAGGTTGGACTAAAACCTGGTGTTGTCAGACTTTTTACCTAGTTTGCTGCATACAGTGGTCTGTTTTGAGGCTGCACGGTTGTTTGAAGACAAGTACTGGGGGTGTGGGGATGGCCTTGGCAAGATGTTCATCTTCACCGATGATATGTTGAAGGCTCTGGAGAAGATGTTGTAGCTTCTCCTCTCCAGAGAAGTACTGGATGACGAAGGGTACTCTGCCTGCTGTGTCCCGTGTTTGTCTTTTGAGGACATCAGTGCGGTTTTTCGTTTAAAACACATGACAACGCAGAATCGCTGAGCAAAAACAAATAGCCAAGTTCCGCACACGTAAGGAAGGCCTCAACCAGGATCTTGGATTCATGTCACACTATCTGTGACCCCCATGATTGGCCTAGACTTGCAAAATCTCATGACCCTGATTTGAGACAATTCACACCTGTGTTTGCACCTGTAAAGACTTGATTCCTAACAAGACTCACATTCCAACCATTATCTCGTAATTGAGTTTATGTCAATATATGCCCTGTTTATGAACCCAACTCTTCATTCACCTGATGAAGGGGCAGTGCTCCGAAAGCTTGTGCTACCAAATAAACCCGTTGGACTTTAACCTGGTGTTGTGAGACTTCTTACTGAATATATTTCCAAGTCAGGACAGTGGATGCTTGGAAAGGAATTTCCAGGTGATGGCGTCCCATATGTCTGCTGCTCTTGTCCTTCCAGATGGTAGTGGTCATGGGTTTGGAAGATGCTGTCTAAGGAGATTTAGTTAGTTCATGCAGTGCATCTTTAGATGGTACACACTGCTGCCACTGTGCATCAGTGGTGGAGGAATTTAGAATTTGTGGTTAGGGTGCCAATCAAGGATTTCATTTCATCAATGGCATCCAGCACTAAGCCTTTCAGTACCTTGAATTAAAAAAAACAGTCAGTATATTACCCTGCTACTAACACTGACATACCTGCATAGATTTAGGTGTGTTATCATTCTTCATTGAGCTTTCACTTTAGTATATTCATTGCTTTATCTAACAATGCTACAATACAGTATATGGTTACCTACATAAATGTCAAAAAGCCCTCACTCTTTAGTTATCTGAACATATGTTCTGTATGAGAAACATCTGTGTTCTACTGACAGTTTCCGAATGAGCCACATCAGGGCAAGGTAATTATTTAACAATTCTAGAATCGACCAAATGCTCATCAAAGGCTAAGTAGATCATGTGCAAAGGATTATGCCCATTAGGGAATCATTGTACTTGAATCTATGTCATTATGTATGTTTGAATCTATTTCCCGTTTTAAGCCTGCTCCTCTTCTGAAAGGGCAGCCTGGTTCAAAGTTACACCACTTTTTCTTATTATGCTGGGTTTGAATAGCTACTTCTTAAGTTAAAAATGACTCACTAAATGCAATAGCTGCATTTCCTTTGTTCTGGCAAAAGCACTATAATGATTTTCAGAACAGCATTATAATATGCTTTTAATATGAGCATTGTGATTTTGATCTTATTGAAGCTTTAAAATTGAGTATGCAGAGGCTTTGCAATAGAGAAGAAATTGATGCTCCAGCAACAGTCTCCCTTTTTGTTTACAGCGCTTTAACATTTGTTTAAAAAAAAGACCTGTTTCTGGTGACATTTTGTGAACTAGTTCCTCTAATTCCCTTTCAGAAATTATTGAAATATCATATTATTATACCAAAGGCCTTATTCTTATATTAAATAAAAGAAAGGAGATCAAGACAAGTGTCAGTAGAGCAACTCCAGCAAATTCCGAATCACAAGTTTGTGACCACACAAAATCATTTGAATGGCTCAGTCTTTTAAGCTGCTTTATTTGATGATTGTATTATGTAGTGATAATGTTCCAATTGCAGTACAAACCAACCTGTGAACTTCTTACAAATAAACTTCATTTTTTCATCCATTAGAATGTGCCCCATTGCCAAGGTAGTCTGATATGTACTGTTGATGTTTACAAAACAAATTATCAAAGACTAGCCATTAAGTACATACCAATCTAGATTTTTATATTTAGTGCAATTCTGCCAGAAATCACAGTATCTGATGTGCAATTTTCTCAATCTGTTTAAGAACATAAGAACATAAGAAATAGGAGCAGGAGTAGGCCATCTAGCCCTTGGAGCCTGCCCTGCCATTCAATAAGATCATGGCTGATCTGAAGTGGATCAGTTCCACTTTCCCGCTTTCTCCCCATAACCCTTAATTCCCTTGTCTATCAGAAACCACAAGTTTTTCATACCCTTCACCACTGGCATGCAGAGGTTGTAGTGTGCAATTTTTAAAGGATGTATCAATATGGCACTTTCCCCAAAGCAGCAACTTTCATCATTTACAACAGCGTTTTCCAAACTTGGTTCCAGTGCCACCCCATTTTAATGCCCATCTTGGTGAGTTCCTGAGTAAAAATCTGGATGATATGAGAGTTAATTGAGGGGTTGGGGGAGTGGGGGTGGTGGTGGGGGGAAGGGGGTAGGGGGGGGGTTTTGGACTTGATTCCTTTGTTGTTGAGCAGGGAGGTGGAGGGGTGGGGAAATTTTAAAAAAGCATAGTTGTAACCTTCACTATTTAATTATTAAAATGCGCACTAACTTTAAACTTAAGAAAATTATGTGCATTCAAATTTAAGTTATTTTGTGAAAAAAACATTCTTACTGACTGGATCCAGTGTCAGTGAGACAAGGGCATGCATGTGGTGACACAGACTCTGAAAATCTGGTAGTGCGATGGATCATGCATATCTAATATCTAGACTTTATCGATATAAAAAAAAGGGCAGCATGGACAAGTTGGGCTGAAGGGCCTGTTTCCATGTTGTAAACCTCTATGACTCTATAATTGATGCTTTTGCTAGATTAGTTTTTGGACATTGCATGAAGTAAATTTCATTTCCCACCAGTATCTCGTTCACATAGGAGTAATTCCATTAATTAGACTAAGTGGCTAGCAGTGGGATTGCTATTTTCTAGTTGGAAGGTAATGGCAATATTTGCACAAAATCAAACATTTGTCACTTAATGGAAAAGGAAAGAAATGAAATTCAAAGCTTGTGCATATGATTCCCAGTGTATAACTTCTGAGCACAATGTTTCCAGCTACTAGAAAATGTTTTTTTTGTTCTGACAAACACATCAAATGCTCATTAAAAACATTTTACAGATAATTTCCGCAGTACATCACTGTGTTCTTTGTTAGGAAAGGTTATGCAAATTAACGCTGCCTGAAAAGTGAGCATGACAAATTAAAAAAATAATAATTATTTAGTTTTCATTGAACGTCCATTTTATGTCAAGAATTGGGTACATTGGATCAATTTCATAAGTTTCCTTCATGCTTAATATCATTGTGTTAGAAACAAAAAGGTACGTAAATTGAATGGTCTAATTCCACTGAGTGTTCACTTCAGCTGTTATAAATGCATATGTTTGATTTAATTTTAATGGGAGAAACCAATCTACATCAATTTATGAGAGATAAATGCTGATTAGAATTGCAGCACCGAGATGAGAGTAATAGGCATGTGGTTGGTGACTTATGCTTTAAAAATCATCACAAAAAAAGTTCATACATCACCCATGGCAGCACTTATGCATCATTCAGGACTTGAAGTGAAGTCTGATATTTAGCAAAGTTTAAATAGGACAGCAGTTTTCCAATTCCTATATTACAACATATTTGCATCACATACTGGTTTGGAAACCATGTTAAGTGCTGCGCGAGTGAAATATACAGGGTATAATTTAACCCCCAACCCCCCATCCCCTTTCCCAGCTCTGATGAGTTTAACGGCACGCAGATAGAGACGATGCACACGGAGCCAAAAAGTCAGTTTTCCACTGACATGAAATGTGAGTGAGAACATGCTCTCCTACCCATTATGGCTGGCAGCCATTCCCACCAGAGGCCAGCATGAAACCAGTTTGTTTCTTGTTAACTTGATGCAGATGAAGCCCTGATCAGAATCATTTATCTTCATGGATCTTCCAGAATCTCCATCTTTTATCTTCAGGACCTTCCATGAGGTGGATCTTCTGACTTCAACAGTGATGCTCAGGTGTGTATTAAACATGGTGCCAGGGCCAGGTTATGATAGCAAGATGCCAGCCATCCAGCCCAGCCCATCTCGCTAAACATGAGGAAAACCCTGATTGTTTAATTAATGAGGCCAGCATTATGCAATATGTTGCAAATTACAGCAGCCTCCATGGCGGCAAACTCTTCTCATTCTTCCTCCCACCATAGGATTTAGTCCCAGAATGAAACTTTCCACCCATATACTTCACAGATATAATTGTTGAAATTACATGTGTTCTTCACTTCGTTTAGGTACAATAACTTCATCCTTTTCTCCATAAAGTCTCTTAATTCAAATTATACCTGTTTTTATTTTACTGAACCTCACATGGTGAATTTGCAGCACTCACTGATGATGCAAGGAATTCAATTTATTATTTCTCCTTCCCTACAGCATCCTCTTCTCCTCTTCCATTCCTTAGATGATTGTAAAAGAGCTGGCTCCTGCTGAGCGCAGTCCTTTCTGGAGTTCTTGTCGGTGTTGGTTTATCCCTTTGATGACATTCCAGTAGTGAGCATCAATCGTGGTCTGTGCTTCACTGAATGAAAACTCTGTCTACAACACCTGAGTCAGCATTAAAACAGCAAATAAACAATGTTTAACCTGACATAAACGTCTGTCCTCTCAACAGCACATACCCACAAAGCATCCCCTCCCCAAAGAAATCCCCAAAATCACTGCTAATTCATGTTATATACATAGAATCCATACAGCACAGAAAGAGGCCATTTGGCCCATCAAGTCTGTACCAAACACAATTCCACCTAGGCCCTATTCTCATAACCCCTGCTAATCCACTTGACACTAGGGTCAATTTAGGAAACAGCCAAACAATCTAACCTGCACATCTTTGGACTGTGGGAGGAAACCCATGCAGGCACAGGGAGAATGAGCAAACTCCACACAGACAGAGACTGGAACTGAACCTGGGTCTCTGGTGCTGGGAGGCAGCAGTGCCATTGTACCGCCCTGTTATATTAAACAAGATAACACTGTGAGCTTTTCCTAAACTATTTCTCATATGCATGGGTTATTATCATACTGAATTCTGATCATTGCTGATCCCACAGGAGCAGAGTGAAAACCCATGGTCCTTAGGATCCTGACCAAGGCTTGAATTTGTTTGAACTTTCATATAGAAATATAGATGTAAAAACAAATTCTATTCCTTTAGAACTGAAGAATTTGAAGAGAGAAAATAAACGTGTTTATCAGAACTCAGGAGGTTCCAAGGCATTTAATGACCAATGAATGACTTTTCAAGTGAAGCTACTTTTGTTGTACAGACAAATTTTACGCTGAAGTGTTCACACTAAAATCTTGGAAGTACTAAATGACATGAATGACCAGTGTTTTGGCGCTTTTTTTTTTGAAGGATCGACATTGGCCAGAACACCAGTAAAACCTGTTGCTCTTTTTAGAATAAGGCCAGGTTACCACTTAAGCCTTTTTTCTCAGGCAAGTTTAACATCTCCTCTGAAAAATGGCACTTCCACCAATGCCACAGTCTATCAGTGTCAGCTTGGATTATGTGGTCATAAATCCTGGAGTCATGCTTGCCGCTTTTCTCAGAACCTTATCCAATACATCAATGTCTTTTTGAAGGTAAAGTACTCACAGTTGCACACAATATTCCAAATGTAGCCTTATCCTTTCATCTACACAAGGCTGAAATAATTCATTTTTGCTTTTAGTCGAAATTGCTTGAGATAATTCTGGTACATGATCATCCTTATTGATAATGGTTTTACGTTATCTGAGTGCTTTTAGCAAATGACCAGTCATCACGCTTATATTGTTTTCATCTTTCTTAATGGACAGCCAGTTCTGCGCATGCTTCTTATTCCATTTGTGCAATATCTTGTATTTACCTGTATTAAAATTTTGAACCCATTCCTTAGCCTTTTTACTTAATATCAAACAGGAAACAATTTAATTGCTGTATGAAACACCATTTCTACTGTTCCTGCAGAGGAGGAGAACATACGAGTCAGCCCCAGCTTGCATCAGAAGGATGGGAATCTCATTGTTGTCATGTCCATGCACTGAATGCACTGTTGCAATGCCAGCATCCCAAATTTGACCAAAGTATGTGCAGGTAGCATCTTTATTAATCATGTCATGTCCGAAGTGATATGAAGCAAGATGGCCCTGTTTTGGAGCTATTTAAATGACCACTCAGCAACTTTCACGTGCGGTGTTTTTGACACTTTAACTCAGGGAAGGTTTGTGGAAATACTGTGCTGAGTTGCTGGAGATATTTTGACATACACGCTCATTAAGAGTGGATTGACCAGTGCTTACACAAGAATGGGATAGGGTATGGGAGTGGAGGAAGTAGAATAGGGAAATTTCACCAGGAGGGGCAAGGAGCAGGTCTCTCCTTAGAAGGTTCTACCCACTAATGGTGTTCTGGGGCATTACTGCTATCGAGCCATGAGCCACGAACAGTGCCTGAGGAGGCTCCAAGAGTCTTTCTGCAATTGTATCACTTCCTTCACATGCACCTGAAGCCTCAAAGTTGTGTAAGGACAACTCCCAGTGACCAGAAAAGTCACTTTTATGACTATATTCTATTAGTCAAGAATGCCTATTCTACTAGTAACATTTTATGCCAGTGACTCTTTCCAGGTGGGAGTAGGAAACCTAAGTAATGAATAAAAGCTTGCTATTTATAATAATGTTCAGTAAATCCATGAGGCAAGGAGACGGGACCGCACTATCTTCACCCTAAAGAGGAAATAGTAAATGTTAATACATCAAGACAGTGGTATTCTTGATGGTGCAATGTGCCATCGGCTACATGCGTAAGGCCCTCCACGTCCCTTGCATTCATGGAGAGTGACAGAGGAATCACAAAGATAACCACCACTGTGCAATCATACCAAGAAGTTAATCTCAGTCAATGCTCACTATCCTCACAGCATTCACAATGCATTTATCCAGCACTAGTTCATAATATCAGCCAACTTCAGGCTTTCAAGCTGCAGAGGGATATGGTTGCTCGGTGACCAGGGCTACTTCCTTTACAAACGGCTGATAACTTACTTCCACCCATGAGGTCAGTAAGCCTTCAGCAAGAGCCATGGAGGATCTGTAATTTTGCAGAACAAGCATCAGCCTTCTCAAAACAATTTCTCTGCCTAGGTCATGAGGGCCAAGAGTGTTTCTTAATCATTTTGGTCAAGGCCAGCTTTTCAAACAGATTAGAATTCACTGACTCTGCTGCTACATAATAATACAATGTTTCTTTGCTTCCTTTCACCATTGCCTTCATGAGGGCATGTATAGTGTGTTTCAATAATGATTTTTCAAAAGAAAGGTGTTTACCTTCAGATATCAGTGAGATGGATGTATCAGTTTCTCGCTGCAAAGGCTGTCTATTCCTGAGGCCAGAGAGAGCAGAGAACGTAGAAGTACTGGTGGGAGCAATGGTAATGTCACTGAATTAATAATCCACAGGCCCAGGCTAATTCTCTGACAGCATAAGTTCAAATCTCACTGTAGTAGCTGGGGGAATTAAATTTAAATCATATGTAAAGCTAGTTTCAGTAAAGATGATCATGACAACAATCATTGATTGTAGTAAAGACAGTTCCCGAGTGCCATTTAGGGAAGGAAATCAGGCCTACATATGACTTCAGACTACAGCAATGTGATTGACTCTTAACTGCCCCAGAAATGTTCATTTCAGAGCAATTAGAATGAGTAACTAATGCTGGTTTTGGTAGCAACAGAGACATCCCACGAAAGAATAAAATAAGAAATGATTATGTTTGTGCATCATAAATGCGAGGGCAGCCATTCTTCACACAAGGCACCAAAATCAAGGAATAAGATAAATGATCAGTTTGTTAATTTTATCTGATGGTGTTTGAAGCACAAATGTTGGTCAGACAAAGAGACATCTCTTTTTCAAATGGCACCATGAGATTATTTAAATATACAGTAGGGCCAGGCTTGGTTTAGTCTCATTTGAAAGTTGACAATCTCAACCTTATAGCACACTCAACATTGTATTGAGGTACAAGCTTAAATTGCATGCTCAAAATCTATAACGTGGCTTGAATGCACAACTTGTAGATGTAAGTGACAGTGAACAGTGTTAGGAAGTAAGGAATCAGCCAGGGTCCTACTTATTACCCAGTGATTTCCATTGGAAATGCGTATAGGTGAATGTTAAGAGTGACCTTGAACAGATTTGATTGAAGGTTAAAGTATTTTATTTTTCAGTTTAAATAAATGATTGAGGTTACAACATGAAGGCAGGGTGCCGTACTCTGCTTCAAGATCTTAAAATGTTTTTGACTTTAGTGTTTATTTTTTGACTAATACATTTTGCTGGAGTTGAAGATGTTATCATTGACTGTTTGCAATTCAGCCACATAAAACACAAAGATAAAAGCAAATTACTGCAGATGCTGGAATCTGGGTCTGATAAAGGGTGATCTGAACTCAAAACATTAACTCAGTTCTCTCATCACAGATGTTGTCAAACCTGCTGAGATTTTCGAGCATTTTCTATTTTTGTTGAAAATAAAACGCCACTCAGTCATTGTTTCTGCATGTGGTAGTTCCAGAACAATTTACACAAAACAAATTTCACCCCTGTGCTCATTAATATTTAAGAAGCCTCGCCACACCAGGTTTAAGTCCGACTGGTTTATCTGGTATCATGAGGTTTTTGGAGCGTATCGGAGCAGTGCTGCACAAGCTCGGGATACCAGATAAATCTGTAGCACTTTGACGTGGTGTTGTGAGACTTCTTACTGTGCCTGCCCCTTCCAATGCTGGCATTTCCACATCCTCATTATTAATATTTGTTTATTCAATTGTTTTTGCTAAATAAAAGTAATATAGAAGAAAAGCTTTGACCTGTAATCCCAATCAACATGTTAAGGAAAGAGTAGACAACTCAGCTGTTTCCATAGACATGGAAGTTCTCTGGCCATTCACACCCCACCACTGCTACAAGTGAGGACGAAGAATTTGGCATTCAGTCAAATCTCCATTCGCTGCAGCGGGACCAGAGAATCCCACTGGCATGGACAGAAAATTCAGCCATGAGCTCAAACATTTAAAAAAAAAAGAAATAAATAGAGCATACAAGATTTGAAAAATAACAAGAAGTTGCCTAACATCTTGAAAAGAATTGGTGTTAAAATTCTTTTAACTATCTGGAACGTAATGTATACTTTGATTTTGACATTTAAACCATTTGGCAATTCTGATGGCAGTGCAGAATGAGATTGTTGTGACCATCTGGCTCAAATAGCATAATTGTGTGATGGTTCATGTTGGCAACAGCATTATGGCATTTTTTGTGTCCATTTTGTGGATTTTATTTCAATTGTTGACTGAAACTTTGTAAAATGAATTTGACATTGATGGGTGACATGGTGGCACAATGGTTAGCACTGCTGCTTCACAGCGCCAGGGACCTGGGTCCAATTCTGGCCTCGGGTCACTGTTTGTGTGGAGTTTGCACAGTCTCCCCGTGTCTGCGTGGGTTTCCTCCGGGCGCTCCAGTTTCCTCCCACAGTCCAAAGATGTGTGGGTTAGGCTGATTGGCTATGCTAAATTAACCCTTGTGTCAGAGGATTAGCAGGGTAGATATGTGGAGTTATGGGAATAGGGCCTGGGTGGGATTGTGGTCGATGCAGACCTGATGAGCCGAATGGCCTCCTTCTGCACTGTGTGGATTGTATGAATATTTCAGCAACATGTCTGCTCTGTGGGGAGATAGGAGACTTGCTCAATGAGATCACAATCATTTTTAAACTCGAACAAATGCCAGTATCTGGGCAAACTACACTGGGGTTGGATTTACTTATTTTTCTATTTGTATTAATACCATTGTTTGCATTTAGTTCTGAAATATTTAAACTGCACAGCATTTCATAGATAATGTGTAATTGAGTAGTAATTTTTTCCAAAACCAAACATAATTATCAGTAATTATGTAAGAGACAAGCTTCCTGCATAACAAGAATAGCACCTGATGAATAGCACTCATCAGATGCTATTCTGATGAGTTATTGAGCAAGGAAGAGTTCAATGTTTTGCATATTTGCCTACAAACCAAAATGTTGTTTTGTAGCACATCACAAGTGCTTTAGTGATAATGAATTGAATTGTATCTAGTAATCAATTTAAGTAAGAGACAGAATGACATTTTCTTACTGTAATAAAATGCAATGTTGGAAGTTTTTTCCCCAAGTAAATATAAGGGACCATATGCCCTTTTTAACACTGTGATAAAACTTAATTATTGCCAAAGAGTACAGCAGTACAAGAAATAGTTGCTGGTGTTGGTCACATGGCCTGTCGAGCTTGCCCTGCTATTCGATACAATAATGACTGATCCTGGTCTTCAACTTCACTTTCCCCCACCCTCCCTCCCATATCCCATTATTCAGCAAGAGATCAAAGATCTGTCCATCCCAGCCTTCAATATATTCAACAAAGGAACATTCAGAGCCTCTGAGTTGGAGGAATCTAAAGATTCACAAACCTTTTGAGTAATTTCTCCTCATCTCAATCTGAAATGATATACCCCTTTTCCTGGAAAAGTGTCTCATATTCTAGGTTCCTCAGTCATTGGAAACGATCTCTCAGCATTCCTACCCTTTCAAACTTCTTCAGAATCTTGCATGTTTGCCACTCATTCTTCTAAACTACGGAAACTATAGGCTATGTTTCCTCAGCTGCTCACTGCATGATAATCTTCTCATTCCAGGGATGAATTTAATGAACCTTCATTGTACCATTTCCAATGCAAGTATATTCCTCCTTAAATGTGGAGATCAAAAATGGCACCATGTATTCCCGAAGTGATCTCACCAAAACCCTGTACAATTGTAGCAAGACTCCTTTATTCTTGTACTCCAATCTCTTTGCAATAAAGGTCAAAATACCAGTTGCCTTCCTAATTGCTTGGTGCACTGACATGCTAATCTTTCCTTGTTCCTTGTACAAAGACATTTAAGTCTCTTTGACATCACCATTAAAAGTTTCAGCTTTAAAAAATATTCTCCTTTTCTATTCTTCTGACCAAAGTGAATAATCTCACACTTCCTCATGTTAAACTCCTTCTGTTGCCTTATTGCCCATTCTCTTAACCAGTCTTTATCTCTTTGTAGCCTTTCTGTGTTGTCCCTACAGCTTCGTTAGAGTTTAGAAGAATGAGGGGAGATCTCATTGAGACGTATAAGATCATGAATGGGATGGATAAGATAGAGGTGGAGAGACTTTTCCCGCTCAGAAAGGATAGTAGGACTAGGGGGCACAGCCTCAAGATAAAGGGGGGGCGGTTTAGAACGGAGTTGAGGAGGAACTTCTTCACTCAAAGGGTGGTGAATCTCTGGAATTCTCTGCCTGTTGAAGTGGTGGAGGCTACCTCGCTAAATATTTTTAAGACGCGGGTTAAGAGAGGGGATTAAGGGTTATGGGGAGAGGGCAGGAATGTGGAACTGAGCCACGACAGATCAGCCATGATCTTATTGAATGGCGGGGCAGGCTCGAAGGGCTGGATGGCCTACTCCTGCTCCTATTTCTTATGTTCTTATGTTCTTATCCTTCTGTCTGGCAGTAAACATGTTATGTTATTCTCTGTTTCTTTATAAAAGTTGTTAATATAGATTATAAAAAGCTCCATCAATGATTCGAGCAGCACTACACCAGTCATAACCTGTCAACTTGAAAATGTCCCAATTGTGCCCACTTTCTGCCCAAACCAGTCTAGTCATACTATTCAAGTACATGGTTAAGGCTTCTTTAAGAATAGATTTGGGCATTTACCCAATGACTGATGTTAGGCTTGATGTGGAGTCACTGGCATTAGACTGAGGCAGGCACAGTAAGTAGTCTCACAACACCAGATTTAAGTCCAACATATTTATTTGGTAGCATTAGCTTTCAGACTGCTGCTCCTTCATCAGGTGAGTCGCCTGACAAAGGAGTAGCGCTCCGAAAGCTTGTGCTACCAAATAAGCCTATTGGACTTTAACCTGGTGTTGCGATGTTAGGCTAATTGGCCTATAGCTCCCTATTTTGTTTGCTCCCTCTGCCTTTATTTTTGAAAAGCGATGTAGCATTTTCCAACTTGGTGGGATTACTCGTGAATCTAAGACATTTAGGGAAACACATAGCCAGCACATTCATCATTTCTGCAGCCGTCTCTTCTGGAGCCCTCAGGTGAATTTGTTGGATTTTAGTCCCTCAGGTTTATCCTTTTTTTTATTGTTGCTATTAATATTTTTTCTCTGTTGATATTAATTACCTTAATTCCTTCAGTCTTTTTGAACACCAGGTCACCCTCTACTTCTGGTGTGCAACTTGTGTCTTCTGCTGTGAAGAAGGTGTTGCAGATGGGAGAGAGATATGGTATACTTTCTGCCTTTTACCCTCTGTTAACTGACCACAACAGGATGTAATCTTTAGAAGGAGTGTTTAAATTCCTTGAGTGCTGTGACAGATAACAGACATGGAACAGGCTTTCTTGTAAGTTTAAATCAAAAGATAGAATAAACATTTACAACACCCAGAAATGTATGCAACAGACATTAAGTCCCCACCTGCATAAAAGGAAAGATAATTTCCAAAGATGCAACTTGCAGTTTGATTACTTAAAATTCCGAAAGTCAATGTTAAACTGTATCTCTGAGAAGATTGTCAAAATGGTTATAGGTCATGAAATTGTCTTTCAGTTCACTGAAGAAGAACCAATGAAGGTGTAAGATTTCTTGTGATGTGTTCACAATAATACACAATTGGTCATTAGTTTCTGGTGTTTAATGATTGAGCTCTTGTATTCAAAATTATAATCTGCAGGTCCAAGAAAAACTCCACTTATCTCACTAAAATTACTTCTTTGAGGTAGAGTTCTTATTCATCTTGGTGTGAGTTATGTGGTGAGGTCCTTGTCCCAGACTAATTTGTCTTGGACTGTCCTTGTGGATGAATGAGGTACTTCCCATCACAAGCCAATTTCTGTCATGTGACAAAAATATCAATGTTTTATTTTGACTGTACAATGGGTTAATGACTGAGCAATTTGCCATACAGTGGAGGATCGTGGATAACCTATCAACATTTCAGCCATAAGCAGCCTCCAATATGTCTCTATTTGTAATCCGATCTTCATGGGGTTAGCATACCTAGCAGTTATTGTTACTTACAAAGAAATGACACTGACCAAAATCAGCTGATGTCTGGTATTGTAAATTGACAGCTTATCTGGAAAATTGCCACATGGATTGCACTACAGAGCTGTCCTAGGTTGCATGGAATTTCACACCTGGGCTGTGTCAAGGTCCACTTCAAAAAAGAGACTTTTGAAAGAGAGGCGTTTTTAAATAAAAGCAAAGTGCTGGGCTTCCACTGACCATCATTCTGTCAAAACGATGGGGAACTGTTAGCTAGCCAGCATGTACATCCAACAGGCACCCAAACCCCTGTGGAAGATGAAATAATTCCAATTTTTTTTGGTTTCTATTGCGTTGAAATGTGTCATAATTGTCTGAGATAAAATGCCAAAATGTAGTTAGTTAGTTCTGTAACAATGACCACCACAGACATGGAAAAAAGTCCCTTTGAAATATTCATCTACAACAAGGTTTTAGGAACAGGTCTGGTGAAATCAGAGAAGTACACAAAGGAGTCTGGAAAAACTGCTAATGGACCAATGAGGAATCTCCCCCTCCCTCTCTCCCTCTGTTTCTGTCTCTTGTTCAGCAAAGCCATATCTTTGTCTAAAGATCACTCACAGAGATAGTATGTTTCCATCAAAGAAAACCTAAAGAGAAACTCTTTGAGTTATGACTGAAAAAAGGAAATTGTCTCTAGCAAGTACATGTATATGTACTTCAATTCAACTGTGAGATTCCAAAGGAACCAACTAACTTAAAATGGTTGTGGCATTTAAAGATCTACATCTCAAAAGACAAGAAAAGGATGACTAATCATATATTCTTTTAACTTTTAATTGGACTCTAATTTTCTTTACTTCTGATAGTTGTGTGCCTCTGAGTCACATTTTTTTGTTACTTTTTTCTGGTTTAGTTGCTAACAAACTTGTTCTTTGAGTCACAAACACCTTGTTGATTGGCTTTTTTATTGTTCACTGCATAGATAGTTAAAAAAAAAAACTACATTTGGATTTTAAAAAAGCATCCATGGGGACAAGAAATGGAAAAATCTTTGTTGTGACCAACTGAGGAGGCTGAATAGCAGGAGAACTAGATCACCCCATCTCACTGGATCCCCCCTCCTCACTAGGTCAAAGCACTGCACAAGTTTTGTTGCTTCCCACCTTTTTGGATTTCTATATTACCCTGCACCTAAATCCTCCTTCACTATCCCCAACCTCAGTGACTGTGAGAGCTCAAACGGTTGAGTAGTTGAAAAGCAGTTACTTAGACGTGCCAGCAGATAGCTCCTATGCCAGCAAGAAAACAATTCCCCTAGGAAAGGTGAATGAGACGCAATAGAAAAAAACAGCAAATATCTTACAAGGTTTGCTGAAATACGTTATTTGAAATCATATTTTCTAAACTTATTTTGCTTGCAATATCTGATTGCAAATCATACCAGAATTGACTGTAAAATATCTTTCGGGGGGATTTTCATTCTGGTCACTAATATAACTTCACTAATTTCAGCATTAATGGTAAATGGATAATGCCTTGCTTGGTAAATGTGCTGCTGCAAAAACTCCACGCTTAATCTCCTAACTGAGGTTAGGGTGACAAGGGTGCCTTGTGAGACCCTACAATGGACATTGGTTAACTGACCAATCCTCCTGAAGCAGTTTGTTTTGAAAGTTAGTGAGAATAAGATTATATTTTGCTTTAGTGTTCAAACCATTGAGTAGCTTTCCAATATTCACTGCTTAGTTAATGAAATGCCAAAGGCCTGTTTGTGATTATGAAATTATACCATATCCATTAAAACAACATTGGAAAAATAAACAACATAGAAAATAAATTTCATCAGTCAGCAAGCGTTTTTTCTGAATCACTTATATCCAGTGCAAATCTCAGATCGTTAGTGCCTGTTTGGTGCTAAGCGTTCTGTTTGAGGTTCATAATTGCATCCAAAGCAGACTGGTGCACTTCTGGGGCATGTAGAATTTTGATTTTGCGCTAAATTCTGAGGTTCATTGTTGGTTTGCAAAATCTTTGGATTTTTATTGTTAGCCACTTCATAAACGGTTCAGTTTGAATTTCTGTTAGTGAGATAATCAGAAGCCAAGGTAGTTGGGATTCTTTGCAGGATGGCAGATGTTGTTTGTGAGGAACTGCTCTTAATGGGCAGCATGATAGTACAGTGGTTAGCACTGCTGCTTCACAGCTCCAGGGACCTGGGTTCAATTCCCGACTTGGGTCACTGTCTGTGTGGAGTTTGCACGTTCTCCTTGTGTCTGCGTAGGTTTCCTCTGGGTGCTCCAGTTTCCTCCCACAGTCCAAAAATGTGTGGGTTAAGTCAATTGGCCATGCTAAAATTGCCCCTTAGTGATCTGAGATGCGTAGGTTAGAGGAATTAGTGGGGGGATATGGGGGTAGGGCCTGGGTAGGATTGTGGTCAGTGCAGACTTGATGGGCCCAATGGCCTCTTTCTGCACTGCAGGGTTTCTATGATTCTTTAATGACTGAAAATTTTGTGGGACTCTGGATTCAGCAGTTCTATCTCGTAATTTTGATCAGCTTCGAAAGAATGACTACAAGTAATTTGATCTTAAGGTGTGGAGTTTCTGCCGTTGGACTGGGGTGGGCACAGTAAGAAGTCTCACAACACAAAGTTAAAATCAGCAGGTCTATTGGGAATCACAAGCTTTCAGAGCACTGCCCCTTCATCAGGTGAGCCATTTCAGAGTGCTGCTCACCTGATAAAGAAGCAGCACTCTGAAAGCTAGTCATTCCAAATAAACCTGTTGGGCTTTAACCTAGTGTTGTGAGGCTTCTTACTGAACATAAGCTGACACCTTGAGCAAAATTTTCCGGCTACACTCCCCACAAGACCAGGGAACCCCTCCTGAGATCAGTGGACCTTTGTATCGTCCATGTCCAGTGACAATTCTCGTAGTGGGCGGGATGGGAAAATTCCGCCCCTATCTCCAAACAAAACTGAAGAATTAATTTAATTAATTTACTATGTTAATAGGGTAGAACATCTGTATTAGAGGGAACTTTTTGTCTGCTTTAATATTGATAAGCTTTTAAATCATTTTTCTAAATAGTTTTAGCATTTGTAGGAATGAGTTAGATTATATTTGTGTGAATGTTAATTATTGATGAGAGGACCTGAATTTCTTTGTGACTGTCCTGCATCTAAAGGAAGCGGACCATTTGTTCACATTGGAATCTGAACTCGAGTCCCAGGGGACACAGGACAGACATTTATCTTTCGTTTAAATGGCTTTAGTTAGAGGTGGCTCGCAGCCTAAGCCAATGGAAGAGATGAATTTGACTATTTCCAAATAAGGGATTCTAGAATAATGCAAAGTGTGGAGGAAGTTACAAAATTGGAATCTTTGTTGGTACAATGTTACCATGGCTTATGACTGCTGGACGCAGTTCAACATCACTTTAAAGACAGAGAAGAGAAAGGCATTGTCTGTGCTGGCAGCAACGCTCAAGGAATTCTTGGAAACTGAAGGATAAGGAACTTCCATGTTGTCTTCAGTTTTTTTCTAAGGATATGTAAAACCTTGCTCAACAAATTCTACTTGATTCTGAAATAATTGTTATTTGTACCTTGTTGGACCAGGCACAACTGAGGACCCTCGTATTAGAAATTAAGAATTTGGAACTTATAAATTTTAATGAGAAGAGTTTAATTTCTTAAAACCCTGAAATCTTACAGGCAGACCACAGCAGATACCATATGGTGAGGGTGCTGGCACAGGAATAGTAAACTCATGCTGGAAGTAAGCAGATCATGATGTCAATCATTGTGAAGTGCTGAATTGATGCCAGTTCTACATTTTGGAGCTCAGTGTTCCAGATAACATGCATAGCTGAATGCGCATTCAACAGCATAAAGGGCCCCTACACCAGTACTTAAAAGGGTTTAGCAACTTCTTATAGGTTAGTTGCTGGTTAATTTATTGTACTGTTGCTGCAGTTTTACAAGTTCCTCTAATTGCTGCAGAAGTCTATTCGGGTGGGAGTTAAAGGTCATTGTTGTGTCTTCAGGGTGGATTTTACATATGGGAGCATGAGTGGGCATTCCCCTTAGGACACAACATAATTGGGATAAAGAAAAGAACTGGGCAAGCTACCGGGAGGTGGGGAAGGTAGGAAGTGAAGGAAAATTGAGGAGTCATGATTAGTAGGTTTGCAGATGACACCAAGATTGGTGGCACACTAGACAGTGAAGAAGGTTATCTAGGATAGCAACGTCATCTTGATCAATTGGGGCAGTGAGTTGATGAATGGCAGTTGGAGTTTAATTTAGATAAATGCAAGGTAGACAGAACCAGGGCAGGACTTAGTCAATTAATGGTAGGGCGCTGGGGAGAGTTGTAGTATAAAGAGATTTTTAAAAGTGGAGTCACAGGTGGACATGGTGGTGAAGAACACATTTGGCAAGCTTGGTTTCATTGGTCAGAACATTGAATACAGGAGTTGGGACATCTTGTTGAAGTTGTACAAGACATTGGTAAGGCCACACTTGAAATATTGTGTGCAGTTATGGTCACCCTATTATAGAAATGATGTTATGAAACGAGAAAGAGTGTAGAAAAGATTTACTAAGATGCTACTGGGACTTGATGGTTTGAGTTATAAAGAGAAGCAGGATAGATTGGGGCTTTTTTCCCTGGAGCGTAGGAGGCTCAGCAGTGATCTTATAGAGGTCTATAAAATAAAGAGGGGCATAGATAAGATAGATAGTCAACATCTTTTCCCAAAGGTAAAGGAGTCTAAAACTAGAGGTTTAAGGTGAGAAGGGAGAGATACAAAAGGTTCCAGAGGGGCAATTTTTTCATTCGAAGAGTGGTGAGCACTGGAATGAGTTGTCAGAAGTAGTAGTAGAGGCGGGTACAATTTTGTATTTTAAAAACAGTTACATGGGTAAGATGGGTATAGAGGGAAATGGGCCAAACGGGGGCAAATGGGATTAGCTTAATGGTAAAAACTGGGCAACATGGACAAGTTGGGGCAAAGAGCCTGTTTCTATGCTGTAAACCTTGATGATTCTATGACTCTAAGAGCATGAAGATCATATCCACCCAGTGTGTTTGAGGAACAACTGTCCTGCCTGAATCTCAAAAAGGAACCATGTGTGAAACATTTGTACTCCCATAAAGAACGTCCTCACTGAAACCAATACCCGCAGCAGTCACAACTGCAGCCTTGGAGCAGGGTGAGGGTGTGCAGTGCCAGTGGCTGTCATAGTGGCTGTGTCAGATTCCTTCCAGGTTGGAGGAGGCAATATTTGCAACATCCCAAGTTCACTGTCACTGTTGCCTCAGGGAAGTCACTGATGCTGTGTGTTTCATTTTCTCTTCTAGAAAGAAGCAGGCAGAATGAATACTCAGCTTTGCCAGGACTACATATGTCCCCATGTTGCAGGGTGGCATTAAGTGCACACATGTGGTGTCTACAAAGCAACATGTCAACTCTTGACCTGTCATGCAACTCAAAGGAATAACCAGCTGGTATGAGACCATACGTGACATATCATGCAGATCAGTGCCCAGTGTTTTGGCAGCAGCAGTCATGATCCATCAATTTGCAGCAGTCCTTCCTTTGTGCCATCTGTATTTGGAGTCATTATGACAAACCAAAGGGGTTCACTCTGCTCACTCCCACTTCCTTATCCTTGGCCTCTTAAATTGTTTCAGTGAAATTTGATGCAAACCCAAGGAACACCACCTCATGTTCCGTCAGGCTCTTCCACGTTCAACAAGTTCAGATTGTAACCTCTGCCATTCCCCCACCCTCCACTCTTTCTAGTTCCGAACAGCAGTTGTTGGTAATAATTCCCCTTTTTCTCATTTATACTCCTTTACAGGCATCTTTTGTCCCTCGTTAGACTACCATCTCTTTTTGCCTTGTTCCATTGTCACTTTTGACACCTCATCCATCACCTTAAACATTCCCTCCTCCACCACTGGCACACAGTGGCAGCAGCATGTGCCATCTTTAAGATGCACTCCAGCAACTCTGCCAAGTTTTTTTGACAGCACCTTCCAAACTTGTAACCCAGCATGTCGAGAAGAACAAGGGCAGCAGACACATAGGAACACCAGCAGCTGCAAGTTCCCTCCAACTCCAAGCCACACAACATCCTGACTGGGAATTGTCATTTCTTCACTCACACGAGGTCAAAACCCTGGACCTCCCTTCTAACACTATTGGCGTGCCTACACCATTTGGACTCCAGCAGCTCAAGAAGATGGCTCACCACCACTTTATTGAGTGCAATTAAAGATGAGCAACAAAGGCTGATCTTGCCAGCAACACTCACATCCCATAAGGGAATAAAAATAAGATGACCTCCACCCCCTGCTTCAGTTACAGTAACTATCTCACCCCCTTTCTCCACTGACACCTCCCTACCTGCACCCCTCCTCACAATTCCCGTTAAGAGGTGCAGGCTGACTTTAACTGATGCTAGCTTCTCATGATTTTGGGCCTCCCGTTAAGACCTACAGCCATTGAAGAGTGAGGTTAATCCTGGCTGCACATTGCAGTAACGTTAACCAGCAGGCAGCCTAAAGCTAACGTCCTGCCTGTATCATATTGAACGGGCATGGTGCTAATCGCCTACTGTGATCCCCATGCCTGTTTTTGGAAGCTTTTGAATATTATCAAAATCATCATCTTCAAATATACTTAATGTTTCAAGCCGGTCATGAAACTACATGAGGGGATACTACCGTACAAATATGGAATGCATTCATCTGACATTCCTCCATTTCTTTTTTACTGGAGGCATTAACACAATGCATAAAGTATTCATCCGCTAGTATCCCATACTTCAGGGCCAATGTATTCCATGAGGAGTGGTAAAAATGCTGAAGTTGTTTATTCCTTTATGAAGCTGAAACAGGATGTCAAAATACCGTCACTTATAGCAGACTTCTGGAACTGAGGCAGAGCTTTGAACAGTAAAGTTCGTGTACTTATCCATAGAGATTCTAACAAAAGCAGAAAGATAATTTCAGAAATCTAATGTTTGTTCAGATCCGCTGTCAGCATTGCACAGAGAGACCCTAAATTGCAGAAGAGTTAACTCTCAATTTTCTAGGTTTGAATGGGCCAACCAATTCTAATTTCTAACCCAATTTCTTCAGCTGCGGTTGAAAATAAATGAGTCACTGGTTGCCGAGATCACAAGCTAAGGTACAGAATTTTCCTGGCAATTATATTTGGAATGCAGTATTATCTCTTGTGTAAGGATGTGCTGAGAAGTTTTCTTTTCATTTCCAACACGAGTTTCAACACTACACATATATCCAAGTAAAATGAGCTTTGGAAGGAGGAAATAATATTGTACTGTGGATATTGTTGCTATTTCAGTGTTTTGTGTTACTTTTTTTTTTCTGGATTGATTTAAGTCTAGCAATTCTGCTCACTGCTCAGTAACTCAAAAGTAATGATATAAGTGAAGGCCTCGAGAATAACCTTGGGGAATCCAGCCCATAGCATTATTGGGGGTTCAGACAACATAGGCAACATTTTTTTGGAATGTCTGGTGTAATCCAAAATGGTTCAGTGTCTTTTTCTTCAGGCAATTCATGTATGACTGATTTCCAGTGGTTAAATGCTAAAACACCACCGTGCACAAATATCTCAATCATTTGCTTTGTTTGGGGAATTTGGCTGATAGAACATGCTGCTGCTGGTTTACAAAGCTCCACCCTCATGTGAAAAGCAAGAACACAGCTTTCCTGAATTTTCGCAAGTCATTCCCTGAAAGAGATGCAAGCCCGAAGCTTCAGATGTAGCACTGCCTGAAACCACATGATATCAGTACCCCTGAGGTTTTATAATGTTTGAGTGTGGTTTTCGTCATTATTTTCAATTCTCATGTTGAAATCTGTATGATAATTTTGTCAGTTGGTGCAACTCTTTTTTTGGACTTGATCCTCCCATTCAATCCTTCCCCCACCTCTCCCCTCCCCCTTCCCCCACCTCCGCTCCCTGTTTCCCCCACCTTCCTTCTCCTTCTCCCTCTCCCTCCCCCTTCTCCCTACCCCCTCTCTCTTCCCGCTTCCTCCTCCTCCTCCTCCTCCTCTCCCCCCAAATCAGTGAGGTGTTCGCTCCAATAGACTCCCTCCATCTTCTATACAATGATAGAAAGGAAGCAACGTGTCAGAAGGCAGTGACAGATGTGAGGTTACTACATCTAATGGGGCTCTTGACCTCAGAAGTTAATTCTAAACAACTTGTTATTTTAATTTTGGCTAGGAATTTGCAGTATCATTTTTGGTAACAACCGCCACATTAAAGGCAAAGCCCCTTTCCACTGTCAGTCTGAAGCCAAAGTTTTTCCTTCAAACTCATGCATCTGTTCAAGGGACTTTGGAGTGATACTGCTACTCTGAAGTGGGTTTGCTGCAGATCAGTTTCATTTGCAGGCAGTGGTGCTATCTTTGTGACTCTGGCCCCTTTTTATAAAACAGGAGAAAACAGTTGAACTTGATGAAATTGAAATTACCTTATATATACTTGCAAAGTATTTTTGCCACTATCTCCAGGATATTGCTGATAACTCATAAGCCCTCAATGAACATGGCCAAATCACAAGTGATTTGAATTAGAATTTCTGTTCTTTTATTGGTTCCACAGTGCAAATTGTAGATCCGAGTTTAATTTCAAGCTCTGAGTAGTGACTATTAACCATGCCCATTGCTTGCATCCAAATAAAACAATTAATCCTTTGAAAGCAGTTTGTTTTTTCTATGTTAATTTTTGTGTATATTCTAAGTTGCTGAACAGAAGGAGCCACAAATTGTTGCTGTGGCCTTGCTGTGTTCTTTCCATCAGTCGTACATGCATTGAAATTATTACTCCAAATTCCAACATATTTATAACGTGAAAATCTACTTTACAAGTTGTTCCTTCATCTGATTAATAACCTGGATATCTGAACCAATCTGTCAGTATATTAGAATCATAGATAAGGTGCATTGGGCTACTCATCATTCTTGTATCGAAATGGAAAACTAGCAACCTTCTCATCCAATTTACAAACACCTTCTGACCGCTCAGCTGCCAGTACTGCGATGTACCACGTCCCATTAACGATGGAGGCCTGCTGAGCCCTCTCCACCTTGTTCGAGATGTTATTGAATAGTACCCAGGTCATAATCGGGAGGTCTGTTTGCATGACCACTTTGTCATTTCTAGTCTGAGCCTCTTTTTTGACAAGGGCCCAATAACAGGCTAAAAGTTGATTCGTAAGTGTAGCTATCCACAGCACTGGGCAATGTTTGAGGTGAAAATCCCAAATAGATGTTGACTCCATTCTGTTTCTGCCATTGGCTCCACAGGACTGTATTTCGATGAATAGAACCTTGAAGTTCAAAAGGAATGTTAAGGTGACTGGATGCTAATGGTCATGCCTGACTAACAGCTTCTTTAGCAGCCTCAAAAGCATATTGTTATGCGGGGCTGCACTCAAAGGTGGCCTTTATCCCTATGACTGCGTACAGTGGTTTCAATAGCACAATCTAATGGGGAATATGCCGTTGCCAGTGGACTAACAATCCAACAAATCACTGCGTTTCTTGTTTATTGGGGACTGCCATCTATTGTATTTTAATCTTAACCTGATGCGGGATAACTTTTTGCCCAGAGACCCATTGGATTCCCAGAAACTGAACAGATTGGCTCAGCCCCTGAACCTTTGCGGGATTCATTGCCCACCCCCACTGTTTCATGTGGGCTACAAGGCAATCTAAAGCCTCGAGCATAACTTTCCCTGAAGTCCTCTAATTAAAATATCATTTACATAGTGTGCAATCTAACCGATGACAGGCAAGAGCCCAAATCTTGGGCACCAGGCCATGGCACAATGTTGAGCTACATACATAGCCTTGAGGCAACCTAACAAATGTATATTGATGACCCTCCCAGGTAAATGCAAACTGATCTTGCGACCCTTCAGCAATGGGAATAGAAAATAAAGCATTTACCAAATCAATCACAGCATACCACTTCTTGCCACCCAAAAACATTTCTTCCATGAGTGTAATGATGTCCTGGACAACAACTGAATGCGTCTGCATGGTCTCCCCAATGTTTCATGCTTTGGGATATCCTTTCCTGCAGTGTTTCAGGTAGACAATGTTGGCCAAGTTGCGAGAGTATGTACCGTGTACCTGGTGGATTTTTTTTTTCCATATGAGATGACGGCATTCGTGTCGATGGTCTGGCACGATACACACTCTTGTGACTTGGCCAACGTTGTCTACCTGATACGCTGCAGGAATGGATATCCTGAGGCATGGTACATTGGAGACCATGCAGACACTACGACAACGGATGAATGAACGTTGCTCGATAATCACCAGGCAGGAGTGTTCCCTTCCAGTCGGGGAACACTTCAGCAGTCATGGGCATTCAGCCTCTTGTTATCGGGTAAGCATTCTTTAAGGTGGCCTTCATGACACATGACAATGCAGAATCGCTGAGTACAAACTGATAGCCACGTTCTGCATGCATGAGGAAGGCCTCAACTGGGATCTTGGGTTCATGTCACACTTTCTGTAATCCCCACAACTTGCCTGGGCTTGCAAAATCTCACTAACTGGCTGGAGACAATACACATCTCTTTAACCTGTGCTTAACCCTCTCTCCAATCACATTGTCTGTACCTTTAAGATTTGATTACCTGTAAAGACTCACGTTCCAACCATTATCTTGTAAATTGAGTTTGTGTCTATTTATGCCCTGTTTGTGAACACAGCTCCCACTCACCTGATGAAGGGGCAGTGCTCCCAAAGCTTGTGCTGCCAAATAAACCTGTTCAACTTTAACCTGGTGTTGTGAGACTGCTTACTGGTGGATAAGGCCAGTCAGGAACGGGATATACCTGTGGGAATCCTGATCAAACCAGATATCCCTGTCCCAACTATCTGGATCCCATCCCTCTGTCAGTAAACTTCATACTTTCAAGGGATCTGGTTTCCATCCTTGTTTTTTAATGCTTTCCAGATGCTAAATCATGGCCATTTGGCACACCATCATGGTCTGATGTCCTTACGTGCGCCCCACCCTATCTTCAGTGGTCTTTACGACTTCAGCTAAAGTAGCATTCTGTCACTCCACTAATGCTAACTTTTCTTTTAACTTCCTCCCCTCCTGCTCAATTTTGTGCCAACACTTCGATTCATGTCTTAGGGCACACATAAATATCCAGAGAGCATCTACTTGGCTCTCTTTCTTTTTGGGAAAGCTCACGTTTCCAAGACATTCCTTCACACAATATGGGATTGACCACTTGGAGTCTTCCAAGTCTTTATTGCAACAAATTGGCAGTCTTGAACTTGTCACAAGTTTTGCCAATGCTCCTTCTCTGTTATCCATCCGTCTTGGCATCTGTGTCTTTCTTTTGCCAGAATAGATGCTGCCCTAAATAACGTACTGATGAAAGTATGCAATTGAGCAGTTGCCTTTCAATTGCATGTCAGAATGAGGGGTGACCTTATTGAAGTGTATAAAATGATGAAGGGCATGGATAGGATGAACGCACATAGTATTTTTTCCAGAAAAAGGGGAATTGAAAACTAGAGGGTTTAACGTGAGAGGGGAAAGATTTAAAAGGGACCTGAGCGGCAACTGCTTCATAGAGAATGATATGTATATGGAATAAGCTGCCAGAGAAAGTGGTTGAGGCAGGTTCAATTGCAGCAGGTAAAAAGCATTTGGGTAAGTAAATAGATGGGAAAGGATTAGAGGGAAATGGACCAAATGTTGCCAGTTGGGACAAGCTGGGAGGGCACCGTGGTCAGCATAGACTGTTTTGGCCAAAGGGTCTGTTTCTGTACTGTATGGCTCTTTGACTCTGGCTGGAATTTTACCATTCTGCCCGCCATGGGAATCGGAGCAGGCGAGGGATGGACCATGGAAAGGTCCATTTGACCTTGGGTGGGATCTTACAGTGTTTGGACGGGCAAGGCCATAAAATCCTGCCCTATAACTCTAATGAGGGAAAAGTGTCATCCACGGAACTGAAGACTGTGGTGGCAAAAGTGCTCAGGGGAATCCTTTGAACCTCCTGAACACTTTGCAAACTTGAGCCAAGTTTGTTTTTGCAACATTTTGAATGTGTAAATGTTCCCATCTGTGCTTTGATTACATTTTAAATTTACTAGGGAGGAGCAGAGATCTGTGCATGCATATAAGCGTGTGTGCATAAGAACTCTGGGCAGAGTTCTGCCTGGCCCCGGGAGCTCGATTCAGTCAGGTAGTATAAATCACTTGCTGCCTGGCTGGAGTCAACTCTGCAGCTACTTTAGAAATTGGGTCAGAAATAAAAAAAAATCTTTTTGATGGGCAACATGGCTTTAAAGTGGTACTTCTGCAACATAGAAATTCCCTTTTGTGCAGGCCTTATCAGCAATGCATCTGTTGAATCAAAACAAACACTGTCTGAACCTGTCACGTTGATTTGTTCTATGATCTTAATGAAAATGCAAGTGTTTGTCCATCCAATATGCATTTGGCATCCGGCAGATAGTATACTCTATATTCATGCTTCTAGCAGTTAAAATATAGATAGCATAGTTGTGAGGGATAGAAATATAATCCTGTTAATAGAGCTAATTGTAGATAAAGAATTAACTGAAAATTTTAGCAGAACATAAGGTGAATAAGGTATTGGACCTTGATGGCATTCACCCTTGTTTGGAGAGAGATCAGCAAAAGATGAGGCTCTTACCCCACAGTTTTCTGGCCATTATTATGCAACTTGTGCCAGTAGTTTAACAGTGGACAATTTTCAAGATGGAGAGAAGGATAACCTGACTTTGTAACAGATTATTTAACATAAGTCGTAGCAAATTCTTAGGTCAGAATTTTCCAGTCCCCTATTGAAATCTCATTCATTTCAATGGGGCTGTGAGGGGCTGGGAAATTCTGACCTTGGAATCTATAAAGATAAATTAGTAAGAGTTTAGACAAAAATATAGATTAAGCAAGGACAGCCAGCCAAAGGGAACAGGTAATGAATTCTGGCCTTACAACATCATCCACATCCCATCAATTAATTTTAAAAAAGGCTAAAGAAATGTTGCGTTTAATAAATTTCATCAAGTTTGTGAAAAAATAGACCAATCTAACTGACAAAGGGAATGTATTTTCGACAAGTGTGTTTCAAGTCTCTACTGCCCTCTGGGTGGGGGAAAAAATGTTTTCTCATTTCCTCGCTAATCCTTTTACCTATTCCTGTAAATTTATGTTCCTTGGCTTTTGACCCAGCTGTTAAGTCAAGAAGTTGTTGATGTGATTTTGGGGACACGACACTTGGGAATACTTTGGTGAAAGCGAATTATTCATGCTGTGTGTTCACGCTCATGTCTGCTGCTTCTCTGTCTCATTATGTTGACCGCACACGTGAAGGGGCTCAACCCTCGCAAGGATACATTCATAATACATACATTACTATAGCAGGGCTCTGAACCAAAAGACAAATACATAACAGTTGTCCCTATTCGTTCTATTTAGGCCTTTCATAATTTTATGCACCTCAATTAAATCACCCCACAGCCTCTTCTGTTCCAAAAGAAGTAGTCCTAGCCTATCCAACCTTTCCTTGTAGCTACAATTTTCTATCTAGGCAACACCTTTGTAAATCTCCTCTGCAGTCTTTCCAATACAACCACATCTTTCCTCCAATGCAGTCACCAGCAATGTATACAGTTGTGAAGCTCTGGTTTATTTAATATTTTATGCATAACCTCTGACATGTATACGCTATGTATCAGCTAATAAAGGAAAGCATGCAATATGCCTTCTTATCCGCATTACTAAATTGTTTTGTGGAAACTCTGGACGTACTGGGCAAGGTTAATTTGTTCCTCCACATTACTGAGTATTCTTCCACTTGTTGAGTATTCCCTTTGTGTTGTAATTCCCAGAATTCATTATCTCTCAGTTCTCCAGAATGAATTCCATTTTCCACTTTTCTGTCCAACTGCCCAGAGCATTTATATTGTCCTGCAGTCAAACTACATGACGATCTTTCTATCATCTGGAAACTTCTTTATCATGCCCCCTGCATTTGAGTATAAATAATTAATATAAAGTGTAAAACACAAGGGACAGTCACAAAAAAAAATCAACTATTACCCTTTGCTTGCACATCCTGAGTAAATTTTGGGCCCAATTTATCCTCGGACCCCATTGGTCTTTAATTTTTTGACCAGCCTGCCATGTTGAACTTTGTCAAAAGTTTTATTGAAATCTATGTAGATTGTATCCGCTCCACTGAGCTCAATAACCCGACTTCAAGTTCCTCAGACATGACTTTATAAAATACAGTTGAGGTTTCAATTCCTATGTGATCTCTCTAGTGTGCTCATTAAAACAGTAACACTAAATTCTTATCTACCACATTTTAACAGGTGTGTTTGCCTCTTGGAGAGGGAGCACCGTTTCCTTTCTGCTTTTTATTTGTTTAGGGTGGTTCCCTTCTTTTTGGGGCTGCCCTTCTTGCTTTGTCCCTCAGTTTATTTGATTTAGTTTGTTTGATTTACCAAAAAGAAAGTTGGGTGAGCTATAGTTGCTATCCATTGCTTTAACACAAGTTAGCAACTGGGCTATTAAAAAAAAACACAAGAACATTTTTTTTGAATCCCTACAGTGCAGAAGGAGGCCATTCAGCCCATCAAGTCTGCACAGACCACAATCTCACCCAGGGTCTATCCCCATAACCCTACTTATTTACCCTACTAACTCCCTGACACTAAAGGGTAATTTAGCATGGCCAATCAACCTAACCTGCCCATCTTTAGACTATGGGAGGAAATCGGAGCACCTGGAGGAAACCCATGCAGACATGGGGAGAATGTGCAAACTCCACATAGACAGTGACCCAAGCCGGGAATTGAACCCAGGTCCCTGGCACTGTGAGGCAGCAGTGCTAACCACTATGCCACCATGCCATCCCTGCTCAGTGAGAAGTGCGTAGATTCAGAAAGTAAACCACTTTATTGTTCTGACAAATTATTGAGACTGAAACCGCATAACTGGACCAGGAGAAAATATTAACAATTTAATTTAGGTACTTTCAATCAGCATGAATAAGATAGCGTGTATTCAATACCCAGGTTGAGTGCCAGTTTCTTGAGTTTATGATCAATACTTTATTTCTATTGGGCTTATGCTCACCAGTCTCAGTATAACAAATGATTCAAAACAAGGTCTACAACTGACCATTTATTGGTATTTTCTGAAGTTTTGATTTGCAGATTTCCCATTATATTTTGATCAATGTGAAAACCCTCTGCAATTTGCGTGGTTTAGGGTTTCCAACTCCCAGAATGACCAGGAGTTTTCCGGCCTCTGGGTTCCATTTCCAGCCTATCCCTCTAACAACTTGGAGGTCACCTGTTCAAACTTCCAGCTGCTGTGCATCTTGCTGAGGAAAGCCTTGACTATATGGAACAGAAGCGGTAAGGGCTGGAGGGTCAGGAATCAGAGTTGCTAACATTCAGAGAGTCTCTGAACCCTTGCAAATTCCGGAATTGGTTGTGGGGTTAAAATATGGAGGCTTTAAACTGCGAAAAGATCCAAAATCTGGGACAGTTTGAGGAGAAGAGGACTGGACAACTGGAGATTATGGGGGATAACAGTTTGGGGCAGAGAATGGGTAATTAAAGTTTGTGAAGAAAAGGGATTTGTGTTCAGAGGAGAGATGAAATAATGGGGGGATAAGTATGGGGACTTGCATTTCTCACTGAGCAGGGAGCAGCAGCAGCAACACGGTGGTGAGTAGGAGCAGCACTGAGGGGAATAGCCAACAAAAAGGGTGAATGAAACGCAGATACCTTATTGGAAGGTTCTTTCCATTGCGGGTTATGTGGATCTAGGGAACAGAAAACAGGGATTCACACTGCATGAGGGAAAGGGGGAAAGTGCTTGAACTGAGATCTAATGGACCATGTGATATTTCACCCGCTGTGACCACTGAGATTGAGAATAAAACTTCATTTCAAAGCGTTTGGGATACATAGATTCAGCTTAGAGGACAGATTGCCAATGCCAAGGGCTGAATGGCTGTCTCTTGTGCCATCATTCCTGTACATCCATGAAAGCCACCCTTTATTCAGGGTGAGCTCAGGGAGTGGTCTTGGTGTTGAGCTGAATTTAGTATGATGTATCCTGTGAAAACTGTCCCCAACACTGAGACCCTTCCCTTTGTGGGAATTCTCAGCTTGGTTCAGGTTGGTCTCCATTACTCAGATTCAACGTGTGAAGTCCAAGTGCAGAAGAGCTCTGAGTTATCACCTCTGTGTGGAACCACTGTTCAAGGAGATAAAGAGAATGGGTGAGCCTGTTAAAATTGGCTGACTCCGTGCCTGATGACATCTTGTGCAGTGCAGGGGTTCTGACTATAATTTCAAGATAAATATTTGTGAGTTAAAGGGTTACTTCTGGTTATATCTGTTACAGTCAGTGATTTAATAAATTACTATTGGTCATGAGAGAACACCATTTTACTACTAGTTATCAGTACAATTCAGTGAATTGCTTTCAAATCACTCCGCCCTAGTTTCTTCTCTTCTGGGTCCTTATTTTCCTCCTTAATCCTCAGTCTCATCACCCTTGCTATTCCCCCACACTCCTGGCCGGTGCTTAGTTTAATCTCTTTGCCCTCACTGCCCTGAGCTTCTTCTCTTAATCTCTCTCCCAACCCTCAAATTATGCTCTTACCCAATATCTCCTCCCCTCACTGCACCCCCCTTCCCAAAATCAGGTTTCCTCAGTTTGCCCAAACGTATGTAAGACACCAGTTGGGTCTCAGCTGCATTATTGTGTACAATTCTGGGTGCCATACTGCAGGAAGGATGTGAATGCATTGGAAAGAATGCAGAAGAGGTTTCCAAGAATAATTCCAGGGTTGAGGAATTTCAGTTACGAGGATAGATTTGATAGTTCAGAACTGGACAGAGGAGATGGGGAGAAACTGTACCAACTCATAAAGGACCAAGAACAAGAGACCACGGATTTAAAGTAATTTGCAAAATAAGTAAATACCCTATGAGAATTGTTTTTTCACATAGCAAGTGGTTCAGATCTGGAATGCACTGCTCGGAAGTATGGTGGAGGCTGAGGCAGGTTCTATCAATGCATTAAGGGGGGCATTGGATGATTATTTGAATAGAAACAATGTACAGGGATGCAGGACAAAGACAGGGGAATAGCATTAAGTCATGATGCTTGTGTGGAGAGCTGTTCCATACATGATGGACTAAATGGCCTCCTTCTGTGCAGTAACAATTCTGTTTGTTCACAAGTGACCTCCTAACTCTTAGAAATTGTTGCACACAGCTGTTGGCACAGAACCAAGAGCAGAATTAAAATTGCTGAACTAAAGGAACCCAACTCTCGTAATGTAAATTAAGTAACAGGTTAGAAGTCTCTTGTTTAAATGTCGCATGGTCAAAATGTCAGGTAAAATATTTTTAAAAATATTACATTTGAAAATTTAGTCAATCATTATCTTTAACAATATGTCCTTAAAGATGAGCTTTTGTAAAGCAAAGTTGAAGACAATTGGGCTTTGCGTTTCCTCACAACATGACTTTCCAACCCAATACCACCAAGCAGAATTACAGACATGCAATCTCTGAAATAACTGTTTGAAATCAATACCTCGCCACGAGAGTTAAGATCTTATCAGAATTTGCTGGATTAAAAGCTATATGAGAAAAACTTCCAGTGGTTTATCAAGATAAGGTTTGGCAATGATACAAGGTTGCTTTTGACCTTGGATTGTATTTACCCTTCAACCTTTGCTTTGATCGGGTGTGTTAAGCACAATGTCTGGTTTGTCTAATATACTCATCTACAGGAATCTAATTGAACAAGATTACAATATTCCCAGAATTAAGATATTTATGATAATATTCCACAATGCAAGAGAACTTTGGCCCCAATTATGTCTTCACTAGCCCGTTTATGGCAGGCACTTGACAGTCACAAGACCAAAATGACAAAATAACCAGTCTGCTGAACTTAGATGACCAGCACTCCTGCCAAACACAGGCAGCAGCCTCATCATTCAATATAAATCAAACTCTTGTGAAGTTTTGACTGCAATACATTTAGGTGCAGAACAGTACAGCGTCTCTGGGTTACTGGGTTAAGGGTGCTAAAGGCTTGTAGTGGTCGTCTTCAGTTCCATTTAAAGGAATTACCATAACTCCAAGAGTCAGCTGTAAAGCAACAGTGCTTTATTGCAGAAAACAAAACCACAAGCCTGTTGTGAACACAAATCGGTCCCAACTCTACAGAGCATTAATGGACCCGCTCATGGGCCTGCTTTATAAAGGGCTCAGTATACATGCTCCACCTGGTCAGGTAATTATCAATTACCAAGGAGCTCATATTCTCGTCAATCAGTGATTACCCATGCAAGTTCTAAGGGTTACCATAGGAGCATTCACCCAAAATTAAACAGAAGAATGGGATCTTTTTGGATACATCATTTACTAAATTACTGTTTTTTTTGCTGGCTTTGCATATTTTGGAGTTGTTACAGTACCTTCAGGGGGACACTGGCTATGCCAGATGTTGGCAATCATCTTGGCCACTCTATTCTAGCTGAAGGAAGATGACCAAGAGGAACAGCAATAATAACAGAGAACATGCAGCATCCCCTGAAGTTGCAGTCAAAAGTTCAAGAGAGTCCACAAAAGCGGCAGGAAGACTTGCCCTGCTAATAGAGTATATAGGCCTAAACCCACATTCTGCTCATCAGAATATCAGAAGTAGGTCAGGAACTACCAAGTAATTATCACAGACTTGTGCAATATTCTCTGGGTGAATTACCTTCCTGTGATGCCCTGCCAATGCATAAATGTTGGTAGCCCTCAAACATTGGTTATATTTGGGCGGCATGGTGGCACAGTGGTTAGCACTGCTGCCTCACAGCACCAGGGACCCGGGGTCAATTCCCAGCTTGGGTCACTATATGGAATTTGCACATTCTCCCTATGTCTGCGTGGGTATCCTCTGGGTGCTCTGGTTTCTTCCCACAGTCCAAAGATGTACTGGTTAGGTGATTGGCCGTGATAAATTGATCCTTAGTGTAAGGGGTCTAACAAGGGTAAAATCATGGGGTTATGGGGATAGGGCCTGGGTGGGATTGTGGTCAGAGCATACTTGATGGGCTGAATGGCCTCCTGCATTGTAAGAATAGATGATTCTGTAATATTTTTGGAAGAGGAAGGCTTTGTAACTTAGGGTGAACAACATTAACAACATGAGGTCTGAGAACACATACGGATGGACTCAAGAACAGCTTCTTCCCTGCTGCCATCAGACTTTTGAATGGACCTATTATAAGCTGATCTTTCTCTTCACCCTACCTGTAACTGCAACGCCATATCCTGCACCCGCTCCTTTCCTTTCCTTCCCTGTGTACTCTATGTATGGTCTGTTTTGTCTGTAAAGCACATAAGAAACAATACCTTTCACTGTATCCCAATACATGTGACAATAATAAATCAAATCAAAGGAGGAGTTGACAAATGCATTTTTGTATTTTATCACTTTTACTCTGCTGCAAATTTTAGTTTTTAAGAAAATTTTGATTCTGTCAGTCGTTTGGCTGCCTCAGCATTGACTGGGGATAAATAAAATCCTGCAGTTTGGCTTCAGCTGAAATAGATGCTGGCAATAACAGATAAAAAGATTTTTGAGTTAGCCGTAAGTTACTGAAATCCTCTCCCTTGAGTCAAGCTGCACCTTGGTGAGGAGTTCAACATCACAGAGCAGTTTCTCACATCAGACTGCCTAATGCATCTCCCTTTCTGAACAAGTTGAACTGGCAGCGGAGTTTTCTTTGTGATTGATAGGACAATAACCAATTCCGTGTACCATGGAACAATCAATCAAATTCTTCGTTCTGGAGAGTGCATTGGAAAGGTCTGCTGCTGATAGGAAAATGCATTTTCTTTTGGAGCCAAGCTGTAAACATCATTGGCACCAGAGTGGCTGGGAAACGAGTTTTTTTTCCAGCCAGTGCTAGTATCTGATTTGTTCCAGATGCCCTTGTGCTTGGCCATCACAATTACAGCAACAAAAACATGGCCCAAGAATTTCATCATATTTGGAACATGGTGAGAAGCAGGACAGAGTGAAGGTGAAAAATGGAATAATGTGTTTGTTCTAGTTGCATCTGAAGATGGAATTTCAGGTGGTGATCAATGTTGTTAGAACATTCAAAGAGTTGAGTCACATTTACGAAAAGCACCCTTTGTTTTTCCTAATTTGGAAAATATTTAAGAGTTGTTCTGTTTCATATTGATACTATGCACTAAAATAGAAGAGAGGTGAACTCAAGTCAGATAACAGTGAAAACCAGGCAATAGCAAGTCAGCAACACATTTCACACTTTGCCAGATTGTCGTCTTTTCACTGTAACTGGTGGGAAATCTGACAAAGTGTACAATGAACTGTTGATTCACTATTGCCTATTTTGTGTTTTCACCCTACTGATAGCTTTGACCATTTCAATCTGAGACAGATAGACACCAGGAAGAGGTGAATCAGAGTTAAGTGATTCAAATTCTGTAAATTTCTAGCTCCCTTTCAGATAAATGTATCACTTCTACATGGCAACCTTGGCTGGTAATGCTACCCATAAAATCCCTACAGTGCATAAAGAGGCCATTCGGCCCATTGAGTCTGCACCAACAAGAATCCCAACTAGGCTCTATCCCTGTAACCCCATGTATTTACCCTGCTAATCCCTGTGTCGTTAAGAGACAATTTAGCATGGCCAATCAACCTAACCTGCACATTTCTGGAGTGTGAGTGGAACTGGAATACTCAGAGGAAACCCATGCAGACATGGGGAGAACGTATAAAGTCCACACAGACAAGGTTGGATTTGAACCTGGGTCCATGGAACTGTGAGGCATTCGTGCTAATCACTGTGCCACTCTTTTTCTTGGGACTTGAACTGTAAATAAAGTGGTTACAAGACATTGCCAGTATTGGATCAGTTCTGTGTGCAAATTATTATTTCAAGACCTGTGAAGACACCTTTACAGAGCTGGCAGGAAATTTAACAAGCAGATCTTGTAGGAAATAATTGAATGAGTGGGTGTCAACTAGAATTTGATGGTCATGAACAGTACCTTATGGCCTAGCTCATACCAGCAAAATTGGACTTAGTATTATATTTTTGCCTTATTGCTATCAGGATTGCTTTTACAAGTGAATTTTTAAATACTTGTAATTGAGGAATTGCAATTAAAAAATTGATACATGGCATCTAAGGACATTGAGATCAGGACCACAGGACAGTACTTATTTCAGAAAAACCTTACCAGCCTTCCATTTTGACGCTGCATTTTACAATTGAAAATTCAATAAAATCTGGAGCAGAATCAATTGTGAGACTTGCTGTAAATAATTCTGACCTTGGCATGCAAATTTACAGCCATGCTTTTCTCCCATCAATGCAGCAGATTACTGCTGCACTCAATTCAGCACAGGATTCATTCGCACATGTAGACAGTGGCAGCAATTCAAATACCAATCAACATCATTGCAGAGGCTTCACTTACATGCCTGGTATTAAGGGTGCATTGCCTATAACACACAAAACACTACCTGCAGATAAGAAATCTCACTTCAATCATGAAAGTGCTAATAAAGTGATGTGTTAGAATAGATCCAAAACATTGAAATTTTGACTCTAAGGGAATACATGAATGGAAATGGTTTCTTGAAATAATTTGTGCCTGACTGAATGTATTTCCACAGAGATAAAACTGAGCAATTTTTATTTCAATTGATGTGCTCTTATTGTTCTGCAGTGCAATCCAAGCTGCAGGTTATTAAGAGCTGAATATTGCATTTGACTACTGAGCTCTGTGGAGCAAGCAGACTACCACAAAGTGTATATATTAGAAGTAAACAATTCAATTACAGGAAAGTCAATATACATGTTGAGGTTGACTACTGAAGGATCATTAAACCTGATCTATTCATTCACAATGTTAATTTTGAAACTTTCTAATCCCTGTTCCATTTACAATACAGAAAAGGATCACTTTAGCCCACCAGTTCCACACTGGTGTTTATGTTGCATATGAGATTCCTCTTGCCCATTTTCAATCTCATCATCATACTCTTCTATTCCTTTCTTCCTCATGTCTTTATTTTAATTTATTTAAATTTAACTTATTTACATTTATTTAAATGCACCTCGTTGTTCGCATTTCGACCGCGTTTTGGGTGAAGAGATTTGTCCTGAATTTCCCGTTGGATTTATTGATAACAATCTAAGTCAGCTTAGTTTTGGACTATCTGCAAGTGATAGGATCTTCTCTAGTACCATAGAATCCCTTCAAGCAAAAGGAGGCCATTTTGCCCATTGAGTCTGCACCGACTCAAAGAAAGAGCATTCTCTCCTGCCCTCCCTGTCCCTGTAATCCCTTGCATTTATCACAGCTAATCCACCTAATCTTCACATGTTTGGATTATGGGAGGAAACCAGAGCATTCGGAAGAAACCCACACAGACACAGAGAGAACGTGTAATTCTACACAGTCACGCAACACCAGAATTGAACTGGGACCCTGGCACTGTGAGGCATCAGTATGAATCACACTGTCACCGTGCCGCCTTAACCTAATCAAATCTTTTCATAAGCATAAAGACATATCAAGTTACCTCTCAACTTTCCCACCTGGCCTTATAGTGGCTCCTCCCATGGTTTGATAATTATCCCATGCAAGCTTCTCAAGTTCAGAAACATGGAAAATAGATGCAGGAGTAGGCCATTTGGCCCTTCAAGCCTGCACCACCATTCATTGATCATGCACTTCCAGCCCTGATGAAGGGTCATCTAGACTTGAATCATTGGTTCTATTCTCTTCCCACAGATGCTGTCAGACCTGCTGAGATTTTCTAGCATTTTTGTTTCTGATGTGCTTTCAGTCTCCCAGTCCCACTTTCTCTCCATACCCCTTGAACCCTTTAGCCGCAAGGCCTTGTCCAGCTCCCTCTTGAACATATCAAATGACTGGCCCCAGTAGCTTTCTGTGGTAGAGAATTCCACAGGTTCACAACTCCTTGAATGAAGAAATTCTTCCTCATCTCAATCCTGAATGGCTTACTCCTTATTCTAAGACTGTGACCTCTAGTTCTGGACTTCCCCAAAATCGGAAACATTCTTCCTGCATCTAACCTGCCCAGCCCCATCAGGATTTTATATAATTCTATGAGATCCCCTCTCATTCTTCTAAATTCCAGTGAGTACAAGCCCAGTTAATCCAGTCTCTCTTCATATATCGGCCCTGCCATTCCAGGAATCAGTCTGGTGAAACTTTGCTGGACTCCTTCAATAGCATCTAACCCTTCCTCAGATTAGGAGACCAGAACTGCACACAATATTTAAGGTGTCGCCTCACCAAGATCCTGTATAACTATACCATAACATCCCTATTCCTGTACTCAAATTGAAGTGCCACAGGAGACCAATTGTTTATTGGTTTGTAAGGTTTCAATGTAAAGTAGAGCTGTTGTCTACCTTGTCTGAATTAAGGTAGGGAGACTTCTGAGAACCTGCTACAAAGTTCTCCTCCAGTTTCTCACATCTTTGACCCTTCATTATTGTTGGATTAGTATTCTGAAATTTCCATCTTAGTGGAATGCCATCACCACAAAAACTGCAGCAGTGCAAGGAAACGATCCATCACCACTTTCTCATTACACTAGTCATGGGTAACAAGAGCAACTTGTGCCAAGACAAAGAGCAAAGGGATTTTCTAGCCCTAGCAGCAGTGGGCATCATTGGGGGTAAGGGTTGTAATTTGAAAGGCAGCCAAAAGTAACTTGTGGCCATTCTTCAAATTCCCCATCCCACCTCTGTCAATATCTGTCATTGGAGGACTGGAAAGTCCCACCCAAACACCTGAAGCTTGAGGCCTGGAGGGCCTCTCCATCTGGAGAACTGACTGTTGACTCTCATACCTCTAGAATCTAAAGCGATGATTTGAAGCTGCCTCCATTTCTGTCGTATTCAGATGGATGGCTAATTTGCAAAGATGTCAAACCGGGAACAGAATATTTAGAAAATTCAGTATAAACCCTTGTAACCATTCAAGGGTTATGGTTCGTCCAATTTGAAATGCATGTTGAAAATAATGATTGACAATGCTAACGGAGGAGGCCATATCTAGTGTGTTGGTCCTCAAAGCAATATTAATATGTGCAACACACATTATCCACATTCCAGACCAACACACAATATTGTCTGCATTCAGTCCTGCATTATTGCTGCCCTTGATCTTGATGGCTGCATTCTGTGTAGGGTTGCCAACTGTAGCATTACTGGGTTCCAATGAATGGTAACCAAGACTTCCAACAACAAGGGTTTATTACATACTCTGAGTGGCTATAACTCTGCCCTGTGCTCCACAGAGATCTCTCGAGCTCCCAACACATAACCTGTTAAGTAGATCATCACAGCATCCATGTGACTATTCAGTCTACATCTTGCTCTTTTAAGTTTGGACAATCGGTAGTACTGAGGTGTAACAGTGTGCGGGAACAGTTACTGGATGCCAACTATGTTACAACATACAAATTAAACAGGCTAACAACCCATTACTATTTACAGTGTGCAAAACACAGATTAGACTGCTGCAATTGATTCATAATCCATTGCGTGGAGGTCCTGGAGTCATCACTAAGTTCCTTCTTCACTGTCACTTTTTTTTCAAGGCCTTCTAGATACCCAGTGACACAGATTAGACTACTGCAACTTGTTCATAATCCATCGCGTTTCCCCCCCAACCCCCTCCCACCTTTTTGTGTTTAAAAAGTGAAAGGAAGTCATAGACAAGTAGTGACGTGGTCAACTTTGCTGTTTAACAATAAATCAAAGAATTATTTTTAGACATAGTGTATAGGGACTGAGTCATCATTGTTTGCTCTAATTTGAGTGTCCGCTCACTCCACTTCTCCAAAAGACACTTGTAGATGCATTTTAATTTGTGCTCAGCCTGAGAACTGCTGGAGGAGACATGGTTCCTTTTGAGAGCACTAGATTTAATTAAGCAAGGCATCCATGGTAAATGGTCAGTGCAACAGGTTGTTAAAGTGCCACTGGGTATCCAGAAGGCCTTGAAAAAAAATGATAGTGAAGAAGGAACTTAGTGATAATTCCAGGACTTCCATTTTAACTTGAAATCCCTGCAGTTTTTGCCAGGCGTAGAAAGTTAAAATCAGCCCTCCGATCTTGATTTCCCCATGTTTATGACATGATATCAAATGTACCTTTTGTGTGTTTATAATACAAATACATTTCAATTCCTGTGTCATTGCTCACAGGGAGTTAGATGATTAACTACCTTAATTAGCTACCTAGTACTAATGGTTTCAACAGAGTTTTCTGGGGATAATGAGATGAGGGAAATGTTTGATGAGGCAACTGAGATATTAGAAAAAATACCTACGTTGTACAAAATGTCTTAATATATTTGTTCAGAGTGAAGGGTAGGCTAGAATCTATCATTTGTATGTGCCTGAAATCTCTCCCTGCTACACATCCTATCCAACTCTTGTTCAATTTTTGTATATCCACAAATAACCTCCAAGCTGGAGTGATAATTGCCCAATATTCAATATCATTTGTGACTCTTCAGATATTGAAGCAGTCTGTGTCCATATGCAGCTTTGATTTGATTTATTATTGTTACATATGTTAGTATACAATGAAAAGTATTGCTTCTTGTGTGTTATACAGACAAGGCATACCATTCATTGCGAAGGAAAGGAGAGGGGACAGAATGTCGTGTTACAGTCATAGTTAGGGTGTAGAGAAAGTTCAATTTAATGTAAGGTAGGTTCATTCAAAAGTCTAATGGCAGCAGGGAAGAAGCTGTTCTTGAGTCGGTTGGTATGTAACCTCAGCCTTTTGTGTCATTTTCCCAATGGAAGAAGGTGGAAGAGAGAATGTCTGAGGTGCATGGGGTCTTTGATTATGCTGGTTGCTTTTCCAAGGCAGCGGGAAATGTAGACAGAGTCAAAAGATGGGAGGCTAGTTTACATGATGGACTGGGCTCTGTTCATGATCCCGTTGTAGTTTCCGAAGCCTTGCAGAAGCTGTGATGCAACCAGAAAGACTGCTTTCTGTGATGCATCCGTAAAAGCAGATGAGTGGTAGCGGACATACCAAATTTCCTTAGCTTCCTGTGAAAGTAGAGGCACTGGTGGGCTTTCTTAACTATAGCGTTGGGACCCTGGAGGGACCAAGACAGGTGGTTGGTGATGTGGACACCCAAAAACTTGAAGCTCACAACCATTTTCACTTCATCACCACCACCACACCGCACTTGCCCCCCCCCCTCCCCGGCAATATTCAGATTTGCCCTGGTAAGTGGCAATTAACATTCATGCCACACAAATGCCAGACAATTACCATATTCAACATGAGAGAATCCAATCATCTCATCTTGATATTCAGCTACATTCCCATCGCTAAACGCCCACCGCCAGCTTCCTGATGGTTAACAATACCCATTAGCGTCAGCAATCTAATTGTGTTGATACTGCGGTGACATGAGCAAGTCTGGGTGTTGTGCACTGAATAACGCACCAGCTTACTCCCCAAAGTCTGTCCACCATCTACAGGGCACAAGTAAGGAGTGCAGAGGTTTGATGGCATATTCTCCATTTCTCTAAATGTTCCAATAACACACAAAGAGCTCAACATCATCCAGAACAAAGCAGCCACTTGCTTGGCATCCCCTTCTCCACCTTAAACATTCACTTCCTTTGATGCACACTGGCAGCAGTGTGTACTATCTACAAGATGCACTGCAACAGCTCAACAAGTGTCATTTCTCAACACCTTCCAAACCTGGAACCTTGACCAAAGGGAAGGACAAGAGCAATAGATGCATGGAATTGTGTTCTTCTCAAGCTACACACCATCTTCACTTGGAACTACATCACCAGCAATGTTCATACCCATGAAAGAATTAAAAGGAAACACTCAGGAATCACTGTAAAGGTGTAAGGACTTGCACTGGGATGAGGAGTACAGTAATACACCATTGCAATGCCTTGCAGATTATCAATTCTTTCAAAACATAACCCCATCAGAACAAACAGTTTTAAGCATTTGGAAATTAACCCGGAATTGTTGAAATTATTAATTTTGGAAGTAACCACAGCTATCCAGCGAGAAAATGACTTAGATGCAATCAGATGTTGTACATTGTATGTTTTACATGGTGTGTAAAACAGGAGGCTCATTTTATTTTGTCAGGTTTGCACTGGATGGATTAGAATACAATTATTCTCTCTCTGTTTCTAGGCTGATTCTTGTTCTTGCAAAATTGAAATAATTAACAGATACCAGTATAACATTGCACAAAAATTCACATACCCTCGGAGATGCCAAATAAGTGCCACATCTGACTTTTCAAGTGTGTGGTGGATTTAGACAAAGTAAAAATACTGTAACATGAGTTCTAAATTCATATTCATAAATTGAAGGATCCATTCCAACGTGTAATCCATTCATACCACTTACACTTGAGATTAAACCTGATTGCAGTCTAAAACATCCAAAGAGAGCAAGATTAGAAACAAAATCTCCTTGTAACAGGGGCACAGATTAAGCAAATGATGCACATTCATGCTGGGACTGCAAAGAAATGGGACTATGATTCTTGTACATTTTAAGATGCAATTAATTTATGATGTTGAACCTGTTATGAATACCCAGTTCCACGGTAGTGTTTTACCTTTTAGTTTTACAATGTAACTAGTAGTTTTACAAATCAATGTTTTAAGAACATAAGAACATAAGAAATAGGAGCAGGAGTAGGCCATCTAGCCCTTCGAGCCTGCCCCGCCATTCAATAAGATCATGGCTGATCTGTCGTGGCTCAGTTCCACATTCCTGCCCTCTCCCCATAACCCTTAATCCCCTCGCTTATCAAAAACCCATCAACCCGCGTCTTAAAAATATTTAGCGAGGCAGCCTCCACCACCTCAACAGGCAGAGAATTCCAGAGATTCACCACCCTGCCCCCTAGTCCTACTATCCTTTCTGAGCGGGAAGAGTCTCTCCACCTCTATCCTATCCATCCCATTCATCATCTTATATGTCTCAATGAGATCTCCCCTCATTCTTCTGAACTCTGACGAGTACAAGCCTAGTTTATTCAGCCTCTCCTCATAGCTCAACCCCCTCAACTCCGGTATCAGCCTAGTAAACCTCCTCTGCACTCCCTCCAAGGCCAAAATATCCTTGCGTTAAGTGCGGCGACCAAAACTGCACACAGTACTCCAGCTGCGGCCTCACCAGTGCCCTATACAGCTGCAGCAAGACCTCCCTACTTTTATATTGAATCCCCCTCGCTATGAAAGCCAGCATCCCATTCGCCTTCCTGACCACCTGCTGCACCTGCAGGCTGGGTTTTTGCGATTCATGCACAAGGATCCCGAGGTCCCTCTGCACCGTTGCCTGCTGCAGTTTTTTGCCACGTAAGTAATAGTCCTTCCTACCATTATTCCTACCAATGTGGACCACCTCGCACTTGCCAACATTAAATTCCATTTGCCAGTTCCTGGCCCATTCGCCCAGCCTATCTAGATCCTTCTGCAGACTCTCCACACCCTCCGCGCAATTTGCCATTCCACCAATCTTGGTGTCATCAGCAAATTTCGACACCATACACTCGGTTCCCTCCTCCAGATCATCTATATAAATGGTAAATAGCTGAGGCCACAGCACTGACCCCTGAGGCACTCCACTAGTTACCAACCGCCAATCCGAATAGCACCCATTAACCCCCACTCTCTCCCTCCTATTTGACAACCAATCCTCTATCCACGCGAACACCCTACCCCCAACTCCATGCCCCCTTACCTTCTGCAATAACCTCTTGTGTGGTACCTTGTCAAACACCTTCTGAAAATCAAGGAAGACCACATCCACCGGCTCTCCTCCATCCACCGCCCTAGACACATCCTCATAGAACTCCAATAAATTTGTCAGACACGACTTCCCCTTAACGAAACCATGCTGCGTCTGCTCTATCAAGCAATTCCCCTCAAGATGCCTCGCTATTTCCTCCTTGATGACAGATTCTAACATTTTACCTACAACAGACGTTAAACTAACCGTAATTTTAATTGTAGAAAATGAGCTAAATGCAATGTTAATGGGCTGGGGGGGCTATTACATTTAAAAAGTCAGACAGAGTAGAGCTATAAAACAGCAGATGAAGAAACTTAAAACTGAAAACAGAAACTGAAAATTGAAACACAAAAGGAAAACCTGAAAAGAAAACTGAACCTTCCCCTTTCTAAGGAAACTAAACCTGCAATTTGGAAACACAAACCTGTGGGCAGACTGAAACTGGTTGAGGCTATGTAACAGGATGCAGAGTCAGCCAAGGAGAAGTTGCAGCTCTGGAATACTGGTGTGTGCACTTTGCAGCTCACTTACAGAAGCAAGCGAATATGTTTTAGACCTATGTTGTAAGTGGAGTTTTAAAAATATTTGAACTTCATTCAACACGTGGAATGCTGGTGAGTTTAATTTCTGTGAGAGAACAGAAGCTTGATGATGGCCTAATTGTTCCCACAGAATTTTGTGACGAAGAGAGCAGCCAGCAGATTAGCTTACAGGGGAGGTGATGGCTGAGTGATATCATCATGAGACTATTAATTCAGAACTTGGCTAATGTTCTGCAGACCAAAGTTCAAGTCCCTCCATGGCAGGTCGTGGAATTTGAATTCAATAAAAAATATCTGGAATTAAGAGTCCACTGATGATCATGAAACCATTGCCAATTGTTGGAAAAACCCATCTGGTTCACTAATGTTCTTAAGGGAAGGAAGTCTGCCGCCCTTTCCCGGTTTGGTCTACGTATGACTCCAGCACCACAGCACCTGCCCTTGGGCAACTAGGGATGGGCAATAAATGCTGGCCCAGCCAGTGATGCCCATGTCCCATGAGTGAATTAAAAAAAAGTATTGGAAAGGTAACAAAAACAAGGAACTGAGGCATTCACAGTCAGGAGAAGGTAAATGAGTTTTATCACTGAGTATAACTGAAGCTGAGGAGAATTAAAGTAGCCTCCAGAGGATTGTGGCACACTTATGGCTGGCTCCAGCAGAAGTAAATAACTCTTAAGATTGATGTGCCTTCTAAGTTCGTTCTTGGGGAAGAAAGAATCCTGAGTGCATAATACGTCCTTGTAAAATCATATTGTTAAGTTGATAGTGCTTGTTTTGTTTTAAAAATCAGTAAATCTTGTGCTGTTTTTCCATTGATTAAAACAATGTTCTCGGTTTCGCCTTTAAATGTTAATTAGTCTCTAACTGGAAGGTAACAAACCTTTAACTAATCTAGATTATTTATAAAATTTAGATTTATTTTTAAACTTCCAAATCTAACAGATGAAAGCACTTTATAACATATTAACACAAATAAGGCAACTCATAGTGGTGTTATCCAGGTGTTATCCAAATGAAATGATTGCAGTACATTCTTTGGTATAATTTTTAATATGAATCACATTTTAGCACCTGATCAATCTCCTCAAAAATATTTTGTTAAAATTTGGCAAGAAACAGTAAGAATAACTCTCCCAGTTCATTAAAGTCTGGCAGGAAATGGGAAGAATAACTATTCCAGTCATATTTTAAAACTCGATTATAATTTTTACATCAACTGGATTAAAAAAATGAGTGATTCAATGTTTGTATTATTGCCTAGGCAGCAGAATTGCATATTTTCATTTGGAACAAATAATGAGAATATGTCGTGCAGTATAAAGTTGGTCCCTATTTCTATTATTAAGTCCAGCCTGTAGGTCTTTTCAGGTACTGTTTTGGAGGCTTACAAGAGTGTTTCAAACAAAACCTCTTTCTCATTTTACTTACCTACTTTGTGGGAAGTGCATGTGGCCTTCAAGCAGCACTTCTTACTTAATGATAATCTGGGTTCAGAAGATGTTTGAGGCAGTAATGTCTCTTGTGTTACATAGAGTGAAATGATGAACTTGTTTATGAAAAACACTTCTATAATTTATTTTATACTCTTCAACGAGAATAAGAAGTTATCCAACTGCATTATTCCCTGGGCATTGGTCAGCCATGGTTATCAAGACTGCTAACTAGACAGTTCCTCATCAGACTGTTAAAACCCTTGTGGGGCACACAATAATCATCATCTCCTGTTGACTTAAATCTTGAAATATGTCAAAAGGTTTTGGAAATGAAAAGATTGAAAAGTGGGATTAATTTGGCTATAACTTTAACTGGGGTTCCAGCTCACTATGGCACACCACAACTAGCCTATGTTAGAAATCAAGTCAAGGGTAGGGGGTAGAAGTTAGGGCAGTCGTTCCAGTGCAGTGCTGAAGCTGAATTACACTGTTGAAGCTTCTGCTTTTTGGATGGAAAGTTAACAACCTAGGCCCCATCTGCCGACTCAGATAGATGCAAAATAATACATGACACTATGTTGAAGCACAGCAGGAGGGTTAATTTTGATAGCATGGCCAATGTCTAGCTCTCAGTTAACATTAGAAATACGATAATGAGGTAATTATCACATTGCTTTTGTGGGAGTTTTCTGTGTGGAAAATTGGCTGTTGCATTTCCTACAAGAAGGGATCTAGGTAAGATGGTCTTTTGTAGAGTCAGTGCAGATTTGATGGGCCAAGTGGTCGTCTTCTACACTGTAAAGGGTCTATGGATTCTATTGCAGCTGTGATTGTGCTTCAAAACATATTTAATTTGTTGTTTGCTCAAAGTTACTCAGATTAATGACCCGCTAGAAGACCATTGTAATTGTCAAGTCTGGAGATCGCAAAGGCATGATGGAGTGTTTCAGAAGAAGATGAGCTGAGACACAGATGAAATAGGGTGCGTTACAGAGGTGGATTTAGGTGGTCTTAGTGATGGCATGAATATGAGATTGGAAGTTCATCTTGTGGTCAGATGTGACGTCAACGTTACCAATGAACTGCTTTAATCTTCGACTGTCGTCAGAGAGAGGGATGGTGTCACCCTTCCCCCATGGCTGGGATCGCTGGTCCCCCAATCATGTCCAGGTCTAGCCACAACACCACCCCATCTCCCTCCCCAACAGTGCCGACCCCCGACCACAGTTCCGAACCCCCCGACAGTCCAGACCCTCCGACCGCACCCCACCTCCCTCTGCAGCCCCGACTCCACCCCACCTCAGCAGGCAGCCGCCCACCTCACGCCAATGGCCATCCCCAATCACCAGCCTCCCTTCCTCCCCCATCAATCCTGTCTGCAGAGTGGCAGCAGGACCCCCACCACCCCCACTGATCACCACACCAGGCCCTGCCCATCAGGCTCCGCAATCTTGGCACTCTCCATACCCGATGAGCCATGACAAGGTGTCCAGTGGGCATTGGCACATTGCCCCTTGGACAGTGCCAGGGCACAGGCTGGCACTGCCAACCTGTGAAGTCACCCTTTTAGCTTTCAGGGAGAATCGTTTTTGCTCTTTTGCAGCAGTGCTTTAGATGACTTGTGTTTCTTCTTTCTCCTGCTTGTCCTTTTCATTCTGCTGAACTGAACTTGTTTTTAAAGCTCCCCTCTATATATTCCCCAGAAAGGAAGCAGATTAGCAGTTAATGTTATAGCCAAATTGATCCCACTTTTCAATCTTTTCATTTCCAAAACCTTTTGACATATTTCAAGATTTAAGTCAACAGGAGATGATGATTATTTTGTCCCCCACAAGGATTTTAACAGTCTGATGAGGAACTGTCTAGTTAGCAGTCTTGATAACCATGGCTGACCAATGCCCAGGGAATTGCTCCCCACTGCCCGACCCTTTGGGGGAGCCCTGATTGCCCCGCCTTCACTCCAGCTAGCGCTAGAATGGGGGGGGGCAGCAGGGGTGGGGGGGTTTCCCCCTGGAGACTTCAGTCCCGGCCCTGCTAATATTTAAATAACATTCAAATTCCCCCGCTCCCCACCCTGACATACCAAATGCAGCTCCAAGCCTAATACCGACACAGAGCTGAGGGCTCCAGAAATCTGGCACTGGGAGAAGTGCTTGGGGATGGGTACTCAGCATGAATCATGCCCATCCGGCCCTGCTGAAATCTCCTGGCCCTCTGTGCAGCGGGTTGGGAGAGTTGCCCCCACAGTGTCCAGGGTGATGGGGGGAAGCTCAAAGGTTACAGGAGAGTGAAAGTAATGTTGGGGAGGTTAACGGTCATGGAGAGATGTTGGTGGATAACAGGTGGAAGATGAAAAGTGGTGGAGACAGTTTGAAATGAAATATGCATCATCCGGAGACACAGCCATCTCCCAACCAAGGAAACACCCTCAATGTCCAGCTGCAAAATGTCGAGTCAGGGGTGGAGGGCAGGCAGGGTGAATAAACATATGGAGACTGTGAGAGCTTTTGCATTTGCTATTGCCCATTATTTGGTGCAGGCCGTGTTACATCAGGTCTGATCCAGAAGGTTTTCATGACAACGAGATCCCAGCAAAATTACAGCTGCGATTCACTCTCCCGTTGGCCATTTTGTAAGGAAGACCCATCCTAGGTCACCCATGGCAGGGTGGACTGCACATGGTCAGTAAAAAAAAAATGAGGAAGAAGCATGAATCAGACTTCAAAATGATGCAATGTAACATACTTTGGAATGCAAAAACTGTTTACAATCATTGAACACTCATGCTACCAGTGCTCATTCAATACTACTGCTCTGCCGCTGCATCAAAGTGTTTCTCTTATGTGCACAGCAGAGATGGAGGCAGTCTGCTGATGACCACGCTCTGTTGTCTGAGATGACTTCAGCAGGTATACTCTGGAGGGCTTCAGCCTGCTTTGGATCTCTTGCTCAGCATCAGATGCACCTTTCTTAGCTTGAGCAGCTGGAACTTATGGGGTTGCAGAATGAGGGAATGGGGAATGCCTAAACAGCTTGGAGATTCCTGGGTGGGTGACTATGGGGTGTCTGCTTAATGTTCCTTCTCCTTTAGCTGCCTGAGAGTCCTCCTGACTACTTGAGGATAAGGGACATCTAAAGAGAGGTTCAGGTGCCCAATCCCTGCCTTGTATAGCCTTTGCAAAAGCTCATCCATGGCCTGAGCAATGGAGTGCAGGTCTCAGTACATCTGGCAGAAACTGAGCATTCTACTGGACCAGCTTCTTCATGGCATCTGCCATTCTCCTCATGCAGACACTGATGTGCTCACGTTTTGGAGCCACAACATCTGAATGTACACGGATCATTCTGCCTCGCTTGCCACTCTAATTAAGGTTCCTGGCACGCCCGCCTGATGTTCCACTTCATCTCATTGATACTCCAATATCTTCACCATGACTGCTTGCAGAAGATCATCATCTGCCTCATATTTAGCAGAGGTCTCCTCCTGCAGTCCTTTAAATGTAGGGATCTGGGCTGTCATTGTTTGTCCCTGTGTCTGTGCAGATTTTCTTTAAACAGTTCAATGTGGCTGTGGGCAGCAGCTGAGGCAGCCCTCACTCAGTCTCAGTTTCCTGTCATCATGAGATATTGAATCATCAAGCATTTGTATGCTAGTATTCAAAGGTCTAACTTCAATTATTTATTGGTTGTGTGTCCAGTGAATTGCTTTGAAATACTGAAGTTAATAAGATTGTTAAAATGGCACAGTGATGCCAAATTGTCTAATTACATGAACCACAGGGTAAACACAAATAATTCAAAATACAGAAAAGGAAATAAAAAGGATTCTGTTTTTTTCTGTGATGTGTTCTTTTTAAAGGCAATATTGCTGACAAGACTGCTTTAAAATTTACTTGCAAAATATGAATCACATTTGCAACCAATTATCAATGTTCAAGATCCTTGAGTTCAAATTGCTTTGGATCAGCAGAACATGCAGTATCAAAATTATGACTGTGTTACTAATTAACTGGACTCTGTGGCATTTACTGTGCACAGAAGTGTAATTTTCTGGGTTGTTATCACTAAAGAGCTAAAGCTGAAACAAATGAACTATGCAAAGATCTTGCATATAAAATTCCTGACAAATAGGCCTGGAAATAATGGAAGATTCTCAGTTCAGACCAATATGATGGGAAATTAATTGCAATGAACAGCTACTGTAACTCTTAAAGTGCTAATGAAAAGAAATTGCCAGCATTCATGTCATGCAACCATGCAAGTTGTGGAGAGCGCTTATTTGTGAGACAATTGTATTGAGGGTAATGAAGTCAATTCAGGCAGGTGGATTAAAAAACAAATCAGACATAGACCAGTTGGATGAGAGACTTTAAAAGCAGTTTCTATGAAGGAAAGTTTTGGGGATGTTTCACTTGAGCGCCTGTGTTATACAATGTTGAAATACCTTTAGTAAGAAGTCTCACAACACCAAGTTAAAGTCCAACAGATTTATTTGCTGCTCCAAAAGCTAGTGGCATTTCCTACCAAATAGACCTGTTGGACTTTAACCTGGTGTTGTGAGACTTCTTACTGTGTTTACCCCAGTCCAATACTGGCATCTCCACGTCATGAAATATCTTTAACCACTGGTGCTATGCACCATGGAATGAAAGGACATGGATTGCACCTGCGATTTCCTTACACTACTGTTTCAGTTAAGCTGCAATCCTGCACAAATGTGTCATACTCTCCATGGAGGACAAGTGTGGTAGGATCATTTCTGAGATGCAAAGGAGGCTGAGTACTTGCATCTCTCAGGTTCTCCTCCACACTGAAGATGGGAATCAGAAGATTTCATCTGCAAACAGAACACAAGCGAATCCTTGACCCAGTTATGCCTGCAAAATCCAATAGTGCTATACGTGATTTGTCACCAATCATCAGTTTAGTATTGCTGGCAATAATTAGTAGATTGCAAAATGCAAAGACAAAGTGTAATTTTTTTGTGGCCAATGTTGGTCATGTATTGCAACTTGGATGTAATTGGAGATTGTTTTGCAATGAGTTGGACATTGCCTTCCTAAGTTGGGAGGACAGGTTTTTTTTTAGTAATTGTTCATAAATTATTCATAATGTGTCCTTTAGTGACACATTTGCTGCAGCAATAATTAGCTGACTCACCCCACTGTCAGCCATACTATCTTTTGGGGGAAATAGCTAGATCAGGTTACACCAATTACTTTTAAGTAAAAGCCAATCAAAATTTGTTGGCACAATAACTGACACGAGCAAATCAAATCTCTCTGCCTTTGTATTTGGTAAATATTGATGTAACACATCAATGACTTCAGCATTTTCTGGCATTTCACTATTTCTGGTGAATTATTCCATGTCATCAGTCTAGTGTACTTTTGAAGTGAACTTACCAGAAAGAATCAGCACCACAAAATGCATTATACTTTGCTTACTCCTATAGGAACAATGTTAAGAACTTTTCATCTGTACCTCGACATTCTGTAGTTTTTTTTCTGTCAGCCTAATGTAGCCATCCAAGCAAGAAACAAATTTTCTTTTTCATAAATGAAAAATGGATTTTTTTTCTATTCTCAAAGAAGCAGTTGATCTTTTTTTTCAGAAACTCACTCTTGGGATGTAGGTGTTGCTGGCTTGGCAAGCGTTTATTGCCCATCCCTAATTGCCCTTGAGAAGGTGGAGGTGAACTGCCATTAACTACATGCTTGGAATTTGTCGGTTAAATCACACTGTGATATTAGTAACAAACTCATTAACACTTTAGCATTTTTATAAAAACATGAGTTGATTAAACATGAACAGATCAATTTATTTGATGAATTCTCAGACAAATTAATTTACATTTATTTATTTACTTTTATTTCACATAGTTAATGTCTGAGTCTGTAACTCTTCACAGCATATGATTGTATATTTGGCAGTTTATTTTTAGCTCGGAGTTTGAGAACACGTTTTAAAAGGTTCCAGTAAAATATCGCAGATGCTGGACATCAGGAATACAAATCAAAAGTATTGGAAATACTGGTAAGATTTATGCAGAGAGAAAAGAGTCAATGTTTTAGGTTAATGGCCTTTCATCAGGACAGTCCTTGACTGGAAACTTTAATTTGTATCCCTTAAGATCTCATGTTGTTTTGTCTCAGGATTGTCATAAGGAGCATGCATCAATACCATAAACCGGATGATGGCCCGAAGTGTCAGTTTCTGCTTCACAGTGACAAAAAATAAAGTAATTTAATTTTGGAGACTGGTCTAAAGCTGATTTATGAGGGGAGCATTCTCAAACACTGAGGAACATAGAACAGTACAGCATAGGAACAAGGCCTTCGGCCCACAATGTTATGCTGAACATGATACCAAATTAAACTAATCCCTTCTCCCTGCCCTTCGTCCATATTCCTCTATACCTTGAATGTTCATGTGCTTATCTAAAAGCCTCTTAAATGTCCCTGTTGTATCTGCCTGCACCACCACTTCTGGCAGCACATTCCAGACACCTACCACTCTGTGTAAAACACTTGCCCCTCACTTCTCCTTTGAACTTGCCCCCTCTCACCTTAAGTGCGTGCCCCCCAGTATTAGACATTTCAACTCTGAGAAAATGATTTCTCCTTTCAACCCGATCTCTACCTCTCATAATTTTATAGACTTCTATCAGGTCTCTCCTCAACCTCCACCGCTCCAGAGAAAACAACCCTGATTTGTCCAGTCCCCCTTATAGTTCATTCCCTCTAATCCAGGCAGCATCCTGGTAAACCTCTTTTGCACCGTCTGCAAAGTCTCCTCATCCTTCCTGTAATGTGGTGACCAGAACTGAGTGCAATACTCTTAAATGTGGCCTAAAGTTTTATAAAGCTGCATGACTTGATGACTCAAGTCATGACATTGAGTTTGACATCAACTGCAGTATAATTCCAGTGTAGTTTCAAATGGGGATTTAGGAGTGTTCAGATAGGTATAGCTTTCAAATTTACCCAAAGCTTCTTCAAATGTTTGGAAAATATAAGTAAATCCTAGCCTGCACTTCTTTTATAGTTGTTAAATGTTGCAGCTCTGTGCGTGGTAATGGAGGCTGTGGCTGTCTAAACCAGCATCTCCAGCACAACAAGTTCACAAATTGAAACAAGAAGATTGTGGCTGCCTCATGTTTTGACTATAAAAAGAAGAAAAGTCTTGCAATATTCCAACAGATTGTTTGAGAAACATTATGTGACTTTGCTGTTATTTAATGAGTGAGAATTTTCAATTGTATTACCATCAGAAAAACCAAAAATTATCCAAAGTAACCGTTCACAAAGTTCATACCTTGCCAGATGAATCTGATTTTTCACCTGATGAGTTCTGTTATTTATGGGTTATTTTCCAATGTTTAACAGATTGAGTATAATTTTGGAAAATATGAGGTTATCCACTTTGGTGGGAAGAAGAGAAAAGTAGAGAGTTATCTACATGGAGCAAGACTGGAATGCTGTGGTACTGAGGCCTGTCCTCAGATGTGAATCACAAAAAAGTCAGCAGGTAAGTACAGCAAGTAATTGGGAAGGCAAATGCAATTTTCTCCTTCACTGAAAGGGGGAGGGAACATAAACACTGGAAGGTCTTGCTACAACTGCACAGGGCAGTAATACCTATGGTATTGTGCACAGTTTTGGCCTATTTACCCAAGGAGGGATATCTACTTGCATTGGAAATGGTGTAGGGAAGGTTCACTCGGCTTATACCTGGAATAAAGTGTTGTTCTATGAGGAAAGACAGAACAGGTTTCCCATCTACTTGCTGGAGTTCAGAAGAATGAGAAATGAACTTATTGAAATATGAGATTCTGTTTCCCCTCTAGAAATAAGAGGTACAATTTAGAAATAGGAGGCTTTCCATTTAAGACTAAGATGAGGAGAATTTCTTTTCAGTAGATCACTAGTCTTTGGAATTCTCTTCCAAGAGAGCATTGGAGGGTATGTCACTGAATATATTTAAGGCTGCATTTGATTTTAAGAATTCTGGGGAACAGGGAGAAAAGTGGAGTTAAGGTCACCATTGATCAGCCATGATCATATTGAATGGTAGAGCAGGCTCAAAGGGCCAAATGGTCGACTCCTGCTCCTGTTCCTTATGTTGCTGTCTAATAAATACCAAACTAAAGACAAATTGGAAATTATTACAAGTTTCCTGAGCTGTAGATCATTCTCCCAGTGAATTAGTATTAATTGCACTGTTTGGAACCGAACCCAACACAAAGCATGAATCCAATGTAGATTATATTCTGTGTTTAAGTCAGAGACAATTGAATCACTAAAGTTAATCGCAGTGCCGTTGGATTGGGCTGGTGAAAATCAGCTAGATTCATCCTTCCTGATTTCTTTCTAGCGTGCAAATGTGTGTAGGTACTAAGTGAGGGGAAGATCAGGGATGACTGTGTGCTCCCCATGCTTGAAAGCCTGCTTGTTGATGATAACTAAGCAAGCTCACCTATAGGCTGGGTACAACAAGTGCCTGTTTAAATTAACACAGTGGGTGCACTTCAGGGACCACGGTGATTCAATAAGGCAGCTGACTAGCATCTTCTGTTGGACAACTCGGGACAGGCAAGTAATACTAGCCTTGCCCGTGATACCCACATCCTGTGAATTATTAATTTTAAGGAGATGTAAAAAAGGAGGAAAAACTAAAGAATTGCCCATTTTCAGAAATAGTCACCCAAAAACCATTTTTCTCAAATTGACTGTGCATCATAGCACCAAAAGGAAAAGTCATGATGCACAGAGAGCCAATCTCCATGCTAACCTTTTCCTTATTTGTTCATGTGCCAGTTGGCAACACATTACTCATTATAAGTTAATACACGACAAATTGAAACAGGAGGACCCAAGGCAAATTCCAGCATGTAGGGCATTGGTGTCTTTGAATGAATTTTTAAATTTTGATCATGTCTAATGGGTCTGAGAAGTGATTTCTCCTCTGGTTATGTGATTATTCTTAGTTCTGGATTGTACAGAGTATAAAACTGTTGTACTGCATTGAAGATGACTAAAATGCAAATTTATATGTTTTCGTGATAAATAATGCAAATTTATATAATTTGTATTCAAGTGCTTATTTGCATTTGAATGCATTTTATGACTCATTTCTCTTCACAAAGGAATGAATATCCTTAAAGCAGCTGTGATGCTTGCTGAACCACACTTCAGTGTTTGGTGTAGGAAGCATGTGTTCTATAATTGATGGGATGAAGCAGGAGGCAATAATTGAGCAGTTAAGGGAGTATCATTCGGGAAGACTTTGTGAAGATTAGACAATTTATTAAGAAATAAGTGGTAATTAAAACATAGATTTTGTTTTTATGATTTAATCCCACTTTTACATCTCTTTTACATGCAGTATGCAGCAGGGGTGGAGAGTAGATTTCCTCCGTGTTATTTGTTGTATGTGTACTGGGGTGCATTTAAACCCATGTGCTGGTAAGAGGCCTAGCTTCTTATGGCTTTGGACTCTGGGCACAAATTGAATGCCAACTCTGAGCAGCCACAATGACTGGGAAAGGGTTGATTCAGCAGAATGGGGGCATAGTTTTTGTTTTTGTGGAGGCCATTGGAGCTCTCCTGCTTTTCAAGGGAGCTACTCTGCAGGGAAGACCCTGAAGTCAAAAAGATGGTGTAGGTTCAGCTTTGGATCTTCTGGAAACAATTCATTTTGTCCAACCAGAGAACAGGCTATTTTGGCTTGGCAAAAGATAATGAGCCAGATATTGAGATAAATCAAATGAAGGCAATTACAAGGGCATGGATTCAGAGTTGACTAAAGTGGCTTGGGGAAACAGATTGAACAGTAAGACAATAGAGAGAAGCAGTAGCAGATATTTAAGGAGATAGTTAACTCCCAACAAAGATGCATCTCTTTGAGAGAGAAAGGCTACAAATCTGTGGCTGATTAAGTTAAGGATGGTACCAAACTGAAAAGAGGGCAAAATTGTAGTATGGAAAAGAATTTGTTAGAAATATAAAAATAGACAAAAGCTTCTCAAAGTATTTAAAAAGATCAAGAGTAGCTAAAGTGAGCATGGGCCCCTAAGAGAGTGAGACTGGGGAATTAATAATGAGAAGTGAGGAAATGGCAAGAGTTTGAAGCAATATTTTGTATCTGTTTTCACAGTAGAATGCCCATAAAGCATTCCAAGCAGAGTAGAAATGCAGGGGACAAAAAGGATGGAGGAATGTAAAATAATCACATTCACTTGAGAACAGTTCAAGAAAAACTAATGGGATTAAAGATTGACAAGTCCCCTGGAGCTGATAGCCTGCATCCTTGGGTCTTTCAGTAACAGCAGAAGTAATAGATGCATTGATTGTAATCTTTCAGAATTCTACAAATTCAGGAGAAGCCTTAGCAGACTGGAAAACCACAAATGTAAAATCATTGCTCAAGAAAGGAGGGAAACAGAAAGCCAGAAAACTAGAATGTTGTAATTGCAGTAAACAAATGATTCAATTTGCACACAGCAAGCTTCTAAAAACATTGAGTGATTAAATTATTGTTTTAGTGATGTTGATTGCCAGGACACTGGGGATATCTCCCTTGCTCTTCTTTAAAGAGCACCATGAAATGTTTTATGTCCACCTGAGAGGGCAGACAGGAACTCAGTTCAACAGCTCATTCAAATAACTGCACCTCTGACAGCAATTCCTTCGTACAATTTGGGAGCATCAGCATTGATATTTGCCATTAAGTCCCCGGAGTGGGACTTGAACCCACAACATTCTAACTCTGAGGTGAGTGTGCTACCATTCAGTCAGAAATGAACTCCATATCAATTCCAAGGTTTTGTTTACAGATAGGATGCAAGCTAGTTCCCCTTTGGTGAGCATTAAATATTCACTACAGAACCAATTCTAATCAATCTTTGTTCCCTTAATTGGGCCATAGTTTATCTGCCCAGCTGAGTATAACCTATGAAAGAGCAGTTTCATTCTCTAATCCACTCCAGGACCTGATGACAATGAAAGGAGCACTCACGATATGATTTAAATAAGTCAATCATCAGCTTGTCATTTTTTCCACAACTTCCCCATTATTTCTCAAAGGGAAAAATGGAGATAAGAAACAAACACATTGCCATCTGCATTCTCAAAGTCCCAGCTCGCTAGTCTTTGCCCTCTGTCGACATATTTCTGCAGCTACTGATTTGCTAAACTTCTTTCACCTTCCCCTTTGATGCCTTAATTCACAATAAAACCATTGCTCTCTCTCACTCCAGCATTCCCCCGAGGAACACACTTGAAAGGATATGGTAGACCACTGGTTCAGCCATTCTCTGCCAGATCTGAGAGGGCCACTTGAGACGTGATTGGGTCCTATTCTGTCTGCTAAAACTGCTCACTGTTCAACAGTGATCCTGGAATGTTGTGATAACTTTGGATTATTTTCTCTGTTATTGCAAAGAGTCTTAAACCCTTGACCCCTAACACCCTCCCCTCCAACAAGTGTGAGGAGTTCATGGACTTCTTTGTCATTCAAATTAATACAGTTTACTGCTCCAACCCCCCCACCAGCCAAGCTTACTTTAGCGTTCTCCCCTCCTTAGACCTGAACCTGCATCTTTCTCTAGTTTCTCTCCTAACTCTCCTTGTGCCCTCTCTGAGCTCATCTTGTCCATGAGACCAAACTCTTGCTCCCTCAATCTTATTTCCACTAAACTGCTGATCTCCCGACTTCCCCCTTCTGGTCTCTCTATTCACCTATATGGTAAATGGTTCTCTCTCCTCTGGGGTTGTCTCTCTTTCTGTCAACTTCACTGTCATCGCTTCTCTTAAGTAAAAACAATTCTCTTGAGATATCAGTGCTTTTCTAATTCTGGTGGTTTTAATTTCTCCTGCTTTGGTGGCCTTCTCTTCAGTTGCCTTGGTTTCAAGCTCTGGAATGTCTTTTCTACACATTTCAATCTTTTGTACGTCACTTTCTTCCTTGAAAAGTCTCCTTACAAACCATTGTCATGTGATCTAATATCTTTTTGTGACTTATAATTTATTTATTCATTTTATTGGTGTCACAAGTAGGCTTACATTAACACTGCAGTGAATTTACTGTGAAAATCCTCTAGCTGCCATACTTAGTTCAAGAATGATCCTGTGATGTGCTTTGGGATATTTCAGTACATGCAAGGTATTACATAAATATAAATGGTATGGAAGACTGTACCTAACATTCTTTATAACATCTGGAACAATACTGCTTCCCTTTCCTTTTGAAAGCCTGCTGCCGTTTTAAATTTCTACTTCAGTTTTTGGTGGGTGTATGACAGGTGGTGGAAGTGAACCCGTTCTTGTCAACAAATGGGATGCCTAGTTATTTGAAATGTCAATTGATTGTACTGGCAGAGATGAATTCTAATTAAAAAAGGAAACCAAAAGAAAGAAAAGGTCCTCCAGTTTTGAAGAAAGTTAAGACTGAAAGATTGGAAACCAAAATGTCAGGGAGCCTGAAACTGGTTAGAACTATATGAAAAAAAAATCCAGAACTTCAATGATGAATTCAGTGGTGTAATACAGGCAGGTTGAAAAAGATGAGAGAACCAGAAACTAAAAATAGGTAAACATAAAGTTGCTGCAGTTGTTTCTGTTAGTTGAACATTGATAGATCTATGCCATTCAATTGTCATAGGCAAAGTTGATGAGGTCATGCGTGTGTGTGCCTATTTTGGTGAAGACTGTGTCATAGAATTTGAGTTGGCTGTTTACCATTGTCAGCTGAGGATTGGGCTAATTCCTAGAAGAAGAGGAGCTAGAATTCTTTGTGAGGAAGACAAGAGTTTTGAGCGATTTTGTGACTAAGATTGATGATATATATACAGAGTGCTGGGTGAATTCGTAAAACCTGCTTTCGTTGTATCTGGCATTTAATGTGCAACTTAGAGTTTATAATTGATTGCAGCTTTCCTGTTAATTCATGTTTGACTTGTATTCATCTGCATTTTAAGTTACAAAATTCAAGACAGAATTCAGTATTTGCTTTGTTTGACTCCGATTTTAAACTCTGCGCCATCATTGTTTCAGTAAGTATTTGGGATTTTGGATGTCTTCTTTTGGGGAAAAAAAAGTTATTTTTCTCAATCAAGGTCAGAACAAAGTATAGACTGAAGGTCTTCTGCCTGAAACTGTTACCATTTTACTATTTTTATAATTACTAGACAGTTGAGCAGACATTAGGCACATCAATTATTCGATCAAATAATATTTGACCCTCGTGCGAAATGCAATGAGGTGAGAAGCGCAATTTGTTTTTCCTCCTCTTCTTTCTAGCATAAAATATTTCTCTCACTTGTCCCCAATTCAGATTTGTTGTTCTATCCCTTTGAATGTAACGTTTTTTAAACAGCTTTTTTGAAATGGCGCAGAAAATAATTCATACATAATTGTAGCACAGGTACAAAGCTGTCTCGAAGGTATTGCATAGGCAACTCACAAGTTGTTCCCTAAAATTGGAAAGGTACCACACACTAAGAAAAACAAGCCATGCACGACAGAGAAAGTTTGGAGGGAACATTTTCCATATGGACCAAATTGCCCAACCATTTTTTCTTAGCAGGGGTAGTCAAGGAAATAAATACTTTTGAAAAATCAGTTCTTGCAGTAGTTTCAAGGATTTAAATAGCAAATAGATGCAACTATTTCAGAAATTCCTTAAAATCATATGTACACGTGACCGTTTTTAGTATCATAGCAAACAGAATGAAAATAACTTCCAGGATTCTATGGTTGAAGTGCCAACACACTGTCACAGTATCCCTGCAGTGCAGAAGTGGCCATTTTGCCCATCAAACTGCACCAACTCTCTGAGAGAACATCTTACCAGGCCCTCTACACCACCCTTTTCCTGTAATCCCATCTAAACTATACATCTTATAACACAACCCCAATTTAGCATAACCAATCCACCTAACCTGTACATCTTTGGACTGTGGGAGGAAACTCAAGCATCCAGAGGAAACCCACATACACATGGGGAAAATGTGTAAACTCTACACAGTCATCCAAGGCCAGAATTGAACTTAGATGCCTGGCGCTGTGAGACAACAATGCTAACCACTGTGCAACCATGCCAATAATTTTTGGTAGACAGTTGCCAGGAAAAGATTTTGAATTGACATCAGGCATGTATTATTCAGGTGAAGTGCTCAATAGATCTTGGATGCAACCACTCTGGAAGAGAACAAAAAAATCTCCAAAATATATGATTTTCAAATATGGTCGACAGAACTGCTAATCACGTTCTTGACTAAAATTATACATTTTTAACATCCATTGATGGGATCTGGGCATTGCTGGCTGGGCCAGCATTTATTGCCCATCCCAGATTTCCATTGAGAAGGTAATGTTGAGCTGCCTTTTTTGAACAACTGCAGTTCCTGAGGTGTAGGTGCACCCACAGTGCTGTTAGGAAGAGAGTTCCAGGATTTTGATCCAGTGACGTTGAAGGAACAGCAAAATGTTTCCATGTCAGAATGGTGAGTGACCTGAAGGAGAATCTCCAGGTGATGGTGCTCACTGGCATCTGCTGCTCTTGTCCTTCTAGATGGTAGTGGTTGTGAGTTCTGTTATCAGACGAATTTTGGAGAGTTGGTGACATGTTGCATCCAAAACATCAATGAGGACTGAGAATGCTGGCAGTACAGTGGTTAACATTGCTGCCTCACAGCTCCAGTGACCCAGCTTCAATTCGGGCCTTGGGTGACTGTGTGGAGTTTGCACGTTCTCCCCATGACTGCGTGAGTTTCCTCCAGGTTCTCCAGTTTCCTCCCACAGTCCAAAGATGTGCATATTAGGTGGATTGGCTGTGCTAAATTGACCTTTGTGTCAGGGAGATTAGCAGGGTAAATCTGTGTGGTTATGGGATAGATCGGGCCTGGGTGGGACTGCTGTCAATGCAGCCTTGATGGGCCAAATTGTCTCCTTCTGCACTGTAGAGATTTTATGAACACAAAATGTGGAATCGAAGTTCTAACTGTGGTAAGAAGTTGTGGACAGTGCTGTAACATCATAGGTATAGCATTAAAGAAGATTGTTTTAAACTTTCCTGCGAGATGGAGATATATAAGTGAACAATATTAAGTTGGAATCATCTTTTATAAGGATCAGGCGCGAGATGGTTTTCATTTTCAGATTGTTAACATTTGTTCAATAGACCCAAGAGTGATGTAACACAAATAAAATGTTCTCTTTACTGTCGTCATTTGGATGACGTCTTTTTATACACACCCTCAAGTGAAACACCTGTTCAACAATTAGCTGAAAAATGTGCATAAATTAAATAGATGCTATGTACTAATAAGTAGCAGTTTATTTAAACACTCCCATTGAATCCCATTGGCCTTTGTAGGGTACTGGTATCATTAGATATTGTATTTTGATGTGGATTTAATTGATGTCATACTTTGAAATTTTTAAAAATCAATAACTCTATCTGTGGAATAATTGCTATAGAAATTTCACGTTTGTGATGACCATACCATGTTCATTACTCTGATAAGCAACTATCTCATTCAAGGGTAGAACTTCAAAGCACCAGGTGCTTCAGCTTTCTCTCTTTTAGATTGTTTTCTCCTGAGTGTAATTTTTATGGATTTCCTGGATGAATTAAATAGACACCACACCAAAATATACGTTGATTTTCATTCTGCGATTGCTGACAGGAACTTGTTCCACAATTTCCTGAGCATCTAATAGCAAAATAAAATGTCATCGAATAAGATGAAATCAGTATTAACAGAGGAGAACAAACATCTTAAAGCTCCTTTTTAATTTTCATAATTTATCAGTAAGATGAAACCCTGCATCAGCCAATACTTCTCCTTGAGTCACAGGTTCTAATTTGAGTCCTACTTCAGGATTTGAGTACAACATTAAGGCTGACATTGTAATGCAGCGCTGAATGAATGCTGCATCATCACCAATGCTGTCTTTTGAATGAGACATTAAGCCGAGGGCTGGTCTGCCCTCTAAGATAGTTGAGGAAGATCCCATGATGCTATTTCTAAGAAAAGCAGAGCAGTTATCCCCTGTATCCTGACCAATATTTATCATTCAATCAACATCCGACTAATCGATTACCTGGTCATCATTGAAATGCATGATAACTTTAGTCCCTTATGGAGCTAATTCAGATTGGGAGCACTTTCTTTTGTAATAACTCATTTAAGTTTAAAGCAGCTAGCTCTCTCGGACATGTATTTGGTTTTGAACAGATAATCTCTCTCCCTCAAGGACAGCAATTAGCAAAATATATTTCCTCCTTCTTCTTAGCCATCTTTCATATGCATGAGCTAGAGTAATATTACCCAGATATCATAAGGTCCAAGGATGGGGCTGTCTCTTCAATAATATATCTCACTACTGGAGAGTATATAGAGAGAGTTTTTTTGGAGCGGTGTACAGAATACTACATGAAATGTTGGATAAGATATTCCGGTTGTTATTGCTAGCAGGAACTTCCGGATCTGCCAATAGCCCACCCCACTGTGAGCTTCATGGTGGCATGGGGAGGATTTGATGAGAAATCCCATTGACTGTGGTGGGACCAGAAAATCTCACTACTGGTCAATGGTGGGCCACCTCCCACCACTGAAAAATGTGCCACAGGGAGGCCAGAGGATCTCTCTCAATATATTTTACATACTTAAAAAATTATTGAAGGACTGAACATGCAATACACTTTGAAGTCTTACAATTGAAAATGGCTGAGCCTAGGACACTACCTTGAGGAACTCTTGCTGTGATGTCTCGGGTCTGAGGTGATTGACCTCCAGATACCACAACCATCTTCATTTGTGCAGGCTATGACTCTAACTAGTGGAGGGTTTTCCTCCTGACTCCCATTGACTTCAATCTGTTTGGATTGAGGGAGTCATTGAGGTTTACAGCATGAAAACAAGCCCTTTGGCCCAATTTGTCCATGCCACCCTTTTTTACCCCTAAGATAGTCCCAATTGCCCACGTTTGGCATATCCTTCTATGCCCATCTTACCCATGTAACTGTCTAAATACTTTTTAAAAGACAAAATTGTACCGGCCTCTTTTACTACCTCTGTCAGCTCATTCCAGTCACTCACCACCGCTGTATGAAAAAAAATTACCCCCCTGGAACCTGTTGTATCTCTCCCCTCTCACCTTAAACCTATGCCTTGTAGCCTATAACTACCTACCTTCTGGAAAAGATATTGACTCTCAACCCATCTGTGCCCCTCGTTATTTTATAGACCTCTATAAGATCACCCCTACGCCTCCTATGCTCCAGGTAAAGAAGTCCCAGTCTATCCAGCATCTCCTTATAAATCAAACCATTAAGTCCTGGTAACATCTTAATCTTAGTAAATCTTTTCTGACCTCTTTCTAGTTTACAGTCCTTTCTATAACGGGGTGAGCAGAACTGTATACAGTATTCCAAGTGTGGCCTTGCCAATGTCTTGCACAACTTCAACAACATGTTCTAACTCCTGTATTCAGTTCTGACCAATGAAACAAAGCATGCCAAATGCCTTCTTCACCACTCTATCCAACAGTGACTCCACTTTCAAGGAGCTATGAATCTGTACCCCTAGATCTTTGTTCTATAACTCTCATCAACGCGCTACCATTAACTGAGTAAGTCCTGCCCTGATCTACCAAAGGTCTACCAAAATGCAACACCTCTCATTTATCTAAGTTAACCTCCATCTGTCAGTTATCGGTCCACTGGCCCAATTGATCAAGATGCTGTGGCAAACCTGGATAATCTTCCTTACTGCCCACTCTGCCACCAATCTTGGTGTCATCTACAAACTCACTAACCATGTCTCCTAAATTCTCATCCAAATCATTAATAGAAATGACAAATAACAGTGGACCCAGCACTGATCCCTGAGGGACATCGCTGGTCACAGGCCTCCAGTTTGAAAAACAACCCTCTACAACTGCCCTCTGTCTTCTGCCATCAAGCTAATTTTGTATCCAATTGGCTACCTCACCCATGAGATTTAGCCTTACGCAACAACCTACCATATGGTACCTTGTCAAATGCATTGCTAAAGTCCATGTATACAATGTCGACTGCACTGCCCTCATCTATCTTCTTGGTTACCCCTTCAAAACTCTCAGTCAAATTCGTGAGATGTGATTTTCCACTCAGTTATGCTGACTGTTGCTAGCTAGTCCTTGTGTCTCTAAATGCTTGTAGATTCTGGCTCTCAGAATACCTTCTAACAACTTACCCACTACTGATGTTAGACTCACCAACCTGTAGTTCCCAGGCTTTTCCCTGCAGCCCTTCTTAAACAAAGGCGCAACATTTGCCACCCTCCAGTCTTCAAACACCTCACCTGAGGCTGTCAATGATTCAAATATCGCTGCTTGGAGACCCGCAATATCCTCCGTAGCCTCCCACAACACCCTTGGATACCCTTCATCAGTTTCCGGTGTTTTATTTACCTTGATGCACTTTAAGACTTCCAGCATCTCTTTCTCTGTAAAATGTACGCTCCTCAAACTATGAAGCTGGGCTAGCGCTTAATATAAAAAAGGATAGCAAGAGTTTTTATAAATATATAAAAAGGAAGAGGCTGGCTAGGGTGAATGTTGGACCCTTAGAGGATGAGAAAGGGGACCTAGTGGTAGGGGATGGGGAAATGGCTGAGGCCTTGAATAACTTTTTTGTTTCAGTCTTCACAGAGGAGGACGTGAATAATTTGCCGGGTGTTAGTGATGGAAAGATGGTAGGACTGGAGGGTCTCAATGACATTATTGTTATTAGAGAGGCGGTGCTCAACAGACTGGAGGGACTGATTGTGGACAAGTCCCCAGGACCGGATGGAATGCATCCAAGGGTTCTGAAAGAAATGGCGGAGGTGATAGTGGATGCCTTGGTGGTTATTTTCCAAACGTCGCTGGATTCCGGGGAAGTGCCGGAAGATTGGAAAACGGCTAATGTTACGCCGTTGGTTAAGAAGGGTGGCAGGCAAAAGGCAGGGAATTATAGGCCGGTTAGTTTAACGTCTGTTGTAGGTAAAATGTTAGAATCCGTCATCAAGGAGGAAATAGCGCGGCATCTTGAGGGGAATTGCTTGATAGTGCAGACGCAGCACGGTTTTGTTAAGGGGAAGTCGTGTCTGACAAATTTATTGGAGTTCTATGAGGATATGTCTAGGGTGGTGGATAGAGGAGAGCCGGTGGATGTGGTGTTTCTTGATTTTCAGAAGGCATTTGACAAGGTACCTCACAAGAGGTTATTGCAGAAGGTAAGGGGGCATGGAGTTGGGGGTAGGGTCTTAGCGTGGATGGAGGATTGGCTGTCAAATAAGAGGCAGAGAGTGGGGGTCAATGGGTGCTATTCGGATTGGCGGTTGGTGACTAGTGGAGTGCCCCAGGGGTCGGTGCTGTGGCCTCAGCTATTTACCATTTATATAGATGATCTGGAGGAGGGAACCGAGTGTATGGTGTCGAAATTTGCTGATGACACCAAGATTGGTGGAATGGCAAATTGCGCGGAGGGTGTGGAGAGTCTGCAGAAGGATCTAGATAGGCTGGGCGAATGGGCCAGGAACTGGCAAATGGAATTTAATGTTGGCAAGTGCGAGGTGGTCCACTTTGGTAGGAATAATGGTAGGAAGGACTATTACTTACGTGGCGAAAAACTGCAGCAGGCGACGGTGCAGAGGGACCTCGGGGTCCTTGTGCATGAGTCACAAAAACCCAGCCTGCAGGTGCAGCAGGTGGTCAGGAAGGCTAATGGGATTCTGGCCTTCATAGCGAGGGGGATTGAATATAAAAGTAGGGAGGTCTTGCTGCAGCTGTATAGGGCACTGGTGAGGCCGCAGCTGGAGTACTGGGTGCAGTTTTGGTCGCCGCGCTTATGCAAGGATATTTTGGCCTTGGAGGGAGTGCAGAGGAGGTTTACTAGGCTGATGCCGGAGTTGAGGGGGTTGAGCTATGAGGAGAGGCTGAATAAACTGGGCTTGTACTCGTTAGAGTTTAGAAGAATGAGGGGAGATCTCATTGAGACATATAAGATGATGAATGGGATGGATAGGATAGAGGTGGAGAGACTCTTCCTGCTCAGAAAGGATAGTAGGACTAGGGGGCACAGCCTCAAGATAAAGGGGGGGCGGTTTAGAACGGAGTTGAGGAGGAACTTCTTCACTCAAAGGGTAGTGAATCTCTCGAATTCTCTGCCCGTTGAAGTGGTGGAGGCTGCCTCACTAAATATTTTTAAGACGCGGGTTGATGGGTTTTTGATAAGCGAGGGGATTAAGGGTTATGGGGAGAGGGCGGGAATGAGGAACTGAGCCACGACGGATCAGCCATGATCTTATTGAATGGCGGGGCAGGCTCGAAGGGCTAGATGGCCTACTCCTGCTCCTATTTCTTATGTTCTTATGTTCAAGACATCACTATATATTTCCCTAAGTTCCGTAACATCCATGTCTTTCTCAACAGTAAATACCGATGAGAAATATTCATTTAGGATCTCGCCCATCTCTTGTGAATCTTGAGGCTGTAAGATGTGATGGGTTGAGTGCTCCTGGCAGAAGCCAAACTAAGCATCAGTGAGTAGGTTAATGATATGTCAGTACCACTTGACAGCACTGTCAATGACACCTTCCACCATTTCGTTGATGATTGAGAGTAGATTGATGGAATGGTAATTGGCCAGGTTGCATTTGTCCTTATTGTGCACAGGACATAACTGGGCAATTTACTACATTGCCAGGTAGATGCCAGTGTTGTAGCTGTACTGCAACAGTTCAGCTAGGGGTGCAGCTAGTTCTAGAGTACTTTTGCCAGATCCAATAGATTTTGTGAATGCTTCATGTCACAAAGACAATGCCATAAATGTAAATTTTGTTTGAAAGAGTTAGAAACACAGCACATGACACCTAAAGAGTTAAATCATGTTACTTGTGTTGTAAATTGGATTTTATTGGATTTTTTTTACATGGAATTGCTATCTTATTGAAGCAATAAATCATGTTTACTGTGAATAAATTATACTATTTCTAACAGTTATTTCATTCACTCATTTTAGTTCTACCTAAACTAATAACCTAATAGATATTCATTGTATACCCTGGAACAACAACTTCCCAATCAATTTCTGTGGAAATTGTTTTGGAAGAGTTCTAAATAACATTGATTTATTTCTGACTGTACAAAACCGCCCTTTGTTTCTCCACCCCTTTCCTCCGCTGAAAGGTCATATTGGACTCTGCACCTCTTGAAACTAAGAGGGTGGGTGAACAATTGAATTCAAGACCTTTGCTAACACCACTCTTGTTCCAGCTGCTCTGGGGCATATGACAGCAGATTCACCATCAGCTTTTCATTGATTTCATTTTGCCTCTGAGGGGAATACACTGACTGAAGGTCATGCATCTTTCCCAAAGCCACATGACTAAGATTATGAATTCTTCATTGAACCCAGGTCCATTCACACTTTGGGACTGTAAAATTGAATCATTTTGTATATTGAATGTTTCATATGGATTTTTGAGATGATATGGCAATAGTTCTAAAAGCCTGTTCAGATTTGGCATTATGAACAAAAAACATGAGAATATGTACTACTGGCTGTATCAAATTTGATATTCTTAAGTATATGCCAAATATACGAATATGCAAACATAACTTAATCGTAGAATCCTTACAGTGCAGAGAAGGCCATTTGGTCCATCGAGCCTGCACCAACAACAATTCCACCCAGGCCCCCTACCTGCATCCCCACGCACCCACCTACCAATCTCCCTGACAGCAAGGGGCAATATAGCATGGCCAATCAACCTAACCCTAGCACACTTGAGTGCGGGGTGGGGGGGGAACCGTATAAAAATATAAATCAATTCATATTTTTATGCTATATGTTTGTGAAAATTACACACATACCTGTGTGTCTATAATATAGAGTACAACTTACTTGTGTGCGATATCAAATTTGTAAAATGTTTTGGAAATGTTTAGACTGCATTCTTTCAAACCTATTATTCTTATTCTTGTTCCACCAGTATGAGATAAATTTATGGGACTATATGTCAATGTCTGTTTTAGTTCGTCCCTGATGAATGAAGTAATAACAGAAAAAACAGTTAGGTTCAACCTAACATACCCAGTGGGAAACTGATGGGATCAAATAAATACTGGGATTATAAATACTGTGGCTACAAAAGCAAGTCAGAGGCTGGGAATTCTATGGTGAGTAAATTACTTCCTGACCTCCCAAAGCCTGTCCATCGTCAACAAGTCAACAGTGTGATAAAATACTCTCCACTTGCTTGAAATAAGGCAGCTTCAACAGCACACAAACTCAACACCAGCCAGGACAAAGCATCTCACTTCACTGGCATCCCATCCTGCACATTAAACATTCATTTCCTTCAAAACTATGTACAGTGGCAACAGAGTGTGTTACCTACAAGAATAAAAAAAAATCTATTTCAACATTCTGCACACATTGTACCCTTTATTTGAAAGCAATGAATAATAAAAGAACTTTTTCAAGGACAATTAGGAATAAACAACAAATGCTGACCTTGCCAGCAATTTTCACATCCCAAAAGACAAATGAAGAAAATCAGATCTCGTCAGCTTCCTGCCAGTGGGATTTGTTTGAAATTACTCCCTTTTAACCAGTATGATCTTGTGAGAATATAAACTTCAAGGGAGAGGGTTAGAATTGTAACTATGTTAGATCTCATCTACGCCAGTCAAAGATTGTCAGCATCTGGATAGTGTCTGCTCCACCCACTTGGTTTGTAGTCGATATTGATGCCAATAAAATATATGGAGACTAGGAGAACTAAATTCACATTGTAATGATAATTAATAAATTAAGGTTTAAGAGCAATAACCCTCAAAAAATAGCCAGGTACAACTAAAATAAATTAGGTACCTTTGAGCAAAACTTAATGTAACTGGGATAAGGTGGGGAGCATCTGTATTATTATCAGTGGTAAAATGATTGGGTTGAAAGGAACAAAACTGAAAGCTTTCACAATTACTTGCAAGTTTGCATTGGACTAATCTTTAATTTTTACTCATTGTAATTGTAAATACAAAATACCACTGAACAAAAGTGTAAGGCTGACTAGTCATATACCTTATGATTATTGCATATAGTTTATCCAATGACATTTAAATTGTGAAAGATATTTTGTTCTGTTGCACACTCCAATATTTAGCGTACCAAAAAAAATGATCAAAAGATGGGTTCCAAAGTATATTAAAAAATGCCCTTAGGGAAGTGCAGATATTATTGCTTATGTCATTTATTAGTCTATTTTGTGTTTAGCTCTGGTGCATTCTTTTCTCAGAAGCATCGTTGCTGAATTTGTGCATTATATCCAACATCAATCACTTTGATCAGGGTCTTGCTCAACAAACCCAGCAGCTTCTCTTCCATGTCAGTGCCATATGTTTCCCACAGCTGCTCCAGTTTAGCTGATGTTCGAGGCAAAATGTGACTATTCAGCTCATGGCTCAAGTTCCTGCTGGATGACAAGGGATCAGTTTTATGCTGCAAACCGTGATCACAAACACACTGAGCTGGATGGATAGGCATATGAAATACAAAATGAAGTCTGGTGTTTAACAAAGTTAGCAGCAAAGTCCCCGACACCACAGCATCAATTTATCTTTATAGACTTTATTTTTTTTTACAATTTAAGTGCTTAAATTAATTTTTGGTCTGTAAGAACTATAATGGCACGTTATGCATTTCTACTGTCCTCTATTGTAGCAAGATCTCCCAAAGCACCCGACAGATGCATAAATCCATGAAAAATTGACACCGAGACAAAATGGAAAATGTCTTGGCTGAAGGGAAGGGATTTAAGAAAGATCTTAAAAAAGTGGAGAGAAGATCATGAAAACAGGTTACTGAGGGAATCCCAAAGCTCTTAATCTGCATCCCTGGTGGGCATCCTGTGGTCTGGGGGGGTCGCATGCGGTCCATCTGGGTTCTGAGTGTGACCTTCGTTGAGCATTGCACATGCACAAAGTGCAACATTTCCTAATTCCGGCTGTGTATTTTTTTTCTGACTGAAGGGAAACGCATGTAAAGCATGTATAAAGCAAGTGAAGTGAGGTGCATGCTGATAGCACACAACATTGACTGTAAGAGCCAGTGTGCATCCTCTGCATTCATAGTGTAAATATTTATTTTGTTTTTAACATTTGAAGTTAATAGTTCTATTAATGTGTAAATAATTAAGCATTTGCTATACCTCCTTATGAAATACTCAGCATGTATTTCATCTTATTTGTAGGTTCATGGTCAAACTTGTGGCTTACTGAGATGAAGGAAGGCAACTCACTAGCCCAGATTGCCCATCACTGGCCTAGGCAACCCAATGCACAGCCACCAGTAGTGGGGTATCAAAATGCTGGATGCACAAGGGATCAGGTGGATAGCTGTTAGAGAACTGTAGGAGATTACAGAAATAGGAATGAGTAAGGTCATGAGGAATTTGAATATAAGGATGAGAATTAAAAATTTGAGATGGGGAACAGGGAGTTAATATTTGTAGATTAATAATCACAGAGGTGATGAATGAATGGGATATTTGAATGAACTGAAGATCATGGAATGTAAAGGATGGGAGCCTGATTAGGAGAACATTTCAAGAGTTGATTCTGGAATTGATAAAGACATAGTTTGTAATAGCACTGTGGGTATACCTATACCACATGAACTGCAGCAATACAAAAGGACAGTTCACCATCATCTTCTCAAGTGCAATTAGAGATGGGAACAAATTCTGGCATTTACCATGATTCCCACCCATTCCATCTGGTGGGAGAATGAGAGAAGCTATTTCTGGATATACTGTGGGTATGGTTAGATCAGAAAAATTGGGGCAAACCTATATTGGATTTTCTGTGGTGTAGAACGTAAGAATTAGGAGCAGGAGTAGGCCATCTGGCCCCTCAAGCCTACTCTGCCATTCAGTAAGATCATGGCTGATCTTTGTGTGGACTCAGCTCCACTTACCTGCCTGCTCACCATAACTGTTAATTCCTTTACTGTTCAAAATGTATCTATCCTTGCCTTAAAAACCAATGAGGTAGCCTCAACTGCTTCACTGGGCAGGGAATTCCACAGATTCACAACCCTTTGGGTGAAGAATTTCCTCCTCAAGTCAGTCCTAAATATGCTTCCCCTTATTTTGAGGCATTGCCCCACTGCTAGTTTCACCCACCAGTGGATACAACTTCACTGCTTTTATCTTATCTATTCCCTTTATAATCTTATATGTTTCTATAAGATCGCCCCTTTTTCTTCTGAATTCCAATGACTATAGTCCCAGTCTACTCAGTCTTCCCTCATAAGCCAACCCTCTCAACTCCAGAATCAACTTAGTGAATCTCCTCTGCACCCCTTCCAGGGCCAGTATATCCTTTCTCAAGTAAGGAGACCAAAAGTGTGCACAGTATTCCAGGTGTGGCCTCACCAGCACCTTGTACAGCTGCAACATAACCTCTCTGTTTTTAAACTCCATCCCTCGAGCAAAGAAGGGCAAAGTTCCATTTGTCTTTTTAACTACTTGCTGCACCTGCAAACCAACTCCTGTGATCCATGCACAAGGACACCCAGATTCCTCTGCCCAGCAGCATGCTGCAATTTTTTACTATTTAAATAATAGTCCATTTTGCTGTTATTCTGACCAAAATGGATGACCTCACATTTACCAACATTGTACTTCATCTGCCAGACCCTTGCCCACTCATTTAGACTATCAGTATCCCTTTGCAGACTTTGACTGTCCGCTGCACACTTCACTGTTCCACTCATCTTAGCATCATCTGAGGATTTTGACACACTACACTTGGTCCCCAACTCCAAATCATCTATGTAAATCATGAACAATTGCGGTCCCAATCCCTGAGGCACACCACTAGTCAATGATTGCCAACCAGAACAACACCCATTTACGCCCACTCTTTGCTTGCTGTTAGTTAACCAATCCTCTAGCCGTGCTAATACATTACCCGTGCACCTTTACCTTACATAGCAGTATTTGATGCGGCACCTTGTCAGATGCCTTCTGGAAATCCAGATACACCACATTCATAGATTCCCCATTGTCTACTGCGCATGTAATGTTCTCAAGGAACATGACCTAACTTTCATGAACCCATGCTGCATCTTATCAGTGGGACAATTTATATCCAGATGTCTCGCTATTTCTTCCTTGATAATAAATTCAAGAATTTTCCCTACTACAGAAATTAAGCTAACCAACTTATCATTATTTGCCATTTGTCTACCTCTTTTTTTTAAACAGTGGCATCATACTTGTTATTTTCCAATCTGCAGGCACCACTCCAGAGTCCAGCGAATTTTGGCAAATTACCACTAGTGCATTTACTATTTCCCCTACCATCTATTTTAGTACCTTGGGATGCATTCAATCACAGCCAGGAGACTTTTATATCTTTAGCCCCATTAACTTGTCCAACATTACCTCTTTCGTGATAATGATAGTTTCTAGGTCCTCACCTGCGGCCTTCCTTTCATCAATTTTTGGTACGTTATTTGTACGTTCCACTGTAAAGACCAACACAAAATGCCTGTTGAATGCTTCAGCCGTTTTCGCATTTCCAGTTATTACATCCCCCTTCTCATCCTTTAAAGGATCAATGTTTACTTTAGCCACTCTTTTCGTTTTGTATATTTGTAGAAACTTTTGCTATCTGTTTTTATATTCTGAGCTATTTACTCTCATAATCCACCTTGTTTTTCTTTATAGCTTTTTTCGTGGCTTTCTGTTGACCTTTAAAGATTTCCCAATCCTCTAGTTTCCCACTAATCTTTGCCACTTTGTATGTATTTTCTTTCAATTTGATACCCTCCTTTCTTTCTTTAGATATCCATGGCTGATTATCTCTTTTTCTACAGTCCTTCCTTATTATTGGTATATACTTTTGCTGAACATTGTGAAAAATTGCTATGAAAGTCCTCCAATGTTTCTGCTCCCAGTCTACCTTAGCCAACTCTTCCCTCATCCCATTGTAGTCTCCTTTGTTTAAGCACAAGACATTGCTATTGGATTTTATCTTCTCTCGCTCCATCTGTATTTTAAATTCAAACATATTGTGATTGCTTCTTCCAAGAGGATCCCTAACTGTAAAATCATTAATTTTCCTGTTTCATTACACAGGACCAGATCTAGGATAGCTTGCTCCCTTGTAGGTTCCATGATATACTGTTCAAGTAGCTGTTGCGGATTTGTTCTAGGAACTCCTACTCAAGGCTGCCTTGATCCAACCTAGTTTGACCAATTGATATGTAGATTAAAATCGCCCATGATAATTGCTGTACCATTTTTACATGCATCAGTTATTTCTTTATTTATTTCTCATCCCCCCATGATATTATTTGGTGACCTAAAGCCTCGGCCTATCAGTGACCTCCTCTTCTTACTATTTCTAATTTCTGCCTAAATGGATTCAACCTTTTTTTCCAAAGAACCTCTCTCACTATATCATCTCTCACTACCGCCCTGATGTCATCCTTAAATATTACAGCTACACCATCTCCCTTACCTTCCTGTCTGTCCTTCCGAACAGTCTGACACCCCTGGATATTTAACCCCCAGTCGTGACCATCCTGCAACCATGTCTCTGTAATGACCACCAAATCATACTCGTTTGCAATGATTTGTGCTGTCAACTCATTTACCTTGTTTTGAATACTACTAGCATTCAGATAAAGTGCCCTTATGCGAGTTTTGTACCTTCTTTTTGAATTCTAACACTTCCATTAATAACATCTCCTGAGTTCTCCTTTCTTTTCACTTCCTGATTTTTGATGTAGTTGGAACCTTCTCCCCACATTTTGTACTTGCTCCCTCCTCAGATTCCTTACATAGGTTCCCATCCTCCTGGCATATTAGTTTAAACCCTTCCCAACCGCTCGAGCAAACACTCCCTCGAGGACATCAGTCCCAGTCCTGCCTAAGTGCAAACCATCCAATTCATTTCAGTCCCACCTCCCCCAGAACTGGTCCCAATGCCCCAGGAATTTGAAACCCTCTCCCTGACACCACCTCTTCAGCCGCATATTTATCCAATATTATCCTGTCATTTCTACTCTGACTAGCACATGATACTGGTACTAATCCTGAGATCACTTTGAGGTCTGATTTCTTAACTTTCTTCTTAGCTCCCTGTACTCTGCTTTTAGGACCCCTTTTTTACCTATGTCATTTGTACCAATGTGTGCTATGACCACTGGCTGTTCATCCTCCCCCTTCAGAATGTCCTGCAGCTGCTCTGAGACATCCTTGACCCAAGCACTAGGGAAGCAACATACAATCCTGGAGTCTTGTTTGCAGCCACAGAAACACCTGTATATTCCCCTTACAATTGAATCCCCTGTAACTGGCACACTTTTTATCCCTCCCCTCTGCAGCAGAATCAACCGTGGTGCAATGAGTTTAGCTGCTGCTACTTGCCCTAGCGAGATCATCCCCCTCAACAGTATCCAAAGCGGCATATCTGTTTTGCAGGGGAATAGCCACAGGAGATTCCTGCACTACCTGCCTATCTCTCTTGCTCTTCCTGGTGGCCACCCATTCCTGCCTGTGGAGTCTGAGCCTGCGTTGAGTGGGCAAGGGTCTGGCAGATGGTGTACAATGTTGGTAAATGTGAGGTCATCCATTTTCATCAGAAAAAAACAGCAAAATGGACTATTATTTAAATGGTAAAAAATTGCGGCAGGCTGCTGTGCAGAGGGACCTGTGTGTCCTTATGCAAGATTCTCAAGGTGTTGGTTTGCAGGTGCAGCAAGTAATTAAAAAGTCAAATGGAAATTTGTCCTTCATTGCGAGAGGGATGGAGTTTTAAAACAGCGAGGTTATGTTGCAGCTGTATAAGGTGCTGGTGAGGCCACACCTGGAATACTGTGTGCAGTTTTGAGAAAGGATATACTGGCACTTGAGGAGGGGGAGGGGTGGGGTGGGGTGCAGAGGTGATTCACTAGGTTGATTCCAAAGTTGAGAGGGTTGGCTTATGAGGAGAGACTGAGTAGACTGGGCTATACTCATTGGAGTTCAGAAGAATGAGGGAAGATCTTATAGAAACATATAAGATTATGAAGGGAATAGATAAGATAGAAGCAGGGAAGTTGTTTCCATTGGCGGGTGAAACTATTACTAGGGGCAATGCCTCAAAATAAGGGGAAGCAGATTTAGGACTGAGTTGAGGAGGAACTTCTTCACCCAAAGGGTTGTGAATCTGTGGAATTCCCTGCCCAATGAAGCAGTTGAGGCTACATCATTGAATGTTTTTAAGGCAAGGATAGATAAATTTTTGAACAGTAAAGGAATTAAGGGTTATGGTGAGCGAGCGGGTAGGTGGAGCTGAGTCCATGAAAAGATCAACCATGATCTTATCAAATGGTGGAGCAGGCTCGAGGGGCCAGATGGCCTACTCCTGCTCCTAGTTCTTTGGTTCTTATGTTCTTATTCTGATACTTGTGATGGACTGAAAGAGATCCTGTTTTAAAATGATATCCAGTGCATTCTGATATTGTTCATCTCAAATCATTTTTAATGCTCTCAATCTAACTTAAACTAGACAGACAGTTTAAATCCCTTTGTGCCACTTGCTAACTGAGGCCTTGCTGTTCTCCTGCAGATGCTGAATTTAATCTCCTTTTCTGAGTAAGAAATCAGTGAATTCCTTATTAAATATACAGATTGGCTGCAGTGATGTAATCTGAGCTTGAATGAAATTTTAAACATAGTCGTTTGTAGGAGAGCAGTTGGTTTTCCCACCAGGTCAACATATCAGGAACAGTCAGAACCAGAAGAGGCCTTTTATGACTGTTCTTATGGGACCAGGGATTGTAAAACTGAAAGGCCCTCCTGTATCCTTTCCCAGCAACATTCTGAAGTGTATGGGTCTGTCCCTTCAGTCCTGATCCCTGATGCTGGTCTCCTAGTATCCAACATTCCACTTTTGCCGGTTTTGTGAAATGCAGCTAAAAGTGAGACTTGGACAGTTTGATGCCAATCACAGGAGTGTTAGCCTGTTAAAATTAGAGCTTGGGACTCTTTTCCTATACTGGTGCTACTTTACACTATATTTCTGTTTTGCTTGCTCCACACTTTGTCTTCTATCCTTGCTCTCTCTCAGCCTAAATACCCATTCCCTAACCTACGCTTATTCACGCAGCATTTATATGGCTGTTCCAGTTAAGTATCTGATCTGTGGTGACCCCTAGAACATGGTATTTGATAGCCAAGCCATTTAATATCAAGAGCAGATGATTAAATTGCCTCCTGTTGGTGATGGTCATTGCCTGTACTTGTGTCACATGATTGTTACTTGCCCCTTATCAGTTTGGGCCTGACTGGCGTTCAGATCATATTTCATGTGGGTACCGATTGCTTAATTTTCTATGGATTTATGAAGAGAACTGGACACTATGCAATCATCAGTGAACAACCCGACTCCTAACCTTACAATGACGGGAAGGTCATTGATGACGCAGCTGAAAATGATAGCTGAACTTAGCATACTACCCTAAGGAACACTGACAGGGATGTCCAAGGGCTGAAATAATTAGCCTTCACTAACCATAACCATCTTCTTTTGTGCCAGGTATAATTCCAGACAGTGTAGATTCAGCCCTGATTCCCACTCATTTCATGTCAGGTGACCAGAATCTGCTGCTGGCTGCCTGTTCTTCTCTGAAGAAAAAACAATGGATAAAACTATCTTTTGTTATTTTGTCCCTTTATACCGTCCCCAGCTATCCCTGTAAGGCATTTTGTCTATTTAAATACACCCTTCTGGTGAAATAATTTAGATTATGTGCTTGTACTCAGGATTTCCTCCAAACTTGAGTAATGACACAGTTGTTCTACCAGCTGATACTGTCTATAAGAACAAGTGTCGTTGTCAGTACAAATAACTTAAGAAATAAATAGCAGCAGCTGTAACCATTTACAATAGGTGCAAATGATACAGATTCCAGTTTGCGAATTGACAATATTTGTAGTTTTGTTGTATTAAAAGGAATTCCAGTCACTTTTTTCTTAGTTGAGGAATATTTTAAAAAAATTTTATCATGTATTAAAGGGAAAGAAGACATTACTTTTGCTTTCCTGTATAAAAGGCCTTTGGCACAGTCAGTGTCTCCAAGCTCTTTGTATAATGAAGCCTTAGGAGAGATTAAGGAAAGCATGGTTGAAAAGATTAACTTTTGAGGAGGCTTTTCCAGGCCAGAACAGAAGTGCAATGTGAAGAGGATTAAAAAGGTCACTTTGCTCTGGCCACAGAAATATACATAGAATGGAAGATGTACTAACCAGAGACAGGAAACAGGGAATGCAGAATGGTCAATATTAATATGTCAGATATGAAACTTTGAAAAGCCAAAATTCAGTGAAGTCTGAAAACTGCCAAAGCAAAATGATTATTGGTGATATTTCAGTAATATTTCAGCAGAAGAGCAGCATCTTCTAAAGTATAATGTTGAATATGCAAGATAAGTGCATACCAAAAATCAACCAGCTCACACTAAGCAAGATGGCACTAAATGTATAAACGGACAGGTTAAAGAAGAAAAAAATGAATAATCACCTCTACCAATGTCAAAGGGAAGGTTGCAAACAACTGTAATAAGTACAAAAAACATTTCCCCAACATTTTAAGTTAAACTATACTAGAATATCCTGCCAGCTTACAAACAGGGTTATCAGAGAGACAGTAAAAATGCTAACTGTTGTGAATGGGGTTCAAAATTAAGGATGAACACCAATAAAAAGTATTCTGGATCATTGTTTCCTCCAAATATTTACAAAGTGTTATATTCCTGAGATGTGCAAGAGATCAGAAAATGTTTAGACCAAACCTTACTTTCTTGCTTATTTAAAAAGTAAACTTTGCTGAATCAAAAGATGGCTGCTACTGGTCACGTGATTTATAAATTGGTTTCTGGAAATTTCAAAAAGCAGATAGATAACAGAAGGTCAACTCATAACCTTGTGAAATCTCGCACCTCTCTTTCTGAGGATACATTACAATCAAGAAACCAGGAATCATCAAACAGCAGCCTGGTCCCTATAATAAAGGGAGAGCAAGAAACTCACTATACTTACAGAAACAATAATAGTCACTATCTATGTCCTCAGGTGACAATGGATTTTGACCAAATGTATAAAACTGCTTGTTTGGCTGCAACTGATTCACCAATGGGAAGCATCACATGACCTAAGCTTCTGGGCTTTGTAAAGTTTTAATATTGTTTCTCTAGATTTGCAAGTTAGTTTGCTGTTTAACCCCCATCCTGTAAACATCACAGCAGGACTCCTGGCTGATCAGCAGCCTGCACTAAGTCTAAGCTTCCTCAAAACCTGTTCTTCTGGAAGATTCCTGCTAAACAGACCACATTTCTGTATATCAGCCCATCCTACTGTATTACCATCAACTTTAAAGGAGTTTTGCAACTTCTCCTTCAAATAGCTGAATCTGCCTTAGCTTTAGATCATTCCTGAAGGAACCCTCAATGGACTCTGACTTTCTGGACTCTAGCAATCATGTGAAAGTATGAAGTCGCAGCCACCCCCAGGATCTGAATGTGTGAATAAACTATACTTCTGATTTAAACCAAAAGAGAGTTTTCTGTGGATCACTTTAAAAATTGACCCCTCAAACAAAGGGTTTGAGCAAACACACCATAACCTATTTCAAAACTTAAAACATCTCTGCTTACAGACAAATGGCAAGGGGAAAAAAGTTCAGTTTTCTCCCTCTCTCTCCCCTGTCTGTGACAAATGGAAAATATGAGCAATAAGCTCTTCTGAAGTAAAGTGATCCCAAGCAAAGTAAATACTTTGTTTTTTTATGAAATGGAAGTTTTAGAAAGGCAGTATGTATTTAAAATAAATCCTTTACTCAGTCTTCCCAGGTTCTTTTTGAAATGTTCACAAAAATGATACTCATTTCAGTGTGTTGGGAAATACTACGGATGTAATTTCTGAAGCACTCTCAAAGCTTGTGAAGGTGTCAGTTGATATTGGTGAAGTATCATTTAGCAGAACGTGGGCTGGTCTTGTGCCCATTTTCAGAAAGGAGAGGTGATGAGCAAGAACTAGCCTTAACTTAATTCCATATAACTCCTAAACTCTGGATTTTCTTCCTTATACCTTTTCTCACCTCCAGTTCTCTTTCCTCCTGCAAGATGTTCCATAAAACCTACCTCTTTGACCAAACGTTTTGTCATTTAATCCATAATTTTGTTGTGTGGCTTGGTTAATTTTTTTATGTTATAATGTTCTCACGAAGCACCCTGGCATGTTTTATTACATTAAAGATGCTATGTAAATATATTTTGATGTTCAAAAATAATGGAATAGATTATCAGAAATAAATGTGATGATCATCTGTACAATTGCTCCATTGGTGGTTGTTAGACTTAATAAAACCAAAATACTGCAGTTGTTGGAAATTTGAAATAAAATCAATGCCAGAAATGCTCAGCAGGTCTGGCAACATCTGTGGAAAGAGTTGATGTTTTGAGCTGAACATGAGTCCAGTTCTGAAGAAGTCAAACTGGACACAAAGTGTCAACTCTGTTTCTTTCTCCTCTGGTGCTGCCTATTCATTGTCAGAATTGATTTGGAAGGGACAGATCTTTCCTGGTCAACCACCTCATCATCCTGTCAATGAGAAATATCTATGGCACAAACAAGACTATCTGTTCAAACTAAAAGTTGTAAAGACGTTTTATTAAACTATGTATGAGTAAGAAAGTGCAGTTGATTGGGACCATTTGGATAACCTGAGATAACTACAGGCCCACCAGTACCTCCTGTGCTGTATCATTACTTCATTCTATGAGAATTGGCGCACTAAATTGAATACGGTCAAGTGCACGGCACTTTGTGTAGAAAGAAAAGAAGGTAGGTAATGTGTATTATCCTGAATGGAATTGAAAAAACTAAAGAGGTGGCGTGATGGTTGGCATTGCTGCCTTGTGGCACCGGGGACCCAAGTTCAGTTCCAGCCTCAGGTCGCTGTCAGTGTGGAGTTTGCGTATTCACTGTGTATCTGTGTGGGTTTCTTCCAGCTGTTCTGGTTTCCTTCCACACTCCAAAGATGTGCAGGTTGGGTTGTCTGGCTATGATAAATAGCTCCTTAATCTCCCTGACACTATCACGGTAATTATCTGGGGTTACGGCGATGGGGTTACGGCGATAGGGTCTGGGTGGGATTGTGGTTGCTGCAGACTCAATGGGCCAAATCGCCTGCTTCTGTACTGTAGGAACTCAATGTAATGGGAAGAAATTTGGGAAACTTCATTGACTTGAGCCTAAAGGGCAATTTGTTCAAGTAATGAATCAGCAATGCAAATACAATGCTCAAGCACCGAGCCAAAATAGTAGACCATAAGGTACTGATCCCCTCTGACTGTGCTCTATTTGATCAGCATCTTGCATACAGCATCCAGCTCCAGTTGACAAAAAACAAGGGAAATATTCAAATACTGAAGGTGACCAAAGATGAGTCATGTTGGATCTCAGGATCAAGATTCAATAAAGTGATGAAATTCTGGAAAGTTTAAACTTTCCACTAAGCGTGGAAAAATCTGATAAATATAACAACAGTAACTTATCCAGGTATAGTGCCTTTAATGTAATGAAACTTCCCAAAGTGTTTCACAGGAGTATTGTAAAACAATGGCACTGAGCCATAAGACATGTTAGGTCAAGTGACCAAACACTTTGTTAAGGAGGTAGATTTTAAAGAGTTTCTTAAGGGAGGAACGTGAGGTACGAGAGACAGAGATATGTTAGGAAAGAATTCCCGAATTTAGGGTCTGGGCAAATGAAAACATGGCCACAAGTGGGAGAGCGATAAAAATCCACTTGCCCAGAATGCTTGAATTAGAGGACTGCAGATATGTTTAATGGTTCTGAGACAAGAAGAGATTACAGAGGTAGAGAAGAGTGAGGCCTCAGAGGGACTTGAAACAAGGGTAGGATTTAAAAAATCAAGACCTAGCTTAACCAGGAGCCAATGAAGGTCAGCCAGCACAAGGCAGATAAGAGAATAGGAATTGCTGTAAGTTATGCACAGGCAGCAAACTTTTGAATGACTTCAAGTTCACAGAAGGTAGAATGTGGGAGACCAGCCAGGAGTGCTGTAGAATAAGTTAAGACTAGAGATGATGAAGGCATGAATGATAGTTTCAGCAGCAGATGAGCTGATCCAAGTTGGATGATGTTATGAAGGTAAGTGGTCTTTGTAATGACACCAATATGAGGTTGGAAATACATCTTAAGAGATCAAAAATGACATCAAGGTTGCAAACTAACTGGCTTAATCTTGGACTGTTGGCTGGGAGAGATGGAATTAGTAGCTAGGGGATGGGATTTGGAGCTGGACCAGAGTCAATGGATTCAGCCTACCTGATATTTAATTGGAGTACATGTTTGCTCATTCAGTATGGCAAGATTATAGAAGATATACAAGATTAATTGAATGGAAAAAGTTAATCTAATCATAGAAACAGAACTGGAAGGTATTGGTTGAAACTAATAAAGGATTAGATGAATTTGAGATTTAAAATTATTCTTAAATTAAAGTGGCCAATGTACGGAATTGATTTCCGAATGAGGTAATGAATGCTAAAAGCCTGGAAACATTCTTGAAACAATTGGGTGACTTGATGAAAGGATTTTAGAATTTTTCTGAAACGGATCAATTAAGTTTGACTAAGTGGCCCTCCTCATCCTTAATTGTTCTGTGATCTTATGAACCTTGCACGTGAAGATGGTTAGTTGAGGTAGTTACTGGCATCTATTTAGAGAAGTCACCTTCAAAGTATAACTCAACAAAAAAAAAACTCTGAAGATCTTATGCTATTTACTTTTATGTTCAGGTTTACCTTTCAGCAAGAACCAGATATTCAAAACTAAAATATTATTTATGTAGGTGAGAAAATGTCTTTATTTATTGATCATTATTTGCTTTCTCATTTGCCTTACTTAATGGCACATCCTAAAGCAACATCCTAAAGCAGCAATATTTTTCTGACACCAGTTCAAGAGCAATTACTGAACAAAATTGGACAGCAAGCTACATAAGGAGATTTTAGGACAGATAACTAAAAGCTTGGTCAAAGGAGTAGGTTTTATGGGATATCTTGAAAGAGGAAAGAGTGGTTAGCAAAGGTTTAGGCAGGAGATTCTAGAACTCGAAGCTAAGGCAGCTAAAGACTTCACCACCAACGGCGAAATACAGAAAGTCAAGATCACGTGAGGGAGCAGAATTGTAGGAACGGAGGAATCTTGGAGGGTGTAGGGGGGTTCATTTTTAGAACCAATGTTTTCTATACTACATTTCTAAGTAAGTTTACAGTTGTCATCTGCTCAATTATTAAAACTTGAAAATCATAATGAGCATGTCGACATATTAATGCCTCATGTGTGTAATTGTATAATAAGATTATTCACAGTAATTGTCAGGTTAAAGTCTCCCTAGATCTATTTCTTATATTAGCTTCCTCTCAAATATCTTGCTTTTGCACACATTAACAACATCTGCACATTTAGATATTCTGTTTGTAATTCTTTCACTTATAAATATGATGACCGACAGGCCCCAGGAAATAATTCAATGAATCCTTCCCTGGTCAGTTATCCAATTAGAACTGCTACCATAAATCACTGCTTTACATTTTGTCTGATTTAACCAATTTGTTATCCAATATATTATTTACACTTTTATTCCCAAAAGCCCTCATTTTAGTCACAAATCTCAGGAGGTACCTTATTAGCTGCCTTTTGAAACTCTAGTTACATACTGTCTACTTCAGTCATGTTTTCTGCTCTATTTTTTATACTATAGATGTTGAGATAACAGACGTTATTCCCCAGATCATGCCTCTGACCTATTTTAGCAATTGAACAGTTTTAGATATTTTGTAATATTAAGGTGCTATCCCTGGATTTAATGAGCTGTGAAAAATTCTAGCCACAGCTCTTCCTACATCTACCCTCCAGTCTCTAGGTACACTTGGACACACTTCATATCATCCTGTTGGTTTATGAATATTCAGATATTCCTAAATTTCCTAAAGCTGCTAAATTTCTATTTTTTTCTGTTTTCATCTTGTATTTTCCCTTAAGCTTGTATTGTCCGATCTCTTTCCTAATGTCCTTTTAATTATTTAATATTCTTCTGTACGTTCCATAAATTATTTTAACAATAGTTTATGTTCTGAATTTTTGAAAAAGAAATTCAAATCCATGAACAGATAATGGAATGGATCTCACACCCACCAATTGCAACCCCTCACCCCCCTGCCTTGGTTAATGGGAATGGGTGGAGTAGTTATTAAAATGGATTTATTTCATCTACAGCTGAGGTACCTGCTGGCAACAGAGAGTAAATATATTGGAATCCTACATTATAAATAGAATTCCTACGCTAGTTTAACTGACTGGGTTAGTGCCTGTTCTGCTGAGTAAAACCTTACAGGATTAGATTTAGGCCCTTATTGACTCATTGGAAGCAGTTTAAAAGGGGCATTCTGTTGTATTAAAGGGACACTGTTGTTATAGGTAGAAGATTTCCAAGAGTTTTTGAGCATAAAGATTGCTTCTTTTTTGTTTTGTTGTGCTCTGTGGGTGCTACTACTGTTTTGTTGCTTTGAATGCTCAGATAACTGACTTCACTTCAAAGTTATTTACTGGATTTGAAATGCTTTTGCATGTTTTGTGGATGTGATAAAACTCCCTATATAAGCAGGATCTCATTTCGCTGTCCAACTGCTGTATTTGAACACTGCTCCAATCAATTAGAGACCTTCCTCTCCAAAACAAAAACTGTGGTACATATGATCTGTCGTTCCTCTCCAGGCTCTGTCAATATCAAAAGGCTCCTCAGCTATCTACAAAATCAATTTCACCCTGTGTGCACCATCTTAAAGCCAATTATCCTCTTTATTTTTTCCACGTACTCAGTTGGAAACAATCCAGTCATAAGCACCTCTTGCGCTTTTTGCTTCCAGCATATTCAGTAATCATTTTAAAATTTCTGGGGTTTTTTTTGATGCTGTTAGTTTTACCTTGGTATGTTCGGTTTTGACAATAAAAAGATTTGTCAGTTACTGTCATTTTCTGGGCCCTGGGCTTGGATTCATCTCTTGATTGATGCAATTAAATGTCTTCTTTTGTTGCTGGGAAGAATGCTACATGACCTGAGTCTGGGTCAGCTTGTATCATCTTCTGCCTGCAGCAGTTCGAGGTTCAAACTGCCCACTATTCTGCATAACTTGAAAATCAGCTTTTGAACAACTGGAGTTGGTGTAGGAAATGAAACAGTTCTTGCTGGTTCAGGAGGGAGTTCATTTCCAAGGTTGCTGTAAGATAGCTGGTCAACAAAGCTATTGGGTTTGGACTTCAGCAGGATGAAGAGGGATCCCATGTAAAAACTCCCCATAGATGCTACCCGACCTGTGTACTTCCATTATTTTCAGTTTATATTCCAACCATCTAATTGACTTTTTGGAACAACTGCACAGTGATTTACTTTTTTGATTGATCTGAAAATTTTAAGTTACACAATGAGCATTCATTACTTAATGGTTGTTTAATATAATGATTGTATTCTCAAAACATTTTAAAAGCTAAATTTATTATCCCCAAGACATGGGTTTGGGGATGAAAATGGAGGCTTAATTTGCATAGATGTTCAAAGTTTGACTTGGGAAAGGCACAAAAATGGCAAAATATAGGAGACAATACTCTCCATAGTTTTCCAGAACTTCACTGGAGGCTTTGGTGGGGAGGTGCACAGGAGAAGAGATGTGCTGTATCCAGAGACAGCCAAGAGACCTTCCAGAAAAAAACTCAAAGAAAGCACAGGTGTCAGCTCCCTGGAGGGCGAGGTCTTACACAAGATCTGCAAATGAATTCTCAATTGAATACTTAGACCGGTGAAGGATAAGAAAGCTAATGGGCAGATGCAATAAGTTGCTTAGTGCTTTGATAGAATTGTATGTCATTTCAGGCAGAATGGGTGAGTCCTGCACCAGCTTTGTATGGAGATGTGCACAAAGTTTGGAGTCCATTCTTTCCGGAACAAAAATGGTGAACAACTCTATTAGCACACTTGTAGACCTAACTAGGATAAAGCATCTGATTGTTGATATTTCAGCTTCTGTTGCAGCACATGCAGAAAGCATCTGATATCTGGCTGCTGCAGTGGAAACCCAGACTGCTATCATCCAAGTTCACCTTGTTGTCTGCAAGCTTAAATTGCTGCCAATCTCAGCTGCAGATACCAGTGCTCAAATGGGCTTACAGAATGTCCAAACAGTCCAGCAATCTGTCCTTTAATCATTGGTGTCTATAACCAAGTAAGTGGCAATGGATCTGTCCCTCTCTCAGGTTGATTATATTCAGTCTCCCACCACTGCCACACGGCAGTGTCCTTTTTGTTGCCTGCCAGCTAACCAGCCCTTACTGCCAAGGTCTGCTAGTGAAGGCATGCCAAAATGCTGCAATCCAAAGCTGGGTATTCATGGGTCAGAGCTGTTCAAGGTTGTTCTCAAGGCCAAATGCTATCTCCTTCATTGAAAGACAGCAGCCTTCCACCAGCTATGCTGCAACTATTAGGAAAGAACTGCATAAAGGCAAATAGGACAGGCAAAGGCTCACAAAAGGCAGACACTAAGGGAGTACACAATGGCGATTAGTTGGCAACAATGAACATGGTTTGGTTTATGAATTTGTTTTAGAATTTTTATTTTGTGTAGGCTTTAATTTTTACATTGAGAGCACTGAGATTATCAGTGATAGAGGGAAGCTCACTGGTGGGACTGTTAGTGAGTGGGACTTAAAATTGTATTTATTGCTTTCACAGTTGGATGAGCAAATAACAGGCAGTCCAGAAATTGTGGTGATTGCCTCCGCTGTTTCTCTTCTGCTTTCTCTTCTTCCCCTGCTCCTCAGTTACTCACTATTTACTTGGTTAAGGTTGTTCAGTTAGAAGCATTTAACTGTTTTAACGCTGCAGACAAATGAGTCTATTAAACAAAGTAGCTGAAAAGAATTGATCCATACACTAGAATGATCAATTTATTGCTAGTTGTGACCCAACTTGAGAGGTTCATCACTCTTACAGAGCTTGTAGTTTCTTCAGAAATTTAAATGATTCGTGTCACTAAGCTCCAAAATGTAATTTGTAATTGGCAAAGCATTTCATGGGAGCATTGAGGTGAAACTTAGTAACAATGCCATTCACATTGATATTTGGCCCAAGTAAGAGTCAACCTAATAAGAAATAGGAGTAGGAGTAGGCCATCTAGCCCTTCAAGCCTGCCCCGCCATTCAATAAGATCATGGCTGATCTGTCATGGCTCAGTTCTGCTTTCCCGCCCTCTCCCCATAACCCTTAATCCCCTTGCCTATCAAAAACCCATCAATCCGCGTCTTAAAAATATTTAGCGAGGCAGCCTCCACCACTTCAACGGGCAGAGAATTCCAGAGATTCACCACCCTTTGAGTGAAGAAGTTCCTCCTCAACTCCGTTCTAAACCTAGGAGAATTGTTCTTCAGAATTAATTGTGTCTTTTATTTGACAGCTTTTATGATATGATCGATTACAATCAGTTCCTTTTTGTAGATCTGATTCTACGCACATAAAGTATGTGTCTAAATTATCCGAGTTCAGCCTTACAGTATTGTTCAAATCAAATTGGCTGAATTCCCATTAATTTATAAGCTTTTCAAAGGAATTTTCATAACCAAGAAGACCCTGGATTTTTGTCTTCTGTTCAGAAACTGTGGGTTGGGCCATTTCCCCCAGTGTCATGGTCTCGACTTATAAAAGTTAGCCCAATGTTTTGGTTGCTGGATATCGGATGCTGGCTGGAGTTGGGGCTGCTGCCTCCAGATGCAGGCCCAAGGTGATGAGTGGATGATGATCTGGCAGGGCAAACGACCTGCCTCCATTTTCTGGGATATCAGCCCAGTTCAGTTCATAATTGTTACGCCCTTGAGCCCTCATCTCTCTCTTTCCCCCACCTCCCATGAACTCAACCCCATGTACCCTCATAGTGGCAACTGTCAACAGAAGCAGGCTGAACAGGTAGTCAGAGATGTGTCTTGCCAAATGCCTCATTGTGAATGCTTTGCTAAGTTCTGAGGATGAATGATGGGGTTTGTTCATATGCTTGCAAAGGGGACCGCAGGCTTTGTTTGACTGACAGCGTTATTGCCTTGTGACAACTTAATTTTTCTTTGAAGTCTTTTTTAAATGCCTGTGTGTTTATTTAGACAAGATTAAATATTTGGGAATTTGTATGATGGGAATTTCATTGAATGTTGTTAGTTTTATGAGAAGCTAAGAGAGGGAATTTTCTTCAAAGGGAATGTTGAATTTTTTAATTTGAGAACATTTCAAAGATTTGTCAGTGTTATTTTAAGGCTTATTGGTTCTGAACATAGTGGATAGTGGAAAAGTGCTTCAAAAGTAAAGCAGATGTCAGGACATAAAATCAATGTGAAAATCAAACCATTGCACTGAAAATGTACTTAACTCATCACAAACCATTACGTCATGAGAGTTGGAGCTGACAAGGGCTTTTAATCTTACCTGTCTAAAGGTTCCCTTCTCACAACAGGCTTCCCACAAATGGCCTTACCAGCTGTGTTGCCCACAGATATCAGGAATCCATCTGCCTGAACTGAAATACCAAATTCAGGAAACTTGAATTTGCAGCAGGCATTTAAGTAATGAACCTGATGTCACTTTTAAGTGAGCATTGTGTGGCCCATCACACTTTCCAACCTGCTGGAAATGATGGATGGGGGGAATTGGAAAGAACATTTACAAATGTGGCCCCACTTCCCTCCCTTTTCTTGTTTTTTCAATGTTTGGAGATGAAAATTCAGCCCCTGATGTAACATTCGTTATTACTTGCTTTCATTTGACAGTATCTCCAAGTATTTTCCCTTGAATTGAATTTCAAGGTGAAGCCTGGTCCAGGCTAATTAAAATGATTTGCTCAGATCAGTTATGTTTTCTTGGTGATTGTCTAAAATTTCAACACTTACCATCAGGCATTCATTTTTAGTAGACATTCTTTTAGCTACCTATTTTTATTCATTTATAACAGTGGATGTCACATTTTTCTTAGTTGAACCCTTGCAAGATGTTGTCTTTTTTATTCTTTCTCACATATAAGTGTCATTTTTGTCCATCCTTAATGTTTTTATCAAAGTAGTGATAACCTTCCTATATTTCTCCTTCACTGCAGTTTTATACACCTGTACATAGTTGGACCACTTCAGAAAATTCCATCATTGTGATCTGGAGTAGATGAGAGTTAATAAGGACCACAAGTTTCCTTCCTGAACACAATGAACCAGTTTGGAATTGAAGAGAAACTGAATATAGGAATCACCCTGTCATCCTTAAATCATAGCTTTTGCCATTGGCACTGTGACAGCAGTAGCATTAGTACTTTTTTGCCAGCCATGTCTGGACTTGCTGAAAATGCTTCATTATTTGCACACCTCTGACCCTCAAACTGTGGAGGAAGCTTTCTATCCCCAGATTATATTCCACCTAGCTAGCATATTTGAAAACTAATGCAGTTAAGCTACCTGTTAATGTAACATTTCTTACAAAAGTTACTGCCTTTGAGGATTGTGATAAGTCCTGTCATTTTTCATAGTACTGTAGTTATTCAATGATAATAGGCAGAATTAATTTTTTTCTATGTTTTGTTCAAAATCGGCGCTCTGAATGGGATATGAAGGGTTATAGAATCATAGAATCCCTACAGTGCAAAAAGCAGCCATTTAGCCCATTGAGTCAACACCGATTTTCTGAAAAAGATTCCTATCCAGGTCCTTCCCTCCACTCTATCCCTCTGCGCATTTACCATGGACAGTCCACCAAACCTATACATTTTTGAACACTAAGGGCAACTTAGCATGGCCAATCCACCTAACCTGCACATCTTTGGACTGTGGGAGGAAGTGGCCCACCCAGAGGTCGCACAGACATGGGGAGAACGCACAAACTCCACATAGTCCCACAAGACTGGTATTGAACCCGAGTCCCTGGCACTAGTGAGGCAGAGGTGCTTGCCACTGTGCTGCCCTATTATCTGTTAATATTTACCATAACATTTCAAAATACATTGGATCAGCTCAGACAAAAATCAATAAGCAATTTGTGCACTTAGAATGCTTCAGTGTTCTTTGTTCTTTTTCACCTCCAATTCTGTGAATATCAGTTTTGGTTATAGAATGTGGTTGGAATTTTATTACAAAATGGAAAGTAATTGTTGACTTTTGCAACAAGAAAGAAGCATTTGCATGAGGTTAATTTGTTTTTGAGAACATATCTGTAAATTTAGCAGGTTCTCTTTAATTTTTTAAAAAAGTTTCCATTCAATTATATGAAATTTAACCAAGTAAATTGAATGCACCAAAATTATTTCTTTTGATTGATTTATGGACAAGTTAGTAAAATGAGAAAGTGACACATGGATGATTAGGACAGCATTTGCAAAGAGGACTGATAAATCAGCTTGGTCAAAAGGCTAGGATTTATGTCGAAACAGTTTGTGCAGCCTGTTGCCTGGTTTGCTGAGAACTGCATGCATATTCAGATATTTGTTTTGGATTGTCAGCAGTTTTTTGCTAACAAAGTAAGACTAGATTCCTTGTAGATGTTTTGTGCTACTTTTTTATTAGAATTGTTTTGGGGAAAATAAACTTTGTTCAAGTATTTTCAAGCTTAGAAAAAATATTTTAAGGATCTCTGACAATGAAAATTGGAAAAATGTTTTGACTGCTAAATAAAAACAGATAAATTTGTATCATTCAAATTAATACCTGTTCTTTCATTCATAACCCTTTATTTGATAATTAAGTTTATTTGTTAGTGTTACAAGTAGGCTTACAGTAACACTGCAATGAAGTTACTGTGAAAATTCCCTAGTTGCCACAGTCGGCAACTGTTCAGGTGTACTGGGGAAGAATTTAACATGGCCAATGCACATAACCAGCACGTCTTTCAGAATGTGGGAGGAAACTGGAGCACCCAGAGGAAACCCACACAGACAGAGGGAGAAAGTGCAGACTCCGCACAGATAGTTACCCGAGCTGGGGATCAAACCCACGTCCCTGGGGCTGTGAGGTAGCAGTACTAACAACTGTGCCACCATGCTGCTCGTAATAATGTTGCATGTTAGAAATTTACAGCCGACCATTATTCTATATCTTACCTATCAATACAGGGCATTGAAAATAAGTAGGCTGCAATTTTCCAGCTGTCTTGAATATTGGGCTGGATTTTTCAGTAAGAAATGAATCAACAGCTCTTGCTGCTGACCCAAAAGACCTCCTGATCTTTGGCACAGATATCCATCTCCTTTCCTGATAGGATTTTGAATTTAGTGCCAAGTTAAGGGAGTCTCCAGATTTCCAGTAAGTCATCAAGCCAACCACATTGAAAGCTCTCATCAACAGCAGACCAAGTTTATGTTTATTTTTAATGGTATTTTGCAGAATGAGATAAATGCACATGGGATTAAGATAGAAAATGAAATATCATAACCTTTTAAAAATATATATTTTAAAATTGGACTTTCTTATCATAATGGAATAATTTGGCATTTAGTAAAAATAAAATTAGTTTTTAAGGCCAGTGAGGCTGTCTGGCAATAATTATGGACCTAATGTACCATTCAAAACCCAGCTCAGGGTTTAACTTTTTTAAGAATTTTTACAGCAACACGCAACATTAACAGTGCAGGTTTTCATCAGTTCATGGATTTCCAGTTGATTTCAGGAGGTCCTCAACAGTGAAGAATTGTTGACAGGAACCTCATATGCACACTTAACTCTGCATAAGAGGACATCAGAAGAGGCTAAAAGCAAATTGCAAAAAGGAAAAAGCATGTGGATGCTGGAATTTGAAATCAAAAGCAAAAATGCTGGAAAATCTCAGCAGGTCTGGCAGCACCTGTCAGGGGAGAAAAAAGCTGACATTTCAAGGCCAGGTGACCCTTTGTCAAAGCTGTCAGAAGTTGCTATTGTTTCAGAGGAATATTGACTGCAATCACTGATAGCTTTGTTATCATTATTGCCATATGATCAGGGCCATTATGTTGTCACAGACATTTGTTGGAATTTTACCGGCATACCCGCTCGAGGCTCGTAAGATTGCGCCCGAGGCCAACGGAAAATACCGTTCTGCGAGCCTCACCCACCCCGATTTTGGGGCGAGCATCCTGGTAAAATCAGGGCCCTTTTTTTTCAATATATTATTGTAAGCAGAGTTTTTTTTCTATAGGTTGTGTTGATTATCTCAGCTTCTTTTCTTGACGGGATTTTTTAAAGGAGAAGTTTAAAACCTGATACAATAACAGTGAAGCAATTTCTGTAAATTTGTCCCTGATTATACTGTAGCATTCTTGATAAATGATGCATTCAAACAATTTATTAATAAAATGCACTGCAAAGGTCTGTGCCCATGTACACTAATGATAATGGAGAAGCTCTTTGTGGGCAGCCCTAACTTTCTTTCCTATCAAGCTCATACCTTTACTGCATCAATCGCTGTGAACTTCGAGATCCTGCACAGTTTGGTTTCTTTATTATTGTTAACTGAGCGCTGTTTACAGGGCTTAAAACCCCAAGACTCCAAATAAATGAGTTTCAGACTGTGTGATAAGAAGATTTTTAAAAATCTTTTCCTTGGAGGTGGTATCACATGTGGCCCTCTAGTAATTGCAACATTTCATCTTTTAAAAAAAGATGTTAGCAAACAGATATAAATTATTTGATAAAATGTGCACATTCTGGTTAACATGTTTACAGAGAAGAATCGAACACAGTTTTAGTTTCCTGAAATTGTTTTTTTTTTACACACACATCCTGTTAAAAGCCTATGGGTGGGATTTGCTGACCGCGCTCACCCACCCCAAAACCAGAAATTCCTGTCCAAGGTCAATAGACCATCGGATAGTCCACCCCCTGCCCTCTATGATTACCTGACGGGCAGGATGGAAAAATTTCCTCCTATGGGTGAGGTTTCCTTGTGGAATTGTGTTAGGAAGTGTTGTGACTCCAGCAGAAATAGGTAAAACATCCAGCAAGACACAAACATCAAGATGCACCATTCAATTCACTGTCTGCCATTTGTACCTCAGCAATGCTAAGAAGATCATGGTCATAGGATTATGATGGGGCTACTTGATTACTTTAAGTTAAAGGGCTGCCTGAGCTGACCAATTAGTTCTGTCACCTGAGTGGAATAGGATAAATTTGATTTTGAACCTTAAGACGTCAGTTCAATACCTGCTTCAGTAATTCTGTATTTCTCTTTCACTCCTGAACTGAAGTGGGAATTCTTCCAAATGCCTATTAAATTCCAGTGACTTCAGATAAAACGGCCAGAGGTACAGATGGGCAAGATCTTTGCCCTGCTTAAATTGAGAGAGAATTCTGTCATAGCAGACTTTCTGCTCCATATAAGTCTTGGTGCAATTTATGTTCTTTAAATAATCTCACAGCAGGTAATTAATTGTTTTAGCAGAGAGATTTTATCAAAACTGTAATTGTTTAACCACCAGTAGCTCAGTTGCTAATTGCACTGCTCATTGTGGAACTGAGTGATACAAGCAAGGAAGCGTGCATGTTTTATATCTCACCTGTGTTCAGTTATTTAAACCTTGATACAGACGGAGTAGGTGCTAAAGTTGGTCTCAATGGTCCTGGGCTAAGGAAGGGATAATTTAATAAGGCAGCTACGTATAATTGCTGTTCACTGATTACAGCCAGTAGAAGTACTTGAGTGTTTAGAACAGGAACAGGTTGTTTGGTGAGATTTTTGTGCATATGCCTAAATAGCCTGTCAACATTCACAAATGTAGCTTTTATATGGACAGGAAAGGGGTTCATTTGAACAGAAGTATTTTTTCCTCTCAACAGCCATCCAGAAACAGAAAGGTAGTTTGATTTGCTTTCCCCTTTATAAGCAGTGGTGTATTTCTCAACCCCACAGTTTTGGATGTGAATACATTTCTATTAATAGCTCAGGGTGGCATGGTGGTACAGTGGTTAGCACTGCTACCTCACAGTGCCAGGGACCCGGGTTCAATTCCCAGCTTGGGTCACCGTCTGTGCGGAGTCTGCATGTTCATCTTGTGTCTGCATGGCTTTCCTCTGGGTACTCCTGTTTCACCCTGAAAAACATGCTGGTTAGGAGCACGCTAAATTCTCTTTCAGTGTACATGAATAGGTGCCGGAGTGTGGTGAGCGGGGAATTTTCACAGTAACTCCTTTTGCAGTGTTAATGTAAGCATTACTTGTGACACTAATAAACTTTAAATGAATGAACGTTAAAATAAACTTGAGATGGGATGAACTCAGAGTTAGTTTATTTGCGCACACTCAAATCATGAGGTAGTTGTCCCCTGTGCAATCGTACAGTAAAAAAGGATAGAGTAAATAGAAATAGAGAATTTACAGTGCAGAGACCATAGGGAAAAAAATTGTTTCATTATGGGTCCAGAATTCAGAATCAACGTCCTCCCTTCACAGAGATTGACGAGCTAAAAAACTGTTGCTGTATAATTCACTTTTCAAGTTCAGTTAACTTTACACGATGAAATTGGCACTTGGAGATGGATGGTCTTGTAGGTGATGGTATCGATGTTTGAGTAGAGTCAGTCACTTTTCTATAATGCTGCTAGTTAGATGGTAAAACGGAAGACTGAAATACAGTACAGCAAGGCAATAATACTGGTTACTCAAGTTAGACATCCATGTCACATGACAAGGGAAGAGATTTATTGTTGCATTTGAGTTTTTTTAACCAAACTGACAAGGTTAAGTTTTGGCAAAAGCTTTTAGGAATGTTTCAAGTTGGCCTTTGTAGTTTACAAACCATCAATTAATCACTTCAGTGGGATACAACATTGTTGTATAAATGAAGTAGAAAAAATCTGACTGCTGAAGAAATTAATGTACTGTATGGTAAAACATCATGTTGCATAGTTAGTAGAAATATTCTTAGCTTTTGTTCTTTCACCCTTAAAATACTAAAGGTTAGTAGGGAATATAAATCCTCTGGATAGATTAAAATGCCAGGCCATAATGTTTACACTCAGTGGTACAGAGGAATATTTACCATCAGTAGTTATAAGAATCTGAGGTTACCCGTTCAGATAGTCTTTTGCTCTATTTTCCTTTCACTGTAATAAAAGACTAAAAGTTTGTTTGTTTAAACACTATCTTTATGGACAATGTTTATTTTTTAGCACAACCCAAAGCACTTTTAATTAGTTTTGCTTTAAGTAGACATTCAATTCCCCCAAATCCAGTCCAAAGTGTTTCTTAGCTTCTAAGGATTTACTTGTGCTCTTTTTCTGTCTGATCTTGGAAATTGTAATCTCAGGATTCATTTACAGTGAGGATTTTTCCTGAAGATTCCTTGTTGAGCACAAGCTAGCAAAATCATTTAGCCTCATTTTAACTCTTGATTAATTTTCTCTTTTCAATCCAAATGCACATTTCCACCCACATGACGAAGTGGCGAACCAGAAATCTTGCTGCTTATAATTGCTGTCTTCCCAGATGCTGGCAGATGAACTTTTGTGTGAGTTCTCTGGGATACCTTAGACCCTTCTCCTTTCAATGTCCATCTCCATAGCAACATAAATCACATGGGCACTTTATTTCAGCAGAGATGCTGAATAGCTCTCCTTGAGGTAAAACTTCCTTTTATCTTGGCGGTAAATAGACATTTTAAAGAACAGCTGTTTGCAATCCAACACTCTCAACATTTTTGGCAGTTTGGATTCTATCAATCTGTCCATTGTTAACGCACAGATTCCAAGTGTAAACACCTTCTTCCCAGTAAAAGAATCTGGGCCCCCTTTAATCCCTATCGAAACAACCGCACTGGCTTGTTGCCAGGCAGACTTCAGAACAGGTTACATGGCCCCTTTCATTTTACCTTGAATTAAAGACAGTTCCAAAACATAAAAATCTGATAAATCTCATTTGTAACACAATGTCAATGAAGTTAAACTTCACAGAACATATCCATACACACGTCTTGATCTTCTCTTCTGTGTTATAATCTTTGAGCATAGTTTCATGTTATTTATTCTATTAAAAATGCATCAAAATAAATCATAGAAATAGTGGGATTTCTGATTTTTCTTGAAGGTGTTTGAAAACATAGTCAGTTTCCAATATAATTTCAGTGAGGCACTCAACTGATTAGCCTTCCTAGATGCAAATGACAGAGCTTTCAATGGCTGCTATTGTTTTCATGAATATTTTACTGCAAAAATATATCCCCTTTAGAAATTGAGTGTCCACTTGGAAAATGAAGTCTACAGATACAATAACATTACTGAAAGTTGCAAGGCAGGTTAATCAGGACATTAAAAAAGCCAAACAAGCTACTGGAATTAATTTCTGGAAGGATATTATAATTAAGGTACAAGGGAAAAGAGTGGTAGGTGGGTGCCAAATTAATGACTTTAGAATTACATAGTTACATGGTATTTACAGCATAGAGATAGGCCATTCAACCATTATGCTTTTGTTCATGCTCCATGTGAATATTTTCCCCTTCTCCTCCTTCTAACTTCATTAGCATATGCTTCTGTCCCTTTCTGCCTTGTCTTTATCTAACTCCCTATTTAAATGCATCTTTGCTTGTTGCCTCAACTGTTCTTAGAATGGTGAGTTCACATTATAATCATTATCTGAGTGCAGGTCTTTCTCCTGAATTCCATGCTGTGTTTATTAGTAATGAGTATAGGGTCTAATTTTATTCTTAACTGTAAGTGGGAATAGCATCTTCGCATATATCCTTTTAAATCCTTACGTAACACTAAGGACTTTGATCAGATCTCTCTCTTCAGTCTTCTCATTTCAAGAGAAAAGAGATCCAGCTTGTTCAGCCTGAATCTATCATTCCATTAATTTACTCTAGAAACGTTTCCAGTGTCTCAAATGCTTTTCATAAGATCGTGACCGCAACTGTTTACAGATGTGGGGGCTTAACTTCCTTGGAGTAGCAATCAGGGTTGGGCGGCCACTCCATGCCCACTTACTTGCATGATTTTTTTTTTCCCGGCCTGTCTTGCCCAATTTTCTAACTCAGGTTGGGTGAGATCCAGGCAGTGTAGCTGTCTCCGGAGGTCAGTGTTTGATTTGATTTATTATTGTCACATGTATTAACATATAGTGAAAAGTTACATCCAGCAGAGTGAGACTGAAGGAGAGTATGCCCTTTATTTTAACAACACTAGCTGTTGTAAATTAGGTACATTGAATTGTCCACTGAAATTGACAGATCAAGGAGAAGGTAAGTGCCCAAGATGAGTGGATGAGACTGCAGAGGTGGAAGGGATTGAAGGTCAGGAAACATTGGTGAGAGGCAGGGGTGGCTCATCAGGTCATTGGGATCAGGGTAAGCGCTAGCCTTGTGGGAGAGGGAGGTGCTCAGGTTGGGTCAGGGAGAATACAGTGGAGAGTTGGTTGGTGAAGTGGGGAGGAGTCCCATGAGACGGGGTAGGTCATTCCTCTGGGTTGTCTGTGGGAGTTCCAAGGGAGTGGGATAGTTGGGGCTGAAGGAGGAGTCCTGTGGCATTGTATTTAATGGTGGATATGTCTGCCCCTTGGGGGTGTCAGGGGGTTGGAGGTTTGGTCATCCTAGGTCTTTATGATAGTTACCCGGAACATAAAAGAGGTTTTAATTTTAACCTTTCCTGGGTAACTGTTTGTACCACACAGCTGGAACCATCCATGGCCTGTGATTTAAATTGTGTTTTAAATCGTGTTTTCATAGGAGTCCTGCTTCACAGCAATTGCCCAGAAGAAGTCTGTACTTTTGCTCAATTGTTATCCTATCCTTTGAACCTCTGAGAGGGAATCCCCAGCGTATCTTTGGAGTACCTTCCAAATCCGATGCTGGGGAGCTCAGACATTACGGGTGGTCCAACCAAAGCTCTGTGTATTCAGTGCAAGTTTTGCTTTTGAATTCTATCCTTCTAGAATTAAATCCCAGTGGTTTTGTTTAGGTTTTTTTTAATGGCCTTATTAAGCTGCCTTACTACTTTTAATAACTTCTTTTTTGTAACTGTATGACTTAATTTTCCAAACAAATACTCAATTTTTGAGGAAGATATATTTGTGCAGTAAAATATTCACCAAAACAAGAGGAGCAGTTCAGAGCTTTGTCATTTGCATCCTTTACATGTTAATTTAATTTTGTTTCCCGTGAGTAAGTGTTTGTGCCTGAACTCGGCAAAGAATTTAAACATTTTAAATCAATAGCAGTAAGACAAGTTATTTGAGTAAAAGCAATGTGCGTGGCAACTCCATAGGGTTTAACCATGAAATAATGTTGGGGGAGGCCTGGATCTTTTGCCCTATCATCTCAGGTTCAAACAGCAGTAAAGGAAAGTTGAAACATAAACTTGTTGAATCAGTGACAGTGAGTAACCAGCGAGGGAGAGGGCCAATTAAAACTGTGTAGATGGGGAAGATACCAATTCAATTCTTGCCCCAGTCTGGCCAACTGCAATTTGAAACTGCGGGCATTAAATCCACCCATGATGTAGGTATGACCCCTCCAGCAGGTAGAGCGTACTGGGAACAGCAATCACAGCTGGAAAATTGAGGGGATTTAAATTGTACTTAATTATTTTTCTGCTTCCTTGTGGCCCAGCCAGAGGAATAATGGTTACTTGCCTGGTGGGTTTTCCTCTCCTCTAATCACTGTTGTCTTTCTTGAGATTGATTTGATTGCTGGAGAGTACGGGAGGAATCTTGTGCACTTCTATGAAGTAATCCCAGATTAGGATTGTTTCCAGACCCTGACCCCAAACTGGCATGTCCATCTAGGAGATCTGTATGGAGACGACCAATCAAGGCAGAAGGTCTGCCATCCAATTAAAGATGGAAGGCAGGACTTTGAAAGGGCAACAGGAGCATTGCAAGGGATAGGTGCTTCCAATCTCAGCATGGCAACACATGCACCTCCACCTTGAGATGTCCTTTATTAAAATAAATAGTGGATACAACTGCCAGATCACCCCTCTCTGAAGGGGAAACCCCTTCTCAGGCTGACCAGCAGCAGCAGCTAGAACCCATTAATTCATGCAGCTCCGGTAAGGGGTTCGTTTAGGAGCCATCACGGAACCTCCAGGCACCTGGTGGGCTTAGTCCTCAGCTGGGACCCATTTGGATTTGGGATGATCCCAGTGGTAGCTTTGATCAATCCTGAAATGGACAATTCATTCTGCAGATTGGCCACCCACTGCCTCCAGCTCAGTAGCCTCTGGAACTTTTGAGCTTCCACCTGGCAGCACTTTTGGGAGAATCGCCCCCCCCCGAGGGTGGATGAGGAGCGTTGACGTGGGACAAAGTCAATAAATTCCCTCAGCTAGGAAAGGCTCTCTGTCTTAGTTTCGACTTCATCAACTGGTTTTAATCCTGTCAAACAAGTATGAACAATGCTGTTGATTTTTCACATGTATAAACCTTTAATTTCAGTTCCTATCTGTAAATCCCTTAGACATCACAGCTCTGACACTGAAGAATATTCTGAAACTTCGTGGAATTCTGAGTTTAAGGGCAATTTCATGACTCTTCTTAATCCTTTTCACTTTTTTTCTGCATAATTAAATTGTCAAATAAAGCATGAATGGACAAGATTATTCAGTCACAAGGTACAATTTAGAATTTGTTTCCACGTTTCATAGCAAATGTTCTTTGACATTTATGTAAAGAAATTGTAAATGCATCATGTTTTGTCCTGTAATTACCCAAATTAGCAAGCCATTCTGAATAAGTTCTTCCTATACATGTAGGTAAAAGTGCATTTGTTTGAAATTGTGGATTAAATATTGAATTATATTGACGAAAAGAATGTTACTATTCTGCTTGTTCTAACTCACTGCGACTGATTCTCATAAGTACTACAAGGCCAGCATGTTTACAAATGACAAGTTGATAAATGTTTCTCCTTGAAATAATCTTTTCAACCCTGATATCTGTTTACTTGCTACGAAGCTGGCACGTTGGGAAATGTTTGGATTTGGTTGATTCTTTTAAGACAGCAATGGGCATAAATCCAAGTGCTCCATTAGTAAGATATTAAAAAACAAATGCAAAGCTCTGATCAGGACAAAACAACTCAATCAAATAACGTGAATGCGGTTTTCTTACTGTCAGATCAGCCACATGGTAGAATTTCAAGAATTATATTCCTATTCGTATTTGCTACATTTATTTTCAAAAGTTTTGTTTTAACTCTGCATTTGCTGCTCTACCATCTTCTTTATTATTGTACCTTATGAAGAAACCAAACTTCGACATGACTTGACTTGTATACTTAGGCAATTGCAATACCACAAAAATCAAATTATTGTTCTTAACTAGCATCTAATGGCAAAAAAACTGCAAATACATTTAAATCTACTTATATTGAAATATTTTTACTGCTTTCCTTCACCTTTTTCGTGTATAAAATTGTGCCTTCAAGTCTGATTCTAATGTTTACTGCTTTATTATGCAGGTTGTGGGAATATTAATAACTCATAATTATAACAGCTCCTAGTTAAGAGTGCTCAATGCCATTGGTAACTCTGTCACTTTTGAACCAGAAGGTTGTAGGATCAAGTCTTAATCCAAGACTTGAACACCATAATCTGGGTTGTCATTTTAGTCGAGCAAAGGTATGTTTAATTATTAGAAGTATGCTATCTTCAACTGAGACATTTAAGGCTGTAACTTTCTATTCAAGTGAATGTAAAATATTTTATGGTACTACCTGAAGAAGAACAGTGAAATTTCCTGCCACAGCTATCATCACCAATAGCAGATTCACTTTTTGCCTATTTTATTATTGGTGTGTCAGGAATTTGGTCTTGCAAAAATTACGTTACAATCACAAAGAGTCTGATAACTTTTCAAGAATTTCAAAGTTCCAGTTGATATCTCAAAGAAAGACTCGTCAAGATTTGCTTACTGAAACAAATGACTGGAAACTAAACACAACCTTTGTGGGCTACGTATACTTTAAACTACAGAATGGAATACCTCCTCCTTGTTCCTACCTGAAACTGATTCTTAGCTCCCGAGGGTTTATTCCTGGTTTCTTTTTGCTTAGATTGGTAACTTGCAATCTTAGAAATGTCTTCCACAGTGAAGTTTTATTTTCCTGGAGCCTCTCCCTCTGGCCCAAGCTAAGCATCTCTTACAGCCTCATTTTAACTTGCCACAAATTGGCGAGTTAAAATGAGGCTGGAGTATGATTTTTCCAATTGTATTCCTACACAGCAAATCACAGAGACGTTTTTGGCCTCTCGCTGCTCCCCTGCTCCCAGATTCCAGGCAGGTTCAAACACTGTGATATGCAGTGATTTACTAAGGAAGCCTGTACCCTGATGTTTCCAATGACTTCCTTGGCATCCTTCCACATGGCAACTTGAATCACATGGCTCTTGTACTAGGTAGGAATGTTAATTAGCTATCCTTGAGCACCAACTCTCTTTAATCTTGAAAATAAATGAACAGTTCAAAGCACAACTGTTTACAACCTGAAGTTTTCAAAACTTTTCTGGGATTTGGGAGTGTCACATATCTATCCATTGTTAGCATACAGGCTGCTGCCATTGTCTCCAAGTGAGAACGCTGTGCACCTTTGTCCCATTAAAACAGTGTAAGTCTTCCTTTAAGGTCTAACAATCAAGTCAGCCTATTTCATTTCTGAGCAGAAGTCAGAATAGGTCACATGATGCCCTTTATTTAAACTCGAAACATCAAGACGCAGTCCACAAACTTTATAACTGGAACCCATATTGCTCCATAGCCACTCCATTAAAACAAAAGACAGAATAATCCTCAATGATCATCTGGATTTGAGTAGAAGTCAAATTTTGACTTTTAACTTTGTGGGCTGACTTCAGGTAATTGATAAAAGGACATTTCAAACCAATCTTTTGTTACTGGATTCAGCAAACCCCAAAGTCAGTGAAGATGTTTTCAAAGGCTTACCCTATATTGGGATCCATCTGAAGAAAGGAGGAACAGTTGAGGCCTAATCATCAATCTTCTATATGATTAAAAACATAGCGTGAGGCGCAGTTAGTCAGCACTCAAGCTGAATCTTCATATTCTATGATCCTATGGCTGGAATTTTACCATCCCGCTCTCCACAGGAATCGGAGCAGGTGGACCATGGAAAGATCCGTTGATCTTGGGTAGGATTTTATGGTTTCAGGACAAACGAGGCCATAACATCTCTCCCATTGGCTCTATTTTCTGGTTCTATGAGGCAAGGGTTGACATCATTATATGTGGTACAAATATATTGTATTCTTGTAGTGAAGCTTCACGCACCAGTTCACCTATTTGTGGTACTCAATGCTATAATGCAATGGTGTAAACAACTATCAAACTGTAAATTATATAGTTACTTTCTTTGTGGTGTTGTTGGGAGCAACTATTTTAATATAATAATCCTGATAGCTCAGTGAAATAGGTCCAGGACATCCAGCATTCCCAGTACTACAGGAATCAAATTAATGAAAGTTCTCTCCTGGTTACAGTTCCATCAGTAATGGTACATCGTGATATACTCAAGAGGAGGACTTGTGGCTCCCCTCGGTGGCACAGTAGTTAGCACTGCTGCCTCACAGGGTCCCAGGTTCAATTCCCAGCTTGGGTCACAGTCTGTGTGGTGCTTGCATGTTCTCCCCGTCTCTGTGTGGATTTCCTCTGGATTCTTTGGGTTCCTCCCACATTCTGAAAGACGTACTAGTTAGGTGTATCGACCTGAACAGGTGCCAGTGTGTGGCGACTTGGGGAATTCCGCAGTAATTTCATTGCAGTGTTAATGTAAGCCTTACTTGTGACTAATAAATAAACTTTAACTCTTTCTTCTCTCCTTGTTTGAATGCAGCAGGTTTTGTGGATGGGTACATGCCAATGTCCATGAAAGGCACAATCCTTCTGTTTCGAAAAAGAGGATAACTTTTATTGTACTTAACCCAGTCTAAGTAAAATAATAAAAAAATGCTTTGCCCCCAAGTACACATATACAAACAAATGGTTTACAGAGCTGGGAAGACAGATTAAGTACTTCAGAGTCCAGTAAAATTAAATGCTTATATGGCTTTGTGAATGTTGGTGACTCAGCAGGCTTCAGGTCGAGCTTAGTTGTCCAGCTGTTTTTGCTCTGTGGTCCTGTCACTTTCAATGTTGAGGCAGCTTAAAGCTGTAGGCGGACAATCTGTATGTTCCCCTGAAGACAGCGGTACTGGGTTGAGTTATTATTCAAAATCTCTGTCTGCAGCACCTGGATAGTCAAAATTAGCAGACTGTGTTTAAAGCTTGCAAGCTGGGTGGAAAGAGAGAGGGAAGGAACCCAATCAGGGGCCAAAAATTTGTGCCCCTGACTGCCGCAAGTGCAAATGGCAATGCAGGTGCAAAGTCTCACAAAACTTGGAAAACAAGTATCTGGCTGGTAAGATCTTGTTTTCTAATTTTCCCCATCTTTCACCAGTGGGTAAGGAAAGGCAGGGACCTCATTTGCATAGATTTTTGCATATTTTAGTATAATTAGTGATTAATAATTTAATATAATTCCTGAGCTTCCCCATCATGTCATTTGCCCACATCAGGAAATCCCTCCTTGCAGTCCCGTCCTTTAAAAGGGGCATCCTGATCTCAGGATTCAGCTGTTTCAAACCCCACCCCACCAGTATGATGGCATGAGCCACACCTCTGACAAATTTTTTTCGAAGCATTTAAAAATATGGCAGGAAAAGCCAGCAGTGCAGTTGACAAGCTGCACACCGCTTTTCTCTATAAATAAAATAAAAGCGGATACTGGAATCTGAAGCAAAAACAGAAAATGTTGGAAAATTTCAGCAGATTTGACAAAGAGAGAATAAAGTCAACATTGAGTCAGGGTCATCCTGACTCGAAACATCAACACCATTTTTCTCGTCTGAGCCAACACTTTAAAAAAACAATGTAAAATACTGCCCAGGGTCTTGCTCCTTAAGTGTTTCAGTTGCCTGTGATCAATTCTGTAGAGTAAACAGGTACTTAAAAGACATATGATCTTCTTTCCCCCAACTGCGCAGTGACCCAAATTTGGTTGTGCCAAGTGTGGTCCAGGTGTCTGAATCATGGCTGGTAATTGCTTTTTCAGCCTCTGTTCCATTGTCCAAATTATTATGCCAAATGGTTTGTCTCCACCCAGTTGAGTACCAGGATGATTGTTTGGATGTTTTGCTAATGGGAAAGATAACAGCTTCCATTCATCCCTTCCAAGGGAGTTGTTCCTTATGTGACTGATTTAATGTATGTCATTGATCAACTTGGCCAAAGTATGACTTGTAATGGACTTTCGGGGTGAGCATTTAAATTTTTGAGGCAAATGTTTTGAAGTTGTTTGGACATTTCTTTCATTGTTTTCTTTTCTGTTGGTGTTAGTCTTTCATTGCCCTGATTTTTGCCAACCCCACTAATTCTTATCTTACTTTTTGTTGCCTCATCTCCTTTTTTTGGTTATTGGCACATTTTGAAGAGGAAGAATTAAGGAGAACTGCTTCGGTGGTGCTTTGTGCCCTCTCGGCAGCATTGACACACCCATATCTGCAGGGAGAGATGGAACGGCCTCAATTTGGCAGCAGTAGTGCTGGTAGAGTCTCCTGTTCCCAAAATAAGCTGTGCCATCAGACCCAGGCTCGCTGCACTACAGTATTTAGATGCCGAGCCAAGTCCTTCAGAAGCAGCCAATCACAATATGTCGTACTTGTCATGTCATGTTTGAATCTGGATAGCTGTTCCATTGCTTAAGCTGTACATGGTTTGCTATTATCAGTTGTGAGATAGCAATTCATTTTCAACTGCCCAATTATAATTCCAATTCATAATTTAGATTGCAAGGGAAAAGAAGATGGAGAACAAACTGAGCGACTGAAGGTAATTACGAGACTGAGTAATCATACCTGTTGGAGAAATTCACAGTAGGTGAGAGAAATTTCAAATAATCAGGGCTCTAAATCACTAACAAAATACTAGCAATAAGTGAAATGATCTCACATCAGGTTCACAGTCTAACAGGGGAACTGTCTACATGAAAACAATGTGAACACAGTAAGAAATTTAAGTAAGTATTAGATTTGAACAAGTATTTCTGATTTTAAACAAGTACTTGAAAATGTTTTAGCCGTCTTTTTAAAGTAATTGTACACTTATCCAAAGGCAGGCTGCTGCGAAGGATGATGGGATAAAACCATAGCAGACAGAACCACGTTCTTTGAAACAATGAAACTATAGAATGTGCATAGTGTTATCAAAAAAAAGTTACGAACTGTTTGGTTCCCAAAACCACTTTGTGAATAGGGTTGTTCAAGCGTCCTGGTAAGACAGGCCTTCTCAGATGTGAGAATGTACAACTGGTTCGGCCATTGGTGTAAGCAAGAGTTGGTGGGAACAGTAACTTTTACCTTTGTAGCTAAGTGTCAAGGGTTGCTACGCAATAGAGGAAGAAGCATTAGCAATAGGGGGAGGACATATCTGGATTCTACGGATCAATAAAATCCCATGATGTCAGAGCGTAGAATGCAATTGGCTGTGATATATGACAATTGTTAACAGTGATTGATTTGTATTAATAATTATTTGTTCATAATTACTGGAACGGCAGGAGAAACAAACGTTCTTAGGCATTTTTGCAAACAAAAAATATAATTATGTAACTATCATTTTTAAGTGACTGTCACCTTGTATCATTGTGGAATTCGTGGGGTAATTTTATTTCACCCTTTGTTCTTAAACAGTTTTATTGTTGTCCTGAAGGACTTTAGTGACCATTACACTCTAGGATGTGCATCCCTGATTCTTTAAAACTGACAGATTAACAAATTTTAACAGCAAGAATGATGAACAAGCTCAGAAACTGATTTTTAGGAAATGACCCAACAGCACTTTATATGCCAACTTTAATCCTGAAGAATGGCTCAAGTCACTTTGGCAGAGGTATATTCCTAAAACAAAGTACAACATGATTTAGATTTGGGTATAGTTTTAGAATCATAGAATCCTACTGTGCAGAAGGAGCGCATTCGGACCATCGAGTTTGCACCGACAGCAATCCCACCCAGGCTCTATCTCCAGAACCCCATGCATTTACCCGAGCTAGTATCCCTGACGTTAAGGGACAACTTAGCATGGCCAATCTACCTAACCTGCATATCTTTGGACTGTGGGAGGAAACTAGAACACCAGGAGGAAACCCACACAGACACGAGGAGAATGTGCAAACTCCACACAGTGACCCAAGCCGGGAATCAAACCCAGGTCCCTGGCAGTGTAAGGCAGCAGTGCTAACCGCTGTGCTGTCCCAAATGACAAAATGAGTCAAATGGTCAGTTGTGGAAGTATCCAATTTGAATCGGAATGTAACTTTAAATGCACATGGTAAGACAGATGTAAAAAAATGGGCATTTTATGTTCTGCACATGTAAATTTAGAAAAAAATCATTAGCTTGAAAATCTCTGAAGCTGCTTTGTGGATTCAGTGCAATTATACAATATAGTGCTAAAGTTTCCATCTAGATGTGGATCTAATTACACAATAAACTGATAATCTTTCATTGTTCCTTAAAAGTAAGTGGCAGGTGATGAAATATCCTCTCTGCAGTCATATAAGCAACTGAAATGAATAGTGGATGTTCAAAAATGCTGTGCTGTTTTACGTAAACGCATCTGCCATTTATGTATCTTGTCAAGGATGTGTTAAAGTTATTTTGTTAAGTTTAATGACATACATTATGCAATATAATTGCTCCCCCATGATAGAATTCAAATCAATTAACATTAAATTCATGTAATCTTATTATCCAAAAGGCAAATTTACACAGGAAATCATGTTGTTGTAACATAATGCCATGTCTTCATATTGTACTCTTGTTTAATACCCATGTATTTAAGCAGAGTGTGAGAAATAGTATCACAAGGGCAGCTATAAATACCTAATTATTGCATGCTTAATTTACATGAGCCCTAAATGGAACAAATTAAATGTAGAACTCACAGCCCTGCAATGGGTATCTATGAGCAGCAGCAATACTATGCACCACTATGAGCTGAAACATCCCTCATTCCCTGATCACCATTGAGTCAGAAGACCAACCTTCGTTCAAAGCACAGTCTGGAAGCATGTGTAAGGAACAGTGCACACCATAATTTAGATTGAGATATGAAGCCAGTAAAGCTACCTGCCACTGAGCTAAGACCTCTCAAAATTTTTAATGAAATATATACATCAACATGGCTATTTCCTAAAATTTTCGCTGAAGCTATAGGATCATAGAAAAACTCTACATGCAGAAGAAATCCAGTTGGCCCATTGAGCCTGCACTAACAATCCCACCCAGGCCTATCCCCATAACCCCATATATTTACCTTGCTGATCCTCTTGACACTAGGGGGCAATTTAGCATGGCCAATTAACCTAACCCACACATCTCAAGGGGAAACCTATTCATGCCTGTACCATCGTGGAAGTCGTGTCTACTGGAAAAGTGAATTATCCAGCATCAGTCTTTAACCTGTCAACCTCTGTGAAAGAATGCAGCACCCGACTTTGAAGGTGGCCTTTCTGACCCCGATGCATATTTTCCAGCAGGAGGTGTGGCCTGCCATTGGCCAGCAGTGGGATCTTGCAGTCTCACTGATGCCTATGGCATTTTGCATGACCCATCCTTCTCACTGCCAGGAAACCCACCATGGGGATTGGGGGGGTGGGGTGGGGGCAGGGTGGGGGGGCAGCAGGGCTATCAACTGGAAGATCCCACTGGTGGGAAAGGCCTTCAAATTTCATCCTGATTCTAGCCTCTTTATTCTGTGGTCTTTATCCTGTAAATCTTTATTTCTTTATTCCCTTCCTTTTACTATACGAGTAAAAAAGGTCACGTTATGTTCCTCCTCTTGTTTGAGGGCGTGCAAATAAACTGCTCCTCTGAGTTTACCTATTTGCTGAAGGGCTACTAATAAAAGTTGGATCACACCAAAACTGAAATTTTGGGAAGTGTGCCACTGCCAAAAAGGGAAATAAAAAAAAATCAAAACATCTTTCTGTTTACAAAGAGGAGAAATCGGTGTTGAAATTAAAACCCCTCCTGCCTGTAACACACAACACAAGGCTATGTTAAAAACCAAAAGCAGTAAGCTGTAGACAAAGCTCAGTATTATTAGATCTAAAGAATTACATCCAGCTGAGAATAATAATGCTTAATCAGGCAATTAACAGGTAGGAGAGGCTCCACAAATACCCCAGTTCTTAAATGATAGCAAGAGGCAATGCTGAACTGTTCCCAAGCAGCCCGTTGCCCATAGTGTCGAGGGGATAATCCAATTTGAATTCCCCACAATCATGCCAAATGAGTGTCATGTAACAATAAGAAGCAATTTAATACATCAGTTGCATAATAGGCTATGGACAGTTACAGCATCACAGTTGCAGTGCATTTTGTGCACCAAAGCTAATCACTCCCCAAATATGACAGTGACATCTACTTAACAATATGAAAGATTGCCCAGATATGATGTTTCCATAAATACAAATCAGGCTAGTTACTTCTCTATCATCATCCCCACAATTATGAGCAAAATAATGAAGGAAGTCATCAATAATACCACTCGCTAATATATTCAGCAATATTCACTTGGGTTATTGTTAGAACCTTTTGCCTGTGGTGCTCATCACAGCTTTAATCAAAACCTTGGTGTGGGAAATGAAGGCTAGAGGAGAAGTGAGAGTAGCTGCCTTGACAGGAAGGTAGGATTTAAGTTGACATTAAAACAATTCATGCCAGCCAAGCACAACAGGATCTGGCTAAGATCCAAAGTTAGGTCAGCAAGTGACTGGTTATGTCACTGAAGTGGCAAGTAATGATTGTCCTGAATGTGAGAAAGCCTAGCACCCTCACTTTGACTGTCACTGGCACTCTTATTGCTAAAATTGCCATCCTTAACACACCAGAGATCATTAACTAGAAGACAAAGCAAATCAGCCATATTAACATCAAGATTACCAAAGAAAGAAAGAGGCTGGATAATCTTTGATGAAAAGCATAGTGATTAGCAATGCTGCTTCACAGCTCCAGGGACCTGGATTTGATTCCCGGCTTGGGTCACTGTCTGTATGGAGTTTGCATATTCTTCCTGTGTCTGCATGCGTTTTCTCCGGGTTCTCTGTTTCCTCCCACAGTCCAGAGATGTGCGGATAAGGTGCACTGGCTATGCTAAATTACCCCTTAGGGTCCTGGGATGCGTAGGGTAGAGGGAATAGGGCAGGGTGGGATTGTTGTAGGTACAGACTCGATGGGCCGAATGGCATCCTTCTGCACTGTGGGATTTCTATGATTTCCTGAGCTTCCAAGTCCCATCACTATTTCTGAGACTCAAGTCACCAGTGAGATAGAATATTTGCCACTCGATTTGACGGGCACAGCTACACCAATCCTCAAGAAACTTATCATTCAGGACAGGGCATTTGCTTGAATAGGCCTGACCATTGTGCTTAATATCCACCATTAGTAATAATAGGAGACACTGCAGCAACTTGGCAAGGTTACTCCAAAAAAAGCATTTCTCACTTAACCCTGCTATCACCCAGAGCAGCAATGTTTGAGAAAAGCATTACCTTCATTATCAATCCAATTCATATACCATTCTGACTTGAACATACTGTTCCTTCAGTATCACTGAGTTAGAGTCCTGGAATTCTCTATATCACACCATTATGGGAACATCTTCACAATAAACAGCTATGGAAAATCAAGAAGAACATCCACCATTACCACTATATTCTCAGGACAATACATATTGCCTAACCAGCATCATCCATGTCCCAAGAACTAATACTAGTCTACATGCATTCTAATTAATTTATCATCTTGTATTCAATTGGGAATGATGATGGCTGTGTATCTTCTTTCTCTAACAATTAAGTGACTCAAATGACTTTGGAGCAAACATTAGGGAGGTCATTGAAGATTCTGGAGATGGGAAAGCAGTTTAATTTGTTCAGTAACCAAATGCACAGTCCTGCTTTGAGGGATTCGTGTCCATATTTTACATTCTTATACCTCAGTTTATAACTAATATGAAAAGGTTTGTATAATTAAGCTGCAAGAAACAGGGAAAATGTTAACATTGCATTAAAATACAATTAGCGTTATTACTGAAGAGTGAAACTGACAAAGATAAATATTTCCTAAAAAATGGAGAAAGGGAAGTCACGCTTGTACAGGCCTAATGACTAAACAGAAAATGATACTTTTTAGAAAGTGTCACTTCCATAGCTTCATTTTTTTTGCATCTCTTCGTGATGCACAATTTATTTTTATTGGCTATTTTTTCACTTTAAGATATCCAAATCTAAAAGCATGTAAACTCGCTAAATGTGCATTTTAAGTCCCTGAACACTCTTGGAACTTTGATTGCATTGTCAGCTGGATATTCTAACTAATTAATAATGAATAACTTTTAATACAGAACTGGGGAATATAGAACAGACAGATCAATATGACGGATGACTCTGCAAATTGAGTCATTCAATTGGACTACTATCTCATGTCCCCAGTGCATGGCAGTTAGAGTTCATTATTGCTGTTTGATCACAGTCCCATATGTTTTCTGGGGTCTTGCTCGTTTCCAGAAATCAGTAGTGGATAGCTCTCCATTGCTACTGCAGAACTAATTGATTGATATCACATCATCGTTGTGTTTTGCAATTGAACATGACTGTCCTCCATCAAGTTACAATTGCATCCAATCAGACCATTGTATTGTTATGTACCATAATAAGTGGAAGTCCAGATGAATTTAGGTCTTAAAGTATAATCACTGCATGTCACTGAGGTACCCTGTACAGCATTTGAAAACAGTCAAACATCATATGTAATTAAGAGAATCAAATTGTGCAGAACTCAATAAAGCTGTTTCAGAATCCTGCACTGAATGCAAAACTATATCTGTTATACATTAATAGATTCCAGTGCACTTTATATTAAATAACAGTGATTTGATTTATTTTGTTGTCAGCACAATGATTCAATATCAAATGATTTGCTTACTACAGCCACAGCAATTAAGAAATCTTTATGCTTGTGCTAATCTTGCTAATGTAACTGTAATTAAAATCCTACTTCCCTGAATTACTTAGAAATTTTGTTTATTCTGCCGCATCAAAGTGTCATTAGAATGTATCCTAAGTGTGCTTGTATTTAAAATATTTAATTTCAAATACTTGAGATCAAGCACACAATCAAATATATTTAATCTGTCTGAAGCTGTCTTTTGAGATATGTTTTCAGGACCTGAAGATTTTAGTCTCTATAGGAATTCGAGGATGAATAGATTATGCAAATTAAGGATACTTGAGGTGAAGCAGTATAAAAGTGGACTGAAATCATAATCATCAGACATCTTCCTGTAATGGTTTTAAGCTACCTTTTAGCTTTGGAATAGTTGGAACATATTCATACTGTTCAATCTATTACATTCACTGATGATTCCTCATTGACTTTCCATCCTATGAAAGTGCATCTTGATGATCATGTGGAATTTTAATAGTGTCAAGCTACTATTCTGTATAAAGTAGTATTGGGAATCATGTAATAGATAGGAGGGTCGGGATGTCTCTGCATTTTGCCTAAAACATATGACAGATCTCCCCATCACTCTGCTCTCAGTCTTTACATCAGATTACATAGAATATATGGTGCAGGAACAGGCCAATTCAGTCCAACCAGTACATGTTGATGCTTGCTTTAGTCTTCTCCTAAATTTCCTCAACTAAATCTATCATCACAGTCCTCTATTGTTTGTTCTCTCATATGCTTGGAGGGTCCTCTAATGCATCTATACTGTTTACTTCAACCACTCCCTGTGGCAGCAATGATCTCACCATTTTTTGACCAGAAAAATTTCTTCTGAGTGTCCCCTGGGATTTCTTGGGAACTATCTTGTATTGATTGAGTTTAGTTACTCTCTTGCCTGCAAAAAGAAATATTCTTTCTATGTCCACTCTACCACAACATTTCATAATTTAAAAGTCCTCTATTGGGTCACCCCACAGCCTTTTTTTGCAAGAGAAACAAGGCCCAGCATGTAGGTATTTTCCTGATATGTGTGCCCACAAGTGTATAGTATTAGTTTTGTAAGTTTTCTCTGCACCCTCTCCAGGATCTCCATATCATTATTATAATAAGATGACCAGAATCCCACACAGTACTCTAAATGTAGTCCAACCAAGTTTAGATGGTTAAACATAATTGCCTACTTTTCAATTCTATCCCTCCAAAAATAAAACTAAGTACTTGATTTGCTTATTCATGAACTTACTAATCTGGTGCAAGATTTAGTGGGCACAGTAAGAAGTCTCACTCAGTAAGAAGTGGCTACCCACCTGATAAAGGAGCAGTGCTCCGAAAGCTCGTGATTCCAAATAAACCTGTTGGTCTTTAACCTGCTTTTGTGAGGCTTCTTACTGTGCCCACCCTACTCCAACACCAGCTTCTCCACATCAAGTTATAGTGACTTGTGCTCCGAGATCCATTTGTTCCATTACCCCACCTAAACTCTCACCTTCCAAGTAGTAATTGATCTCCTATTCTTCCTTCCAAAATGTCAATATCTCATATTTTTCTGTGTTGAACTTCATTTGTTAATTTGTCCAATCTGGACATTTATTAATGTCTGCCTGTAATTTGTTACTTCCTCCTCAGTACTAATTTCCATTATAACCCCCCTCCCACTCGCATCTGCTGCTAGCTGTCCACACATTTAGAAATTATGTTTTTGATTCCAAAGTCCAAATCATGAAAGTCAGCTCTGAACAGCAATGGTCCCAGCACTGATCCATGTGAAACATCTGTTCTCGCACTCTGTTACTCTGAACAGGTACCTTTTACTCCCACTCACTGATTTGTACCATGAAGCCAGCTCCATTTTTTAACTTGTTCCCTGCCTCCATATTCTCTGCTCTTACTCATACATCTATTTTGGGCACCTTATCGAAGGCTTTTTGAAAAATCCTGATAAATTACATCCACCATCGGGACTCAGGATATGTCACTTTCAAGATTGCAGATATACTGTGATCAAGTGTAGTCATGATTCCATTGTCTTTAGTTCCCTCCACAAGATCCATTCCAGTTTCTTCACAACTGCTTGAGGCTGAAACAGAATGCTCACAACCTTGGTGTCATATTTGATTCCCAGGATGAGCTTCTGACCACAAACCCGCCTCAGAGAGTTTATTTGTAATTTATTTGAATGTATCACCTGGCTTCATTGTATCTCAACCCATCTGCTGAAACATTCATCCATGTGTTTGTTACCTGTAATTCTAACAATTTCAACAGACCTTTCCCAACTTCAATTTTGCAGAAACTTGGTTATTTATCGTCTGTTTTCTGTCCCCTCCGCCATCCTGCACCACCTCCCCCTTCCCCCTGCCCCAGCAGCACATGTGGTGAATTACTGGCTGCTGATGGGATTTTCCAGTCCCACTAAGGCCTGTGGGCTTTTGCATGGTTCGCCTGCCCAGCCTCCAGGGAAACTGCTGTGGGCGGGGCAGGGGGGAGGATTGATTTTGGTGGGACCGTTGGATCCAGAAATTCCCACTCCATGTCCTATTCAGTCATCACCCCTGTGCTTACTAACATTTGTTGGCCTGCTATTAAGTAACACCATTCTCTTTTCTGTTTTCAAATCCTTCTGTGGCCCTCCCCCTCTCTCTGACCTTCCTCAGTGCCTCAACTCTTCGAGATATTGTGTTTATTTAATTCTAGCTTCTTGAACATTTCTTAATTTTTCCATGATTTGTGGCCATGCCTCCAGGTACCAAGACCCAAAGCTACGCAATTCCATCCCTCACCCTCTCGCACTCACTCTGCATCTTTTTGATTTAAGAGGTTCTATAGCACCTACCTTGTAAACCAGGCTTTCGCCCATTTACCCAGTTATCTCCTTATGTGGCACTGTGTCAGATTTGCTGTTGAATATTTTGTGATTTTTATTTTGTTATTGGTGTAAATTTAAGTTGTGTAATGCAAAGGACATGTTGTTGTTTCCTGTATTGACTAAAACTACTTTGCTGCATTGCTTACAATCCAGAGTGAAATGACACCTGGCCAGAAGCCCAGAAAACATACTAAACTTTATCTTTGGACTGACATCCTACTCGTTATCACAATGCAGGCATAACAGTAATCTTTTTTTCTGAGAAACTTTCTCTAGAGTATTTCTACAGAGCATGGGGAGGTCAGGCTGGAGTCGGGGTTGGGGGGTTGGGTTGGTGGTGCGTACAGCAGTAGGGAATAATAAGTGATAATTGAGGCAACAAAAGATTTCAAATTGGCATGTCGTGCCAGTTTGTCTGCCTGGATGATTTTTCTTGCCTCGCAGGGTCAGTTGTAGGGCATTTGGAATACCTTTTTGTGTATGCTAAATGATGTAAAACAGATTGTGCATACTTAATTCAAGTAAAAAAAAATGAACAATACAAATGCCTGACAAGTAAAAAAAAAACTGCTGATGTATATCTGTTGGATAACCTAACATTACTAACTAAGGTCAGGATTTTGGCGACTGGAGCAGAAATTCTCGCGTGGTGTCCAAATTGCGTTTCATGCCAATGTAAAAGCGTGACACAATTATCCCTGCCCCCACCAGTGATGTAATACGTTTCCTGAGCTGCAACATCGAGAACATCGTTTCCACGTATTAGCATATTTTTATCAGACCTCGACGCCTGAATCATCCCCACTCCCATCCATTCACGTTGATGTTGGGGCAAAGGTGAGAAACATGACTAGTCTGCCAAGGCGTGCACCTGGTGAGCAGACCTTGCAGAGGAGGACAACAACATGCAGAGCTCAGGGGAAGAGGGTGCCAGGAAGCAGAGGTAGCTTGTTGTGATATAAGTGTGTATTATTGGATGTTAGAAATAGGTTTATATTTAAGTGAATTTAATTTAATATATTTGCATGTGATAAGATGATAAAACTTTAGATCAATCCATGTAAAACAAAGGTGTTTGTATTTATGGAAGTTTTGATATCAGTTCAAACTGTGTCTGCATTGTGCTGAGAGTTTATGATGTAAAAAGTAAACATGAGCTTGGAGAAAGAATGAAATGTTGTTTAGTAACCAGGGGACACCTTAGGAAAGATAAACCTTGTGATTGTATTTAACTGAAGTTAAGAGCAGTTGGAGTTTAGCAATGAGAGAAAAGTAGCTCTTTCAGACCTCCGGAAAGCAAGAAAGCCATGCAATGGAGTAATTGGCAAGGAACCTAGTCCAGTAACTAACAGTTAAAATAGAAATTGCCATGAATCTTGAAGTAAGAAAGAAAAACAGGAACTAGAATTTGAGCAGGGTACTGTTAATTGACATTAAAGACAGAACTGGCAAATGCAGAGCTGATTAATTTGGTTAGAGAAAAGCCGGATGTCTGAAGAAACCATAAGTTATATATCCTTATTTCCAGTCTTTGAAACAATAGTATTCAGTTGGAGACTGACCACTTGATTGATTTGTGTAAAAGTTTGAAAGCTCATGGCTATTCAAGACAAAGGAATACTGAAAGGAGAGATGGAAATCCTGGATGTGGATCCTTGCTAGAACCAGCTGAAGGAAAACGTTTGAAAGGAGTTTCTAAGGCATGTCTGTTCGAGAATGGAATTTGGAAACATTTATGTGGAAGCCAGAGTCCAGTGAGATCAATTGGCTCAGTGTAATTGTCATTTGGGGGCATTTGAGGAGAACTCCAGAGAAGCTCGATTGAGTAGCATCAACCACTTGGTTTCAGAGTGGGATTTTTCTGATCATATTTAGCCTGTTGGGTTACAAGATGTTTTACTGAAAACTTTGTAGCGTAAGATGTATTTCGTAATCTGTGTCATTCCTAAAATCTGTGTACGTTTATGAAGCTAAGTGGAAGAAGGAATATTGTAATATAGCCAAGCCTTTCATGTTTGATATTTATATATCTCGATGATAAAATATAATTGCCAGTTCTGTGACTTATCCATGTTTTCTAAAAAAAAAGTTTTAGGGTGAGATTTTACAGCCTCGCTTGTCCCAAACATCCCACCCAAGATCAATGGATCTTCCTAAGTTCCACCCCTCGCCCACTCCGATTCCTGTGGCGGGCAAGCCGTTAAAATTCTGGCCATTGTCTTTTGAGCCAAAGTTCCATTCTGGGACCTTCTGATCATCAGTAAAATCAATAAGGGATTGTAACAAGGATCATGCCTGGGCACTACCTGCTCACTGCCTCTTGGCACTGTGCCAGTGGGTAATGCCCAGGAAGTGTCATAGGGCAATGCTGGGGGGCTGTGTGGGTGTGTGAGAATGCTGGGGGGGGGGGGGTGGAACTCCAATTAAACTTTTGTCAAAAAGAAAGAGCCTGCCCTGTCAACATGATGTTGTGGGATCCCCCACCCCCCAGCACCCCCATCTTGCTTTTTTTTTAGCAGAAAAAGCAACTTCAGTGTCACTTTTCTCACTCCCCTTTCCCTTTGCCAAGTTTAGGGAAAATTCTGCCTTAAGAAAAGATCAATTTTTCACAACTCGATTCAATCGACCGTGTTTAAAATGTGATGCTAAACCAACAGATCTAGTTCAGTTATTCACAAACATGTTAGGTTTCAGGCATGGTAGGAAGGGAAGGGTGGAAATGGATAGAAACAGAGAAGAGCGCAGGACACGGAAGAGCACTGGGGGATGAAAGATAGGAACATTCTTGTAGCAGGAACAATGGACCAGAAATGTAGTAGTGATTACAGGGAAGTGGATGTCTACATTTCAACTCGGGCATGACATTTTCCATGAAGACACTGCTAGGGTTGAGGGGTGAGGGGAGAACTATTGGACATTATTGTTCAACCAGATACTAGGAATTGTATTGATTGAGAGAGTTATGGCTTGTGAGGGGATATGAGGTGGGGAAGCTATGAATTGAGGGCATTTGCCTGAGGCCATAGATTCAGAGCTGGACACTGATAAAAGAACCAAGGTTCAGCCAGTGTTTCCCAGATCCCTGAATGCGGATGATAAACAACGTACTCAGGTTATTTTACTGTTTTATTTCTGCTCAAGGTTGCGGAGAGAGATGTCTTTCTGATTCACTGAACGTTACTCAGCTTTAGATGACAGCAGCATTGGATCTGTGCGTTGATATATATTTCATTTCCAGTAGCTATCTGAAAGGTTTATTTTAACACAGTAGGAAATGTGCAAATCCAACAGAGCTTAGAGGGAGGAAGGATTGTGCTTACAATATTTAACATTTTACCAGTATATTCACTGGTATTGTGTGGGTCTGGGATATGGATTTGATAAATGTTTAACACGCTCAACATTGAAAAACTCTTTGAGTGCCACCTACAGGCACAATCGGTACTACAGTATTACCAGGAAAACTGAGAACGGTTTTAATGAAACATGTTCGCTGTATTACATTTTTATCGCACATCAGAAATGTATGAAACTAAGACTAATTTATCAATTCTTATGTTGTCAGAACGAAAAAAAAATTGCAAATACTGCAATCAAACAGTTAAGTAGCATTATTGTTCTGCAAAGCTACTGCTACATAATAAATTTAACATCCATGAATTTACAAGCGATTTTTATTTTCAGATTCTGCATCAGTGTAAAGGATAGCCTTCCTCTTCCCACCGCCCCCCCGCAATCATCAACGAAACGTGGAATTGTTTCTTGTTTTGTTCCACATTCTGACGCCACTGATGTACTTCCCCCATAGAAGACAAGTCTGAATTATTGACTCCTATTATCGTCACTGTACAATCCACCGACGGGAAGTGTACACTTGAGAGACAGGACCCTCCACAATGCAGTACCCAACACTGAATCAGGGCAACCGCTCAACTGAAGACTGACAAATATTCCCTCTACGGGGAATTGAAATTAAATGCCAGTTAACAATCAGATGTCAATTTATGATCCTCTTCTGGTCTGGAATTCAACTTGATGTCTGTTGCTTGTATTATTTTACAACTGTGATCTGACCATTGATAAGACAAGTTTGAAAAAAAACCCTTCAAAATAAATACCGAACCCCCTCCCCATTTCTATGAGAAAAAATGAAAAATCAAGCGTTGTGCTGTTCAAGAACATCAATAACTTGAGTTTATATAAAACAATTTACATGAAAGCACATCCCAAAATACTTCACAGTAGCACAACAAAATAGTGGGTGCTGAGTCAGTGGTAGATATTAGAGGGGTGATCAAATGCTCAGGTGGGTTTCAGGGGAGGTCTTAATGGGGGAGAAGGAGATAAAGGAATGGGGTCATTTCGGGTGGAAGTTCTAGTGTGTGGTATTTAGGTGGCTGCAACTATTAATGTGGAAGAAAGGTATGGTAGGATGAGAGGTTGAAACCAAATGAATGTAAACTGGTTTGATACCTATTTGGTATCAGTTACCAGTTGATGCTGGGATGTTATTATTGTGCTGGCTGAGGTCATACACATAGGAAGGGGCAAGGCACAACAATTGAGGAATTTGACAATATGGATGAGAATTTTGAATTAAATTCTGGTCTACCGACAGCTCAAATGTAGGTTAAGAGAGAAGGGAGACATGGTGAAGAATGGTATAGGGCAAGAGAATTTTAGATAAATTGAAGTTTACGAGGATGATGAAATTCATTCCCTTTAGCTATGAAACTGCACTATGTAGTTCCAGTGTTTCAAGGTTGGTGTGAAATTCATCGCTTCACTGTTTGAGCTAAGATATTGTCTCATTTACTTTGAAAACTCTCTTTCCCTCTGCTAAGGTAACTCCACATTTCAGGACCTTGCGATCATCAGGACTTCCTTGCCTCTAATTGTCACAAAATGAGCCAAACTTTAAAGGCAGCACCTGATTTAGCACCTGGGTGTTCCTCATGTTTGAGTGGCAGAATTCAATGTGTTCGCCAAGGACAATGCTGGAGAAATGTGTCTGGGTATAAAGGAAGTTAGAAGGTTCTTGTGTGTTGAACACTTTGTGAGTTGAACTATTGATTTTATTCTCAAAGTGGGTAGTTTAGGGAGAATGTTTTTTTTTAGGTCACTTTTATAAATCTTTGCACACATTTATATCTAACTATAATAGTAGTTTTGAAAAACAGGAAAATTAATATGTGCAACATGCATATTCCTCAATATTTGCCTTTTTTGAGGATCAGTCTGTTTTAGTCTCAGTGGCAGGTTAACAGCAGCAACAAAACAACTTGTATTCATATTGCACCTTTAACATAGTTAATCATCCCAAGGCACTTCACAGAAGCGTGATCAAACACAGCTAGACACTGAGCCATGTAACAAGATATCAGGGCAGATCAAAATAGACTGCTCAAAGAGGTTTGAAAGGGCATTTTAAAGGAGGAAAGAGAGCTGGAGAAGTTTAGGGAGTGAATTCCAGAGCTTGGGACCTAGCCATCTGAAGGCACAGCTGTCAATTTGGATCAATTCTGAAATGCACAAGAGGCCAGAATGAAAGTACAGTTACCTCAGAGGGTCATAGGACAAGAGTAAGTTACAGAGGTAGAGAGGGGTGAGGCCATGGAGGAATAAGAAAGCAAAGATGAAAATTTTAAAATCCAGGCAGTGCAGACTGGAAACCAATGTATTCAGTGAGTACAGCTATGAAAGGTTAGGATATGTGCAGCAGAAGTTTGGATGAGCCTCATGTTTATGTGAGGCAGAAGATGGGAGGATGGCCAACGGTGTATTGGTGTGATGAAATCTTAAGGTAACAAATGTAGTGTTACCATTATTTTCAGGACAGTATGTTTACAGTATTTGCAATGAGGATCTACTTGGATTAAATTTATGTCAATCATTAGCCATGTACAAAAACTGCCTAGTTTGGACATTAGTGATAGAAATATTCTCTCTAGCTTGACAAAGCATCAGATATCAAATTGCCACATTCGTCAACTAACTTTATAATTTGATTGCTTAAGTATGCTTTATTTTACATGAATCTGAAACAAAATATAGACTGGTACAAGGGAGAATTAAAATCATAGAATCCCTACAATGACAATATGGATGCAGAAGGAGACCATTCAGCCTTTTGAATCTGCACCAACACTCCTGACAGAGTGTCTTACCTGAGCTACCTCCCTCACCCTATCCCTGTATCCCCACAATTTACATGACTAGTCAATTTAACCTATATATCTTGGTACATTAAGGGGCAATTTGGCATGGCCAATCCACCTAACCTGCACATCTTTGGCTGTGGAAGGAAACTGGAGCACCCAAAAGAAACCCACGCAGACATGGGGAGAATGTGCCAACTCCACATAAACAGTGACCCACGTCTGGAATTCAACCTGGGTCTCTGCTGCTGTGAAGCATCAAAAGGATGGTGGACATTTGGAACTCTCTTCTGCAAATAGAAAATGCTACATAAATTGGTCACTCTAAAACAGAGATTCATACCTGAAGGTAGCAAGGGATTTGGGACAGAGGTGGGTATTTGGAATGAAATTGCAAATCAGCTATCTGACTGATCTGCAGGTCACACTGAACAGCGGATCTGGATCAAAGGTTTTAATGGCGATGAGGGATTTCTTTTTAAATCCAAGAATTTTCTGGCATTCAGAAAACATATCTGCTTGTTTGTTACAACTGTTATATCAGCTAATAATAAGTGAAACTTGGTTCTAAATTTTACTTTCCTTTCTGCTTCTAAAATCTCAGCCAATGGGTTAGACATCCAGTATTTTTCCTGTAGAGCTATGACTGCCTCAACTGCAACAGTCACTGCTTTGATTTTCTCTGACCTACTTCACACAGAAGAAACTTCATTACTTCAACACTTAAAACCTCACCCTTAGCCACTCCAAGCTTCCACAAATCCCAGCAGCTTCTTATTCAGACTGAGCCAGCTGGTCAGTTGATCACCACATCATTTTTGTCATTGGTTACGTAGTTTACCAGGTTAGCTAACCCTTACAGATGTTACCATTGGTCACAGAACAACAGATCCAATGTTATCATTGGTTATCTTCTAACATCCATCTTGTACATCATGGGTAGAAACTCCCATCTTTTTTTCCTAAGTGTCAACTTCTGCCTGAAAACCAGCTCGTAGCTCTCTGGCTGGTCTCCAGACCTTGAGCCTTTCGGTAAAAAAATGAGTGGGTGGGGTGCACACAATGGAATGGGTATGGAAAAATTGGGAAACGTGATCTCTCTGGAGAGAATCACATTTCCTGATTCCGGATTTTCTGTCCATACTGGTGAACCCACTGATTGCTAACATGAGTTCAAATTCTCTCCAACTATGTTTGGAAGTTCAATCACTAACTTACCTCCTGAGCTGTGCAATTACTTTCATGAACTATATTCAAAATCACCCAAAATTATAGCTGCACCCTTACTCCTTTCAGGCTTTTGCAACTTATGGATTATGCAGCTTCCATCATTAAATGATTTATTTTCCATAGACCCACCAGAACTTGACCTTTTCCTGCAGTACATATTATTACTGCTTTCTCTCCCACATTTTCTGTTTATCTTTGCAGAGTGCCGAATATAGATGTTCTCTCATAAACAATTGCTGGCAGTTTTGGAAACAATATCATGTTCACAACTGGTGACGTGGTTGAGTTACAGTTGTTCAGTTTGTTTTACCTAGAATACAGTTAAGAATGATTTAATTTTAAACTAAAGCATTCTATCAGTTAAAAACATGTCTGAGGGTGTTGCATTGGAGCTGTATTTTGTAGATTTTAGAAGCAGAAAGGAAAGTAAAATTTAGAACTAAGTTTCACTTATTATTAGCTGATATAACAGTTGTAACAAATGAGGAGATATGTTTTCTGAATGCCAGAAAATTCTTGGATTTAAAAAGAAATCCCTCATCGCCATTAAAACCTTTGATCCAAATCCGCTGTTCAGTGTGACCTGCAGATCAGTCAGATAGTTGATTTGCAATCTCATTCTAAATACCCACCTCTGTCCCAAATCCCTTGCTACCTTCAGGTATGAATCTCTGTTTTAGAGTGACCAATTTATGTAGCATTTTCTATTTGCAGAAGAGAGTTCCAAATGTCTACCATCCTTTTGACCATTTCTCAGCCAATGGGTTAGACATCCAGTATTTTTCTTGCAGAGCTATGACTGCCTCAACTGCAAGTCACTGCTTTGATTTTCTCTGATCTACTACTGTAACTGACACTGGCACTGATCTCATAAATTTCTAGACGTTGCACCCATATTTCACTAGCCTTATTGACGAATGCTAATGCAATGAACTGACCACCCTGCTTTAACTTACTGATTATTTTATAACTGTCAAAAACTGTAACCATTTGTTATAAAGATCTCTCTTCATATAAATTACTGAAAGTGTCAGCATTTTCTTTTGTGTATTTTCCTTTGAGAACAATGTTGAGCTCAGAGAAGGACATTGAACAAATTATTTAAATGTAGCGATATCCTCTGAGGAAACTGAATAAGTGAATCAGGCAGCCTGGGCAACTTCAAGAATGAAGTAAATAGATATTTGACAGATGTCAGGTTAGGAGACTAAATTTGGTGGCCTGATAAATCACAGTATTAAACTGTTATTCACCGAGGCAGTGAGTTACTTTAATGAGAAGCTCAATTCTGCATTCCTGTGTTACATCAGATCACAATGTAGATTGAGCTAAAGTCCTGCAGCCCATTTCATTACATAGTTCCAAAATATTAACCCTATCATCTCCCATATACAGCATCTAGCCTTTCCTTAATTCCATGCCTACATAATATTGTGTAGTTTCAATCCTCAGCAAGGATTAGACATGGAAAGCTCAGCTCACGGTTGAAACTTCTGCCAAGATTGCAGAATAAGATTCAGCTTGCGACAGTGACCAGGGAGGGGATAAATTTAGCAGTCAGGTTATCCTGTTTGTGGTGAGCTAAAGACAATGGTGCAATGATTAGTTAGTGGAAGTTAAACTTTTCCAAAAATAGCATGGCATAGCAAAGAGGCAGTGGAGGGGTTGAAAAAGGCAAGGGAGAGGAGAAAAGTGTATGTGTGGAAGCTGACCCTATGTCTGTAGATAATATTGACAAAGGCCATTTTGCAGATGAGGAAGAGGAAAGAGTCTAGAGTAGATCTTTAGGGAATATGGAACGAGATGGTGTGAGATATGGGAAGAAGCCCCTTCCTGCAGCTAACTGTAAAATGTAACATTTGATCATATTTTTCATTAAAAAGTACCAAACTATGATGACTGTAATGAGGCAATACTACATTGGCTATGTCTCCATCTTTCAGATGAGATGTTGAAACAGCACACCACCTTCTTCCATGTGGAGAGGTAAAAGATCCCTTTGTTTTTGAAGAGGAGCAGAGGAGTTCTTCAAGTGTCCTAAAAACATCTGTCTTTTAAAAACTGATGTTTATTCTGTTGTTATTTGGGACCTTTCTGTGCAAAATCTGGCTTCTGCCTTTGTTTAGAAAATTCTACAAATATGGCCAGAATTCTCAGACCTCACCTGTGGCTGGGATTCTCTGGTCCTGCTGCAGTGAATGGTGTTTTGGTTTAGTGCTAGATTCTCAACTGGCAATGGTGGCAGGGTGAATGAGATTGGACAATCCTGGCCTATATTTCAAAAATAAATCACTAGCTGCGAGGTGTAGTGGGATGGCTCGAGAATATGAAAAGTGCGATGCTATCTATGTTATTTCCTCTTCTTACTTAGAACGTAATGAACAGTATACACAGAATGGTGGAAAGTGTTGTCAACAGAGCTATCAAGTGACACTTCGATGTCCTATTTAGGTTCCGTCAGGACCACTTTGCTCCAGACTTTATTCTAATTATTATCATCAGGTGAGGAGAAGGCAAATTGTTCCGCTCTGTTTCCTCTCTTTGTTTGAGCGAATGAGGATTTTCTCATTGAAAAGGTATACTTATCAATTTAGTGAGTTTAGTTTAACTGTTAGGTGCTTTGACCTAATATTCTGCAATGTTAAATCTGACAGGTTTTCTGGAGCTTTTAAGAAGAGGACCATTTTTATTGTACTTGGCCCAGTCTAAGTAAAATAGTAAATAAAACACAGTGACTGTCATGCACGAACATGCAATTAAGAGTCCAGTAGAAAAAAAAAGGTGTATGGCTGTTGAAGGTTGGTTAGTTTGCAGGTTTCAGGCTGAACTCCAAGGTCTTGCTGCTTTTGGCATTGAGGTGGTTTAAAGTTGTCAACTGATGATGTATCTGTTCTTCTGTGGACAAGAGCATTGGGTTGAATTCTTTGTAAAATCTCTGTTGGCAGCACCAAGATGGTCAAATCAGCAGATGGTTCAAAATAATTTGCAAGTTGGATAGAGAGAGGGAGAGAAAAGGTACTCACTCAAGGATTTGCTCTTTCCACATCTCAGTTGCTTGTACCATTCTGCAGAGTAAGCAGGTGCTTAAAGCATGCAGAGGGTTGTTTTGTCATAAGATTCTCTTTCCAACTACACAGTGATTCAAATAAGATCATGGCTAATGTATTTCAATTGTAATTTGATTAGGTTGCTGCTGGGAATTGTTCACTTGGCCAGAGTCACATTGTCCAAGTCAGTATACCTAATGTACTCCAGTTTCCTTCCTCAGTCCAAAGATGCGCAAGTGAGGTGCATTGGCCTGGCTAAATTGCCCCTAAATGTCCCAAGACTTGTAGGTTAGATGGATTAGCTGTGGGAAATGTGTCGGGATATGGGAATAAGCAGGGTAGAGGACTTGGTTAAGATGCTGTGTCAGAGCAGCAGTGCAGAGTGGAGCTGAATGGACTCTTCTGGGCTGCAGGGATCTATGATTCCAATAGATTATCTACCCTCAGGTGACTGTCTGGACATATTACTAAGGGAATAGGAGATGGTCCCCATTCATTCTCTTTCCAGGCCATTGTTACCAGCTTGCCTTTTCAGGTGTGATGTCGCCATGTCAGTGGTTTTTAGAATGTAAAAGGTACAGTAATGCAAATGTGCAGCCATATTTGATTGTGACTCCAGGTTACAAGGATGTGGCTTTAATATTTTGAAAATTCAATTAGGATTTACAGCCAGTAAATTCAAAAAAGTTTTTATCTATAAAGTATGGTGTAACAGCAACAAACTTGTACCAAATAAGTGATGCTTCACTGACATCAAGGCAGCATTTGACCATGTATGGCATTAAAGCGCCCGAACAAGATTGAGGTCAACAGCAATCAGGAGGAATACTCTCCACTTGTTGGAGTCATACTTGGTACAAAGGAAAATGAATGTGGATATTGGAGGCCAATCACCTTGACTTCAGGACTTCAGTGGAGGCATTCCTAACGTCTAGGCCCAGCCATCTTCAGCTGCTTCAACAATGACCTTTCCTCCAACATAAAGTCAGAAGTGGGGATGTTCGCTGATGAGTGCACATGATTCAGTACCATTCACAACTGCTCAGATTCTGTAGCAATCCACAAACAGCAGGATTTGGACAACATCCAGGCTGTTAATGATAGTTGGCAAGTAACATCTGCAACAAGAGATAACCTAACCATCTCTCCTTCACATTCAACAACATTGTCATCTTCAAATCATCACCTTTTGTCAACATCCTAGAGGTTACCATTGACCAGAAACTTAACTGAACCAGCCATTTAAATACTGTGGTTTTAAGGGCTGGTAAGATGTTGGGAATCTTGTGCTGAATAATTCACCTCCTGACTCCCTAGTGTCTAAAAGGCACAAGTGAGGAGTATGATGGAATACTTGCCACTTGCCTGGATGAGTTCATCTCCAACAACACTGAAGCTTGCTCCCAGTCAAGATAAAGTAGTCCACTTGGTCAGAATCCCTCCCCCATCTTAAACATGAATTCCCTCCACCAGTGGTGCACTGTATTGGCAGAGTGTACTGTCTACAAATTGCTTTGCAACAGCTTACCAAGATTCCTTCGATTGTAGCTTCCGCGCTTAGGATGACCAATACCAGAAAAGACAAAGGCAGCGGATGTATGGGAAAACCAAATCTGCAAGACACCGTGTGGCAGTGTTAATGTCCTGCTCCTCCCTCTTGAACAGAATATACTTAACCATATGGTCTGCAATGATTCAAGAAAGTGGCTCACCACCCTCATCTGCTCAAGGGCAAGTAGGGATCGATATTAAATGCTAGCCTTGCCAGTCATGCTTACATCCCAACAATGAATGCACAAAAAATTGGTGCACCTTGTCATTAACCATAGCATCAATGGTTTATGCACATAGATGCTAGTTCAGGTACTAAGCATTAAATCTGAACTGAATAATTCCTGACCAGTAAACAAATGTTATTATGTTTTCAGATCTCATCTGGTTTAAAAAAAGACATTTAATGTAAGAAGGGATCTGATTAAAATCTCATGAGTGGGATAATTTGGTACATCATATGTGATTTTATAATCTTGCAAGATTGTGTATTCTATGTTGTTTGCAGTACGCGATGAACAATTATATAGTGGAGAGTTTATTGAATGGTGCAGTAATTCCAATACAGCTTACTCACTGCATGTGATTATTAGGATATTGCAATAATATATTTTGATAAAATTTATTTTTGCATTGTCTCTTTCACCACATAATAATTGAAAAGCATACCCTCTTAGCAATATTTTAGTAATACAATAACATACAAGTTGATATGTTATTGTGTATCATATTAGTTTTTTCATAAATATTTTCCCCCTTTAAAGTAACAGGTTGATGTTCATTAGTCATAAAGGGAAAGCAATCATTTGATTAGCTAAGACACAGGATGCTGAAACGTCATGAAACAATTTTAACGAAAATGAGTGGAAATTGCAAGAATGAAATGTAAGTAGTTTTCTTGAAATATGGAATTATTTAAGTAAATTGTGAGAGCTAATTTAGATTTGAGGGAAAAACGCTGTTCTGTTGGAACAATCTAGAGAAAATGTCAAAATTTGAGCAATGATATATTCCCAAAAAGACTTATAGGCCATTTGAACTTCTGATTCAAAATTATCTTCAAGAGCAAAATTCTTGGATAACTTTATGCATTTAATTATGAGTCATGTCCACATTGAGAACAGAGTAAAGGGAGAAAACAATATCTTATTTCGTTTGAAAAATAACCTCAAAGTATCTGGAAAATGGTTCTTGAAATGTCCAACAGTTCTTCTACCCACTAAGAGGTATTTTTCACACTTGTATCACCCGTTCGTGCATATGGACTGTTCCATGTGATGTATCCATTGTTTCTTGTGGTATATCTTCAACAGGGCAGCCATGAACTTATTACGTTTGTATATCAGAGGTTTTAACAGAGGGTTAAAATGAGTCTGATTCAAGCTTATATTAGTAAAGCTACTTGTTGTTTAAGAATTGCTGACCCTGCCCTTTCAAAGTCAAAGAAATCCATTTGACCTAATCTCAAAGCAATTGGTATAACTTCTGAAAAAAAGGTGGAGTTTTTTAAAGTTAATTTTTCAGTTTACTTTTTATATGTGTGAGCAATATTTTAGCATGTTTACACACAATAACATATAAGTTCATATGTTATAGTGCATCATATTATAATGATATATCCCTAGTCCCAATGTTAATCAGTACTTGAATTCTTCAACTGAATGTATTTCATTGAAGCTAAACAAGATACATTGGGCAGGATTCTCAGGACACACTCGCCTGAAAACTGGAGATTCCTGCCCAACTTCAATGGACTTTTATACGATCCACCCCTCCACCCTCTAGAATTCCAGTGGCGGGTGGGATAGGAGAATTCTGGCCAGTATCTTTGATAGCTTAATACTGATTTGAATCAAGTCCCTTGTCGATCATGTCTGAGTGAAAGAAAATGGTTTCAACCAAAATCATTGTCTCTAGAATGTGTCATGTGTGATGTGAAATATTAATCTTTAATTTCATTGACTGTTCATTGACTGTATATTGAACTTCTTTAAAATGGTGTTTTCCAAACAAAGATACTGACTTTAAAATGGCTGCTAATTTGCATTTATGAAAGCCATATTCTCTTCATAGAAATTAAAGTATAAAAGCCCTCCTTCCACATTATCATGAGGGAAATGAACCATTCAGAGCCAATAGTTGAGACACTAATTTTCAGTCATCTTTGGATATCGTAATGACTAATGGGAGACAAGGAATTAAATATTTGACCTGTTGGAGACCATTATTGATCATTATATAGCAATGCTGCTAACAATGCCACTTGTTCTGCTTTGCATGCTTGTGTGTGGGTATGCTGCAGGATGGGTTTTTACCTTTTTAATAAGTCACGTATTTTTACCTGAGTGAGTTTTTAACATTAAAACTAACTCCTTACTTGTTAACTGAAGATCAGATCAGGCTGGCTTATTTTGCTTTAGATATGGTCAATACCAAACTGTGTTACAGCCAACTTCAGAAGTGAGAAAGAGGAATTTATTTACCCCTCCAAGCATCATAATATCCACGAGGAAGCTGGACGTTTCTGAACTAGGTTGCAAATAAAAAAATCATATCGCTCATTTTTATATTTAAAATCAAGTAAATTGATGAAGGAACTGCAAATATAAACTCAAGATCTTATTACATTTCTTTTTTTGCTACTAATTGTATCTTTACAAATAGTACATTGGATGTTCCAAAAAACATTCCTCAAAGATTGGAAATCTTTACAAGATGTGTCTTGGTCCTGTATAATTTCAGTTTTGAATGCTTTTTGAATTCTGTGCATCTACTTGTAGCTGCACATACTAGAAATGTCATTGGATCTATAACTAGGGTGGCAGGAAAAGATCCCTTGTGTAACTGTGATGCTCATTATGTGCCAAATGTCATTCGAGAGAATCATTTTTAAAACCCTTTGCTCCTTCCTCCTTGGAACAATTTTCCTGCTCTAGGTAACAGTTATGTACATGTGTTGCGGTAGGATGCAAGTTGCAATCTTGCTGCGAGGTCATGTACTTTGCCTATTGCAAAAAAAAGTTAAAGAATCTGCAAAATGTAGACTCATTAAAGAACCTTGACATTTCACATGATTCAGCAGGAGCATGAGCTCAGTGTATGGTTTTGGCCTGAAAATTACACAGTAGTTCAGACATCAATAGCATAGCACAAGTTAGGAGAAATGATACACAATGTTTTGTCATTAGGTGAACTGCTTGTGCCTATGACAACTTTGATTTAATGTGCAGCATGGGACATTACATACTCTTATCAAGATTTGGCTGATGATATCAGCTTGCTTGGAAACACAGTGAAGTTTCCTGTTTACAGATCAGAATACCTGAGCTCTTGCCTACCAGCAACAATATGTCTTAACTGATATATCATTGTCATTTTATACTATAGTTTATCCTAGTTGTATGCCATTTATGGAGCAGATAACTCTTGATTTATATTGGAGTATGTTATCACTTCAGTATAAAGAACAGCAACACCACATCTCACTTCATGTATAGTATAGTGTTGCTGATTGACTACTTTGAGTGAGACGTTTGTGGAATGTGTACTATTCTGTTTATGAATGTGTTGAATAGAAAGTTCTGCATTTATATATTTATATTCACATGAGCCTGTGAAATATGCAGTTAAGAACATAAGAAATAGGAGCAGGAGTAGGCCATCTAGCCCTTCGAGCCTGCCCCGCCATTCAATAAGATCATGGCTGATCTGAAGTGGATCAGTTCCACTTTCCCGCTTTCTCCCCATAACCCTTAATTCCCTTGTCTATCAGAAACCTATCTACCCGTGACTTAAATATATTTAGCGAGGGTAGCCTCGACCACTTCAACGGGCAGAGAATTCCAGAGGTTCACCACCCTTTGAGTGAAGAAGTTCCTCCTCAACTCCGATCTAAACTGCACCCCCCCCCCCTCCTTATCTTGAGGCTGTGCGCTCGAGTCCTGCTATCCTTTCTAAACGGGAAGGATCTCTCTACCTCTACCCTATCCATCCCTTTCATTATCTTAAAGGCTAAAATGAAGACCTGCTGTTATCTATTGTTAGGATTATCAGTGCTGTTTCCCAAGGATTAAGACAGAGGCAGTTTGCTTTACTTCCCTCCTGTTTCAGCTAGATATTTTGTATGAAACAGAGATCAGATTTCACCTGAAATGTTTTCCAATTTTCTTTTAGTGATCATTAGCAGCATTCAAGTGTTTGCATTTTATCTTCTGCACAGTGTTCTCTTGCTTTGAATAGTTAAACTCATGTCTTGACAGAATTAGGATTTATTGCTGTCCTATAAACCTTTTAAAAATTCACTTTGATGTTGTAAAACAAATATGATGAGTGATTGCTTCCCTTTTCAAAACTTTTAATGTATCATGTAGCCTTTTTACTAATCAGAATCTAATTTAAGTTCACCATTTTGCAGCATGTAAGAAATTCTTGGGCCATGATTCATTGTCAAAGTGGCAATGATGCTAGCACCACTCATGTAAATATTACATTTGTATCAGGTGAGGACAGGTTAAATAGAGAGAGTTCACAAAATTGTTCTCCAATCTGTGCCACTGTGTCTTTAGCTTTGCAAAAGTGATATCTGTATCATCACTGAAATTCAATGTTTGCTGTGAAATTGCGTGGTAGATGCATACTTCCAGAGGTTCCCATTTCAGTCGAGGTACCCTGCTAACAATGTGATATGTAATCATTACTGCCAGTCAACCTCTGAAAATTAATGATTACAAGTGTGGGCCCTCAGGTAATTTTAATTGTTTGAGATTTTACAAATATCAATTTATATTTTTTCCTTTTCCTTTTGTGTCTCTCAATCTAAACCAGCTATCTGTCCCTCTTTATTGTAATTGTACCTGTGCCTGGGCAACAATTTATAGTCTATTGTTAGAACTTTCCAGCCGTACAGGTCAATAGGATCTTCAAGTCACCCTGAAGGTGAACTCATGCCTCGGGTTTAACAGTGGCGAGGGCTATGTTCAATGGGAAACTCCATTGACAATGGCAAGACCAGAAGGTCCCGCCACAGCAAAACACATGACAGGTTGCATAGAAAACCCCACCTTATAGTAATAACTTGGCTGAAGGAATAGTGTGCATTATAGTTAAATTTACTGACTGTATGAAAATAGGTAGGTAAGCAGGTTGTGAGGTGGACACAAAGAATCTGCAATGGGATATAGATAGGTGGTGTGAGTGGGCAGAAATTTAGGCAGGCAAAAAATTATGTTGGAAAGTGTGACGTTGTTGGCTTTGGTGGGAAGAATATGAAAGATTATTTAAATCGAGAGACACTGGCACAGCAGGATCTAGGTTCCCTTTGTACATGAATCACAAAAGGTCAGCATGCAGGTACAGAAAGTCATTAGGAAGGAAAATGGAACGTTGGCCTTTATTCTAGGGCGAGTGGAGTATTGAAGTAGGAAAGTCTCGCTGGAACTGTACTGACGATCGATGAGACCACACCTAGAGTGTCTTGTATGATTTTGATTTCCTTTTTTACGGTGGGAAATCCTTGCATTGGTAGCAGTTCACAGAATGATCACTAGGTTAATTTCTGGGAAGAATGAAATGCCTTCTCAGGAAAGGTTGGACCTGCATTCATTGGAGTTCAGAAGAATGAGAAGTGATCTTTTTGAAATATATGCTTCCTCTCATGGAAAAATTTAGAACTAGGGCACACAGTTGCAAAATGAAGGACTATCATTGGAGACCTGATTAAGAATTTTTCCTTTGAGGGTCGCTAGTCTTCTGACTCCTCTTTTTTACTCGCTTATGGGATGTGACCATAGCAGGCTCAGCATTTATTGTTCATCCCTGTCTTTCACAGAGAGCAGTAGAGACTGTGTCATTGAATATGGTCAAGGCTGAGTTTGATAGATTATTGATTTACAAGGAGGGCAGGTAGGGAAGTGGAGTTAAGGTCACAGTCAAGTTAACCATGATCTTACTGAATGACCGAGCAGACATGAGCCAAATAGTCCATTCCTGCACCTCTTACTTACTTTTCTCTGAAATTGAATTCACTCACGTTAATTTACAGTTCAGCACGGTGGCATAATAGTTAGTACTGCTGCCTCATAGTGTCAGGAACCCAGGTTCAATTCCCGACTTGGGTCACTATCTGTGCACAGTATGCATGTTCTCCCCGTGTCTGTGTGGGTTTCCTCTGGGTGTTCCAGTTTCCTCCCACAGTCCGAAAGATGTGCTGGTTTAGATGCATTGGCCTTGCTAAGTCTCTCTCCGTGTAACTGGACAGGCACCAGAGTGTGGCGATTAAAGGATTTTCACAGTAACTTCCTTGCAGTGTTACTGTAAGCTGACTTGTGACACTAATAATTAAATTTTAAACTCTCAATCCTTCAATCTGATTGGTTGAGGAAGTACACAGCTGCTTGCCCTCTTCCCTCAATTGTCAGCAGTATTGGTTCTCTCATTACAACATTATCACCCTGCACCTTCAATAACTTGTAAAACTTCAAAAATGTTGAGAAACCTAAATTGTGACAGACACTATTAAATGCCTGGCTACAATGAGAATATATTTCATAGAATGTGTGTTAAATGTGTTCAACTGAAATTAACGGTATCAGAACAACAAGCAGCAACCTCAAGAAGGAAAGTATGTCTTCCTACAAAGAAAGACTCGCATTTATATTATACATTTACATTGAGGATGGCCCAAAGAGTATTACAACCTTTGGAGAACTCTTGAAGTGCGTTCACTATTTTAATGGCAGCCAATTAGTGTGCAGCCAACTATCACACACAGCAGCAATGTAATAATGACCAGATGAACTGCGTTATTGGTGTTGGTTGAGGATTAATATTGTCCAGGCACCTGCTCTTCTTCGAATGATGGCATAGGATATTTTATGCCACCTGAGAAGGCAGATAGGGCCCTGCGTAATGTCTCATCTGAAAGATGGCAGCAGTGACAGTGCAACCCACCTTCTGCACTGGAGTGTTGTCCAACATAATATAGTCAAGTCTGGAAAGTGTGATTCGAATGTGTCTCACTTGGGTGAGAGTGCTACAACCAAGTTACAGTTGACACTCCTAATTATTTTGGGGATTTCTATTTGGAATAACTTTTAAGAACTTGTCTTAAAGAAGCAAAAGTGCTTTTGAAAAAAAAATGTTGTCCCAGCATATTAATGCTGCAAAATAAGGACATCAAAATAATCAGGAATAAAATGTATCAGCCATAAAAAGTGGCAATGTAAAGTGAATGCAACAAACATATTGCCTCTCTTAATACTCACATAATTAGGAGACAAGTTAAAATGTGTTGAAAGAGGTTGCTACCGAGATAGCGATGCATTGGTGATCTTCCAAAATTCTATAGAGTCTGGAACGGTTTCTGAAGATTGGAAGGTAGCAAATGTCGTCCCACTATTTAAGAATAGAGGAGGGAGAGAGAAAACGGGGATCTGCAGACCTGTTAGCCTTATATCAGTGGGAGGAAATAGTTGCGAACCATTATAAAGGAAGTGATAATGGAGACTTGGATGTTCATGAGCTGATTGGGCATCATCTGCAGGAGTTTTTATGAAGATGTTTGTCACAAAATTGATAAGGAGGGGACATGGTAAATTTGGACTTTCTGAAGGTTTTTGAATAAATTCCTCGCAAGAGGTTAATTGGCAAGGAGGCAACATTCTGTCATGAATTGAAAAATGGGTAACAAGCAGAAAAGAGAGAGTAGGAATAAACGGGTCATTCTTAAAATGAGAGGTTGTGGCTATTGGGGTACTGCAAAGATCAGTACTTGGGATTCAGCTGCTCGCAACATACATCAAAGATTAATATAAATATTTCCAAGTTTGGGAATGATGCAAAGCGAGACGGAAATGTGATATGTGAGGAAGATGCAAAGCAGCAACAGGAGCGTTTAGACAGACTTCATGAGTGGGCAAAAACATAATCGATGGAATATAATGTGGAAAAATATGAGGTAATCCATTTTGATAGAAGGGACAGATGTACAGAATATTTCCAAAATGGTAAGAAATTAGAAAATGTAGATATACAAAGGGACCTGGATGTCCTTGACCATAAGTCACTAAAAGATGATTGGAGGTTTAGATAGGGTGGACAGTGATAGCCTTTTTCCTCGGATGGAGAAAGCTAGCACGAGGGGGCATAGCTTTAAATTAAGGGGTGGTAGTTATAGGACGGATGTCAGGGGTAGGTTCTTTACCCAGAGGGTGGTGAGGGATTGGAATGCCCTGCCTGCTGCAGTTGTAAATGCGCCTAGTTTGGGGACGTTTAAGAGATCCGTGGATAGGTTTATGGATGGAAAGGGTTTGGTTTAGGTTAGAGGGTCATTGCTTTTTAACTGGTCGGCGCAACATCGTGGGCCGAAGGGCCTGTCCTGCGCTGTAGTGTTCTATGTTCTAAAAGCTAACACACAAGTGCAGCAAGCTATTAGGAAGGCTAATGAAATGTTAGCTTTTATCACAAGAGGATTTGAGTAGAGGAGTAGTGTGCTTCAATTGTGCAGGAGCTTGGTTAGGCCACACCTGGAGTACTGGGTACTCCAATTTTTGTCCCCTTCCCTCCTAAAGGATATTATTGCCTTAAAGGGAGGTTAATGAAGATTCACCAGATTTGTTCCAGGGATGGCAGAACTGTCTTATGAAGAGAGATTTGAGAAACTGTGCTTGTGTTCTCTGGAGTTTCGAAGAATTAGAGGCGATCTCACTGAAACCTACAAAATACTTAAAGGAATAGACAAGGTAGATGCAGGTTTTAGACTCCCCTTAGTTGGGGAGTCTAAAACCAAACAATTTTAAAATAAAGGGGATGCCATTCAGAATAAATTTCTTTACATAGAGGGTTGTAAATCTTTGGAATTCTGATCCCCAGAGGGCTGTGGAAGCTCAGTCATTGAGTATGTTTAAAGCAAAGATTGGTAGATTTTTGATTAACAACAACGTAAAGGACTATGGCGACAGTTGTGTGTGAAAACATGCAAATGAGTGATCAGCCACCATTGTATTAATTAGCAAAGCGTTTGTAATTGGCGTCATTCTGTTCTTATGTTCCTAAAGAGCAAATTAATGATAGTATACCATTTTCAAATCCATATTCTTCTATCAGGCAAGAGACTTCTGAAAATGATTTGCACCAAAATAAGGTCAATTGGGGAGATAATAGTTTTGAAGGTGGTGCATTGTGGCTTCAAGTTATGAAGGGCTTATTATCGACAATATTTATATATGTACAAGTGATAGTTGCAGAATACACATCTACTCTCTTCTATTCCCTGGTTCTAATTGCGATTCCTCCCCAACCTAGCATGCAAACCCTTGCACCTGATTGGCTTGGCTTCCCGTACTGCCTCTCCATAGGGCTGACCCAATCACATGGCCCACAGGGATCATCCACTTAATAAGGGCAATGCTACCACAAAAGATGGTTGGCGCTCACATTCCATGAAAGAATAAATCGAATGCCGGAAAGCTAAAGGACTATACTACAGGGCAAAATATGCCTTCAAGTAAGAAAATTGAATATGAAACCTCACAAAACAAGTGGTCAGCATTTGGAATGGACGGGATGATGGGATGGCTATTTTATTCAATATATATTGAATATATATTCAATAGTAGTCTTTGAATGGAAATTGGATAAATACTTAAAGGAGAAAAATTGCAGGGATATGGGCAAAGAATGGGGAGTGAGATAACTGGATTGGTTTTGGAAAGAGCTATCGATGACTTGATGGATAAAATGACTTCCTCCTATCTTGTACGACTTTCTGAATGCAGGAAACCATATCCCACTAAACTGCTATGTAAAAGGTGACAAAACTGATACCCAATTACCTACACAACACTGTCACAATGGAATGCAACTGGTACAAATCCAGATTTTAAATGAGTTTCTTTCAGCTGTACATGTTAGAAATCCTCTGATTCAAAGCATTAGGAACTCTTCATCATTAATATGTTCCAGCTTAGAAAAGTCAGTGATTTCTTCGTTGCTGGGTTTATAGTTGTCACTGTTCTCAACATCATTATCTTTAAACACAATCTGTCATTCAAAGTTTATATTTTTCAGTATTTATAAACATATTGTGGTTGATCTCTCGTATGTATGTAGTTAAAACTCATGATCCGAACTGGAAACCTTGCTCAAGTTTCCATTCAAACTCATTCACATATCAACTTCCATGTATCAACACAATCAGACTGTGTTGTAGAATTGCTTTTGTACTTTTTGCATTAAAATGTTCCTTAATACATATGAATGGTAACTCTGCTGTTTTATTAAAATAAATGTGAATGGATTTATCAATCAATGAGCATTTAAAATCAGTCTCCCAACTGTGCATAACCTGATTTTAAATGACTTAACTGTAGAAAATTCTTCAAGCCCAGTTACAAGTTTCATTGGTGTACAGTGGAAAAAGTCATTTTGGTTGGATTGTCTTACTAATAGAAGAGAGTACTTCTCCTACCATAGTTACTAGAACACCTTGCACTTATTTGTATGTTTCACATTAAAATACAGTCAAGGCAGTTCAGGGAATCTTAAAAGAAAAGGAGATACTGAGTCAAAGAAGGAGAGATTAGCTGGGGTGACCAGAACTTTGGTTTAAGAGAAAGGTTCCGATGCAGAAGGGGAATTAGAAAAGTCGAGGGCCACTTGGGTAGGAAATTTTAGAGAATGAGTTGAAAGTCGAGCTTCCAATGTAAAAAGAGTGGAAGAAGGAGTTACACAAAAAGCTGATTTTAAGAAAAGGAGACAAAGTGGGTGGATAAATGGTTGGGCAGGAGGAAATGATGGAGACATTAGAAGATCTTCAGGTTAAATGTCATCAGTAAACGTTAGAAAGCTTCATTTGTTAAAAAAACTTGATGGATTTACTGACTGGAAACCATTGTTTGGATTTTAAAAGGATGAAGCCACATTCCAGCAACTTGAAACTATGGCTTCTAAGGTGGCTGAAAATTTGCATCAATGTACAATAAATTCCAAAGGCATTAAGTGGAGTCAACCTGCCTAGAAAACCCCACTAGAGATATTTACCTTGAAGGATTGATTAAATACAATTCTCTTTTCTCTCAAAAAAGCTCAAAGAAAACCAGTTTGTGTATTTTATATTCATGGCATGTAAACAGTTAAACTCTCATGAATTGGCAAGCATTCCTCTTTTCCAATCGGTTACAGTCAAAGAAAGAGCAGGAAAAAGGAGAGTCATTCATCTTCCCCTCTCCTGATCATAATAACTGTTGAGACTCAAAGCCAAGTGTTTGAGACAAGTATTGTTGTTAAAACTTAAATGCCACTTAACGCTCCATGGTTTATTGAATTGTCCACATTATTTATGAAAATTTACAAGCAAGAGCAGTATATTTGTTGGTGTATTTTGATGCAGCTCAATTATAACTAAGGTTTGCGTTTATATATTGTTACGACTGGGATGGGAGAAGTGTGCAGTTGATCGAGGCTCACTACTCCACGGGTCACATCATTAGTTTAAATTTCAATTCACTCACCAAAATGGCCAGTTATTTACCTTTGCTGCTATTCGACCCAATAAACTCAGAATGATTGATTTATTATAAGACTTTAAAAGAAAAGTAATTGTAAGAACTGATGCACACACTGAAATATAACTATCTACCCCTTTTTAAAAATACCCCAGCATAAATACACAGACAGAAACAGACAGACAGACATGCATGTGCGCACAAGCAAAGGACAAACACATCAGTTTCTGCAGAGATGGGATTTATAGGATATGCTTTATAACACAAAGGATAAATTTTGCCGGGTTTCAATGATATCAATCTGGAGTGTACCCGGTTGGTGTCTGGAGGTTCTCACCAGTGGAGATTTGCTGTGGAAGAGCAAATAGGGCTGGATCAATTCCCCCCATCTCCACTTTTCTGGTTTCCAAATTATCCTCGATTGAGGGTTCTCTAACAGCAAGTTGATAACCACACACTGAACATCAGGCAGGAAATGGAGAGCGCGAATTAGGGCAGCCTTCCTTCTCAACTTATTGCCCAAAATACATTGATTTCAAAAACAATAGGTCCAAAAATTATGTTTCTGTCACACGATTTCCAGTAATCACTAGCCTTTGCCTTTAACAGATTTTTTTGCCTCCAATTAAAGTAATTGCAGTGCAAACCAGCACACCAGCTCATTCCGCTTTGAGTATCATCTGATCAGGTGATTTCTTGAATAAAGACAGGCATCCTCCCATCCAAAGGTGAAATTGTGACCTTTCTTTCAAAAAAAAGCAAGTGTTCAATAATGCAAAATCCCATATTTTAAAACAAAAATACAGTTTTGAAATATATGATTTTAACAACATAACTATGTATTGAGCAGCATACAGCTGATAACCCAAGTATGAAGTTCTGAAATGTCTTTCCAGAAATACCTTTTGGCAATTTGATGCAATATTTCTGTCTCCCTCTATTTTTCCATTTTCTAGGCCTGTATCATTTGTGAATATCTTTCACGATTGTCCCAGCCATGCAGTCAACAATAATTGATAGGCTAATCTATTGCATCAGTTTTAATTCCATTCTCCTCCATATTGAATTGTCTTGAGTTGCTGATTAACTATTTTGAGCATGCTCATTGAAAACGCACACAAGTGAGAAATTGGAGGCATGTTCCTGTCCCAGTAATGCATCTGAAATAAAATTGATGAAGTGGCCTGGTAACAAAGAACAATGCATAAGCTATTGGTTTAATAAGTCCATTTTATTTAATATCCATTCCCTTTGAGATTTGGAACCTTTAGAGGCATGTTATCAGTAAGATATTCTTGCATGTTAAAACATTAGTGCAAGATTGTGAGAGGCTGCATAAATTATATTGGTTGTGACTGGTGATATTTTGATAGAGTGATAGAATTGAATGTGAAATTTAAACACAGCGATACTGTCCGAGGCAATGCATTTGTAACTGATACTCGTGGAAGTTTCTTTAATTTTCACTGATATTTAATTTGATTCACATGGACTAACTGTATGTTACTTTAATCACATATTTGAGTATAGACCTTCCAAAAATTAACTTGGTGGTGAAGTTGACTTTTCAAAATCAGGTGTGTAGTTAACATATTGTCGAACCTCATAGGAAAGGAGAAAGAAAACTAGACATAATCTGTTGAATGTAATACCCCATTAACATTTTTATAATTCATTCGTGGGATGTAGAAAATGATAACCAAGTCAGAGTTTATTGTCTATCCCTAATTTCCCTTGAAAAGGTGGTGGTGAGCTGCCTTCTTGAACCACTGCAATTTCTGTGGTGTGGTTACATCCACAGTGCTGTTAGTGAGGGAGTTGCAGGATTTTGATCCAGCGACAGTGAAGAATTAGCCCACGTCAGGATGGTGGCTAACTTGGCATGGAGCTTCTAGCTGGTGGTTTTGACTCATAGAATCCTTACAGTACAGAAGGAGGCCATTCAGCCCATTGAGTCTGTACCTAGCACAATCCCACCCAGGCCCTATTCTGCAACCCCACACATTTACCCTACTAATCCCTCTGACATTAGGGTCAATTTAGCATGGCCAGTCAACCCATGCAGATGTGGGGAGAATGGGCAAAATTCACACAAACAGTGACCTGAGGCCCGAATTGAACCTGGGATCCTGGTGCAGCGAGGCAGTAGTGCTAACCACTGTGCCAATGTGCTGCACTGCACCAGTGGTGTTTCCAAAGCACCAACTTGCCTCATTAATTTTCTAATCTAATTTCATTTGTGCATATAAATTGCTATGATATTTATGTTATCCTTGTTATTTAATCTTTAATTTGCATAGAAGTAAATGACAATGTATACATACTCAAAATCATTGTTCATTATGCCGCATGGAAAATGAATTGTAGCATGGACCACAGTTTTACATAGTCTCACTGCCTATAAAATTGAGTCAACCTTATAGCCATTGGTATAAATGGTACTCATTGTTTCTCATAGCCTTCAGTCATGTTCTTGTGAATCCATTTCTCAATGTGGAGTTAGATTTTGTCTTTTTAATTGTTTGAACATCTTGACCCAAAGCAGCTTCATAGATACTTAAATCACTGCCTTATTAACTGGGATATTTATTGTTAGACACTGCTGTCTGTGAATTGATTAATGCCCCCGGTTATCATCAACACCAATTTAAAAAGATTAATGATTGGTTTTATCACCTCTCAGAAATTTCTCAAATGATTTGTGTGCAATGAATTACTTTGGAAAACATTGATTTTGTAGGCAAGTCTAGGTGAAAATGTGTCCACAACAAGGTCCCATAAACAACAATGAGATAACAATGAATTAATTTGTTCTTGGTGTTGTTGGTTGAGAAAAGAAGGTTGGTCAGCATCGTGGAGAATATCCTAGCTTCCTTTCGAACTGAGCTAGCAAATCTTGGTACACTCAACTCACTAGATCAAGCTAGGTTTTGCTATCATGTGTTATGTCAAAGATGATACCTCTGGAAGGGAAAAACCCTTTAGTGTCGTAGTAATTGTCAACTTAGTTTATTTGCTAAAATTCTTGAATGCAACTTGAATCAACTACCTTTGTGGATAAAATCAGGCAAACTTTTAGAATGGATGGCTATCTGAAATGATAGTTTTCTTTGCCTCAGCAACAAGTTGAAAATCTACCCCAATGAAATAAGATTCAATCAAATATTAAAAATGGTCTTAAGGCAGCATTAATGAAGAAATCAGCTCAAGGCCACTGTATGAAGATTTCAGGTAGATTCTGACTTGCAAAGCAATGAACTTGTTTTGTGGAATGTGTTTTTGTGCTCATTACATGAAATATACTCAATTAAATTTGATCACACTGCGACTTTGTTTCAGGTGTCACTTTAATGAAATCTGCAGGTAGTCCCTCCTGCAATGCCCATTCCCAGTTAAATGTCAAGGTGTGTGGATGAATCTAATAACAGCCAAACACACTCAAACTCCCATGAAGCATTGAACTTTAAAAAGCGGTTAGATCATTAGAAGGAGACATTTCCTATCAAATCCTACAAATTTCAGCTTCCAGGTAGTGAACAAAGAATATTTATTTGTGGCAGTTGCTGCAGTGGAGTCTCACTACACCACATTCACCAAATGACAATAGAATGGACATGTGAATTAATTGAATAATGGGTTGAAAGGAAATTGGTCACCCATCTTGCACTGTGTCTGATTATATTTCAGATATTCAGGTGTAAAATTAAGCCCTTGTTCATTATTGAGTTTTGCACAACTGGCGTTGACAACCATAGATTGTGGTGTATAAATTGACTTTTGAAACATTGAAAATTCCTTCCAAAATTGGCAGTTGACTTGTATACCAAGTAGACAATGTAAACCAGTGTTTGTGTAGGTGGCTGCCATTTCAAAAGATGAAAAAAAATGACATTGATAATTAAAATTAAGTCAATGTGACATGTTTTATTGAATTAATTAATTCTATAGGGATTCCTTTAACCACAATCAAGACATTTCAAAAACTGTCACATTCACCATCTGTGGCATCCAATGCAAAAAAACTAATTGAATTAATTCTGAGCCACTTTGTCTACAGCATAATCATAAAGGACCCCACGCAGTGTCAGATTTGGTGCTTTTGGTTTCAACGTCAATGCTCCACAACAAATCTTCCTTTTATCGTACATTGTTAATTTGATGCATTGTGTGTAAAGTAGGGCTGCATTAAGGGGCAGTGTTTTGTGATTTACAAGAGTCAATTTGCCTGGGAAACATACTGAGAACAGGACAATAAATGATTTTAGCTAGCAATATGTTACTTTATAGGGTTAATTGACCTTTTGTATATTTTGGTTCTCCTGGAATTTTAGACAAAGTATGCAGAGTCATGTCATGTTGCTTAGGTTGATTGACAGGGAAAGTGTCATATGATAAATGGGAGGAGCTAAGCGTGCAGAAAAGACCAATTTCATTTTCATTTTAAACTATAAGCAGTTATTGCTTGGACTTGCTGGAAAAAACAAGTGTGTCTCTCTGTCTCTCTCTTTTTCCAGAAAACTCCAGGACCATTAATCTAAATCGGAAGCAAATATGTCTGTGTTTTGCTAACTAATTATGAAGAGTTTACATCTAAAGGGGAAATATTGCTTAATTTGGAACTTGGTTCTTAACAATTAAAAATTGTATTTTGTCATGTTCAAGTACTGTTCAATTGTTAAAAGTTAAGCTTATTAATTTGTTATAGTTAAATTATGTTGTTAAATAACATTTGTTTTGATAAAAGTTCGCTGGTTTGTCAGTGAAATTGTACCTGAAGTGAAACATCCTATCCTCACAGTGCCAAAATAGAAAATTGTTGAGTTCTGCTCTGACTTCATAATACACCCTGGGGTTTCTGATCTGGTGCCCTGATACTTTCCAACCACTGAACTGGATGTTCCCCATTTTCTTTGAATGATCTAAGGACAGCCTGTACAATAATGGCATTGATGTGCTGAGAGTGAAAACACACAAAGCTAACCTCAGGACATGAAGTTTCTCCTCTGACAGCCGGCCTCCCATTTTATTTGGCATGAATATGATCCTTGAGTGGTTTTTTTTGTGACACAGATCTAAAGATTGCGCTACAGATGTTTGACCATCTGGTATAACTGTAATCCGAGTGTTATTTCTTTGCAGACAACTTTGGATCTCGTTGGTTATATGGGACTCAAAATTGTCTCACATTAATGAGCTATGTGCTTTGAGTATGCCCTAAAGTGCCGATTCTACATGTTATCCATAGCTTCACTCCCTCCTCACCCATCCAGTTGTTATTGTCGACATGCAGAAAAACTCCTGCCAGGGAGCTTTTCTTTTATTCTTTCAGAGGACAGTCTGAAAGATGTGCTGGTTAGGTTGATTTGCATGCTAAATTGCCCCTTAATGTCAGGGAGATTAACAGGGTAAATACATGGGGTTGTGCGGATTGTGTTTGGGTGGAATTGTTGTTGGTGCATAGTCAACGGGCCAAATGGTCTCTTTCTGCACTATAGGGATTCAATGATTCTGTGATTCTATGACATGGGTGTCAATGACTGGGACAAAATAAGAACATAAGAACATAAGAAATAGGAGCAGGAGTAGGCCATCTAGCCCTTCGAGCCTGTCCCGCCATTCAATAAGATCATGGCTGATCTGTCGTGGCTCAGTTCCACATTCCCGCCCTCTCCCCTTAACCCTTAATCCCCTCGCTTATCAAAAACCCATCAACCCGTGTCTTAAAAATATTTAGCGAGGCAGCCTCCACCACTTCAACGGGCAGAGAATTCCAGAGATTCACCACCCTTTGAGTGAAGAAGCTCCTCCTCAACTCCGTTCCAAACCGCCCCCCCCTTTATCTTGAGGCTGTGCTCTCTAGTCCTACTGTCCTTTCTGAGCGGGAAGAGCCTCTCCACCTCAATCCTATCCATCCCATTCATCATCTTATACGTCTCAATGAGATCTCCCCTCATTCTTCTAAACTCTAACGAGTACAAGCCTAGTTTATTCAGCCTCTCCTCATAGCTCAACCCCCTCAACTCCGGCATCAGCCTAGTAAACCTCCTCTGCACTCCCTCCAAGGCCAAAATATCCTTGCGTAAGTGCGGCGACCAAAACTGCACACAGTACTCCAGCTGCGGCCTCACCAATGCCCTATACAGCTGCAGCAAAACCTCCCTACTTTTATATTCAATCCCCCTCGCTATGAAGGCCAGCATCCCATTCGCCTTCCTGACCACCTGCTGCACCTGCAGGCTGGGTTTTTGCGACTCATGCACAAGGACCCCGAGGTCCCTCTGCACCGTCGCCTGCTGCAGCTTTTCGCCACGTAAGTAATAGTCCTTCCTACCATTATTCCTACCAAAGTGGACCACCTCGCACTTGCCAACATTAAATTCCATTTGCCATTTCCTGGCCCATTCGCCCAGCCTATCTAGATCCTTCTGCAGACTCTCCACACCCTCCTCGCAATTTGCCGTTCCACCAATCTTGGTGTCATCAGCAAATTTCGACACCATACACTCGGTTCCCTCCTCCAGATCATCTATATAAATGGTAAATAGCTGAGGCCCCAGCACCGACCCCTGGGGCACTCCACTAGTCACCAACCGCCAATCCGAATAGCACCCATTAACCCCCACTCTCTGCCTCCTATTTGACAACCAATCCTCTATCCACGCTAACACCCTACCCCCAACTCCATGCCCCCTTACCTTCTGCAATAACCTCTTGTGAGGTACCTTGTCAAACGCCTTCTGAAAATCAAGAAAGACCACATCCACCAGCTCTCCTCTATCCACCGCCCTAGACACAACCTCATAGAACTCCAGTAAATTTGTCAGACACGACTTCCCTTTAACGAAACCGTGCTGCGTCTGCTCTATCAAGCAATTCCCCTCAAGATGCCTCGCTATTTCCTCCTTGATGACGAATTCTAACATTTTACCTGCAACAGACGTTAAACTAACCGGCCTATAATTCCCCGCCTTTTGCCTGCCACCCTTCTTAAACAATGGTGTAACATTAACCGTTTTCCAATCTTCCGGCACTTCCCCGGAATCCAGCGACGTCTGGAAAATAACTACCAAAGCATCCACTATCACCTCCGCCATTTCTTTCAGAACCCTCGGATGCATTCCATCCGGTCCTGGGGACTTGTCCACAATCAGTTCCCTCCAGTCTGTCGAGCACCGCCTCTCTAGTAACAATAATGTCATTCAGGCCCTCCAGTCCTACCACCTTTTCATCGCTAACACCCAGCAAATTATTCACGTCCTCCTCTGTGAAGACTGAAACAAAAAAGTTACTCAAGACCTCAGCCATATCCCCATCCCCTACCACTAAGTCCCCCCTCTCATCTTCTAAGGGTCCAACGTTCACCCTTTTTATATATTTATAAAAACTCTTGTTATCCTTTTCTATATTAAGTGCTAGCCCAGCTTCATAGTTTCTCCTACCCTTCTTTATCAACTTCTTTGTCAATCTTTGTTGACATTTAAACCTCTCCCAATCCTCTTCTCGCCCACTACTCTTAGCTACTCTAAACGCCTCCGCTTTTAGTTTAACACTTTGCTTCACCTCCTTCGTTATCCACGGCTTATTACCTCTCCTCCTACGGTCCTTTTTAACCATCAGAATAAATTTCTGCTGAGCACCAAGAAAGATCTCCTTAAAGATCCTCCACTGCTCCTCAGCAGACCTACCTTCCAACGCGCTCCCCCAGTCAACATTCGCCAATTCTTCTCTCATCCTACCGTTCTCCCCTCTGTTCAAACAAAGGACGCGTGTCCGGGAACCCACTTTCTCCTCCTCCATCTGCACCAGAAACTCCACCATACAATGATCACTCTCCCCAAGAGGATCCTTCACCACAAGGTCCCTAATTCTTCCCGCCTCATTACATAACACCAGATCCAAGATAGCTCGCTCCCTCGTTGGCTCCAACACACACTGTTCAAGGAAACTATCCCGGCAGCATTCCAAGAACTCCTCCTCGAGCCCACCACGTCCAACATGGGTCATATTTGTTGCCTATCCCAAATTGCTCTTGAGAAGGTAGTGATAAGTCAGTTTTTTGTATTGCTGTAATCCATGTGGTGTAGGTACATCCACAGTGCTGCTTGACATGCAATTCCAGTATCATGACCCAGCAACAGTGAAGGAATGGTGATACATTTCCAAGTCAGGATGGTGAGTATCTTGGAGGAGAACTTCCAAGTGGTGTGATTCCCATGAATCTGCTGCCCTTACCCTTCTAGTGGTTGTGGGTTTAGAAGGTGTTGTCAAAATGAGTTGTTACAATGCACCTTGTGGTTGGTACACACTGCTGCCACTGTGCCTTCATGGTGAAGGAAGTGAATGTTGGAGGTGGTGAATGGACTGCTTTATCCTGGATGGCGTCGAGCTTCTTGCAAGTTGTTGGAGCTGCATATATCCAGGCAAGTGGAGAGTTTTCCATCGCACTCCTGACTCGTGCCTTGTAGATCTTGTACAGGCTTCGGGAAGTCAGGAGGTGAGTCACTCGCCGCAGAATTCCCAAACCCTGAACTATTGTAGCCACGGTATTTATATGGCTGATCCAATTCAGTTTCTGGTCAATGATATCCGCCAAGATGTTGATAGGTGGGTGACTCACCTTTGGTAATGCCATTGAATGTCAAAGGGAGGTGCTTGGATTTTCTCTTGTTATTGTCTGCGTGACTTGTGTGGCATGAATGTTACATGCCACTTATCAATCCAAGACTAAATTATGTCCCAGTTTTGCTACATATGAGTGTGGACTGCTTCTATGTCTGAAAAATTGTGAGTGGTGCTGAATATTGTGTAATATCTCCACTTCTGACTTTAAGGTGGAAGGTAGGTCATTGCTGAAGCATCTGAAGACAGTTGGGTTTAAGGCACTACCCTGAGGAACTCCTGCACTTAAGTCCTGGGACTGAGAAGATTGACCTCCAACCACCAGAACTATCCACCATTATGCTAGGTATGTCTCCAACCAGGTCCTGCCGCACTGGATCAAATGTGGCCTTGATATTAAAAGCAGTCACTCTCACCTCAGCCTGGTGATCAGCTTTTTTCCATGTTTGAGGTAAGACTGTATCGAAGTCAAGAGATGAGTGGCCCTGGTGGAACCCAAACTGAGCGCAGTGAACAGATTGTTTCTGAGTAAGTGCCGCTTGATAGCACTTTTGATGACCCTTTCTATCACCGTACTGATTGATTTTTGGCAAGATTGTAGATTTGCAAATTACCATAGGCCTTAATTTTGAACTGTTGGCCATACGGAGTAGTACCATAATGAATCTTGTCTTCACATGTCCTGTAGCTTTCACTAAAGCTGTTTCCGAACCTATCCATTCATAGTTCGGTTGCTAGGCACATCAAATCTTTGTGAGCGTTTCATCTATGTTGCCAAAGTGACATAACAGGTATTTGCCACTGACCGATGACAAGTCCCTGGAAAATGGTAATTTTGGCATTGAGATTTTCTGTTGGTTTCTGAGCAATCTTGGTCTTAGAACATAGAACATAGAACACTACAGCACAAACAGGCCCTTCGGCCCACAAGTTGCACCGATCACATCACCTACCAACCTACAGACCTATCTATAACCCTCAATCTCATTAAACCCCATATACTCATCCAGAAGTCTTTTAAAAGACCCCAGCGAGTTCGCCTCCACCACCACTGACGGCAGCCGATTCCATTCACTCACCACCCTCTGAGTGAAAAACTTACCCCTAACATCACTTCTGAACCTCCCTCCCCGCACCTTAAATCTGTGTCCTCTCGTAGCGACCATTTCAGACCAGGGAAATAGCCTCTGAGAGTCCACCCTATCTATTCCTCTCAACATTTTGTAAACTTCTATCAGGTCGCCTCTCAACCTTCGTCTCTCCAGGGAAAAGAGTCCCAGCTCCCTCAACCTAACTTCATAAGGCATGCCTCCCAGTCCAGGCAACATCCTTGTAAATCTCCTCTGCACCCTCTCAATAGCTTCTACATCTTTCCTATAGTGAGGCGACCAGAACTGCGCACAATACTCCAAATGAGGCCTGACAAGGGTCTTATAAAGTTCCAGCATTACCTCCCGACTCCTAAACTCAATCCCTCGATTAATGAAGGCCAGTACACCATACGCCTTCTTGACCACCTCCTCCACCTGCGAGGCTGATTTAAGAGTCCTGTGGACCCGGACCCCAAGATCCTTCTGCTCCTCAACACTACTCAGACTTCTGCCCTTGATAGTGTACTCGTTCATCCCGTTGGTTCTGCCAAAATGGACGACTACACATTTATCCGCGTTGAAGTCCATCTGCCACTTCTCCGCCCAGTCCTGCATCCTATCTATGTCCTGCTGCAACTTTTGCCATCCTTCCAGATCATCCACAACACCACCGACCTTCGTGTCATCAGCGAACTTACTTACCCATCCCTCCACTTCCTCATCCAGGTCATTTATGAAAATGACAAACAACAAGGGTCCCAGAACAGATCCTTGAGGCACTCCGCTGGTGACTGACCTCCATTCAGAAAAAGCCCCATCCACAACCACTCTCTGCCTTCTGCAGGCAAGCCAGTTCTGGATCCACAAGGCCAAAGGCCCTTGGATCCCATGCCCTCTCACCTTCTCAAGAAGTCTTGCATGGGGGACCTTATCAAACGCCTTGCTGAAGTCCATGTACACTACGTCCACGGCACTTCCTTCGTCAATGTGTTCAGTCACATTATCGAAGAACTCAACTAGGCTTGTAAGGCACGACCTGCCCTTGACAAATCCATGCTGACTATTCCTGATCATGTCAAACCTCTCCAAATGTTCGTAAATCTTGTCCCTCAGAAGCCTCTCCATCAGCTTACCAACCACTGAGGTCAGACTCACCGGTCGGTAATTTCCCGGGCTATCTCTGTTCCCTTTCTTAAAAATAGGAACTACATCCGCAATCCTCCAAATCCTCTGGAACCTCTCCCGTCTCCATTGACGACGCAAAGATCATCGCCAGGGGCTCTGCAATCTCTTCCCTCGCCTCCCACAGTATCCTGGGGTACATCCCATCTGGTCCCGGCGACTTATCTACCTTGATAGAATTCAAAAGTTCCAACACATCCTCCTCCTTAATATTCACGTACTCAATCCTTTCCATCTGCTGCAAATCCATAACAAAATCTCCCAGATCGGCTTCCACCGTGAATACTGAGGCGAAGTACTCGTTAAGCACCTCCGCCATTTCTTCTGGTTCCACACAAACCTTTCCCCCCTCACCTTTTATAGGTCCTATCCCTTCTCTTCTTATCCTTTTACCTTTCACATATTTATAGAAGGCCTTGGGATTCTCCTTAATCTTACCCGCCAAGGTCTTCTCATGACCCCTTCTGGCTCTCCTAATTTCCCTTTTAAGTTCCCTCCTACAGTCCTTATACTCCTCAAAATCTTTAACATCTCCTAATTCCCTGAACCTCTTGTACACCTTCCTTTTCTTCCTGACTAGGTTCAACACATCCTTTGTGCACCACGGTTCCCTCGACCCACCAAAACCCCCTCATCTCATCGGAACGTTGTCATTCAGAGCTCCAGACACACATTCCTTGAATATCTGCCACCTTCCTTCGGTACCTTTCCCTAAGAACGCCTCCTTCCAGTTTATTTGTCCAAGTAACTTCCTGACTTCTTCGTATCTCCCCTTACCCCAGACAAACACATTCCTAGCCTGCCTGATCCTATCTCGTTCCAACGCAATTGTGAAGGAGATAGAATTATGGTCACCATATCCAAGATGCTCTCCTACCGAAAGATCCATCACCTGCCCTGGTTCATTCGCCAGTACCAGGTCAAGTACAGCCTCTCCCCTCATAGGCTTGTCCACATACTGCGTCAGGAAACCCTCCTGAACACACCTAACAAACTCCTCCCCATCTATACCCCTTACCCTAGGGATATTCCAGTCGATGTTTGGGAAATTGAAGTCTCCCATCACGACAACTCTGTTATTAAAACATCTCTCCAGAATCTGTTTCCCTATTTGCACTTCAACTTCCCTGTCACTATTGGGCGGCCTATAGATTACACCCAGCAAAGTTTTCGACCCTTTGCTGTTCCTAACTTCCACCCACAGAGATTCTGTAGACAATCCCTCCACGACATCCTCTTTCTCTGTAGCCATGACACTATCCCTGATCAACAGTGCCACGCCACCACCCCTTCTGCCACCCTCCCTGTCCTTCCTGAAGCATCTGAATCCTGGCACCTGAAGTACCCAGTCCTGTCCCTGAGACATCCAAGTCTCCGTAATGGCCACCACATCACAATCCCAAACAGCTATCCACGCCCTAAGCTCATCTACCTTATTCACTATACTCCTTGCATTAAAATATATACACTTCAGCCCCTCAGTCTGGGCATTTCCCATCTCCACCACCTGTCTAACCTCCCTCCCATACTGCCTGCGGTCCTCCCCTACCTGGGAGCGAACCTCCTCCGTCCCAGTTTCCCCATCACAGTTCCCTCCCCCCATCCTTTCTAGTTTAAAGTCCCCCCGGTAGCCTTAGCCAGTCTTCCCGCCAAGATACTAGTCCCCCTGGTATTTAAGTGCCACCCGTCCCTACTATAGAGGTCCCACCTACCCCTAAAGAGGTCCCAGTGATCTAGGAACCGAAATCCCTGCCCTCTACACCAGTCCCTCAGCCACGCATTCACCCTCCACCTCATTTCATTTCTTCCCTCATTCTCCCTTGGCACAGGCAGCAATCCTGAGATTACTACCTTTGCTCTTCTCTTCCTCAGCTGCCTACCCAGTTCCCTATAGTCCTTTTTCACGAGTGCCTCCCTCTTCTTACCTACATCAGTAGTACCTATATGTACTACTACCTCCGGTTCCTCACCCTCCCCTTTCAGGATGTCTGGGACCCGCCCAGAGACATCCCGGATCCCAGCCCCAGGGAGACAAACCACCATCCGCGACTCCCTTCTACGTCCACAAAAACGCCTGTCCGCACCCCTCACTGTGGAGTCCCCTATTAATACTACCTTTCTGCTTCCCTTTTTGATTTTTTGGCTCACTGGCTCAGCTCCAGAGAGCTGGCCATCGCTTCCTCCCTCAGATGAGCTGTCCCCCCCAGTAGTACTCAGGCCGGAGTACTTATTTTGAAGGGGGACATCCACCGGAGTGCTCCCCATCACCCGTGTTTTCCCCTTCCTTATGGTAACCCAAGTGCCCTCATCCCGTTGCCCTGGTGTGACTACCTGCTGGTAGCTCCTTTCTATAACCTCCTCACTCTCCCTAACTAGCCAAAGGTCCTCGAGCTGCATTTGCAGCTCCTTAACCTGGTTTCGTAGGGCCTGCAACTCCACACACCGAGCACAGGTGTGGATGTCTGGCAGGCCAGGAGCCTCCAAGACCTCCCACATGTTGCATTGGCAACAACATACAGGTCTCACACTCATATTTACCCCTTATAGCAACCCAAAGGAAAAAGGGAAAAAAAAACTTACAACTTACCTTATCTCTTTGGCCCTGTGAGCCAAAGCACTTACAGCACACACAAATACAAAAGCAGTCTTACCAGCTCTCAGACAGAGCCCCTCTCTCTCTGCTAGAGCCCTGACCATTTTCATATCGTAAGATGGTTACACCAACTAGCTGTTGCCCTAAAATCTTTTCTGGGCTCAGGGTTTGATTTGCCCCACTTCAGTCTATATTCCGTTGTGATCCTGGACCAGACCCCCCAGACTTTTGGTAAAATTTGGTCAGGGACCAGTAACCTTTTGTTTAAATCAAACTGAGTTTGAGATTTGGGACACTAGTGACAAACAGAAATGAGTTTTGAACAAACTATAATGAACAAGGATGGAAAGATAAAACAATGTACAATTTCTATCTTGTACGCTAGCAATCAGGTTAATATGACATATATATAAATTAACAGGCAGCTCATGTTCAAACATACCACACTACACAATAAATGACTGATGCAACCAAAACAGATTCTATGAAATTCCAAACGATTCACCCAAATGTCAGTAAACATTGAATCAACCAATCATGCTTAAATCCATCTCTCTCATGATGGATTCCTGCCTTCACCTTTGAAGATTTTGCTTTGGAATTCCCTTCAAAAGTCATTCAACTTGGAGGGCCTCAATGATAGCCCACCTCGCAATGTTTCTATCTCATCTCCCCAAACTCCAATTCCTTGGATTCCTGAATCTGCATTCCAGCACCAATTCATAAGCACAAATTCAGCTACACTGAGTGGAATACTGTTGCTGCAATGATCCACAGCATGGCGTCACCTTGCTTTCTTCTCTGGAAACCCCATTACTTAAAATCTGCCATTCATAGTGCTTTCTCTATTTGGGGCCTTTTCCCCTACTCCCTCTTTTTTAACTGTAACCTTCCTTCTCCTTTCCTGCCCCCTGCCTTGGACTTCTCTTCTGGGACTGTTGCCTGCACCCTTTCCCTTTCCACCGGCTGGAAATAATCTTTTGGGGTCTCTGACTATACCACTTCCCTGTTCTCTGCTTGAGACTGTTCTCCGTATTGCATTGACTCTTCTCAATATGTCATGATGAGGATTTTCCCACAAATTTATTTCTTTGCAAGGGCACTGGGCCTGTCCTTAGCCCGAAGAACTTCAAGTGGAGCACTGCGCACACGCAGCCTGCTCCCAGTCTGCGTATGTGTGGAAACTTTTCCGACTTTTCCTGATGATCATTCAAATCTCAATAATATGCATCGCATTCCTAGTAATGATGTAACCATTCTGACAATTTTTGAAGACACTTTCCAATACATGCTTCTCAAGATCACGTCAGTGGTTGAACTCTGTTTTCAGGGAACATTTGGTTGTGTGCATCTTCTCCAGGATGAATTCTTTCTTCTTCCGTTCTCGCCCTAGTTTTTCACTAATACCGAACTCCCTCATGGCAGCACAGTTACTTGACAAGTTAACAAAGGTTACAATGTTTACCTTAAAGCCAGCTCCATACTTCATTCCTTTTGCCAGAGGACCAATTTCTGTTTCTCTTTTGCCACCCATGGTCTGCCCTTTGTCAGTGTATCTTAAACTCCCACACATCTTGGCAACAGGGCTCGTGTTGCTGCTTGATCCCATGTGGTGGCTGAAACATGCATGTTTGAAGTGAAAAATTACTCCTAATGCAGACATAGCATTTCTTAACAGAAAAGGAAGATCAACATATGAGCAGAGTATAGGCCTAAACATGATTTTTGGTGCCAAGAAAATAGAGCCATGTTATACACCGGGTTGACTTATATGCAGTGATCTATGGTAACTCTCTCAAATCTGAGAAACAGAATGGTGGTCATTGCAGTTAAAGCAATACCACCAAGGCCTGTATCATTTTAGAATTTTGATTTACTTTTGGGCGCACTGAAAAATAAAGAATTCAACTTTATTATTAAGTGCTATTAAAATTCCAATGTTATTTCTCTTAAAGTTGTCTCTTACAGCCAAAGAGAAATGGGCAATCTGATTGACCTCCATTGAAAGAATTACAGTCATTCAAATTTGACTGGCAATGTAAGTATCACTGCTTGAATCACAGTTAGATCACTTCAACCAATCTTCAAAAACTCAACCTACAGGAACAGTGGCATGGGAATTGATCATTGTTGTTCTCCAGACAGAAAATTGAGACAAAATTGACACATTTTCCAATGCTATGGTCTGTACCCTAAAGTGACCTAAAAAAAATGGAGTATCATATTGGCACTGGATGATTTTGACACATGCTGGCTGACTTCCTGAAACAGCCGTAAGTCCCTTTGCATGTACTACTAAAGGGCTTAATGTTTGTTTAATGTCTCCTCAAGTAAATAGGCAGCACTGAAAAGAGTAATCATCAGGCCTGTTCTGTTCATGTTTACCGTGTGTGATCTGGGAACCAACAGCTACCAACAAGTTTCAGTTTTCATTGAATCATGGAATCCCTATAGCGCAGAAATAGGCCATTCGGTCCATTGAGCGTGTACAGTCCCACGCAGATCCTAACCCTGTAACTACCCCCATATCCATCCTGCTAATCCCCCCGACACCAAGGGTCAATTTAGCATGGCCGATCCACCTAACCCGCATATCTTTGGACTGTGGGAGGAAACCCGAGCACCGGAGAAAACTCACGCAGACACGGGGAGAAAGTGCAAACTTCACACAGTGACCCAAAGCTGGAATTGGACCCAGGTCCCTGGCACTGTGTGCCACTGTGACGCCCACTATATATATTTGTTATATATAAAGTTCATGAGGAACATAGGAATTAGAAGGGAGAATAGGCAATTGAGCTCTTCGAGCTCGCTCTGCCATTTAACATAATCATGACTAATCTTCTTAGCCTGATCTCAACCCCACTTTCCTGTCTGCTCCCTATAGCCCTTTATCCCATTTGAGGAATCGGTGGAAAGGAATGTCCCTCTCCTGATACCCCAGCACATCAGTGTGCCATTTGCCAGTCACTATTGACCATTCTCAAGCTATCCCTACCCCAGCTACCTGATCATTGCAGCCAGTGAAGCTTATGTGCTGAAATGGGTAAACTGGCTATGAAGGAGAGACAGGAGCCAGTGGCTCACCTAAACTACTGAAATGAGACCCAAGGCCCAGTGCTGATGGAGGTATTGGCCTCCCACTGTGGCTTTGCTACTTAGACATGAGTTAGAATTGCTGTTATATAAAGCATGCTTATGAGAAAAAAAAGGCCAAATGACTGTTCTTGATACCTACTCAGGGGAGCAGACAGATCCTAGCAGGTCAGTAATTCAGTGAACTTTATCTGTCGACTCACCATGGGGAGGCAGGGCTAATTATTGTTGATCAAAAAGCAGAGTTCAACTTGTTAGCCAAAAAGGTGTATGAAATTATTTTTCCAATAATACACATTTTTTCCTGATGCCTTTCACTTTATTTTTTTCCTAAATTTCAATCAGTTAACAAAGCATAATGCTTCAGTGCAGCAGCAATAAAGATAACATATTGAATGACTTTAATTTCAAATTAGGATCACTAGAAGGTCTAGAAGTCAGAGATACAAATTTGAATAAATGGATCATGCTCAAGCACACGAAACTGAGGAATAAATATCGGCCAGATTCTCCAGCTGTTCACGCCTGTGAGATTCCCTGGTACTGCATCGCTTGCCACAGATTTCCTGATGGCATGGGGAGACTTAAGTTGAAATTCCCATTACCAGTGGTGGGACCAAAAGATCCTGCCTGCCAGTGAATGGCATGCCATCTCCCACTGCCAAGAAGAACACCAAGGGGAAGTCAGAGAATCTTGCCCATATGCTAGCTGAGAAAGAAACCTGCAGGTTGAGATGAGAAACATCCTCAAAACCACAAAATGCAAGCAGTAACTAAAGTTTGATCTGAATCATCTTCCCAAATAATGATCCAAATAACCAACAAAGTACAGGAAAGAGAATGCACATGCATTATCCCAGTGCTGGGACTATCAGGCCCCACCGTGGCAAATTTTCCCATGGCAGCTATGGCAATTCATTCAGATCGCCATTGACATCAGCAGGACTGGATGATCCACCAGCAGGAGGGTCTGGAAAATCCCATCCCAAGAAACAGCGAGAGTAGGCTGTCTCTGTTCAGTTAAAGGGAGCCAGCTGTTGTGAGTGAGGTGCTTTAGTTTGTTTTTTTTTGTGTTAAAGTTATTGCGTTGCGACAATGATTCATTGCCAAAAATGGCCAACTAGTAAGTCTTGTTAATGTGACACCTTATGCGGAAATAACTGCCTTAAATTCTTTTTTGGTCATGATGGATCACTGTGTTCTACTTCATAATGATTCCCTGTTCAAATAATTGACTAATGAGAGTTCTTCTATGTCTGTTAGTGTCAGTTTAAACAATGATAACAGTATCTATACAAGGAATGAGAAAGATACATCTCTCTTTTAGATGTGTAATTTGTTGAATGCTTTCTTGATGTTAACTTGATATCCCAGGGCTTGATGATCTTTGATTGGTGGCTCTTCCTTTTGGATTGTTTTTTAGACTGGAGCACATTCATTGAAGCAGATGGTTTCTTTCTTGTTTTCCTCCTGTGGAGATATTACAATATTTTTTGAAAGATGAAAATAATATCAGTTTTTTTAACTATATGCAGCTTTTTTCTCTTTGCTACTCCCTTCCCTCCCCCTCACCCAAGAATATTGATTTCTCGCCAGGATGTGGTTCCCGCACGCACTTGCACTGTGGAACTTAGCCGCCTGCCTCTAATTCAGGCCTTAACCTTATCAGTGACTCCAGTAGGCAACACAACCAAGGCAAATCCCTGTTCTGCCCGGTATCCACACAGAGGTTAACTGAGGTTGACAGATAGACACGAGAATTGGGAATTCCAGGCAATCTTACTAAACTGGGAATTTGAGGTGCAGAGTCCAAGATTAGATACAGATCAAGACCTTGGATAAACTTTATCTGTACAGTTCACCTAAGCATGTTAACAAGACCAAAGCTTAGTTTCTCACATTCCAATATATAAAACTTGCTTTCAGTCAGGATTGATCTGTTTCCACATTCACTATGGATTTAATTTCATAGGATCATAGAATCCCTACAAGTCAAAAGGAGGCCATTCAGCCCATCAAGCCCATCAGCTCCATTCAGGCCTTATCCTCTTCACCCCAAGTATTTACCATGCTTTCCACCTGACACTGAGGGGCAATTGAACATAGCTGATCAACCTAACCTGTACATCTCTGGACTGTGGGAGGAAACTGGGGCACCCAGAGGAAATCCACCCAGACACGGGGAGAACATGAAAATTCCAGACAGACAACCACTCAACAGTGGAATTGAACCTGGGTCCTGGGCATTGTGCTTCAAATTGACCACTCTCCCACAATGCAGCACTGTCCAGGGACTATGCTCTCTCCTTTCCCGATCTACAAATCAAATACTTCCTCCTGACTCTCTCACGTGGTTGGTCAAAGGTCAGCATCATAAAAGGGAAGAAGTGAGCTGTATTTACAGTGACCGTGAGGTATGCCTGGGAGTGCCAGGCTGCACATCACGTTCAAGTTAATGCAGTTCCTGGCTCAATGCTAGAAATGGATTTGAGTGACGGGATCTGTGCCAGTGCCATCCATGCTCAGCCTTCCCTCAGCTTTTGGATCTCCCACTGCATCCCATCCCACCATCATCCTGTCTTTTGATCCTCTGTAACGGTGAGGTGTTACCCTCTGCCCCACAGGCCTAGAGCAGTTCTGTGTGGCCTGATTTGGTGTGTCTGGGTGGCTGGGACATGTGAGAGTGCTGAGGATAGATACTGAGTCCCCATCACTCTGAGCTGAATTGTTGCCTTTTGGTTGTGGACTTGTGGATGGGAGGCCGATGAAAACATTATCTTCATAAGCAGTGTCTTTTCTCCTACACTCAAGTATTTTTGACCTCTGAAAATGGCCACCCTCTTTCCTTGCCCCTCTGCTCTTACTGAATTTAACACCAGGCAGGTTTTGTCCTTGTCATCTCTTTAACTGGATTGTGAACTATCAAGCAGGCTAGCTATTAAAATAAATTAGCAAGGCTAAAGCTCAGAAAATCTGACCAGTGGTAAATGTTGTGGTGACTGGTTGGCGTGAGCAGCCATTTTTGTTTCCAAACACAAAAGTGCCATAAACCTTCCCCTGGATCTGAATTTAACCATGGTAATGGAGGAATGTTTGAACACTTGTTTAAAGATTTCTTGCTTCTTATTAGACCCCATGAACACCACTTCATGAGCAATAAATGCTGGCCTTTCCAGGAATGCTCATGCAACAAAAATCCATTTAGAAGAAGCAACTAATAATTGGCTTTAAACAGTTTGGAATAAATATGGGAATGTCATGTTGGCCGTTTCAGCACATTTGAAATCTGTTGTGCTGGATTAGTGCAGTGTAGTCCTCAGATTTGGGTACTGATGCCTCAAAATTTATTTTCACAGAAGGTTGCCAAAAAATTAGGAAAATCTGAACAACATCAGTTTTTTTAAACAATATTGGCTTCAGTCAGCTGTGTTAGTGCATAGTGATTCAAACCTCAGAACTACCAGGCCTCTTACAAGGAGACTTTTGGAAGAGTACACATTCAGGGGGCGATCTTACCATCGCGTGGCACCTGTTGGGCGTAAAGCACTTAACATGATTAGCACCAGTTTTTGCGACCGATACCATTTTACCAGTGCTGGATTTGAATCTTACCAAAATTTACCAATTTTACGAGTGCTGGATTTCCAGCGCAGTCAACCTTTCGCCGGAAATAGATGGGAGGCTGGTTAATATATGGAAAATTATTATAATACTATTTTACATCTGCTTAGTGAGCCCTGGGCTCAATTGTCCGGGGGGGGTGGTCAATAGAGGCTACATCTATGGCTCCAGGCCCCCGCGATTACAGGGGGGAGGAGCTGCTTCAGACTGCCTGCAGTAGCAGGGGTCTGACAGCTCTCTATTTTCTGTCAGCCCCTGCTAATGTGCGTATGCAGCATCAGAGGCCCACACATGCGCACTACCTCCCTCTTCAGGCATTTTTGGCACCTTAAGCACCACCCACAGGCTTCTGCAGTGAGCAATAGGCTCACTGATACTTTTGCAGGCAGGGTACGTATGGGGGGACCTGAAAATATGCCCAAAAGACAGATATGAAACTCTTCCAATTTCGAGTCCACACAGCACTAAGAAAAAAAGGTAAAATCACCCCCTCAGTCAAATTTGTGCCTCTATTTGGCATTCCACTTCATTTGATATGAGTTTATCCCATGAAGTTAATAGTGTTTATCTGTTCCTTATTGTAGCATGGACATCCTTTTCCTTCTTATTCTCAATTCTGTATACAAGTAGGCCAAGATCTGTGTTTTTTGAGCTTAACATGAACACAGGGCATTGTTGCTTTGAATGTACCAGTTTCCACAATTTCTCAGAAACACTGTGCTATAATAATTATTGAATCTATAGCATATAAAAGGTCATTTAGCCTCTCTGTTTCACGCTATTGTTATCCAAAATAATTACACTCCACATCTTATAGAACTCTTATTCCATCCTCCTTTATGTATGTAGAAGGAGTAATGACAATATGGGCTGCAGGAACAAAGGATGTGATTTGATGTGTCTTTTAGCAACTCTATGTACCCATGATTTGCAGAATTGGTTTCCGTTTATGTACTTTTGGAAATGCAGACATACTGCGGGAGGCATCTGGGATGTGGCATTGCTGCAAGACTGTAACTGTCTTAGCACAAAACCAGTGTCTGGCAAATTCAGCCACAGAGGCCACTCACTTCCAGCAATTCTCCAGGGTGAAAAAGTTTTTCTGTAATGCTAATTACCAACATCCTCTGGCCTTCGAACTGGATGAATAGCTCTGAACAATCCAAACAATTTCACTGACAAAGAACTCAGGGTTCAGCAAGAGACTGAACCAATGAGTTATCTGTACGTGAGTGATTCAATCCCTTGATGTTTAAGAATGAGAATTTTTTTCCTCATCTACCACTTTGGCAGAAATCAATTAAATAATCACAGACCAGGTTCAAAGCTAGAATCTGCCTGGTTTGTGTGACTCAAATATTAATTGGTTAAACTGAGTGAGTCACTGAGAGCTTGAAAAAAGTACCTTAACTATAGTTAAAGCATTTGTTTTACGATTTGATACCATGCATTCTTTACAGAATTCTGGAATTACTTCAGTTCTTGCCCTTAACCTTTTTCAAGGTTTAATTTGCTCCCTTCCCCATTCAATTTAACAGCCTAGATTCTCAAATCCACCTGCTATTATATGTTAAAGGCTCTGTCACTCACAAAGCTGTTACCTTGATCACGATCATACATTTTCAATCTTTTGGGTGATGTTTAGTTCACAATCAGATGATTCACAATGTGTTGTATACTTAGTCAAGTCAAATGAAAGGTCAAATACATGTAAGATATAGTTTTATAAGTGAACAAGTGCAGAAAATATTGATCGCTGGTCGTAGGAGCAAGATTTTGAAATAATTATCGAAGTGCTGTTCAATTTGAAAGGACCTTGGCCCTTCTGATAGTCATTACGTTCTAGGTTTTGAAACCAGTTCTGGATATTATTAGAAATTGGATTAAGTTATTCTCTAATGTTATTCATTGTCAGTGATGCCACCTGTCTTTATTATGCTGGCTGATAAATACAGTAAAGGATTGGTTACCTCACTCTTCTAGATAATCATAAAGAACGTACATTCTTAATCTATGTTAAGGAAAATGCAGCTGCAGAAAATAATGGGATAACCTCTTGAAAAAGAAGATAATGTGTGACTGATGGGCACAACCACTGATTAGGTCATAGCTAAAAGCAAGTTTAATTGGCAGAGAATGTTTTTATTTTGGGGACTGAATCAACCACATGTAGCGAAGAGCTGTGTTTAATGATCCTGATAATTATTGGTGTTTCAGTCTTTTGAGCATCCTTTCTTATTTTGTAACTAAATTGAAGGTTGCACTTGGGAAACTGGTACGCTGTCAGGAAGGATGCACTTGTTTTGTTCTTGAGACGGAAGCTGATCTGTGTGGTCAGCTAGGTATTATTCTGCCTCAGTGGGGTATAAGAAACCAGGCTGAGCTGGGTGGTTTTGCAGTACTTTAAATAGATATGTATGACTGTGATATGCACAATCTCTGTGCATATGGGTGGTCGAATTATGCTATAAACTATGCACCATGCTATTATATGAGGTAGTTTCATTTTCACTGCAGGTAAAGCAAATTATCTACCTGTCATGAGATGGATTGCAAGTGCTTTTGCATATATTTGCTATTGTGTGTGTGTGTGCATATTTGCAAATATAAGTGTCAATATATTCAGATGCATTCACAACTCATAGTGAGTACGTGAACAAAATTAATGAATCCTGTCCTAAGACTGACTGGGTGTCAAATGTGGTATGATGACTATGCTTCAAGCAACAGGCAAGTTGACTCTATGCCTTGAACCAGATTTGCTGAATAAAAGTTATAGACCCACTATTGAATGCTTTTCATTCCACTGGTTCATTTATTCAGAATGTCAGTAATAGTAAATGCACATGCATGTAACATTGAACTGAAATGTATTCATTCCTCTGACGCATTCAATTGTTTTTAAAATTTCTATAACAAGACCATTTAAGAACATAAGAACATAAGAAATAGGAGCAGGAGTAGGCCATCTAGCCCTTTGAGCCTGCCCCGCCATTCAATAAGATCATGGCTGATCTGTCGTGGCTCAGTTCCACTTTCCCGCCCTCTCCCCATAACCCTTAATCCCCTCTCTTATCAAAAACCCATCAACCCGCGTCTTAAAAATATTTAGTGAGGCAGCCTCCACCACTTCAACGGGCAGAGAATTCCAGAGATTCACCACCCTTTGAGTGAAGAAGTTCCTCCTCAACTCCGTTCTAAACCGCCCCCCCTTTATCTTGAGGCTGTGCCCCCTAGTCCTACTGTCTTTTTTGAGCGGGCAGGAAATATAAACGATAGAAGTAAATAGTCATTCATAGGAAAATAGTTCACAGTTCAAAAATCCCAATCTTAAGGTCGTGCAATCTATTATGGTGAAAAGGCCTAGCAAAGTGTACAGACTATCATTTTTTACGTAGTGAGTTCTTATGATCTGGAATGCATTGCTTAAAAGGGTCGCGGGCAGCAGTCTTTACAGTAAATTTCAAAAGGAAATTGTATATATTTTAAAATAAAAACTTTACATAGCTAAGTGGAAAGAGCAGGGTGGTGGAACTAATTGGATAGTTCTGTCAAAGTACATTGAGACATTGACCTCTTCCTGTGCTGTATGATTCTGAGTCTGTGAATGTAAGTCTGGCAACCTGTAGCACAAAGAGCTAGAATTTTGTAAGTTCCTCATTCAATAACATAATGACAAATTACTTATTTTAGATCTACAATGATCAGTTTTATTATGAACAAGAGCAGGACAAAGGATTTGACAAAGGGTCATCTGGATTCGAAATTTCAGCTCTTTTCTCTCCTTACAGATTCTGGCAAAACCCTGCTGAGATTTTCCAGCACTTTCTCTTTTGGTAGTAGTTTTATGATGAATAGCACATACAAGAAAGTTAAAATAAACATTCTTTTATTTTAGAATATGCACATTATTTTTCCAAAATGTATTTTGCTATTTTAACATAAAATGTCAATTGGTTAGGCTACAGTCACCACCTAACCCTGTAATTATGTTATCACTATGGGACATCGATAACTTCTTATACCAGAAACTGAAGATTCCACATCTCGTTTTATAATGTGCTCCAGTGTAGAATGATTTTAGCTACCTAATGTTGAATTGTGAATATTTTAAATGCAACTAAATATCAAAATTAAATGATTGCTTTAATGGTTTGTACTTGAATCTTTTTTTCTGTTGCACAATTTATTAGTGGAATGTTTTGTTTCATAAATGTATTCTTAAAACACACATAACAAGTAACTCTGTAAATATAGGAGCTGTAAACTGTTTTACAATTCCTTCATTGTGATATTGGTGAGATATAAGCGCATACTTTCACCTAGAAGGAATACCTTAGCACGACAGCTTTGGCTGACTTCCAAATATTACCTTATGGTGATATTTTATATAAGAGCAGGTGGTAAGATGTTGAATTGCAGACATATAAAACAATTGTAAAATCATTACTTCTTTACTCAGACTTAATCTATGTTTCAAAGCTATAGCAGTGCATTCAAAATTAAATACTTTGGTAATTAATATCAAAATGGTTCTTTATATCCCTTAGTTCTGACAATAAGGAGAATGACAACATCTTGACATTCCAAAAGTTGAATATGATAATGCTTTTGTAATGATTTCTGCTCAGCGAATGATGAAAATATATTGCTACTCCATATCTCCTTTCCGCGTGCCTTTTTTTCTTACACTGAAAGAGCAGGAAGAGCCTTGGGCATCCACTGCTGGAACTGTCAGTGCTGCATATCCAGAAAGCAGGATGCTCACTTATAACCATATCAGCCTTTCCATCTTTGGGTCTGGATGTGCAGCTTGCACGAGGTTTCCCACCTAATGGCCTGGCTGAGAACTGACAAAATTCATTACACATCTAGCTCTCATGTTCCAATGTCAGTCTGGTTTTCAGATTACTTTTTTTTAAAACAGATGTGCTTTCCCCCCCATCCAACTGTGAAATTTACTTGCCCAATTCGAACAAAATAAGTATCAGCTGCCCAATCTGTCGAGTAGAATAGGCATTGTATTTGAATTAAAAATTTATTTATCACCGACATTTGATTTATATTTGAAAAACTCATGATGATTGTCTGTTGCATTCACGTTACTGAGATTCACCCATCTTTCTCTGTTGCGTGTTCCTTTCCTACAATATTGTTTTGTATTGCTTAGTGTAATTTTCAATATTTCAGTGAATTGAATGACGGCTTATTCTGTGGCGTAGTTGTAGAACTCTTTTTTTTGTAGTCATATCTAAATCCTGCAATATCCTTACTGCAACAAATGTGCTAAAAAAATCTTTATACAAATACCCCAACAGTAATAACTTGTATTCGTATAGCACTTTCACTGTAATGAAGTGTCTTAAGGTGCTTCACAGGGGCATTGGACTGGATTGTGCACAGTCCTGAAATAATGGTGCTTGCTGATGCAAACAAAGGAAGCTTCCCACAAAGAACAGGTGATCTGAATGCCAATTTGGCACTGTCACCAATTTGAGATCTCTAGGGATCCAGTAGCTCTGATACCATCAGGCAGCCAATCAAATTAAAGCATTCTCACAGACAGCAAATTAGGAAGTGGAAAAATGTTTTTTCCACACGTAGTAAGATCAAAGAATCACAGAGTTGTTATGGCACAAAAGGTTGCCACTTGGCCCACCAAGTCTGTCCCAGCTCTCCAAATAAGCATCGTGGCTTAGTGCCTTTTCCCTGTACCCTTACACATTGTTCCTATTCAAATAGTCATCCAGTTCCCTCTTGAATGTGTCGATTGATACTTCACCTGGTCAGTGCGTTCCAGTCCTGAATCACTGGTTATATGAAAACATATTTTTTCTCACATCACATTTGCTTATTTTCTAAATCACATTAAATCTATGCCCTCTCGTTCTCGATCCTTTTACAAGTGGGAACAGTTTCTCCTTATCCCTCCTATAGTGTGGTACCTAGAGCCATACACAATACTCTATCTGAGGTTTAGCTAGTGTCTTGTATAACTTCAATACAACCTCTTTGCTCTTTTATTCTATGCTCTTGTTAGTAAAGCCTAGAATATTATCTGCTTTTTATTTCATATGCAGTTCTCCAGCGTTTGGCACCTCCTCTAAGTCTAAGGAAGACTAGAAAATTATAGCCTGCCCCTCACAATTTCCATTTTCACTTTCTTCAGCATCCTTAGATGCATCCCATCCAGTCCCGGTTCCTTGTCAATTTAAGCACCGACAGTTTATTCACTACTTCCTCCTTTTCAACTTCTCGGGACAGACTTTTCTAGTCTGTCACCATGGCCTTGGTAAAGACTGATGTGAAGTATTCATTTAATGCCTCAACCAAGCCTCAAGTATCCATGTGTAAATTCCATTTTAGGTCCCTCATCAGCCCTACTTCTTTTACTACTTTTTCACTATTTATCTGCCAATAGATGACTTTGGGATTCCCTTTTATGTTGACAGCCAATCTTTTCTCATAATTCCTCTTCATTTCTCCAATGTGTTTTTTCACCTTTCCTCTGAACCTTCACTATTCCTGAACCATTTTCCTGACACTTGTAATAAGCACACTTTTTCTTTATTATCTTAATTTCTATCTCCTTTTTCATCCAGAAAGCGCTGGATTTGTTTGCCTTACCTTTCCCTTTTAAGGGAATATACCTGTGACTGTGACCAGGCTATTTCTGTTTTGAAAAAAGCTCATTGTTCTGTTACATTTTTCCTGCCAATCTTGGTTCGACTCTAATTGGCCCAGCTCTGTTCTTGCCCCATTGAAGCTGGTTCCCTTCAGTTAACTATTTTTACTCTGGATTCCTATTATCATAGAAATATAGGAAATAGGAGCAGAAGTAGGCAATTCAGCCCATCAGACTTGCTGTACCACTCAATCAGGTCATGGTTGATCTCTCCTTGATCTCAAATTCACCTATTCATCTGTTCCCCATATCCCTTTAACCTGTTTTTAAATCAAACAGATATCTACCTCCTTCTTGAAACCATTCAATAATTTAGATTCAACTACACTATGGGGCAGCAAGTTCCACAAATTCACCACCCTCTACAAGAAGTAGTTCTCCTCATCTCAGTTTTAAATTTCCATCTCTCAACCTATACCTGCGACCTCTTGTTCTAGATTGCCCCACAAGGGGAAACATTTGGTCTATGTTTATTTTTTCAATCCCTTCAATCTTCCTGGTATGGAGCTTCCCCTGTAACAGGTAGGATGAAAGTTTGTTCTATATGTTTGCCTTGGCTCAGCGTTAACACACTTGCTTCTCAAGCCTGGCTACATACTTGGTCATCTCAAAAATGATCTCTGGAATGAAGAGCTTGTCATATGAGGAACAGTTGAGGACTCTGGGTCTGCACTCGTTGGAGTTTAGAAGGATGAGGCGGGGGGGGATCTTATTGAAACTTACAGGATACTGCGAGGCCTGGATAGAGTGGTATGGAGAGGATGTTTCCACTAGTAGAAAAAGCTAGAATCAGAGGTCACAACCTCAGGCGAAAGGGATGATCCTTTAAAACAGAAATGAGGAGGAATTTTTTCAGCCAGGGAGTGGTGAATCTGTGGAACTCTTTGCCACAGAAGGTTGTGGAGGCCAGGTCATTGAGTGTCTTTAAGACAGAGATAGATAGGTTCTAGATTAATAAGGGGATCAGGGGTTATGGGGAAAAGGCAGGAGAATGGGGATGAGAAAAATATCAGCCATGATTGAATGGCAGAGCAAACTTGATAGGAGCAGAATTAGGCCACTCAGCCTATGTCTTATGGTCTTCTCGGCTGACACAGCAGTGAGTGTTTGGCATTATTTTTGCGAGCTTTCAGATGAGATGATTTGATTTATTATTGTCACATGTATGAACATACAGTAAAAAATATTGTTTCTTGTGCACTCTACAGACAAAACATTCATAGAGAAGGAAATGAGAGAGTGCAGAATGTAGTGTTACAGTCATAGCTAGGGTGTAGAGAAAGATCAGCTTAATGCAAGGTAAGTCCATTCAAAACTCTGACTGCAGCAGAGAAGAAGCTGTTCTTGAGTCGGTATGAGACCTTGGGCGTTTTTTATCTTATTCCCCGAAGGAAAAAGGTGGAAGAGTGAATGTCCAGGGTGCGTGGGGTCCTTAATTATGCTGGCTGCTTTGCCGAGGCAGCAGGAAGTGTAAACAGAATCAATGGATGGGAGGCCAGTTTGTGTGATGGATTGGGCTACATTCATGACCTTTTGTAATTCCTTGCAGTCTTGGGCAGAGCAGGAGCCATACAAAACTGTGATATAACCAGAAAGAATGCTTTCTAAAAGGCGTAGCTGACATGCCAAATTCCCTTAGTCTTCTGAGAAAGTAGAGGTGTTGGTGGGCTTTCTTAACTATAGTGTCGGCATGAGGGGGCCAGGACAGTTTGTTGGTGATCTGGACACCTAAAAACTTGAAGCTCTCAACCTTTTCTATTTTGCCTGCATTGATGTAGACAGGGATATGCTGTCCCTTACGCTTCTTGAAGTCGACGACAATCTCCTTCATTTTGTTCACATTAAGAGAGAGATTATTGTTGACGTACCAGTTCATCAGATTCTCTGTCTTATTCTTGTACTCTGTCTTGTCATTGTTTGAGATCCGACCCACTATGGTGGTGTCGTCAGCAAACTTGAAAATTGAATTGGAGAGGAATTTGGCCCACAGTCATGTGTGTATATGGAGTATAGTAGGGGCTGAGAACACAGCCTTATGGGCACCGGTGTTGAGGATGATTGTGGTCTGTGAGTTAGGAAGTACAGGATCCAGTTGCAGAGGGAGGTGCTGAGGCCCAGGTCATAGAGTTTAGAGATGAGTTTTGTGGGAATAATAGTGTTGAAGACTGAGCTGTAGTCAATAAATAGGAGTCTGACTTGGGTGTCCTTGTTACCTAGGTGTTCCAGGATTGAATGCAGGGCCAGGGAGATGGCGCCTGCAGTGGACCTGTTGTGGCAGTAGGCAAACTGCAGTGGATCCAGGTAATCTGGGAGTCTGGAATTGATTTATGTCATGACTAACCTTTCAAAGCACTTCATAATGATGGACGTCAGAGCCACCGGTTGATAGTCATTAAGACACACTGCTTGGTTTTTCTTAGGTACTGGGATGATGGTCAGAAGATGTTGAGCCAAAGAGCTGAATGTTCCAGTGGGTCCATTGTTGACATCACTTCCTCAATTAGGACTAGATTATCTGATCATTCCGTGCTTAATCGATCTTTCTCCAGTTTGGGAAAATGTAACTTTGCACTTTCCCAAATGGGTCAATTGAAATTGGAGTCTCAATGTGTAAGGAAATGCAAGGAAGACCCTAAAATTGAGCAATCAAGGGTGCAATGCATTGCTATCAAGATCTCCTTGAATGAAACATTTCCATGAGATAAAAGGACTTGCTAAAACTTTTAGAAGCTAAGGTTTGTTAAGCGTGATGTTATTGCAGCCAGACATTTTGCAGCATTGATACAGGAAGATGAAAGCAGGTGCCTGTAAGAGAGAGTGATGAGAATGATGAAGTATAAAATGAGATTTAACTTCAGATTCACTTATAAATTTAAATCTAGGTTTTGTGATAACCAACGTTACCATCTGTCAGTTCAGCTAACAAAGTGAAGGTATGTTGAGTTTCGTCTGCCTTCATCCAGTTACAGCAGTTGTGCTGAACGGTTGCTACCATCTGCTCTTCTAACTGCAACAGATTGTTGCAAGCCTTTTAAAGGGAAAAATCCAGCTTGACCATTGTTGTTGCAGCTTTACCTTTCCACAGCCAGATGTGCTGTCAGTACACACAGCCAACTGGCTTGATTAATTAGTATCCCTTTTTTTCCTAATTTCACTGAATCACTTAAGAGTAGAAAAGGCAGGCTAAATGACAAATTACAATTTTGTTTTTTGCAATTTGGCCAGCTATTTATTTCATCTCATTGCTTTATTTTCTAGTGACCCTACCTTGAAAAAAGATATGCATATTATTATAATAACGTAATGTATTACTGGAAAAAGCTGTACATGTCTCTGCAGGGTTTCTGATCAGGTCATGGTTTACCATTGGAAGAAGTGATCGTAAGTTGAAAATCAACCTCCTTGTTTTATAACTGAAGAAACCAAATGGAACATTTAGCTGTAATATATATATACAGTAATTTGGAGATGGGGGAAGTCTGGGGGACTCAGAGAACACTCACCTTAATAAGGGTCAATATTATGTGGATTTAAGGCCGAATACTAGGTGTATAAAATCACAGAATCTCCACAGTGCAGAAGGAAGCCGTTCGGCCCATCAAATCTACACTGGCTGTTCAACAAAGCACCTTATCCAGGCCTGCACTCACGCCCTATTCCATGTACTTATCCCCTAATCCCTCTAACCTACACATCTTGTGACACTAAGAGACAATTTAGCATGGCCAATCCACCCAACCTGAATATCTTTGAACTGTGGGAAGAAACCGGAACACCCAGAGGAAACCCATGCAGCCACAGGGAGAACGTGCAAACTCCACACAGCCAGGCCCCCAGTGCTGGAATCAGAGCTGAGTCCCTGGCACTTGAGGCAGCAATCAGCACAGGGATGATGGGCTATTTGGCCTCCTTTTGCAATATATGATAATTCGCTGCACTGTTCTGTATCAAGATACTGAAAATGGCCAGCGTAATTTGAAAGGTGAGGGTACGCTTCATTCTATAATTGTCCCACAATTTTCAACTCAGCACCACAGTTTGCGGGATCCCTGGATGAAGCAAATGCACAGCTGGGTTAGGTATTTAAACTGGAGGTGTATAGATCCTGATTCCATTTGTGGACCTAACTGAATGGAGAGTGTGCTCAGTCTCGTGTCTGTTTGTGATCCAGCTGAACAAGCGTCCAAAAGTAAAGTGTTTATTAATTTTAGAGGGATCAGGAGGAGCAGAAGGGCTCCTCCAGCAATAACTAAGTTCACTGCAGCAGAGCCAAATACACTCCATCCTCCCATCCACCAGCCTTTTCTCTAACAAGGTGGGCTGACCCAAAGTGCGCACTTCTCAACATCAGCTCTTTGCTGATGGCATCTAGTTCTCAAAATGGACTGAGCCTGCCAAGAATGCAATAAGGTGACTGGCTGGCTGCTCTGTGCCACTGGACAGACGCACAAAAACCAAATGATGGAAAATTGGCCTTCCTGACTTTGTTAGGCATCATTAGCATGTGGCTCCTGCTTCTCTTGATCGTACAAAATGAAAAATAAAGTTTTGCCAGTGGTCCACAGCTGTCCCTTTAAAGGCTCCTGATTTGGTGGCTTGAAGCCAGGGATTCCCTGCCAATTGCTGCATGCAAATCATGTTGGGGGCCCTTAAAATGGCATAGAATCTAATTAATACAATGAAAGAAGGCCCCTGTTTGTTTCAGGTGTGAATGTTGGCTGCCCATTTGAAAATTGAATTAGACAGGTCTTGAACGGCCAGCAGATCGTTTGTTCTTTCCTTCCAATTTTTGGCTGTCAATCACCCCAGTTTCTCATATGAACAGGGCTTTTGGCATCTTTTCTTTTGAAAAAAAATGCTAATTGTAGCATTTTAAATTGAAGTAGGTGTAGTGTCTTTTGAAGCCAATGTTCATATCACAGTTGAAGCTGTTTTGTATTAAATAACCAGGAATAATGCCCCTTGGAAGTACAATGTGAGAAAATCAGCTTATCACAATTGCATAATCACAAAACATTGCTGAACAATCCCTTGATAACAAAGCAGCAATTTCCTTGCAGTGCAATAAAGTAAAATTCTACATGTGTATTTTAAACTGAATGTTCTTACAATTACTTTGTATTGTGGATTAATTTACCAGTTTACATCCTCTTGTGCTATAATTATAACTCTGTGGGCAAGATTTTCTAGATCGCAGGGTTTCCCAACCCACGACTCAAAGAGTTAAGAGGTTACATAACCGTACTGATGCCGGCACAGCCATTTAATGCTGCAAAGCTGGAGATGGGATTTCAGCATCTCACTTAGGAGGAGGTGCCACTCAAAGAGTTGTTGGTCAGGCAGTCCCCAGATTCAAAGTCCCAGAGTCCAGGACCAGGGAAGCACAAGTGGTCTCGTGATGGGTTGAGGAAGTGAAGCCTGGGGAGGTGCAAATAAAGATTGGGGTGGTGGTGAGGTGGATGGGAGTTCCTGAGGCCAGGGGATAGGGAGCACCCAGAGGTGGCAGCCTTTGTGGAAGGGGCTGCAATGTGGGAAGGAGGTTATTGAATAAGTTGTCCCACCCTCTCCACATACAAGATCTGAATTGGGTGATTTGCCAGACTTCTCCTTTTGTCCCTGAACTCCTTCTGCCTATCTCAAAATTGAGGCCTGGCAGGAAACAGCCCTTCCACGGTCATTAATTGCCCAGTTAAGAGTCTCAATTGGAGCATAGGTGGACCCATCTTACCATAAGATGGCAAACGGGCGGGAGATCGGATGGAAGGTGATTCGGCGAATCTTAAAGGTTCCCACACTTTGCCAGCAGGGGACTATAAATTCTACCTTACACTTTTTTTGCCGCAGGTTATCTGAGAAGTGAGCATGTTGGTAGTTTCTGATTTTTACTCGAAACTATATTTTTGGGGGTTTTGTTTAGTAAAGTTATGAGTATATGCTACAGGTTCTTTCAATGGGAAAACATAAACATAGCAAAAACAAGTTTACAGTTTTTGGCTGTTGTGTAGCTTGATGCCCATACTCCAAACAAAAATACTTGCGGAGAGATTGATGTGCAAGCCCATGTTTTAAATATATTTTTGAATAGATCTGAATAATTTTCTTGCTGCAGCCAAGCCAGTTACAGACATATGGACAAATGATGTGTACTATCATAAATGCATACAGAGAAAAGCTTGTTTATGTTTTTTCATGTGACCACACCCACAAAGGAAATTTTCTTCACATTTATGCAATGGAATAAAGAAATATCTTCAGGGGAATCAAATATTCCTCAGGGTGTCTGAATATGTATTCATGAACCAGTTTTACAGTGCATGAACCACACTTTCCACAAAAGAATGCGCAAAATGTATCATTTCTACACGATTAAGCCAGGCATTATAAGGGTGATACAACCTTCAGACAGGGAAAGTGAAATGACACAATTTGATGAAGCTGTTCCTTCAATAGTTTTTACAAGAATCTATATTTTCTATCTTTTCTTCGATTCCTCTTCCTGCTCCTGAGCTGTAAGCAGGCTGCTTAACTGCATTTCCAAGTTGATCCTCTCCGTCTCCTTAGCTTTTCAGTTTTTCATTGCTCCTTCATAATTGTGCTTTTCACTGTTTAACTCACTCATTGCAAACATACCATCCATTTATTTGCACTGTGCAGTAACTTTGTTCAAGTGCCCCAGCCTTTTAAATTTTTTGTGTCACTGAGTGCATAAGGTAACTTAGAGGCTGATTTGTACACATGCTGCACAGGAGGTTTCAGCTTGCTGTGTGGCTGTACAGCACGGAGGGAGGAAGTTGCCTTTTTCTTAATGCATAAAATCTCAGTTAGGTCAAAGTATAATACAGAATTTTGCATATTTAAAGTTATGACACCAAAGTTTGACTCATAAAATATGATAATGAAATATGCACTGGATGAATTATCATTCCTTTGAGACATTGCTCATGGTAATCGTGAACTATGTTTCAAAAATGAAAGAATTACATGTCTCTCTAGTCAAGACAAACATGAGGTTGAAATTGGCTTTGGTATTTAGGAACTGGTGACCCTTTCATCTGAACAGATAGCTCCTTTCAGAGAGGAAAGCAGAATAGCTTGGGATGTAAAAGATTTTTTTTATTTTCCAAACATGGCTTGAAAATAAAAGTGCAGATTGGGTCTGAGATTCAGTTTTCCAGAAAGCATCAATGATAGACTGAATGTGAATGTTTTCAAAATTAGGTTTTTTTTCCATAACCCATGCATCAGATTTGAGAAAGTAGTAGTAGAAGGAACACCATTGTAGAACTGGACGTGACAACAAACAGTATCAACAAAATAAAAATGTTACTCATTATATTTGAAAAGTTAGCCTCTTGGTACTCTTGGCAAGAAGAACATGGTTTTCCACAGTAATGTTCTTGGCCTTACTTAATAGGCCAATAGTTTTTGCAAAACAAAAATTGGCCTCTCTCATGGTATCTACTGCAGCATTCTAAATGCATGTAGGTTTTTAAGTAATTACAATATTAATTATAAAACAAATAAATAAGTCTAGTTAATACTAATACTTATTCATTGATATAATTATATAATCTCTTTCATATTGCTATTACTCTGGCGCTCAGTGATTTTAAGAATTGAGAAAATCATTTTTCACCAAGATTTGTACGCTCCATGGCTAAACTTCAGTAGTCGTATTTACTTCTCCAGGTTAAGTTGCAATTTAACTTCCTAAGCAGTTGTGGACAGTAGCATTGTAATAGATGGGTCCTTATTGGATGTACTTTTTTCATTACCAGTGATAGATTCAAATCCCATGAAAATTATGTGAAGGATAACTGTGTGTAGGTGCCATCTTAATTCAGTCTTGTCGCTTCTATAATAAAGGAGATACAAGTGCTCTGTTTGTCAATGGAGGAAACTATATCTGGAATCTATCTCACTGAGACTTTCTAGGGGAGATCACTGGGTGGAAAACACATTGTGGACTTCAGATGTAGACTTTGAGAGTAAACGTTAACAGTTAGAGAGAAACATGCCACTTTCCAATATCTGTCTTTTCTTTCAATTATCCAAAAACGGTGGAAAAGATGATGCCATCATCCAAATGTTTACTGGATGTCAACTCAAGCAGTGTCTTTGTTTAGCTTGTTTATGGCTCTGCAAACAGGAGCACTTCTTCTTGTGTAATGGCTTTGAGAAAGCACATGAAGATGAGACTATTTAAGGTGGGCCTGCACCAACCTTTCCCAGCTTTCTGTTGCATTTTGTCTTCAACATTTTGTCTTTTTCAATCTGCCTGTAATGTGTGAAAATTGTTTTTGCAATGCACTTATTGGAGTCTGTTTTCCTCATCATCGACATAGATTCAAGGTAAGTGGCAGGAGTTGTAGAGGGGACATGAGGAAGAAATTTTTAATGCAGATAGTAGTAGGTATCTGGAAATTGCTGCCTGAGTTGGTGGTCGTGGCAGAGACCCTAAACTCTTTTAAAAAAGTACCTGGATCTGCACCTTAAGTGCTGTGAACTGCAGAACTATGGATTGGGTGCAGGACTGTTTGATTAGAAAGGGCACCTGGGGTGTCCTTTGACTGGCATGGACAAGATGGGTCAAATGGCCTCTAAATGTACTGTAACCTTTCTATGGTTCTGTGACTCTGTAAAAATGCATGCACTCAAGATGATATGAATTCTGTTGTTCCTTTAAATAAAGTCTGTACAAAGGACAGCTGAAGTCCTTGTGGCAGGCGTCAGAGTTGTGTCACTACCAAGTTGCAAGAAAAGACGATGATTTGTCCTTGTGAAATCTGAGTGAAAGCATTTCTTGGAGGTGAATTTGTGTCCCAAGAGGGTCCTTTGAATCCTTTGCTGTTTCTCCCAGTGAATTATTTGCTGGACTTTGTCAAAGAACAGGGCAGCTTTACTCAAGGTGCTCCTTGCAGCCGATATTTCGTAGAATAATCGAGATTGGCATATTTGATTCCCTTTAGAAGGATGCATACCTCCCAGAAGGTGCTGGGAATATTCAGCAAGTCAGGCAGTGTCTGTGGCGAGGGAAACAAGGGTAATGTTTCAGGCCTGGGAGGTCACAGCAACATGTCAAAACCAACATTTTAAAAAAGCACTGCTTCATGTGAACTTTCATATTTTTCAAATGAGTTATCCTTTGTACCTTGTGGGGGGAGATCTTCAATTTGTGCTGAATTAGATTTTCAATCAACAAATACAATAAAATGACTGTAGCATAACTGAGTAGATTTTGCCTGGTCTTTTGCTATCATCATACAATGAAGTTAATCAATCAGATCACTTTTGTACCTCCTTGACAATAGAATGTAAACATGCATCTAAATTGAGGTTAATTGATTTAATTTTTGTAGACATTTTGTTACCAATTGGATGTTTCAATGCTTTCCCCTGATGGGAATGATCAGATATACTGAAACAAGCATCATGAAATGGTTTCTACATTTTGATGTTTATCTTCCACTTTTGTGATGCATTTTTGAACATCTTACAGGTTTTGATTTCAAGTTTTATTGAATTGCCTCAATGTACAGGAGCTTTTTTTTGTTAACACAAACCTTGGTAAATTGAAAACTTTGAGCAGGACTTGGGCTGAGGAGGTGGTGTTTGGGAAGTGGGTTCATGTCCAGATAGTAAACCCAATCTTAACAGGAAGCAGATAAGCTTTCAACTTCTGTAGGAGCAAATGGTTAATTGTTGAAGGTATTTGCTGGAGGGTGGGATTGCGAGGTGGGTGGTTAGGGTATAGGGAAGAACTCAAGACATTAGGAAGAGAGACATGTTTTGACCTCACTTAACAGGCTTTACTGGATGCCGTGTGTGTGTGTGTGTGTGTCTGTTTTTAAAACAATTAAGTATCTGAATCTTTTGGCATGGAGGGATTGAGAGTTGGAACCTAGCATAGAGTCAGGAAATATTTGCGTTAAAATTTCATTATGATAGCATAGGGTTTCTTCAAAACTTGCACTTTTTTCACCAAGTAAAATGTTTTTCATATTGCCAACTCTTTTGTTAACAAAATGGAATTGTTCAGCTTTACGTCGGTCCCAGTGAGTACCGGCCCCCAAGAAATTTCAGTCCCATAGAAGGTGAGCTCTTATGGAACTGTTTGATTACCTAAATATACCAAATTAACAACGTGGACACCTTTGATTTCCCACCTGAATCCCATTCTCCTCTAGATCTCATGAATATCAGCAGGGACGGGAAAGGAAACAGAAACTTGCGATGCAGAACAACAATGCCATTGACTTTGGTCAGCTACCTTTGGGCGAACCAAATTTGCTGCACAAAAATCAGGCCCCTAATTTCTATCATTTGCATAAATTGAGGCTTTGGTACCTATTCAATTGTCTCATCCTCCCAAACATAGGAGAAATGATTCTAGTTGAAAGGTCTATTTCCAGATGTGCACTGTGTTACAACCAGTCCTGGGGCTTGGTCCCCCAATTTGTAATGATTCCAAATTAGATACTCCCAAATAGTTACGCTCCCAGATGAGGAGGGATAAACTGACTCTGCGGATGTATGAAATGTGTACGTGCATTGACTGAGATAAGCTGGCAAAGGATATTTATGGGGTCGACAGTGGATATGCAATGGCAGACATTGAAAGAGGATGAATTTAGCAACTATACATCTCTGTCTGGCGTAAGAGTAACACAGGGGAGGTGGCTCATCCATGGCTAACAAGGGAAATCAGGGATAGTGTTAAAGCCATAGAGAAGACATATTGGCCGGAAAAAGCAGCAAACCTGAGAACTGGCAGAAATTTAAAATCAAACAGAGAAGAACAAAGGGGAACTTGTGAAATTTGGAAGGGGAAAATAGAATAGGAAAGTAAGCTTTCAAAAAACGTAAGAATTGACTGCAAAAACATGTATAGATATGTGAAGAGAGTAAGACTGGTGAAGACAAACATAGGTCCCTTAAATTTCTGCCAGATCTCAGGTTTGCTGCTTTTTCCGGCCAATATGTCTTCTCTATGGCTTTAACACTATCCTTGATTTCCCTTGTTAGCCATGGATGAGCTACCTTCCCTGTGTTACTCTTACGCCAGACAGAGATGTATAGTTGCTAAATTCATCCTCTTTCAATGTCTGCCATTGCATATCCACTGTCGACCCCATAAATATCCTTTGCCAGCTTATCTCAGTCAATGCACGTACACATTTCATACAGTTAGAATCAGGTGAATGGGCAACAGAGAGATCATAATGGGCAACAAAGAGATGGCAGGCTAGCTGAACAAATACTTTGGATTTGTCTTCACTAAGGAAGACACAAATAACCTTCCAAAAATACTACCGGACAAAGGATCTATCATGAAGGAGGAACTGAAGGAAATCCTCATTAGTCAGGAAATTGTTCGGGGAAAATTGTTGGGACTAAAACCCAATAAGTTCCCAAGGCCTGATGCTCTGCATTCCAGAGTGCTAAAAGTAGTGGAAGCATTGATGATCATAGCATTCTATAGACTCTGGAAGAGTTCAGTGGGTTGGAGGGTAGCTAATGTAACCCCACTTTTTAAAAAAGGAGAAAGAGAATACGGGGAATTAGAGACAGGTTAGCCTGACATCAGTGGTGGATAAAATGCTGAAGTCAGTTGTCATGGATGTAATAACTGAGCATTTGGAAAGCCTCATGGATTCACTAAAGGGAAATGGTGCTTGACAAATCTTCTGGAATATTTTGAGGATGTGGCCAGTAGAGTGGACAAGGGTGAACCAGTCAGTGATTGTTGTGTACCTGGACTCTCAAAAGGCTTTTGACAAGGTTTCATACAGGAGATTTGTGAGCAAAATTAAAGCTCATGATATTGGGGGTAATTTATTGACGTGGATAGAAAACTGGTTGGCAGACAGGAAGCAGAATGTGGGAAGAAGCAGGCCCTTTTCAGAGTGGCAGGCAGTGACCATTGGGACCCCAGTTGTCCACAATATACGTTAATGATTTAGATGAAGGAATTGAATGCAATATCTCCAAACCAGTAAGCTGGGTGGCAGTGTGCACTGAGAGGAGGATGCTAAGAGGCTTCAGGATGACTTGGGCAGGTTGGCTGAGTGGGCAAATATTTCGCAAATGCAATATAATGTGGATAATTGTGACGTTATCCACTTTGGTGGCAAAAACAGGAAGGAAGATTATTAATTGAGTGGTGGCAGTTCAGGAAAAGCCAGTGGCGGATTAACTACCAGCCGGACCCCTAGGCTGAGCTTTAGTAAGGCCCCCTGACCTTGCCCCCTGCTCCCTGCTCCACCCTTCGTTGAATAGAATAAAGTGATGTTAAGTGACATTAGATATCATATACCATTGTACTATGTATAATGTTCTACATGTATAATTATTATAAAGTTATATGAATCAATTACAGCCCTTTTATTAATTTATTCATCATTTTCTTTACAGTTGTACTTTCAAAAGCTTCTGTGTTTCTTGGTTTACAAAAGTGTTGATACCAGCATGTAAACCAACAGATCGAAGATTTGCATGTGGTACAAGTCTGGGGGGGCAGTGGGGGGCAGTGGTGAAGCTCCTCTATTTATAGATATTGTTATATTAATTCACCCACCGGTATAGTTATGAACATTTATTCACCCTTAAAAGGGTTAAACCAATTCCCCCCACACCCCCCATCTCCGGGCCCCTAGGCTTAAGCCTACTTAGCCTAAAGGTTAATCTGCCACTGGGAAAACGGGAAGTGAATGTGACCTGGGTGACATGGTGGAACAGTTGCTGATGGTTGGCATGCAGGTATAGCAGGTGGTTAGGAAAGCTAATGGCATGCTGGCCTTCACAGCAAGAGGATTTGAGATGTCTTGCTGCAGTTATACAGGACCTTTGTGAGCTCACATCTTGAGTTTTGGTGTCCGAGTCTGAGGAAGGACATTCTTGCTATTGAGGAAGTCCAGCAAAACTTCTTGGAATGGCAGGAATGTTCCCAGTGTTGGGGAAGTGCAGACCTAGGGATCATAGTCTAAGAATAAGGGGTAAGCCATTCAGGACTAAGATGAAGAAGAACTTCTTCACCCAGAGAGTAGTGAACCTGTGGAATTGTCTACCACAGACATCTGTTGGGGCCAGTTTGTTATATATGTTCAAGAGGGAGTTGGATATGCCCTTGTGGCTAAAGGGATCAAAGGGTATGGAGAGAAAGCAGGAGCGGAATACTGAAAGTGCATGATCAACGTTGATCATACTGAGTGGTGGTGCAGGCTTGAAGGGCTGAATGGCTTTCTCCTGCACCTATTTTTTATGTGTTTATGTTTCTTTATTGAACCATCTTGGTTAGTTGCAACAAGATTAATTTTAAAAAGAATGCCATCCCTCGTGGATCCCTTTTCCCAATCTAATTGTACGCATGTATGTAAATGCAGTTGTATTTATATTTTAAAAGGAGCCAATTTAAGTAGGCTTTCCTGAGTTAAAGAAAGAGTTTGTTCATTATTAAAACATGAGAAGCAAATAATAAATTACAAGAAACACACACAGATTAGCAATGAGAAGTGAGTCTAAAAATGGAAGTAAAACCAAGTGTCAATCTTTGGCTTGTTCATGAGTATATGGTGAAACATTGTGGCCATTAAGTTGGGTGAACAAAGAACAACCCAGCACGGGAAACAGGCCCTTCGGCCCAACGAGCCCGCGCCGCCGCATCACCCTACACCTATTCCACCCTGCGTGTCTACGAATGGAACCCCTAACTTAGCCAGATTCAGGGGAGAATAGTGTCAATTTGGTAAAACCAATCAGCCTAAGAGCACATCTTTGGGGTGTGGGAGGAAACCGGAGCGCCCGGAGGAAACCCACGCAACCACAGGGAGAATGCGCAAACTCCCACAGACACAGGCCCAAATCCATGTATCTGCACAGCTAGCAGTGCTAGTCACCGAGCTGTTGCGGCGCTCGTCTACCGGTCCAGGATCAAGCACACACACCGACATGAAGTACTAGGCCACTCCCGGAACCTCCAAGAGCAGCCCACGCACGACCCACCGTGTGCATGCCCCTCGTTTGACACGAGGTGGACCTCCACCTGCGGAATAAAAAGACAAAAACGTTAATCTTACAAGTCTGCTTTTCCGGTGTCTCCCGAGGTTCTAACCTTATTTAATAGCCCCTACCATAACCCTCCATCCTCGTTTCACTCATGTGTCTATCTAACTGAACCTTAAACGAGTCCAATGTTTCTGCCTCCACCACCCTACTCGGTAGCGCGTTCCATACCCCCACAACTCTCTGCGTAAAGAACCTTCCTCTCACATCCAAATTATACCTCTCCCCCCTCACCCTTAAATCATGACCTCTCGTATTTGTACCCAGTCTAGGGAGCAGTCTCTCACTATTGACTCTATCTATTCCCTCAGTATCTTATATACCTCTATCATGTCCCCCCTCAATCTCCGTCTTTCCAATTCTGGTGATTCTGGTGGCACTGACTTTGGCAACTGAACAGTTGGTTTAGAGAATCTTGGCACCTCAGTTGGTTTAGAGAATCTTGGCACTGTAGATTAGCTGAAAGGAGTTGTCCTCCCTTTTCAATTTGTGGTTTTGCTGGCTTGTGCTTATTTCCAGCAATCAGAGAAAGAAATTTATTTTACCTGCAAGTGCAGGAATACTAAGTGTGTGTTCTTCAGCTATGACCTTCACAGCATAAATGAGCACAATGGAACTAGAACACCAGATCATCACATTGAAATCAGGATTGCAATTGGTTTTAAACTCCTTTTCTTGTGCATTCCTGGAAGGGGGAAAAAACAAATATTTCTTTCACCCACGATTGTACAGAGTTTGGGAGATAACCCACAGGAGATGGTTTCTGTTGAGATGATAAGTAGCTTTCATTATCAGTATAGGAGTTTATAGTTCAGATTTTGCATTGCATCTCTTCCTTTTGCATTCTATCTCCTCATTTGAAGTGTCTCTGTCTGAAAAAGATGCAACATTCTATTCTTTCTGGACACGTTGGTCAAGTGTAATCCATATAGGCCTTTATAGTCTTGGCTAAGTTTTGCTTATAAGTCATTTTTAAAAAAAAAAGTCTTACTTAAAAGTTCAATATGTCTGTAAACAAATTAGGACAATGATCTGTTTTCATGACAGTTAGTTATCCAACCATGTGCTGATGTGGAGGCTATTTTTAAATATTACAATTTGCACACCAAGAAATAGACTGAAGATGCTAGTATTTCTCAAGCACTTGAATTGTCTTTAAACAAAATTAAACAAATAAAATACAGTTTCATAAAGATACTTTATGGGTAGTTTTGTGATTGCCACTGGAGTAGAAAGCTGAGTTTGGCTGGAATCTTGTGTTCTCCTTGATGGTGAGGTTGGAGGCAGGAGGCCAGGATTACTTCGGCAGGATGGTGGTGTTCCAGAACGCTGTCACCTTCCCAAATTAAGTTCTAGTTGGCCTTGCTGGCCCGCTGCTGATTAAAGCCCTTAAGTAGTCAGTGAGAGACCACTTAAGGACTCCATATCATTGCCGCTGATATTAGCCCAGTTGCGAACAAGTCTGTCGCCACACGATGTATGTAGCAGGTAGAACTGTGTAGCCAACTTATCACCTCCAGGATGGAAGGTCCCTCAATCCAAGGCACTCAGTGCCTGATCAAGAGATGAACATGAGGTGGGGGAGATGCAGAGAGCCAGTTAGAGGCCGGCAGCACTCAGTGTGCTAGACTTCTGCTCCTGGGGTCTTGATTCCAGGGAAGGCTCACCATTGCCCTTACCGCTGTCTGATTGGCAAGTGGTTAACAGGCCTTCCCAAAGAGTAGCAGGGCGGATCTCCAGTTGACTCTCCAGTCTCCAGATGAGATTCATGATGGGCTTGTTGACCATTTCAGAAACAGCATGAATTTCCTTGTACATTGAAATTTTTATGGCTATCTAAAAAGCACTTACTTATTTGCTCCAGTTGTGCTTTGAAAATGAAGTAAAAGCTGTTTAAGGTGCTTCAGTGTAAGATTATAATCTTTGCCATCTTTATCAGGAAAGGACATAGGACCGTGTTGCTTTTTGCATTAAAGCACTTAATATCGGTTCTGTGTAAACCTGGCTATAGTGGAATGATGTGGAGATGCCGGCGTTGGACTCAGGTAAACACGATAAGAAGCCTCACAACACCAGGTTAAAGTCAACAGGTTTATTTGGTAGCAAAAGCCACTAGCTTTCGAAGCGCTGTCGTCCAGTATTTTCCCAGAGTGGAGAAGCTATGACATCTTCTCCGGAGCCTTCAATGTGTCATTGATAAAGACGAACATCTCGCTAAGGCCATCCCCGTACCCCCCACTTCTTGCCTTCAAACAACCGCACAACCTCAAACCGATCATTGTCCGCAGCAAACTACCCAGCCTTCAGGAGAACAGTGACCACGACTGCCACTGCAACCGCTGCAACCGCTGCAAGACGTGCCGGATCATCAACACGGATGCCATCATCTTACGTGAGAACACCATCACCAGGTACACGGTACATACTCTTGCAACTCGGCCAACGTTGTCTACCTGATATACTACAGGAAAGGATGTCCTGAGGTATGGTACATTGGGGAGACCGTGCAGACGCTATGACAATGGATGAATGAACACTGCTTGACAATCGCCAGGCAAGAATGTTCTCTTCCTGTTGAGGAACACTTCAGCAGTCTTGGGCACTTGGCCTCTGATCTTCAGGTACATGTTTTCCAAGGCGGCCTTCACAACACACGACAGTGCAGAATTACTGAGCAGAGACTGATAGCCAAGTTCCGTACGTATGAGGACGGCCTCACCCGGGATCTTGGGTTCATATCACACTTTCTGTAACCCTCACGACTTGCCTGGGCTTGCAAAATCTCAGTAGCTGTCCTATCTGGAGACAATACACATCTCTTTAACCTGTGCTTAACCCTCTCTCCACTGACATTGTCTGTACCTTAAAGATTTGATTACCTGTAAAGACTCTCATTCCAACCATTATTTTGTAAATTGAGTTTGTGTCTTATATGCCCTGTTTGTGAACTGAAATCCCACTCACTTCGAAAGCTAGTGGATTTTGCTACCAAATAAACCTGTTGGACTTTAACCTGGTGTTGTGAGGCTTCTTGCTGTATAGTGGAATGACACACAGGAAATAAAGAAATTCACATTGCTGCAGTGGAGTCTCCAGGAACAGAATTTTCCGACTCTGATATCTTTTATCACTGAAGTCTCTTTGTCAACTTGAGGTTTTGCATGTGGTCTTGTACTCAAGTGTTTTTTCTCTAGATGTGAAGTTCTCAGAAAGCAAGTACATGAACAAGGCTTTAAGCATTAATTCCAGAATCAACCAAAGGGAAATGGAGAATATTTTCAACTCTTGTGTGAAACAGGAAAGTGATTTCGGGGGGTGGGGGGGGTGGTGCAGGGGAGGGGCGGTGCGGCAGAGGGGGCGGGGGGGTGGTGGTGCAGAGCCGTGGTAATGCAGCGAGGCGTGAGGTGCCTTCTATGCCCATCCAGTGGCTCAGTTGGGAGGTTCAAACTGGTTTCATAGTCAGTTCTCACTGACCTATCAGCAAACTGGCAGGGTCCAATTCTTGCTGACACTGAAGAGTAAATGAGAAATCTGGTGGCTCAGCTTTGTGAAGCTAAGCCAAAAGTGTGTCCTTAAAGGGATTGAGGAAAGGGGGCAAGGAGGTTGGGGGTCTGGAGTGGTAGGGGCAAATAGAAGGACGGCCTTTGGAGCAGAAGAATTTTGTCAGCATTCATGATCATCCTAACCGACTAGAAAACTGCTCCTGCTATTACCAGAGTCCAGAGTGGCTTCCAGTGGTCCAAATAAGGACTGCTGGCTAAGCTATTCAAAATCAGTACCAATGAATGGAGCATGCATGGGGCAGGACCCAGATTTAAATAATGGGACAGACAGTTTTGGCTCCCCATTTTGAATCAACATCTTGGATAGCCAGTGAACGGGAGATTTTCTTTCATAGTATTTATAACTGGGAGACAGGCAGATAACAGAAGCCCCAAAAAATATCAGAAACATGAGACAGTTACTGATCTGTCATTGATGCAGAATCTAATCAAACTACTATTGCAGAGAACTAAAATCTACACAAGTTATGGCAATAACATTTTTGTTGCATCAAAGATAATTTAAATTAAATCAAGTTTCATTTCAATTTGGATCCTGCCAGGAAAGGAGAATTTTACAGAGTTTCTTGACATCTACAGTACTGTCTAGTTAGCTAATGCTCTGGCTTCAAACAATAGCTTGGTTCCACGTCTTCAGGGATCCAATTTTAAATGCAAGTTCTCTCTGCTTGACGACCCCAAGAAAGTGCTGATGCAATTATTGGAGTATGGACTTACAGAAAATCCAAGTTGAATTTAACCTTGATTAAAGATATAAATGAATTATGAAAGGTTTGAACCCTGAATGGAAGCACTTAGTTTCAGCACTCATTTCACTTTTAATCCCGACATGGACGCAATCGCTAAATATTTGAGGAGAGTTGGAGTAGCTGATGTTGCAAAGAGGAGACTCTAGTGATTGTTGGCCAATTCCCCAGGTTACCATTGTAGTAATGACTCAGAAAAGTGTCTTTAGCCAAGCTGGTTTCAGCAGTGTTTTTTTCATTTTTCACTATTAGCACAAGAATGAAACTGTTTGCTGATGTTAGCACAGTATTCAGGAGAATACATCTGGTAATGAAGCAGCTCATGTTGGCCTTCAGCATGAGATAGATAACTGCCAGGCTGAGGCTTAGAGTAGGCAGGCTAAAATTTGTGCCTCATGAGAACTAGATAATGATTTCCATGAATAATATTACCAACATCACTGTGTCTCTCACCGATTGCAGCTTGAGTTCACCATTGATCAGATGTTTAACTGGACCAAGCATATCATCATGGTGGCAACAAGACTAGGGCAGAGACTTGATAATCTATGCTCATTGACTCACCCACAATACCTGAAAACCTTTCACCACCTCTCTAGTTTGACATGAGTGTGATGAAATATTTGCACTACAGCAATACTGAAGAAGTCAAAATTGATGAAGGGAAGAGCCATTCACTTGATGGGATCCTATGTGATCTCCAGCATACACTGCACTAGATCAACAATATTGCTTTGCGAGCAGTGCCCTCTTTTGCTACCTCTATCACTGAAAGCAATAGTGCAGTAATGTCATGGGAAAGTCATCATCTTTCTGTATCCTTTCCAAGTCCCATACTATCAGGACTAGAACATGTATCTCAGTTTTTCACTGTCACTGGGTCACTATCCTGGAATTTTGTATCTAACATCATCAGTGGAACACTATCACCAAAAAGATTGCAGTCCTGCTCTAGGGATGGGCAACAAATGTGACCATGTCAGTGGCAGCCATGCCCTAAGGGCAAATATATTTTTAAAAAGGAGATCAATTGCAATTTAAGGCCAGGAGAAGCTAAGTATGCTTTCTTTAGGCAAAATTCATTCCCGTTTCAATTGCCAAGACAAGGTTGAATAGGATTTGTGGTCTTTTTTTTTAAGTGTGTTGTATGATTGCAAGCAATGTTCTCTCGAAGATGTGCAGCCATGCAGCAATGTGAAAACCCCCATGAAGGTCCTCCTTGTCTCAATCCTATAAAATGTGTGGTAACGTTAAAAAAATTTGATGGGGCCACGCACTTACGCAATACGCCCGCACACTCTACAAAAAAAATTAGCGGGTACCTTGACTTAGAGGTCCAGCTTACAAAAATGAGTAACGTGCATGAAACTCATGAAACATGATGTTTGTCCTAGTATGCAAATACACCAAACTCATTCTGTAAACAAATCCGTCTATTCAAATATTTTAATAAATATTTGAATACGCTCATTCATTGCTTTCTTGTTATGGCCAGATTTCCTTCTCATTAAAGTTGTATTGTAAAATGGATTGCTGTTTACTTGAGTGTCTGGGCAGTTCATGCATACTTAATGCAGGAATATTCACATGAGCGTACAAGGAAAGGCTGAATGTATCTTGAAGTTCCTGGAAGGTGTAATTTTTATTTTAGCCTTGCTTAAAACCTGTTGGTTATCTGCAGAAAATGAAACTGGATGTTTTGCACCCATTAAGTACTGTGTGTTTGCTTTTAATTAGTGCATATGCAGCAGACAAACCAAATGATGGAGTGACGATATAAGTGCACCATAATGGAGAGCACTAATGGCCAAAATCCTCATTAGGCTGCAGCAGAATCATTCTCTATGTTAATTGACAATAATGCAACGATTGCGTAACATTGAACACATTAGAATTTTTACTGGAAGATGATTTAATTGCATCATGTTTTACCTGTGACAGAGTTAATGTATATACAGTGTGGGTCAGAGTACCTCGTATCGTTTGGCTGAAGGAATCTGCCTCTAAATCTGCATGCTTGACTGAGAATTGGCCAATAACTGGACCTGTCCAAATAGATTGTGACTTTTAGTACTTTATGAATGATGTTGTGGGATCAATATTGTATCCAGCAGCTCTCTAATATATTGGAAGGAACTGGGTGGGTCACCCAGGATGATTTCCTTGTCAATCCATGCTGCTCTTCTTTAATAATGCAGATTAACAGCAATGCTAACTTGTCTTCAAATTTAGTACTTTTAATGTAGTATAACTTCCCAAAGTGCCTTACAAGAATGTGATCTGACCAGATTTGACACTTAGCCATGTAAGGATATAATAAGAGTTGTGATGAAAGGTGTGAGGTTTAAGGAACATTTTTAAGGGGGAAAGAGAGGCAGAGATGTTTAGGCAGGGAATTCCAGAGTTTAGGGCCTTGACAACTGAAAGCATGGCTGATGATTGGTTTGATGTCATGAGGCCCTTTCTGTAATTTTAACTCTGGCCTGAGCAATGAAGCTGCTGTAGCTTTACCAGCCAGCGGAAGATAACAAGAAAATGATTCAGAACCAACAGGGAGCATTTATACTTTTGCTTTTACTGTCTGAGTAAACTCGCAAATAACTTATAGGACTTTCCCCTCTTCTTACCCACTTTTGGAACTGTCCGGTGGCCTCCTGAACTTCCACTCTCCGCTGTTAGTTGCCAGTTTTTGCTTTGTTGTTCTGCTGACCGGCAGCAGACAAGTGAAGCCAGGAGCTACAATCAATGACAAGCCTCCTATGTTGAATGCATTAACACTCACCTCCTTTTTGCTTGGTGTGACGAAGTGGGACCTTCACCCTCCCATGAGTTCCAGCAGTAACCAACTGTTTTTGAAAAGCATAGAATCCCTATGTTGCAAAAGGAGGCCATTCAACCCATTGAGCTTGCACTGACAGCAATCCTACCCTAGCTCTAACTCCGTAACCTCATGTATTTACCCTATTATTCCTCTGATACAAAGGGACAATTTAGCATGGCCAGTCAACCACCTTTGGACTGAGGAAGGAAATCGGAGCACCCAGAGGAAACCTGCACAGACATGGGGAGAAAGTGCAAACTCCACATAGACAGGTCCCTGCTGCTATGAGACAACAGTACTAACCACTGTGCTGATGTGCTGTCCTTAATGTTTCTTTCATGGTTATACTTATATGTCTGGGACAAGTTAGGAGATGGACATCCTTTCTGCCATAAAGGAGAGAAATTGACTGCTGTTGTAGAATTTCAAAAGCTTTGGCTAATTAAAGAGGGTGAGAAGAGAACAGTCGCATCTTTATTTTACCTGCCTAAACCATTAGTAAAGGAGTGTTAAAAGGAGAAGCAGCTTCATACGGTGGTGGATTTAGCAGTCGGAAGAGCTCCCAAATTCTTAACACACATCTCCAGGTAGTTGACTGACTAAAAGAGCTGGGGAGGAATGACTTACAGGAAGACCCATTAAGAGTGGATCAAGTCTTCCAAAGGGAGGTTTGCTGAAGGAACCAGTGGAACCTCTACTATTGTAGAATCTCATATACAAGGCAGATAGAGGTTCACTGATCTCACTAGGTGGCGTAGGTAAATCTCTACTCCCATGACATGTTCTGGATGAATGATGAACATGCCTGCCATGTTCTTTCTGTATCAGAAGCAATGTATCTGGAAAACTGATGGAAGGAAATATAAGCCAAATCTCCTTTGTGAGTGTGGATATCTACCCATAGAAAATAACAGCTTCCTGTGATTTCTAAGTTCTTCTGAACCACTCCTTTCCATATCTTCATTGTTCTCCTCCAAATGTTCACTGGATTCTCCTGTCACTGCAATGGATGAGTGTTTAAAAAGGAGAGCAGTTGTTCATGGACTGTGTTGAAGTTGTCTGATAAACCATAATCTTAATTTGCATATCTGATTGCAAATTTTACATATGAAGTTGTTATTGAAGAGCTGGGTGCAGGCACTGGTTTTGGAACATGCTCACCTGTACTGTTCAGACCCGAATCTGTTCTCCTCAATTGTTGACATTGGTTGATGACAGCGATATTTCTATTTGAATGTGTCCAGAGTTGCATGTATTGGTGTCCAATTGCAGAGCCTGAGATTTGGCTTTCAGGATGTCCTTGTATCTAAGTTTGGACTTTATATCTGATAGACCCCCCACTTTAAATTGTCCATTCACCTTAGGAGAAGGGCAGGTCAATGTGAATCATGACAGTTCCCCTACTATGTGTATCTGGTGATCAGAACATGCTGGAGGTGCACAGATGAGTACAGCCCCTGTGAGGGGGAGAGAGGATGGTGAGGGTCATGCCTGGGCAGTACCCTGGCAGTGACTCCTCATTCTGCTCCCTGACAGTCATTCAGAGCCTGCCCTGCCAGCATGATGCCATGGGACTTGGCCTTGGATTTGTCTTTTTGTCACTGTCTGTGTGGAGTTTGCACTTTCTCCCTGTGTCTGCATGGGCTTTCTCCAGGTGCTCCGTTTTCTCTTACAGCCCAAAGATCTGTGAATTGGCCATGTTAAATTATCCCTTAGTGTTAGGGGACTAGCTAGGGTAAATGCATGGGGTTATGGGGATAGGGCCTGGATGGGATTGTGGTCAGTATAGACTCGATGGGCTGAATGGCTTCCTTCTGCACTATAGAGATTCTATGATTTTATGAAAAAATTAAAAAATATGGCAGGAAAAGCCAGAAGCTTTACCCATCCAAGTTGACACTTTGACAAAAAAAACAATGAAATTCTCCCTTGGTATTTGTTTTGAGACAAACTCCATGCTCTCTCTCCAAGCCTGTGGATGAGCCTGCTGAGTGCAGGGTTTGTTTTTACCACATGATGAGTGACTTAATTATTCAAACTGGTATTCATGGAGGGTATATCCGCCAAGATATTGAGAATCGAGTTTCCCAGTTAAAAACTGTGCGTTCCAAAAAATCAATTCAATATGGTGAGGAAAGTTTGGATGTAACAATCGGAGCCTCAAAGAGCTGAAGTGAGTGGGCTGAGAAACATTACAGGCCTTCAGCTGCAGGAAAGGGGTTCCTTCGATGAGGCACCCACTGGAGCCATTGTGCTCTGCAGCTCCGAAGATAATTCGTCAGTGGCAGCTTAACTTTAGGAAAAGGAATAGAAAGATTAGCCATGCCCACACAATGTCATCCCTTCCTCAAAATGACTGGAGTTGAAATGGTGTTTCTTTGAGATGAATACTGGTGCACTTTCTTTCGGATAGATTTGAGGCATTGGTCTTACTACCCTATTTAACTTGCTATGGCACCATCACCCAAAATCAGGCTGTTGTTAGAAAGAAAATCTCTCCCCAGAAATTAAGATTAAACTTCCAAAAAAACATACTTTCGATAACAGTGAGCCATATTTAGACATATTATGAAGGAAGGGCCGTGGATGTCATCTATGTGGATTTCAGTAAGGCGTTTGACAAAGTCCCTTATGGCAGGTTGGTGAAAAAGGTTAAGGCTCATGGGATACAAGGAGAGATGGCTGGATGGATAGAGAACTGGCTAGGCCACAGGAGACAGAGGGTAGCAATCGAAGGGTCATTTCTCTGGCTGGAGGTCTGTGACCAGTGGTGTTCCACAGGGCTCTGTACTGGGACCTCTGCTATTTGTGATATATATAAATGATTTGGAAGAAGGTGTAACTGGTGTGATCAGTAAGTTTGTGGATGACACGAAGATGGCTGGACTTGCTGACAGTGATGAACATTGTTGGACAATACAGCAGGATATAGATAGGCTGGAAAATTGGGCAGAGAAATGGCAGATGGAATTTAATCCAGATAAAAGCGAAGTGATGCATTTTGGAAGAACTAATGTAGGGGGGAGTTATACAATAAATGACAGAACCATCAAGAGTATAGAAACACAGAGGCACCTAGGTGTGCAAGTCCACAAATCCTTGAAGGCGGCAGCACAGGTGGAGAAGATGGTGAAGAAGGCATATGGCATGCTTGTCTTTATAGGACGGGGTATCGAGTATAAAAGCTGGAGTCTGATGTTGCAGCTGTGTAGAACGTTGGTTAGGCCACATTTGAAGTATTGTGTCCAGTTCTGGTTGCCGCACTACCAGAAGGACGTGGAAGCTCTGGAGAGAGTGCAGAGGAGGTTTACCAGGATGTTGCCTGGTATGGAGGGTCTTAGCTCTGAGGAGAAATTGGGTAAACTGGGGTTGTTCTCCCTGGAAAGACAGAATGAGGGGAGACCTAATAGAGGTGTATAAAATTATGAAGGGTATAGATAGGGTGAACAGTGGGAAGCTTTTTCCCAGGTTGGAGGTGACGATCATGAGGGGTCACAGGCTCAAGGTGAGAGGGGCAAGGTATCAGATATCAGAGGGATGTTTTTTACACAGAGGGTGATGGGGGCCTGGAATGCACTGCCAAGTAGGGTGGTGGAGGCAGCCATGCTGGGATTGTTTAAGACTTACCTGGATAGTCACATGAGCAGACTGGGAATGGAGAGGTACAAACAAATGGTCTAGTTGGACCAAGGAGCGGCACAGGCTTGGAGGGCCGAAGGGCCTGTTTCCTGTGCTGTACTGTTCTTTGTTCTTTATTAAGCATAACTATATTACATTGTGTTAGCAAAATTCTGGACAGTTATGTTACAGAAAAAGGGTAGGGAAAATTTGCTTTTTCTGCATAAGAGTTATTTCATTCTTTAACAGTCTAAATGGACATGAGACGCATAGAGCTGGCACAGCAAAAAAATCTGAGCAACACTTTGAGTGTTAATAATCCAAAATAATATATTCAGTAGTAATTGACTGACTTCTTAATTGATGTTCTGGCACTACAGATTTTTGCACTATCCACAATTATAACATGCCTGATTCCACTGAAGCATGACCTTAACCCATCAATTCACTTGTTTCACTGTTCCGAGCTTTACATGCTAGGTCATCATATTAAATGATTTGTGAAGTTGCAACTTCAGCACAAGAAAGGTTCAACTAACTGGGACTGAACAGATTCCTTTCTCTCGACAACTGTAATCTTTGCAGTGTGTTATTTGGATCAGTCAGTCTCGAGCATGCATTAGAGATTGAATTCTGCAAGTGTATTCATAGACAGTGTTGGTTGGGGAATTCCAATGTTACTTGTTTTCCATTTTTATTACTTTTTAGTATAGTCCCCATTTATTGTAAGTGTTCAAAGCAAATTCTGATTGAAGTAAATATTTTTTGTGTCTTTGTAACTGGACTGCTTTGAACAAACCTCAGCATTTAGGTGAGCCACATTGAAAACAGATTAGTGCATTGAATCTTTTTGGCAGGTTTCTTCACACTGCACCAAGTCCATCAATATATTGTTCTGGATATTTTTATTCCTTGTTATGTTGATTACTCAGTAGCTGCTTTAGACACGTTCACATTAATTCAGCATTAAAATGTGTTACGTATATATGTATATCATAGAATCCCAACAGTACAGAGGCCATTTGACCCATTGAGTCTTCAGTGACTCTCCAACAGAGCATCCCACCCAGACCCTATCCCCGTAACCCCACATATTTACCCCACTTATCCTCCTAACCAACAACTCTTGAGACACTAAGGGGCAATTTGGCATGGCCAGTCAACCTACTCTGCACATCTTTGGACTGTGGGAGGAAACTGGAGCACCCAAAGGAAACCCATACAGACAGGATTAGATGTGCAACCTCCACACTGACAATCACCCAAGGCCATAATTGAACCCATGTCCCTGGCGCTGTGAAGCAACAGTGCTAACTAATGTGCCATCATGGAAGTGTCATGTATAGAAGTGTCATTTCAATTGTGCTCGTTACAGAAACATCACCTTAACAGAAGTAAGTTGAAAGGATCTAGATGTGTAAACCCTACTGTTAGGAGTTAGCTACACTGATAAGTATGCAGTAATCTTTTATTCTGAATTAGCATATGCAGCCTAGCAAAACAACTAGATTTATGTGATTTCAGATCTGCATGATGGGATGTTGTAAAGAAGTAAGGAAATTAAAATGTCAGTTTGCACAATATGTCAAAACAGTGTCAGTTCATTTAAAACTTCCAGGTATTAATATCAGTGATAACCCTGCCATGTCAGTCAAGTGAGATGACCCAATGCTAATATGCATTCCTGATCATGTTTGAGACATTACTCAAGGAAGAATCAATTTGACATGTCACCAGTTTGGCACAGCCATGGTAATGAATTTAGGCAGACAGTAAAATAAAATTAAGCAAAATATATAAAGTGCAAATGATTTTCATATGCTGCCCTGATGAATTAGGAAATGATGATTAAATAAGCATTATTCACTATTATGCTTCATTCTTGGAATGCTCTTAGGTAGAGAACTGTAATTGCACCTTCAATATAAATTGGAGAAGTGTGGCAAGACAACCCTCTCAGGCATGCAATCTATATCATACGTCTTACTTTTAAGTGCTTAAACTACAGTTTGACTGCAAGATGGTTGAAGTTTGAAGACAAATTCCTGTTTTACTTTTTTCTGTAATTTAAATAATTCAGTATTGGAGTACATGAGGGAAAGAAAGTGACATTTTTGTGGCTTCATTGCAAAACATGTAGACATGCCAAGAAGACCAAGGCAATCAATGTGACAGATTAAAGGTATGAGGTCTGTTCAAATTTCACTAAAACCTATTGAAACAATATTCTGGCCTACACAGATTTTTGGCTCACATGTTTTTCGTGAGTTTGTGTTTAATCTCACCAAAGACTTCTTACTCAATTTATAGAATCTGAAGTAATCTTGACGTAATCTTGGGTCAAGGAAGAAACATAATTTTTTCTAAGTCAGTATGATTTATATTACAATGGTAGAAGAACCATTCTGGCAGAATCAGTGTATTGTGCCCAAAATTGCACCCCCTTTGAAAAGACATGCTACAGAACTAATCCGCCCCTGCTACCACTCCCCCCAAGTTTCTGCGCAAACCTGTTCACGCATTGCTGGGCACAATATCTGCCTTAAGCCATTGTCATTTGGCAGTATTTTAAAGTTTTTTTTTAAATAGAGCAATTTTTCTTTCAAAAGTATTCCTTAATGTAGTTAAAAATGGTCACACGTGAAGGTTGATTAACAGAATTGAAAATGGATTTGTTACAAAAGGAAAAGTACCCATCCCACTGCGATCACTGCTCTGGACAACAAATCATCCCTTGTCTGGAAAAATGAAATCTGCTTCAGAAAGTCTGGATGAAATGCACCATACAGGGAAGAACCTGACATGTTAGATCATGTTACAGCTAGGTGAGAAATAGTGGAACGGCTGCCTCTCTTTCCATCTGTTGGTTGACAACATCGATACTTTACAAAGCATTACCTGGCAATTTTGCGTGTATTTAACTGTTTAAGTGCTGTGATTGTAAAATACTTGAGCAGACAGGTTTTCCTCTGTTTTAAAAGAAAATGAAATAGTGTTTATTGTCCTTAACATCCAAAAAAAAGCTCCAAGTCACACTTATAGCTGTAACCAAGAGACTGTTTTATACACACACACACACACACACACACACACACACACACACAGAAGTAAGTTACAAGGAAGGAGGACAAGTTAAATTGTTGTCCAATTCGAGTAGCCAAAAGAAAGTCTTACTACATATTTGGTGATTTTTGTAGATTCTGCACAAAGGCAGTTTCAAGTTTTGACAGGCAATCTCTGTCTTTTCCTTTTGAGATCTGCAGCTGTTTGGTTTGTGATGTAAACTCTGCCCGCAGTATTTGGCTGATCAGTCGTTGACAGGGCACACTTGCAGAATAGTGGGATAGAGAAAGAGGAACTCTTCTAAAAGCAGTTTCCTTTCAAACACAAAGGGTTAGCTCAGCATCACATGATCTCCATTCACAAATTTGCCACTTACTAAATATTGTCAGCAGGCTGGAGACTCTCATTCCAAGTCCATTGTTTACATGGTTAGTGGAAACCCATTCTTAGTCACATTGACTAAATTGACTGAGTTTAACAGCTTGATCCACACATACTTGAATGAACAGATTATGCATAGATGATTCTGGATAGCTCAGGGGTTGGACCATTCACACTTGCATAAACTAATTGTCCTAGCAGGTTATTTGCAAACAGCACAATTCCTTTCTGATAGTTTTGTAACTTAACTTGAAAGATGATGTTATGTAAATGTTCAGCCATCTTAAGAACTGACGTTTTGGTCACTTAAAATGATGTTGTCAATCTTTTAAAAAAACTTTTTCTCTGGGTTCAGCTCATTCAATGAGTAAACTATTTTTTGCCATCATCATGTTCTGATGCTGCATTAAGTTTCAGATGAAGTGTTTGTTTTATTGATTTTTTTTTTAGGCTGAACTTTCTCTCATGGCAGCACCATGTGCAAGGTTGAAATACAAATAGGTCGCGCAATCACCATTTTCTTTGTCACTGGGATTATGACTCATATTTGAATTAAATTGTTGGTTCTTTATTGAAAGTGGAACCAAGAAATACGAGAGAAGACCTCCTCAATATATGATGAAATTCTAAACCCAATCTCAGGGATGTATAGTAAGAAATTGTCATGCCTCAGAAACTTATGAGGATAAACTGTTCACGGTTATTGCTTGAAATATGTGCTGATTGAACGTAATGGATTACAAAATTGGCTAGAAATTAGTTCCACCTGATTACTGTCTATTAAGTGTCTAACCCGACAGGATTTTATAAGGAGCTCTGAGGCAGGACTCATTTCCCATCCAGAAAAGATGGGGCGGCATGAATATCTTTCAGTTAATATCATTTAAGTGGTGTCATTTTGACCTCAACATGTGGATGTTATGCCCCCATAACATCAGTGTTCCGAGAAGGTCCACAAACCTTTAACATTGAGAGGTCAGATGTTTGTTTCAAATAGTCAAATTCTAATAGAAATGAAAATGAGGTGGGTGTTGCGCTTAACGGTTTTTTACTCCTATTGATGTTAAATTTCATCTCCCCTATGTATTTATTTCATATCTCTCCTGTTTTCATACATTTCTTTGTTAATCTAAAGTAATCTATGAAATAGCATTGCAAAGACACAACAAGAGTTAAAATCTCCTTTTCCATTGCCTTAGCCAAAGAAAGACCACAAAAGGTTGCTAGTGGAGGAAACAAGGACAGAAAGAGCAAAACTGTTAATAAAATATTTAAGCCATTAATTTAACTGACTAATTTTGTAACATTCAGAATTTAATTAGACAGGTAGTTATTTTTATGCAGCATTTATGTTGCTGGGTGTTTAGAAAGGGAATTTTCTGAGTTGAATTTGAGTAGCTCAGCCATTGCAAAACGGAAAATCTACATAGGTTAAAGACAACTGTTTTTCAAAGGGTGAAGCACAGTCCTGAACACCATAAACATTTATGGTAAAACAGCTGTGACAGGATAATGACCGGTAACTGTTTAGAAGACAGCTGGTGTCCCAGGGGCATTACATGGAATAGCTGCAGCATCACTTAAGTTCATTCTGCCAGTCTGGGAAGACCTACGATGCATTTTGAAGGTGACTTTGCAGTTCTGCAAAATGCATACGTTTAACTTGCAACCTGGAAAAGCAAGTTCAAGTGAAGAAAAGATTAACAGTAAGAATTTCACGCACAGAATGACATTGATTCAATACATTGAAGCAGTACGTTTTACATTTGTGTCTGCCTACTTGGTTATGGTTTCCAGGTCAAAATTCAGCAGTTATAATTGTGTATCTTTCTCATATTTGTAGTTATAATTTTTGAAAGATTTGCTGCTGAATTTGGCACATTCAAGGAACCGATTAAAAGCAACATTTAAGAATTTGTACCAGCAGAATATTTGTGCTTGATTGTTGCCTGGGTTTAGTGGTGACTAATGGATGAGATCAACTTAATGTTGATGTATCTTTGTTACCAGAAAAGATGAGGTTAGATTAATTGAGAAAAGTTTTCCAGAATTTTCAGCCAATTGGTCCTGCAGAATTAACATTTGGACTCGTTATCATGTTAGGTATTTTTTAAAATGATTTGTCACTTTGTAACACTCACAAAATAGGATAGGCCTTAAATTGGCTTTCTTTGGCGAGATTTTTTATTTCAACAGCAGTGAAACATTTTGTATTTACATATCTGCTTTAACAAAAATCATCCCAAGACATTTTGTGGGAGTATTATAAAGCATGAAGCTAAATAAGGCAATATTAGGGCACATGGCCTAAAGCTTGATCAAGGAGGTAGGCCTGAAGGAGTCCCTTAAAGGAAGGTAGAGAAGCAGGGAGGTTAGGAGTGAGTGGAGGAAGGATTTGGGGAAACCGTAGATCTTATGGTTGAAGTTAAAAGCACTGCCACAATGGTGGAGTGATTAAAATAGGAAATTCCCAAGAAAGCAGGGGTGAATTTTCATATCAAAGGAGGAAGTCAGAGAACAGGAGTAATTCCAAATCCTGTTCCTGCTGACGATCAGGCCCAGTGAAGTCTGAAGAGAAGCACCTGCTGCTGGAGAAACCCCCATGCTCCCAATGCATCCAATGTAATCAACAGCTCATCTATATACAACTGAACCTTCTGACCAATTTAATTCAACCCCTTCACTCTCACCCCTCCTCACTGGCACAAGCTTGGCCATTATCCACTTTATTCAATGTCTAGTGTAACAAATGGAATGATTTGAATAGCCCATAAAACTCCCCAGAGAAACAGAACCTTTGAACTAGCTGTATAAACCGTACTAAGATTGTAAGGTGATTTGGAGGTAGGACTGTAGCCGCGAGCCCCTAAAACTGTTTGAATAAACATAATTCAGGACTACTGTCTCAACAGGTAGTCTAGACTGAATATATTAAAAAAAAGCAAAGATTAAATGGTTAAACACTGCTACCATAGTCAGCTACCCTTTCAATAGTGAAATGTAACCTGTTTTTTTTAATCCATTAAATAATTCTTTTTAATTCATTTAAAGATTACAATGTAAACCTTTTACTTGACAGCTTGCCAGTCAGCAGAAATAGCAGTCTGTCAAACACCATTGTTCGCGAGGTTGTCTCATCTTCCAATTGCAAGACTCTCATGACTTACCTTACTGAATATAGATACAAATCAAGCTACAGCATTTCATGATGAATTGTGAAAAATGGCACAACTATTTTGCTTATCTTTTAAGCTTAATAAAAATTTTAAAAACCCTCAGGTGGACTCCCAGTGAGTCTAAAATGCTGCCAGTTGCCTCCTGCAGGTGGGATCTGCGGCCTAATGAAAATGGCCAAACGTGGAAATGGAGGTAGGAGCTCTGGGTGTGCTGCTCAGTGGTTCTTTTCTGGTTCTGCCTGTGTTGGTTCCAATCAAGTCCATGTAAAACCAGCCCCTGGAGAATTAGATGAGCGTAGAAATCTGAGAGGGTTATGTGGCCGGAGATTGCAGACGATAGGGAGAGATGGAACCAAGAAAAGATTTGAAAACAAAGATGAAATTTTTAAAATTGAGATGTAAATCTTAATTTATTTCTGTAGTTTATCTGCTGATCAAAAACTCATGACCTCTGTTTATGTTCATGATGATTTAAATGTTTTAATATGCTAGTTAAATTGTTGGATCCCACTCATCATGTAAAATGTACCAAGTGACAGGTTGCTGCTTCCCAGATAGAATATGTAGTTTTTGACTACTGAAAGCATTGGCAGATATGCTAAGTGTCACAATATTGGTTTAAGCAATGTGTGCAAATAAATATGTAAAGCAAGTCTATTTGTTATTACCAAATACAGGCAACCTTCAAGTTGCAGCACTGATTTTCCTCATGCCGTCAGTGGTCGTAATTGTGCTTCCAAATAAAAAACACATTTCAGGAAATTACTGAAAAACACAAACAAATTGCAGTATGCAAAGTCAATAAGTCACACTGTGATTTAAGTGGAAGTCATTTCTACACAGGTTCAGAAAAAGTTCACATGCTATTTCTGTCATTTAATACGTAAGTATTGGCTTAAATGTTGCATTGCAGCCCATTCCTGTACCTCCTATTTCATGAGGTATTTAATCATTTGATCTTTAATTTTTTTGGAAAAACAATACTTCCCCAAATGAAGGCACCCACCCGTGGCTTCAGATTAAAACTATGGACTAATGCTGCCTACTATTCAATCCCCCACTCGATTGTCATCTGGACCCCCTTCATCCTATTTCAATTCCCACCCCAATTAATGTCCAGATTGCTCTAATTTTCCCATTCACCCCTTCTTCTGATACTAAACCACTTGAAGGAAATTCAAAACTAGTGCACTGGTGAACCGCCAGTCACATTCAGATGAGGCCTAAAGCCCAACATCAATGCATCTCCTGCCCTTTTTGAACAGACATTGTTCTCTGTTACCCAGTTAGCATCACACTGCCGTCACAAATGACTTTTCAAGCCTCTGTTTCAAATCCTCCCTTTGTTTGCACAGTTATATTTTCCATGTGAACTTCCAGGCTGTACTGAACGTTGAAAACAAAGGATATAACAGCAACAGATAGGTATGCGAGTAAAGTTTATATGTACTTGCTTGAGGTGAAGATTGAACATTTTCATTCTATTATTTTGAATGTGGTACAGAATGGCGGTAGTCTGCTCTGCCACAATGGTCAAGAAGTTGTTTATGTACAGGTGCTGAATACAGTTTCCTGATTTAAACTTAATCATCTCATTGTTGAAGGAAAGCTTCTTTCTTCAAGAAGTATTTGTTTTTTTTCCTCAATCTTCTCTGACTTGATGAAAATCACATTGGAACATATCAATTTTGTATAATGTCATTATGGAAAGATGGCCCATTTTTTAAAATACTTTCTGTTCATCAAAAATAGGTGGGTTTTTGAAATGCTTTTTCATGAATGTAGTTCCACTTTGTTCTCAAATTCATTCTATCAAGTTTTGACTTATCCCTTTAACCCAATTCCACAATATATTTTTTATGTTCATGTGTGTGAATACAGAGCACATGTAAAGAACAAATTGGCAAAAAAGCATGAGTGGTATCATAGAGTGCTCTTGGGTTATTAGTTAACTGGCATTGAATTTGACATTAACATTTGTAAGCATAAAATTTAAGAATAAGTCATTTAAGTTTGTTTTTTGCTTTCCTAATTAAGACACATATATAAACATTCTTGAAACGAATTATCTCTGTGTGGAAAATATTAAAAGATAACAATGTGCAATTTAAAAAAAGAGGCTACATTGATGTTTGGAGAGAACAGAATTAGGAAACAGAGCAATCTTTCGAACCTGTATGCCAAGGGTAAAAAGGAAGAAATAGAAAGATCATATTGGGCTTGCAACCAACCAAAAGAATCCTATTGGAACCAAAGGTTGAAATGAAATTACTGTTGTGGCCAAAAATGCAATCCATGTTTTGAAGCAACCTTGTGTTTTGATGAATTCTATTTTTGGCATGCTGGCATTATTAATTATTTTAATCTAAATAGGACAGCCCTAATGTGCTTTGTATTCCTGCATAAGATTAAAAAGATGATTTAGAGAACTCAGGGTAAATGAGACATTCAATATTTTCCTGTAAGTAATAATTAAAATGACATTATGTTTATTCAATCCATTAAGTTTCCGCTATTGAATCTAATACTTAATGGAACAACAATAATTTATATTCAGCTCTCCTGATCTAGCCACAGTCCTAGCCAAGCTGTTGCATTATAGCTACAACAATAGCATCTACTGAGCAATGTGAAAAATTGCCCAACTATCTCCTGTCCATAAAAAGCAGGACAAATCTAATCCAGCTAATTTTCACCACATCAGTTTTACTCTCAATCATCAACAAAGTGAATTTCACCAAGATTATTTCTATCAGGCACTCATGGTAACATTGGTGCGAATCTGCCAGAAATGGCAATGTCTTGATTGAGCCAAACTGCTGCTAGTTCATTTTTTGTGATGTCAGGACGTATCCATGGGCTGAGAAAAAAGGTTAAGAATATGTGGTTAAGTGCTCTTTGATTGTGCTTGAAGCACAGATTTAAGAACATAAGAAATAGGAGCAGGAGTAGGCCATCTAGCCCCTCGAGCCTGCCCTGCCATTCAATAAGATCATGGCTGATCAGATAGTGGTTCAGTTCCACTTACCCGCCGGCTCCCCATAACCCTTAATTCTTATTGGTCAAAAATCTATCTAGTTGTGACTTGAACACATTTAGCCAGGTAGCCTCCACTGCTTCAATGGGCAGAGAATTCCAAAGATTCACTACCCTCTGGGAGAAGAAGTTCCTCCTTAACTCTGTTCTGAATTGACTCCCCCTTATTTTGAGGCTGTGCCCTCTAGTTCTTGTTTCCATTCTAAGTGGAAATAATTTCCCTGCTTCTACCCTGTCTAGCCCCTTCATTATCTTATGTGTCTCTATAATATCTCCCCACAGCCTTCTAAACTCCAATGAGTACAGGCCCAGTCAACTCAATCTCTCCTCATAAGCTAACCTCCTCATCTCCTGAATCAACCTGGTGAACCTTCTCTGCACTCCCTCCAAAGCTAATATATCCTTTCTCAAATAAGGGGACCAAAATTGCATACTGACTGCATTCAATAACCCTAGCTGACCCAAACTGGCCACAACATTTAAAATCCGTAGCTTAACATCCATAGTTGGGAAAATGCTGGAATCTATCATTAAGGAAGAAATAGCAGAACACCTGGAAAAGAATGGTTCAATCAAGCAGACGCAGCCTGCTTGGTGTGGCCACACCAGTACCTTGTATAATTGCAGCAAGATCTCCCTGCTTTTATACTCCATCCCTCTCGCGATAAAGGCCAACATCCCATTTGCCTTCTTGATCACCTGCTGCACCTGCAAACTGAGTTTTTGTGATTCATGCGCACGGACCCCCAGGTCCCTCTGCACAGTAGCATGTTGTAATTTTTCACCCTTTAAATAATAGTCCATTTTACTATTATTCCTTCCAAAGTGGATAACCTCACACTTGCCATCATTATACTCCATCTACCAGATCCTTGCCCACTGACTTAGCCTATCCAAATCTCTCTGCAGGCTTTGTGTCCTCCACGGAATTTGCTTTCCCATCCATCTTTGTGTCATCCGCAAACTTTGTTACCCTACACTCAGTCCCCTCCTCCAGATCGTCTATGTATATGGTAAACAATTGAGGCCCCAGCACCAATCCCTGCGGCATGCCACTAGTCACCAACTGCCAACCGGAAAAGCACCCATTTATTCCAATGCTCTGCTTTCTGTTAGATAGCCAATCCTCAATCCATGCTAACACTTTACCCCCAACTCCGTGTACCTTAATCTTACGCACCAACCCTTTGTGAGGCACCTTATCAAATGCCTTCTGGAAATTTAAAAACACCACATCCACTGGTTCCCCTCTGTCAACCGCACTTGTTACATCTTTATAAAAATCCAGTAAATTCATCAAACGTGACTTCATGAATCTATGCTGCGTCTGCTTTATTGAACCATTCTTTTCCAGGTGTCCTGCTATTTCTTCTTTCATGCTGGATTCTAGCATTTTCCCAACTACAGATGTTAAGCTACGGATTTTAAATGTTGTGGCCAATTTGGGTCAGCTAGGGTTATTGGATGCAGTCAGATGCTCCAATTATTACGACATCTTGGTTTGTTGATAGATTTCCAGTAGAGTTGGCTTCTGAACCGGGTAATTCACTTGTTCTAAAAGAGGGAGGGGTGGAGAGAAAACTTTCAGTCTGTCTCTTCTGAAGTCTTTCTTGCAATCTCGGCAATGGCTGCTGTCTGGTCTTGAAGTATTCCGCCTACTGTGTACTTCCAAGGGGTTTTGGGTGGTTCTGTCTGTCAGCCATTGTTCCAATATCCAGCACATTGTCTCAGGAAGAGACATTGAAATGCAGTGATAAGTCTTGATGGATTTCTGGATGAAAGGAAATGTTGCTCTTGTCACACTCCCCTGAGGGTGACTTGTTTGTTTTCCTCCTCCACCTTGGAAGGTCACCTTGCATTTTTAAGTGGTTTGTTCTATTTCATTTCAAATTTTCAAAAATCATATCTTCAAAAACAAAGAGCCATGCCTTGTGACATTGCTTAATTTGGACGAGGCAGGGAATGAAATCTGGCACTCAGAGAACAGTTGCCCACTTGAGGGCTGGTTAAGCAGCTCAAGACTGTTCTCATTTGTGGAATAGAAAGGGAGATAGGGGGTAATTGATTCACAAAAGGCTTTAGTCAAGGATTGAAGTTGTGAACTCTGATGTTGAGCTGGAGAAAGTTGGATTGGACTATAAACAAGGAAAAGGATTTTGAACTTAATCCAGTCAAGTTCAGTGGCCAAGAGAAATAGATTAGTGTTATGTAAAAGCACTCTGCACTTGGCATTCATAAGATTCTGCCCATTAAGTGAAAGGATGAATAATTTAAGCTCAGAAGCTGAAAACTCTGACCAATAGAGGATACTAGGTTCAGAAAAATAAACCTTCCATCTATGAGGATCAAAGTCCTGATCGGGTAGACTGTGAGCAATGGACAACAGCCCTGGATGCAAATGCCACCCTCTCAGTAGCACAAATGATCTCTCCCACCCTCCCTTTCTTGAATGGTGCTTTCTTGAATGGCTCCCATGAGCTAACTCAACTCATGTGGATTCTCTGGGCTCTTTCTGCCTGGTTGCAGTAAGTGCAGTGGCCAGAGCACCCTCAATTTGGTGAGCAGCTCTTGGGAGGTGGGTCCTGGTCCCGCAAAGGGATAGGAGCCCCAGCTATGGATAATTAATTATCTGATGCACGTACGTTACTAATGGCACTGACTTTCCCAGTATTTTATGGGGTCAACGCCAACCTATATAATTGCAACCATGAAACAGGCCATTTGGCTTAACTGGTCTATGCTAGTTTTTGTATTCAGCACAAGCCACTTTGCACCACTCTCCATCCAACATTTGATAAACACTGTTGCAGCAACAGATAAAGATAAGGTGAAGTGTCCATCTACTTCCTCTCTATTGCGTTTTCTTGAGGCTGGAAAGCCTTTGTACGTCATGATTGAAACTCCAGAGAATGAAAAAAACATTTTTGATTTCATGGAATCAAATCTGCTTATATTTGATCAGGCTGTGATTCACATGATGAATCTATGTATTACCATATGAGTACCTAATAGGTCCTGGCCCTTCCAATTTTAAAATCTTGATCTTTGCTGAAAAATACAAGATGAAATCCTTCAGCCCCATAGGGATTCAGTGAATGTTTTGCTGAGATTTTACAACTTGTGATTAAATGGCTTTTGTGCTGTAGAAATAAATTAGGCTCAGAATCACAACATTTTTGGACGTTTTCAGAATAAATATTCGCAAGTACTGTCCCTGCCTAGATGTTGTTCAAAAAGCACCAAGAGTACTCCTGGCTAACAATTATAGAATAAAACATGTATTTTCAGGAACATGGGAATTAGGAGCAGAGGTAGGCAATTCAGCCCTTCGAGCCTGCTCCGTCATTCAGTCAGATGATGACTGATCTCTGCCTGGTCTCAAACCTACCTCTCTACCTGTTCCCTATATCCTTTTAACTTGCTTTTTTCATAATATATCTATGTCTTTCTTGAAACCGTTTAATGTTTCAGACTTCATCGTACGATGGGGCAGTGAGTTCCACAAATTCACCACCCTCTGCAAGAAGTAGTTCCTCCACATCTAAGTTTTAAATCTACTGCCTCTCAACTTATACCTGTGACCTCTCTACTTAATTTGAAATTTGTTGCGATTGTTGATCAATGACTCTGTTGAATTGTGGAAGTACTTTCCACAAGTACACGTGCAGGTCACGGTCATTATGTACCTGCTTTACAGACTGTACAAAATGGGACCAATACTTCCGCTGCTCAGGGTTGGTGCCCCTGGAAATGGATACGTAGTTAAAACCAGCCCCAGTTTGTACTCATGATTGTTACTAAGTGACCTGTATTAAAAATTACACATATTACATGTGTGTGAGCATCAGAAACAAAAGCAGGAGTAGTCTGCTAGGCTCCTCTTGCCTGTTCTGTCAGGCAATGAAATCATAACTGATCTGATGTTGCATAAGCTCCACTTTCTTGTTTGTAAGTGACAGGTTTGATTAGTAATGTTGATATGTCAAGATACTGGAATTGTTTAAAAAAAAGTTGACAGTGAAATGGAATTCTAGAAATAAAAGATAAATTTTCATTTTGTGGGCCAATCTTACAAGTTTTAATGGGGTGCGTGGGTGTCACAGGTGAGGCCAGGATTTGTTGTCCATCCTAATTGTCTTGTGAATGTGATGATAAATTGTTGTGATCTATATGGTGTGGGTATATCCACAGTGCTGTTAAGAAAGACTTCCAGGACTTTGATCCGGTGATAGTTAAGGAATGACAACATAGTTCCAAGTCAGAATGGTGTACAGCTTAGAAAGCAACTTTCAGGTGATGATGATCTTATGCGTCTACACTCTTGGCTTTTTTGGGGTAGAATACATAAGTTTGAAAGATGCTTTCAAGGAATGTTTAGTGAGTTGCTGCATTGCACCCTGTATATGCTATTCAGTGCTGCTAATGTGTCAACTTAGAGGAAATAAGGGCTGAATGTGGCGGATGGAGTTCCAATCAAGTGGGTTGTTTTGACTGGATGGTGTGGGCTTCTTGAGTATTGTTGGAGTCACACTTATTCAGGCAAGTAGAATATTGCATCACGCTCTTGACTTGTGCCTTGTCCATGATGGGCAGGCTTTGCGTCGATACGAGCTAACTTTTTCTCTGCAGAATACCCAGTCTCTGACTTGCAAGCCACAGCATTTTTTATGGTGGTCTTGTTCCCCCAGGATGTTCATTCAGCAACATTAATGCCATTTAATGTCAAAGGGAGATGGTTGGAAATGGTCAGTGCCTGGCCATTATGTGGTGCTCACCTTACACACATCTGCCCAAGCCTGGATATTGCCCAGGTTTTACCTCATTTGGACATAGAGTGCTTCAGTATCTGAGAAGTTGTGAATGGTACTGAACATTGTTCAATCATGAGTGAGCAGCTGCACTTCTGACCTTGTGATGGAAGGCAGATCAATGAAAGGTGGTTGCGCCTAGGACACAATTCTGAGGAGCTTCTGCAGTGATGTCCTCAGACTGAGATGATTGACCTTCAGTAACCATAACCATCTCCTTTTGTGTGCCAGGTATCACCCCAACCAGTGAAGAGTTTTCTTCCTGACTACCCTGACTTCAATTTTCCTCAGGACCTTGATGCCATACTCAGTCAACTGCTGTCTTGATGTGAAGAGCAGTTCCTCTCATCTCACTTCTTGAGTTCAGCTCTTCTGTTCCTGTTTGAACCACAGTTGTAATGGGGTCAGAGCCAAGTGGCTCTCAGTTACTGCTATTGCAAATGCTGGTGCAATTTGTCACACGACTTTCCTATCATATGATTTCGAACCATATCAACCAAACCCAAAATGCACCCACTTTTTCTATGATCAGATGATGTGTTTCCTCATCTTTTCCCCCGTTAATTTATTGTAGATTAAAGTAAAGAAAACTATGAGCGAACTAGTGGAAGTAGGGTGAAATGAGGTAACTTCATTCGACACAAGGCCCTTGAGTTTTCACTGGGACAGGAGCCCAACAGAAGTCCAATGTGAGTTCTGTCTGCCGTAAGGATGCACCCTGCACTTGCTCAGTGTCAAAAGTAAAAAGTGATGCTTCAGTTATACACAGCCTTGTTCTGATCCCACCTGGAATACTGAATTCAATTTTGGGCACCAAGCTGCTGGAAAGATATACTGACCTCAGATGAGGGTAAAGGGCAGATAAAATGATATAGACCTTCCAATCTCTGCATCAGTGATCAAAGAGGATGTTGCAGGATGGCTATGGAGGCATGTTCGTGGAATCATTACAGGACAGAAGGAGGCCATCAAGTCTGCAGCGAGCACAATTCCACCCAGGCCCTACTCCTGTAACCCCACATATTTACCCTGCTAATCCTCTGACGCAAAGGAACAATTTAGCATGGCCTAACCTAACCTGCACCTCTTTGGACTGTGGGAGGAAACTGGAGCACCTGGAGGAAACCCACTCAGACACAGGGAGAATGTGCAAGCTCCACACAGTCAATGACCGGAGGCTGGAATTGAACCCAGATCCTTGGTGCTGTGAGGCAGCAGCGCTAACCATTGTGCCATCATGCCCCAGGTTGCAGTGTAACATTTCTGCTTATTGCTGCTCCCAAAATAACTGCTTTATTAATGTTATAAAATGTTATATATGTATCTAGAAAAGAGTAAATCATTTTCTATTATCTTGGGATTAACCAAAACTGACAAGCACAGTAGAATTTCTGGTATCCAGCATCCCTTGTATTTGAATCTATTGCCCATGGACTCTGTTTAACTTTTTTTAAGGTGAACATTGTAATGGCACAGTGCTTCGCAGAAATCATCTGATCATGTCTGCTGTCAAAAAAGTGACATGAAAGCCTTTGACATCAATCAGGGCAGGTGGGAAACTCTAGCTGATGATCAATACTAATGACATGGCTAAAATTCAACACCATGATGTATGGTTTCAGTCGTTCCAAAGCAGACAGCAGCCCTGAAAAGAAGGCACCAGCAGAATTCTTCCCATACCACCGGCAAGTATAACGCACTTATGGCAGACTTTGCCTTTTCAGAATTGGCTTGTTCAGCCACCAGAAGTCATGTGGCAGGTGATCTGGTCTGCCCACACTGAAGTTCTGAGGTTGCCATCCCATCATCTTTCACAGATGGATGGATGCCAGTCAACCAGCAGTCCTGTTCAAGTTCTGAAGGTATTGTTCAATGAATAAGTTAACTTTTCTTAGAACTCTGAGCTCATAAACAGCAAAGAATAAACTCATGTTTTTGAAATTGATGATCAATTTGAGAAGTGGCATATAGGGGGGCTGTGTCTCTATGGGGGGGTGCTGTGTCTCTATTGGTATTTCATTACGATACTGGATTAGCAGCAAAGAGTAAATGATATCACGCTACAATGGCAATATGTTGTGCAGGAAACTGACCAGACTTGCTGAATTAGCTTCGCTTCTGTGATCTTGCCTAAAATCAAACAGATCTGTGGCAGCAAATGCTAGAGGTGAAGTTTAGCACCACCTTCTTCTCCTCTGTCTCTGCTACTGACTGCTACATGTGAATAGCAATCACAGTCGCAAGCCTGAGTCTCCATCCAATTTTACTGGGCAGCAAAATTAAAGAAGGTTAAAAAAGGTCTTTGGTGGGTGTGTTGGATAGTGCTCGTCTCGGCTCTACACTCCCACACTCTACAAGACAAATCTGGATAGCTGACAGCATGAACCCTGCCACCTCCATGAGTGTCAAGTTTTAACATGCTGACCATTTTGCAGCAGTGACACGTCAAAATGCATGAAGCTTCCCACTGGCGTCATCCAGTGGCCATCAAGCTTGTTTTCCCAGTCAGCTTCCATTAATTTTAATCTAGCCCAAACTCCTATCTAAAGGTTGTCAATCTTCCAAGATTGCCATGGTCTGTCCTGGAATTGAAGATTAATCTTCAGATACTGTTGGTAATATCCCAGGAAAACAATCGTCAGGATTTTAAACAAAATTGTATTTGAATATTTTCATTTATCAATTACAAAAACAAATGGAAACGGGGGAAATAAGCCTACTTGACTGATAGTGAAAATTAATCATGTTGGGCAATAGATTAGTCTATTCCTTTTTCAAATAATGTGGGAATACAAGATGCCTGGAGGATGGGTCAGTGTGGAAGATTGTGTTGATAAACACAACCAGAGTCGGCAACCCTACTGCCAACAGTTGGTTGATGGAGTTAAACTCCCCCCGTATTGACAGAGAACTAGCATTTGTTTAGATTTTTCTTATGATTTTAAAAAGCTCTTCTAATTTACAGGTGTGTTCATCAAATAGTCATTTGCTTGGCACCTGTCCTTTAAGTTGACTGTTTGCAGTCATGTGCAGATGTGTGTGTGCGCGTGCCAGTTTGGCTGTCATCCAGGAACTCAATTAGTACATATTTGCCTAATCTTTTATAAAATATATACTAATTAGTGGATCAGGGGAATTGGAAATCTCATATCTGGAAGACAAATCCTGTTGACAGAATCAGTGCAGTTTCAAATGTGTCTTTAACTTCCCTTTTGACTCATAGCAGTTCTTGTAACAAAGGGGTGAGTATATACTTGATGGATTATATTAAGTGTCTGCCCCTACTCTTCTGATATTACTTGAAGTATGCACATGTGGAGTAGCTTATTAGGTTAAAGATTCGTTATGCTTCTATTAAAGTGTGGTAAAGTTTTCATGTTGGAGTCTTTAATGCTGACATTCAAGATGAAAATATGGTAAAATGATCATGGTGTTCAAGGCTTGCTGTTGACTCTCTTTTTAATTATTAGTTCTTTCAACAGTGACAAAAATATTGATGTAATGTTAAATATTTACAAGGTACTTAGAAATACACAAGTCATGGCTCAGATTATAGGAAGTAAGGCCATTTCCTGAATGTTAACTCTTCCATTCAGTTTCTAATAGGTGGAAGGAGTTAAAATTCCCATGGGATTCCCACTGATGTCCGTAATAATTACCAGTTGTCTGGGGAGGGGAAGCGGAGAGTTTATTGCAAAATTTAATTCGGTGAATTCATATTATACCTCATATTGCAAGGTAATTCTGTCATTCCAAAGCCTACAAGTAAATGATCACTTTATATTCAGTTTTCAGATAATCAGTGATGTTAAATTAAGATGTTGTTGGCTTAATTAATATTAAACTTGAAGAAGTATTCACATTGCTTGGCCAGACAGCAGCATATAGCTGGCAATATTACTGTAGTCCACTGGGTTTTATAAATAAAGCTTAGAAGGACTTAGAGGTGCAAGGGTAGTAGTGCAAAGGAGCTTTGTTGCCTCCAAGCTCTCCTTTACGTCATAGATGAGCATAACTTGGATAAAAATCACTTCTTTCATCATCAGTGCATTCAAAATCCTGGAACTGCCCAACTAACAAAGCTTTGGAGAACTTTCAGTACACAGATTGTGATAGGTCAACAAGAAGGCTTGAGGTCGACTCCAAATAATTAATAAGTGCTAACCTTGACAACAGCACCCCTATCTGGAGAATGAATAAAACAAAATTGAGGCATGGAGTAAAACGATGTCATAATGATACATGCAATGATTACACCACAGTCATTATACTATGTTGATTTTAGATCACCACATTCATAAAAAAGACATTATAGTCATTGAGAAGGTACTACTTTACCAGGATGGTGCCAGTGTTAAGGCATTAAAACATAGACAATAGGAGCAGCAGTAGGCCATTCAGCCCTTCAAGCCTGTTTCTCCATTTGTTATGATCATAGCTGATCATCCAACTCATTAACCTGTTCATGCTTTGTGCCCATGTTCTTTGATTCCCATTTACCCCAAGAGCTATATCTACCTCTTTCTTGAATACATACAGGGGTAAATTTTCCCATTCCGCCTGCCATAGGAATTGGAGTGGGTGAGGGGCATTGACATCAGGTAGGATTATCCAGTTTTGGGGCAAATGTGACTGGAAAATCCCACCCGCAATGTTTTGGCCTCAACTGCTTTCTGTGGTGGTAAATTCCATGGGCCTACCACACTCTGAGTGAAGAAGTTTCTCCTTGGTTCTAAAAGGTTAACCCTGTATCCTTACACTATGAACCTGATTCTGGCAACCCCCACCACTGGGAGCATCCGTCCTGCATCTACCCTGTCTAGTCCTGTTAGAATTTTATAAATTTCTATGGGATTCCTCCTCATTCTTCCAAATTCCAGCGAATATAATCCCAACTGATTCAATCTTTCCCTACACATCAGTTTTAGGACTCAGTCTCGTAAACATTCTCTGCACTCCTTCTATAGCAAGAACATCCTTCCACAGATAAGGAGACCAAAACTGTGCACACTATTCCAGGTGTGGCTTCACGAAGGCCTAGTATAGTTGCAGTAAGACATCCCTGCTGCAGTACTAGAATCCTCTGACTATGCCTTATGAGGATAGGTTGAGGGAACTCAGTCTTTTCTCTTAGAGAGATGAAGAATGAGGGGTGACCTGATAGAGGTGTATAAGATGTTGAGAGGTATAGATCGGGTGGATTCTCAGAGGCTTTTTTCCCAGGGCTGGAATGGTTACTATGAGAGGACACAGGTTTAAGGTGCTGGGGAGTAGGTACAGAGGAGATATCAGGGGTAAGTTTTTCACTCAGAGGGTAGTACGTGAGTGGAATTGGCTGCTGTCGGTGGTGGTGGAGGCAAATTCGATAGGGTCTTTTAAGAGATTTCTGGATGAGTACATGGGACTTAATAAAATTGAGGGTTAAAGGTAAGCCTAGTAGGTCAGGATATCATCGGTGCAACTTGTGGGCCGAAGGGCCTGTTTGTGCTGTAGTTTTTCTATGTTCTATATTCTATGTTCTATGATGACCAACATACGCTTTGCCGCCTTTACCACCTGCTGCACCTGATGTTTACCTTCAGCAACTGGTGTATGCGGACACCCAGCTCTCATTGCCCATTCCCCCGTCTCAATTTATTGCCATTCAGAGAATAATCTTGTCTTCTTGTTTTTGCTACCAAAGTGGATAACCTCACATTTACTCACATTATATTGCATCTGCCATACACATAGCACTTATTATGAAGAGAGATTTGAGATACTGAGATAATTTGAACTGAATTACAGAACTTTTTTAAGTTATTAAGGGATTTGAAGAGGTGAATTAGGAATGCCATTTCCTCTGGTTGGAGGATCATTGGTGCGGAGGTGTCCAATTTATAAATGTCAGTAATGAATGATGGGACAAATATCTAGTTCATGGTTGTTATTAGTATTTTAGATGTTCAGTTCTGGGATTGTTATTGTGAAGGTAAGGTAACTAAAGTGCTGGGCTTTAAATATTTCCAGAACACTTAAAAGAAAGTGGCAGTTCAAGGTTGCTTATATTTGCCAAATAGAGCTGAAGATGTGGGCCAGAACTCTACCACCTCATCCATCACGGAATCGGCACAAGGATCAGGCAAGGATCCAGCAACGGAAATCTTTGTTGACCTCAGGCAAGAATTTCCAGTCTCACCCGAGCGAGGCTGTAAAATCCCACCTGTGATGTCTACACTGCTTGCAAAGAAATGCAGCCCAATGAAATACTTTCTTTTAGAAGTTGGAACTAAATTAATTTAAAATAATTCAGTGAACCACGAAAGACAAGGTTGTCATGGAGATGAATGGAGCTTGGAGGGTTCTGTCATTTCAATTTATGAATGTTTACTGGGAGAGAGGTTTGATTGTACTTGACAGTTTACTGAGATGTCATGAGAACTGTTAGTGGGTTGCAGGTAGTTAGGATTCAGACAAATCTTGGGGGGCTGAGAAGGTGGCAATGGTCACTGGTTCCATGCTGGATCGGGTTAGGGCTTAGAAGAAACCCTGGGAGCCCATTTATGGCTGGTGCAGCTAGGAGAGTGGAGTTCAGAAAAATCCCAAGAAGTGCCAACTTCTGTAAAAGAACAAAGGAATTGTGCCGGTAATTGGAAGAATTTGAACCACCAGCAGGTGAGTAGTCATTGAGGCAGACCAAGTTGAAGTAGGTATTGAGGGAATTCAGACTAGATCTTCAAAAGTTAAGAGTTGAAATCCCTTTGAGGGAGACCATTTTAACACGATTGTGTGACTCATACTGGTCACTAACATTTTGGTGGGTTTCTGAGAAATCTAGGATCTGTCTTGGTTGCCATTTAATGTGCTCTGTGGTGTATCCAGCCACAGTTTGCTTGTTAATTCATATTTACCTCATTTTAATTCTGAATGTTACAAGTATAAGCCAGATATTATAGATTGTTTTACTTTTCTGACTTTGTATAGTAAAGTTTGTTTTATTTGTTTGAATTTGTGGAATCATGGGGCTTTATTCTCTTTGGGGGCAATTGGGATTTTAAACTTTGTCTACTTTAAACAAAATGTACCCTGACCAGATCATAACAATGAGAGGAGGTGAAAATAGAGAAATATTTTATGTAGTGTGTTGTGGGTATGTTTGGACACAGAATTTTTTTTTTAATCATTCATGAAATGTGAGCAACAGTATGTTGGTATTTATTAGCCATCCCTAATTGGAGGTGAGCCACCTTCTTGGACCCTCTGGTATAGGTACACCCACAGTGCTGTTAGGAATGAAGTTCCTGGATTTTAACCTAGCAACAATGAAGGAATGGCAACATATTTCTAAGTCGGGAATATCTGTGGCTTAGAATCATAGAAACTCTACAGTGCAGAAGAGGCCGTTGGGCCCATCGAGCCTGTACCGACCACAATCCCATCCAGGCTGTACCCCCATATCCCTACATACTTACCCACTAATCCTTCTATCCTACACATCTCAGGACGCTAAGGGGCAATTTTAGCATGGCTAATCAACCTAACCCGCACATCTTTAGACTGTGGAAGGAAACCGGACCATCCAGAGGAAACCCACACAGACACAAGGAGAATGTGCAAACTCCACACAGACAGTGACCTAAGCCGGGAATCAAACCCTGGAGCTGTGAAGCAGCAGTGCTAATCACTGTGCTACCGTGCCGCTGGAAGAGGAACATGCAGGTGGTGAAGACCCCAAACATCTGCGTATGTTCTTCTAGGTGGTAGTGATGAAGGGTTTGGAAGGTGCTGTAGAAGGAACCTTGGTAAGATATTGCAGTCCTTCTTGCAGATGGTATGCACTGCTGCCACTGTGCATTGGTGATGAAAAGAGTGAATATTTAATTTGTTGCGTGGTGTGTCAATCAATAGGCTGTGTCGTTCTAGATGATGTTGAGCTTGTGGCATGTTTTTGGAGCTGTACACATCCTGGAAGGTGGAGAATATTCCATCACACTCCACTTGTGCCTTGGTCTGGCTTTAGGGAATCAGGAGATAAGATACTCACCTCAAAATTCCCAATCTCTAGTGTATCCTTAATATAACGGTATTTATGTGAGTGGACCTTGCAGTTAGATTTATAGTTAATGGTATCCCCTAGGAAGGTGTGTGTCAGTAATGGTAATGCCATTGAATGTCAGTGTGAGCTGGTTAGATTCTCACTTGTAGGGATGGCCACAATTATGAAGTATGAATGTTGTTTGCCACTTATTAGCCTGAAGCTGCATGTGGTTTTGTTCTCTTCGTGAGCAAGTGGGATCTTAAACTTTGTCTACTTCAAACAAAATGTACCCTAACCAGATCATAACAATGAAAGGAGATGAAAATAGAGAAATATTTTATGTAGAGTGTTGTTGATATGTTTTGACACAGTTTTTTTTGAATCATTCATGATATGTGAGCAACACTAGCTCTGTTGATATTTATTAGCCATCCCTAATTGGAGGTGAGCCACCTTCTTGGGCCATTGCTCTGGTATAGGTACACCCACAGTGCTGTTAGAAATGGAGCTCCTGGATTTTAACCTAGTAACAATGAAGGAATGGCATCAAATTTCCAAGCCAGGAATACCTGTGGCTTGCTGCACGGAGGTACAGATTGTTCAGTGTCTGAGGAATTATAAATGGAACAGAATCCATGAACATCCTCACTTCTGACCTTATGATGGAGTATCATCAATGGTATTGTGGCTTGCATGAATTATAAAGAAGGATAGTTGCTCAAAGATGCAATCGGTAAACTGATAATGTCACAGTATTCCCAGTTGCATTAGCCGCTACAAGTGTTTAAAGAGAGATAAACATTAAAGAGGAAAACTGCATGCATAAATAAAACATTTGCTGCAGTAACTGTAGCATTTAGAGATGAAAGAAAGACTTGTGGAGATATAGGGTGGGATTTTACAGCCTCACTTGTCCTGAAACTATAAAATCCCGCACAAGGTCAACAGACCTCCCCATTGTCCATCCCTCGACATTTCTGATTCTCATGGTGGGCAGGGTGGTAAAGTTCCGATGATAGTGCTTTCATGACCTTATGATGTCCCGAAGTGTTTCACAGCTAATGAAGTACTTTTGAAATTTTGCCACGATTGTAATCTAGGGAACATAGCAGCCAATTTGCACACGGCTTGCTCCCACAAACAACAATGTGGTGATGGCCAGATAATCTGGTTTTTTTTAATGTTGATTTTGGGAGATAAATATTGGCCACAATAATTTCCACACACTTCAGTGAAGTACTGTCATGAAATCTTTTATGTCAACCTTAGCGAGCAGATGAAATCTCCTGTTTTTTATCTGAAGAATGATACTGCTGACAGTGTAGTACTCTCTCTGTACTGCACTGGAGTGTCAGTCCAGACTTTTGTGTTGATATCTATGGAACTTGAATGCTCAACTTCTGACTCAAAGCGAGGATGCTACCGACTGAGCCACAGCTGACACACATTCTCTGCACTGCAGGTTTTACTTTGTGACTCAAAGAATAGAATTGCTGCGCTTTCGAAACAGCCTATTCCTGAGAGTCTGTAAGATGAGGCCACTGAAAAGAAAAGTTTTCTGCAATAAGGCAACAGAGCAGAGACTATTAATTATATTGATTACAGTTAATATAACTGGTTGGACCCAGTGTGATATCGCGCACATTTATAAACCTATCACACATAACATGATTTCCTGCAGGAGTCCTGTATCTTGTACAAAAATGTCCTAGGGGCAGTAAAAACGATAGTTTCTAAACGTATCTTGGTGAAAACAAATCACATGGCGTAATTATAGTTATTTAAGAACAGCATTTACATGTAAAATACTTTGGAGAATAATTATCCCAAAGTTGAGCACAGTTTGCCTTTTTCTAATTATACACTTGAATGTTAATTTTAAATCTATCATTAAAGAAAAAATGTTGAAATATCCAATCACGTTAGCAGTAATTCATCTTTACATCAGGATCCGCATACCATTGGTGGAACTACCAAAATTTATTTAATTGACAAAAATTGTTAGTATTTAAATCGTGTGGCACAACACAGGAAAAGCTTAAAATCACTCTTTTCACTATCTTATGATGTTCCTGAGGTCAGTCCAACCTGGCAGATTGCTCCTTCCTCTTCACAAGTGAGTTCTATAGTTATCATTTACGCTCGTTTGGAGGTAAAAGAACCGCTACCACCCTTTCCCATTGCCTTGCTGAAGTACCTTTTTCAATGGATCAGTCCAGATAATGTTACCAGGGACTTTCTTGTCTGTGTCCATGTCAAGCAATGCATGTATACACTCAGACCATTTCAACCTCAAAGTTATTTTCTCCCATGTTTTAAGCCTGATCTCCTTTCGGGCTCAACAGACCATGCTTCAGCACCCAGTTCCAATGTTTATCATGGCTTCCTGCCAATGTATTGTGCAGCTTGTCATTAGAATCTTCGCGTTCTAGGCCAGGATAACTTGCCCCATATTTTCCCTCGCTACTTGCAGGAAGGAGAAAGTCATTATAGTCGTGTAGTCTTTGTTTACACGACAACCGTGATTAAATGCCAATAATATTTATTTGACTGTGATGGGTTTAAAAGATGCTGTAAAAGAGATAAGTTTGATACGTTATGGGTTGCACTTTCTCTCATGTTCCTGCCAAAGTGCAAAACTTGTTTTAAAAAAGCAAGACATGTAAAAGCTCTAATTGTAAATTTTGCTAAGATCAGTTGCAATTCTATTACCTGTTGCATTTTAAATGCCTACACAAACACCTTTTAGGATTCTGTTTACTTTTTTGGAGTCTGGGTCCATACTTGAAGGAGTTTAGAAGGATGAGGGGGATCTGATTGAAACTCACAGAATACCGAGAGGCCTAGATACAGTGGACATGGAGAGGATGGGCCCGATTTTACCATTAAGTTGTACGCATTTTCGGGCGTGAAAACTTGGTAAAGCTGGGCGTGAGGCGAGTACTGCGATCCACGCCCGCCTCCGTGCCCATTCCCCCTTTACCAAGCACCGAAAATGGCTGCTGTCGGGACCGTGCCCAAAACAGTAGGCGGGGAGGGAAGTGGGTCAGATGGCTCCCTGGTGTGGAGGAGGGAGGCAGGTCAGATGGCTTCTGGTGGGGGGGAGGGAGGCGGATCAGATGGCTCTCGGCAGGGGCGTCTGCCACTTTGTGTGTGATTGGTGGATAGAAATGGGGGCCCGCTGCCACTCTGAGTGCAATCAGTGGAGGGGGAGAAAGTGGTCTGCTGTCACTCTGCATGTGATTGTTGGGAGGAAAGGGGGCAAAGTTTCGTGATTGCTCTGGGTATCGGGGGGCAGATAAGGGGGGCAGTTATTTTGTGATGGTGGGGCAATGTCTGTGGGGGAGGGGCAAAGGCATTATCAGGTCCGGGAGCAACGTGATAGGGGAGCGTGTTTTGTTTTACTGTACGTGCGCAGTTGAAGGCTCTGACTGGAGCTATAGAGTTTCAGGTGCAAGAAGCCCCACCCACAGACTTCTGCAGCACAATTCAGAATTGCTGCTTTTTTTTCAGGCAGTGTGTATGGGGGCGCCTGAAAACAGGTCTAAAAGTTGGACCTGTAACACTCCCAGATTCAGCACTTACAATCAAAATGGTAAAATCAGGCCCAATGTTTTCACTAGTGGGAGAAAGTGTAGAACTCAAGCGCACAACCTCAGAGTGAAGGGATGCTCCTTTGAAACTGAGATGAGGAGGAATTTCTTCAGCCAAAGGATGGTGAACCTGAGGAACTCATTGCCAGAGAAGGCAGTGGAGGCCAGGTCATTGAGTGTCTTTAAGACAGAGATAAATGGGCTCTTGATCAATAAGGAGATCACGGGTTAGAAGGGAAGAAGGCAGGAGATGGGGATGGCAACCGTGATTGAATGGTAGAACAGACCTGATGGGCTGAATGGCCTAATTCTGCTCCTATATCTTATGGCCTTATGATGCAGTGTCTCTTTAAGGGGCTGCATTTTAATTTAGTTTATTTGGTTACCCAAATTAAGCAAACATCTTTTAGTCAATCTCATATTGAAGATAGGAAACCATACCACACGCAGGAGCTAAATACAGCTTTTCTTTGTACCAATCATAACTACATACTAAGACAGAGAAGCATAATGAAGGGAAAAATGGTTAGGTGATGACCATATCATTGTCACAACAGAGATTTTTCATCAGAACTTTCAACATGTCAGGGACCTAAAACAGATGAAGCAGTTTGACCCTGACCATTAGACAGCCTGCCTGAGATGAAAGACGTAACGATACGTTTGTGAAAAACATTATTCTTTATGCATTCTGTGTAGTTTTGCGCACCTAATTAAGAAAATTGCAAAATCAGAGAATATAGCACATAGATTCACCAAAGTGATACCAGGGACAGGGAAATACAGTGATGAGGAGGGATTTGAGATGGGATGGCTATTTCAGCTGGAAGTGGGAAGGTTGAGAGTAGATTCTCTTCTGCAAGTTTTTAAAAAAAACACTTTGAAGGGTTTTGATCATGTGAGCAGAGACAAACTATTTCTTGGGCCAGAAATGAGGATCATCAATCGAAAAGTGTTACTGATGGAGTAAGTGGAGAGGTTTCTTTATCCAGGTGATTATTAGAGCATCAAACGCTTTTCTACTGGGCACAGTTGAAGCAGAGACCATTGCATCTTTCTGTGGAAGATTGGATGAATTTTTGAAACAGAAGTATGGATTAAAGGGCCATAGAGGAGTGTACAACAATGGGATTCATATTGAATAGCTCTCAGGTCGAGCCAGCACGAATGTGATGGGCTGAACCTATTCTATCTGATTTGTAAATTGTTATAGTCCTATTAATATTTAAATTTTAAAAAGAATTTCCTGGTACATACTGCACAGTTTTTGTAGCACAGAACTAAGCTATTTGGTCTAACTGGTCTTTCATAGTGCTTATGCTTCCTGTCAGTCTTCTCTCTCCTTATTTAATTTAAAGTGAAATTGTATTCAAGCTTCATCACTTATTGTTGTTGGCAAAATTGTCTTCAATACAGTTTTGTGTGTTATTGTGAGATATCACAATGGAGAGAAGATATCCCAATCCCAATCTCAATCCCAAATGGAGAGAAGTACCCCAATGATAAGAGAATCACTTGGGTTGGTTGGATCAGGGAGCTCCTATTCTGCAGTTTCAAAGCCCTGAAATCACAACCTAGGACTGAGTTAAAGGAGGTTTAACCAAACTAAACATGCATGAATTAGTAATGATGCTGAAATAAAAGAGGGAGCAATTTCAGACAAACGTTCATATATTTGTGCCATAAGGTATAATTTCAGAGCTGCAATTCTGTGTCATTCTTTGACGAATTGGCAGAGGTTTTACAGATTTCAGTAAAAATCTATACTTTTCAGGAATATTGGCAAGGAAATGTTTTTGAGATTTATTGATCTTGTCAATAAAACATGCATTGTACATTTTTGAAAATCGCATTGAAAATATTGATTATTCATAATTTATTTTCCTTTCTGGTAATAGAATAATTGAAATATTACCACTTGTGTTTGAACTAGTAAAATTGTATTTTAAGTCAAATAATCACTGATAATTTTGAATAAAGAATAATTCTTCAGAATCATTATGTGATTTTAAAATTAACAATATTGAATTTTGTTATCTATGGAATGTGGGTGTTAATGTCTAGGCTAGTATTTATTGCTCATGCCTAATTGCTCATGCCTAATTGCTCTTGAGAAGATGATGATCAGCTGTCTTCTTAAAGTGCTGCAGTCCATGTGGCGTCGGGACACCAACAGTGCAGTTAGGGAGGGAACTCCAGGATTTTGACCCAGCGACAATAAAGGATTGGCAATATACCAAATCAGGATGGTAAGCGATCTAGAAGGAAACTTCCAAGTGGTGGTGTTACCATGTGCCTGCTGCCCTTGTCCTTCTAAACAGTAAAAATCATGCGCTGCCTGAGGAGCCTTAGTGAATTCCTGCGACACATCTTGATAATAATGCAGGCTGCTGCCGCTGTGCATCGGTAATGGATGGAGTGAATGTTTGTGGAAGAGGTAGCAATCAAGTGGGCTGCTTTGTCCTGGAAGATGTGAAGTTTCTGGAGTGTTGTTGAACAGCATCCATCCAGGCAAATGTATTCTGATACATTTCTGCCTTGTGGATGGTGAACAGGCTTTGGGAACTGGATGAGCCACAGTGTTTATGTGACTAGTCCAGTTGTGTTGAGATGATGTTGATTGTTCAACTCTGCCTTGTGTAATGATGCGCCTTAAATGAGGAAGCTTTTTTTTAAAGAGCAACCAAGCTATTTTACTAAATCATATGGTTCACATAGCCACACGAAATAACTGTCCTCTTTCCTCCACCTTCTTTCCTTTTGTCTCCTATTTCCCTTCACTGCCCCTTTCTCCTCTTTATTCCTTTACTTAGTTTTTTTCTCATTGGCCTTACCTTTTCCTCCCTTAACCTTTCCCATCACCTTGGGGGAAGTTCTCTCATCCCGCTGCACTGATTTTTTTAGTGCAGCAGGACCGGATTAGTGCAATCTATGATGCGTGTACGGTCCGGAGTGCGTCCCCAACCCCCGAGCCCCCTCAGGCTGCCCCAACCACCCCAATGGCCAAACCCGATTGCTGGCCTCCTTCCCCCACCAAACCCAGCTGCAGAGTAGCATCGGGACCCCCCCCCCCACCGCCCGATCGCCCCATAACTCCCCACCACTTGGCACTACCCCTCGCCGGAAGTAGGCATGGAGCTGCATTACCTATGCAGAGTTTCTTTTAAATATAATTAGCGGGCCCTTGACTTAAATCTTCAGGTCCAATAGCCTCTCCCCTTTCCCCACCAGGAATACTTCGCGACCCCCCAAGAGTGAAGTGGGGGAAATTGGGGTCTCCCGGAGGGTTGGGTAGTGGGCAGCTGCCCCCTGGGCATTGGCACCTTGGCAGTGCCAGCCTGGGCCCCTTAGCACTGCCCAAGGGGCAAAGTGCCATGTTTAGGGGGCATCTTGGCACTTCCCACGGTGCATGGGACAGTGCTAAAGAATGGGGGCCTGATGGGGCAGGGCCTGGGGGGGGGGGGGGGTGATCGGTAGGGGTGGGCAGTCCCACTGCCACTCTGCAGTAGGGATCAGTGGGGAGGGAGACCAGCAATTGGGGCTGGCCATCGGTGTGGAGGCGGGGTGGCAGTCAGCTGGTGGATGGGGATTGGGACTGCAGGGGGCGTGGGTGTTCGGCACTGTTGAGTGTTTGGAATTGGAAGTGGGGCAGGAGATCGGGGCTCCAGGAGGAGCGGAGGTCAGGGCTATGTCTGGGCATGCTTTGGGACCCAGCGATCAGGGCATGGGGCATGAAAAGGCTGGAGTTGTAGAGATCGCAGGTCTGGCCAGCAGTCAGGAGGCTAGCAAACTAGGCCACTCTGCATGCACTGATCTCGGTGCTGATAGATCGGTACATGCGCAGTGGCCCGCTCACGACTCTGCTGCTTGCCTCTCCAGTGGGAATAGGACTTGCCCCCTGATTTTTTACGTGACTTACTCTGGTGCACTCAGCAGTGCACAGAGTGAGGGAGATTCTTCTCTGAACTCTCACTGAAAAAAAGCATGATTTACTCGTTTTCACAAAAATTTGACACTTAGCCTTTTTGTGGAGACTCGACCTCCCCTTGTCTTTTACATTATTTTGTCCCTTCATCTATTCCTGTACTTTTCCTTTTTTTCTTCCTGTCCCTCCCTCTCCATTTAATTCATCTTCATTTCTCCTTTTCCTTCTCTCTTGCAAGTGCCCAAAACCTGAAGAAGTCAGTTCCTAAAATATTTTAAACCTTACATCTGTGTGCACTTCCTATCAACATTGTCCATTCTATATTTCTATCTCCATATTTATAGAACACTCCAAAGTCAACTTGTTATTGTGTAATTACAATCATCTCCTTGTGGAACGAGTGCAATACCAATAATGACAGAAGAGTTTAACTATAACATGATAAGTTTGTACAGTTAGTTTTGATTGTAAATTTGGGCATGAGTTTATAATGCAAGTACAAGAGTAAAACTAAAATTTAGGTTGAATTCTGAAGTATGAATTAGTCCAGTTCTAATTGTGTGCTTTAACCCTACTTTATCCAAAGACTGTTACCTCGGGTAGATTTCAAGTGGATGAAGTTAGGACTCATCTTACTTTGAATGTCAAACAGCCTGTTGATGCAGAAGCAATTAAGGGGTCAGGAGAGTTGGTAGAGTTGGGTATTAATTTTCTATGCTGGCAGTCTGTCACCAAGGTACAGAATGTAAACGAGGAAGAAGCAGGGAGCTGAAGTGGATGCTGGCAGCACTTAAAGCATGTGGGATAGGAAGACGATTCATTGCTAAGATGCGTCAGCTGCAATTTGATTGTTAAGAATAGCACAAAGAAAGAACAGTTCCAAAGGTCTGGAAAGCAAATGAAAGATGTTGGAGGAGGATTGTCTGGTCAACAATGTTGAACTTGCAGACAAAACAAGGAGGGATAGTATATAATAGAAGCAGAAAATGCTAGATAATCTGTGGGCATGGCAGCAAGAACTGCTGAGTTTTTTTGGCATTTTCTGTTTTTTATTTCAGATTTTCAGAATCTGCAGTATTTTGCATTTATTTTGCATTTATTTGGGGGAAAATGCATCATGATCTCTGTTTCATCTGCTCGTGCATGGTTGCTGACTTCTGGTATGCACGGCCCATTCTTACTGTGAGGGACTGTTGTCCTTTTCTGCTAGTTGCTTTAAACTGGTCCATTAACACTATCTAGTAGATAGATTACATGATAGGAAGATCTCTCCTAGTACAGTGTTCTATCCTCTCTCGTGAGTGAGTCAAGAACCTGACTACTGGTGTCACTGATATATCGTTGTCTCCATCACTCATTACCAGAGCAATTCTATTAACACATTATACCAGTCTCAGTCACTGAAAACGCTGTTAGGCAAATCAATGAAATGCAGTGAAGTCCCACCATTTGTGACTTCCTCTTTCACAAATTCACTTAACTGTGCAAAAGTCATTGTACGCTAGATCACACATTGCAGGCCAAAATGTTGATTATCTGTGGTTTTAAAATGAAAAAAATGGAAACACTCTTTAGAAAATGCTAAAATAAAGTAAATGAAGTTGAAAAAAAGATTTTGTTGAAGTATTTCTGATTGATGAAAATGCACATTGTGCATGCACCATCTGTTGTTCTTTGTATGTGTGCGTTCCTTATTGCTACATTTTAATTTCTGAACACATTGTCGAACGTAGGCAACCTTTAAGCCTGAACATTAGAGTACTGTATTTAAAAATTGCTGAGAAGAACCAAGTAGTAAATTCCTATAAAGTGATGACAATTGCCCAAGTAATAACAATGTTAGGCTGAATACCAGTGCTAGTACTGCCATGCTGGCTAGGGAATATAGTGTTAATGAGTCAACAATTCAGTACATCAGGCAGTCTGAAGATAAAATAAGTGTTTGTGTTATTGTTTCTGGTATTTGTGCTGCCAGGTTAAATTTTCTACATAGGAGAGATCCGCACATGGAAGTAGTAGATAAGCTACTAAATGTGGACAGAGCACTAGCAACAAAGAACAACCTCAGTTAATGGTTTAATCATCAGAAACAAAATGGTGAAATTTGAATTCAATAAAAACAACTGAAATTAGAAGTCTGATGATAACCATGAAACCATTGTCAATTGTCATTTTAAAAAATCCATCTGGTTCACTAACATTCTTTAGGGTAGGCAATCTGTCATTCTTACCTGGCCTGGCCCCTTGTGACTCCAGATCCTCAGCAATGTGGTTGATTCTTGCATACCCTCAGGTATGGATAATAAATGCTGGTCCAGTCAACGATACCCACATCCCAAGATTATTTTTTTAAGAAAAATCATGGCTCTGAGATGAGTTTAGAGAATCAACCATAAAGACCTGCTGGAAAAATGTTCGGCTGGAAACTATGAATGATTTTATAGGTTTGCCAATGTGGATGGTGAAGTGACAAAGATTGTTGACTTGGCAGGGCAAGAGAGATTTGAAGACCTGGCTACTGATGGAGTGGAAGAGTTGCTTCAGTTTCATCAACAGGAAATTCTCACAGAAGAATTTGTGGAAGTGATGACATTCAGTGAATTTAAACAGGGACAGGAAGAAGAATATGAGATGACTCATTTTGCACTCAAGATGATGGAAAACCCCACAAGAGCAGAAGAATTGAAAACATAGGTGGCAGGCTATGATACAAACATGGAAAAAAGCATTGCTTTTGGTAGATTGTTGACACTTGAATGCTGTTCACAAAATTGAAAAGGCAAAGCAATGAAAAGTAACATTTTTTTCTCCACATCAACATCTGCATCAGCCATTTCATCCACACCCTCCACCTCCATATCAACTAAAGTGCAGTAATATAAGTCTAACAAATTTTATGTTGTTCTTGTTTTATTGCTTCATTAAACAATTTCTCCAGTAAATTTCCCTTAAATTTATTAAAAAATAAAAGATTTTATTGCTTTTGATCCTTTATAAGTTTCAAATTTTAAGATGGCTGGAACTTATCTAATTGACTTCCTTCGTAAAGTATGCTGATCATTCACGATCTTGCAATTGTTGAGGTTCCACAAGAACAGTGAGACCTTACTGTAGACCATTTCCACCTATCAATCTGGAGTGCAATGTTGCAGTTATTCACTGTGGGAATCTTTCTATCCTGCCCTGATTCTTTCTTCACCATAATGCCACAAATGCTTACTTTCCAGCAAAGATCACTGAATAATGATGAAGAGGTGATTGTTTTCCATTATCCAAAGTTGATAATTTGGTTTCATCTTGATATTGTGCTGTAACTCTAGGTTTATTGCCTTCCTTGATTTTGAATGTGATTCATTGTCCATGTAAACATATCTTTATGGGTAGAATTTTACTCTCCTGTGAGGGCAGGTTTGAAAGTCTAAGAGCCCATAATGTGCCATGGATTCCAACCTCCCAACCCTACCTATGTGCAATGGCTTGTGTATTTTGGGGAAAATCTTACAGTTTATGTTGAGGTGATGGTCTCTTTATGAACCACCTATCTCTGTAAAAGGCAACATGCATTCAGTAAACAATCATGCGACCAAGCTGCCCAAGTGATTTAAAAATAACAAGGTAAATAAGAGGTTAACTACAGGGGGAGTACATTTCTGAGTATGATTCTGTTTTCAAACAGTTCAGTTTCAACAAGCTGTTTGCAGCAGACATCTCTTTCAAGCCAAACTAAGTTGAAACTCTGTATGCTTGCTGAAAGGGTTTGAACCCCTTGAATATTGAAGGGCTCTATCAACAGCAAGTTGCATTTCTGGGACGGCCAATTTGAGAACGGAGATGGAGAGTGAGTTCCTAAATGTATGACTCCAGAACTGAAAACATTAGAACCCGGAAAGTCATGACCTAATGTAGCTGTGCTTGAGACACTAGCGACGCCTAGTTTGAACTGGGAGTCTATAACCATGAAGAATATTTGAAGGGACAACTTTGCCAGGAGTAAACAAATAGCCATTAAATCTCAACCCTAAGTACTCAGACAAAGTATGTAATCTTCCAATTTTTGATTAGTATCTGACTTGAGCTTTGGGGGCTGTAAGGCAAATGGGTGTAGAAGGAAATTTGAGTGGAGAAATTTGATTTAGAACATAAGCAACTGGGGAGGACTTCCTGGCCATGCTCACCTCGAAATCGGAAAATCCCTCCCAAGATCAACAGGCCATTCCGTGGTCCGTACCCCACCCGCTACAATTCCTGTGATGGACAGAAGGGACAATTTGCCGCACTGTGTTCCTTGTACTTTTAATATATTTCATGGAATTGACTAGTTAAGACATAATATGGATATTATAAATCATGTTCTTTAACTCTGATAGAATAAAATTTTATTTTAAACAGAGAACCTTGTGGCTTCATTCTGTTAGTAAATACTGGTTTATGGATTTCTCAAAAAATGATAAAGATGTTACTGGTTGATACCAAGATAGTAATAATTTTACAAGAGGCAGGAGAGGTGTCAGGTACATCCCATCACCTTGCCCACTCTGCCAGTTGAGACTGTTAATTGGCCACTTAGAGGTCAATTCCTACCTCTATCATGATTTCATGGGCAGGGAGGCAAAGCTAATGATGGGTCTCTTTCACAGGCGAAGGATCAATCAGAGCACCTCCCACAAGCTCCAGCTATCCCTGCATTTTCTCAACCTCCTGCCCCTTACACCCTAGCCCCTGATCCCCATCAGCCCCCTCCCCCAACCCTTGCTGAGATTTGCCAGTATTGCCTTGGTGACATCGATACCACAACTACCACTTACCTTGTGTTCAGCTCTAGTCAACCAATGTTGGGGACTGAATGCTGTTGCAGCAATGGCCACAGCTCCTATTGGTGCTGTTGGGTCCAAAGACCCTTCAACCAATGAATTGGCGAGCTCTTGGAAGAGTTGTTCCATACTTTCCATAGGTGAAGTCTCGCCTCGAAATTTATTGAAGTGCCACCTACCCATGTAACTTCTCCACTGAGTGTAAAATGCAGCCTCATATATTGTCCAAATGAGGGTAATAATTAAGCATCATCCATCCAAGATATTTCTTCTCCCTTTTCAGTTCTTTAAGGAACACAGAGCAGAAATGGCAGTATTGACATCTAACATAAGACGTAATGAAGTTCTCATTCTCGTTTGTTGCTTTGTGCATATAAATAAATTATACTAAAGCACAATGAGTTAATTAGTTATGACTTTATAAAAAGAACCTATCATGTGGAAGTGTCAAAGCCTTGTATCTTGATTGATTGATGAAGAGAGTAGTGCTTATTAAAGACATGTGGATTGCTTCATTTGCAAGCTACCTATATTGGCCAAATGAATTGGCATAGTACAAGTAGAATAAATTTTTGTGGCTTTGTGTAGCTAGCCGAGACCAGCTGAAGAAAATACAAAGAAATATACACCAGTTCCTGTTTTTTCTTTTGTTGGTGATAATACGTTTACCTAAAGTTTTGTTATCAAATGAAATCAGATTTGACAAAATGATGAATATCCTAGGTTCTGTCTATACAGGAAGCAAATTATTTGCAAGCATCAATAAAATAATAATTCCTCTCCAGATAGGAAACATGTAATGGCTGGTAACATTTCAGCACAGCAATTTCTTGAGACAAATGAAGCTCAGAAACAATTTGACTCAAAAACCTTGAATGTGCTATCAAAGTGCCAGATGGAAAAAGGTCCATAAATCACTTGAGCATACAGCTTGATCACTGAATTTGCAAACACAAGGATAAGATTGCAGCCATTTTCATTGTGTCATACTTGGAATCACAGAAAGTCAAGAGGCCCAAATGACTTAGGCGTAAATTTGTAATAAATAAAATTCAGGTACCAGCTATCACTTGTTTCAGACTGAAACAATCTTTCAGATGTTTCTCATAAAAAAATGTTAAAAAAGTAGCTCTCTGTAGAGCATCATAAAGTGGTCAGAGATAGGAAGGTGAATTGTACCACCTCTGTAGCCATGTCTCTCAATTTGTCAATCTTAATTACTACTCAGGACTTTCTCTTTTCTTGTGGTAGAGTTCCCCTGAGAGACCAAATGCTGGAAACTTTAGGGATGAATGGGTAATAGTGGAGCATCATCTTTTCAAGACATGTCGTTTTAGTTTCTTCATGTGGATGGAGCAGAAGTGGCAATGTTGATATCTGTAACAACATCCGTGAACATCTGCGATGGGGGCCTGAATTACCAAAATACAAGACTGAGTTATTGTAAAGTCATATCAATATTTGATGGAGTACAGGAATGCACATAAGAAGAAAATTGCCCAGCTTTGAATTCATTTGGATTAACAAACATGTTACTTGCTTAAAAATGTTTTTTGATGTCTCAATAGATGTTATGGTGTCTATTAGTTGCATAGGACACCAATGGGTGTCAGGACACATCGAGAGAACCTAATTGACACTGGAGATAATTTTCAGCTTACTGAATTTGATTTGATTTATTGTTATCACATGTATTAGTATACAGTGAAAAGTATTGTCTCTTGCATGCTATACAGACAAAGCATACCGTTCATTGAGAAGGAAAGGAGAGAGAACAGAATGTAATGTTACAGTCATAGCTGGGGTGTAGAAAAAGATCAACTTAATGCAAGATAGGTCCATTCAAAATTCTGATGACAGCAGGGAAGAAACTGTTCTTGAGTTGGTTGGTACGTGACCTCAGACTTTTGTATCTGTTGGAAGAGAGTATGTCCTGGTTGCATGGGGTCCTTAATTATACTGGCTGCTTTTCCAAGGCAGTGGGAAGTGTAGACAGAATCAGTGGATGAGAGGCTGGTTTGTGTGAGGGACTAGGCTTCATTCATGACTCTTTGCAGCTTCTTGCAGTCTTCAAGCTGTGGTACCAGCAGAAAGAATGCTTTCTGTGGGGTATCTGTAAAAGTTGGTGAGAGTTGTAGCTGACCTTCCAAATTTCCTTAGTCTTCTGAGAAAGTAGAGGCATTGGTGGGCTTTCTTAACTATAGTGTCAGCATGGGAGGACCAGGACAGGTTGTCAGTCATCTCGACATCTAAAAGTTGAAGCTCTTGACCATTTCCACTTTGTCCCCATTGATGTAGACAGGGGCATGTACCCTACTACACTTCCTCTAGAATGTAAAATGGATTTTTCAGTTTGGGTTGTGGTCATTGTCCCTTTCAGGGCAACACAAAAGATTCAGGCTCATCTGGCTTGGGGGAATCAATTGGGACTCAGAGGGGAAATCACCCCAGGAGTTTGAAGCCCCCTTGGCCAAGGTAAGCTGTCAGGAGTTAGCTGCAGCCCCAAGGCTACTGAACAATTCTTATGAATAAACCATTTTTGTGTTCATAAATTACACCTGTAATTTATGTAACAGGTGTCCAGTAGGAAATCCGTCTGATGCTCTTTTCCATTTAAAATCTAGGTTTATACTTGAGCAATAAATTAAAGATGCCCCCCTCCCCCGCAATCACTCCCCAATCCCCCAACTGGTTAAATTAGATTAGTGTAATAGTTTGGGTGCAAGATCCTAAATAAGCACAAGCAACTAAAAGACCTTCTGCCTGTAGGTCGAACATACTGAGTGTAAAGAACTCCTGGACTTAGACCATCGCTCAAGCTGAATCACAACTGTTAAATGTATGCTACCGGGGGTGGGGGGGGTTTGGGGGGGTGGGGGGGGGGGGCAGAAATAAAGTAAAATATTGATGATGTCTTCAATTTGAAGAGTTATGTCAACCAGGTTCAAAGTAGTTTGCCTTGTAGGGCACAGGTTCAAGCTAAGAGACAGAACAAGTATCAGCCAGTACTGGTCTCCCTGAAGGATCAATCATAGTGCACTTTGCGGAAGCTTAATCCAGTGCTCATTTCCTGAGGCTGATGGGCCAATTGGTGAAGTGCTGTACACTAAAACAGTAGTGCCTACAATCGAGGACCCATGTCCTGAGCTGCTGGAATTATCATTGTGTTTCCAAAATCTTCTGAATTAATGAAAAATGTTACCTGACATGGACAATAAGGACATCCAACAATCAATTCTCTGGTCTGACTCGTTTGTCTGACTTCTGTCTTATGTTTCAAATGAGAATTGAGCTTGTAGGCTCCAAAAAATCGTGTTTCCTTTCACTGAATCAAGTCTTCACAATGTGCCATTATAGAAAGTTTGGAACAAACAGTGAAATGCAGAAAATGACATGATGAGAAAGACAGAGCAGACTGAAAAGCTGCAACACTATTATACCAATGATGTGTTGGCTGAAGAATGAACTTGATTACAGTAAAAGGGGGGAACAAAAAAAAATCAAAATGCACATTCTTATGTAATTATAACTCACTGGTCAAGAGAAATAATATAATTTCATTATCATGATAATGTGGAATTATCTGATATGACTAAATTTTAAAAACTGATTGGATGTAATTATAGGACGGCATGGTAGTGGTTATAGTGGTTAGCACTGCTGCCTCACAGTGCCAGAGACCCAGGTTCGATTCCTGGCTTGGGTCACTGTCTGTGTGGAGTTTGCATGTTCTCCCCGTGTCTGGATGGGTTTCCTTTGGGTGCTCTGGTTTCCTCCCACAGTCTAAATGTTGCCCTGGTTAGGAGCATTGGCCATGCTAACTTTTCCCTCAGGCACCGGAGTGTAGTGACTAGGGGATTGTCACAAGTAAGCCTACTTGTGACACTAAGAAATAAAGTTTAAACTTGAACTATAGTCGATATACAAAACAGATCTATTTTAGTAATAGTTTATCTCTGTAGGTGGCAGCACATGAGAAACTGTGCGTTCAGCATATGACAATCACTGCAAACCTTCAGCACGAGTGCCTTGTGTCTCATATCACTTCAACTTTCTAAGTTAAAGCAGCATCATTTATATTAAATATTTATTCATGTCTTTAGTTAACTGATAGCTATGAAACAATATGCAGGTATTCAAGATCCAGTGGCCAGTCACTTGATGGCTGCTTTGCAAACACTTTATTTTTACTCATAATGGGTCAGAGTTTACTGTCGCTGGTACTGTCGCGAGCATTTTGCCAATTTGATTTTGAGCACTTAATGCATTGAAAATTTCTGTAAGTTAGTGATCCAAATGGCATGATGCCCTCTACAATGTAGCTGGGATCTGAGAGAACAGGGCAAGCACTGTATTTTGCATCAACTAATTAGATTGAAATATTATTAATGGACAGTGCAGAGTCTGAAACAGGAAATGTCAGTTAGAATAGTGCATTTATTTAGTGCCTTTGACTAGAAGAATGTCCCAAGGCTCAGAGCCAAAGGAGATATTTGGATGGCTGACTGAAGACTTGGTCAAAGGTGCAGGTTTTGTTGTAGTGCAGAGGGTGAAGGTTTGTTACAAGAGAAGAAAGGTTTAGGGAGGGAGTTCCAGTACTAAATGGCTGAGGCACACCAGCCAATGGTGCTGCAAAGGAAAAGGTGATATGAGAGACCAGAGTTGGAGGAAAACAGATTTCTCAGAGGGCTGAATAACTCGAGGAGGTTCCAGATTAAGTTCCAATGTGGTATGCCATGAAACATTGGGACATTTGTCTACGTTTGTATTTCTGCTGAGTTGTGAAGTCCATTTGTGGGAAGGGCTAACAAACACAAATTCAATACCTATATCAGAGGAGGGAAAGTCAGTAAATCGGGCGGCCAAGGTCTTATTTTTAGAGGCCTGCTGTAGCTGAACCCAATCTTTTCGGTCTGAGTAGCTATGTAGCATGTGATGACTTTCTGGAGAATGAAAGGATCAAAATAAAGTGAACAGCTGAACTGAAAGATAGCACTTCATTGGGAACATGGTGACACTCGGTAGGCTATCAATATTTTAAGGCAGATAACAACACCTTCCTCTGGTTTTTATTTTTAGCAGGTGATCTGCACTTCTATGGGAAAATGTTAATGATAAAGATAAGGTTTAAGGTGAGAGGGGAGAAATACAAAAGGGTCCAGTGGGGCAATTCTTTCACTCAAAGGGTGATGACTGTCTGGAATGAGCTGCCTGAAGTAGTAGTAGAGGCGGGTACAATTTTGTCTTATAAAAAGCATTTAGACAGTTACATGGGTAATATGGGTATAGAGGGATATGGGCCAAATGCAGACATTGGGACTAGCTAAGTGGTAAAAATTGGGCAGCATGGACAAGTTGGGCCGAAGGGCCTATTTCCATGCTGTAAACCTGTATGAATCTATGGTAGCAATTTGACTTTTGGAGGTGGGGTGGGGTGGCTGCGGGGGGCAAATAAATAAATAACTGAAGTCAACAATACCATACAGGGAAGTGATGTACTGAAAACTTTTTATCACAATAAGTTGCATTAGGTTTGAATAATGACCTGTTAGTAAATAAAATACCAGCAGTCAGTGGGCTCCATGTTGAACCTGGAGCAAGGAAACTAGTAAAACACATTAGGCAAATGACAGTGGGAATCTGACAGATGATTGGGACCATTTTTATGCTTCCTTTTTCAAGTATTTTGTATTGTGTTGGTTCATCAGCATTGTACCTATTTCCTAACAAAAGAGCACAAATCTAGACTTTCACCAAACCACTGCTCCCCATCCCTTCAAGGTCCCTCCAGTGATGTTGAGGGTCTGGCTGTAGCTTCAGTGCAAACAGTGGGAGGTGTCAATTCACTGTTGAGACGAGAGTCCTGTGAAACCATGTTTTGATGGAGACATGCACACTAACAGTTGACTTTCATGTTGGTTGGAAGCTGTTTGAAAGGATGTACGGTTTAGTTAACTCTAAATGTGAGTCACCGTATTGTAATCAAATTAAACTTGAAGAAAGTAATTCTGGTCAAAGGTGTATATTGTGGAATTAAAAAGTGGAGTACTTCGAATAAAAAGTACCCCTCCGGCTTCTTAACTACATTTAAATTAAGATAGCACATTACAAAAGCAAATTATTACATTGACAGTAATTGTGTTCATATATAAGACTACAGGTCCTGAATGGGATAGCCACAAATCTGAATGTATATTCATTAAGGCAGTTCAGTGATATAGAGCAATTTGTAAAAAGTTATGGAAACTACAATCTTCAAACAATTATGACACTTGCTTGTTTACCAATTTCAGCCCATTTCACTTGTATTAGGGCTTCCTTTTGCAATTTATATTTCAGAAGTTTAAGTGGATTGTTTGAACGATATATCAGCTTTTGCAGGCTAGTGACTTATTTTTCCTTTAAATGGTCACACAAGTTGTCTTGAGGAAATGCAACACAAGGCAGATCAACTCTAGAATGAGAAAACAAAGGAAAATCATATCAGCTGGTAGTAGAAAAGGGTAAATGCTCTAAAGCGTGTCATTTTAATCACTGTGCAGTTCATATGCATTCTGTTGTGTGAGATCTGTCTAGGGTTCCAAATTTATTCTTGGATGGTGAGACTTCCCTGTAACTTGAGCACTAGTGATGAATATAATCTAACAAGGAATGAGATAAATGGGCCTAAAGTAGCAATACATGTCTGAGAAAATCAGACTCACTCCAAACAAATATGGCAACATTTGACACATTGGGCTGATTATCATAGCCCTTTGCAGATGGAGTAGGAGGAGGTGGGAAGTTGGGAAAATAAGGGGCATCCATGTCTAGTTGGCTCCCTGATGTATTCCCACACTTGGTTGGAACTACGCAAGGGAGGAAAGTTGGCAGTCCATTCCAATGAGGTGGGTGGCCAGTTATGCTACTTAATGGCCCAAATAGGGACCACTTTCTAAAGGACGTGGGATGTTCCCACTGTCAGAACAGTCCCCTTATTATGTGCAGAGTCCACCAGCTTCCTGTGGCTTCCTGGCAGCAGATAGAAGAACCATCAATGCCTTTTTTTCAATCCCACTCCTGGAGCCACAGGATCAGTGGATTACAGCCACTTGCTGGAATCCGTCCCGCAGAGGCATGCCCCTTAGAAGCAGTAATCTGGCTGCTGTGGTCCACTTAATTTGAACAATTTTAAAAGTCTTGAGGCACTGTCCCTATTAGATGGGGCTACAAAGAGATGGCCTATTAAGACCACAGTGCAAAAATTATAAATGGTAATGTTGCTAATAAACTGGCAGTATGTGTAAAGCATTTATGGGCAAGTAAAGTAAATAACTTGAAGTATTTCCCCAATAGTAGCTTTTCTGTGGGAAAATGCAAATCTATCGTACATCTTGGCATTATCAGAGCACTCTCATTAAGTATTTCTGAACTGTGACTGTTATCTGAGTTTCTATGGACACTTTTTCTGTAATTGATGCTTTCATATCTTCTGATTCAAATTACATTTGCATTCAGTTTATGGACAGTTTGTTACAGCAGAGTAACAGAGTACAATCTGCAGAAATTCAGATGTGGAATTACTAACTAAAGGATATGCAATAATGCTGGGCATAAAATAGCTGCAGGTGGAAGAACTATTAGTGTAGTTGTATATTCTTTTAGGAGGTAGCTGCATTGAATGAGGTGGGTTCATTCAAGGCTAAAGAATAATTTGGATTTTTAGAATCCCTTTGAGAAGATCTGCATATGTGACTTTTAAGGAAGATGAATGCTAATGAAAGAAATGATAAATTAGCCAGCTGGATTGAAATCTGAACGACAAAAGGACACAAAAGGTAATTATAAATGGAAGATGTTCCTTTGCGAAGGATGTGACTGGCTGGAATTATTTCAGAATGTGTTGTGGGTTTCTGGCTGTCCGGATTATTTGAAATAATGGTGTGTCAGAGGTTACTTCACTGTAGCAGAGTATCTTGGAATGTGGAGGTCGTGGATGAAGTCACATTTGCACTAAAGTCCCTGGGGAGGGATGAGAAAGAGATGGTCTCTGAGACAGTGAAGTAATGGGTAGTATACAAGGGTATTCTTTCAGGAGATAGCTAATTTAGATGATGTGAGCTTTTCAGTTCAGGATTTTCAAAAATCCTGCACGTGAGACTTTTAAAGAAGATTGATATTTATAGAATTAATTATAAACCATAATTACAATAGTTAAGCTATTTCTTCATTAGGTACTTCTGACAAACATTGATACTCACATGGAACACTGGTTGGAAATCAAAGGCTTAAACGTCTACATTTCAAGTCATTGATTTAATTGAATGGCCATTGGACAATGTAGGGCCACCCCGTTCCTAATAAAAAAGAAAAAAACTATTTACATTATTAAAATGGTTTTTTTCCATAGAATGTGGGCATCACTGGCTATACCAGCATTGATTGTTCATCCCTAATTGTCCTTGAAAAGATAGTGGTGAGCTATCTTCTTGAGCTGTTGTAGTTCATGTTGTGGGTGTACATCCACAACGCTGTTAGGGAGGAAGTTCCAGGATTTCGACTTACAGTTGGTGATGATATAGTTCCAAATCAAGTTAGTGTGTGGCTTTGAAGGAAACTTGCAGCTGATGCTATCCCCATGCATCTGCTGTTCTTGCCCTTCAAGGCGGTAGACATTATTGTTTGGAAGGTGCTGTTGAGGGAGCCTTGGTGAGGTGTACTGGGCGTGTTGTACATGATACACACTGCTATCATTATACGCTGTTGGTGGATGGGATGCTAGATAAGTGGACTGCTTCAAACCTGGATTGTGTCAAGCTTCTTGAAAGTTGTTGGAGCTGCCCTCATCCAAGCAAGTGGAGGGTATTCCATCACATTCCTAACTTGTGCTTTGTGGACAGTTTGGAGAGCTGCAAGTTGCTCATCGCAGAATTCCCAGCCTCTGATCTTTTCTTGTGGCCACTGTATTTATACGGACAGTCCGGGCGGCGTGGTGGCACAGTGGTTAGCACTGCTGCCTTGTAGCACCAGGGACCCAGGTTCAATTTCCAGCTTGGGTCACTGTCTGTGTGGAGTTTGCACATTCTCCTCGTGTCTACATGGGTTTCCTTTGGGTGCTCGGTTTCCTCCCACAGTCCAAAAGATGTGCTGGTTAGGCTCATAGGCCATGCTAAATTCTCCCTCAGCATAACTGAACAGGTGCCGGAATGTGGCAACTAGCGGATTTTCACAGTAACTTGCAGTGTTAATGTAAGCCTACTTGTGACATTAATAATTAAACTTTAGTTCAACTTTTTTGTCAATGATAATTCCCAGAGTGTTGATAGTGGGCAGATTCAGCAATGCTAATACCATTGAATGTCAAAGGGCAATGGTTAGATACTCTGTTGTTGGAGATGGCTGTTGTTTAGTGAAAAAGTTTCTTTCATGACATTGGGACCTTCCAGAGCACTTCCCAGCCAATCAAATACTTTCAAATTTAGTCACTGTGTACAAGCAACAATGCAATAATGGCCAGGTAATCTGTTTGATGGTTTCCTGGTTGACATTGCTTGCATGTGTCAGTCTTCACCAGAAGCACCTGATCAACAGGTTGGATCTATTGTTCATAGTGTCGGACATGCTGGGCGTGTTCTTGTTTGCTGTCAGTATGAATGCTGCAGGGCCTCAAGATCCTGAAGTCGTAGATCTCGCCAGCGAGATTGTGATTTTGGATTTTCCCTGCCCCTTGCCAGCAATGTCGTCGGACTCACACCTATTAAGGGCCTTTCTCTGGAGAGAAATATGATGTTTTTCTCACCAGAAACAACATTCTGCAATTTTGTGGTAGGATTTAGCTCTTTATCTCCAAAGTGGAAAGAATAAAAGTAAATATATCAGTGACTGCAACTGAAGGTTTAACTTTAGAAGGAGCAGTTCCTCAGCAAGAGCTCAATGAGAAAATTGAATAATAATAAAATGAGTCAGATGTAGACAAGACTGAGATGCGTGGGTAATCTTGATGAAGCATGTTATATAATTTATACTGCAATTGGAAATCTTGAAAATCACAGCGGCTTGTGTGCAAAGTGAACCTCCTCAAATTTGACAACAGACTGAAGGTTTTAGATTTAGTTAACATTAAACACTCCCCTGTAATAACCATTAGCCCATAAACTAACATGACTCTATTAAGGGTAAGTAGTAATTTGATTAAGAATGGGATTGGAGATTCTTATGTCCCTACAGGGTCATTTCACAAGTCTGTTTTATACAGCAACAGTACCTATCAGTTCAATTGTCCAGCTGCTAAAATACTCATGGTATGACCTCCTGAGAGCAATGTGGATTGGGGAAAATAATGATGATCGAATCTTGTTCAGAATATAATGATTATTTTAGCAGCTGAGAGCATAAGAATATTGGCTGCAGAATGCAAGTTATCAGAATGAATAACATAGATGAAAAATGATTGATAGCTTGATGTTTCTCTCAAATACATTGAGGAGTGGTGAAAAATTTCAGAGTGGACTATTCTCTTAAATAAAAGCAAAAGACTGCAGATGCTGGACTCTGAAACAAAAACCGAAAATCTCAGCAGGTCTGATAGAGTCTGTAGAGGGAGAAGAGAGCTAATGTTTGAGTCTGAATGATTATTCATCAGAGTTGAAGCCAAGTTGAAGGGGTACGTGGGGTGGGGTGAGTTGGTTGTGTTATTGACCAAGATATCATAGACAAAGGAAAAAGGGAATTTAATTGGCAATGATAAATGCTAAGAATGGTACGAATAGCAGCCCTTAAGAGACAAGAATATGTAATTAGCAGAACAAAGGTGCAGAGTGTCTAAAGACTTCCTGAGGCATATGGCAGATGGCCTTAATGGGGTTTGGGGAAGGAGGAAACAAGATGGAAAGTGAAATTTCAAAGTGGACAAATCAAACAATGGAAGACATTAAAATTAAAAATATATACTAGGAATATAAAGAAATGAAAATTGATGAACAAGATAAAAAGAAATGAAGTAAGATTAAATAAATGAAAATGGATTGGAGGTAGAGGAGACAGGACATCTGAAGTTATTGAACTCCGTGTTCAGAAGGTTGTAATGTGCCTAATCAGAAGGTGATGTGCTGTTCCTCCAGTTTGCATTGGGCTTCATTGGAACATTGCAACAGGCCAAGGACGGACATTTGGACAAGGGAGAAGGATGACATGTTGAAATAGCAAATGACAGGAAGGTCTGGGATGGACAGAAGTCATCCAGTCTGCATTTGGTCTCTCCTATGTGGAGTAGACTGCATTGGGAGCAGTGAAAGTAATAGACCAGATTAAATGAGGTGTGTGCCATGTGCTGCTTCACCCGAAAAGAGTGATTGGGAGGAGGTAAAGGGATAGGTGTTGCACCTTCTATGATTGCCGTAGCCAGTGGGTGAGGTGTTAGATGCAATGAAGAAGTGGACCAAGGTGTTCCAGAGGGAATGGTCCTGCAGAATGCTGACGGGGGAGTGAGGGGAAAATGTGTTTGGTGGTGGCAGCATGCTCGAGTTGGCAGAAAATGATTCTTTGAATGCGGAGGCTGGTGGGGTGAAAAGTGAGGGCAAGAGGGACCTCAGCCTGGTTCTGGGAGGGAAGGGAGGGTTGGGAGTTGGGTCAGCCTGTCTGTACACTTCTTGGCCAGTTGCTTTAGCAATCGCCGCTCTAGTTATAGTGATAATGTTCCCGGCTGGAGCAGTGGGGAGATGCAATTCATTGTGTTATCAAAAGTGATAAAATTTACTGTTTTTTTAAATGCCAGTCTAATATTAAGTCTTCTCCTTCAGAAAATCTAGTAAACTGGATACAGTTTGCATTAGGGCAAACATTGCATCCTTTGCAGAAAAAGTTACTTTCATTTGTATGTTCAGTTTAATTGAATGACAGAAATATTGAATAAGTGTTTTACCCTAGTATTTATCAGAGAAACCAAAAAGATGAGTATCTGAATAGCTGGCAGTGTGTATAAGCACTGATATGTGGGTGTGGATATTGCAGCAGGCTTAAGTGCAACAGGGTGAAGTAAAGCTATAGATATATGGCATGAACAGTGATTAATAGATATTTTTCGTAGGTGAGTGAAGTGCGGGCAGTAAATTTACCCAACATTTGAGGCAGTTGGTACAGTTGTGAGGATATTTCATTTGAAGACACATTCACTTATTTTCCCCACTTCGTGAGACCAGTGAATACCTTATGACACTGCATCCAGCCTCTTGGCTAAATGCTGAAATTGACTACAATGGCTATCTGCTCACTTTGCCTTTGCAGTGTTTGTCTGGAGTGCCTTAAGGTCTCCAGTGGATAGAGGACCTCTCTCCTCCTACTTCATCCCTTGGACCAAAGCCTACAGTGCAGCATCTTGGAGCACATTCTTCTGTTCTGTTGTGCTGCTTGTCAGTGTTCTTCTGCATATTTCTACTTGTGTGGAGCTCACTGCCACGAGAAATCCTCGTTCAGATGTATTTAAGGGGCAATTAGATAAGTACAAGGGAAATGAAGCGATTGAAGGTCCTGCTATTCGAGTTTGATGAAGATGGATGGGGTGAACCTTGTGTGAAAAATAAAGACCCGCATAAGTCAATATAGCTGATTGGCCTGTTTCTTTGCCGTTGACTTCTTGCACTTGGCCAAATCAATAAGTGTTTAATCCGTTATACTAAGTCAGATGATTTGGGAGTAACTTTTGTGCTCATTCCATTATTGCTTCCGATATCAGCAGGTAACATCCCTCCTTCACCTCAGATTCCCTCTTGTGTCTGATGCTTTATGTCTAACGTTTTGATACTTTAGGTATCTGGCCCTTGGTTCTTCTGATCTTAGTTACCAAACTACCAATCATTTTAGAGATTTTATTGCCATTGACTATGTGATAGAACATACTGAAAGATGAGGTAGAATTGGCTATTTTGTTTATTCTCTTTGCTGTACTTTGCGATAAAGCTTCACTTTAAATGCCTCTGAGTGCAGTCTTTGTGGTTAAAATTTCTGAATCAATTGTCAAGAAAATTGTTGAAATCACAATTGCTTTGCAGATATAAAATGGGCAGCTAAGTATGTAACATGGCAGGAAGTGTGTGTGCAGGCATCCCTTGTCAGAGGTTAAGACCAAAATTTAGAATCTGCACCATTCTTGCTGAGTGCAAGAGAGCCAAGTCTGTATGTGGCCAAACCAATGAATCATCCAGTATTAAAAAAAACTTCCTGAATGTGGAGATGAGTGACAGATTATTTTTCTCAAATATCAGTCACAAATCACATGCACTATCATTCCATGTAAGGGCACATTCTATCCATAACCTTTAAAACGTGAACCAGTTTGGAATCTTCTGGGACTAACATTTCTTTTAAAAATTCTCAAAATGTTGCAAAGAATGGCCGCTGAGAGCCATCTTACTTGATCTGTGGTTTCAGACTGCCACTCAGACTTGAAAGGACAAAAGGACATGATCCACACTCAAAAGTGTCAATGCTCATATTATGAGACCATCCAGTAAATTTCTCTGGACTTGAGTGGGTCTTTTTAGGGCAAAAGGCAGTGTTTGTCTCACACCCCAAGGATAAATGTTTGCACACAAACACTCAGATTGAACTTAAATTAATTGGCTACAATGTGATATTTGAAAGGACTTGTACTTGAAAGGATCTATGTGACATAGGGCAGGATTTTATGGCTACATCTGTCCCAAGACCATAAAATCCCGCCCAAGGTCAATGCCCCTTGCCTGCCCCGATTCCCATGGCAGGCAGGCTGGCAAAATTCTGGCCATAGTTTTATTTAGGATGACACATGAATAAATAGAAGTCTTTATTTAAACCCTTGGAAAGCTTGCTGCTGTTTATTCAAATTGACCGCATACTCGAGGATTAAGAAATGTACACACCTTGGTTTTCCAGAACATACTGATTATGGATAGTAAGGGAAGGGAACAGGGATTTCAGTTCTCTCCCATCCCTGTCCATAACATCACTTGGATATTCACAATCACTTATTTTGCCCTACACAATCCAGGAATCATCTGTTCATTTTTTTAACTTCCCTAACTGGCTTGTCCTGAAGTTGCTGTACACAATCAGCAACAAATACTGCATGAATTGTTAAGTACCTGGTTCAATGGATACTATCAGCAAGTATCGCCTGCAGAACAACTCATTATAAGACAGTGATGTATTGCAATATACCTTATGCTCTAATATCACTGTAGGACACTATAGAGTGGTGTTCTTTTGTGGTCCTATATTCTGCAATTTTCAGGCGTAGTAACAATGACAAAGTCCTTGAGTACAGTGAAAGTAGGAAGGAACTTAAACGTGGAATTAGGAGGGCTAAAAGGGGCCATGAAACAGGGTCAAGGAGAATCCCAAGGTTCTTTATGTATATATTGGAAGCAAGAGGGTAGAATGAGAAAGAGTAGGCCCACTCAAGGATAATGGAGGGAAGCTATGTGTGGAACCACAGGGAATGGGTGAAATCCTTAATGAGTACTTTGTATCAATATTCACCAAAGAGAAGGACATGATGGATGTTGGGATCAGGGACAGGTGTGTGAATGCCATAGAGAGCATCAATATATTAAAGGAGGAAGTGTTGAGTATCCTGAATTGTATTAAAGTAGACAAGTCCCCAGGGCTGGATGGGATCTATTCCAGGTTACTGTGGAAGGCAAGGAGAGAAATAGCTGGGGCCTTAATAGATACCTTCACGTCGTCTTTGACCACAAATGAGATTCCAGAGGACTGGAGAATAGCCAATGTTGTTCCCTTATTTAAGAAAGAAAACAGGGATAATCCAGGATATGATAGGCTGGTGAGCCTGACATCGGTAGTGGGGAGGCTTTTGGAGAAGATACTGAGGCCACAAGATATATGCACATTTGGAGGAAAATGGACTGGTAAGTGATAGGCAGCATGGTTTTGTATGGGGAAGGTCATGCCTCACCAACTTGATTGAATTTTTGAAGAGGTAGCAAGGCAAATTGATGAGGGAAGGGCTGTGGATGTCGTTTATATGACATTAAGCCATTTGACAAGGTCCAACATAGCAGACTGGTATAAAAACTAAAATCACATGTGATTTACAGTGGGCTGGCTAAATGGATACAGAACTGGCTTGATATTGAAGATGGAGAGTAGCAGTAGAAGGATACTGTAGCTAGTGGTGTTCCACAGGGATCGGTGCTGGGACCACTGTTGTTTGTAATATATATAAATGATTTTGAGGAAAATGTGGGTGGTCTGATTAGTAAGTTTGCGGATGACACAAAAATTGGCGGAGTTGCTGATAGTGCTGAGGATTGTGAGAGAATACAACAGGATATAGATAGACTGGAGACTTGGGCAGAGAACTGGCAGATGGAGTTTAATCTGGCCAAATGCAAGGTGATGCATTTTGGAGGATCAAATTTAGGTATGAATTATACTGTAATTGGCAGACCCTTAGAAACATTAGCATACAGAGGGAAATGGGTATGCAGATCCACATTTCCCTAAAAGTAGCAATGCAGGTTGTCAAGGTGATTAAGAAGGCAAACGGCATACTTGTCTTCATCAGCCAGGACATTGAGTACAGGAGTTGGGAGATCATGTAACTATATAAAATCTTGGTTAGGCCGCATTTGGAGTATTGCATGCAGTTGTGCTCACCATGCTACCAGAAGGATATGGAAGCTTCAGAGAGATTGCAAAGAAAGTTCACCAGGATGTTGTCTGGTCTTGAGGGTGTTGGCTATGAGGAGTGTTTACACTGGAAAAACGGAGGCTGATGGGAGACTTGTTTGAGGGCTACAAAATTATGAGAGGCACAGACAGGGTGGATAGTCAGAGGCTTTTGTTCAGATAAAATTTATTACATACACCAGTTTTATTCCATAAACTAATTTTTATAGGTCAAATGTTTAGTATTTATTACTGGGGGCGTATGAGAAATCCAATTCTTTAATGAGACTCATCAGAGAATTGAAGAAAATTGATTATCTCTGTACATGAGAACACCATAGCCAGCTGGAGCTGTCACAAAACGAATAAACTATGGAAAATGAAGTCAAATTACCAATTTCAGTCAGTCCTCCTCAGGCTGATAACTTGACTCTTGCATGTGCAAGATGTCTGCCAACACTTGCCAGCCTCTCCTCTCCTGCCCACTCCTCCAAGGTAGCTAGGATTTGCATCCTCTACCACTGAGAATAGGAAGGAGAATGGATCTCTGTCGTAATATGTTCACTGTTGAATACTGTGACCCAAGAAAACTGATATGCTAGTGGGCATGCCTCAAGAAGCCTATCATTGAGACCACTGAGCTTCATTGCTATCAGTTCACGTAAGGCAGTTCAGTGGTCTCTGTGCAATGTAATCTCAGACTTGATACTGCATACAATGGAGTGTCTGCAGAGCCTGTACCTTTCCCTGTGTTACACAGATTGACATGGTGAATGGACACACACACGGACATTAAATAAAGACTGATTGCAAACATACAACAGCATTGTCTCCTACACAATAAAGAAGATGTCTGTTATTCCCCCGTTGCCTTCAGTGTATGCCAACCATGAGTCATTATAGCTTATTTAGGTCTCTGACTAACCAATTCCCAGAAAAAAAAGATGCACACTTAAATAAAATGAAAACAATTTAGTTCCCTCCACTCATCTTCACCCTTACTTTCAGATTAGGGTCAGTTTGTCTTTCAGGGATTTAGTGACTTGACAAATGTCAACTTGTAAGCATGCAGCCCCATCACACATTCTGTTGTGTCGATGTGTTCGGTTGTAGCTAATCTTTCACTCAACCAAACTGTCACATACTTTGGCCATTAATGCCATGTGGTCCTGAGGCTATGCACACATTTACCTATCTAGCTTAGTTATACCCTCACACAAATACAGAAACGGGGATTTGCCAGCGCTGCTGTGGCAAGACACACCACAGAAGATTTGGCAGCCTAGCCAAAAGACCATTGACATTCAGTGAGACCCCAGTGGTGTACTGGCCCAATCAGTTCCATCCACAGCATGATGCCATCAGAGACAGGCCAATGCTAATATGACACCTACCAGGCAGATCAAATGAGGCCGTTGATCCTTTCCCTGCTCTGGACCCATGATCTTTGGTGAACTTCATGGTTGCTAACATCCTCTATGATCACCATCTGGCTGCAGTGCTCAGGCACTGTCAGTGCTTGGGAACAACTCCTCCCACTATTTCCAGACAGCCTGGAGGATAGTTTGCAGGGAGGCATCACTGAACTTTGGGGCTGTTGGCTTTGACACCTCCAAAGTGAGATGGAAGGGGCTTGGATGTGATTAGGGGGTCAATAAAATGGAGGTGGGGAGAGTGATGGGGGTGATATTTGGGGTATCCTGAGGGGGATGAAAGAATGCACAAAAAGAATGAGTCAAACTCCTGACAAAAAGGAGGTAGACAAGGAAGGCTTTGACGCAGAGTCTCCCTTCTTGTCCAGCTGGCTCTTCTATAGCCCATCCAGATCTACTCCACTGTAACCTGATTAGATCCTCCGATAACATCCCATCCTAACCACACAGTTACACGTGTTTCACAAATTCGCTACAGTCCCTTTAAGTTTTCCTACTAATCTTGTGGGATCTGGTTCCTGACGCGAAAGTGGAACTGGCACCGACTTCCGCTTCTACTGCCAGGAATGATAGCCATGGATTTAGTTGCACTCTAAGACTCCAGAAACATATGATGTAACAGATTAAAGCCAAGAAACCCTGTTCAATGTTACGACATTTCCATATTTCTAACTTTTAGCTTAATACTAATGCTCAAATGTTGATGTAAATCTTAATTTGGAAAGCGACCTGAACCTAGAGTGACACAACATATATCTGCAAACAGAGGAGCAGTTTAGCTCTTGATGTTGGTAAATCAAAATTGTTGTGGCTATTCTGTAAATACACTTAATATTTGCAGTGCAAGATGTAACATTGATAATAAATTTAATAAGGTTTCTCTGGAATGGGAGGAAATGTTGAATAGCCCCACATATTTATGCTATCAATCAAGATGAAGTGACTATAGTGTTGGAGTATTTTATGTTGTGTATGTATTATGCATTAGTAATATCTGTATATTTATATTGTATGGTTATGGAAGTTCAAATCTCTTCTTTAAAAATTATTAGCTGAATAACCCAACAAGATTCACATTTTAAAACTTTTACTGTAACACATGGCTAACAAAGACTGACTAAACATTATTTTCTCTTTGAAACAACTAATTCTTTACACAACAGAGAAGATTTTCCAAATTTAACTTTTAGCACAACCAAATATTTCCCACCACAGTTGTACATTACGCTGTCCCTTAAGTGGATACTTCATCCTCCAGGAACTAGCCTAAAATTGTACTTGCATCCAAATGGATTGTTTCCTTATTACTTCCCAGCTGGATAACTTCTCATCACATAACTGGCTTTTTCTATTATATGGGAGATTCCTTCCCTCCAGCTCAAGTTTGGCATATCTTCCAAATTTCTTCATGAATTCAGTCCCTTCAATAGGAACATAAGCTTCCACCCACATTATGCACGGTGAACAATAGAGTCAGCATTTTCCTCTGCTTCAGGTGCAGGACAGCCTGTTTCTATCTCCTGCTCTCTGCCTCTGAGATGGCTGTAGACCACCACAAAACCAACTTAAGTCTTAGAAATCAATGTACAACATACAGCAAACTGTTTACAGCACGATACCATCAAAACCTTTCTAGGACTTTGGGAGACATGATTTGAGCTGTTTTGAAGAAAGAACTTTTACATACTTCACACTTAAATCCAATCAAAAGAAAGCATAAAGAACAATAACAATAATTAACAACCATAGGAAATTAATATACAGTGACTTTACTGCTATTGCAACATTTTATAGAGATATGGATTTTTAAAAATCATATTACTAGAATTTAGGGGGAGCCAAGGATGATGGGTAGGTAGTGACCGGATGAAATTTCAAAAAATGCAGTCTCATAACTGCTCCTGTTGTTCAAACATTTCCCAGACTGAATTGGAGCCCATGGCATTGCCCTCACTTTCAAAACATTAAGGAAAGATTCATGAGATCTTGCTGACAAACCAGTTTCACGTGAATATGATTTCTACTGTTTAAAATTGATTTGGAATCTAAAAAGTTCAAATATAGATGAATGTCAGCTTGCTGCCACCACATTTAACTCTCCTTGTGAGATCATTAAACTTTTACATTGCAAAGTGACCTGGGGGATAGGGATTTACCAATCACTGCCTGTATCAAATCGTTCCACATGGTCCTAGCTGTTCTGCTAACAGGTAGCTTTCCATTCACTTCCGAAGTTGTATCCCTCCTGTGTCTTATTTCAGTCAGAATATTTGTAAGACTCTCTGGAAAGTTTGTTGTTCCCCATTTAATTGTTGGGATCTTCACCTTTCTGCGTGTTGGCTCTGTTTTCAGTGCAGACCAGCCGCACGCTTAGCAACTGTCTCTTCACAAAGATTTACTCCACCCATTCCCCCCAAAATTTTCTGAACATACCAGATGCAATACACCACTGGCTGATGTTGTTTGCATCTTCTGCCATTCATCAATGTTAAAATGAACTGACTCCAAATTTCTGTCCATTGAGCAAGCAGATTGCAGGACTTGGAATCCCAGAGCTTTACTGGTTATGGTTGGTTTTACACATGGCAGAGGCTGATGTCAATGGAATTTTACCCTACTGACAGTCAATGGGGTGGGGGGGGGGGTGGTGAAATTCAACTTCCGTTGAGGTGAAGGTCCTGCGTGCAATGTAAAAAAGTTTGTCGATTATCTACAGTTAGATGGAAAGCAAGAGTTGAAGATAACCACTGGGAAACAGGTAGGGTGAACGGTCAAGAACACAGCAAATGGAATAAAAGGTACCAACATGTGAATTTACCCAACCAGTACGAACGAAAGGTTATTAACCTGAAATAGTAACTCGGATGCAGCCTAACTGTTGCACACTTGCAGCATTTTCTGTTTTATTTCTGCTGTTGATAGAGTTTTGGATACCAAGGGAATTCTCAGGGTAATATTGTGGCGAGGTGAAAATGTGGTAGATCAGCTACACTTTCCAGAATGGTGAAGCAGGCTCATGGGGCCAAATGGCTCACTCCTGCTTCTATTTCTTACGTTTTTACATAACTTCAGCACAAAGACAGAATGGGTGATAGTGATTGGCCATCTGTTGTAAACAGCTGTTGTAACTAGGACAATTTTTCTTTCCATTAACATATGAAACTGAGTTTTTTGAACAAGAGAACACTGAAAATAAAGTGTTATTGGAGAAACATTTTGTGGCAACTGTGGTATATGGTTTGTACAGAGCATCTGGTGTTGTATGCTTCTAAATTGTCTCTTAAATAGCATTTAAAAATGTAGGGGGAGAAAATTGGATCACACTCTGCTTAGTATTTGAGTTCAGAATAGGGCAAGAAGTATGAATTTCCCAAGGCTGTTTCCCTCACCCCAAGGGCACTTTGAATATGTTGAAGGCCATAATGAACCATCCTTGGCAGAAAACTAAAAATGGCATTAGTGGCTTGGCGTATGTAAATAATATTTTCTAGAGGACTTGTCCTGGAACATTGCTGTGATGAGCCTGGCATTATTTCTTGGCATCTCATGCAGCTTAACCAGTGGTACCGAAAGGAGCCATTAGAAGCCACCACAGAAAAGGCATGATTGTTTTAGTAATTTAATGTAACATGAAGCCAAGAGGAGTAGGCATGCTTGTCCATGCTCACAATTGCTAACCAACCCTGCAGACCTATCTGAGACCTTGCATATAAGCCAAGGCAAATTGGAATTCTCAACATCAACAAGCTGCTCTATGGAAGCTCCATAGGTACCCATAGCTCACCGGAAATATTAAGGCTAGAACTGACACTCATTTTTGTTTCAGTCTTATGTTTGAAAATGAGCCCGAACCAATTTCTGCGTTACCTTTTACAACATTTCCATAAATCTGTCACGATTTTGACAGAATAGTTGACAGGAAAAAGATCTTCTCAATTTAACCCCTGTACTTTATGGAACATTGTGCTTTATAGATGACTTCTGTGTCTGTCACATCATCTATGATGTGCTGTCTCACCTGCAAAAACAAAAGGATCACAAGGAATTATGCTTGATGTATAATGTTAATAACAAATTCCAAGGGAATAACTGCATCCAGTAAATGTCTCACACAGGCATGCGCGCACATGCACAAATGGAATGACTTTCTACATGGTGCTATCTTTCTGCTCATGATTTATCGATGGGAAAGTAGGGTTAGATGCATTTATTACTTTAAAAAGGCCTCTGCTGGTTTTCCAAATTTAGATTGGATTCACAGACATGTTAGTGGCATAACAATTAACAAGCTAAAATTTGATTCTCATTTAATGAGTGACTGAGTTTCCTCACGGTTAAGGAAGTGAAATAGAAAACCAGATACATATTAAGAACATCCTCTGTTCAATTGCTGGTTGAGGTAGCTGACCTCAGTGAGGACATGATATTACCATAATATGCACTTGGATGGGTGCAAAGAAAATCATACAGGCCTCAACTTAGTGATCACCTTTTCAGTGGAACCCTGACCCCACTGAAAATGTGCCTGTGTAGATGTGAGCTTGAAACTGGTTGGGGTTCTTCTGTTCTCCTCCTGTAGCTGACTAGCCCAAGAATCTTCAAGACAAGAGCCATGCTGTCATTCAACTGTGGAGCAGGCTGGATAGGCCGAATGGCTTGCTCCAACTCCTAATTCATATGTTATAAACAGCAAGGTTTTCTTTTAAAACGTTTCCTTCCACTTTTTGTGGAGTACTTCTAAGAAATTGTTCACATTACTATTCACTTTGGAGATAATGTAGCACAGTTTCTATGGCAATTTGACATAATGATGAAGTGTTCAGGGAAACTGCATCATTATCATCTGCATTAATTTTTATATATATATACCATCCCCAGGAGTAATATTTTAATGCCCCTTTTATTAATTGCCCATACATGACACACAGCTAGCATAAACTTTCCAGCATCACATTATGCTCGTAGACTGATTTAATGATGTGCATCTAAAAATGTCAGGCTCTATCCACAGCAAGAACAGCATAGCAACGGCAGCAAGTAGCACTTATTCCTTCCAGTCAAGATTCCTCATGGAGATTTCTGATCAGTAGAGACACCAGTTATTTTCAAACTATTTGACTAATTCAGATGTTCCTAAACCCTCGTGTGCCTCAGCAACCTTACATTTAGATCTCATTAAAGACCCAAGCGGATTCTCCAAAATTTCCAGCCCAGTAATTACTGACATACTTATCTAACTCATATGTAGAAAATACTGGAAAATGTAATTTTTAGGTAGGAAAACCATTCATGCTATGAATCATTATGTTCAGTGGGACACTTGCTTTTACACTACATGCATTAGCTCTGGATTATTGAGCAGGTGACAATAGAAGAACAGTTTTCACAACGTACATAAATAATATCTGAAACACAATAAAAACAGAAAATGCTGGAAAAACTCATCAGGTTTGGCAGCATTTGTGGAGAAAAACAGAGTTAACATTTCGAGTCGGTGTGACACTTCAGAGCTGAAGAGGGGCAGAAATGTGATGGGTTTTACACTAGTGAGGAGAAGGGTAAAGCAACAGTACAATGTAAGGGATAGGCTGGAGCTCAGGAGAGATTTGACAAAGATGTCATAGATACAAGACGAAGGAAGTGATAATGATAGTATTACCATTTTGGAGATGGACCAAGTGATGGTGAAAGTGGGGTGGAAACTGGAAGCAAATTTGATGAACATTTCCAGGTCCAGATGGAAGTATGAAGTGGCACTGATACAGTCATCGATGTAACAGAAAATGAGTTGTTGGAGGGGACCTGAGTAGAACTGGAACAAGAGATGTTCCACCTACCTTCCAAAAAGAGAAGCATAACTGCAGCCCATGCAGGTACCCAGAGCTACACCTTTTATCTGGGGGAAGTGAGACAAGTTAAAAGAGAAATCGTTAAATGAAGGTACACATTCAGCCAGGTGGCAGAGAGTGAACTGAAACTCAAATATTGATTTCTAAAAGTTAGTAAGCTTTAGCATGTCTTTTATATTGTCTGCTGTTCCAAAAGATACTTTAATTAATTAACAGGAAGCATTTTTGTTAGAAGTTGCATAAAACTCAATTGATTCAGTGATGACCTACAGTGAAGAAAATCTGCCATCCTTCCCCAGTGTGGCCTACATGTGAATGCAGTCGCACAAAATGTGGCTGACTCTTACCTGCTCTCTGAAGTGGCCTAGCAAACTGTTCATTCAGGTTAGCAAGGGATGGGAAATAAATGGTGTCTTTGCCAGTGTCATGTACAGACATCACAGGAATGAGTGCCTTTTGAAGAGGAAAATTATGTCAAATCAATGTTCTTAGCCTTTTACTAGTTGTGGAGTTAACTAGTTGTTGCAAGGAGGTCAAAAAATAGCTTAATATTCTTTGCTGCTTAGATTGTGGGCTGGGATTGGTCAAGGCCATTCAGTATTTCAAAATAGCTTTATTTTACCATTGCAATGTGCATTTACATGTACCTTTTGTATGCATGAATTCACGTCATATTTGAGTTACATTCTAGCCAAATGCATCAGAAGAAGAAAAAATAACTGTTCATTGCAACAAAAGTCTTGATTTATATTTCTGTTCTTTATTTCAGCTGATGGCTGTACAGATTGGTCTGTGGACTACAAGAAGTATCAAGTTCTCCTGGGGGAACCGGTGCGAGTGAAATGTGCATTATTTTATGGATACATCAGGGCAAACTACACCATAGCTCAGAGTTCAGGACTTAGCTTGATGTGGTACAAAAGTAGCGGTCATGGGGACTTTGAAGAGCCGATACCATTTGATGGAATTAGAATGAGCAAAGAAGAGGACTCCATCTGGTTTCGTCCAACAGAACTGCAGGATGGTGGACTGTTTTCCTGTGTACTGAGGTATGATGATCCCTCACTGAATAGTATATTAAGAAAGAATTCCTAAATGTTTTGAAATCACAGCATTCAGCATTCATGTAGTAATGATTAACAAGCTTGTACTTAGAGGTCCACTTGTATAATGATCATGCTACAGGACCAGATGAACACTGCAGAGTCTAGCTTCAAACCCCAATATGGCAGCTAATGGAATTTAAGTAGTAGAATGGCTGAATGGTCAAAGCCGTTGGATTAAGACGCCAGTCTCTGCGAGGGCTTGAATCCGCTGCTATCTATAACCCTACAAGCAGGATTTTCCACCCCCTCCTGCATGTGGGATCATCTGGTCCTGTTGAAGTCAAAGGAGATTTGAATGGCTCACCACACCTCCTTGCTGAGGCTAGAAATTCCTGTGTGTTAGGGCTCTCCAGAGAGCAATCTTTTAAAACAACCAGGGACGCTACCACAAGACTTCCATCCCATTAATATCCCTTTAAAATATGCAGTTAGAGACGACTTGAATGTATAGTCACAGCAGCGTAAGTTGTTTATGGGATGGAAGTCTTGTGGTGCAGCGATAGCGTCCCTACTTCTGGACCAGAAGCTCTGTTGAGCTTCTGGCCCAGTTCAGGATTTGGTGGCCAGGAAAAGTACAGTCATAATGTGGCCAAACAGTTCGACTATCAACCTGTAAATCCTTCAGATACACCTCGTGGTAGTTTATAAAGAGCAGAAGAGTTTCCTGATCAGTTATAATGCAGAAAGCAAAACACTGCAGCACTTGGTACAACCATGGGCCAAACCAATGGAAATCTTTGGTCACCAATCCTCTCTTAGGGCAAACCCTCTGAAGGAGTAGGAAGATGACTTTGGGATTTCCCACCCACTGCCCTCAGAATCAGTGGGGAATGCATCTCAGCCAATACAGATTGCCTAGCAGCCTTTCAACATTAAGTGCGGTGTAAATTGACTAAAGATGAGATTTTTGCCTCCACCTGGGGAGCAAGACCTGCCTTAGGGAGCTGCCAGCCAATTGGTTGGTTTGAACTTTGGCCACTATTGGGACAAAAGTCAGTCCCCAAGAAAAAGAGCGATTAGAGGGTAGACTGAAGGCAGGTCAAAAGTGTTGGCAAGACCTGGATGGCAGAACTCAGTGAGGAGAAGTCAGGTTTAAGAAGCTGGTGAGTCAAGGGTGAGAAAGGGGTCTGACATTGGGCACAGCAACCCCCAAAGGTGTTATTTTAGGAGCAGCAGCAGTGGTTAGCACTGCTAACTCACAGCACCAAGGACATGGGTTTAATTCCCAGCTTGGCTAACTGTCTGTGTGGGGTCTGCATGTTCTCCCTATGTCAGCGTGGTTTTGCTTCAGGTGCTCCGGTTTCCTCCTACAGTCCAAAAGACCTGCTGGTTAAGTGTATTGACCTTGGTAAATTCTCCCTCAGTGTACCCGAACAGCGCCGGAGTGTGGTGACTCAGGGATTTTCACAGTCACTTCATTGCAACGTTAATGTAAGCCTATTTGTGACACTAATAAATAAATTTTAAACTTTCGCCACCTTGCAGAACACCAGCCCCATGTGCAGCTTCTCACGTGGCTTGAATCTCCCCTTGCTGCAGATAAATTAGTGGCAAGGGATGGGATAAAGCATGCAAGTTGCCATTAATTGACCTCTTAAGAGCCTCAACAGGCCTAAGGGTGGGCCACCCTGACACCTCCGCTGCTCACTGTGAAATGAAAAACAGGCGGAAACAGATAGAAGGGAAAGCGCTGGATAGGCCACAGGTTCCACTGCCTTCAAAGCTGCCAGTACAGAGTGAAAATAATTTTTTATGTTTACAATAATGTTTTGAGAAAATATAAATTGTTAAATTTAAAAGACTAAATGCTCTCTAGTTTGCCTTTTGCCATCTGTATAGCTGTATATGTAATAAAAATGGAGTTGTTCATTAATCATAGCAATAAATGCTTTACAGTATGATAACATTTTTACAAACGCAGCTCAGATTTTGGTAACATTTTTCAATACGTTTATTAGAAAATCGGCCTGGTCTTCAGAGGTCAGCTTTAAAAAGTGCTGCAAGGCTGTCGCTAGCATTAAGAAATGTCACTCAGGCGTTAGCGTGGATGTGACCAAGAATAAGTCAGCTAAATTGCCTGTCAAAGGAATGGATATTGTAAACTATTCTGCAGCGATTTTACCTCAGTTAATTTTTTGCCTGACACTTTATAATGGTCCATGTTTGGTATTTATCACTTGTTACCATAGCAATGAAATTCAAATGATCAGATATTCACTGAGCAGGTTCTACGTTTGGCTGCAGCCATTTGTGTCTGGTAATAGTGAATGGACAGTGTGCTGGGAGATATCGTTGTTACCTTACAATTAACAATAAGTATTCTCTGGCATGAATGCCTTCCAGTAACCTTGCTAAAGAAACATCTTGTTGACGTTAGAATTCTATAGTCTGATAAACTATAAAGTTATTTGACTGCAGTAAGACAGTAACTGGTATTAAGTTATTTCTGACATGGTGTTGCCAGCAGAGGTGAAAAATCAGTTCCAAAAACAGAAAATGCTGAAAAACCTTAGCAGGTCTGATGGCGTCTGTGAAGAGAGAATAGAATTAATGTTTCAAGTCTGAATGATTCTTTGTTAGAGCTTAGGTGGCATAGTGGTTAGCACTGTTGCCTTACAGAACCAGTGTCCCGGGCCACTGTCTGTACGGGGTTTGCACATTCCCCCGTGACTGTGTGGGTTTCTTACGGGTGCTCCGGTTTCATAAGAACATAAGAAATAGGAGCAGGAGTAGGCCATCTAGCCCTTCGAGCCTGCCCCGCCATTCAATAAGATCATGGCTGATCTGTCGTGGCTCAGTTCCACATTCCCGCCCTCTCCCCATAACCCTTAATCCCCTCGCTTATCAAAAACCTATCAACCCGCGTCTTAAAAATATTTAGCGAGGCAGCCTCCACCACTTCAACAGGCAGAGAATTCCAGAGATTCACCACCCTTTGAGTGAAGAAGTTCCTCCTCAACTCCGTTCTAAACCGCCCCCCCTTTATCTTGAGGCTGTGCCCCCTAGTCCTACTGTCCTTTCTGAGCGGGAAGAGTCTCTCCACCTCTATCCTATCCATCCCATTCATCATCTTATACGTCTCAATGAGATCTCCCCTCATTCTTCTAAACTCTAACGAGTACAAGCCTAGTTTATTCAGCCTCTCCTCATAGCTCAACCCCCTCAACTCTGGAATCAGCCTAGTAAATCTCCTCTGCACTCCCTCTAACGCCAAAATATCCTTGCGTAAGTGTGGCGACCAAAACTGCACACAGTACTCCAGCTGCGGCCTCACCAATGCCCTATACAGCTGCAGCAAGACCTCCCTACTTTTATATTCAATCCCCCTCGCTATAAAGGCCAGCATCCCATTAGCCTTCCTGACCACCTGCTGCACCTGCAGTCTGGGTTTTTGCGACTCATGCACAAGGACCCCGAGGTCCCTCTGCACCGTCGCCTGCTGCAGTTTTTCGCCACGTAAGTAATAATCCTTCCTACCATTATTCCTACCAAAGTGGACAACCTCACATTTGCCAACATTAAATTCCATTTGCCAGTTCCTGGCCCATTCGCCCAGCCTATCTAGATCCTTCTGCAGACTCTCCACACCGTCCGCACAATTTGCCGTTCCACCAATCTCGGTGTCATCAGCAAATTTCGACACCATACACTCGGTTCCCTCCTCCAGATCATCTATATAAATGGTAAATAGCTGAGACCCCAGCACCGACCCCTGGGGCACTCCACTACTCACCAACCGCCAATCCGAATAGCACCCATTGACCCCCCACTCTCTGCCTCCTATTTGACAGCCAATCCTCTATCCACGCTAACACCCTACCCCCAACTCCATGCCCCCTGACCTTCTGTAATAACCTCTTGTGAGGCACCTTGTCAAACGCTTTCTGAAAATCAAGAAACACCACATCCACCAGCTCTCCTCTATCCACCGCCCTAGACACATCGTCAGACATGATTTCCCCTCAACGAAACCGTGCTGCGTCTGCTCTACCAAACAATTCTCCTCAAGATGCCTCGCTATTTTCTCCTTGATCACGGATTCTAACATTTTTCCTACAACAGACGTTAAACTAACCGGCCTATAATTCCCCGCCTTTTGCCTGCCACCCTTCTTAAACAACGGCGTAACATTAACCGTTTTCCAATCTTCCGGCACTTCCCCGGAATCCAGCGACGTTTGGAAAATAATCACCAAGGCATCCACTATCACCTCCGCCATTTCTTTCAGAACCCTTGGATGCATTCCATCCGGTCCTGGGGACTTGTCCACAATCAGTCCCTCCAGTCTGTCGAGCACCGCCTCTCTGGTAACAATAATGTCATTCAGGCCGTCCACTCCTACCATCTTTCCATCGCTAACACCCAGCAAATTATTCACGTCCTCCTCCGTGAAGACCGAAACAAAAAAGTTATTCAAGGCCTCAGCCATTTCCCCATCCCCTACCACTAAGTCCCCCTTCTCATCCTCTAAGGGTCCAACGTTCACCCTAGCCAGCCTCTTCCTTTTTATGTATTTATAAAAACTCTTGTTATCCTTTTTTATATTAAGCGCTAGCCCAGCTTCATAGTTTCTCCTACCCTTCTTTATCAACTTCTTTGTCATTCTTTGTTGACATTTAAACCTCTCCCAATCCTCTTCTCGCCCACTACTCTTAGCTACCCTAAACGCATCCGCTTTTAATTTAACACTTTCCTTCACCTCCTTCGTTATCCACGGCTTATTACCTCTCCTCCTACGGTCCTTTTTAACCATCGGAATAAATTTCTGCTGAGCACCAAGAAAGATCTCCTTAAAGATCCTCCACTGCTCCTCAGCAGACCTACCTTCCAACGCGCTCCCCCAGTCAACGTTCGCCAATTCCTCTCTCATCCTACCGTACTCCCCTCTGTTCAAACAAAGGACGCGTGTCCGGGAACCCACTTTCTCCTCCTCCATCGGCATCAGAAACTCCACCATACAATGATCACTCTCCCCAAGAGGATCCTTCACCACAAGGTCCCTAATTCTACCCGCCTCATTACATAACACCAGATCTAAGATAGCTCACTCCCTCGTCGGCTCCAACACACACTGTTCGAGGAAACTATCCCGGCAGCATTCCAAGAACTCCTCCTCGAGCCCACCGCGTCCAACATGGGTCGACCAATCAATATGTAGATTGAAATCCCCCATAATTATTGCCGTTCCATTCCTGCACGCCGCACTTATTTGCGCGTTAACAGCCCACCCCACCTGCAGATCATTATTTGGGGGCCTATAAACGACACCCACCAGCGTCTTCCTCCCTTTGCTGTTCCTAATCTCCACCCACAACAATTCCACGTTCTGCTCTTTGGTTCCTATATCATCCCTTACTACCACCCTGATGCTATCCTTAATCAGCAGAGCTACACCCCCCCCTTTTTCCTCCCGCCTATCCTTCCTAAACACTTGATACCCCTGGACATTCAGCTCCCAGTCCCTGTCACCTTGCAGCCATGTCTCTGTAATGGCCACCAGATCGTATCCATTTGTGCTGATCTGCACCACCAGCTCATCCACTTTATTCCAAATGCTTCATGCATTCAGATAAAGTGCCTTCATCCCAGCCTTCACCTGGACCCTATTTGCCAGAACGCCACCAACCATACTCACACCCCCTACTCCTTTTATTATTGGGACATCCTTGGCCTCCTCCCTTACCTGCACCCTCTCCTTTACTTTAGACCCCGTAATGTCACCTTCCCTCGCACCTCCCCCCCCCGCCCCCTTAATTAGTTTAAAGCCCTAACTATAGTCCTATTTACACGATTAGCCAGGACTCTGGTCCCAGCACGGTTCAGACCAACCCCATCCCACCTGAACAGGTCCCACCAACCCCAATACTGATGCCAATGCCCCATAAATTCAAACCCATTCCTCCCACACCAATCCCTGAGCCACCCATTCACTTCCTTAATCCTGTCAACCCTACGCCCGTCTGCACTCGGTTCAGGCAGTAGCCCAGAGATAACCACCTTGTTGGTTCTACTTTTTAATTCCATTCTCAGCTTCTCATACTCCCTCCCCACATCCTCAGTTTGCATTTTGCCTACATCATTGGCACCTACATGTACTACAACGACCGGATTCTCACCCTCCCACTCCAGGTTCCTCTGCAGCCCAGATGTGACATCCTGGACCCGAGCACCAGGCAGACAACACACCCTTCTGTGCACTTTGTCATTGTGACAAAGGACAGTGTCAATACCCTTAACCCCACTATCCCCAATTACTACTACGTTCCTTATCACCTTCTCTTTGCCTATGTCCTGTGTCTGCATCACTGTACTGTGTGCAGTTTGCTCACCAAGCTCACAGCCTTCGTTCTCGTCCACACTGGAAGCAAGAACCTCAAACCTGTTATGCAGATTGAGAGGCTGAGGCATTTGGTCCCCATCCTCCTTCCTCCTCTCAGCAGCCCCCTCTTGTTCCTGACCCTTAGAGTTAGCCAGTCTAGGGGGGGTGGATGTCACTTGCACCCCATTGACAATGGCACCCTCTCTCCCCCTGATGAGCCTCAGTGTCTGAAGCTCAGAGGCCAGCTCATCTATCTTGAGCTGGAGCTCCTCCAGCAACCTGCACTTACTGCAGACATGGTCACTGGAATGGACCCTGGGGTCCACCAGCTCCCACATCATACAGAAACAGCACATCACATGCCACCCCTTATTCCCTGTAGTAATATTGCACAGTTTCAATGCCAACTTACCTGGCCCTTTTCTCCCCAGCCCTTTGATCCTAAGCCCTAGTAGCTCACTCAGCTTCCCTCTCACTCCGCTGCCTGCTCCGACGCTGCCCGCTGTCTACACCAGGCCTCCTTTTAAACCTGGCGCTGTTTAAAAGCCTGCTTACCCACAACTCCCTGCTATCCACTCCCTTTGAATTCTTAAAGCGGTAAACACAAAAAGCCCGCGAAAATGCTTTTAAATAATTTAAACAGTTCTACAAGGTAAGTTCTTACTACACACTAAAAAGCCCGCGAAAATGCTTTAAACTTATTTAAACAGGTTTTAAACAGGTAATTTCTTACCTGACTCTCTGCTCCTTCACTCGCCTGCTCCAGCAAACAATTTCCTCCCAAAGTCCAAAGATGTGTGGGTTAGGTGGATTAGCCATACTAAATAGGTGGGATTACGAGGACAGGGCAGAGGGCAAGACCTAGGTGTGATGTTCTTTTGGACCATCCCTGCTGACTCAATGGGAGGGATTTTAGCAGCTCACCCACCCATTGATGGGCGGACCGAGCTGATAAATTGTGTGAGAGCTGAGAAACCAGGAGTACATCCAATTTCTTGGTTTGTGTAATCTTACGAGAGCTGGATTTCCAGTGAGGTCAGCCTCTTGCCCATTTCCATTTAACTATTATAATGTGAAGTAGCATGTGTTTAGTGAGCCCGGCACTCAATCGTCCAGACTTGCTTGCCTTTATGGCCTTGCTAGGAGTGGCTGTCTCTGGCAAGGGAAACTACTGCTCCCCCTGAACAGTGGAACCGGAGGCCATTGAGGTCCCTTAGAGAGGCGGAATGCAAGAGGGGGGTGGGTGGCCCTTGAACAGTGACCTTGCTCCTTGGCAATGTCCAGCAGGCAGTGCCAGGGGGCATGGTCTATGGGGACAAGACTTGAAGGTGCAGGGCATGATGGGCACTTCCCAATTGGGGTGGGGGGAGAGGGGGGCCCAGTGTCACTTTGGATTGGATCGGGGGGAGGGGGCTAGATGTGTGTGCGTTGTCGGGCTCATGATTAGCCTTGCCCCCATGATTGCGAGGGGGACGGAGCTGATTGAGGTTGCCTATACTTTGGGTTTCACAATCAGCTGCAGGCCTCTATGATTGCAGGGTAGTGGGGGAGGGAGGGGGGGAACAGAGCTGGTTGAGGCTACCTGCAGCAGCAGTGCCCTGACAGCTCTCTCTCTCCCTGTCAGACCCCTGCTGCCGAAATCACACATGTGCAGCAGCTCCCTCTACAGGCTGGCTGACGAATCAAGCCCAGCCCATTGCCTGAAGCAGCTAGAAACAATCTAGACCATGTTTTCAATGATTAAGATTGGGTGTGAAAATCACCCAAGAGACAAATCTGGAACTCTCCCATGTTCACACTAGCTGGACACTTAGAATCAATCTAATAAAGTTCTGCCCAATGGGCAGAATGGCCTCTTTCTGTGCTGTAGGTTGTCAGATCTGCTGAGATTTACCAGATTTTCTGTTTCTGTTTCAGATTCCAGCATCTGCAGTAATTTACATTTATACCAATAAAAAATAAGTTGGTGCGCATTCTGTTTATCAATCCCTTAACTATCAAATAACTTCCTATATCATGCTCAGCTGCACCCTAAACAAGTGAAAATTGATTGGCTAGTGAGAAAACAATGTTGTCATTGTTGGCAGATGAAACATCAGGTCACCAAAGTAGTTCCCACATTCCTGATGACCACCAACAAATTAGAGGGGGTGATTTCTTTTGTGATATTGTCAGTGGATTTATATATGATAAATATGCAACGTAAAATCATGAAGTAAATGAAATTGGACAATTAGCTACCTTTTGAATGAATGCTCAATGCACCTAAGGAAACAGATGGCCCTGAATTTTAAGGCTGGTGGGGACCTGAGGAATACATCCTCACTGGCTACAGCTGCCCTGATGCCTTGTCACACTCTAACAAGCCTTGATTGGCATAAGATGGGACTTAGCACTGTAGAGACTGGAAGAGGCACTGCAGGGAGCTGCCTAGTACCAGCCTGGGAACTGGAGGGCAAGATAAATGGCAGAGATTCCAAGGCAGAGAGGATACTGAACATTTGGGGGGAAGTGAATGCACTGTAGCCAAATTTGCAGATTATACAAAAATAGATGGAATGGCAAGTTGTGAGAAGGAGACAAATAGTTTGTGAAGAGGTAGTGATTTGATAAGCACGTGGATAAAAAGTTGGTAAATGGAGTGTGATATGGGAAAATGTGAAGTTGTTCATTTTGGAAGGGAGAACAAAAGAACAGCATTATTTAAATCCAGAAAAACTGAGAAAGCTGCAACATGGAAGCTTGGGGGTACTTGTGCATGAAACACAGAAAGCTAGCACACAGGTGCAGCAGGTAGTCAGAAAGGCTAATGGAATATTGGCACTTATCTCAAAAGGGTTGGAGTATCAGAGTAGGGAAGTCTTGCTGAAACTGTACAAGATACTGGTGAGACCACATCTGGAGTACCGTGAGCAGTTTTGGTCCCCTAATTTAAGGAAAGATACTTCTTTGGAGGCATTTCAGAGAAAGGCTCACCAGGATGAACCCCAGTATGGAGGGATTGTCTTCTGAGGAACGGTTAAACAGGTTGGGACTCTACTGATTGGAATTTAGAAAAATGAGAGGTGATCTCATTGCAACATATAGGGTTCTTAAGGGGTTAACATAGAAAATGCAGAGAGGATGTTTCTCCTCATGGGAGAGTAGGGACCAGAGAGTATCGTCTCTGAATAAAGAGGTAGCAATTTAAGATTGATATGAGGAGGAATTTCTTCTCTGAGTGTTGTGAGTTTTTGTAAATCCTTGCCACAGCGTGCTATGGGGACAGAATCTTTGTTTAAGAATGAAAAAGATAGTTTTTTGATCAGTAAGGGAATCAAGAGTTACAGGGAAAGATGGAAAATGGATGTGAGGAATGTTGGATCAACCACGATCCTATTGAACGGTGGAGCAGGCTCAAGGGGCTGAATGGCCTACTACTATTACTATTTCATATAGTTTTATGGTCTTATCAGGATCTTGCGAAATACGCGGGGGAGATTGGAGGGAACTCCGGAGGCCACTGGGCTTTAACGGGACAATGCCTCCAGTCAGAAGGGATTCCTGATGGAACCCCCCACCCCAGTCTTCCCATCGAAGATCAAAATTACTTCCATAGTGGGATTCCGGAGGGACTACCATCAAAGCAATTCCATGCTCTCTTCCCCTACCTCAGAACCACCCAGAATCAAAGGTAGAATTCTGCTCATTGGTCATAACATTTGTCCCTTAGAAGTCAATTTTCTGTCACCTCTTGGCTTTAAAATTGCAACTACGAGATGTATGCACGTTTCTGTTATGTGCAAAGCCCTGTGCCAACCTGGTGCCAGACTCTTCCATGTTCCTTGGCATTCTAAAACAAAGCATTTTACATGAGGCAACATCTGCTGATGATTTTAATGAAACAATAACAAGATAATAATACACCATCGTGATTTCATGGATATGGAGAGAACAAACTCCTCCATTCTAATTAATAAGCACCCTTTTTGAGTAGAAGAAAGCAGCCCTGAGGCCTCGATTTCTGTCAGTCTTGATGGACTGCGAACCCGAATTGATTTTTTTCCCAGTTTGAGTGAACTCTGTCCAAGTCTTAACACTTTTAACATGATTCTTATAACCACTGTATCACCATTACCTGCTGCTCCATCCCTTGCTCACTGACAGCACTGATTTATCCCATGGATCAGGTATAAAACACAGCTGCATTGTTTCAATAATATGCCTCAATAGCAATCTCAGACAGGTGCCACCTATAGCCTGTGCAAGCTGGTGACAATTCCACTTCTAACATTTAATTTCCTTATGGGCTCTTCAAGCAAGATTGCTATATTGATTTTATAATCCCGCGAGGGCCCGGGAGCAACAAAAGGGAACAAGATTCTTGTCTTACTGGCATAAACAATTAAAACAGTCCCACACAGCATTTACCTGCAGCATTTCCATTTTCTTTATTAGTTTATGGCTTTGTTTAGTTGCATTGAAATTCAAGTCGGCATGTTATTTTTCTTTGTAATTTTGTGTCGTGTATGAGATCAAATTAAGTCTGCTGACTCCATTTTAATTGATAAATTTTGTGGCAAAATAATGTCGTTATTCAGATAAATTGACTCCTGATGCAAAATCTGCAAAATTAGCATGGATTTTAGTCAGTAAGGGTAATACAAGCAATCAGTGTGTTTTGGTCTTTTGAATCCAACCTTTTGGTTCCGATCTTAGTTGCATAGCTAAGGTTTCTCTTGCAGCACAGAAGGCAGTATAGCAATAGAACAGCCATTCATTAGACAGAGCTGTTGCTTAGCATCATGAGCTTAAGCATTCGTTTTTGATTCTGGGTAATCAAATTTGATCCAATTATGATTGGGTATTTAAAGAGTCATCAAATTCTAATTAAAAGCAAGAATTACCCGAAATGCACAATCGGGTTTTTAACATTCAAAAGAAAAAAAAATCACTTTCTGTAAACCTTTTTTCCATTTTAGAGACAGGTTCTCCTTTCCGGCATTTTAAAAATTCTTATTTCAGGTTTCCAGCATTTGTGCTTCTTTTTTCAACATCAACGCTTAAGTTAGATGTTAATGCTGAAACTGGAAAGGACGAGTTAGTGATTTACAGAATTGTTAATGGGCACGACTGTGGTTCTCATTTTACCAATGTAAAAGTCAATGCCATCATGTAAGGGGAATGTGAGTCAATGAAACTACAGCCATTACAATTTTAGCATGAACATTTGACAACTGCTACAATATTCTGCAATAACGAAGCTCATAACATTTTTAAAAGACTTAGCTCCTGTTGAAATTATAATTAATTTTAGAGGGGAGGGGAGAATAAATTAAAATTGAGGCTGTGTTTGAAGGAATTCCAAGACTAGTTCAGTGCGCAAATGCAGGAACATCACGAGCTGTGACTCCAGCCACTTGACATCGCGGAAAGAGCTTGTTTTGCCTAACAGCAGACCAGTTTTTTTTGTCTTATGCAGCTTCCTGCCTTCAGGCAGCACAGGGAGCAATTTCATCTTCTGTGAGCTAGAGTTAAGTTGGACTAAGCAAGAGGCAGGGTCTGAGATTTTCCAGTCCCGCTGTGTCAGGTTTTTCCATGTGGCGGTGATCCATTTAAATCGCCTTTGACTTCAGCGACCCCACGGGAAGATTCCACCCAGTATTTCAATGGCAAATGCAGCTTCATTGAAGTATGATATGACCCGGTGGTTCCTATCTTTTTCCATCCATTATGTTTACTGCAACAAGATTGTTTTCAATGGTATGATTGCCAATTCAGAGTGCTTAACTGTTAACATACTGTGACCATAAAAGATACAATAAATAAAGTAAAATACTGGCTGGAGGTTTCCAGCCATTCACGCCAGCAGGATTCCCTAGTCCCACTGCAGTGAGTGGAGAATTGACTGAGCACCAAATTCTCTGTCCTTTCTTGCAGTGGTGACAGGGTGTGAATGGCTGGAAACTTCTAGCCAGGAGTCATTGGACTTAAGTTTGTCTAAGAAAAGTAATAATGGAAAATCCACATAGAGGCAGACACACAAAGACATGTACTGACACTTATAGAAATAGACAGAGAGAGAGAGCGCCACATCTTGTTCCTTCAGTGTCTCATTTGCTCGTGCTGGTCTACAGAGAAAACAGGTGCACAAATGTTAGAAGGTGTGTCACATGTTCCACTCTCTCCTGTTGTCCATTGACCCAAATATAGTCAGAGCTTGTGAATTCCAGTTGGCTAATTCTCATGATTAGATGCAATCTTGGCAACTCCCTTCCATAGCCAGAGTCCCATTGTCCAAGTGATTAGATCTGATGGTTTGTCTCCATCCAGTTGATTACCCAGGTGATTGGCTGAATACTTTCCTGATGGGATAGGAGATGGCTGTTGGCAAGTGCGAGGTGGTCCACTTTGGCAGGAATAATGGTAGGAAGGATTATTACTTACGGGGCGAAAAACTTCAGCAGGCGACGGTGCAGAGGGACCTCGGGGTCCTTGTGCATGAGTCGCAAAAACCCAGCCTGCAGGTGCAGCAGGTGGTCAGGAAGGCTAATGGGATGCTGGCCTTCATAGCGAGGGGGATTGAATATAAAAGTAGGGAGGTCTTGCTGCGGCTGTATAGGGCATTGGTGAGGCTGCAGCTGGAGTACTGTGTGCAGTTTTGGTCGCCGTACTTACGCAAGGATATTTTGGCCTTGGAGGGAGTGCAGAGGAGGTTTACTAGGCTGATACCGGAGTTGAGGGGGTTGAACTATGAGGAGAGGCTGAATAAACTAGGCTTGTACTCATTAGAGTTTAGAAGAACAAATGAGGGGAGATCTTATTGAGACGTATAAGATGATGAATGGGATGGATAGGATAGAGGTGGAGAGGCTCTTCCCGCTCAGAAAGGACAGTAGGACTAGGGGGCACAGCCTCAAGATAAAGGGGGTGCGGTTTAGAATGGAGTTGAGGAGGAACTTCTTCACTCAAAGGGTGGTGAATCGCTGGAATTCTCTGCCCGTTGAAGTGGTGGAGGCTGCCTCGCTAAATATTTTTAAGACGCGGGTTGATGGGTTTTTGATAAGCGAGGGGATTAAGGGTTATGGGGAGAGGGCGGGAATGTGGAACTGAGCCACGACAGATCAGCCATGATCTTATTGAATGGCGGGGCAGGCTCGAAGGGCTGGATGGCCTACTCCTGCTCCTATTTCTTATGTTCTTATTCATTCTCCTTTAAGGTGAGTTTTAGTGGACAGGTTGTCACCATTTCAATGGTTTTGGAATGTAGAAGGTACTGTTGTCCCTCTTTGACTATGATTTCAAGTCATTGGAATGTGACTTCCATCTTTTTAAAAATTCAGTTTGTGGTTTCCAGCTAGTAAATTAATTGTCATGTTTTATAAAGCATGACTTCACAACAAAATGCATAAATAGTTGGATTTCTGGCATAAATTACAAAAGTTTTGAACTCCAAATTATAAATTATTCTTTGACTACACTGACAGACTAATGTATTATGTGTTTGGATAGTAAAACAGTTAATTTAATGCTAAATTCATTCTGTGAGTGGAATTAAGCCAACTGAAGCTTTTTACCTTATGAAACAAAAAAGGTGCATCATTTCTGTAAGGATATGTAATTTGAAAAAGTATAATACCACTAATAAATCTTCTGAAAAGAGATACCTTCTTCCATCTAGATTTACTGCTGGTGAAAACTTTTTGGGGGTAATCTTCTTATATTGCACATTGAGACTATTAATCCTTTCTCTTGTAAATTGTTGAATATGAGACAGTTAAAGGGAGTCATGAATACAGATAAAAGAACTGTGATTAAAATAACTCAGTCTGTAAATGCACAGTACTAATGAATTGGACTGGCTCTTTTCTCAAGTGAGTCAATCCTTGATAAGTAATGGACTTGTAGGATAGCTGACTAAAAACCACATTCAAATAAAATGATATCAAATACATTACTGAGTCCATATTGGGGCAATTAAGAGTTTAAAAATAAGACAAGGAACTGCCACTCACTGTTGATGCCAATATATAAAAGCAATTTTCAAATCTAATTCAATCAAAATCACAGATTTTGTTTGCAAGCACTTATTAAAACAGTAAGTCACAGGTAATATCTGAAAAATCAGACTTATCACCTGGAAACAATAAAGGTTTTTTCTACCTCATGCGATTATGTTATCAAAACATAAATTATTTAAAGAACAAAGAACAGTACTGCACAGGAACAAGCCCTTTGACCCATCAACATAGATGCCTCTCTAATCTAATAGTTTCTTGCTTCTACATGGTCCATATCTCTCTATTCCCTGCCTGTTCACGTATCTATCCAGAAGCCTTTTGAACGTTGTTATAGAATCTGCTTTCACCACCTCCTTTGGCAGCACGTTCCAGGTATTCACCAACCCTTTGTGTGAAAAATTTGCCCCTTGCATTTCTTTTACACTTTCTCCTTCTTATTTCAACCTATGCCCCTGAGTAATTCAACCCTGGAAAAAAGCCTTTGACTATCCATTCTATCCAAGCCTGTCATAATCTTGTAAACCTCGATCAGGTCCCCCCTCATCCTCCGATGCTCCAATGAAAACAATCTAAATTTGTTCAACTTTTCTTCATTGTCCATATTCTCCAAACCAAGTATCATTGTAGGAAATCTCTTCTGCACCCTTCACAATGCATCAACATTCTTCTAGTCGTGTGGCAATCAGAATTGTACACAATACTCCAAATGCGGCCTAGTCAAAATTTATACTGCTGCAACATGACTTTCCAATTCATATACTCAATGCCCTGACCGGTGAAGGCCAGCATGCCATATGCCTTTAAATTCTGTCTTCCATCAATAGGAAATATTATTTGCTTATGAAATAAAAGAAAACATATGATGATTCGGTAAAAGATGAAGCAGAATAGTTAGTTTAGACATCTATGACTAGTAGATTTCCTACAATCTTGGATCCTGGAGACAGAGACATTAATAAATATTAAATTTGTCAGTATTAAGTTAAGCATGCAGGATATTCTGAAAAGAGGCAACTGGTTGAAAGCCATAGTGAGTAGGAGAGATGGCTGTGAAAGGCGTAATGTGACAGTGGCCTCATTTTTATTCATTCATGGGATATGGGCTTCACAGGTAAGACCAGTATTTGTTTCCCCTCCTTTGAGACAATGGTGGTGAGCCACCTTCTTGAATCACATATGGGTACACCCATAGAATTTTGGTCCTTTGAAGTGAAGCAATGGTGATTACAGTTCGTATAACTAGGACTGTTGATAGGGCTTTAAACTAATTGGGGGGGAGGGTGCAGGGGTGTGAGAATTTACAATGTCTAAAGTAAAAGAGAGGGTACGGGCATGGGAAAATGTTAAGGATGTCCCAATAATAAAGGGAGTAGGGGGCATGAGAAAGGTTGGTAGCATTCCTTCAAATAGGGTCCAGATAAAGGCTGGGATAAAGACACTTTATCTGAATGCACAAAGCATTCGGATCAAAGTGAATGAGCTGGTGGCGCAGATCAGCACAAATGGATATGATCTGGTGGCCATTACGGAAACGTGGTTGCAGGGTGACAGGGACTGGGAGCTGAATGTCCAGGGGTATCAAGTGTTTAGGAAGGATAGACGGGAGGAAAAAGGGGGTGGGGTAGCTCTGCTGATTAAGGATAATATCAGGGCAGTAGTAAGGGAAGATATAGGCTCCAAAGAGCAGAACATGGAATCGTTGTGGGTGGAGATAAGGAACAGTAAGGGGAGGAAGACGCTGGTGGGTGTGGTCTATAGGCCCCCAAATAATAACTTGGAGGTGGGGCGGGCTATAAACAAGCAAATAAATGATGCGTGCAGAAATGGAACGGCGATAATTATGGGGGATTTCAATCTACATATTGATTGGTTGACCCATGTCGGACGTGGTGGGCTTGAGGAAGAGTTCTTGGAATGCTGCCAGGATACCGGGATAGTTTCCTTGAACAGTGTGTGACGGAACCAACAAGGGAGCGAGCTATCTTAGAAAGGGTTTTATGTAACGAGGCAGCTAGAATTAGGGATCTTGTTGTGAGGGATCCTCTTGGGACGCGCGATCACTGTATGGTTGAATTTTTGATGCAGATGGAGGATGAGAAAGTAGGGTCCCGAACCTGTGTCCTCTGTTTGAACAGAGGGGAGTACGATAGGATGAGAGGGGAATTGGCAAATGTAGATTGGGGGCGCAGATTGTTCGGTAGGACTGCTGAGAAACAGTGGACGATCTTTAAGGAGATCTTTTTCGGCGCTCAGCAGAAATTTATTCCAGTGGTAAAGAAGGATCGTAGGAGAAGGGATAATCAGCCGTGGTTATCGAAGGAAATAAAGGAGAGTATTAAATTAAAAGCTGATGCATTTAGAGTGGCTAAAAGTAGTGGGCGAGTAGAAGATTGGGAGAGGTTTAAAAATCAACAAAGATTGACGAAGAAGGTGATAAAGAAAGGAAGGATAGACAATGAAGCTAAACTAGCATTAAATATAAAAAAGGACAGTAAGAGTTTTTACAAATATATAAAGAGGAGGAGGCTGGCTAGAGTGAATGTTGGACGATGAGAGGGGGGATTTAGTGGTGGGAGATGAGGAAATGGCTGAGGCCTTAAATAAGTTTTTTGCCTCGGTCTTCACGGAGGAGGACGTGAATAGTTTGCCGGGTATTAAAGATAGAGGGATGGTAGGAGTTGAGGGCCTGAATGCGATTACTGTCACTAGAGAGGTAGTGCTTGATCGACTAGCAGAACTGATGGTGGACAAGTCCCCAGGACCGGATGGAATTCATCCCAGGGTTCTGAAGGAAATGGCAGAGGTGATAGTGGATGTCTTAGTGATTATTTTCCAAACCTCGCTGGATTCCGGGGAAGTGCCGGAAGATTGGAAAATGGCTAATGTTACGCCGCTGTTTGAAAAAGGTAGCAGGCAAAAGTCAGGGAATTATAGGCCGGTTAGTTTAACGTCTGTTGTTGGAAAAATGCTTGAATCCGTCATCAAAGAAGAAATAGCGAGGCACCTTGAGAAGAATTGTTTGATAGAGCAGACGCAGCACGGATTCGTTAAGGGGAAGTCGTGTTTGACAAATTTGTTGGAATTCTATGAGGATGTGACTAGTGCGGTAGACAGAGGGGAACCGGTGGATGTGGTGTTTCTCAATTTTCAAAAGGCCTTTGATAAGGTGCCAACAAAAGGTTAGGGGGCATGGAGTTGGGGGTAAGGTGTTAGCGTGGATAGAGGATTGGTTGTCTAATAGGAGGCAGAGAGTTGGTATCAATGGGTGCTATTCTGATTGGCGGTTGGTAACTAGTAGAGTGCCGCAGGGATTGGTGCTGGGGCCTCAGCTATTTACCATTTATATAGATGATTTGGAGGAGGGGGCTGAGTGTAGGGTGTCGAAATTTGCTGATGACACAAAGATAAGTGGAAAAGCAAATTGTGCGGAGGGTGTGGGAAGTCTGCAGAGGGATCTAGATAGGCTGAGCGAGTGGGCGAGGACCTGGCAGATGGAGTACAATGTTAGCAAGTGTGAGGTTATCCATTTTGGCAGGAATAATAGTAGGAGGGATTACTGTTTAAAGCTGCAGCATGCTACGGTGCAGAGGGAGCTGGGGGTCCTTGTGCATGAGTCGCAAAAACCCAGTCTGCAGGTGCAGCAGGTGATCGGGAAGGCGAATGGGATGCTGGCCTTTATAGCGAAGGGGATAGAATATAAAAGTAGGGAGGTCTTGCTGCATCTGTACAGGGTACTGGTGAGGCCACAGCTGGGGTACTGGTGAGGCCACAGCTGGAGTACTGAGTGCAGTTTTGGTCACCGCACTTGCGCAAGGATATTTTGGCCTTGGAGGGGTTGCAGAGGAGGTTCACTAGGCTGATACCAGAGATGAGGGGATTGGACTATGAAGAGAGACTAAATAGACTGGGTCTGCACTCGTTGGAGTTTAGAAGGATGAGGGGGGATCTTATAGAGACGTATAAGATAATGAAAGGGATGGATAAGGTAGAGGTAGAGAGATTCTTCCCACTCAAAGGACAGCAGGACTAGAGGGCACAGCCTCTAGATAAGTGGGGGGGGGTGCAGTTTAGAACGGAGTTGAGGAGGAACTTCTTCACTCAAAGGGTGTTGAATCTCTGGAATTCTCTGCTCATTGAAGTGGCGGAGGCTACCTCGCTAAATATATTTAAGACACGGGCAGATAGGTTTTTGGTAGGCAAGGGAATTAAGGGTTATGGGGAGAAAGCAGGAAAGTGGAACTGAGCCACTTCAGATCAGCCATGATCTTATTGAATGGCGGGGCAGGCTCGAGGGGCGAGATAGCCTACTCCTGCTCCTATTTCTTATGTTCTTATGTTCTTAGATCAGTTTGGAAGATGCTGCCAAAGAGGCCTAGAGAGTTGCTGCAGGGCATCTTGAAAATACATTGCTTCCTTTGTGTGTCACATGGAAGGAATGAATGTTTAAGTTGGTAGATGGGGTTTCAGTTAACTTATTGGCTTTGTCCTGGATGATGTTGAGCTTCTTGAGTGTTGTTATAGCTGCACTCATCCAGGTCACACTCTAGACTTGTGCACAGTAGATGGTGGACATGTTTTGAAGAGGATGCAACTTACTCATTGCAGAATTCCCAACCTCTTACCTGCTGTATTTATAAGGCTGGTCCAGTTCAGTTTCTGGTTAATGGAACTCCCAGGATGTTCAGCAATGGTAATGTCATTGAATATCATGTGGAGATGGTCATGAACCAGCACCTGTGTGGCGTGACCATTCCTCGGCATGTATCAGCCCAAACCTAAATATTGTGCAGGACTTGCTGTTCATTAGTCTCTTTTTTTTAAGCTCAAGAAGCCTATATGTCCAACACATCCCCCTGTCTGCCTTGATAAATATAAATATCATACTGCTAGAAGGTCATGGTTAATCTAAAAATAATAAGCACATTTATTTAGAAATGTGACAACACAATTTGATGGCAAAAATGTATGTAACCATCTAAGTGATATCAAAACTAACCAAAGGTGGCCTACAAAATATGTTTCTCCATTCCAAAAAGTGTATTTAATAGACTTCCCTTCATACATGGGGATTTTACACATTTTAGTATTAAATAAAAAATATTTCTATCATCTTAATATTAGTGTCAGTTACAGAAACTGAAATGAAGTTAGTCTTTTAAATTCAACACTAATTTAAGATTAAATAATAATCTATGTATTATATATATATATATATATTGTCACAAGAATAGACTACATAGATATTAAGGGAGCAAGCTTGTACCTGAGAGTAAGGGACTGGTACTCATTCTGCATCAATGTTTCCAGAGAGAAGTCAAAGTAATCCTGTAAGAGAATGTGGAAAATTCAACATTAAAGATAAGTATTCAGAAGAACTCTGGATGAGAAATTGGACTGTGTTTTAATTAGTGTATGGTCCTAACACACACATGCCTAATGGGGAGTGCTGGACACTTTACTGTGCAGGATCAGCTCTGAAATGACTGCAGATTGGTGAAACTCAGTATGTAAAAAATGTGATATCATAAAAGTTTGCGAGTTAGAATAGCACAGGAAAGTAGACCTTCACTGATGGAGTTTTCAGTGGAGCAAATAAGCAGGAGACCTCGGTGCACAAGTGCACAGTCCAGTAAAGATAACAGAAGCAAATAAGGACAACACAAGACTGACAAATGGGTGGGATTTTACAGCCTCTCTTGAGCGAGACCAGAAATTCCTACCAGAGGTTAACAGATATTTCTGATGTCTCCTTGCCTGCTCTGATTCCATGGCAGGCAAGGGGGTAGAATTCCGGCGATAGAGTCTTTGGCTTTTACAGTCATAGTCTCTTTAAGGGAAACGTAGCAAAGTGATCAATCGGGTCTCAGGACAGATAATCACTCCAGGAGAAAGACTTCTCCTAGGGCAGAGGTCTTTTAGAATTACCTGCAAACATGTTGCTCCTGAAGATCTCTGTAAACCCTTTTCATTCACTACTGAAGTCTTTGAAAGTGCATGATTACAGTGAAATCATGATTACATGATCAGTGAAAGTGTATGTTGAAACAGAGCAAAGAAGCTGGTTGAAATTGTTTCAACCTTATTTAGGCTGAAGTTTGAGAATTTTACAAATAGTATACCATTGAGGTGAATTTTGCAGTTGTAATAAAAAAAAGTGATGCTAGCCATTCACTATATTTGCATCTACTGGACCCATTGACTTTCTATTTACTTTTGCGCAAAGTTCCTGTTAGCGGAACATAAAGTGCAGCACTCTCCAAAGGGCAGCTAAGAATTTTGTGAACGAGACAAACAATTGTATATCTTTCTAACCATCAGAATTATTAATCAAAAATGTAGCATGCGAACCAGAGAGTGTAAATTAAAATAAGCGAATTTATTGCCTACCCAGTAACGAAAGCAAAATAGAGGAAGATAAAGCAAAGTGATAACAGACAGAAAAAGTTTTAAAAATATGTTTTTAAAATCTATGCCAGTAATTCAGATTTGAAAGAAGGGAAGCCTGTACCTATGTACTCCTAAATAAGACATCAGTAGTTCAAAGATTGCATTAGAGCAAAATGAGCAACCCCGAACATTTTTAGTTTAGTTCCCATATATCAAGTTAAGTGCAGAAACTGCACACTGCTCCATGACTCTCAATGCTCAGTCTCTGGGTGAGACTGTATCATCTTATAGCTTTTGAAGGAGCAGGGCAGCTTGGACAGCAACTTCCGCACTTTTGCTTTTAACATTAGAACATAAGAAATAACTGCGTGTATTCAGTCACAAGGTGTTAGTATCCCATTTCCACTTAAATAATGAGCCTCATAATGAGCCACTGTTAGCCTCATTGTTAATTCTACGAGACATTCAGGCCCATTATGGAAAGGATAATAAAAGCATTGGAGAAAATTTAACAATAGAAGTAAACTGTTATAGATGCAAATATGTTTGGTCTTTCCACCGTATATAAAATTTAGGGCTGGAAAATTCCTCCCAAAAATTCTAAGTGTCAAATTCACATGAAAACTGGAGTAAATCGCACTGTTTTTTTCAGTGGGAGTTCAGAGAATAATCTCTCACACTCTATGCATGCAGAGGTCACCAGCATGTATATCAATAAAAATCACTGGTTGGGGTCTATTCCTGCTGGAGAAGCCGGCGGCATAGCACTGTATGGAGCACTGTGCATGTGCTGATGTGTCAATGCCGAGATAAGCGCATGCGCACTCGCCCCTCATTGCCAGCCTCTTGATCGCTGACCAGCTCAATTGCTAGCTAGCCCTGTGATACAGCGTTGACGGCCCTCTGACCCCGCCCCCCCTCCATTCACTGACCACCCCCCCAACCGTTCCCGGACACAGCTCCAAACTGCCCCGCTCGTGGCCTGCTCTGATCTCTAGCACTTCCTAACCTCCTTGCAGTGCTGACCCCACAGCTGGCTGACCCCTGCCTCCCCCAGCCTACCCCAATCACTGGCCTCTCTCCTTCCCCCACTGATCCTGTCTGCAGGGTGACAGTGGGACCCCCCACCAGGCTCTGCCCCATAGGCCCTGCCCCCTTGACTCTGTCCCATGCCCAATGGACAATGCCAAGGTCCCCCTGGATGTCCTTGATCTTTGAGCATACCAATGGGCACAGGCTAGCCAGGGTGCCAATGCCCAAAGGGCACCACCCCCATGACGTCCAACCCTCTGGGGGGCCCCGATTGCCCATCTTTCACTCCAGCGGCGCCAGGCCACTACTTCCCCACTGGTGAGGAGCTACTGTAAATCCCACCAGAGTGAGGTCCCCCCCCCCCCCCCCCTGGATTTCAGTCCAGGGCCTGCTAATTACATTCAAATTATATTAAAATGGATATTTCAATTGTTTTGGCATCTCCCCGCCGATTTTCCGGCGTGGAGCTGACACCGCAGGAAATCTGGCACTGAGAGACACTATTGGGCAGGAACTCATGCACAAATATCCCAGGCATCAGCTGGATTAGTGAAGCAGAATGGGGAATCATCATCTAGATGACTGACCCTTTGACCAAAGTTGACCAGGTTAAATGGTGACCTGAGATACATGCTCAAGAAAATGGTAAATTCTGATGTGTTAAACTGATTGTTGTTTTCAGTGGTCAGTAACACAATAAGGAGTTGTTACAAACTTAAAATGATTGCACACAGAAAGAAAGGGGAACTTAGAAAATAAAGTTTTTGTAGAGAAGGTAGTTGAAATGCAAAATTATCTGACACAAACCACTGATGAAGCAGAATTCTTGAATTACTTTAATAATGACTCATTAACTTTTGAAAAGAAGTGTATGAGAAGTTATAGAGAAAGCAGGCTAACTGTAAAGTAGGAAAATGGAATGTAGGTTTTATACATAGGAACATAGAAAATCAAAGGGATTATAGTGATTTTTGCAGGATATTCCACAGTATTGAAGGTGATTTTGAGTATCATATTCTGGGAAGTTTGTTAAAGCCATGATTAGGCCCCACAATAGTATTTATTAACAGGGGCTTTAAGAGTTGTGGGATTATGCTGCAACTATAGAGGACCTTGGTGAGACCACATTTGGAATATTGTGTGCAATTCTGTTCATCTCACTATAATAAGGATGTGGAAGCATTGGAGAGAGTGCAGAGGAGATTTACCAGGATGCAGCCTGGTTTGGAGGGTAGGTCTTATGAGGAAAGGTTCAGGGAGCTGGGGCTTTTCTCTTTAGAGCGGAGGAGGATGAGAGGTGACTTAATAGAGGTTTAAGATGATGAGGGGAATAGACAGAGTAGACGTGCAGAGACTATTTCTTCGAGTGGATGTAGCTGTTATTAGGGGGCATAACTATAAGGTTCATGGTGGGAGATACAGGAGGGATGTCCGAGGTAGATTCTTTACTCAGAAAGCGGCTGGGGTATGGAATACACTGCCTGCTATGATTGTGGAGTCGGACACTTTAGCAACTTTCAAGCGGTTATTGGGTAGGCACATGCAACACACCAGAATGATAGGGAGTGGGATAGCTTGATCTTGGGTTTGGACATAAGCTCATCACAATATCGAGGGCCGAAGGGCCTGTAGTGTGCTGTACTGTTCTATGTTTCTAATGGTTCATAGAACATAGAAAAACTACAGCACAAACAGGCCCTTCGGCCCACAACTTGCGCTGATGATATCCATATCTACTAGGCTTACCTATAACCCTCAATTCTATAAAGTTCCATGTACTCATCCAGAAATCTCTTGAAAGACCCTATCGAATTTGCCTCCACCACTGCCAATGGCAGCCGATTCCATTCACCCACCACCCTCTGAGTGAAAAACTTACCCCTGATATCTCCTCTGTACCTACTCCCTGTGACCTTAAACCTGTGCGCTCTCATAGCAACCATTCCAGCCTTTGGAAAAAACCTCTGAGAATCCATCCGATGTATACCTCTCAAAATTCTCATTGCCAGAAATGTCTAAAGGAAGACTGGAAATATTGGAATTATTTTCAGAGAAGGTTACAGTTATTCAATAGAGATTTTCAAAATGATAAAATTGAGAGTCTTTTGAACAATTGATGACATTGGTTGTAAAATCAGAAGCAAAAGGACATGAACTGAGGAACACAAATGAAAGAATGAAGAAAGATTGAACAGAAATTGTTTCACACAGGCAGTTGTCACAGCATGGAAACTGACTATTTTAAAGCAGTGACTGTCTAATAATTTCAAAGGAATTGGGGTTGCATGGTGGCACTGTGGTTAGCACTGCTGCTTCACAGTGCCAGGAATCCAGGTTTGATTCCAGCCTTGGGTTTACTGTCTGTGTGGAATTTGCACGTCCTCCCTCTGTCTGCATGGGCTTCCCCCGGGTGCTCCATTCTCCTCCCACACTCCAAAGATATGCGGGTTAGGTTGATTGGCCTTGCTAAAATTAGTGTCAGGGCAATTTTCAAGGAAGATACATGGGGTTATGGGGCCTGGGTGGGATTGTATTGGTGCAGACTCCATGGGCCAAATGTTCTTCTCTTGCACTGTAGGGATTCTATGGTTCTATTCGATAATTCTATGAACTGAATGAATATTTGAAAAGGAAGAATATTTTAAAAGTGTACCTGCAATATAGTCAAACACGTGCCTTCAGAAACATAGTCGCTCACTGCGTTCAGCATAATGTTGCAATGCAGAAACAAATTAGTACTGCCTGAAGGTGAAGAGGATGCTGAAGAAGGAGATGGCCCTCCTTTCCCACACTGGGAGAAAATTGCACAGGAGGGAGAAGAGGTGAGACAAGAGATCCATCAGTAAATAGTCACAAAAAGGAGGCAGCATGTTCAGGCTGATTGCCTTCAGTCGGGGAAAAGAAACTGTTGTGTAGAGAAATGAGAGTCCTTCTTTCTGTTGGTGATTTCTACATCTTCAGTTGCCCCATTAAGATCTGTATTTCCAAAGGAATTTGTACCTTACCTCAATCATAGGAAGCACGATTCTCACATTTCATCCATTGAAAACCACAAACCTTATACAGATAGAAAAATAATTCAGTGGCCTGTATAATAAAAAAAAATCAGTGTAATATTTTTCGAAATGATAACAGTTTTAAAAACTGGCTCCTACTGATTCCTACCATTGTACAGATTCTTTATGCCACTTTCAAACACCAAATGATACTTTTCTCCAGTAAGGCTGCTTATATAAATTCAAGCTGCAAACATAGGAGCAGGCCATTCAACTGCTTGACCCTGCTCAGCCATTAAACTAGGTCATGGCTGATCTTTGACCTCAGTGCCATCTTCCCACAGTATCCCCATATCCTCTGATATCATTGATATCTCTGCTTTAAACATAATCAATGACTGAGCCTCTTCTGGGATAGAGAATTCCAAAGTTCCATCATCCTCTGACTGGGAAGAAATTTGTCCTCACCTCAGTCCAAAATGCTTGTTCCTTATTCTGAGACAGTGTCACCTCGTTCTAGATGTCTCACCCCCGTGTCAGGGAAAATCTGTCTTATCAACACCTGTCAGGATTTTAGACATCAATGACTTATTGTTTCTCTTAAATTCTTATGAACTTATACTTCAAATCTCTTCTTTCTCCATGGTATGCCCTCAATGAAAAGGATATTGAGAGTTGGGTAATTGGACAGTCCCCATTGGTATATTTGAAAATTGAATTGACTCTGTGGTGAAGCTGCTCTTCCTGAGAATCCCACTTCTGATATCCTTCATGTTGTTAATTTCAGGGTACCCAAGCCGAGTTTGAAGGTAATATAAACGGAAAGTGCTGGAAATATTCAGCAGTCTGGCAGCATTTGACAGAGGAGCTTTGATGAAAGGTCACCGATTTGAAATGCTAGCTCTGTTTCTCTTTCTATAGACGTTGCCAGATCTACTGAATGCCTCCATCATTTTCTTTTTATTTCTGATTTCCAGTGCTCTTTGTACTTTAGTTTCGCCTAGTTTCAAGGTGCTTTATTTGCGAGACTGAGGGGACACTGATTAAGTTACTTCCCAAAGTGATAAAAAGATCTATCTTTATCCCTGTAGTCTGCTGGTCTTGAGTACTGGCTCCAAGGTGATTCAAGTCAGTATCAGGATAAATTAAATAGCCTCAGTTAAATCTATAAATGTTACCATCATAAGGTTGACTCATAAGACATCTATTGAGGACATGCCAGCTGCCACTCGGAAACCACACTGCAAACTGGAAACTTCAAAGTCCTTGGTACTTGCTCTAAGACACCTATTGCTATGGATATTTCCTGAGCTGCCACACGGACCAAAGTGATTATGACACATTTCTACAAATGTCTGGAAGCTGTGGTCTCTGTCTGCAAATGGGATTTATGTGCCCTTATTATTATTCCGTACTTGCATCTATTCATCATAACCATACCTATGATTAGACTTCACAATGCTTCCTCTAACATAGGTGGTTTTGGGCTGTTGAATTTTCCCAGATCTTGTCTGCAATTTTGGCACATTACTTCCATTAGACGCCTACTCAGTTCACATATAGCAACCTTGTCACTCTACTAGGTCCTACCAGCTAACCATGTAGTCAGTCCCTGAACCTATACCCATTGCCCAAGAAAGTTAGCTTTGGAAAGGGGGATATATTTCCAGCAGTGATTTCAACTTTAAGTTGATTAAGTGTTTAGCAACTTTAGCAACCATATAGAAGATTTAAAATAATTCCGAAGCACATACGTTGTTGGATCCCAATTCCATAGGTTAATGAGTCAGGATTAGATTTAGGCAGATGCCTGGACAAGCCAGTCAATGGATCCAACATGTGTGGATGCGGAGCAGGATCAGGGTAAAAATCTGGCTTTTAGTTCCACTGCTGATCCCTTCATGCTGCATGGAGGGAGTTAAGGTCCCACCTACAAAATCTCTGCCATGTAATGAAGCTAAAGTCATGATGTATCATTGGCCAGACTAAATATGGTATGAAACAGCACATTGTGATTCTCAGTGAACAACACCAAAAGAAATGCTTCAGGAATCATTATATCAAGAACTATTGCAGTAGCGATTCTTTCAAATGATCTCTATTGAAAAAAAGGAAAATTAAGGGAAAACTAACAATATTTTTATATCATGTGTTATTGCTTATCATAAGTCAAAGATTATTTTCTTTATAGTATAATAGATTATTTGTTTGACTGTTTGGATGGGCTAAGTTGTGGGAGAATTTGAGAACAATAGCATGATGCATGTATTCTCTTGTATTTCCTTTGAGCCAAAATCCATCATCTGGAGTATTTAGTAGGGTTTCAGTAAGTTGGCAGGTGACCACTAATGCTGATCTGCACCCAGAACACTCTGCTTTAAAAACTGCAGACAACTGAGTTTTGAATGAGCTGTTGACTTGGGACATCCTCTCCTTATGTTTTTTTCTTATACGTGCTAGCTTTCAAAAGAAGTCACACCATTTTCTGTTTGGCTGTGCCAGGAGCAGTGACCCTGGGTAAGCTGCTCCCAGTTTTCAAACAGGTACTGCCTGCTTCATTCCAATTTTTTCCAAGACTAATCAAAGTTCTGGCCATTTACTTCCAGGTCTATAAAGACAAAATTCCTGTGCATAAGTTCATAAGACAGAGAAGCAGAAGCTGCCATTCAGCCAATCAAGTGTGCTCTGCCTTTCAGTGATAACATGACTGATCTGATCTGATGATTGTCAACTCCACTTTCCTGCCTTACTCCTATAACTCTTGGTTCCATTCCTGATTACAAGTCTGTCTATCTCTGCCTCGAGCGTACTTTATGGCCCAGCCTCTCTGGTAAAGAGTTCCACAGGTTCACTACCCTGTGAGAGATGAAATTCTTCCTCATCTCTGCCATCACCCCTCTTATTCTGAGATCATGCCCTCTTGTCCCAGACTATTCCATCAGGGGAAACATCATCTATTTTGCCAAACCCCCTGAGAATTGATATGTTTCAATAAGGTTGCTTCTCATTCTTCTAAGCTCCAATGAGTGTAGGTCCAACTTGCTCACCTTCTCCTCATAAGAAATCCTTCCATATCCGGGATCGACCTTGTGATCTTTCTCTGGATTGCTTCCAATGTATACCTTTCCTTAGATAAGGGGACAAATTTAAATTCCACCTCCTGCCGTGGTGTGATTTGAACTTGTATATCCAGAGCAATTTGGATTACCAGCCTAGTGCCATTACTGCTATGCCACTGCTACCTTAGCTGGCAGTCAGCTATTCTTTAGGAACCACACATTGGCCTTTGTCAAAATATAGCCAAATAATTCACTCAATTTCACCTTTAGAGATTTCAGACAAAGGAACTTTCAACAGTTAGAGAAGAATAAAAAACTTCAGATCTTCTCCCTAGGCTGTTTGTTCCTGCACTATCAGCATATTCCATGATTCCATTGGTATCCAAAATCTATCAGACTCTTCCTTGAATATTTTTCTGACTGAACATCCACAGTTCATTTCAATAAAACATTCCAACGGCTCAAAAGAATTTAAGTGAAGAAATGTCGTCTTCTTTCAGTTCTTAATGGCTGAGCTATTAATCTGAGGCTGTGGTCTCTGGTTCTGTTCTTCAGCTTGAGGTAAGCATCTTCCTACCAACTATACTGTCAAGGCTTTTGAGGGATGTTTAGTTTTTTCTGGTACCACCTCTCATTCTTCTAATCTCTAGGGATATGGCCTTTTCTACTCTATCTCCCCTGAAGAACAATACGTTCACTCTGGTAATCAATGTGGTGAATCTTTGCTGTGCTCCCTCAAAGATAAGGAAGCCAAAACCATACACAATATTCCAGGTGTGGTCACACCACGTTGCTGTATATTGCAATAAGTCTTATTTACTTTTCCACTCCAATCCCTTTGTAACAAAGGCTAACACATGATTTGCATTCTTAATTTATTGCTGTCTTTGCATGTCAACTTTCTGTGATTTGTGTACAAGGATACCCATGTCCATCTGAATACAAATATTTCCCAGTCTTTCCTATTTTCTGTACCATGCCAATGACTTCACATTTCTTCATATTATATTCCATCTGCAATGTTCTTGCCCACTCATTTAACTGAACTAAACCTTTTGCTGCCTTTTGCATCCTCTTCACAGTTTACTTTCCCATCAAACTTTTTATTCTTAGTAAAATAGGATACATTATTCTCATTCCATTAGGTCATTGATATTGATTGCAAGTAGCTGAGAATCAAGCACTAATTCTTGTTTCACCATACTTACCTGTTAACATGACTCATTAATATGACTCCCAAAGTGACCCATTTATTCCTCATCTCTGTTTCTGTCTATTAACAAATCCTGAATCTGCGTTAATACATTTGCCTCAAACTATAACTAATAACAAACAAGCAGTCTGCTGAGTGCTTTTTGAAAATCGAAATATAATACATCCACCAGTTGCCCCTTATCGGCCATACCAATTCAGTTTGAGTTTATTTATTAGTGTCACAAGTATGTTTAAATTAACCCTGCAGTGAAGTTCCTGTGAAAATCCCCTAGTTGCCATATTCCTGCACCCATTTGGGTACATTGAGGGAGAGTTTAGCATGGCTTGTGCACCTAACTAGCACATCTTTTAGATGGTGGGAGGAAACCAAAGCATCCAGAGGAAATCCATGGGGAGAATGTGTAAACTCCACTCGGACAGTGACCCAAGCTGGGTATCGAACCCTGGCGCTGTCAGGAAGCAATGCTAACCACTGTGCCACTATGCCGTCCTAGAACAGATTTGTCAATTGGTAGATGAATAGAGACAATTAAATGATCGAATGAACCATATATAATGTTAGAAAGGAATATTTTCAGTTTCAGTCAGTGATCTCCAGAGGCTGTGGGATGTTCTTTTAGCTGGAAACAAACTGAGGGAAGAGAAGACCTATTGAGTCAGCCCAAGTGGACAGAACAGTGGGAAGTTATTTCAGTTGCACTGGGGGTGAATATTGGTGAACTGAAAATCAAGTGATAACTGCAAAGAAGGTGCGCAATAATTCAGAGAAGACGCTAAGACATTAAACAATGCAAAATGACTTGGGTTTTATGAGGTACATTGAAAGACTAGAAAAAGAAAATGCATGTGTTTTAAACAGCCCTGTCCTTCAATGCAACATAGGAAGCTATAGGAATACATTTCATTAATTCAGGCAGAGTTAGCTGTGTTAAATATGTGAGCTTTTGAGTAGATAAAGCTATCCTAATTATAGGTATTTTGCAAGTATGGGGAAATAGCATATGAATGCATAGTGTGCTTGTCTGAAGTTCTTTTTATCATTGTTTAGCAGAGGTGATAATCCATTTATTTTAAATAGTTGAAGGCTTTTGCTAGAATAGCTAACAGAGGACTTTTTCAAAGAAACATGTTAGCACAGGCACACAGTGTGATTTCAGGGTCCAGCAATTCATATTGATATTCACATATCCGAGAATGGTAAAATACAATTTTTCATGGTTCATCTCATCTGTATAGCTATTCAAAGCTTCCTTTGCAGCTTCAGTTCCATGCATGGAACTGGCTTAGTTTGGCATGGATGGGAAGCAAACCGGGTAATTGGTATTCAGGTAAAATTTAAAGGTATGTGCTTGTAATAGGAGAATCTTTGAAGATGACTTAGCCTACAGGAGTACAGGAGAGAGAACCAGCTATAACTTGCATTTATATAACACATTTACCACAATAAAATATTTCAAGGTGCCTCAGAAGCATCATCAAATAAAGTTAGCCATTCAGTCACATGAGTAGATACTAAGACAGCTGACCCAAAGGATTGGTCAAAAGGCAGGTTTTAAGATGTATATTAAACATGAAAGGAGAGGTAGAAAGTTTTAAGGAGAGCATTGCAGAGCTTCGGGCCTTGTCAGCTGAAGGGAAGGTCAATAATACTGGAGTGATTAAGATTGGAAACACTCGAGACCAGAATTGAAGGAATATAGGTCTCTCAAGAGGGTTGTAGGGCTGGAGGAGATTACATATGTAAGGAGGGGAGAGGCTAGGTGAGTTGAAGTACATGCAGGGTCTATAATGTTATGGAGATGGAAGAGGTTATCTAAATAATGGCACAGGTATTTGCTTGGAAGATAATCTCAATCGAAAAAACGCCAAGGTGGCAAATCATCTTGTTCAACCTGTAACAGTTGCCAGGAGGAAGAATGGTGTCAATAGTCTGGGAACTGAGTTTGGAGCTGGAATTAAGACAACAGTTTAATCTTCTCAGTACTCAGGAAATTTTGATACATCGGATATTGGGTGTCAGATAAGCAGTCTGACAATTTAGATGTGGACTGGGATGGGCACAGTAAGAAGTCTCACAACACGAGGTTAAAGTTCAACAGGTTTATTTGGTGTCACGAGGTTTTGGAGCGTTGCTCACCTGATGAAATAAACCTATTGGACTTTAACCCGATGTTGTATGACTTCTTACGGTGACAATTTAGAGACAGTGGAGATGTGAAGAAAGGTGATGATAGTGATGTAGAGCAGGATAGCATCAGTGAATATATAGAAGTGGATATGTTTTCAGATGATGGTGATGAAGAGCAGCATTTAGATGAGCAATGGGGAACAAGTAATGATACTTGGAGAATGTCAGAGAGAAACGTCCGTTAGCAACTATTGCAGATAATTCTTTGGCTACAACTGAATGGACTAGAAGGTGGGTACAATCCCAGCCAGCTGGAAATGGAGGAGAGACATTGGAGGAAGTGGATGTAGTTAATTGTGTCAAATGCTGCAGATGAGTTAAACAGTGTCGGGGAATATTTTGTTTGTGTTACAGTTACATAGGATGTATAATAATGTCAGGAGTCAGCTATGAAGAAACCATGCTTTTATTGCACATCACGACAGGTCCTCACCGGGTCTAGAAAGTCAATAGACCCCTTCAAAATCTTCCTTTATACAGGGCTGAGTATATGAGCTCCACCCGCTTGCCTAATTACCAACCCCTAAGAAGTTCATATTCAACAAGCCCAACTGGGAGATCAATTAGTGATTCATCTTGCAGATCATGGGGGTTAGCACAGGGTGTTATTTGTGATTTTGGTAAGAGCAGTTTCAGTATGATGGTGGCTGCTCAAATCTGGTTAAATTGATTCAAATGTGGAGTTCTCTGGATCCAGATTCAAGAGACAACAGAAGGCTCTGCAGTGTTGGAAAGGAAAGAGGGATGGGATGGTAACTTACGCAGCTTGTTTCTTTTTAAGAAGACAACAGGTTTAAAGCAGAGGAGGTCAATACTTGAGGATAGAGAATAGTTAACAGCATCAGCTAACATGGGGGTTGGACCTGGAAGTTAAGCTGTTAGCAGGTCAGTAGGAATGAGGTCAAGGGGGCAGGAGGTAGGCCATCGTGGATAAGGTAAGCTTGGAATGTGCATGAGAGGAGATGGGAGAGAAACTCATACACAGGTCTAATGCTGGGGAAATCTTTAAGGGATAGTTGTATTGGTTGTTTAGAGGAAGGGAGGGGAGCAGCAATGCAAGTAATTAAGTAGTCTGTATCACAGTGACAAAGGAATGTGCTCCTCACATTTGTTGTAGCTAAACATGAGGGGGAACAAATGTTAAATAGAGAAATGAAGCTGGTTTTATCTTTGCCTTTGAGAATGATCCTGCTATAATGAGCAGTTTTTTGAGAACATGGTCCCATTGTGTTTTATGAGGTCCAACCTGGTCTGGCAGTGGATGGTCAAATGTGTTGTCTGCGATATCTGTATGCATTCTATGGACTTAAGAGAGTAGAGATGAGGGCCATATTGATGGAATGATCTGATTAGGATTTAGGCTTTAAATGTGGAGCTGAGGGAGTAGTTGAGAGATTGTTAGCTGTCATGACATATGGAGGGCAAATGCTAGACAGTTGGGACTTTGGAAGTGCAATTGTAATGAAGAGTTTATTTTTCAGGAGCATACATAGGAAGATGAAAAATTGTTGTCAGGCAAACATGAAATTGAAGAAAACTACATAAAATTGCATTGAATGTGTAACATAGAAATAGACCATTAGGCCCAATTAGTGCTGATGTTCATACTGTCCTCAAGCCTCACTCCAGCTTTACATGTCAGTATTCTATCACTATATCTCCCCATTCCGTTCTCCCTCAAATGCTTATTTAGCCTCCCCTTAAATATATCTATGTCATTAACTGCAACCATTGTTGTGCCAACAACCTGTACATTCTCAACACACTCTGGTTGAAATTTCTTCTGAATTCCCAACTTGATGTCCTGATGAGTATCTTGTATTGATTTCCTATAATTTTGTTCCTTGCCACAAGTGGAAGCACTCTCACTATTTCTACTGTATCATAACATTCCCTAATTTTAAAGATATAGATCATTCACCCTCAGCCTCCTCTTTTCAAGAGAAAAAGATTCCACAATGTTCATTTGTTCCTGAAGCTTTATATTTCTGGAATCGTAATTGTAGATATATTTAGCACCATCTTTAATGTCTCTACATCAAAGTGAATGTGGAAACCCAAAGACAAGACAGTGGCTACACAGCACAGCACAAGAACATTTGTTTCATAAATGGATGTGCTGGATATTGGGTGTAGCAGGAGGATTGCTCTATTTAGGGCATGCTCCACATATGACAGCAAGGTAGCATACCTGAAATGGTCATGAACCATAAAGGTAATGCCTGAAATAACTTCCACAAACACACTTGAGATAGAACTCAGCCACAGGACAGATTGCTGCATGTAGCAGAATATTGGTCCCCTCTCTTTGCTGATTTGAGGCCTATGCAATCACAACTCCTTGAATAAATCCAGATGAATATATTGTCATACTTTGGTCTCTACCTTGCATTCATTTTAGGCATTTTTGATGTCTCAGTTTCAAATTGCCCTCTTAGGTGAGTCATAGCTCCCTCTGTTGAAGAGACTACTTGCACTCATTCATATCCCTAGATAAAATTAGTGGGATGACCAATTGATGATTATATCTGTTGGTTTTATTGCACACAATCAATGGATATCTTTGTCTTCATAAAATCACAGAATCATGCAACACAAAATTGATTTAAGCTTTAATCACCAAACAAATTATTACCTAAAAAGGTTACAAAAATATAGTCACAGTGACATGCCAGTTAGCATTTTTACCAGAATTGTTGGTGCCCTAATAAAACAAAGTTCTCAGCTATTGCGCTAAACTGACTTATAGTTCCTGTTCTGTTACTGATCAACTACCTGGTTAGTTAGTTTAAAGCTTTCAGGGAAACAAACAGGCAGGCTCAGTGAACTAAAAAAAATGTTAAATTAAAAATGGTTGCCAATCAAAAGTATATTTGAACAAATTGCACAAAATGTTTGTATTTCCATTGAACAGTTTGGCTTCTTCTTTGTGCACCTGTCAGCCACAACTATTTATTTGGCAATAATTGCATCAATATGAACTGGGACATTCTGTTAATGAAATCTTAACTTTTAATATACTGAATTAAAGACATTAACCCAAAGCTAAATCTTGGGCAAAGCTTCATATTTATCTCTTGCCTCTTAGGGCTGTTGTATTTGCTGATAAGTGGATAACAGCGGATGGCCACCTTCCTCCTATGGTGCAGTGACACCTGCCTGGCTTCCTTCTGTTGCAGTCTCATATTTCCTTCCAGAAAACACAATGAGGGGTGGATTGGTGAAACCCATTGTGCCACTATTGTAAATATAACAAAAAGACAATTACTAGTACAAAGATTCAACAGCAGAGAAAACAACAACTTGCATTTAAAGAGTGTGCTAAGAAAGGTCTTATTGGAGGGGAGGAAGGTGAATAGATACAAGCATTTAGGAAATAAATTCTAGAGTATGTTCTTCACAGTTCAAGACACAAACAGAAGAAATATCCTCCTAAAATTAGAACAAATCTACCAAAATGTGTTTAACACGTACATATTGCATAGAATTTACAAGTAGTTGGTTTGGTAGTGCAGAACTTGAGTATTACTCAAAACAAAAACATACTGTGAAAGCTTTTCAACTTGCACTCATTACAACAGTTTGCATGAACACCAAAAGGGAACAATAATTTACTTTTGGTACTCTTGCAAACTGTTGAGAGGGTACTGATTAAATTGCAAGATTCTGGAAGAGACATTGCCATGCAGAATGCACAAGGGAAGAGTTAACTGCGCAGCTTTAGTTCCAATTCAAACCAGCCATGTCCACCCTGATCAATACATTACCATGGAGAAACAAATCGGGGAATGGTTGCCCCGCAAGCTTTTGTTTAGTTGAAAAAGATGCAATGCGTGAACAACGCCCAGCTGTTTGTATCTGCAAACGGCTGGGCCCTGTGTGTGAAAATTTATGTAGTTTCTAGCATGCATAAATGTGCCACACTGCGAGCTCGACTGATAATTATAAATTGATTTTCAGTGTAATTCTTAGCGAAATCAGGATTGTCCAATTGCAGAATCACAAATAATGTTGGACACCGTTTTGAATTTTGCAAGCACAGGCTGATTAGGTTTGGTCAGTAGTTTGCCTGTTGCAAAAGAATATAGCTGATATGAGTTGCTGATGGTTAAGATGCACAGCCTTGACCAATCCTGATGAGTATAAGGTGAAATTTTCAAAAGCAAGTCTCTTTTTACAGTAATATAGAAAAATGTCTTGAATACCAACTGCTAGATGCCAAGGTTAATGTTCCACAAGCACTGCTGCCTTACAGCGCCAGTGACCTAGGTTCACTTCTTGGCTTGGGTCAATGTCTGTGCGGAGTCTGTATGTTCTTCCTGTGTCTGTATGGGTTTCACCCGGCTGCCCCAGTTTCCTTGCATAGTCTGAGAGATGCGCTGGTTAAGTGCATTGGCCATGCTAAATTCTCCCTCACTGTATCCAAACAGGCATCAGAGTGTGGCGACTTGGAGGATTTTCACATTAACTTCATTGCAGTGTCTATGTAAGCCTACTTGTGACACTAATAAATAAACTTTAAATACAAAGCTCTAAGCACTCATTTTAATATAACTTTCTATCTCATTCACTCTCCTGTATTAATCTAGATTTCCCAAAAAATCCACCTTTGCTATTTATCCTAACTACTGTTTGTTGTTTGAGCCACTTTAGCAACTTCACTCAGTTCCATGTTCACTCTCAATCCCGGAAAGTCACTTTTTAAAGTTTATTTATTAATCACAAGTAAGTTTACATTAACACTGCAATGAAGTTACTGTGAAAATCCGGTAGTTGCCACACCCTGATGCCTGTTCAGGTGCACTGAGAGAGAATTTAGCATGGCCAATTCACCTAACTTGTGCATCTTTGGATTGTGGGAGGACACTGGAGCATCCAGTGGAAACCCATGCAGACACAGAGAGAATGTGCAAACTCCACACAGACAGTGACCCAAACCAGGAATTGAATCCAGGTCCCTGGCGCTGTGAGGCAGTAGTGCTAACCACTGTGCCACCGTGCCACCCTTTTATAGGGGTGAATGCAAAACAAATGATACAAACAGCAGGAAATTTTGGGCCTTTGTCTCACTTCCTTGGATTCATCGGCAAATTCATACACGTTCCTGGGACTGTTGATAACCCTTAGTGACGACTGGATATTTCTGAAATGGTTAGAGATCTGCCATTTTCTAGCAGGTTATGCCATTTCGATAGGAGTGGCTGTTCATAAGAAACATCTTTCTGTGGCTGAACAACATATTTGTAGACATTCCTGACTGTGATTTACAGCATTTTGGAGGCAAAGGTAACTGTTTCTATAAATCTTTTGGGCTTCAAGTGTCTCAATTCATAGGTTATAGGCATTGTTGTTCCTAATATTGACTTTCTCTTTACACTTGGCAGGGAGCTATGCTAAAAGAAACACAGGTCAGAGAACCACCACTGCAGCATTGTAGGGCAATGTCTGACCTTTGCTCTGTGAGTGTGGCTCACAGTCAGAAGCCACAAGATCGACACATTTACTAGCTAATATTTTATTTAACAACATCTTTTAGAATCTGTGGCTTCAAAGATATCAGTCACTCAGAAGATCTAACACAAATCCATCACAAAAGACAGAGAGGGTAATCTGGATGAGAGTTGTCACAAGTTGTAACTGTTCTCGAAAATGGGTTAATGCATCACTTGGCCGAGGGAAACCAGGAGAGGCTATGAAGTGGAATCCCATTTTGCTGCTGTCTCTGGATGGAGCCTGCTGAAAGCTGCAGTTTTTGTCACAACCTTGAAAGTCAAGCTGATACCACAAAGGGCAGTCGGGAATTGTTAGTACCAATCCAAGCTGCAAACTTGTCACTGTACTTTCTCTTTGCGATATTTATATTTTCTGAGGATTTACTGCAGGTAAGGGTTCACAATAGAACCTTTAAAAAACCTCAATGTACATTTTTTATTTCAAATCTGTCCCGGAGCTAGCCTTTGTCTGTGGGACTGCGTGATCATGGAGTTCCATTTACAATGTTTTTCTGAAGTTACTGCTGGTCTGCTGCCAGCGTTATGGCCAGGAAGCATGCTTAAATAGAGTTTATCAGCTTGCTCTGCAGCTTCCAGCTAAGGCCAGCTCATCATTCTGCATGGCACGTCGCAAAGGGATAATGTGTAAGTGATGACTACTGTGTCTCAGCCAAGTTTTGCTGTGTGGATCTGTTGCTGAAGAATGCAACTACCATTGCTGGTAATAGTAATTTTGTGCTATTAGCATTACTCTTCAAGCTACAGTGGAAGGCAAAGGATATGACAATTGGTACTGAATGATATGTTGTGCCCCCCCACCCTCCAACATCATCTGTTTATAAAAGGTAACATTATGCTGTCCGACTATCTCAGTGTATGAAAAGTGACCATGCAGTCTAGCATTTAGATAAAAGATTTAGGCCCTAACCTTGATAGTCCTATATGTCATTATGGTGCACATTTAGAAAGAGCTCATGACCGATATTTAAGTACAGGTCTTTTATATTATTTTCCAGCACCCTCCTTTCCAGGATCAGATTCACTCCAAAGAGCTCTTTTGTAACTGCTTCCATGTAGGGCCAAGAGACTGATGTCGATCATTTATGGCCATAAATAGCATCCTTTGTTTCAAAATCCAATTAATTTCACTGGCTTTCCAGGACAGTAACACAAGATCTCTCACTCCATTATGTTCCCAGATGCATGATTTGTCAAGTGGCATAGCTTGCCACAGCTGTACTGGTGACCTTAAATGATATTTTGTCACTTTAGGGAATAAAGTGCATGGTTTATGCTGTCCATGACCTTGAAATGTCTGATCACATTGGAACAGATGGTACCTCATTTGAAGTAGCTGATATCAAATAGAAGTGGAGCACTAAATTTAATTGACATAACCAAATCAAAATGATGAGAAAAAGATGAATTTAAAATGTTGCAAAGGAATATATTGATGAAGTGCTCAATTATAGGTGATATGGAAGTTTTCATATTCCTTTTAAGATTTGAATTTATTTTTATGAAAAAAACCCAGACTCTTGCATTTTATTTAAAAAGATTCCTCATTTTTAATTTCTCCTCTTTCTTAAGTTTCTTGACAACAAACACATGGCATGTTCTCAGCCACCCTGTAAATGATTGGCTGTCGCTTGGTTTTGAACCACTGTCCAATACCACTTTAATCCCTATTATGTTTTTTTAATGTGTTTAGGTCTATTAAAATAGTTGAATGCAAATAAATCACCCTTTACGACGGGGCTCAGGAATCTCCAATTTTCTGTTATCTTGATGGTAGCAAATGTGATTAATCAAACGTATGGAGGTCAAGATGTAGTTCTGTAGAGTGGCGGTGAGGCCTTCTGTGAAAGAAAAGGAAGACTTACATTTATACAGTGCATTTCAGTATGTCCCAAAGCACTTTACAATCAGTGAAGTTCTTTTGCAATGCAGTTATTGTTGTAATGTAGGAACCATTGCAGCCAGTTTGCGCGCACACATATCCAACAAACTGCAGTATGATTATGCGACCTTGGTTGAAGATAAAAATTGACCAGGACACGAAGGAGAATTCTTGTGCTGTTCTTTGATAATGGTATCATCAGATCTTTTATGGCCATGAGAGGGCAGACTTGGTTTAAAATCCCATCTAAAAGGCCGCATGATTGGCAATGCAGCACACCCTCAGTATGGGACTGAAGTATCAGCCGAGATTTTGTACTCAAGTCAGAGGGACTTGAGAATGCTTCCACTGGGATTGTGACCACTTGTAGCACAAATAATCTATCTTGTGTCTTATTGTAAGGTCAGTTACTTTACATATAATCACAGTATTGTACCTGCTTAGCACATGGCCACTGGTAAAGCTGGGAGGTGCAGCAGCAGGGGGTGGGGAGGGGTATCAAGGGCATATTGCCATTAGCGTTTGCTAAGAAGAACAATAAACTCCAAAGTTACAGCTTCTAAAGGGGTAATCTTGCTTCATATGCCCTTTAATGCCATACTCAGTTGCACTATACAAAATACCTTCTTCATAGTGTGCAGCCCAGTTCAGGAAAATGAACATCAGCCTTTTAATAATGTTATTATTCCAGAAACCCTGCCTATTGACCCGAATATGTTTCCTGTGCATCAGGCATCAGCGGGGGAAGGAAGAAATTATGTTATAGATATTTCACTATCCGTGCCGTTCTTGTGATGAAATCATTTAATTGATGCCATAGAAAAGAAATGAATGAAAATAAGGGCAAATGCGGGAGACGATAGCCTAGTGGTATTATCGCTATTCACCCAGAAACTCAGCTAATGTTCTGGGGTCACGGGTTCAAATCCCACCACAGCAGATGGTAAAATTTGAATTCAATAAAAATATATGGAATTAAAAATCTACTAATGACCATGAAACCATAATCGATTGTCAGAAAAACACATCTGCTTCATTAATGTCCTTTAGAGAAGGAAATCTGCAGTCCTTACCTGGTCTGGCCTACCTGTGACTCCAGTGCCACAGCAATGTGGTTGATTCTCAACTGCCCTTGGACAACTAGGGATGGGCAATAAATGATGCCCATGTCCTATGAATGAATAAAATAATCCCAAAGTGGCTCCCACAATTGATAGTTTGGCAGAAGAGTCATAGAAGCCCCAAGAAAACAACAGAGATGTTATCTGATTCACATGTGTGATTTAACAGCAAAAGTTTAGTGTTCTAGGCTGTCATTGCATCGTTACCATGGGAGAATATCCACGGCATTCATCATCAATTTCCTTCCTAATATTACCATTCATTAAATAATTAAATAATTTGCCTTCAGCTCTACTCACAGAACAAAAATACATTCCAGATTGTAAAACTGTCATACCTCCTCATTGTACTGACCAGTTTGACTTGTACAGTTGCTCACAGAAGTGTGCTGGTTGTTCAACAGAAATGATAGGCTGGATTTTCATCTGAGAGGCAGATGGTATATATCAGGTTATTTCCTGATGTTGGTCGGGGGCAGGCAAGCAGGTGATAACAAGAGCCAGCCCAGTGCCCCCGATAAGTGTTTGGAGGCAGCCACAGGGGCTGTCGGATGCTGAGCCAGACTGTTTAAAAGATGGGCATTAGTGCTCTGCAACTTTGCCCCAATTGTAATAATGACAGAGAAACAAAGAATATCGTCTGTCACACACCCTCACCCATCCCACACAATTCCCATGACCCCATCCATGCCAATGCATGCCAGCTCATATACCCCCCCCCCACCCATCCCCATGGCCCTCATGTTCTCCATGCCAAGCCAAGGCCATTATTCCCATAATCTTTGTGTCCATGCCAAGCTTTACGGCTCCACCCAGCCTCCAAGACTCCTCCTACCAAGTAAGAAGTCTGACAACACCAGGTTTCCTGTGTTTACCCCAGTCCAACGCTGGCATCTCCATATCATGTCCTCCTACCAATCCATATCAGTGCCCATTCGCCCACTTTACACTCTGCACAACCAATGAATCATCAAATAATAATAGGTTGCATGAGAAAGCTTTAAAAAAGTAGTTTTGTTCCACTTTTTGCACTCTTAAATATCTTGTTTTTATTGCAGCCCTTCAGAAGTTTCAGTGATCCAGACCCTTTAAAGTATTGATTGCAGGAACTTCAAGCGCTCCATATCTTGTGTGATTTGTTATGATCCTTTGCCAGATCCTGGGACACTGGGGAAGGTCCAGTTAGGGACCAACATGTAGATAAAGGTTGTTTAATGTAGATAAAGGTTGAGATTCAGGACACCTGCTTTTTTTGAATAAAGCCACAAGATTCCTCAGAGTTTAAAGAAACAAAAACAAAATGTATTATATAAGCTTGGAAAGATAAAACAATATGTATCTTATACTCTACCTTCCAAATAACTGTGAAGTACATATGATTTAACAGACAAACTGTGGTTGGATAGACCACGCTAAAGAGTAAATGACAGATGCAGTCAGTGAACTCTCCACTCACCTGATGAAGGAACAGCGTTCCGAAAGCTTGTGGCGTTCACTATCAAATAATCCTGTTGGACTTAACCTGTTGTTGTGAGACTTCTTACTGTGTTTACCCCAGTCCAACATCAGCATCTCCACATTCAGATGCAATCGAGACAGAGGATCCTGTTTTACCATTTTGGCTTTAAGTGCTGGGTGGTTTTAAAACTGGGAGTGTTTCAGATCCGACTTTTAGGCCTGTTCTCAGGCGCCCCCATACGCACTCTGAAAAAATGGCAACAAGTCCAAATCGTGCTGCACAAATCTGCGGAAAGGGCTTGGTGCACCCGAAACCCTGCAACTCCAATTGGTACATCCAACTGTGCATGTGCAGAAAAAAAAGATAGAATGCTGCTCCCCTGCCACATCCTCCCCGGGCTGGATAATGCCTCCTCCGGCCCCCACTGACATTGCCCCACCCACCCAACATTACTGATCCCCTTAACCCCCCACCTGTTCTGCCACACAGATCGCTGGCCCCTCACCCTCCTACCCCGCACCAATCTCAGGCAGAATGACAGCAGACCTCTCTTCCCTCGCACTGATCTCAGGCAGAGTGGCAGCGGTGCTCCCTTCCCCCCACTGATCAAGGCAGAGTGGCAGCAGACCCCTGCTTCCACCCACTGATCACAGGCGGAATGGCAACGGACTCCCTCTTCCTCATCACTGATCTCAGGCAGAGTGGCAGCGGACCCCCCCCCACAATGATCACAGGCAGAGTGACAGCAGACACCCCTCCCCTGCCACTGATCGCAGGCAGAGTGGCAGCGAACCCCAGCTTCCCCCCACTGATCACAGGCGGAGAGGCAGCAGACCCCCCTTCCCCTCACTGATCAAAGCAGAGTGGCAGCAGACCCCCTTCCTCCCACTGATCACAGCGTCGGACCTGTTTCACTCACCCCTCCTCCACTGATCTCAAGCAGAGAGCCGTCGAACACTCGGCACTTACCTCCTCACTGACGGAGCGCCCGAATCAAACTTATTTGGAGCATGTCTGTTTTGTGCCAATTCTACATGGGTGAACATGGTGGTAAAGGGGGAAGTGCTGGTAACGTTGGGCGTGCAGCCCATTAGGTCAATTTAAATGCATGCAAATACATTTAAATGGCCATCACGCCTGTTTTGGGTGTGGTCTTGATTGAGGCCATTTTGTGGGCCTTGGTAAAGGAAGAATTGGTGCAGAGGCGGGCACAGACCGCGCTACTCGCCTCATGCTCAACTTTACCAAGTTTTTGCGCCCAAAAATGAGCACAACACACTGGTAAAATCGGGCCCAGAGTCTATGAAATTCTCAAGAAATCAGGCAAACATTATAATTCCACTGTGAGTCAATCAATATCATTGAAACTTTGTGTTTCGCATGAAGATTTCTGATTTCCACTTTTGAAGATTCTACCTTAGAGGATCATACCTTGGAAATCTCTCCCAACACCATTCACACTCAGCCAACACTAACAGTGGCCAAGCTGGCAGGGTTTCAATCTCATCTTCTGAGATTCCTTCTCTCAGGTTTTCCAAATAATTCAAACAGGAACTTGCAAACATGTTTGCAGAACTTTCGCCATGCCAAGCAGAACACCACTGCTCCATATGGGTTCTTTTGCTTACTTGAAGTCTGCACCTTGCAGTTATTTCTTTAATTTCACTGGGACCTGTTTTTGCCCTCTGTCTCTGTGACACTTGCAGGCTAGCTCCCCAAGGCTGACTGACTGAAGCAGAGTTGTTCAGTGCTACTTGAAATATACTGTTGACCTATTAAATCACTCCCAGGAGTTTCAGCCATGTTATTAGGCAGGAACCAATGTAACGAGTACTGTAACACCCTGCACCTTAAAAGCTACCATCTCCCTCTGACTGCAAGTTTGAGGTTTTTGAATGCGCTCTGTTTTTGTCCAGGGGCACTCGTTATTTGCAACTTTGCGGTACTTGGTGACCGCCTTGGTGTCCTCAGAGACAGCATGTTTCGCCAGCTCGCCGGGCAGCAGGAGGCGGACGGTGGTCTAGATCTCCCGGGAGGGGATGGTCTGCTGCTTGCTGTAGCGGATGAGGCAGGAGGCCTCGCAGGTGATCCGCTCGAAGATGTCATTGACGAACGAGTTGACAACGCGCATGGCCGAGGAAGAGATGCCGGTGTCCGGATGGACCTGCTTCAACACCTTGTAGATGTAGATGCTGTAGCTCTCCTTGTGGCTCTTCTTATACTTCTTTTCACCCTTGGCGCGCCTCTTGGTGGCTGCTTTCTTCAGCCCCTTCTTGGGAGCCATACCCTTTGCTGCAGCTTCAGGCATCACCTAATTAGCTGAAAAATAAACCATGACACCCAGGAACATAGTGATCAGTGGATTTCATAACAAAAGAAAGCCAAGAGCAAGATCTGTCAATCAAACAGTGTTTATGCCGGGGAGAAGCTATTTCTACAGAGTAATGGATGCCTGGGCATTCATCCAAGAATGATTAATGAGGCTTGATTGAGAGTCCAGCCATCCATTACTCTGTTGAAACAGTTGTATCCTGCACCTCCAGGAAACATTGCTTGATTGGCTGCTCTGACTTTGTGATCTGTTCTGTCAATTGCATAATATGTATTTACACAAAGAGGTTTCAAGTGCATACACTTTCTGTTAATGATATTTTACAAAGTCAGATGATTGACATTTTTATCAGGCTGCAGTGAAACAGGTTTTATAAATGAATGTTTTTAAAGCTTTTCCAGACTATAGGGTTAAGTGGTTCTGTGCAGAGTATACAGTGGGTGAATGGGCATAGAAGTGGCTAGCTACCTGCCCCAGCCTGTACCCTTATCCAATGCTGATGAAAATTAGGGGGCAATGAGACATGGCAATCCTAGATTTAGGTCCTGGCCACTGTTTTTAAAGCTCCATGGAGTCACCCTGCCTCTGCAAACCTCCACCCCATTCTGTTTGTGTATCCTAGGCAAACAATCCAGAAATGGACGTTGAACCTCAGGTTGACATCCTGAGTTAATCTTTGCAAAATGGCATATTCCTCATGCAAGCCATATTGACTGTGAATCAATAAATTCAAGTGGACACTTGACAAATTCTGGTGTATTGGCTTCTCTGCAAGGGTGTGCCTGAGGCTCCAATAAATAGCTTCAAACATCCTCATAGGTGTTGCAGCCACATTAGTAAATGACCACTGGCATTCATGGGTAGATATTCATTCGTGTTTAGGCTAGATACATTCTTTTAGGTCAAGTTGTTTATTTCCGAGCAAAATTAGCACTTGCCAACTCAAAGTTCACAAGATAAAGCCTTACTGAATTGGCTGGGGTGGATACAGAGAGAATGTTTTCTTTTGTGGAGAAGATCAAAACTAGAGGCCATCAAAACAAGATAATCACCAAAAAATCCAGCAGGGAATTCAGGAGAAACTTATTCACCTTTGGAGTTATAAACCTGGAAGTTGCTACCACAGGGAGTGATTGACAGTGGTGGATTTAGATGAGAAATGATGTGGGGAGGCTTGAGTGGAGCTGGACTGGTTGAGCCAAATAGCCTATTTCTGTAAGAAAATGCTGGGAAATCTCAGCAGGGCTGCTAGGTTCTATCCTCTTTGTATTCATGGAAAGAGAATAAAACCAACATTTCGAGTCTGGATGACCCTTCGTCAAGAGCTCAGAGCAAAGAAAACCAGACAAGATTTATACTGTGAGGGTTGGGGGGTGGGAGTGGTGGTGGTGGCAGCTGTAATTGAAAAAGCCTATTTCTGCACCCAACACCCGATGTAAAAGAACAACTTATTTGGTATTTCATTAGGTTTCCCTCCAAATTTTATTTTTGGAAGGTGCAGAATGAGTGCTGTCCATCGTCACATTAATTTAAAAAGTTCAACAAATTGTCATAGAGGTTTGCAGCATGGAAACAGGCCTTTCGGCCCAACTTGTCCATGCTGTCCCTTTGTTCTTAACCACTAAGCTGGTCCCGATTGTCCACATTTGGCCCATATCTCTGTATACCCACCTTACCCATGGAACTGTCTAAATGCTTTTTAAAAGACAAAATTGTACCTGTCTCTACCACTACCTCTGGCAGCTTGTTCCAGACACTCACCACCCTTGTGTAAAAAAAAATTGCTTCTCTGGGATCTTTTGAATCTCTCCCCTTTCACCTTAAACCTATGCTCTCTATAGTTTTAGGCTCCCCTACCTTTGGGAAAAGATATTGACTATCTAGCTGATCTATGCCCCTCATTTTATAGATCTGTCAGATCACCCCTCAGCCTCCTATGCTCCAGAAATCAAAGTCCCAGTCTATCCAGTCTCTCCTTATAACTCAAACCACCAAGTCCCTGTAGCATCCTAGTAGTTTTTTCTGCACTCTTTCTAGCTTAATAATATCTTTCTATAATAGGGTGACTAGAACTGTACACAGTATTCCAAGTGTGGCCTTACCAATGTATTGTACAACTTCAGCAAGACATCCCAACTCCAGTATTCAATGTTCTGACCAATGGAACCAAGCATGCTGAGTACCTCTTCACTACTCTGGCCACCTGTGACACCGTTTTCAGGGAGCTATGACACAGTACCCTTAGATCTCAGTGTTCTATAACGAAGTAAGTCCTGCCCTGGTTGCTCGACCAAAATGCAACACCTCGCATTTATCTCAATTAAACTCCATCTGCCATTCGTCAGCCCATTGGCCCAATTAATCAAGATCCTGCTGCAATCCTCGATAAGCTCCTTCACTGTCCACCATGCTACTAACCTTGGTGTCATCTGCAAACTTACTAACCATGCCGCCTATATTCCCATCCAAATCTTTAATATAAATGACAAATCACAGTGGATCCCGCACTGATCCTTGAGGCATACCACTGTCACCTCCAGTTTGAAAAACAACCCTCTACAACCACTCTCTGTCTTCTGTCATCCAATCAATTTTGTATCTATTTGGCTACCTCACCCTGGACCCTGGATCCCATAAAATTTAACCTTATTCAACAACCTATCAAAGGCCTTGCTAAAGTCCATGTAGGCAATATCAACTGCACTACCCTCATCCACCTTCTTGGTTAGCCCTTCAAAAAAACTCGATCGAATTTGTGAGACGTGGTTTTCCACTCTCAAAGCCACGTTGACTATCCCTAATGTCTGTGGATCCTTGTCTCTCAGAATACCTGAACAACTTACCCACTACAGATGTGAGGCTCACCGGCCTGTAGTTCTCAGGCTTTTCCCTGTAGCCCTTTTTAAACAAAGGCACGACATTTGCCACCCTCCAACCTTCAGGCACCTCACCTGTGATTGTCGATGATTCAAATGTCTCTACTATGGGACCCGCAATTTCTTTCCCAACCTCTCACAATGACCTGGGATACACTTCATCAGGTCCCGGGGATTTATCTACCTTGATGTGCTTTAAGACTTCCAGCACCTTCTTCTCTGTAATCTGTACACTCCTCAAGACATCACTATTTATTTCCCCAAGTTCCCTAACATCCATACGTTTCTCAACAGTAAATACTGGTGAGAAATATTCATTTAGAATCCCACTCATCTCTTCTGGATCTGCACATAGATGACCTTGTTGATCCTTAAGAGGTCCTACTTTCTCCCTAGTTACTCTTTTGTCCTTTATGTATTTATAGAGTCTGTTTGGATTCTCCTTTGCCTTATCTGCCAATGCAATTACATATCTCCTTTTTCTCTCTTAACTCTACTTCTGCACCTTCTATATTCTTTAAGGGATCCACTTGATCCCAGCTGCCTATGCATGTCTTGTGCCTCCTTCTTCTTCTTGACCAGGGCCTCAATATCCAAGTCATCCGGAGTTCTACACTTCTACCAGCCTTGACCTTCACTCAAAGAGGAATGTGTTTACCCTGAACCCTGGTTAACACATTTTTGAAAGCCTCCAACTTACCAGACGTCCCTATGCCTTCCCATAGACTCCCTCAATTAACTTTTGAAAGTTCCTGCCTGGCGCCATCAAAATTAACCTTGCCCCAATTTAGAATGTTAACTTTTGGGCCAGACCTATCATTCTCCATAGCTATCTTAAAACTACTGGAATTATGGTCACTGGTCCTAAAGTGATCCCTCACTCATACTTCTGTCACCTGCCCTTCCTTATTTCTCAAGGGGAGGTCAAGTTCTGTCCCCTCTCTAGTCGGGCTGTCCTTGTACAGAATGAGAAATTCCTCCTGAATACACTCAACAAATTTCTCTCCATCCAAGCCTCGAATACAATGGCTGTCCCAGTCAATGTTGGGAAATTAAAATCCTCTACTATTACTACCCTATTTTTCTTGGAGCTATCTGTAATCTCCTTACATATTTGCTTCTCAATTTCCCACTGACTATTTGGGGGCCTGTAGAACAACCCTATCAAAGTGATTTCCCCTTTCTTATTTTTCAATTATACCCATATAGACTCAGTTGCCAAATCCTTGTATATATCCCCTCTCAGTACTGTCATGATGTTTCCTCTAATTAAAAGCGCTACTCCCCTTTCTCTCTTACCCTCCTGTTCTATCTTTCCTATAGCATCTGTGCCCTGGAACATTGAGTTGCCAATCCTATCCTTTCCTTAGCTATGTTTCAGTAATAGCTATAATATCCCAGTCCATGTATCCATCTATGCCGTGCGTTCATCTGCCTTGCCCATCAGGCCTCTTACATTGAAATGAATGCAGTTTAATCTGGACTTCCTTTGCTCTCTGTCCTGTTTTTACCTGACCTGTATAGGACTAAGATTATTGACACTGCTTTACTATTTAATGTGCTCTCTTTAACTTCTGTCCTGTCTTTAAATTAATCCTTAAAGGGCATGGAGATTAAGGTTTGTAGAGATTGTTCAGGTCCTTAATTATTCTTGGAGGAGAAAGGAGTGAGCACTGGGGTGTATACAGTTCAAGCTTATGGTTATGAAAGGTTATGAAGCTTCAAGCACAAACACTTGGACTATTATATTGCTTTATCATATTTCATTGTTCATTCAAAATTCAATTGAGGCACATCAACATATGGATTTTTCTTCAGTTCTGAAGATGTTTTGGAATTCCCTGGAAGATCTGGAAATTGGCATGATTTGGGAAAAAGACTTAAAAGTGATTAATTAAACCTGGCGATGTGGTTACTTTTGGGAACTGGAACAAAAGATTGCAAAGTTTTCCTGAAGGCAATTTGTGCCTGAAATTGCACAATCCTTTGCACCAATTACATGTTATCAAGGGAATGGCACTGACAAAAAAACACAATTGAACAGAAATTCCAGGCAGATTTTTTTTTGTTTAAATGCTGGAGTTTAATTATATTTGTTCATGATTTCACAGGCGAATATGTAGGTGCGATATTACAACCGCTTTGGGTCGATGTTATAAGCACATAAATGATGGATTTTTTTAATGTAATGAGTCCTTTTCTGTCCTCGACAACTAGTATTTTGATTGAATTACAGAAAAAAAGCTGCTCTTTTTAAACACCTGTAACTAAGTGCACTATTGATTCTTGAATGGGTTTGCAGAGTGCAGCAATCAATTGTACAGTCAGTCTAATGAACTGGAATCATTTGCCTATTGACTGTGGAGCAGTAAGGTCCTTTCTCTCCCATTGCTAGCTATAAAACAAGAACTGTGTATCCTTACCTGGCAATAAATGAAAACAAGTTTTTGGATTTTTAGAATTGCAACTCAACTGAATTCCATTTCATAGTTCATCACTTGTTGTTGAGTGAGGAAATTCTGATGCCAAGACTATTGATAATTGAAGTAAAGAACCTGTCTTTCTCAGAATTCAGGTATCCACAACTTCAGAAAAAAGAATTTCAGTTGAATTTTTTACTGTAGATAAGGATTACTTAGATTGCTGCTTCAGTGCTGTTAATGTGGTCAGTTTGTTCGGGAGGGTGATGACCTTAGACATTGTTTGTTTGTATTATTCCTGCGAGGCACGCTCTTCTGTATTAGAGCACTCTCTGGTAGGTTCCATGAGATGGATTTCCTGAAAAATTGTTCTAATGAGACAGCATCAGTTCTGGATTTAAGAGGGAGGCTCGAGTTGCCATCCAATTATATAAACAATCAGCAAAAACAAGAAAAATGTGTCCAATCATTTGACTGCTTTAAAAATGATGATTCACTCATTTAAAATAACAAAATCATTAAAACTTAAAGTTAATGTAGGGAATAGATTAGGAAAGCTATTCAATTTTATAGGGATGAGCATAGCATTTGCAATTTTAATAAGGGACTATGCCTTTGAGATTGCTGAAGAGTACATTGTTGCCAAGCCAACAACTGCATAGAACTGCATATATTACATAGAAATGTCAGCATGGGAACAGGCCATATTGGCATTTATACTCCATGCAAGAGGTGGTCAAAACCATATGTGCTTACTCTATTCCTAAATCACCTGTCTAACCTATTGTTAAACGTTGACATGAATTTTAGGCGAGAGGATGGGTAGTCAGGGTTGGAGGGGGGGGTGGGGTAAGATGGGCGAGTTGATTTTAATTCCCAGGTCATCCATGCATGATGCTAATCAGCTTCTTGCTTGATCGGGAGCAGAGTTTTGGGCAGCGTTAGGTTGCCAGCAGGCAACAATGTAAGTATTCACAGGATGGCAAAGGGGGCATCCCAGTCTAGAGGAAGGGTAAGATTTTCTTACTGGGTTAATGCTTCTCGAAGTATCAAGAATCGTTTGTCCATTGTCAATGAAAGTTACCAGTCCCCAACATGAATATGAGATTTTGCAATTCATCAGGAAGTAGCCCTCAACCAAGTGAAGTTAGTAGATTGCAGCGTTTCATTGCTAAAAATACAGCCTGAAATAATGCTAATAGGATGGACTTGTCAGCAAAACATTGGCTGGGATTTTCCGGGTCCTTTTGGGATGGACTGGGAGGTGAGCAGGCTGGCAATGTGACAGTACCACAAAGGCATCTTACGGGAAGCAATATTGACAACAGGAAGAAAGTTGGTGGGTTGAACACCCAACAGGAGAACAGTTGAATCAATGAAGCGGCCAATTAAGGATCGCTTCCCAGGTCTCTGTGCTTTTTTGTCTCTGTTGGGAGGCCTGGCAATATATGGGTAGATGGAATGTGAACTTGGGGCTTGATGCTCAAAGACTAGGACACTACCCATTGTGCCAGAAGACTTCCAAAAAGACTTTGGGGTTTCAGGAAGTGAGCTACTCACTACAGAATTCCCAGCTTTTGACTCACTCTTGCAGCCACAGTGTTTCCATAGTTGGTCCAGTTATATTTCTGGTCAAAGGTAACCCCGAGATGTTTGAGTCCCATCCTAGTGCTTGATGGCCAAAGAAGGTGTGTTCATAATGTGGTCAAACAGATTGAGTGTGTTAACCTGCAAATCCTTCCAAAATGCCAATGGTTGGTGGTAAGAACAGGAGAGACTCCTGGCCAGCCATGCTTGATGTGGAGTGCCACCCTAGGATGTGAGTAGTTGGGATTCAGCTATGATAATGCCATTGAGTATCAAGTAAAATGGTTAAATTCTCTCTTGTTGAAGATGGTCATATTCTGGCACTGGTGCAAATGTTACTTGCTCCTTTTTAGTTCAAGCCTGAATGTTGGCCTTATCTTACTGTGTAAATTGTTCTAATATCTAAGGGGTTGTGAATGGAAGTGATGATCTTGTGGAACAAAACGTCATACTTGGGACGAACGGAGTAGCAGTTTTGAAAATGATTTCATAGGCTCTTCAGGGATGCAATTACAAAATTGTGTTAAATCTTAACTGTTATACTAGGGCCACAGGTGTAATCCAAATATGATGAGCAGTATGCACAAACACATTCTGCAACCAAAGTGCAAATCCTGTCCTGTGGGAGGCATCCAGGCTCCTGCTGGAATTACCTATTGTATATTCAAATAGATGGCTTAATACATGGTTGAAGCAATCTTTCCAAAATTCATTAGTGACCAAATGCAACATACAGGCTTGATCCAATTTGTAGGCCTTGGTTCCCTCATCTTCCGTCATTTATCTCTGGCATTGACACATGAATGCAATGACTGTATGCATGACTACATGCATATTGGGAGATTCATGACCTCTCTGTATAACCACAAACGCCAGAAGAATATCACAAGAGCCAGTCGTACGAAACAGCACACTCCATCACCAGGTTTCTCAAGCAGTGATTGTAATAACGTGACTGCTCACGGTCAGGCCAGGGTAGATACTTTACTGTGTGGGACAGCCCGACCGTACAAGATAACCTTGTCAGCAAGAAGTGATTTTCCTTTAAATCAAGGCTTCACCCATACCAGAGAGACAAAAGAGCCTAAGCTGCAGAAACAGAGGTAGCATTAAAATTGGACATTTGGGGAAAATCTGAAGGGAATGTTCAACGCTGAAGTGAGACTGCAGTTTACGTGCACCATTTATCCCTGTAGAAAATGTTCATATTCTTCTACATAGCATTTCCTTTAGCTTCCTTAACTTTCACTTATTCTTACACTTGAACTTTCGGTCAGTTGATACCCCAATAAAACAGCAGGGAGAAAGATAAAAGTAGGAATTAGCTCAGTTTATCAATTTCCTTATACAAGTGGATTGCTTATGATCCAGAGAGTTACTTTTCGTGCTTAAGTGATTGAAGGTTGGTTTGCATTTTTATTCTTATTCCTCCAGTACATTGTACATAAATCCATGTACAGCTAACTTCTCCATTGTGAAACACAATCATGAAACCTGAGCAACATTGAAGAGTAATAATAACCAGTTTACCTCTATGTTGTTGCCTAATTGCAAAGGAAACATATTTTAATAATTAATAATGATGGGTGGAGTCTTATGGTCCTACTAGCCATGGGAAGCTTGGCTGGTGGGGGAACTTAATTTGGCAGGAAGCCAGAAATCAGCTTCCTGATGGCTGGATGAACTTTAACCATTAAGATCTCAGGACTACAAAGAGGGTGTTAACGGTAGGTCAAGCTTTGTGACCAATAAGGTCAAGGAGGTCTTTTGCATGTTCCAGCATGTCATGCATGCTGATTAATAGGTCACTTCACTGCAATTAATTTTCCCCTCCAAATTAAGTTCCCTGCCACTAAGAAATTATAGCATTCACATTGATAGTTGTACGTAAGTTGCATGCACCTGGAGAGCTGCACTACTTCTGTGACTTTCAGGTGAGTGGACACATCTGTAGCCTTCTTGTGGACCACTCAATATCTACTTTCAACTTGGGTGCTGGCTGGTCAAGCTGCCTGAAGAGTGGGCAGGGGAGACAAGTGAATGGTGGAAGAATGGGATAGAGTGGAGTGAAGACTGGACACTAGAGGCAACAGAGGTGGAGAAAGAAAGAGAGGCTACCTAAGAAAGGGAGTGTCTGACACTAGGAAGGAGACTGTCTGACGAAGCAAAATAGACTATCCTAGCTCGGGGTTGGACAGTGAGGGAATTTGAGGACGCATTGACTTTCTTGTTGAGTCTGGGAAGCCTATGGCTGGGTGAGGAAGGGGAGTTTTCTGGCAAGGATGGTGGGAGAGTCCTAGAGGATAAGAATGTAAGAATTAGGAGTAGGAGTAAGCCATTTGGCCCCTTGAGCCTGCTCCGCCATTCAATAAGATCATGACTGATCTTTTTGTGGACTCAGATCCACTTACCTGCCTGCTCACCATAACCCTGAATTTCTTTACTGTTCACAAATCTGCCTATCTTTGCCTTAAAAACATTCAATGAGATAGCCTCAACTGCTTCACTGGGTGGGGAGCTCCACAGATTCACAACCCTTTGTGTGAAGAAGTTCCTCCTCAACTCAGTCCTAAATCTGCTTCCCCTTATTCTGAGGCCATGTCCTTGAGTTCTGGGTTCACCTACCAGTTGAAGCAACCTCCCTGCTTCTATATGATCTATTCCCTTCATAATTTTATGTTTCTATAAGATCACACCCCCCCCCCCACCCCCGCCGTACTGGTCCAATCTACTCAGTTATGTCCAGAAGCCAACAGTCACTCCTTGTAAACCATGTGGTTGGTGCTGTTGAAAGAGAGCTCCTGGCAATTGAGCTGAGGGTACTGAGCAGTCACAATGGGGGGGAGGAATGAGCTGTGATAGGGTGGCAGATCAAGGGTGATAGTCAGGTAACTGAAGTTTTCACAGGGTGCAGCAGGTCATGTGAACCGACAAAATAGATGGCTCGTATAATAGAAGGGATCATGGTCAGTCTGGGCATTGGGATACTCATGGCTATCGGTTCAGAGGGGAGAGAAAGCATCTGGAGGTGAATTTACTAGATTCAAAAATAATGGGACATTCAAGGGTGACAGAGAGGACAGGAATGGCTACATTGGGTGGATAAAGAGTGATGGGGAAGTTGGTGGGGGTAGGGGGAGGATAAGAAGGTCGAGAAGCAAGTCGAAAAGTAGCGTGCACCATTTTTTCAATCCTCACGTGCAGCACAATGTAAAACTGTGATACCTTGAAGAGGGAAGATGGTCCTTCTGGATGGGTGGAGTTCAAGCTCAATACAATTATCAACTAAAGAGACACCCAATAATGATGAGGCAATCTGGATAACAACCATGCTTAGTTGTATTCTCCTCTCTATGGTGAATCACACATGGCAGCAGCTTTGTTCCCAACTCAAGGGCCTTGTTACGACCAAGGATGGATGAACTGACTCCTTATTCTCTCATTCCACCTTTGACTGTCACAGGCAATTTTTGAGACTTAGAGAGGATGTACTTTTCCAATTCTGTAAGTCTCTCTATTTACACTTTCAATGTGTAATAAATTATTCAGATGGGTTTTCTCAGGTTAAACAAAGACCAGGATAAGTTCATTGAACTCAAACTCCACCCACCCAAGCTAACAGCTGCTCACCCCACAACAGAAATCACTCCCACTCTGTGCTCACTACCAGATTTGGACTCTAGAATGGAATTATTCTAGATAATTAATATTCTATATATGTGTGTTAATTTTGTTCAGTCAATATTATTCAATTCTATTACAATACCAAAAAGTAAACTTTTTTTTATATAGTATTCATATCCAAAGTGGAAATATATGGATTTCTTATTTTACACAAAAGCGGGTAGCTAGCTTAGATGTTGAATGAAGCACAGTCAAGGGGCAATTTCTAAGATATTGGTTGGACACATAGGAAAAGAAAACCTGCAGGGCTGTGGAGAAAGTGTGCTGCGATGGGACTGATTGGAATTGGAGAATCACATTAACTCGATGAGCCGAATGGCCTCCTCCTGTGCCATAATGACTCTCTTGACGCCATGATCTGGGACCATCTGCACACACTTGAAGTCAATCTTTAACTGGGTCGACAGGAGAACAGCATAATGCCAAGGAAACTGTTACTTCCCTTAATTATTTAAACATTGCTGTCTCTTTGCATATTCTGAATGCTTACACCCTAATGATAAATGTGGGAATTTGAAAATGCAGGCACATTTCAATTTGTGCTCACTGTGTGCAAATGCATTTTATCTGCAAAAAAATTACATTTGTGCCCTCGAGCATGATTAAATAGGTCTATATTTCCCAACCCTTGGTTTAGTATTAATAATGATTAAAGCTCTGTTTCATCTATTTCTGTTTTATTCATTTCAATAAAATAACACTCCACGGGAAGCTTCACCCTTTTGTTTTAGTTGAACAATCTCGTCTTATTTCTGAGTCAACTGCTCCATTAACAAAAAAAGATACTGAGCAAAGATCAATGTGATAGTCGTTGGGTAATGTGGGCCAAACGTATGTCAGAATTAGTGCAGAAGAAGTATTCAACAAAATATGCACTATATTGACAAGAATCCACTGGATTTGGGTATTGGCTGGATGATTAAGCTGTGCAAATAGGACTATTATAAAATTAAAGTCCGTAATTTTTTTTCAATAATAGTATAAGGTGTAAATGTATAAAACAGGTGACACATTGGTACTGTCAACTTGTTTTCCCATTGTGACAGATCTCCAGGATATGGCTTGGAGTGTGCTGTTGGGCATTTGGAAAACGCTTTGTGGTTGTTCTCATCCTATGAATGTTCTGACATAAACAATTATTTTATGTGGGTTGCATTTCTTTTAACTGTGAAGATGTCCTTCATGCTTATCTTTCTCATTACATCTATCCTGTATTAAAATATATTTGTCAGTATGGGAAATTGCTCAGGTGTGTCCTGTCCACCAAATGCAGGCCAAAACCATCCAGCCAATCACCAGCCCATCAGCCCACTCTCAATCATCAGCAAAGTGATTGCACACTGATTCTCCAACAGGGAACACTTACCTCCATTTCTCATTATAACCTTGGTTCAAATGAGACAAAAACCTGAACTCCAGAGGTGAGAGTGATGAATATCAAAGCAGCATTTGACCGAGTTTGGCAAAGGGGCCCTTGCAAAACTGGAGTTACTTGGAATCAGAGGGGCTTGGCCGTGTTAAAATCCTCAACTGGTTGGAGTCAAACATGACACAAAGGAAGATGGTTGTGGTTGTTGGAGGACAAACATGTCAATTCCTGGGACTTTGCTGGAGGAGTTCCTCAGGTAGTGTTTTAGACCTGGCCATCCTCAGCTGCACCATTGATTACCTTCCTTTGAGTGTAAGGTTGGAAATGGGGACTAAAGACTTGGACAACATTCTGGCTTGTACAGATAAGTGGCAAATAATATTCACATCACACAAGTGCCAGCAATGGCCATCTCCAACAAAAGTGAATCTAACCATCTCCCCCTTGATATTTGATAGCATTTAATATCACTGAAACCCACAATGTCCTGGGGGCAGTGACCAGAGACTGAACTGAATAGGCCATATAAATACTATGGCTACAGGTCAGAGGCTGGGAATTCTGTGATGAGTAACACACCTCTTGTCTTTCAAAACCTGCCACCATCCAAAAGGCAGAAGTCAGGGGTGTGTTGGAATCAAGTTTAAAATTTATTTGGGAGGTTAGTTAGGAAGGTTCCGTCGCTAGGTGTACACGGAGAGGTAGTAAATTAGATTAGACATTGGCTGAATGGAAGAAGCCAGCGAGTGGTAGTGGAGGATTGCTTCTCTGAGTGGAGGCCTGTGACTAGTGGTGTGCCACAGGGATCAGTGCTGGGTCCTTTGTTGTTTGTCATCTATATCAATGATTTGGATGATAATGTGATCAATTGGATCAGCAAATTTGCTGATGATACAAAGATTGGAGGCATAGTGGACAGTGAGGAAGGTTTTCAAAGCTTGCAGAGGGATTTGGACCAGCTAGAAAAATGGGCTGAAAAATGGCAGATGGAGTTTAATGCAGACAAATGTGAGGTATTGCACTTTGGAAGGACAAACCAAGGTAGAACATACAAGGTAAATGGTAGGACAGTGAAGAGTGCAGGAGAACAGAGAGATCTGGGAATACAGACACATAATTCCCTAGAAGTGGTGTTACAGCTAGATAAGGTCGTAAAGAGTGCTTTTGGTACATTGGCCTTTATAAATCAAAGTATTAAGTATAAGAATTGGAATGTTATGGTGAGCTTGTATAAGACATTGGTGAGGCCGAATTTAGAGTATTGTGTGCAGTTTTGTGTGTAGGTCACCTAATCACAGGAAGGATATTAATAAGGTTGAAAGCGTACAGATAAGGTTTACAGGGATGTTGCCAGGACTTGAAGAACTGAGTTACAGAGAAAGGTTGAATAGATTAGGACTTTATTCCCTGGAGCGTAGAAGAATGAGGGGAGATTTGATAAATGTGTACAAAATTATAATGGGTATAGACAGAGTGAATACAAGCAGGCTTTTTCCACTGAGGCTACGGGAGAAAAAAAACTAGAGGACATGGGTTAAGGGTGAAGGGGGAAAAGATTAAAGGGAATATTGTGGGGGGCTTCTTCACACAGAGTGGTGGGAGTGTGGAATGAGCTGCCAGATGAAGTGGTAAATGCAGGCCCACTTTTAACATTTAAGAAAAACTTGAACAGATACATGGATGAGAGGGGTGTGGAGGGATATGGTCCAGATGCAGGTCAGTGGGACTAGGCAGAAAAGTGGTTCGGCACAGCCAAGAAGGGCTAAAAGGCCTGTTTCTGGGCTGTAATGTTCTAAAAGTAAACTTTATTTATTGAAGATCACAAAAATCTTCCTGTAAAATTGTTATTTTCAAAGATTAAGAACTTCCCAACAGTAATCAGAAATTCTGCAATGTTTTTCTCTATTTAAACTCTCCACTTCATTATGTTTTCATGCCATTTTTGAAGGTTATATTTTTACATGTTTCATTGCACCTTTATCATTTTTTTTTCAGTGCTTTCTTTCAGAAAAAGAAATTGAAGCACTTGCCCCTCAAAGCCGACTGTTGTCAATCCACATGTGTATAGATTGGGTACCACTAGTTCTGAATATTTTCCTTTTTCTGATATTATTGAAATGAGAATCATATAAATTTTATGAAATAATTAAAATTTAAAGGTCACATTTTGGATATTTTACCTGTGCTACATAATAAACACCAAGTGCCCCAACACCATGGATTTTAAAATCAGCTTTTTTCTGCTTGACTTGCTGACAGTAACTAAAACAATAGCCATTGCAGTAATAATAATCAAACTTTTCAGTTAATTAATCTACTTCAAACCACAGGAGTCTAAATTCATGGACACAGAAGTAGCAGTTGTAGCATCACACATGACTGAAGCCTTTAAACGGTTCACATTTTTTTGGCTTTCCCAGGATGAATAGTCCTATGATGGGAACAAGAAGATGAGATAAGGTAAAAAGTTATTTTTACTCAACTGAAATGAACTCGATTAAGAAATCTAAGGCTTCGTTGACAAGACACTGGTAGCAAATCGGGGTGTATGGATACATTATTGTATTATAGCTATAATCATAAAGCATATAGCCCAGAAATGATTAACAATATTAATGGATGCACTTAATACTTTCACGTTATACCACCTTGCCTGCTATTTAAATGTTGGTATTAATCCAGTTATATTTAAACTGATTAATGTTGCCACCAAAATAACAGGCAAAGGAAAGAATCTCAAACAAAGGTATGTTCGACTGCTCATATCTCCAAGTAAAATTTCATTTGTCATAAACTTTTCCAGACAATTATGTTTTGAAACGTCCCTTTAACTGAAAGTGAAAGAGACAGTCTTGAAAGGCATTTGGTGAATTCCTAGTAATTACTTTAGTTTTGGAGAACCATCCATATGACTTCAGGTTACCATGGGGATGAGTGTTAAGAAGGAATAAAGAGTCAAATAGAAACTGATTGAGATATTGAATTGTTGGTTTTAGCATCTCTCACAGAAGAGGAAAAGCTACCATTGTGAAGGAGGGAAGAAAATATTGAACTCCAGGAGAGGGTCTTCCCTGTTACGAAGAAAAGATTTGGCGCAGAAGTAAAATTCTCTTTGGGAGTTTCCCAGAGCCAGCTAAACTGCTTGAAGGGTCAGATACAGGGATCCTGAATTTCTGAACTGCTATGACTGTTCTGACCTGAGGAACAGAGGGATTAACCGAGGTATGCCTTGTCTGTGAAAATTGGATCTGGAAAACTCAGATGGAGTGGGACTGTTGAAGGACACTGGGAGTTTCAACCTGGCATGGTGGAGAGTGGTTGTTGTAAGGTTCTAACACAAACCCTCACCAGCTGGGCACAGCTATTAGGAAAATACTGAGGTATGCCTCTCAATTTTCTGTGCCAAATGGGCAAATCATCACTGGAACTATTGAGTAGACAAGGCCTATAATTTCCTAAAGCTTAGAGGGGTGATAACTTTGAAACGTATGCAATTTTTAAGGAATGTGACAGATTGGATACCCAGAGCACGTTTCCCGTAGCTGAGGAATCTAGATCCAGGGATGACAGTCATGGAATAAAAACTGATTAATTCAGACTGAGAGAAGGAGCAATCTCTTTAGCCAAAGGGTTGTGAACCTTTGCAATTCTCCACCTCAGTGAGCTGGGAATGCTCAGTCATTGAGTACATTCCAGACAAAGATCAATGTATTTTTGGACACAAAGGGTATTAAGGGATTTGGGGATGGTGCAGAAAAAGTGGAGTTGATTTTATTGAATGGCAGAAGAGGCCTGTAGAGTTATTTGGCAATTCCTAATTCTTATGTCCCTATTAATATTGCTCATATACACTGCTGGCATAGTCTTCATAGGAAACATAAATTATTTCCATTCCCTCATCTAAAGCATTTGAACTGCAGAACTTGATCCAAGTGTCATCCTTTGGTATTTATTGAATTGATTGGTGAAGATCTTAAAAGTGCCTATTAAGTAGAAAAAATTGCACTCCTTAATTTTCTATTGTGTAATTATTGTCCTTTAAGTAGCTTCAAAATGTTATTCCTTCCAACAGTTTAGCAGTGACATTGTTCACAGAGTCCCGTCTTACATAACGTACAATACAACACTGTGATCACTGATTTACTGTGATTGAATATATCCTTATTGCAAACTGCTATGTAAGTATTAGTGGTATTTTGAGGTTCCAATTGTGTATCTGTTTGCATTGCTCCACATAATGGATTAGATTTTTCTTCACAATCTCACCACTGTTGAGGAAGTTAGTGATTGTCAATGATGCAAAATCCAGACTGTGAGCATTGCCACCTTACGGTTCAACTCATGGCCTTTCCCAACTTTCGAACAGGATCACCATTGCGCTTTCTCTGCCCAATGTATGTATATCCCAGCAGATGGCTGTGTCTCCATTGAGTTCCCTGTCGCCACTTCCTGAGATTGCCATGCGGAAGATTCCGGGGTGGGCAGTGACATATATGAGGTCCTCCATGAAGGAAGAGGGTTTTCTAGTGGCCTTTTCAACATGAAGAACTTATAGTTACATCATGTCTTGAAGATAATAAAACATTACAAGGTGCTTCACAGTAGCATTATATAACAAAGATAGACCCAAGCCATATCAGGGTAGATAGGCAAAATCTTTGTCAAAGAGGTTTAATAGTCTTAAAAAAGAAGTGAGGGGCAGAAAGTCAGAGAAGTTTGCTGGGAGAAAATTTCAGAGCTTAGAGCCTATGAATATAAAGAAATTACACGGTGCAGCAATTCAAATCGGGGATGCTCAAGAGGCTAGATTTAGTGGAACATCTCAGAGGTTTGTGAAGCTGGAGAAACTCAGAGATTGGAAAGGGTGAGACCACGCAGTGATCTGGAAACAAGGATGAAAATGTTAAAATGAAGGCTTTGTTTGACTGGGATGCAATGTACGTCAGCAAACATAGTGGCGATATGTAAACTGGATTTTGTACAAGTTAGGACATGGGTATTAGAGTTTTGAATGGGCACCTGTTTGCAGGAAGTCAAATGTAGAGACCAGCCAAGACTGTATGGAATAGTCAGATGTAGAGGTAAGAAAGTCCTCTTGGATGCTACTTACCTTACTTTGTGGACTACAACCTGTGTTGCTTTGGATGGTTGACTGGAATTCTATTACTGGGAAGAAAGGCCCAGTTAATGTGTGTAATAAAGAATGGAGATTATATTACATACTGGTTGTTGAGTTTTATTTTTTGCTGTTATAAATAAGAGGAACCTTGGTTATAAAAAGATAATTTGTGAATAAAACTACACATTGGAAACTTTTTATATAACTGGATTTTTGTGAATAATAGGACTAGACCCTCAAATAAGTCCTTCTGAAATGTATGAAACTATTTAAATATCGACAGCATTTAATTGAGGCAATGGGAGTCCCACATGCCATTTGGAGAACTGGTGGGAATCCCAAGTCACATTTCCACGTGAGGCTCAACATTATTTCAGCACAATCGGGCACTTCCTTGTACATCTTTAAACCTCCCGTTGGATCAACTTCCATTTGAACTGTTATCCTGCCCTCAAGTAATGCCGGCCAATCAGAGGCTAGCAGCTTTCCAGTCCAACAGCGCCACTTGGAGCTGTGGCCACTGCCAGTTTAAAGATGGGTCTGGAGGTGAGATTGCCATGGATCGCTAGATAGGAGTGTTTGTGGGCATGATGGAGGTTGTGGAAATGGGGTCATTGGCTGTGGCTTCTGGGAGTCAACAACAAGGGCCCACTCTTACCAATGCTGGGTCCCTTGATTGGGCCTATCAACAAGGGAACACTCTCCCACCTATCCCCTTGTAGGCCACTGGAAAAACCAGTACGGTTTGCTGGTGGCTTTCAGGTGGTGTGAAAGATCCAAAGGGGTCCTGTTAAATCCCTGAATCATCATTAAGTTCTGGTGACCTTAAAGATAATTGCTCCCACATGTCTCTTTAATGAGGTAATTTGACATACCGCTACATATGGGCTGGGATTCCCACATGAGGCCCTTCTTACCCCTGTGTAAACTGGGGATAGTCTTCCATGATACCACAAATTGGAAACCAGTATTCCTGTTTAACTCTCCTGGACCCTCACCCAATCCCCCTCCCCACACCCCACATCCCACATCATGTTTGCTCCAGCAAGTCTACTAAAGATGCTACCTCACTAGTATCTCTACACAGGGATTTGGTGATAATGCAGCTAAGTGGATTTGATCTAGAAGATCAGCTGTGTTTTCATCCTTGGTAAAACAGACCTGAAGGGACTTATTGCCTATTCCTGCTCTTAATTCTTATTCAGATTTCAGGCAGGGAAAGAGCAATGGTGATCATGTTGAAGTGTTGGGGAAAAGCCATTGAGTTGAATGGTGAGTTGGTGGCACTGTTTGCAATTTGCCTACACACAATTTGGTGAGATAGTGAAGGAGAATCTAATCTATTCTGTGGAGCAATGCAAACTGCTACACAATTGGAACCTCAAAATACACTAACACTTAAGTTTGCAATAAGAATGCAATTGGATTGATTCAATCAAAGTAAATCAGTGACCACAATATTATATTGTACATGACATAAAATGAGACAAAAAAGTGTCCATAGATGCTCTGTGAACACAAAAGAGAAGATGGATTGCTAATTTGAAGTTTTGGCAGGGGAGGATTATATTTGAAGTAAGAAGAGAAAATGCTTTGATATTAGAGTTGTATAATCCACTGCACTTTGCTTTTGAAGTATTTATCTCTGGAATACTAATATTTGTTTTGAAGTTACCATGCCGACTATTCCATTGTTCACAATAAATTTAAATGTAAGTTGTTTGACCCACCTGCCCCTGATGCCTTTGTGTTGTTCGATCTCTGTCTTGCTTTCCACAAGACAGAAGGTCGAATGTATGTTTCTGCTATATTTTGTTTCTTTGTTTCTTTTGAGTCCATTTAGTGGGTTCATAGAATCACAGAAACCCTACAGTGCTGAAAGAGACCATTTGGCCCATTGAGTCTGCACCAACCACGATCCCAACCAGGCCCTACACCCCCCCCACCCCCCCACCCCCCCACATCCCGACGTATTTACCAGCGAATCCCTCAAACCTATGCACCTCAAGACACTAAGGTGCAATTATTTTAGTATGGCCAATCAACCTAACCTGCACATTTTTGGACTGTGGGAGGAAACCAGAGTACCCGGTGGAAACCTATGCAGATATGAGGAGAATGTGCAAACTCCACACAAACAGTGACCCAAGCCAGAATTGAATCCAGGTCCCTGCAGCTGTGAAGCAGCAGTGCTAACCACTGTGCTACCATGCCACCCTTGTTTTAAGAAAAAAGTTGAACATCGATATGGTTAGGAAGGGTTTTTAGTCTTTGTTTGGGAAGGACATTCAAGTAGGTGTGCAGGTTAACGTTGTGCTTATAGGTGGTGGCTTTACATAACTACAAGTTTGTAGTAGAAAGCTGTGCTGAAGGGGTGACACTGTGTTATCTGCTCTTCAGTATCTTTCATTCTCCTCACTCTGGCTGTACATTACCATCATGACACTGATATCAACCTGTTGCCATCTTCTGCTGTGCCTCGTGGTTCCCACTAAAAGCCCATACTAGTCCCCATGTCACAACACCATTGCTTTTAATGCCTCTTCTATCCTTTCCACCTCTTGAATCTCTCAATATTCTGTATTTCTCCTCCTTCTTGCCCTACTTATCAGCTATTGCACAGTTGGTAGCACCCTGGCATTGAGGGTTGTAGGATTCAAAGTTCAACAATGGATTCCCTATGCCATCAGAGTTTCTTTCCAGCTGCCTTCTCATTTCCTGTTGCACCTGCTGCTGAAATCATAGCAGGTGAGGGGCAGACGATGGAAAGGCCCCGTTGAATTCGGGGATGGGGAGGGATTTTCTGGTTTCAGGGCAAGCGTGGCCTGAAAATCCCACCCATTATGTCAGTTCAGACAGCTGTGCTGCTTCACGCACATTTCGGCCACCGACCTGGTCATCTTCTGCCAACCCTCCCATGAACCTTCTGCTTTATAATTATCACAAAACTCAGTCTCTTTCATCATCTTAATACCTCTCCTGCTCCTCTTCATAGCTCTTCATCCTTCATGTAGCACCTACTATCATCATCCTTCTCCTTCACATGACCCTCACCCCCATCCACCTTTATGATGATCCCTTGGGCAGAGTATCATTGTGAGCATTAGGCCTGCAAAGTGGGGGGGTTGCTATCTGAGATCTGAGTGATTGGAGGCTGGGTTAGACCAGAGAAAATGCCTAATGCGTCGAATGTGCTGCCAAACAGATTGAGCACAGTCAATTATTTCATTAAAAAGACAATTAAAATGTAATTTTGTCAAATGAAAATTTTGTTACCAGCAATTGAGGACTGTTTGACTATTTAAGAATGTATTGCACTTGTGAGAGAGGCAACATGTGGGGAAATATGAAAGGAGAAAGATGATTAAAATTCACTCTTGGAGGTTTGGTTGAATTGGGAATGGTGAGGTGTGGTATGGGTGGGAAGGGGGTTCTTGGGTGTATGTACTTTGGGTAGTAACAGCTTGCAGTGTTAAAGGTTATACTAGGTGGAGGCACTTAATCAGTTCAAGGAACTGTAAAACTTGACTCAGTGAGCTGCGTTTTCACTTTAGTAAGCTTAAAATAAAATTCATGGCTAATTTAAGAATTGTACTAAAATATGATTCTTAATGCTTAAAATATGATTCTTAAGATTTACATTTTTGAGTTTGACAAAGATATAAGCCTTTTAGCAAAAATCTTTCTCTTCAAAACAGCAACTAATTTGCAAATATAAATTAGGTTTAATTAAGCTAATCATAAATATGTTATCCAAAACAGCTTAACATCTACATTCTCCAAGATTTGCTAAAATACTATAGTTTTGACAAAGCAGCAGACTTTTACAATTGACCTAATTTCTGTATGTAAATTGATCTTGATTAACATTTAAGTGTTATAAGTGCTATTCCTAATAACATAACACTGACATATTTAAAGTTTCATACAGATATGCCATGGCATTTTTGAATTATATTAACAAAAGTATTTTAATGAAATGTAAATTATACTTTATTGAAACAATTAACATGTTAAATCAGAATAAATTACACTTTTCCTTATAAAAGTTACAGTAATTTACCTCAGATCTTTAATGTTTCTTCTCTCTTTAAACATACATTGTTGCAATTTGCATTGCAGGATTCATGAGCAAAATATCCAAAGTAAATATTGGTCTAATTGAATGGTCTAAATATGGCACCTGTGCTTCTAAATAAATAAATGATTATACTTGTAATGCTAAAGAATCGTCATTCCTTTGTGCAAGTATAATTGCTTTTAGCGCCAGTATTTTGTCACTGAAAAGGTAAGCCATTGGGATTCTCTCGATGAATAGTGAAGGCCAATTGTAATATTGAAACATTTTGAGGGGAGGATGGAAATATGAGAGTCATCCGGGAGAGGCGGTTTCCACAATCATTTTGCAGGTTCTAATGGACACAGTGCCTAGGCCCCTCATTTTCTTTGGCCACGAACCATGTCAAGAAAGGAAGTTGTGTGTGCACATATCATGGGGAGTTCTCAGCTAATTCCAGGGCTCTCCCACCATGGTCTCCACTTCACAGTCAGTGCTGTTGCAATGGAGGAGGAGGAAATTTTAATGTTAATTTCTCATTGGAACCATCGGCTTAGGACTATCGAATCCTGACAGTGCAGAAGGAGGCCATTCAGCCCACTGAGGCTGCACCAACTCTCCAACAGAACATCTGAGCCAGTGTCATACAGTAAAACGGCCCTGGGAGACGTAACAAGAAGAGACACAGGAAACACGTCATGAATGCCAATGAAGCAGAAAGCTAATCACTTCTGTGTGGTCAACATCTTGTCAAGAATCCCCTTTACTAAAAGTAAAAAGAAAGACTTGCATTAATTTAGCACTCATCATGACTTTAATCTGTCTCGAAGGACTTCAAAACACAAAGTGGTACATTTAGTTGGGGATTTCACCAGTCCTTTTGAAACAGGTTGGGAAGCAGGAGGTTGGTAAAATGGCGGTGGAAGGTCCCACAACAATGGCTGCTCCCATGGCTTTGACATTGCTGCCGGAGGGTTCATCCCTCTGATCACCAAGCCTTGTCTGCTTGATCCCAATACATTTAAAAAAACAATTCTCACCAGCCCTTTCAGAGCACCTCAATTTGGAGGTGCTCTCTCTCCTTTGCAGCAGGCAGCTGTGTCTATGGCAATATCCAGGCTGCTGAGCTGCTGTTCCTCTAACTGTTCAGGCAGCTTGTCTTTAATTGATCACTGCCAGTAAAATACCCTCACAATGCTGCCTTTTGTCCACAAGGACTCAGGAGACGCATTTTGTCCTGGTGCGCCAGTAAAATTCCAGGCTTGGACGTGCAGTGGGATGTGATAGCAAATTTACACACAATAGATTCCCACAAACAGCCTTGTTACAATCACCAGATAATCTTCAACGATGTTTACTAAGGGATGAATGTTGGCCACAGGACTGAGGAGAATTTCCTACTTTTTTGAAATAGTGCCTTGGGATCTTCTTTGTTATGATATGGAGGTGCCGGTGTTGGACTGGGGTAAGCACAGTAAGAAGTCTTTCAACACCAGGTTAAAGTCCAGCAGGTTTGTTTGGTAGCACAAGCCACTAGCTTTCAGAGTGCTGCTCCTTCATCAGGTGAGTAGGAGTTCTGTTCACAAACAGGGCATATAAAGACACAAACGCAATTCACAAAATAATGGTTGGAATTTCGAGTCTTTACAAGTAATCAAGTCTTAAAGGTACAGACAATGTGAGGGGAGGGAGGGTTAAGCACAGGTTAAAGAGATGTGTATTGTCTCCAGCCAGGACAGCTAGTGAGATCTTGCAAGCCCAGGCAAATCGTGGGGGTTACAGATAGCGTGACATGAACCCAAGATCCTGTTTGAGGTCCTCGTCATGTGTGCAAAACTTGACTATCAGTCTCTGCTCAGCGACTCTGCATTGTCGTGTGTCATGAAGGCCACCTTAAAGAACGGGTACCCGAAGATCAGAGGCTGAATGCCTGTGACCACTAAAGTGTTCCCCAAAAAGAAGAGAACACTCCTGCCTGGTGATTGTCGAGCGGTGTTCATTCATACAGTGTCATAGCGTCTGCGTGGTCTCCCCAATGTACCAGGCCTCTCCAGACTACTGTCCAGAATCGGTTGCATTTTTGGACACACGCATCTCCACCAAGGACAGTTACATCAGCACTTCACTGTACCGCAAGCCCACAGGTAGCCTCACGATGCTCCACTTCTCCAGCTTCCACCCTAAACACATTAAAGAAGCTATCCCCTATGGATAAGCCCTCCATATACACAGGAACTCCTCAGATGAAGAGGATCACACCAGACACCTCCAGATGCTGAAAGATACCCTCATAAGAACAGGATATAATGCTCGATTCATTGATCGATAGTTCCAATGCACCACAGCGAAAAATCACACCAACCTCCTCACAAGACAAATACGGGACAGAGTACCCTTTGTTGTCCAGTACTTCTCCGGAGCAGAGAAGCTACGACATCTTCTCTGGAGCCTTCAACATGTCATCAATGAAGATGAACATAAAAATCATATAAATCCTACAGGACAGAAAGAGGCCATTCAGCCCAGTGAGTCTGCACTGACCACAATCCCACCCAGGCTCTGCCCCCATATCCTTACATATTTACCCACTAATTCCTCTAACCTACGCATCTCAGGACACTAAGGACAATTTTTAGTATGGCCAATCAACCTAACCAGCACATCTTTGGAAACCGGATCACCTGGTGGAAACCCAAGTAGATACAAGGAGAATGTGCAAACTCCACAGTGACCCAAGCCGGGAATCGAACCCAGGTGCCTGGGGCTGTGAAGCAGCAGTGCTAACCACTATGCTGCCGTGCCGCACATCTCACCAAGGCCGTCCTCACACCTCCACTACTTGCCTTCAAACAACCGCACAACCTCAAACAGACCATTGTCCGCAGCAAACTACCCAGCCTTCATGAGAATAGTGACCATGACACCACACCTGCCGCAGCAATCTCTGCAAGACGTGCCGGATCATCAACACGGATGCCATCATCTCACCACCTGGTGCGTGGTGTATACTCTTGCAACTCGGCCAACGTTGTCTACCTGATACACTGCAGGAAAGAATGTCCTGAGGCATGGCACACTGGGGAGACCATGCAGAAGGTACGACAATGGATGAATGAACACTGGTCGACAATCACCAGACAGGAGTGTTCTCTTCCTGTTAGCGAACACTTCAGTCTCAGGCATTCTCTGATCTTCGGTAAGCGTTCTCCAAGGCGGCCTTCACAACACACAACAGTGCAGAGTCATTGAGCAGAGACTGATAACCAACTTCCGCATACATGAGGATGGCTTCAACTGGGATCCTGGGTTCATGTCACACTATCTGTAACCCCCACGACTTGCCTGGACTTGCAAAATGTCACTAACTGTCCCGGCTGGGGACAAGACACATCTCTTTAACCTGTGCTTAATGCTCTCTCCACTTACATTGTCTGTACCTTTAAGATTTGATTCCAGTAAAGACTCGCATTCCAACCATCTTTTTTGTTCACATGGGAGGGCAGATGGAGTCTCAGTTTTATGCCTGAGCTGAAAATTCACCCCTCTGCCAGGGCACCATTCTCTCAGTATTGTAATGGGGTGTCAGCCTAGATTTGTGTGCTCAAGTCGCTGCAGTGGGATTTGTACGCACAGCCTTGTGACTCAAGAGGCAAGAGTGCTGATTCACAACTCTGAATCAGCCCTCAAGTTTCTTTTGCTGAAGCAACAACGAACACATTGACTTTTTTTTAAAAAAAGGAACAATGACTAAGATTCAATGCAAAGAATAAATGTCAAGATTTGATTTGATTTATTATTGTCACATGCCATAACATACAGTGAAAAGTATTGTTTCTTGTGCTATACAGACAAAGCATACCGTTCATAGAGAAGGAAACAAGAGAGTGCAGAATGTATTGTTACAGACATAGCTAGAGTGTGGACAAAGATCAGCTTAATGTGAGGTAAGCCCATTCAAAAGTCTGATGGCAGCAGGGAAGAAACTGTTTTTGAGTTGGTAGTACCTGACCTCAGACTTTTATATCTTTTTCCCAATGGAAGAAGGTAGAAGCGAGAATGTCCAGGGTGTGTGCGGTCCTTAATTCTGCTGGCTGCTTTGCCGAGGCAGCATGAAGTACAGACAGAGTCAATGGATGGGAGGCTGGTTTGCGTGATGGATTCGGCTATATTCACGGCCTTTTGTAGTGCCTTGCAGTCTTGGGCGGAGCAGGAACCATACCAAGCTGTGATACAACCAGATCTGTATGACGGTGGTGCCTTAGGGTAGTGATAGCAGGGTTATGTAATGTTCTTGCAGTTTATACATGCCGGTGTTCTTGGTGATTTGAAGAATATAGTTTTTTGGTTTGCACATGATGTTTGGATATTTAAAGTTTAACCATTCAAACCTCCAGTCTAGTGAAAATGAAAATAAAGTTATATTCACCCCATCACAGTAGCTAACTATCTCCTGACTAGCTACAATTTTACCTCTACTATCTGACCTAAAAATGATTCAAGTTATCACTCAATCTTTGCATGAAAGTGCTTTATAATGTTGGCGTCCAATTTTCCTTTTTTGCCAACCTATACCTTTTATCTCGTAGTGTTTTTGTCAATTGTGGTCATCATCTAATCTCTTCAATAGTTTACAAATCTTTGTCATATTCCTTGTAATTCTATGACTTTTGAGACAGCTGTTCTGAGTATTCCTAGCACCTCCTCACAGCTTAAGCCTGCTGTTTGGGATAAGTCTTATCTTATAATCAAATTTGAAACAAGCACCGAACGTGCAGCTTGACTAGAGTACTGTGAAGTCAGCATGTCAAAATATTCACTGGAAGATCCAAATAGCTTTAATTTTATCCCTAAAAATCAAATGTGATTGATAAAGGAGAAGACGTGGCATGAGGAAGATGCTTAACCTTTTTTAAAACAAAACATTTGCAATTGGTTGTAAAATTCTGGCCATGTGTATTTCCTATAATTTAGCAAGTAATTCCACAGAATCCCTGCAGTGCAGAAGGAGGCCATTCAGCCATCGATTCTCCAACAGAGCTTCTCAGCCCCTGCCCCATTCCCTTAATCCCATCTATTTACCCTGCCAATCCCTGAGACTTGGGATACTATGGGGTAACTTAGCATGGCCAGTCAACATAACCTGCACGTATTTGGACTATGGAAGGAAACTAGAGCACCTGGAGGAAACCCACAGAGACACGTGGAGAATGTGCAGACTCAACATAGACAGTCGCTCAAGGCTGGAATCGAACCAGGGTCCCTGGCACTGTGAGGCAGCATTACTTAGCACTGCCAAAATTAATGATATTTCCTGCATTTTGCGTGGAAAATAGATGTTTTCTTTTCATCCTTTCAGAAAGGATCCTCAGGATATTCTTAGATTTATAAATCTATTATTGCTTTGATGCAGCTTGCAGCCACTGCATAGAGAAAGCCAATGGAAACTTATTATCTTAAATAGTAATCCTTCTGATCCACACATACCTCTTGGGTGCCACATGTTTGCATTTTCTATGAGCTGTCAACATTTTACCTACCAACTTGTGCCACTTTTGCAGTGCTCGTAAAGCTCAACAATTTTGGCAGAATGTGGGGAGAGATTCTTTAAAAATGGCCTGACTACATTTCGCAATTTACCAATTCCTTGTATGCACTTTGTAATACACCAGCCAAGAGGATACATTGTAAATACCCAAAGAAGTCATTGCCTTTGACTGTTTGCATTTAGGATAGTTCCGAGATAGAGGAATTGTGTTTTCTTAGCCATATCATATGAGCTTGTGATTGGTATGAGATCTGACTTGGAATATGGACTATTGTAAAGGGCCCATTTCTATAAACATAGAGCAGCAGCTTGGGCCAAAAATCATTTACTGTGGATTGTCTTTTGCATTCATCCTCACGAATTGACAAAATGATCTATCCAGACAGGAGGTCAGGAAGACAACAAGTTACCATTAACCTTGTTAATTTAAGACATTTTCTCAATTAGTTGTCAAAAGCCTAAATGAATAAAAGCTGCTAAGGTTTTTACTGGACAGAGAAATAATTGAATGATTGTGCCTGTTCACAATTTTCAGTTTTAATTCCATTAGTTAAATGGAAAAAGTACATTATTCTAATTAAGGTGATTTATTTAATTGATTTAATAAACTCTTTAATTTTGCAATGGAGTAGAAAAAGCAATGTGTAAAAAGTAGTACTAAAAAATGTAGGTTTGTATTTTACATTGCAAAAAATACTCAAAAGGGGATGATTTCAAACCACAAGCCCAATAGCAACAGAGCAAAAGTACCTTTAAAATTATGAAAGTCAACTGACCACCCTATTGTCAGTGAAAGGAAGGCAAATGAGTGGCAACAGCAGCAATAGTAGAGTGGGAGAGCTGAATAGCATCGGTAGAAGGAGCAATGAGAACATGAATTCAGTGCAAAAAACCAAGATGCTATGTTATAGAGAGTCAGACGGGTGATAGCTAGCTGAGTATTTACATTGCCTCTATTTCTTTAAGTGAGGACAGTGGATTAAAATTTTAAAAAAGTTAATTACCTAATTTTCTTAGGTTTGGTTTTTTAAGTTTAAATTTGGTACATTTGGGTAAGATTAAATCAAATTAAATCTTACATTCTATTTAAATTAACTTCCCTATAAATAAATGCACATTAGTGTTAGGGAAGGGATTAGTGGGTAGCTGGTGAATGTACTTTAACTTTATTACGTCAGTTTGAAGCCTCAATGATAGAGGCATGACCGCTCAACTTAGTTTTATTCAATAGACATTCTATTGCATGTGGGGACTCCAGAAAACTTCTAGTCTTCTAGACAAAAGCATGTACAGGAATTATCTTCAGCTAAATGAACTTGAGCTCTGGAGTTTGAGTGGTAGCTGGGGTAACTCAGGGGCATCATTGAGTCTGAAAGCTTTGTGAATAACATGATTTTGTTTGTGCCCACCCAGCAGCATAAGGGTGTGTAATGGAAAGGGAGTGAGTAACCATAAGATCATCAAGGAGAACCAGACAGGTAACGCAGAAGTTTGCAGGGTGTATTCATTCTGAATGCTGGTGAGACTGATGACTCCTTAACAGAATACCGCCAAAACTGATACATGGTATTATGGCTGGACCTGTTGTACATGGAGACAGAAAGAGTTTTGAACAAGCAGTATCATAATATGATGATAGTAAATGAAGACATCCAAAATCCATAAAGAATAAAGAAGTAAAGAAACTGGCCTAAGAGAAGTGCAGCTAACTTGAAGACCTCAAATATATAGCTTGAGATTACCTAAGATGTTGCATTACAGATGTGGAAGCCAAAAGACAGAAGAAAGATCAAGTATGCAGTGTAAGAGAACTCCAGCAGAGCTCATGGAACTATGAGACTTGACCAAAAGCAGAGTCAAAGGACCTAGCCAGATTGCAAAAGGTAAACAAACTTCAAGAGAAAAGGCTGAAATAATTTTTAATATGTGACACAACAATTAGGCAGACTATTTCTTCTAATGAGCCCTGCTTGAAGAACACTAAACTCAGATCCAGAGTCTGGACCATATTATTACGCACAAATTCGATTCTCCAAGCTCTGAAAGCAACTACATCACCAAAACAACTCACTCAAAATATTTTCTGCAAAATTGCTGAAGTCATTCCATAACTGCAATGGAAGTCCATCAAATCCCAACAGGAAGAGAAGGGATGGACAATAAATGCTGACCTGGCTAACTACATCCACATCCTATAAATTAACTTAAACAAAATTACTGCAGAAAATAGACATGAATGATAAATCAACACTGCCAGACCAATTTCGACTGATGAAAGGGCCAGATGCAAAATTTGGCATTATGAGAAAGATTTTTAAGATATAAACCAGTGAATATATTATTATATTCAACAGGTTCAGTGGTTGATGATGACATTGCCACAAAACAAAAAAAAAATCTTCTGATAACTTTAAAGAGACCATGAAGTTCTTTGATGCCTACATTAACCAAAAAAGCAATAAAACTTTGGAGTGAGTGAAGTTTAACACAAGAATCCAAAAGTCCTAAAACCCCACAGATGCTTTCATAACTGAATTATACAGTTTGATTGAAGATTGTGACTATGGTCTCCTTAAGCTGGAGCTCACAAGATCCTGAATAGTCATGAGAGTGGCTGATTATACTCTTTTGGGTGTACTCTAATCTAAAGAATTTAGGGAACAAAAATCTAATTCACTAGATAAGCAGAGGTGCACGGACAAACCAATCCATTTTGCATGAATTAGTCCAACAGACCAGCTTATAAAAAGCAACAAAAGGGCCAGGAGACTCCAGTGCAAGGAAAGCCATATCCAAGCAAAGCACAAGATGTCGGCAGACATATCAGCATCTGATGCCAAAGGACCTCAAGGTCACAAGCAATCACTCTGCAATGTTTTTACTCCCTGGGACACTTTGGAAAGAAGTCCATCAATGCTTTTTTTGAAGAAAGTAAATATTCACATTCACGTTCTGGAATGCTGACATATTTAAAATGGTTACCATATAGATTTCAAGTTGGACACAGGAGCTAGTGTGACGGTCCTGTCAGATCAGGAACTGTGGCTAAAAGACCTCTGGCAATGGATAACAGACACACCACTTTACAGTCCTGGAAGAATCCAACTACCACTCATAGTCATGCTTCAAGAGCTATGCCAGTAAGGCAACAAGTAAATAATCAATTCTGTATGTCATCTGCAATCAGTGCTTTCCTCTCCTGAGCAGAGGTATCTGTGTTGCCCTCGATCTTCTTAAACAGCGGAAGCTGTCAAAACAACTACTGTGGTCAATTACACTGAATTGAAGAATCTGGAGAAGTCTATCTGTGCTGATGATTTGACTGGGACTTCAGCTCAAACGTCAGAGTCAAACAGTTGCCGCAGAATCAGGAAAAACTACAGCAATGTAGCTGGAGCTTCAAAGTCACACACATAGCATGAAGTTGATCCTAGAGCAGGAGAGAAGTGGCCACCAACTCACCAGGGCAAAACTCAGGGAGGCACAAGTGCACATGAAGAAATGAAGCCCAACAATAGAAGCCAAACTGCAGGCTGAGCTCAAGGTAAAGGATAAAGAACAGAACATGACAGAATCCCGCAGAAACAAACCCTGAGTCCATTCCATGAATGAACAGAGTGAATATTTGCTCCAGAAAGAAAGAAGCCCAGCGGATCCAACCAAGGATAATAGGTTGTCGACAAAGAAAACGATAACCCTAAGGAGCACAAAAAAGTGAACCAAATGTTGACACCCGAGTATTTGAAACATTAAGTATGAACTCCAGTCCAATGAAGTCAGCTCAAAGCAGTTGTGATGGGTCCTCCTCCAAACCTGAAAAGATTCATAAACCCTCCAGAGTTGTTTGAATCAAAAACGTCAGAGATTTGTGGGTGTCAGGAAGAAAGGATCATTTGCAAATATTATTGTCAATGCATTTGGGCAAAAACTTGGGGGAAGTTATTATTAGGGTCAAAAAGAGAAAATGATGGGGAAACTCAACAGGCCTGACAGCATCTGGGGGGAGAATGGCAGAGCAGGCTCAAAGGGCCAAATGACCTACTCCTGTTTCTGGTTTCTGTGAGAGCAAATAGACCTGTCATCCTGACACGAAACATTGGCTCCATTCTCTCTTTCTCTTCCCCAGCATTTTCTGTTTTTGTTTCAGATTCCAGCATCCGCACTAGTTTGCCGTTATCTTTATATTGTTAGGATGTTCAAAACTGTAAGTGTAAATGTGGAAACAGTATTGACCATATTATGTAGTGAGTTAATTATGTTAATGGCTGTATTATTATGGCCAGTTAAATATTAATAGTTAGTATTACGTACACGGGAGTAGCAGCGTGTAGTTGCGAATAGAAATTGGCAAAAGGATAGCATCTAGTCAGGACTGTCTCCAATATATATGTATAGAGGTTTGTGTTGTTAATAAACCACTATTGTTTAATCCTTCAACCATACAAGCCTCCAGACCTGTTCATGCAATAACATACAATAGCCTCACCTCATGGGTCATAAAATAGCTTTAAAATCCTATATGAATAATGGCATTTAAATGTATTCATCAGGCTATTTTACAAAAGTAACTGCACTTTAAAATGATTTCAGTGACTGGAAGATGCTTTGGGTTATCCTGAGGTTGTCAAAGATGTTATAAAAATGTAAATCTGGTTATGCCTGAGTCATTCGGGCACGTCAGCCTCCCACTAAAGCAACAGTTGGAAAATACGGTGGGAAAACTCAGCAAGGCAGCAGGCATGCTGCCCCCCATTTCTCCCACTGGTGACAATACCGAAACAGTATTTAATGTTAGAAAAAACATAAACATTCTTCTAAATCTTTGGCAATCGATTGAGTCTCAATGGTTTTTGAGCAGAGTTAATAAAGTACCTTCCCAGAATTACTTAAGTATTAATTCCCCCAGACTTTAATGACATTAAATTTTGAAATAATACCAATGTTTGGAAATAAGTTAAAAAATCTGATATATCTCGTAAATAAAAATAAATGCCTGCAAAACTGGAAAACAAAAGTCAAACTATTATAGGTGTGCCATTTATCGAAAGGATTCTGCTTGAGTGTAGCTCATTTATTTAATGCTCAGGACTCAATTGGTGGTTTAACCATACAGATGAATGGGATAGCTCCCATCTGGGCAATGCTGGCATATTGGTATGTGTTTTGCAATTGGCATTAGTTACTTGGACTTAAAAAAGGGGCAAATGAATCAGTCAAATTGTTTATTACTAATCACAATTAATAACTGGCTGCAAGTGCACCTGTGTGTATATTGGAAGAGGAGGAAATTCAGGACCGCTGTTTTGTTGTTGTGGTTGAACACCTTACCGGCACATTTGTCTAGTATCACAGTTAAAGATATTCCATGGGTGCAAAGCACCAGATCGTTGCTAATACCTTGGTGCCAAATTCTAGCAAGGAGTTGATGCCATCAAGTCAGAAGAGACAGAACCATAGAAATCCTATGAGACAGAAGGAAGCCAGTCAACCTGCTAAGTCCGCACTGACACCCTGAAAGAGCATCTTACCCACGCCCACCTTATGCCTTAAGTCCACGCATTTACAATTGTTAATCCATCTAATCTACACATCCTTTGACACTAAGGGGAAAATCATCATGGCCAATCCACTAACCTGCACAGCTTTGGAGTGTGGGAGGAAACTGAAGTATCCTGAGGAAATGCATGCAGACATGGGGAGAACATGCAAACTCCACACGGATGGTCACCTAAGGCTGATAGGGAAAGAAATAGACAAAGAAAACTGGTGAACAATGAAAATGGTCAGAAAGAAATTGAAACAATACTGACAATGGTATATTTCTTTTAAAAATGAGTTATTAGTGCATCATTCAGATATGTAGCACAAAAGGTAAACTAATGGATAGGGTCCTTAACAGTTGAATGGTTGTTGTGATTGAAGCAAAGTTCAGCACTTTTCACATGAAATTTATCAAGATCAGGGCACTGTAATTTGCAAATTAAAAACAGTTGCTCTTTCTGATAGAATTTCCTTTTGTTCTTGCCTTGAATACCTGCACAAAGGGCAAATGACCTTAGTTTGGAAGGGGGCTTCTCAACATGACTATAGATAGTGGAGAGAATGCCAAAATCCTTCAGTTCTGCTGTCATAAACCGCCTGCTAAAATGTGTGCATTTACAAGAGATCAGAAGCCAGTTAATTACCTCTTTGAGCTGCTAATTATTTATTACTCCATTCAAGTGATGACTTTTTTTTAAGTGCACTTGGAGATACTTGGTATTTCAGTCAACACAGTACGCAGATATTACTAAAATAAGATCATGAAGGAAGAACAAAGGTCTGGAGCATCTCACACTTGGTACTTGTTTACATAGAAACTAGAAGCAGGAATAGGCTATTTGCCCCTTTGTGCATGCTCCACCATTGATAATGACCATGGTTGATCATTAAATTCAATATCCTGATCCTGCCTTCCCCCGTATCCCTTGATCCCTTCAGCTGCAAGAGCTATCCTTATTGAAATCACATGTTATAGCTTCAAATACTTTTTTGTGATTGTGAATTCCACAGATTCACCACCCTCTGGGTGAAGAAATTTCTCCTCACCTTACTTCCACAAGTTTTAGCACTTATCCTCAAAATAGTTCTGGACTACCCTGCCATTGGGAACGTTGTTTCTGAATCTATTCTGTCCAAGCCTGTTAGAATTTTATAAGTTTCTGTGAGATGCCCTGTCACTCTTCTAAGCTTCAATGAATGTAACTCTAACTGACTTCATCTTTCCTCCATATGACAATTTTGCCATCCTATGAATCAGCTGGTAAACTTTTGCTGTACTTCCTCTAGCAAAAACATCCTTTCTCAGATAAGGACACCAGAACTGCACAGAATACTTAAGTAAAACGTCCCTATTCTTATACTCAAATCCTCCAGCTGTGAACGCCAACATTCTATTTGCTTCCTTTATTGCCTGCTGAACATGCACATTACTTTCAGCGACTGATGCACAAGGACACCAAGATCTTGCTGAGTATCCACTCACTCAATTTATACCCATTTAAATAATAATCTTCCTTCCTATTATTGCTAGCATCACATTGATCCACGTTATACTGCATCTGCCATATACTCATATATACTCAGCCTGCCCCAATCTTGCTGAAGCAGCTCTGCGTCCTCTTCACAGCTCACCCTTCTGCCCAACTTTGTATCATCTGCATATTTGGAGATAATACATCTAGTTTCCTCATTCAAATCATGAATATCTAAAGTGAACAAATGGGATCTGAGCATAGACCCCTACAGTACCCTGCTAATCACTGCCTGTCAATTGGAAAAAGACCCATTCATTTCAATCTTTGCTTCCTGTCTGCTAACCAGCTTTCTATCCATCTCAAGACTCTACCCCAATCCCATGTGCTTTAACTTTACAAGTAGTCTGCTACGTGAGACCTTGTTGAAAGCCTTCTGAAAGTCTAAATAAAATACATCCACTAGTTCTCATAGCATCATAGAATTCCTACAGTACAGAAGGAGGCCATTTGATCCATTTAACCTGCATTGACAACAATCCCACCTGGCCCCCACATATTTATCCTAGCTAATCCCCCTGACACTAAGGGGCAATTTAGCATGCAAATGAACCTAACCCTCATATCTTCAGACTGTGGGAGGAAACTGGAGCACCTGGAGGAAACCCATGCAGACATGGAGAGAATGTGCAAACTTCACACACAGTCACCAAAAGTCGGAATTGAACCCGGATGTCTGGAGCTGTGAGGCAAAAGTACTAATCACTGTGCCACCTTGGACAACTCTATTCATTGTATCTTCAAAGAATTTCAGTAGAATTGTTAAGCATGAATTTCCCTTTCATACATCCATGCTGACTTTGTCTGATTACACCATTGCTTTCCAAATGCTTTAAAATCCTTGATAATGGACTCATACAATTTCCCTACTACTGAAGTTGAGCTCACTAGTCTATAGTGCCTTGCTTTCTTTCTACCTCCCTTTTTGAATAGCGGGCTTACATTCGCTACCCTCCAATCTGTAGGAACCAGTCCAGAGTCCAAAAAAGTTTGTAAAATGACCACCAATGGATGTACTATTTCTAGAACCACTTCCTTAAGTATTCTGGAATGAAAATTATCAGGCCCTGGAGACTTACCTGCCTTCAATCTCCTCAATTTCCCCAAAACCATTTCTCCACTAATACAGATGTCCTTCAGCTCCTCACTAAAATTTGTGTTGCTCAGAACTCCTGGTGCATTACTCATGTTTTCCTTTGTGAAGATGGAAGGAAAGTACAAATTCATTTCCTCAGCTATTTTTTATTCCCCGTTATGAACTCCCCCGTTTCTGGCTGTAAAGGGAAAACACTCATTTTTGTCAATCTCTTTTTTTTTACATACCCACAGAAACTTTTACAGTCAGTTTTTATGTTTCCCACTAGCTTACTTTCATATTGTGTTTTCCCCTTCTTGATCAATCCCTTGGTCCACCTTTGCTGAATTTTAAACTGCTCCCATTCCTCAAATCAATTGCTTTTCCTTGCCAATTTGTATGCATAGAAAAAAGCACTGAAATAAACTTTATGCATTATGGAGCTTACTGCTGGCAATAGTAGTAATATATTTGAAAAACACATTTGAGAGCTGTTTCTTTGCTATTTCAGTGAAAATATCAACACATTTAAAACAATAATTTTAATAAATGGAAGGTTGTGCCTTAATTCACAACATGTATCTACAGTGTGTATGTTCTGCATCAACAATGCAAATTTGTAACATTAATGGACAGAAGCTTACTAGGGCTAACCATCAGAATTCCATCAGTCTGTATAGCTGTATGACTTCATACAATTACCTTTTTAGAACAAACTGTCAATACAGTTGGACAACATGGTACTTTAAGAGATTTCAATATGAAAGAAAGGGTAAATCCTTAGCATGGTTCTTGCGTTTTGTAAATCAGGTATGAAAAATGATAATTGGGTAAGGGATGAGGATAACTATTCACACCAACTGTGTCCTCCACCGGGTACATTTCTAAGTATTACTATTGGATATCCAAGATGGCCAGTGAGGATGATGCAAAGCCCAGAGGATCTATCTGAAGAGTTAGGGGACCATTGCAATGTGCAGTGCTCATTCCACCAAAGACCACGAGTCCATTTAACTTCACATTTCATACCCTGTGTGGAGCCATTGTTGAAGTCAGATGGTTCAAAGCAAATACTCAGGTCACTGGATCTTTGCTCAGAGGGATGCATTTTTACATCGGCACCTGACACCTGCACTGGAAGAATTCCAAGCTAAAGAGGTGTATGTTCCTTTTCAAAGTTGACCTCAGAGAAATTCTATCAAATATGAAGGTGACGTGACGTCAGGCGTATTGACACACATCTACATGCCTGTTAACTGTATTAGTCACAACTCTTGGATATTTCTGATATCTGAATTTGCCAAAAACTTGCATAACAGAGAAATGCCTTCTTGAGCTAATTGGCTAATAAGGGAAGAAACTTAGATGAATCACTGTTCCCCACAGAGTGCAGGCCCCTGATGGTGGAGTTGTGAAATCCATGGGGTAAATCCTGCCCTATGCTTCACAGGCATTCATTCTGTTGCTTACCCTGCAACATTATCCAAGGACTGTGATGACACATATTAGAGCTATTAAATTAATGTGGTGCAAAAGGCCAAATGATGCAGCCTTGGGAGGATGTGTAATGCAATTAACCATAATGGAATGTTTTTTTCTGTTGTGTGCAAATATCTATTCAATAATGTACAATCACTCAAATAAGAGGTTTGGGTGCATCTTTCCTGCACCTCTTGTAATAAAATAAATACTAGCCACAGCCACTTCATGTGAAAAACAGGCTGCAATTATTCAAAGAATTGTAAAGCAAATGTATCCCTTTTGCATGAAATAACCTGTAGGAATACAGCAGAGAAAACAAAATCTTAAATGACAGCCAGTAAACAAAAAAGATGAAGCATGTTTGATATATTAATTTCTATGTAACGTTGTTGAAGCAATTGTCCACATTTGCACACTGTTATTTACCCAACGCTTGTTATTTTGTCATCTTTGCTTCAGAAGTCATTCATCCATCCCAGGGACTTGCTGAACGATCCTCCCCCACCTGCCTGTGTTCTGGGATGCCTGAGCAGTAATTTCTAAAGCAGCTGGATAACACGTTGGAGTAGGTGTGGACATATGGCTCAAGGATGCCAGTGATCCTGGATGCTGTTCAACAGCATCTGCCAATTATATTATTAATTAGCTCCTTGTACAAACCCATCCTTGACATTTCCCATCCCATCTCTAACATCCCTCATGCCTTTTATTAATCCTTCCCTTGAATTGCTAAATTTGCCCACCTCCCTTCCTTTATTCCAGCCCCTCCTGAATAATCTTCTGCACACAGGCGTCCGAGTCTATTGTTGTCCTTTTACCCAAGCTTTGTTGTTCCAGGTTCAGGTACTTTGAAAGCGTTCTCATTACAGTATCAAAGGATGAGTGTTCTGGCAGAGCAAGATGCAGAACTGGCAGCTCTGCTCCTATGGTTCCCCGAGGACATGAAAGACTACTGGCTGCCAGGTGGCTGTGCTGGTGCTCTTACAGATTGCAGGGTGATCGAATTTTAGGCTGCACAAAGCTGACATATTTTCGAATGGTATTTGAGAAAGTACCTTTCAAAGCTGGAGATATGCACACAGCTGAATGAATACTCTAATGTGTGAGCATGCAGAATGCTCTCTCCAATTTTGTTTCTTCTGGTCTGCGCCTTAGCATTTGGTTGCAGTGCGCATTATCAAGCAGAGATGTCAGGAATGTTCTTGTGGCTGGCTCTATGAAAGTTGAGGCGTTAAACTCCCTTGGATTTTTTTAGAATAATAAAATTAAACAGGCTCCAATGCCCTTGGGGTTAATTAATCTCATTCGAACTCTAAAATTGTTGGCTTCCTTTCACACCTCTAAACATGCTGTCAGCCTTTTTGGCAGTATTAGCAAGAATTTAAGAAGGCACTGTTATTTGGTCTTTGATTACTGATGCCAAATAATTTGTTCTTGTGTCGAGGGATCACTTGGGCCGGGAACTATAACTTCCCCTTATCATTAAAAAGTGCCTTCCTGATCCTGGAAAGTTTGCTGGCTCTTGACTTGCTGCAGTCATTCTGTCTTTGGACCATATTTGGTGAAACTGAGTAGTGCCTCTGTCCTCTCACAGTTCATTATAATGAATTAAATTCCATTTCTATTCCACTAACATCTTGCACACAATTACCTAATGCAAATATGTGTTTATGTCAGGTTTTACCTAAAAAGAGCCTCAATATCTACATACCTGTGAAGTTCCATTGAACTGTGAGTAACTGAGTGCCATCGATCTCAAAGTAGCTAAAAGCAATAGAACTTAAGTATTCAAAAAAATATTTTCGACTGGGCTATTTTGCCGTGATATCACCACATCATTTAGCTTCTCAATTGTGAAAAAAGGCAACGTTCTTTACTTCCATGAGAAAAATTGGCAAAAAAAACAAGCATTTTATGCTGGGTGAAGAGGGGATAGAAATAAAAAAAAGCAAAATTATCCACTTACCTTTTTATATATGAGGGCTGGAAAGGCAATGAGGATTATTTAGTTATTCAGCTTTACTTTCAATTGTTGAAACGGCAGTGCCATGTCATTTTAATAATTCATGCAAAATTACTTTGCAAATGTCGTTAACTTGGAGAGAAAATAATTTTCTAATGATCTTCTGCAGAGCTATGGCTGGGACCATTAGCAATTACCTTTTTGTCATCGCTGAATAATTAAATGAACTATAACTCTTAAAGAAAGCAAATTCTCTCCAGGAATCCTCAACCTATTCCTTTCAAATGGAAACTGAATTACTCTCATTGTTATCTGTAGCATTGTTTAGAAAACATATTTCTCTTAAAAATACGTCAGTCTTTATCTTAACCTTGTTTCAACATAATACTCTTGTTCTACTGTATTGCTTAGGGTAGAATCACTTAACTGTTAACTGAGGCAGAAACTTTTAATGCCATAGTTTTACTGGTGAGTTACTGATGGTATTAGCTAGTTGATTGGTTAAGTGGAAATGTAAATTGGGTCATGTGGTGCCAGCAATGTGACTTAGGAATGTGATGAAGTAGGAATGACCTGAATAGGATTTGGAGAGCAAGAGTAATGGAAGAAAGGGCAAGTTGCATTGGTGATTGGGGGATAAGGTAGTGGCAATGATTGGGGTTGGGGGTGTTGCGAGGATTGAGAGAGAGTGATCAGGTTGGGACAGTAGTTGTGGTGATGGAGTGGATTGAACTGGGAAGCAGCGGGGTAGACTGTCGCCTGCGTCCTTTGAATGTGGGGTCAGGGGGAGCACTCCTACTCTTGTTTTCACATTCAGGTAAGTATTTTCCTTAAACTACTTGATTATGGCCCAACAGTTGGCACCTTAAAAACTCCCTTTTAGGTCATATGGACCTGGTTTTGCTTAGTGCACACCAATCTTGAAATATTATCCTCAAATCAGCACGAGGCATCAAAGTTCTGTATGCAAGGGACCTGTTTCAGGCATAGACACTGCAAGCTGAATTTCTGGCATTTACCAAGAAGATGGGCAGTGTACTTCCATTTTGCAATGAATGTACATTGCTGGCCTGCCATATTGGCAGCTTAAGAGGCCCATTAGCTTCCAAGACCAGGTACTGCATGACAACATTACTAGTCTATTTTGTTTTAGTTTGGCTATCCTGTGGAATGAGAGGACCTGCCAGATTGCCTGCCTTTAGAGGTGTTGGGCGTTCCCCCAGTTGCTGCAATGGTTGAAAAGTGTTCCCTCTCTCTTCCACTATGCTGCAGTTTGGCTCAGCATTTTTTTAATTGGTACCGTGTCTAGTAGTGCAATTGACATTGTCAACTTGCCATTGAAAATCAATCAATAATGTACTTCCCTCACCAACAATCCAACAATTAAATACTGAAGTGCTGATTTTAATCTGCATTTTCATTATATTGTACACTTGTTACTGTCCAGTGGAATGAGTTTCTTTAACCTTTGAGCCTGTAACTGATGGGATAAAGATGTACTTTGAGCAAGATAAATTGTCATAACTATTTTTTTCATTCGTAATGATAATATATGACTATTTGCAAAACCTAATGTTCAGTTATTTCAGCAATAAATGTTCTGTCAGGAACTAACATTAAATTGAATGTGACTTTGACAGATACTTGGATGTTATTTCCTAGTTATTTTCTTCAGGCTGTAAGTTATGTATGTATGACTTGAAAGTTTTTGGGGAAACTTTATTTAATAGATAATTGAAATCTCATGACTTTGGGTTTTTCTGTTCTTGCACTGGTAAATGAGAACAACTAAACTTGTTCACCATGAAAGGAATGTTCTTTCCCTTCCTCTGGGAAATGTTAATGATGTAATAGGATCTAAAGGATTAGGACGAACTGTTTATTATGTTTGGAAGGAAATATAAATATGTATTAATATTATTATTAGTACCACTGTTTCTATAAGGATTAACAGTGGATTAAGTGTTCTTTATTAAATAACATTCATATTGAGTAAATTAATTAACCTGCTGATTGGATACTCCATGTACGTGCCTTCATTAGAAAGGACTTTCAAAAGCAAGCGTTATTATATTACTGACATTTAATTCAACGTCAAAAGTAGTGCTTATTAAAGTGTCAACTTCTCGCCTCTTGAGAGTCGTTTATAATGAAATATGTGAAATGTTATTAACTGTAATTTAGTATCTGAAAACCTATTTCTTATTGTAATTTAACATTTATTTTAAAGTGAAACAGGATTTATTTGTTTTCAACTGCATAGGAACAAAATAACAATGGTTACAATGACTGCTTGGAAAGTTGTCTCTGATTTATTCTAATGCCACATCATAAAACCATCATCCCAGTTTTTTTCAGTGATGTAAACTGACACTCAGACCTGGTAACTGTGTCCAAGCCTTTTTCCCATGGAGCAAAAAAAAATTGACAAAACAAAAGAAATGGTATTTACCCATTTGATATGAGTCTCAATTGAACAGATGGAGGCTGCCAAGGCTTTGGGCAAATGGCAGTGCGTGCCGTTTTACTGCCCCGATAAGGAGTGGAATATTGTCAGTGTATATTTCTGTCATATGTCTTAATGTAAACTATTCTCTACTGCAAAACCACATATTTGCTTTTTGAATATCAGCCGGTCAATTCTAAGTTCCTAAACTGCTGCTTTGTCCTTCAAAAATTCACATGGAAGTTTCAAGCACCATTTAATGAGACGCTTGAAACATTGCAATCCACTTAAATGTCAATATTGTTTGGCGGTGTTTATTTGATTTAGCCTCCAGCATCTGTCATATGCCACTACATTTAATGCACATGGCTTTGTTCTAACTTTCCATCTTTAAATGATATACACCAAATCCCCTGGAAGGTTCATGTGACCTGTGTTGATTTTATCATCCAGCGCTTATAACTGATGAATTGTAAGAGGAAGGCTGCTTTAAGCTGTACAGGTTGTAGTATTTGCTGCAGGACAATTCACCAAGGAATCAAAAACTAGTTTGAATTTGTCAATTCTGTTACTTCCATGCAAGAGTAGCGGCAACTATGTATGCTAGTACATATTGATATTTTTGTGTGTGCAAACAGCATGGGGGCGATTCTTCCAGCCTGCTGTGCTGCTCTAGCAGCGCAGTCGGCCCGGAGACATAAGAAGCTATTTAGCGAATTCCCGCTGGGCGCATCCCCGAGCCCTGGATTTCTGGCAGCATCGGCATGGAGCTGCTTTAAATATTTAAATTGGGATTTTAATCTCATTAGCTGGCCCGGGATTGAAGCCTCTGTGTCCACAAGCGTCTCCTGCCCCTCCAGAAGTGGTTCAGTCCAGAGGGGTCTACAACAGCTCCCACTAAGCTGGACCCAGTTGGAGTGAAAAGAGGCATCGGAGGCCCTCCTGGAGGTCAGGGAGTTGCCCCGGTCATCAGGCATTGCCAAGGAGGCAGGGCCTGTGGGAAGGAAATTGATGGGGGGCGGGGGGTTCCCACTGCCACTCTGGAGATTGGAATTGTTGGAGCAGTGGTAGAGGCTGGTCTGGAGATGTCTGGGAGCCTGGCCATTGGCGGATGGGTGGCTCTGCAAGGGCAGCAGTGTGGGTTTCCTGTACAAGGATCAGGAGACCGGCAGTGTGGGTCTACCGTGCACATGCAGATCTCCGCTCTGACAGATTGGCACCAGCCTCGCCAGCAGGAATAGGCCCCGCGCTCTGATTTTTATTGTGATTCACCGTAGGGCATTCTGCAGTGCTCAGAGTGTGGGAGATTCATTTTGAAAATGCTGCATAAAAAATATCAGTTTTTAAGTGAATTCGTATTTAGAATCTTTTTGGGAGAATCCCAGCCCACTTATTTCAAACTGGCTAAAATGATATGTTGATGAATGTGACTGTAAAAGACACAAAATGGAAAGTAAAACTGAGGTGGCAAAAGCAACCATGCTGAAACCAGATTATTCATGTTAATAAAATTAGTTTTTGACACAAAATCAGCGCCACAAAACACAAAGGCTGGACACATGATTGGGCCAAGATTTTTAAGGAAGCTAACAAAAGTTCCAAGATTGCACATCACAATTCCACAGTGTTGGGAGATGGATTAATCACTTTGATAAACAGGAAAGTGAAATACAATAAACCAATGTCCAAAAAATCCTGAAAAAGCTGAGGCTAGCAAAAAAAATACCCACTTGGTCAGATCACGTGATCATCAAGCTAATCTACTAATCCATGAGGGGACCTAATAATTCTCAAGGACTCAGCAGCTTGATAAATGTAAAGCACAAATGCCTTTTTAAATCAATCTTTCTTTACTGTGCAAATCATTTTGGTGCCTATTTATAACATCAACCCAAGCACTTTGCTAGCATCAGTTTGCATGGTCATTGATTCACATAAATAAAGTTCGGTGTCTATCTTCCTCAACAAACTTGAAACCTATAAAGTATTCCGTATTTCTGTGGTTCACATCTGTTCTAGGCATGTTTAGAGCAAATTTATTAATGGAGCAGTGTCCTTCACAGGATCATGAGTCATTTTCATTAGGTCTTTTCCATATATCTTTACATTTTCATGCATCAGCAGCACTTTGCTATTCAAAGCCTTCTCAAGTCTGCTGATTATGTTTTTGGAAGAAGATGGTTCTGTGGCCAAAGTAATATCTTATCCACATGGCCATCCTGCAGGAGATATTCTGACTGCTTGTGCAGCTCAACAGCTGTTGTGTGAGAATACAGATAATGTTGAAATATTGTGTGCAATGATTAGAAAACCGTTTCCTTCATTGTTTTACCAGTGTGTTTTTTTTTCAAAGCGAACATTATAACTGTGATCCCCAGATATCATTTGTATTCCTTTTATCAACGTATTTATCTTAAAATTCTATGTCTTCTCTTTTTTTTTACTTTGCTATGCCAGTCTATCAGTACCATTTCAATTGTCAGCGAGAAACCTTCAGGATATCTCCTGCGTGTCAGCTTGGCTAAAGTGATGGCAATGGGTTTTGTACAATCTAGATGAACATTGGTGGCACAGCAGTTAGCACTGCTGCCGCACAGTGCCAGAGTCCCGGGTCACTGTGTAGAGTCTGCACATTCTCCCTGTATCTGCGTGAGTTTCCTCCAGGTGCTGCAGTTTCACCCCACAGTTCAAAAGATGTGCATTGGCCATACTAAATTCTCTGTCTCGAACAGGCCCGGAGTGTGGCAACTTGGGGATTTTCACAGTAACTTCATTGCAGTGTTAATTTAAGCCTACGTGTGACTAATAAATAAACTTTAAACATTAAGCTTCTCAGTGTGGGTTGCAGAGTACTGCTCTGTCGGAGGTCCTTTACGTGTGGTGAGATGCTAAAAAAAGGTCTGTTTGTTCCAGTGGTGTAAGGAGGGTTTCAAGATCCAAGCAATCAATATATAAAGAGGAGGGAGTTTTTTTTTTGGCTAACATTCCTCTCTGAACAAGGTCAGTAGGGACAGGTGCCACACTGCTTGGTTCTTTTACACCTGTATGTGGTGAGTTGGCTGAAATACTGTGCAGCCATCATAAATCCTGTAATTTCTAAATTGCAGCTGTGTTATAAAAAAGATGGCTTCTGGAGAGAAGATATTGAAATACTGGGCATGCTGACTTGTGCATTTATACCTCTTTGATATGGCCAGCACATTCAGCAGATATCTGGAATGAGTTGAAAAGTTGAAGGTTGGTGCTTGCTTTACGCCACTGACAGTCTGATCATTATGTTGGCGGTTGGCTGCAGATGTCTTTAAAGCAGATGGCTATGCTCTGTAACTGGCTCCATGCCACCCTGAGTTTGCAGGCACAGTTGTGATGGTCATTGGTAGGATTTGGGCCAGGGCCTGCAGTTATGGATGGCGTTATAAAAGGAGGTACAGACTTTCCATGTCAGCTTGGTCCCATTCATTGCATCTTCCATCTTGCTACATAATAGAACTGAGAAATGTTTCATCTGGCGCTTATCAAGTCAATCCCCATCATTAACTTCATCTCTTGCCTGCTCTACAACCTTATAGATAATATGTGGATACCTTGCAGTTCTCTGAGATTGGAGAACAAAAGGGCTGGGATTCTCTGATCTTATCCACAACTGGGTTTTTCCACTTTCGATCCTGCGAATGGCAATTTGACTGAGCACCAAATTCTCTGTTCTCGCTGGCAGTGGTGGTGGGGCATACAACATCGGAGAATTCAGGTCAAGAATTCAGTTTTGTGTGCTCCCTTTTTCTTTATCTATTCCTGTTCTATTAAATGTTTCACCTGCAGTTGTAATTGTGATTCACAAATGAGCAAAGAAGAATTAATTTGCATATTAAAAGACATCACTGCAACAAATAAAGGTGTAAGTCTCTTTCACTCAAAGAGCTCCTTAGTACATACCATTTCCTTTGTGCCATTTAAACTGGACTTTAAAGGTGCACCAAAACTGAAAATTATGTCTGATATTAATTTAAAAATGTTATAGGGGCCTTGATTCAGATAGGTGAAAATGTGCACAAGCACACAGGCATACAAACTGTAACTGACTGAAAAATCACGTCATTAAACATGCCTAAGGCCTGCTTGGCCAATTCTTCAGTCAAGTATGTGTTTTCTTCACTTATATAACGGTATACCTGTGTGTCTTCCCTGTGACATGATGCAAAAGGAGTTCTGTTTCACATGTTCCACTGAGCAGCAACGTGGGCAACACTCATTAATATTGGTGCCAGATGCCTTACATGTATCAAACTGGCAGGCACACTGATCTTAATACATTCTGAAAGATACTGTAGCAACAAATGTTTGGTCGTATTGAGACCTTTCTCCCTGTTGCTGGTTGCTAGGCAATCAGAATATACCGAGAGACCCAAGAGAACTCGCATTTGCAGACTCAGATCATTTTCGTGGGCCAGACATTCACTGGCTGCTATCCAAAAGATGACTGTGGAGGGAAAGGAACTTAGAGGTAAGACTGACTTCTTCTGGATGCCACTCAAATGAATGCCTCACTGATGATCAAAGAGAAACATGAGATAGGAAGCTTGGAAACTCCTCCTCTTCTATTTCAGTCAATTGATTGTCCTTGACTTACATCTGTTATATGTGCAAATACTCTATTCCACCTGCACCTCCCAGTTATAGTCCAGATGCAAAACACAGGAAAATTGTCCCCAGTGTCTTTAACCTAAGGATGTAGACAAAGGTTTGGTTTGAATGCAGGTTTATAACATTTGTTTTCTTTATTATTTCATGAGATCACACTCCTTTTAGATGTTGGAAAGGCTTTGGGTAGTCAATAGGTATGTCGCTCATAAAATCATCTATTCCTACAGTGCAGGAGGAGTCCACTTGGCCCATTAAGTCTGCATCGATCACAATCCCACCCAGGTTGCATAACCCCATGCAGTTAACCTAGCTAGTCCCCCCGATGGCCAATGCACCTAATCCACACTCATCACAGAATTCTCTGACTCTGGCCTGTTTTTATAACCACATCATTAATGTGCCTGGTCCTGTGAAGCTTCTGGTCAATAGTAATCCCCAGGATATTGATGGTGGGGGATTCAGTGATGGTAATTCCGTGACATACCAGTGGCAGATAGTTAGATTTTCTCTTGTTGGAAAGCTCATTGCCAACCACCCGTAATGTGGAAATGCTACTTGCTACTGAATGTTATCCAGGTCTTGTTGCATTATCTGAGGAGTTCCAAATGGAACTGAAAACTATGCAACCATCAGCAAGCATCTTGTCTTCTGATATTATGGTGGAGGGCGGGTAATTAAAAAGCAGCTGAAGGTGGATGGGCTTAGGATATTACTCTGAGAAACATCAGATGGTCTGGGACTGGAAGTAGTGGCATTCAACAATCTACAACCCAACTTCTTGTTTGCAAGGTAAGACTTTAGCCAGTAGAGAGTCTCTTTCTGCTCCCCCACTCCCTCCATTTTCATTGTCTTCAACGTTACACAGGCTTCTTGATGCCACACTTTTTCTTTTCTTTTTAACTTTTCTGAGCACAGAGCAGCTCCTAGGATATCTTCAACACACAGCCAGCCCAACTCAATTCAACATCTCTCCTTAAATATCCTTTTTCCCTTTCATCCTCAATTCTATTTTCTTCAGCACCCCTTTGAACTCCACCTTTCCAAAATTATAAATATACTTTTTGCTTGCGTACTGCCTTCCTTTTTGGGTCAAATGAAATTTAATAACTTAATTGTTAACTGACAAAACCTTTAAGTTTCTTATTTCCTTTTGAAATTTAGAACCTGAAAAGCCAAGTGCCTATCCATCTTCTAATGCAAATTTCTAAACCTAACCTATTTACTTAAATCCACTTCACCCTGGCCTCTTATTACAAATGTATGCATATAGCACATTTACCTCTCAACTCTCTCAGGCATGTTGAATTTTTTCATCTTTACTCAGCTTAATTAAATATTACACACATATGTATGCATAGCACACACCCTTCTTTACATAATAACACAACATTTCCCAAAAATATGTCTGGAAGGAAAACATACATTCTCACATGTCAGTGATTGGAATAAGGTTGTAATGATCTCCGCGGCTGAGGGTCAGAACCGAAAATGAGATTGGTCATTAGCTTATTGTTGAGTTAGTATCTCAGATTTCAGCCATTGGAATTTGGTTGGGGTTCATGCATGCATGATTCATGGAGGAGGCAGCTACCTCCGCTGAAGTTGAAACTTGGAAAGTCAGGAATGTGGATCTGGAGTGTGCTGATTAGAATAGGTAAGATCTGGTATGCATTGGATTAGTTTGGAGATGTAATAATTGACCCAGTAGCTACTGATGTGTAGTTCTTTCATTCAAAAGACTGAGGATTTAAAATTTTGCTCTCCAACTATGGAAGTTGGAGGCCCTCAGAATGATGTGAACATTGGGAAGGGAGCTAGCAAGGGTCTGCCATATATGAGTCGGAAACATCCTAACTTGTCAGATTGTGATGACAAGTTTTAAAAAGTTGAGTTTTTTAAAGTCATTTTAAAACATGCAGTATCTACTCACAGCTGAACATTCAAGAACAACTGTTCTGTGGCACTGCTTCCACTCATTCAGGGCAGAGTCCCAGCAATCCCATTTATCAATTGGAGAGTGGTTTGTTGAGCTGCTGTCAAAGCCTGCAAGCCCATTCACACACTTTGATACAGAGCCATAATGACAACTGTCTGCCCCTGTATGGCAGCAAGCATAGTTTTCGTGACTTCAGTCTGAGCCTCCACTGAGATCTTGGCTGGCTTCTCCATATGCTGCAATGAGAGCTGAGACTTCCCCCTCCAAGCACATACCATCCTGACTTGGAACTATATTGCCGTTCCTTCAATGTCATTGGGTCAACGTTCTGAAAATCCCTAACCAAAAAAGAGAACCTGGAAAATCACAGCAGGTCTGGCAGCATCTGTAAGAAGAGAAAACAGCTGACGTTTCGAGCCCAAATGACCCTTCCTGAAATCCTTCCAGAAACTGCCTCCCTGACAGCACTGTGGATATCCCTACACCATGTGGACTGCAGCAGTTCAAGGAGGTGGCTCACCGCCACCTTCATAAGAACAATTAAGTATTGCCTATCCAGTGAAGCCCATACCCTGGGAAAGATTTTTTTAAAAAATGTTGCTTACCCACTGGATTATATGTGGGTTCACAAATGCTATTTTTGGAGTTGGCCATACTCTCTCTCCACACTGGAAAGGATAGGCTGCAAGTTCTGTGCTATGTTGGTACCGAATTTCTCTATGCTTCTTGATAGTGACGAGGCTGATGGGCATGCCAATACACCAAATATTTTGGCATGCATATTCTTCAGCATTCTCCTCCATGCAGCTGAATCAAAGTTTTCATCTGTGATCACCGCAGAAAAGCTCATCAGTACTATTGCACTTTGGTGAGTTGGCAAGTGAAACATCCTTTCTCCCTGGGCTGGCTGCAGCTCACTTGTGCCAATATGTACACCACATGCAAACCCTGTATCTTCTGAGGTGCACACAGCGCCAATATTTCAGCTGGTGAATTGTAAGAATCAAGTCAGAGTACTGCTACTTCAGTGCTGCGTTGCTGCTCTCTCCCTCTTTGAGCTGCAAAGGTGATATTTCTTGGGTGACTGAAATCAGAAGGGGACGTCAGGGTGAAGGAAAGGAGTGGAAAGGGAACAAGAGCTTTCCATCATGCCACACAGCAGGAAAATGATGTGCTTGAGTGCATTGTAGTCAAATTTGTTGTCAGCACAAAGATAGGCAGGAAGCTAAGCTATCAGAAGTCACAGAGTCAGCAAAGGCATAGATAGGTTAAGTAAGTGGGTAAGAATTTTGCAAATGGAGTATAACATGGGAAAATGTGAGCCTAGCGAAGCAGAATATTATCAAAGAGGAGAGAGACTACAGAATGCTGCAGTACAGTGGGAACTGGGTGTCTTTAAACATGAATCAATACAAGTTAGTATGAAATATATAGATATATCATTGTATCTAAGTCAACACAGCATATAAGACAGCCCATTTTTGGGACCTAAAGTCATGTTTGTGCATATACTTGGTGTATAAGTCACCTCCCACTTTTCAGCTATGAAATTCCATACTTGCATTAGTAGTCAGCCTCAATTCCTCACCCCAGAAATGCATGTTTTACTTACCCTATTCTGTAAGTCAATCTATCTGATCAACCAGTTGAAACAGTCCGTTTTGCGAAAAATATAATAGGAATTTAAGATGCACTCACACAGTGTAAATTATACATGGCATAGTGAGCGACAAACAGAAACGGATCTTCTAGCAAAAAGAATGAAGTACAAAGCTGCATTCAAGCTAAAAGTTGTTATCTTTACTAACTCATCAGACAGCAGGGCTGCAGCAAGGGACCAAGTATTAGTGAAAAACTAGTGCAAGAATGGAAGAAGGAGGTATCCATCCTGGAGAAGATGTGCAAGATCAAATGTGCCACAAGAACTGGGACGAGATCTGATTTTGAAATGCATGCATTGGAATGAAAATCGTCAGAATTACACAGTCACCAGAAATGCATTGTGTCTATATGAGCCGAAATAGACCAAAAATTGCAGACCAACAGTTGGTTGGTGTAGCCATTCCATGGACTGCAACAGTTTACTTCTGTGGTAAAAGACCAAGATTACTCAGCAACTACCTAAAGAGCTCTGCCACAATGACCAGTTTCCAGTGATTCATTATTAGACAGCAGCTAAAAAAAACCTGAGTATCCATTAAGTCCATTGGAAACTTGGATGACTTTTAATGTGCCAGCAGGCAAACTGGTGTGGAATGGTTGAAGAATACTTTTTGCAAAGAGGACAGGACATGAGCTGATTCATGGTGACCCTAGCTGCCTTGATCAACAGAAGGAAATGAAAGCCAATGTTAATTTTCAAATATAAAACCATACCACAGATTGACTTTCCTGAAGGAACTTGTGGATACTCATGTCATCAGTTGGACGAGTTAGGATGGAGTGAAGTTATGGATTGTGTGGAAAAGGTACCTTGGTGGCCTATGCAAGGAATACCTGATATTGGTGTGGAATATGGTCAGATCCCAAAGAACCAATGAGATCTAGCCTGTGAAGGAATAACTTGCGCATTGCAGTTATACTGGTTTTATATATGTATCTATTGACAATGTTACATGCATCCATAGTTCAATCTTTGGACGCTTTCCTCAACAAGCCATTCAAGAGTCATGTTCATGCCAAATGAAATAGGGGGATGGATTGACAGAGAAAAGGCTCTCTGAAGAAGTAGAAATATGTGTGCTGTCCTGTTTGATGTTTTGTGTACTTCTATTATCAAATTGTCAGATGTAGTTAATACACCAACTATCATCATATTATTCAAAATAATGCAGAATATCCAATTGAATGGATGGAGAGCAAGATGACTTGTTGTGGATGGATGATTCTGACAGTGAAAGTGTTACATCTGATCCAGAATGTGAAAGTTGACAAATGTCGCAACCTGCAGCGGAAAGTATAAAATTAGTTAAATCTTTCTACAACTGTATGGAGCATTGGTGAAATCACACCCACAGTACTGTGGACAATGTTACCTGAAGTGCGGTATACTTGCATTGGATGTAGTTCAGATGAGGTTCACTAGGTTGATACCTAGGATGAACTGGTTGTTTTATGAGGAAATTGTTGTTTCTGTACTCATTGAAATTTATAAGAATGAAAGATGATCTTATTGAAATACATTAAATCATGAGGGGGTTTGACAGGCTAGATGCTGAAAGAATGTTTCCCATTGTTGAGGAATCTAGAACTAAGGGGCCACAGTTACAAATAAGCAATCTCCCATTTAAGATGGGGATGAGGATTTTTTTTCTCTTGAGTGTTGTTATTATTTTGAATTTTTTACCTCAAAGCAGGGGAGGCTGGGTCATCAGATATATTCAAGGCTGAATTAGACAGATTTTTGAGCTACAAGGGTGTTAAGGGTTATGGAGAGCAGATAGAAATGTGGAGTTAATACCACAATCAGGTCAGCCATGAGCTTCTTGGCAGAGCAGACTTGAGGAGCCAAATGGTCTACTCTTCTCCTATTTCTCATGCTCTTGTGTGGTGAGAGTTGCAAAAAGACAAGATAGAAACCTGTTGTTATCCTGAATGTTCTCCATCATTCTGGATGCCAGTTTCTTGATGTAGTGAAGGATAATCTCCAAAGGGTTCAGGTAATAATGACTTCTTTGTCTACCACTGGTTCTCCTCTGTTCCCAGCATCTATGGGTCACTTTGACCTGCAAGAGAGTAAGAAAGGATGTCAGTGATAATAAAAACAGTGAATGCTAGAAATATTCAGTAGGTTGGTTTCTGATAAATCATCATCCTGATCTGAAATGTAAATATTGTTTCTTGCTTCCAAGATGCTGCTGAATGTTAACTTTTTGTTTGTATTTCAGGTTCAAGCAATTGAAGTATTTTGCTTTTGTATATGGATGTCCGTGATTGTGTTCCACTGTGTTTGTTTGGGTGATCCGTATGCCATAGCTAAATAGGGATTGACACTTATCAAAAAGTATTGTATTCAGATAAATAGACCGAATAAAGTTGTAATGGTACTAATTTATGATCTGCAAAATGTCAGCGTTCAATATCTTGTTCCAGATGACTCTTAGAAAAAGCCACAACAACTATTTTATTCAAAGTTTACTATTTTAATATAGGAAGAACATTCTAATCAAGGAGAATTTACTAAACGCTAATTGTTTTGGAACTAGCTTTAACTCATAAAGATAGTTACAGTTCTGATGAAAATGAACTTCAAGACTGTATGATATCAACGCATTAAGTAACCAAAAGTGTTTGTCATAATCTCAGTGTGTCCTATTTATTGGGATCAGAAGTAAGGAACTAAAGCAAATTATATTTTTATCAGTTGTAACATTTTTGGAGCTTTGCTAATTTGCTGTAACCAAGATCATAAAGTGGCTTCTTTCAATTTATGCTCATAATTCTACTGCATCCTATAATGGCTGATATGTTGCAAATAAAACCTCTCATAGCTTATTAGATTTGCATACCTTACAGCATAAATAGGAATTTATTATTTATGTTGGCCTTGGGGTAAAGTTCTCACACTCCTGGAATACAAAATTTGGAGCATGCTGTGCACAATAGAATTTATACCAGAGATGGTACCTATTCCCAATGCACATCTGTGGTCTGGTCCTGAAAGCTGTGGATCTTACATGCTGCTTTTCTCAGTGCTAAACAAAGCTGACAGTGTGTGGAGCCATTTTTCACCTTGAAGGTAGAGCTTAGCTACGTTTAACACGTTATCTGCTTCTCCCATTTTTAACAGTTTTCTATAACGTATGTATTCTTTATTATGCAAATCCATAACTAACTACACTCTGTACTGACCCCAGAAAGAAGTCTTACAACACCAGGTTAAAGCCCAACAGGTTTATTTGGTTACAAACACTATTAACTTTCGGAGTGCTGCTCCTTTGTCAGGTGAGTGGAGAGATCTGACAAAGGAGCAGTGCTCTGAAAGCTAGTGGCATTTGTTACCAAATAAACCTATCGGACTTTAACCTGGTGTTGTGAGGCTTCTTACTGTGTTTATCCCAGTCCAACGCCAGCATCTCCACATCTTGACCCTAGGAAGGCATTGTAATGGCGTGGAAAATATTTGGGCCAGCAAATCTGGGTTTCACTTTTCACTGCATTGCTTCTGTGTTGAGATGAATTTGCTTCTTTTTCTGCTGGATTAATGCTTACAGAAAAGTAATAGTGGTGAAATTGGATCATTTTCACCCTCCACATGGCCTATTTTCTCCGAGTGACAATTCAGAGTAGATGGACTATGTTTCTCATTTCAACCACTGGAGGTACAATTTAGTTATGATTGAGTCAGCGTTTTGTACAATAGGTGAATGGAAAGTGTTTTGATGCATTCTGTTGCTATATCAGAATTATGTTTTGATTTGCTATCTGGTTTTCTAGAGTTGACTTCGCTTATCCATCTATCTGTCTCTCTGTATGATTATCTAGCTCTCTCTCTATCTGTATCTGATTATCTATTTTTTCATTGATTGTTTTATTTATCTATCTGTCATACTATCTCTGTCTGTTTCTGTCTCGCGAGCTATCTCTGTCAGTCTGTAATCCAGTTGGTCTGAGGCATCTAAAAGACTAGTCAGTCCTATTGCAGAATGTATCAGATCGATCAGTCATTATTAGATAGAGCTACTGCTAGCTGAAGCCAATGATGATTGATTCCGATACCATATATAGATAATGCTATCTGTGGGCTATTGATTGGTGAAATCAACAGTAGCTCAATCTATTGCTGGGTTAATGTAATGTTAGATTGAGTCAATACTAGGTGAAGTACTGCAACCTGAAGCCAATGAAAGGTCAAGCTAATGGCAGGGAAAGCTCATGCTAGACATCCGCCAAAACTAAAACAAAAACTTTGAGCAAGAAAATCGCACATTTTGAGCAAGGAAGTTATACAAGACCAAGGATCTCCAAAAAGAGTTTAATTGCTGTAAACTCTACTAATGTCACTCAACGGCCACCCATCCAAAGAAAAGCCTTCATAAACCTTCATAAATGAACATAGAAAAAGGAATGCGAGAGGTAATTTTCCAGTTCCATGTACTACTCTGACACTGATGTAGGGTCAGATCACTTTTCCATGGTCATATCTTATTTGCATTTTTCGGTGAGCTGTCTGCACTGAACAAGTTTTGACCAGCAGTTTACCAAGGGGTATTGATAGGGAATCCCAGCAGTTCCTCAACAGAGCTGGCAGAAGTGCAGAATTATGGAGGGAGTAGTCCACAGTAGGTGCTAATGAGAGTGAGATTGGGGAGGCAGGGAAGGTGTGAAATGGTAGCACAGTTAGGAAAATTCTTGTAGGGAAAAGCAATTTACATGCCTTCTCTTTGGAATTTCTGGGATGTTTGGCAGTACTTCAGCCAATCACTGGGTAGAGATTGTGCTGCACCCAGTGGGGTCTGTATCCAGGCTGGGAGGCAGTTGAGGTTCCAGGAAGCAGGATCAAGAGCCTGATTATGGGAATTAAGGGATATTATAGAACATAGAACAAACATAGAACATTACAGCACAAACAGGCCCTTCGGCCCACAAGTTGCGCCGATCACATCTATACCTACCAAGCCATAGAACTATCTGTAACTTCCAATGCCATTAGATCCCATATACTCATCCAGAAGTCTTTTAAAAGACCCCAGCGAGTTTGCCTCGACCACCACCGATGGCAGCCGATTCCACTCACTCACCAGCCTCTGAGTGAAAAACTTACCCCTAACATCTCCTCTGTATTTGCTTCCCAGCACCTTAAACCTGTGTCCTCTCGTAGCGACCATTTCAGCCCTGGGAAATAGTCTCTGAGAATCCACCCTATCTATTCCTCTCAACATTTTATAAACCTCTATCAGGTCGCCTCTCAACCTTAGTCTCTCCAGGGAGAAGAAACCTAGCTCCTCAACCTATCTTCGTAAGGCATGCCTCCCAATCCAGGCAACATCCTTGTAAATCTCCTCTGCACCCTCTCAATAGCTTCCACATCCTTCCTGTAGTGAGGCGACCAGAACTGCGCACAATACTCCAAGTGGGGTCTGACAAGGGTCCTATAAAGTTGCAGCATTACCTCCCGACTCCTAAACTCAATCCCTCGATTAATGAAGGCCAGTACACCATACGCCTTCTTGACCACATCCTCCACCTGCGAGGCCGATTTGAGAGTCCTATGGACCCGGACCCCAAGATCCTTCTGCTCTTCAACCCAGCTAAGACTCCTACCCTTGATATTGTACTCCTGCATCCCGTTGGTCCTGCCAAAATGGACCACTACACATTTATCCGCGTTGAAGTCCATCTGCCACTTCTCCGCCCAGTCTTGCATCCTATCTATGTCACGCTGCAACTTCTGGCATCCCTCCAGACTATCCACAACACCACCAACCTTCGTATCATCGGCGAACTTACTAACCCATCCCTCCACTTCCTCATCTAGGTCATTTATGAAAATGACAAACAGCAAGGGTCCTAGAACAGATCCCTGGGGCACTCCACTGGTGACTGACCTCCATGCAGAAAAAGACTCATCCCCAACCACTCTCTGCCTTCTGCAGGCAAGCCAGTTCTGGATCCACAAGGCCAAAGCCCCTTGGATCCCATGCCCCCTCACCTTCTCAAGAAGTCTTGCATGAGGGACCTTATCAAATGCCTTGCTGAAGTCCATGTAAACAACATCCACCGCTCTTCCTTCATCAATGTGTTCAGTCACATTTTAAAGAACTCAACTCGGCTCGTAAGGCACGACCTGCCCTTGACAAAGCCGTGCTGACTATTTCTGATCATTCTAAACTTCTCTAAATGCTCATAAATCTTGTCCCTCAGAATCCTTTCCATCAACTTACCAACCACTGAGGTCAGACTCACCGGTCGGTAATTTCCCAGGGGATCCCTGTTCCCTTTCTTGAAAATAGGAACCACATCCGCAATCCTCCAATCCTCCGGAACCTCTTCCATCTCCATCGACGATGCAAAGATCATTGCCAGGGGCTCTGCAATCACTTCCCTCACCTCCCACAGTAACCTGGGGTACATCCCATCCGGTCCTGGCGACTTATCTATCTTGATAGAATTTAAAAGTTCCAACACATCCTCTCTCTCAATATCCACATACTCAATCTTTTCAGTCTGCTGCAAACCTGTAGTACAACCTCCCAGATCACTTTCCACCGTGAATATCGAGGCAAAGTACTCATTAAGCACCTCTGCCATTTCTTCTGGTTCCACACAGACTTTTTCCCCTTCACCTTTTATAGGTCCTATCCCTTCTCTTCTCATCCTTTTACTCTTCACATATTTGTAGAACGCCTTGGGATTCTCCTTAATCTTACCTGCCAAGGCCTTCTCATGTCCCGTTCTGGCTTTCCTAATTTCCTTTTTAAGATCCTTTCTACAAGCCTTATACTCCTCTAGATCTTTAACATCTCTTAGCTCTCTGAACCTTTTATACACCTTTCTTTTCTTCCTGACCAGGTTCACCACAACCTTCGTGCACCACCGCTCCCGCGACCTACCAAAACCTTATCTCATCGGGACGTTGTCATACAGAGCTCCAGTCAAACATTCCTTGAAAATCTGCCACCTTCCTTCAGTACTTTTCCCCAAGAACACCTCCTTCCAGTTTATTCGTCCAATTGTCTGCCTGATGTCATCATATTTCCCCTTACTCCAGGCAAGCACCTTCCTAGCCTGCCTGATCCTATCTCTTTCCATCCCCGACATGCTCTCCCACCGAGAGATCCCTCACCTGTCCTGGTTTATTAGCTAGCACCAGGTCAAGTACAGCCTCTCCTCTCGTAGGCTTATCCACGTGCTGTGTCAGGAAACCCTCCTGAACACACCTAACAAACTCCTCCCCATCCAAACCCCTTACCCTAGGGATGTTCCAGTCAATGTTTGGGAAATTAAAGTCTCCCATCACGACAACTCTGTTATTACTACATCTCTCTAGGATCTGTTTCCCTATCTGCACCTCAACTTCCCTGTCGCTATTGGGCAGCCTATAGAAAACACCCAGCAAAGTTATCGACCCTGGCCCTATGAGAAACAAAATGCACAAGAAATTGCAAAAATACACTTCTCTGATAAGAGGATTTGTCTCCATCTCTATCCAGGTCAGAAGACTGGGAAAGTTTTGCAAACCAGCAAAGAATGACTACAATTTCTTCCTCTTTAATGATTTTTACTAATGAGAGAAAGCTAGGAAGAAATATAAAAACAGACAGTAGAAGTTTCTATCAGTATATAAAAAGGAAAAGAACAGCAAAACTGAGCATTGACTCTTTAACTGGTGAGACCGGGGAGCTAATAATGGGAAATGAGGAAATGACAGAGGCTTTGAACATGTATCCATTTTCACAGCAGAAGGAACAAAAAGCATCTTAAGAATGGCAGAAAATCAAGAGGCAAAAAGGAGGGAGGAACTTTAAACTACCCTGATTACTAGAGACAAAGTACTCGGAAAACTAATGGAACTTAAGAGTTGGAACTGATGGCCTGCATCCGAGGGCCTTAAAGGAAGTAGCTGCAGAATTCTAAAATTCCCAAGATTACGAAAAGATGCCAGTGGATTGGAAAATGACAAATGTATTCAAGAAAGGGGGGGGACAGAAAGCTGGAACTTGTAGCCAGTTTGCCTAATTGGTAAAATGCTAGAATCCATTATTAAAGAGAGAACAGCAAAGTACTGAGAGAATCATGCTTTCAGACAAAAATCAACATAATTTTGTGAAAGAAAATAGTGTTTGACAAATTTATTACATTCCTTTGTGGATATAATGAGCAGAATGAATAAAGGTCAGCCAATAGATGTTACATATTTAATTTCCAGAAGACATTTTATAAGATGTCACATGAAGGGTTCCTGCACAAAATAAGAGTTTATGGTGTTTAGGTTAATATTTTGATATAGATAGAGAACTGGTTAACTTATTAAGAGTAAGGATACATGGATCTATTTCATACAATCACAGAACCAAAGAATCCCAGCTGTGCAAATGGAGGTCATCTGGCCCATCAAGTTTGTGCCAACTCTACAACAGAGCATTACACCCAGCTGTACCCCCACCCTATCCCCATAACCCCGTGCATTTTCCCTACCAATCCTCCCAACCTGCCATTTTAGGACGCTAAGGGGCAATGTCACATGGCCAATCCACTTAACCAGCACATCTTTCAGATTGACAAACTGCAACTAATGGGATGCTGCAGTTATCAGTGCTTGGACCTCAATTATTTATAGTCATGTTAATATCTTGGATGAACAGACCAATTGTATTGTAGCCAAATTTGTTAATGATACAAAGATCGAAAGATAAGCAAGTTGTGTGGAGGATCCAGAGTCTGCAAAGGGATATTGACAGATTAAGTGTGTGTGCAAATATTTGGCAGGTGAAGTATAATGTTGGAAAATGTGAGGTTGTCCACTTTGGCAGAAAGAATAGGAAAACAACATATTATTTGAATGGAGAGAGACTACAGAACCTTGCAGAGGGATTTGAGTGTCCTTTTATATGAATACCAAGAAGTTAGCGTACAGGTACAGCAAGTGATGAGGAAGGCAAGTGGAATGTTGGCTTTTATTGCAAAGGAGAATGGATTATAAATTAGGGAAGTCTTGCTAAACTGTACAGGGCATTTTTGAGACCGCACAAATAATGTGTATAGTTTTGATCACCTTACCAAAGGAGGGACATAGTTACATTAGAAGCAATTCAACAAAGGTTCAATAGACTGATTCCTAGATTGAAGGATTTGTCTTATGAACAAAGGTTGGGCTTGTACTCACTAGAGTTTAGAAGAATGAGGAATGATTTGATTAAGACATAAGATTCTGAGGGAACTTGACAAGATAGTTGTGAATCGATATTTCCTCTAGGGGAATTTAGCACACATTTACAATAATAAGGACTCTTCCATTTAAGATGGAGATGATGAGGAGGCGTTTCTTATCTCAAAGGATTGGTAGACTTTGGAATCCTCTTCCACAGAGAGCATTGGAGGCTGGGTAATTTCTTACATTCAAGGCTGATTTTTGAGAATTAAGGCTGCATTCCGATCAGCCTTGGACTTTGTGAATGATGGAGGAGGCTTAAAAGATCAAATGGCCTACTCCTCCTTATATTCTCATGTTTTTATATTCTCAACCCCCTCATCACTGAAGTGAGGTCCCTGTTGTAGTCATGGTAAACGCAAATCCTGTTTGTCCACAGTGAAGTTCCACAAACAGCATTGGGTTAAGTGATCAAATAATCTGCTTGAAGGATCTGGGTTGAAAGTTAAGTACTGGCCAGCAAGTCAGGAAAACATCTCTGTTCTTCATCAGCTATCAGCTGTGGCTCAGTGGGTAACACTCCTGTTTCTGAGTCAGAAGGAAGCCCCATGCCAAGACTTCAGCACAAAAGCATGATTTTGATCTAATGAGTATTCAGTCCCTGCACCAGTCTAAAAGTCTAAATTTATAATTGAGGAAGTTAAAGTCTAATGACTAGTTCGAACTGGATTATAAGAGTGTAATTCAATTACATCATCAGCTGAAGAAAAGTATAAAAGATGATCAGGACAATACCAGTTCTGCTGTACAATAGCTGCATTGTGGATGTAAACAATTTACTGGGCCTTTAGCCAATTTAAAATGAAACAATGTTGATATCGTCCCATTTTTCCTCTTTTTCCGAGTGATGTATGAGCATAAATGGTGAACATGACGGCAATTATACGTTTCCAAACCGGCTGTGTTTTTCCAGCACTTTCTGTTTGTATTTCAGATCTCCAGCATCTGCAGTACTTTGCAGTTATCCTTGGTATCTTGACTAACAATTATCCCTGAATCAACATTACAAAAAACTGAGTATGTGGTTATCATCACACACACCACTGTGTGAGGCAGCTTGTGGTGTGCACATTGCCTGTCGCATTTCCTAATTGCAACAGTGGCTGTGCTTCACTGGGAGTGAAATGCTTTGGGATGCCCTGTGGTCATAGGGGCACTATGTAAATGCAAATGTCATAGGATCTTTTGTGTTCATCTGGGGGTCCGCAGATGGGACCGCTCTATTTTGGATACTGAACTCTGCCAAGAACAACAGGATGAGAATATCCGGCAGGATTTTCTGGCCCTGTGTGTTGTGGGGTTAGTCACAAATGGGATGGAAAATTTGTCGGGCCAATAAAAGGTCTGAGTTTGGGTGGAACTTTCCAGTCCTTGCTACTGACTGCTGGCATTACATACAAACTCTAAATTTTGACAGGATCAGTGCAGTTCTGTTGCTAATGGCACACCCATTAGCATGGTCAGTCAGGCTTACCAGTAATGGTTGGGTGGGAAATGGACAAGGTGCTGCATTGTGCTCCCAGAGGTGGTGTTCTATGTTTAGGTCTGAGGCTCACAAATCGAAGAGGAGAAATCACAGGACCTCTGTCAGTTCTGCCTGGGCGTTCTTGCTGCTGACACTGGGAGCTTACAATAAATTTTTCAGCAGTTCACTTTCACCTAGAAGATGAAAAGTGAACAGATTAAAAAAAGTAAAGAAGCATAGAGAAAATGGAAGTGTTCAAAATGAATCACCGCAAACTTCTCTCTGCATTAAATTTCATCTGCCGCTTGTCTGCCCAATTAACCAACATGTCAATGTCCTTCTGATGTTCAAGACTAGACTCATTACAGTTGACAACTTTTCCAAACTTTAGATCATTTGCAAGTTTTGAAATCATGCACTGAGCACCGCAATCTGGGTCATTCACATAGACATCAGAGAGAACGAGACTCCCAACACTGACCCATGGGGAACTCCAATACAAATTGTCCTCCAAACTGAAAAACTACCATTTATCCTATTCTCTGTTTCCTGTTACTCAGCTAATTTATTGTCCAGGTGCTTATTTTGTATTTTATTTCATGAGCTACAATTTTTCTCATAAGTCTGTGTAGCACTGCATCAAATAACTATTGAGAATCCATACACAGCACATCAACAGTGTTGCCCTTATCAACTTTCTCTGTTACCTCCTCAAAAATCTCCAAGCTGGTTAAACATGATTTTCCCTTAACCAATCCATGCCGTCTTGCAATAATTATCTGGTACTTGTCTAAATGACTATTGACTTTGTTTGAGCTATAGTTTCCAGAAGTTTCCCTAGCATTTGCTCGAACTGACTGGTCCACAGATGCTGGTTTTATCATTGCGCCCCTTTTTGAACAGGGATGTGACATTCACAATTCCCCCAGTCCACTGGCATCACTCCCATATCTAAGGAGGGCTGGAAGATTATCCCTGGCACCTTTATAATTTCTAGTCTCATTTTCCCCAGTACCCTTGAATTCATCTCAATAAGTCCTGGTATCCTATCAATTTTAAGTAAAGATAACTTTTCTAATACCATCTCTCCCAATTGTAAATTCTTCTCTCTTACCTCAATCTGATCAATGTCTTCTTCCTCTGCAAAGTACATGTTTAATACCTCCATTTTTTTCTCCTGCATCCAAGTGCAAGTCTCCTTTTTTCATCCCTGACTGCTCCTACTCTTTCTTTTACCATCCTTTTATTATTTATATGCCAATAGAAGAATGGTAGTTGGTGGGGGTGGGGAGGTGGGGAGGGAGAGGGGATAGGTGGGGGGTGGGGAGAGGGGATGGGTGAGGTAATACTGTTGCTTGACTAGTAACCCGGAGATCCACGGTAATGCTTTGGGACCTGGATTTGAATTCCATCACCACAGGTGGTGAAATTTTTAAAACTCAATAAAGAATCTGGAATTAAAAGACTAACAATGACCAGGAAATCAGCCTCAATTGTTGTAAAAACCTTTCTGGTTCACTAATATTCTTTAGGGAAGGATAACTCTTTGTTCTGGCCTCCATGTGACTCCAGATCTACAGCAATGTGATTGACTCTCTAATAGCCTAGCAATAGTAGCACGGTGGTAGGACAGCATGGTGCTACAGTGGTTAGCACTGCTGCCTCACAGTGGCGGGGAACCTGGGTTTAAATCAACCTGGGGTGTCTGTGGAGTTTGTATGTTCCCCCTGTATCTGCATGGGTTTCCTCTGGGTGCTCCAATTATCTCCCACAATTACCATCCATGCCAAATTGCCCCATAATGTCTAACATCAGGGGACTTATTCTAAGATTAGGAGAGCTGTCTCACAGACTAGCCAAGCAACAAGCTGACATATTCATACTCTCACTTGAGGAAGCACTGAGGGTGTCAAGAACGCAGGGTGTACTCTGAGTGGGGGATTCAATCGTTAAGAGGGGTTCGGCGGTACTACCACAGATCAAACTGGTTGGGTAATAAAGGACATAGCTGGTGAACTGGGACTGCTGCAGATGGTGAGGTAACAAACAAGGGCGAAAATCTTACGTGACTTCATCCTCATGAATGTGCCTGCCGCAGATGCATCTGTCCATGGCAGTATTGGGAGGAGTGACCACCGCGTAATCATTGTGGAGGCAAAGGCCTATCTTCACATTGAGGATATCTTCTATTGTGTTGTGTGGCACTACCACTGTGCTAAATAGAATAGATTTTGAACAGATCTTGCAGCTCAAAACTGGGCAGCCATGAGGTGCTGTGGGCTATCAGCAGCAGCAGAAATGTACTTGACCACAATCTGTAACCTCATATCCCTACTCTGCCATTATCATCAGGGGAGGGGGTCAACCCTGGTTCAATGTAGAGTGCAGGAGCCCGCATACCTAAAAATAATTTGTAAGCCTGGAAAGGCTACAACACAGAACTACTTGCATGCCAAACCACAAGCTGCAAATAACAGACAGAGCTAAGCAATCCCACAACCAATGGATCAGATCTAAGCTCTGCAGTTCTGCTACATTCGGCAGTGAAAGGAATTAAACAATTCATTGGAGGAGGGGGATTCACAAATATCCCCATTCTCAATGATGGAGAAGCCCAGAAAATCAGTACCAAGATAAAGCTGTAGCACTTGCAACAAACATCAGCCAGAAGTGCTGCATAGATGATCCACCTCAGCCTCCTCTGGAGGTCCCCAGTATCACAGATGCCAGTCTTCAACCAATATTGAGAAATGGCTGAAGGGACTCGGTCCTGCAAAGACTAGAGGACTTGACAATATTCCAGCAATAATACTGAAGAATTGTGTTCCAGAACTTGCTGCACCCCTAGCTAAGTTTTTCCAGTACAGCTACAAAACTGACATCAACCTGGCAATATGGAAAATTGCTTAATGTCTTGTGTACAAGAATCAGGACAAATCCAACCCAACCAATTACCACCCCAATTACCACTTAAGTAATGTAACGTGATGAAAAGGGTTATCAACAGTGTTATCAAGCGGCACTTACTGAGCAATGATCTGCTCACTGATGCCTCAGTTTGGGTTCCACCAGAGTCACTCAGCTCCTGACTTCATTACAGCCTTGGTTTAAACATGGATAAAGGAGCTGAATGTCAGTAATGAGGTGAGAGTGACTGCACTCAACATCAAGGCAGCATTTGATCAAGAATGGCATCAAGAAGCCTTGGCAAAACTGGAATCAGTAGGTCTCAGGGGGGCAATATTGGAGTCATACCTGGCACAAAGGAAGATGATTGTGGTGATTGAAAGTCAAGCACATCAAGTGCAGGACCTCGCTGCAGGAGTTCCTCAAGGCACTGCCCTAGACCCAACCAACTTCAGCTGCTTCATCAATCACCTTTTTTCCATTAGAAGTGGGAATGTTCAGTATCATTCGTGACTCCTTAGATAGTGAAGCATTCCATATCCAAATGCAGCAAGACCTGGGGGATACCTGGGCTTGGGCTGACAAGTAGCAAGTAATATTTGCATGATACAAGCGTCAGGCAATGACTGTCTCCAACAAGAGAGGATCTAACATCGCCCCTTGATATTCGATGGCGCCACCATTGCTCAATCCCATATTATCAACATTCTGGGGTTTACCATTGACCAGAAACTGAACAATACTAACCATATGCTGTGGCTACTAGAGCACATCAAGGGCTAGGAATCCTGTGACAAGTAACTTACATCCTCACTCTCCGAAGCCTGTCCACAAAACACATGCCAGAAATGTGGTGGAATACTCTCCACTTGCTTGGATGAATGTAGCTGCAATAACACTCATGAAGCTTTACACCATCCAGGACAAAAAAGCCAGCTTGTTTGCTACCCCTTCCATGAACACTCAATCCCTCCACCACCAACAAACAGTGACAGCCGTATTTACGATCTACAAGATGTATTACAGGAACTTGCCAAGGTTCCTTCCAAACTCTCAACCCCTGACATCTCGAAGGACAAGAGCAGCAGATACCAGGGAACACCACTATCTGCAAGTTTCCCTCCAAGTCACTCACCATTCTGACTTGGAAATATTTCACCATTTGCTCACTCTTGCTAGGTCAAAACCCTTGAACTCCCTACCTAACAGCACTGTGGATGCATTTACACCTCAGGGACTGCAGTGGTTTAAGAAAGCATCTCACTACCACCTTCTCAAGGGCAACTTGGCATTGACAATAAATGATGCTCTAGTCAGTGATGTCCACATCAATTATTTTTTTTCAGAAAGACCGTGGGTTTCCCTTTTAATTTGTTAGCTGCCAGCCTCTTTTCATTCTCTTTCCATGCTTTTCTTCTTTTTTAATCACTTCCCCTCTGATCCTTCTCAGTTTAGCCTGATGCTTCATTGTATTTTCTACCTGACATCTGTGATATATGTACTTCTTCCTTTTCACCTTCACATCTATCTCTCTTGGAGATGACGTGGAAATGGTCAACAGCTTCGGGTTTCACCAACAACCTGGCTTGGTCTCTCCACCGCACCGCTATAGTTAAGAAAGCCCACCAATACCTCTATTTTCTCAGGAGGCTAAGAAAGTTTAATATGTCTGCCATGACTCTCACCAACTTTTACTGATGCACCATCGAAAGTATTTTTTTCTGGATGTGTTGCAGCTTGGCATGGCTCCTGCTCTGACCAAGACCGCAAGGAACGACAAAAAGTTGTGAACGTAGCCCAGTCCATCACACAAACCAGCCTCCCACCCTTTGACTCCATCTACACTTCCTGCTGCCTCAGAAGAACAGCCAGCATAATCAAGGACCCCACACAGCCCAGACATACTCTCTTTCACCTTCTTCCACTGGGGAAAAAGATACAAAAGTCTGAAATTACATACCAACTGACTCGAGAACAGCTCTTCCTCTGCTGCCATCTTTTGAATGGACCTACCCTATATTAAGGTGATCTTTCTCTTCACCCTAGCTATGACTGTAAACTATATTCTGCACCCTCTCATTTCCTTCTCCCTGTGTACTCTATGAATGGTATGATTTGTCTATATAGCATGCAAGAAACAATACTTTCCACTGTACCAATATATTTGACAATAAGCAAATCAAATTGTCATCTAGAGCACTCTGTTTATTTGTCCCTCTTTTACCTTCAAGGGAATATACCTTGACATTACTTGCAATACTTTGTCTTTTGAAGGTAGCCCATTGTTCACCTACTGTCTTTTCTGACATTTGATTCCAACTAGCTCAATTCTAATGTATTCTTATCCATTGAAATTAGCTTTCCCCCACATAATTGTCTCTGCTCTGGATTTTTTATTGTCCTTTTCCATGGCTAATCTAAAATTTTATAAAGTAATGGTCACTGTCCCCTAATTGCTCTCTAGCTAATATTTAATCCATTTGGGCCAACTCAATACCCAGGACCAGATCCAGCAGTGAATGCTCTCTTGTTGGACCAGAAACAAATTGCTTTGGACAATTATCTTGAACACACCTCAGGAACTCTCACCCCTCTTGCCCCTTTGCACTATTCCTATGCTGGTCTATCTTTGGATCATTGAACCCACTCCCCCCTCCCCCCCGCCACTCATAATTACTCTACAATTCTTGCACATCTCTATAATTTCTTTGCAAATTTGTTTCTCTACGTTCCTTCCATTAGTTGGTGGTCTATATACCACACCAATCAATGCTATTGCACATGAAGTAGGATTAGGAATAAAAATGTTTTTACTTTAAATTGACTAAAACCCCACAGGACACAACTTTTTGGCTATAAATTATTTGCATCCACAATGCAGCCATTGTACAGCTAGAATAGAAATAGGAGTTTATCTTATGCAGTTTTCATCACCTCATGATCTAATTGAATTATACTCTTTTAATCCAGTTCTAACTAATTATTAGTCTTTACCTTTGTCAATTAGAAGTTAAAATTTTTGACTGGTGCAAGAAGTGAATGCTCATTATATCAAATTCATTCTGGTTTTTTTCTGGAGTAATTAATTGTAAGTTGCACTTTGGTAACTGTCTTATCCTATCCATATGAATATGTCAACAAATTCTAGACTCAGCCATGTGGAGGAAAATAGATATCCACAGGTTCAGATTTCTAGCAACTGCAGTATTTTACTTATGATAAAAAAGTAATGCTATTCATTTGCAGATCCAAGTTGGAATCGACTTCATCAATGTGAACACATAAAATGAAATGTTCATTCATTTTGGGGAGTGCAAACCTTATTAAATAATGTTTGCACTCTGGCACATGAATTTGCAACTGACTGCATTTGTTTCAAAGATGTAGCATCGTGAAATATTAATGTATATTTGTTGAATAATATGTTTGGTATTATTACATCAGAAGTGAAATTTGGCTGACTCATTTTCCTGTCACCCATTCATAATAGAAATATACTGTACTGCTGTCAGTCATCAGAAGGTGCGTTTTGTGCAGTATTTTAGTTCAAAGATTGTTAATACATCAATGTATTTTACATAGTCAAATAGAAATCTAAAAGGAAAAGTATTCCGGTCAGATCAGACTGTATCTTTGTAATTTTCATGCAAGCATCATCGGCCTGTGGACAGATTCATTGTTGGTTTTGTAATCTTTATTGCTCTAGCCTGAGCATACTGCAGTTATTGATAGAATCAATATGAAAAATCTATTAACTTCCTTCCTAATAAGTTTATAAAGCCCAGGAGACCTGAAGGAAGATTGCCTTGGTGTGCTATTTTCACCAACATTATAAACAAGTGTTTAAAAAGTATTTTGCAGCTAATACTGAGGAAACTTTCCCTTTGAATAACCACCTCAAGCATGGCACTTATTTCAGCTTAGTTGCAAAAAGCCAAAGTTTTTTTATTTTTCTGCTACCATCCTGATAGTCATATGATGACAGAACAATAATAAAGTTGTTGAGTAATTATCAATCAATCTCTATCCAGATACAATGGAGGAAACAGTTGTGGAAAACCTTAGGAACCACAGGCCCATTGTCATCTGTTCCTCCTTAATATTTTTGTGTTGGAAATTTTATTGTTTCTATTATAATCAAATCTAGGTTGTTTTCTCCCCCTTGTTGAATCCTTTACAAGAGGAGTCATAAAATAGTCATTCATTTACTCTAGAAATCTGTCTTTTGAGTAGAGATGTTATTGCTCTAGTTAGTTCTACGTTGGAATCTGCAGCTAATATAGCTGATCTGTTACTCATAGCCTTTATCTTCATTAACAATTCATCCCACAGCTTCAGATCAGAGCTTTCACCCTGGCCTGGATGAGGACGGTGGTGTGTGTGTGTGTGTGTGTGGCGGTGAGGTAGCATACCATTCTACGTAAAGTGGGTTTTGTGGCTTCTTTGCCTTTTCTCACACCCTATTTTGTTCCTCAAAACTGAAGTATACACATACCACCACCACGACTTTTTTCTTGATACTGTCCCTTCTGAACAATGTATATCCTTCCAGATACATGTATCGCATAGGTTGGAATCATTTTGGAATTGTATTGGCATTCCGTCTATCAACCTCTACATGACCTTCCAGACTGTACATTTTATTTGCCAGACCTTTTGCAAACACCCTTTCACCTTTTTATTGCAGGAGTGCCACTGAAATTCTCCTCTTAAACTTTGAACTTGTGTTGTTGGATTTGCGGTGTAGAAGTGTCAATTCACCCACTGAAAGAAGGAAGTTGTTCTGTGGTAATGTGCTGCCAATGCATCCACTGATTGTTATCCCTGTCCAATGGCTGGGCAGGAAGCTTCTACTGAGTATCTTTTCCACCAGTGTGTTGCAATCTCATCAGAAACACCTCAGCGAAAGCGCTAATCAACAGCCCCAACATTCTACCATTCTATAATCAATAGAGTTCTCTCGACTGTAATGCTGTGGCCAATTAATTAAGCCTTCAGTTGAAACTGGAAATATAAAATGTAAATCAATACTCTGCATCTAACTGTAGAATATGAATTTCCTTTGATCTTTGTGTGAAGCTACAGTAAATACATTTGAACCACTGCTCGTCCTTGCGAGTGAACTTGTCAATTTGTTTTCAAAAAAGGCATTTCTGCTGGCTAGCATTGGAGACCTTCACAAATACGTTCATTCTGTTGCTCTGTAAAATAAGACCATAAGACATAGGAGCAGAATTAGGCCACTTGGCCCATTAATTCTGCTCTGCCATTCAATCTTGGCTGATATTTTTCTCATCCCCATTCTCCTGCCTTTTCCCCATAACCCCTAATCCCCTTCCTAATCAAGAACCTATCTATCTCTGTCTTAAAGACATTCAATGACCTGGTCTCCACAGCATTTTGCGGCAAAGAGTTCCGCAGATTCACTACTCTCTGGCAGAAAAACATCCTCCTCATCTCTGTTTTAAAGGATCATCCCTTTAGTCTGAGGTTGTGCCCTTTGGTTCTAGTTTTTCCTATTAGTGGAAACATGCTGTCAACGTCCGCTCTATCCAGGCGTTGCAGTATCCTGTAAGTTTCAATAAGATCCGCCTCCCCCACCTCCCCCCCCCCCCCCCCCAATCCCATCCTTTGAAATTCTGAGTATAGACCTAGAGTCCTCAACCATTCCTCATACAACGAGCTCTTTGTTCCAGAAATAAGCAGACATTTGAACCTCAATATTTTTAGTTATTTCATTAAAAAAACAGCTAGTAAATGCTAGTTTGCATCTCCCTCTATGCACTTTGAAGCCTTCCTTTCACAGCCCTTATTTGACAAGGATGTTGATTTGTATCTTCATAGTGGCTAAGCAAGTGGAACTTATTATGTCTGGGCTTTCTCTGAGTGCCAATATGATCCTAACTTTCCATTCCAGCCTTGCAATGGATAACAAAATAAATAAAATTTCTGCCACCTTGTGGCAGTTCTTTGCAAAGAAACTATTGGCTGGATTTCATGCTGAATGCCCAGCTAGTTTAAGGCAAACCTGGGATGTTGGAGGCAGAAATTATGACAGAATCTTTGTACTGATTCCGCAGTGCCTTTTCCACTACTGAGATTTTCCAGATGAAATGATGGCTGATATTGAATACCTCCAACCTGATTTCCATCAGCATAGTCAAATGATCAACAAATAACATGATTATATCCAATATATTCCCGTCATTAACAACTTACTAATGCTAATTGTCAGGAATACTATAGTATCCTTAACTTCGAGCATCATTCTGAGAGCAGTAGGAAGGTTTACAAGACGGGATAGTACAGTGGTTAACACTGCTGCTTCACAGCGCCAGGGACCTGGGTTCAATTCCAGCCTCGGGTCACTGTCTGTGTGGAGTTTGTACATTCACCCCGTGGTTGCTTGAGCTTCCTCTGGATGCTCCGGTTACCTCCCAAAGTCCTAAGATGCGCAGGATAGGTGGATTGGCCATGGTAAATTGCCCCATTGTGTGAGGGGGGGTCTAGCAAGGTAAATATGTGGTGTCAAGGGGATAGAGGCTGAATTTGTGGTTGGTGCAGAGTCATTGGGCCAAATCGCCTCTTCTGCATGCAGGGCTTCTATTGATTCTATGAAAATGAAGGACTGCTTTTCCATGGCATCGATTCGATTGGGTTAGCCTTTTCAAAACCCAGCTGTATTGACCTCCAACCGCACTGTGTTGTGAAAGATGCTGCAGGGATTTTACATTCCATCCGCTAAGCAGACGTGGGACATGTGTAAGGCCCACCCTGTCACTGATCCAGGATTTCGATAGATATTAGCTTATGTCAGTATAACGCACTTTAACTTTCTCCATGTGGGTCATTTAAGTATGAGCTTTAATAGCTCTTCTTGCCTTTGATTTTAACAATAGCTATAATTTATTTTTTCCCCCACTTGATTTTCTTTTCTAAATTTGAACTTTGCTCCTGTGGTATCATTCGACAGCTGTCGACGAACTTATACTACCTCACCCGAATGGCCAATCTTTACATGTTAACCAAGTCAGTGAAATCCTAAAACCATGTGGTATTAACTTATCAATATAACAGCTTGCCTTGAAAGTAGCATTTGTGCTATAATTTCAGGGCCATTTTAACTGTGTGTTTTGTCAAGATCAAGCGTTCTTGCTTGAAATCCATAGAGTGCCTCCATCAAATAGAGGTACGAAGACCAATTGCAATGTTCCAATTCACTGTTATTCATTGCAATTTTTCATAATATTATTTTGGATATTGCTTTGTTTTAACAAAAATGTAAACTAAACTGTCATCTCAGTTTTCAAACCAGTTTAATAGTGTAACTGCATTTGTCAGCTTACCTGTCACCACAAACTCCCATAAAACAAAAGTCTAACAAATATGCAACTGTTCTTTAATGCTATTTTGCAAATTAGATATTGGCCAGAATTTTATCTCCCTGCCCGTCACAGGAATCTGAGCAGGTGGGGGCCAGACTGTGGAAAGATCTATTGATCTTGGGCAGGATTTAATATTTGCGGGACACACATGGCCGTAAAATCCTGCCCACTGTTATTTTTGGTTTTATTTCTATTTATAGTGAGCATTCCATTTTAAAAACAAAACGGGTGTTTCAGTAAGACATGTGGTGTGGTATTCAATGACTAAGTTAGGCAAAAAATGTTCAATTAGTGGTCACTTGGGTAATGGGCAGGATTTTCCAGGCTCACTGGCCCCAAAACTGGAAAATCCTGCTTGAGGTCAACAGACCTTTCCATGGTCCACTCCTCACCCACTCCAATTCCCATTGCGAGTAAGATTTTAAATCCTGGTCTATATGTAAAGGAATCAATATTAACAATAAATTAACTGTATTGTATTTAAAGCTTCAGTTTATAAATAGCATCACTATATCTTTAAAAATGAACATTTTGGTAAGAACGATAAAGGTGCCATATCTTGGAAAATAATATCTAAATGAGGTAGAAAAATAAATGGAACTCAAATATGACTATGCAAATCAGTAAAAGTAGCAATGCAGGTTTGTTTTAAAGAGGGATAGCATTTCTTTTTTTCATTCGTAAGATGTGAGTAAGGTCAGCATTTGTCCATTTGTAATTACCCTTGAAACTAAGTGGTTTTGGACCGTGGAGTCGTGTGTAGGCTAGACTGGGGACAGATGGGCATTAGTGAACCAGATGGATTTGCACAGTAATTGATGATGGTCACCATTATTGAGGCTAGCTTTATATTCTTGATTTGTTTGTTGCGTTTAATTCCACCAGCTGCACTGATCCTGAAACAATTCCCTGAAAAGTAGAGAAGCTATGCTAAATTTGTATTGACCCTTCATTAGACCATACTTAGAGCATACAACATAGCTGCCATATGATAAAAAGGATATCGAGACACTTCAGAAAACTCAGAAAGGACTTACAAAGATGGTATCAGAAATGAAAAGTTACACCTACAGTTTATGTTCCTTTCTTTTAAAAAATAGAAGTTGGAGGGGTGATCTAATAGAGGTCTTGAAATTATGAAAGATTTAGATAGAGTGGACAGAGAGTGTATTTCCACCTGTGGAAGAGAGGAAAACTAGAGGCCGTCACTATGAGGTAAACAACAATTATCAAGTAAGAAATTCAGAAGAATCCTTTGTTACGCAGAGAGTGGTGAGAAGGCAGAATTCACTACACAGGGAGAAGTTGAACCAAACAGTTTAAAGATGTAAGGCTATAACTTCCAAAATCCAAGTCGTTTGATTTTGGGGTGGGGTGGGTGGAGCCAGCTGGGGAAACCCCAAAGATGTTGAGAGTGAATGGAGGGCTATGCCAAGTGGCATTCCTCAGGGACCTGGTATGGAGGGCATTAGCTATGAGGAGAGGTTGGAGAAACTTGTTTGTTCTCACTGCTACGACAGAGGTTGAGGGGAGTCTACAAGATTATAAAAGGCATGGACAAAGTGGATAGTCGGATACTTTTTTCCCAGGGTGGAAGAGTCAATTACTAGGGGGCACAGATTTAAGGTGTGAGGGGCAAGGTTTTTTACACAGAGTGGTGGGTGCCTGGAACTCATTGCCGGGGAAGGTAGTGGAAACAGGTAAGGTAGTGACTTTTAAGGGGCGCCTTGACAAATACATGAATAAGATGGGAATAGAGCGATATGGTCCCCAGAAGGGTAGGGGGTTTTAGTTAAGTCGGGCAGCTTGGGCAGTGCAGGCATGGAGGGCTGAAGGGCCTGTTCCTGTGCTGTAATTCTCTTTATTCTTTGGTCTTCTGTGCTGGGGTTCCCAGGTGAGGGTTTGCATGGCATTTATCCAGAAATGCAAATTTCCCTTGGGCAATTGGGAATCAAAAGTGTGATTTGAATGGAAAGTGTGACTTGAATCTCAAACTTAGGGTGGTTATGCCTGTGTTACGTTGATAGATACCCTGAACAATTCAGAAGAATTTAAACCTCTTCTAAACTTAAAAGTAAAGTTTATTTATTAGTCACAAGTAGGCTTACATTCATACTGCAATGAAGTTACTGTGAAAATCTCCTAGTCATCACCTGTTCGAGTACACTGAAGGAGAATTCACCAAGCCTGCACATCTTTGGAGTGTGGGAGGAAACCAGAGTACCTGGTGGAAACCCACAGAGACACAGGGAGAACTTGCAAACTCCACACAGACAGTGTCCCAAGCCAGGAAACGAACTCGGGTCCCTGGTGCTGTGAGGCAGCAGTGCTAACCACTGTGCCATTGTGTAACTATTGCACAAACTGCTACCAAACACCTTCCTCCAAACCACCACCGCCACAAAACACCCCTAACATCACTGAACCCCAAGGGAATTACTCCCAAGGGGTTTCACCCAAACCCAATCTCCCCAGGGGTCTCCCCCATCACCCCATGAGACACCAATGACCACTGCCACCTTAGGCTTCCCCCTCCACCCCAAACAACCCACCGCTGCAGGTCTACAGCAATAGACAGAGGCTTTCCAAGCAACAGAATTCAACTCCCCCCTCACCCACATGGGAAACATTCCTGCCCCAACCCTGCCGAACCAAGCCTAACTCTCATGGCTTCCCCCGCCCCCATCCACCAGGCCTGATTTTCACCCCTAAGCTGCTGCGTCTGATTTGTACCCCACTCCTTATCGAGGCCTGACATCCCGCTGAGATCAGTGGCACCCTCCTGGCACCTTTGCCCCTTGCCCAAGGCCTGGTTCTTTCATCCACCATCCAGAGACCTTGTCTCACCACCTTCCCAAGGCTGACCCTCCCGATAACCCCTGAGACTTGAGCACCTTCCCACGGCAGTATCAAGGCCTGAGCCCACCTTGCCCATCTGCCACCCTCTGTCTTGAGTCGAGCCCCCCACACATAGGAGAGCCCATCCCATCCCACTCCTTTGAAGCCCAAACACTCACCCTCACCACTCTCCCAAGTCCTGAACCCCACTGATATGCACCCAAGATCTGAACTCCCTTCCCCAATAGCCATTGTCCCCAGGATGGCTTTCATGCACTCCATTTCTATGTTAGGCTTAGAAGGATGGACAAGTGGCTAAAAATTTGAACAATGGGTTAATGACTAATTTCATGCTGCTACAACATGGTGACTGCACGAGTGGTATTTTCCATGAAGAAAATGCTGCCGCCAACCAAAGAGATTTAGGACTGTAACTTCCTGGGTCCCCAGTATTGAATTTAAGGAATACACCAAAAATGCACTGGGGAATCCCTTTGGGAAGTTCCCACGTAAGGGAGTACCCGGCAATTATCCGGAAGAGCTACCTTACCCTGATAATTGCACTGCGCTAGTGAGTGTTTGACAAAATGTTTAAAATCACTAACTTGGATATTTCTGCCAGTTTTACACCAATAGTTATTCTGAAAGAGTTGGAAGGAAGAAATAAAACTTTGAAATTCAGAATGACTATTTTAAAGACCTAGACCAAGCCTCGCACATAACTAGCCCCACACTCCCAAATAGGGGACCCCCAAACCCTCCAGAGGACCAACCCCCAACACACCAACCTCCAACCAAGCATCCTCCCTCCCACTACCTGGGTGTGCTCAAACCCCATATCTGGACAACTTCCCCAAAACTGTGCTGACAGCCCCCGTGTCCAGACCCATGCCTCCAAGCTATGTCACCCTCTGACCAACCTGGCAGTCCCCCAACTCTGATGTTTAAACCACCATCCCCACCATCCCATTCACTTAGCTTTGAAATTAACCTTCTACCCTTCAATAATCCCTTTAAACGCACCTGCTGTAGAAAGGGGGCAGGTCCTCCTCTCTTCTTGCACTCTGCTGCTAGAGCGACTGAACTGCTTCATTGTTTTCGTCTCATCCAGCCTGAGTCAGAGTGGTCGGGCAAGGCAGGGACTTTGTATTTCAAGCAAAGGTATGTGGCTAAAATGAGATAATCTGCTACTGATTGTCACTGTAAGAATGTTATGGGGCCTTATGCTTGTTACACAATTGAACTACATTTTTTATGGATTGCAATGCCAGTGCAGTGCCATATATGTAGATCATACATCCCAATGATTGAATCAAACAGCATGTTATTTGAGTTGTTCACAATACAGTAAGAAGAATCACAACACCAAGTTAAAGTCCAACAGGTTTATTTAGTAGCACAAGTGCAAGCTTTTGGAGTGCTGCTCCTTCATCAGGTGAGTGGGAGTTCTGTTCACAAACAGGAATATAAAGACACAAACTCAATTTACAAAATAATGGTTGGAATGAGAGTCTTTACAGGTAATCAAGTCTTAAAGGTACAGACAACGTGAGTGGAGAGAGGGTTAAACACGGGTTAAAGAGATGTGTATTTTCTCCAGCCAGGACAGTTAGTGAAATTTTGCAAGCCCAGGCAAGTCGTGGGGGAGGAACCCAAGATCCCAGTTGAGGCCGTCCCCATGTGTGCAGAACTTGGCTGTCAGTCTCTGCTAAGCGATTCTGCGTTGTTGTGTGTTGTGAAGGCCACCTTGGAGAACGCTTACCTGAAGATCAGAGGCTGAATGCCTGTGACCGCTGAAGTGTTCCCCAACAGGAAGAGAACACTCTTGCCTGCTAATTGTCGAACTGTGTTCATTCATCTGTTGCTGTAGCATCTGCATGGTCTCTCCAAAGTACCATGCTTCAGGACATCCTTTCCTGCAGCATATCAGGTAGACAACACTGGCTGAGTTGCAAGTGTATGTACCGTGTACATGGTGGATGGTGTTCTCATATGAGATGATGGCAACCATGTTGATGATCCAGCATGTCTTGCAGAGGTTGCTGTGGCAGGGTTGTGTGGTGTTGAGGTCACTGTTCTCCTGAAGGCTGGGTAGTTTGCTGCGAACAATGGTCTGTTTGAGGTTGTGCGGTTGTTCGAAGACAAGAAGTGGGGGTGTGGGGATGGCCCTGGCGAGATGTTTGTCTTCATCAGTGACACGTTGAAGGCTCTGGAGAAGATGTCGTAGTTTCTTCGCTCCAGGGAAGTACTGGACGACGAAGGGTACTCTGTCGGCTGTGTCCTGTGTTTGTCTTTTGAGGAAGTCAGTTTTTTGCTGTGGCACGTTGGAACTGTTGATCAATGAGTCGAGCACCATATCCTGTTCTTATGAGGGCATCTTTCAGCATCTAGAGGTGTCTGTTGTGATCCTCCTCATCTGAGCAGATCATGTGTATATGAAGTGCTTGTCCGTAAGGGATGGCTTCCTTAACATGTTAAGGGTAGAAGCTGGAGAAGCGGAGCCTCATAAGGTTATCCATGGGCTTGCAGCACAGTGAGCATAAGAAATAGGAGCAGGAGTAGGCCATCTAGTCCTTCGAGCCTGCAAAGTGAAGTGCTGAGGTGACTGTCCTTGATGGAGATGCATGTGTCTAAGAATGCAACTGATTCAGGAGAGTAGTCCATGATGAGTTTGATGGTGGGATGGAACTTGTTGATGTCATCATATAGTTGTTTCAGTGATTGTTCACCATGAGTCCAAATGAAGAAAATGTCATCAATGTATCTAGTTATAGCATTGTTTGAAGGTCCTGAGCGGTGAAGAGGTCTTGTTTGAACCTGTGCATGAAGATATTGGCATATTGAGGTGTGAATTTGGTCCCCGTGGCTGTTCCGTGTGTCTGGATGAAGAACTGGTTGTTGAAGGTGAAGACATTGTGGTCTAGGGTGAAACGGATGAGTTGTAAAATTGTATCTAGAGATTGGCAGTTGTCGGCGTTGAGAACTGAGGCAGTTGCAGCAATGCCATTGTCGCAGGGGATGCGGGCGTAGAATGCTGAGACATCCATTGTGACGCGGAGTGCTTCTGGGTTCCAGTGCTCCATGTGTGCTGATTTTCTGTAGGAAGTCCGTAGCGTCGATGTAGCCGGAGAGGTTCTCGCACAGGGTCCTATTGTCTGATACAATGGAACGGCTGGGTGTGTTTGCCTTATGTATCTTTAGGAGGGAGTAGAGATCTCCAATGCAGTATGTGGGCTGAGAGCACAGAGGGTGCTTTGAAGGCCTGGATCAAAAGTCTTGATCAGTCTGTTGAGTTGACGGGTGTGTTCTTTGGTTGGATCTGCAGGTAACTGTCTGTAGTGTTCCTCATTGTTCAGTTGCTGGTACACTTCTTTGCAGTAATCCATTCTGTTCAGTATGACAATGGCCCCTCCTTTGTCATAATAGACAGAGTACAGATTGTACTCAAGTAGCCCATATTTGCAAAACCCAAAATGCATCTGTTAGATGTGATTTACAATAGAGCAGCACTTACTGAATAATTCTGAGTGTGCTACTATTTACACTAAAAACCAATTTAAGATACCTGGTCAAGCTCATAGCTTGCTTATGTACTCTTGCTAAAAGCAACATACATTCATATTTGGTGACCCAGTCTCTACAAACCCAAGAAACATGATTAAGCTTAGCATATTTTTTGAATTTCCTGAGAGATTGTGGAGTGCATACTTCCTCGTTGCTTTCTCCATGACAATACTTTGGCCATCAAGGTTGACTTCCCAACCAATGAGCACCATCTTCTCCCATACTATAAATTTTTGCAATCATTTGAAATTTGGCATTCTGTGCTTGTCCTGATGAATGCAAGATGAAAAGCTTAGGCAGCATGTGTCTCTTTTCAGCAATATTGTACTTCCAAGTGACTGTTGTCCTGCAAATTTCTGTGTAAGAATTTTGTGTCAAAGCTTTTCATCATGATCTTTTTTGTAGATTACAGGATTGTTTGGTCAAGTGTTTGTGACAGACTAGTTTATTGCTAAGCAAATTAAAAGATGACAGTGTATAGAGAAATATTTTTTAAAAGCTTGCAATCTGGATAGGCTTTTCTTATTTGTGGTTTTCATGTACAGATTGCATGGAGTTTGTTTTGATCACTCAAAACGGTTCTGTAAAACATTTTGGATTTAATTGCATGTTCTTAATGATACATGATGTGTGATTGACAAAGCCATTCCCATTTGGTTTGATGACTTCTTCAAAACATTTTCATTGATCTACATTTTAATTGAGTTCGATTGCTGTCTGAAGTGGTTCTTCCAGTGGCACTTAATTTCCTGTATCACTGCTACCATTGAAATAGATTATCTGGTCATGATCCCATTGCTGTTTCTGGGAGCTTTGTGTGTGCAAGTCAGCTGATGTTTTTCCCTGCATGACAAAAGTAACAACAATTCAAAAATACTTCTTGACAGTGGAGCAATATTGAGTGTTCTGATGTGAGGAAACATAGCATAGAAAACAGGAGCGGAGTACGTCATTTGACCCTTCGAACCTGCTCGCATAATCGTGGCTGATCATTCATCTCAACACCATACTCCAGCGCTCTCCCCAAACCTCTTGTCACCTTTAAGGAAATCTATCTACTTCCTTGTGAAATATATTCAGTGATATGCCTCCACAGCCTTATCAGGATTCCATAAGTTTCTAAATTTCTCACCTCAGCCCTAAACAGCCTCTCCTGTATCCCCTTGTTCTATACCCCACAAGAAATAATGTCCCCACATCCAGTCTGTCCAGCCCTGTCAGAATTTTATACATTTCAATTATATTCCCTCTCATTCTTATAAATCCCAGTGAATACAGGCCCAGGTGACCTAATATCTCCTTATGTGATAATCCTGACATCCCACAAAACAGTCTGCTCATCCTTTGCTGCACTCCCTCTGGCAAGTATATCCTTTCTTAAATAAGGAGACCAAAATTTCCCAGATTACTCCAGGTGTGGTCTCACTGAGCCCCTGTACAGCCCTGTTAAGACGTCCTTGCTCCTGCACTCAAGTCCTCTTGCAATGAAACAAACATACCATTTGCTTTCCTAACCACTTACTGTGTCAGCATGCTGGCTTTCAGTGACTGGTGTACCAGGAAACACAACCCCCCCAGTATGTCAACATTTCCCAGTCTAACACAATTTGAATAATACTCTGCCATTCTGTTTTTCCACCTGAAGTGGAAAGGTGCTGTCTGCATACAAATTCTTTCTGTATTTCTCGAATTAAAAGAGCATTTGTCAGTTTGAAATGAATGGCCCATGTTTCACATTTACTTTCCCATATCACCACATTTATCATATATGGTTTACTAAATTTGTTTTTGTTTTAAAAAGATCACTAATTTAAAGATTAATTTCATAGAAGTAATATTGCCAAACCCCACACAGTTTCATGCCTAGCAGTTAATTCAGTGAGTTTAACCAAGCTTTTTCAAAATGAACTGAAAGCGGGTAATCCACCCTGACTGGGTATTTACATGGTCTGCTAATATGATGTTATGTATTGGATTAAAACTTCCCAAACATATTCCATGGTTTCTGGAGGGAATACTTCTCTTCCAACATTCAGCTGGACTTGAACCAAGGGCTCAAATTATGACGAAGCGATTATCAATTAGCATCGTTTAAAATGTAAAAAACCTTCACAGTGTTGACCAGGTTCTTAATTAACATATCTCACTGAGCAGTAGCAAATCTACAATGGCAACAGTGAGCCAAATTGTTGCAGCAAATCATCTGGTTTGATTAGATTTGATTTATTGTTGTCACATGTATTAGTATCCAGTAAAAAGTATTGTTTCTTGTGCACTGTGCAAACGTAGCATACCATTCATTGAGAAGGAAAGGAGAGCGTGCAGAGTGCAGTCACAGCCATGGTGTAGGGAAAGATCAGCTTAATGTGAGATAAGTCCATTCAGAAGTCAGATAGCAGGAGGGAAGAAGCTGTTCTTGAGTTGGTTGGCATGTGTCCTCAGACTTTTGTATCTTTTCCCCGATGGAAGAAGATGGGAGAGAGTATGTCTGGGGTGCGTGGGGTCCTTAATTATGCTGGCTGCTTTTCCGAGATTGTGGGATGTGTAGACAGAATCAATGGTTTTTCTTTTCAATCTATCAGCACTATCTATTGAACAGTGAAATAAAATGACAATACATTTATTTTATTCGAGATATTTTAGTTATATTTCAACATAATTATTTTCAATCTTTTCTGAAAATCAGTTCATTGCTATTTTAAAGACTCTCTCTGTGTTTTCCACCTTTAGGAATACGACGTACTGCATGAAGGTTTCAATGTCACTGATTGTAGCTGAAAACGATACAGGCCTTTGCTACAATGCAAGAATGAAATATTTTGAAAAAGCTGAACTCAGCAAGAGTAAAGAGATTTCATGTCCAGACATTGAGGATTTCATCCTCCCAAACAGTGAGCCTGTGGTATGGTATAAGGTAAGACTGCAGTAGTTTATTTTGAATCTAGAACATGTGTTATTTTTAACAAATATTTTCATTGAAGCAATGTTAAAAAAAAAATTACTGCAAGGCAGCAGAAATGGACGCTATAGTGTACCATTGTTTACGAACAGGAATGCAAGTCAAAGGCCTGGCGCCCATCAGTTGTCCAAAAAGGAGACACACTTCTAATCCGTGAGGTAACAGAAGATGACATTGGAAATTACACATGTGAACTGAAGTTTGGAAGCTTTGTGGTAAGAAGAACCACAGAATTGGCAGTTACAGGTAGGTGCTTGAACTCAATTTACATTTGTGAGTATTTTTTAAATAGATTACTGAAGTATCATTAGTTTTGAATTATTGATTACCTTCAGGCATTTTGATGTGATGATTCTGATGCAGTGCACAAAATAATTGGTTAAGTTCTAGTTTTATCATAACTTACTCCTACCAGCACCAATATAGGATGATTTATCTCCTTTTGCTTCTAAAATTCTATTCAGAGAAACAATGCATGTTATAATATGTTTCTTTCTCTCTGAATTTTCACAATGGTAGTAGTGTGCCATTATTCACTCTCTGAGAGCTACTGTTTCTGCTGCTGACAGCCCCTCACCTCTGCTGCCAATTCATTTGCAATGGCTCATGGTTCTTTGTTGTTGGGGCAAAATACCCAGAAATGATGCCGAATAAGTGCTGGTGAGGGAGGGTTGGATTCCATACAGCTGAGGACCTTTCATTGTGGTTTGGAACTTGGACATACAGTTTTTCTTCAATATTTGTCTCCGACCAACTTGCTTCAAGATGCATATCTAATTCACCAGTGACCACCCAATGCACCATCTGTAAAACGTGTAGTGGGTTTAGCAAGATTTTTCCAAGAAATATAAGACTAACTGACATATTTTATTGTGGCTTGTATTCTGTTAACAGTATAACCAAACGTTTTGACAATTTGGAGAGATTTCAATCGATGTATGAGGAAAGTAGATGTGTAGTCCAGATAATTGTTTTAAAAATAATTCCGGCACTAAATCTGAGCAGAGTGAACATCATCTTGGCAGTTTCAAAGTGGTTGCAATTAATTATTAATTATGGCTTCACTCATGGCCATCTCTTTAAGCAAAATTTCCCAGATTTATGAATATAAGGAGAATTAAAAATAGCAAAATTGTGTGACGATCCACTTATAAAATGTAGTGCATAGATCTACAATTTTATTGAACCAATGTAGTTTAATATTATAAAGGAGAAGACACTTAGCAGACTCCAATTTAATGAAAGTAGAAAAATGCAGAGAGCTCTGAAATGACATTTCTAATTTGTCCTATTTTTGTGTGTCAGCACGGAACTGGAATTTCTGAAGTAATGGAATTCATATTTCATTTCAAGAATGCCAGTGACCAGCCTGAGTCTGCTAAAAGGGCAGTTTAAATTATTCAGATGTTTCATAGTAGCTTCATCAAGGCTCCATCGCTGTCACTGTGAACCCTAGCCATCAGTACTTTTGGGGACAGCAGTATAATCAGTTCCAAATGTTAGTCCCTTCTGGCTTGGAAAGCAATTGGATTGCAAAAAATAATGCATTCTGGACAAGTTTTGGCAGGTTTGAGTCTGTTCCTGACAGGTTGCTTGAATGTAGGAAAATGAAAAGGTTCAGCGTAGTTGGTAATCTTCATGAATAGGGTTACCATGTATTAGTTTTCGTGGCAATCAAATGTAATTAGATTAGAAGAGAATTCTAGTGATCAATCATGTCCTACAATCTATCACACACGTGTTTCCATTCAAATTTTGCATGAATATGAAAATTTCCTTGTGCTCGTGGAGCAATAAGCTCTTTTAGTGATAGTGCTGATCTACAGGCATCGATGTATCTTTTACTAGCTTGTATTATTTATGTAGAGATATTTGGTTTGGTTGTGCATCAGATTGCATGCCTTCCTCATAATACGTAAAGGTTTCAGCTCTGTGGTGTGGTATAAAACCATAAAATCTTAGAGCACTGAAGGAAGCCATTCAGCCCATCCTGCCAGTGCCGACTCTTTGAAAGTACCCCACAGCCCTGAAATTTTCACCACTTCAAGTATGAAAATCACGAAAGCAAGTGCTGAATAAATTATCCCCCATATTGCTTGTGGTGGTGTTCCAAGTTTTGTGGCAGTATCATTGTTCAAAATATATGACAGTTTAATAAAAATCATCTCCTCCTTTAAATGCCTGAAAGTAGAAGAAGGGTTTTATTGGACTGTGACAGAACTAATTTTCAGTGTATTATACTTCACAAAGATATGAGAAAGCGTGTTGGAGTGCATTGAAGAATAAAATCTTTCTTCTCCGAGTCAGTTTTCTGTTGAAAATTAATTATCTTTGAAGCTATTTATCAGTTACACTAGAGTTGTATTTTTATGCTTTCTTTGTTGCTCCAAAAAAAGATGATTTTACCACTTGAGCTTTCATGAAGACATGGTTGTGATGAATAGGAATCAGATACCAAAGATACCGCAAGAGTAAATCTCAGTCCATTATCTGAACATTACTTAAAATATGCTAATATGTACAGAGCAAGAACTGTTACTTTTCTTCATTTTCTGTATCACCTTTCTTGATTCTGCAGCATGGATTTTTTTTCCTTTATGTTATTCTTAAGGAAGTGAAACTTTTGTACTGTAGATTTATGTTCAGCTGAAATCCATGAATTTATTGTGTGACTACAAATGCAATGCTGTATCTTATTTTCTTCAGCTGAGGTAGGATAAAGTGCTTCCAACACAGTGCAGTATAAGTGCAACAATGAATGGAATAGATTAGATGAGGGTACCTTTAAATATAATGGGACAAGATATATATCTATGAAATGCAATGACAGTGGCTTCTGTCAATATTATTTCTTAGTCGACTGTATGTCATATTTTGAATTCTTTTAATCTTTTTCCTTACGGAACAAAGTTAGTGCAGGAGTTACAGCTAATGTTGAGTGTTTAAAGCAAAGCTTTCTACGTTCTCGCATTGCATTCAAACAAATTTATTCCCCTACATTTTGGTTTGGAAGCATCCGGACAAAAGGCTGCTTAAATATGTGAATTGAAAGTCCCCTCTCCCTTCACAGGCTGAAACCAAAAACAATCTTTAACTTGTCTTGATAAGTGCAAAGCACCTTGTCGCTTTGCAGAGTGTGAGGTGAAATACGAAGCTGGAGGTGCAGTTTCCTTGAAAAGAAAAGACTATAAGAACATTCACTGTAGCCAAGAGATTAAAACTGCTGACAGACAGGCAGTAGTCATCTTAAGTCAATGGCTCGGAGAAGCATGGTGTGTTCTGCATCTTGTATCATTAGCAGAAAATAAGTTGTACTGATTGAATGAAGTGAGTCCAATTATAGCTGCTGTTCTGTATGTTCAATTAATGCTGACTTAATGCAGCTTATTGATCACTATCACATCTCTTCACACTGTGTGTTTGCTCAGTCTGTCTATTTGGAGTGATTGAATAAGTGGGCATACAAAAGAACCCTAAGCCACACTATTGTAAGTAGATATAGAGCGTGATGAGTGAACTCCCTTGAAGGTAAGTCACTTAAACTGCTGATGGGAATGACTGATCTTGGTGAGAAGAAAGTTGTAGCAGGCCCACATTTATCATATTACAAGCTGCTTGACAACAGAATCTCAACAACATTCCCCTCTCTTTGGGAAGGTCCGTGGTCTTGGTCTCCAACTGTCCACAACACAGTGACGCAGTATGTTGATTTAAGTCTATATCACTTTATTGTTTCAGTGCTCTATGCTACTCAGATTGATCTCATGCTTTCAAAATTGCCCAATATGAAAGTTACATAATTAAACTCTTTTAAATCTTTCATGTCAAATAAAAGAGTTAAAATAAAATAAAAAGGTTACTTCCTTGAAATAAGTTGGTAAACAAACACAGATCAACCATTGGGAATATTGAGATACGAGATAAATAAGGTGGAAGTTAAATGCATTCTGAATATGAATGAAAGGAACAAGTCAAAGGCTGCATAAAGCCATGGTATTAAAAGCATCTGATATATATGAGAGAACATAATATCAAAAACAAGGACAAAACTAAAAAGTGTACTTGAGAAACAAGCAGAAAGGAATGCCAAGAGGGATTATGAGGAAAATGGAAGAAATTTTATTATCAGCCAGAAAAAATGGAGTGTCATCCCTGTCTGAGAGCTTATATATAGCAACATAGAAACCAGAAGGAGGAGTAGGCCATTCATCTTGATCATGACTGATCATTGAATTGAATATCCTGATTTCCCCCCCTTTACCCCCATATTCTTTGATCCCTTTATCCCCAAGAGCGATACCTAATTTATTTTTGAAATCAAACAAGGTTTTGGTCGCAATAGCATTCTGTGGTGGTGAATTCCACACATTCATCACCCTCTGGGTAAAGAAATTTCTGCTCGCCTCAGTTCTAAAAGTTAGAATCTCAGTTCTTATGCTCAAATTATGACACCTACTTCTGAATTTCCCGCCATTGGGAGCATTCTTTGTGAATCTACCCTGTCTAATGTTGTTAGAATTCTGTAAGTTTCTATGAGATCTCCTCTCTCTTCTAAACTGCAGTGAATATAATGCTAACTGACTTAGTTTCTCCTCACATGACAGACCTATCATCTCAAGAATCAGCCTGGTAAACCTTTGCCGTACTCCCTCTAATGATAAGGATATCCTCCTTCAGATAAGGACATCAAAATTGCACACAATACTCCAGGGGTGGCCTCACCGTCACCCTATACAATTGCAGCAAATGATCCCTATTTTCAAATCCCTTTGCTGTGAAGGCTTACATACCATTTACCTGCTGCAACTGCGCGCATACTTGCAATGAGTATGCACAAGGCCACCAAGGTCTCACCACCCATTCAAGTAATAGTCTGTCTTCTTATTATTGCTACCAAAGTGGATAACCTCACATTTATCCACATTATACTGCATCTGCCATGCATATGCCCACACACTCAGCCTGTCCAAATCACGCTGAAGCATCTCTGCATTCTCCTCACTGCTCACCCTCTCACCCAACTTTGTATCATCTGCAGATCTGGAGATAAACATTACATTCCCTCTTCCAAATCATTAATACATAATGTGAACACTTGGTGTCCTAGCACAGATCCCTGTGGAACCCTACTAGTCACTGACTGCCAATCAGAAAAGACCCATTTATGCCAACTCTTTGCTTACTATCTACTAACCAGCTTTTTATCCATCTCAAGATATTACCTGCAATCCCATTTACATTGCAGCCTCTTACGTGAGATCTTGTTGAAGGCCTTCTGAAAAGTCTAAGTAAGCCACATCCACTGGTTCTCCGTGATCAACTCTATTAATTACATCCTCAAAGAATTCCAATAGATTCGTCAAGCATGATTTTCCCTCTATAAATCCATGCTGACTTTATCTGATTACACCACTGCCTTCCAAGTCCTGAGTTATGAAATCCTTAAAAATGGACTCTCGCGACATCCCCAGTTAGGCTCACTGGTCTATAGTTCCTTGTTTTCTCTTTATCTCCCTTTTTGAAAAGTGGGCTTACATTAGCTACCCTCCAATCTGAGGAACCAGTCCTGAGTCCAAAGAATTTCAGAAAATAACCATCAACGGATCTATTATTTCAAGGGCCACTCCCTTGAGTATTCTGGAGTGAAGATTATCAGGACCTGGCGATTTATCCACCTTCAATCCCATTTAATTTCTCCAAAACCATTTCTCTACTAATGCTGATTTCCTTCAGCTGCTCAGTAAAACTTGTCTCTTTCAGAATCAATATCAATAGGTCATTTTCTACTTGAGGGCAATCCAATAATAGAGATGGCTTTTTGTCTTTATTTTTATAGATGAGTGTTGGACTGTAGGATTACTTTAATAGGTTGTGAAAGAGCAATTATTAGAGATAAATATTTGGAAGAAAAATGTACAAACACAGTATGGTGGGGAAATGTGAATTCCAGCCATCTCATTTTAAGACCTTAAATAGGTGCCATGGAGAATGTGGAGTACCAAAATGTGACGCAAGGGCAGCTTGAAATTAGGTACTTGGCCTCAGTAGCATGGTGTGAACAAGCTGTTGGCCATTTATAATAATGAATGTTGAGCTACTTGGCATGCCAACAATGTCCCAAAGGTAATTCCAGATCAACCATAATCTCTTTGAATGGTGGAACAGGATTGAAGGGCTCAATGGCCCACTCCTGTCCCTATATTCCGATATTGTGAGGAATAGGAGAATGGGAATAGCACCAACCGCAGGTTGATAATTGAAAGTGCTGGAAAACCAGATGTACAAATTTATTTTAAATAACCTCCTGTTTTATTGAAAGCCACTTGCTAGACTGCATTCATGTGTGGAAATAGAGTAGGTCTCTCTCATCTCCATAGCCCCTCTCCTATATTGTAGACTGGATGTCACTGGGGCACATTATGTTTCCCTACAACCATAAACAGATGCAAAAAAGTCCAATTTCTACCTCATAGCCTGCAAAATAAATGTTACTGTGAGCCACATCTGATTTTTATTTGTGAAATCAGCAATTTGCCCCCCTCTTGTTGCATGATTAAAATTCCTAATAGATGCTGCAAGTATTTAACAGTAGTTAAGAAATCATTAACATTTGTGCTAAAAATGTCATTGATTTCCACTCACACATCATTTCTTGTGTAAGTGTATAGTTGTGATATTACAAATGTGCAGCAATAAAGCTATTTGTAAGGCTCCATTTTAAAAAAATACTTGGCCGTGGTTGCTCCAGTCACCTTCATTTATTAGTCTTTGACATCTGTGACATCAACTTCAAATTCACTTGGTGTACTAAGCTTAGTAATATTGAGAACATCACTAACTTTAAAATTCTAAATTTAGTGGAGAGGCCAAACACGTGGCAGATTTCATAGAATGATGTCCCATTGAGTAAATTGCCCATTTAGGACACATTATTAGAGGGTGGGCCCAGGGCTGAGGCTTACACTTTGCAAAGACAGGAAATGAGCAGAAGAACCATCAGTTGTTAAAGAACACTGATGACTGTTTTCTGTAAGGGCAAGTTGTGGAATATTTTGTCAGTAAACTGAAGTCTAGAAATAGGTAAAAAAGAGGAGGTTATCTCATGGAGAGCCAGTAAAGGATAACTGGCCAGAATGGTTTCAGGTCACAGTCCAAGTAGTCCTGTGCAAAATGTAGACCTCACTTTTCTTCCCCAGGTCAATTGTATGGAGCACCATAGAAATCCTTCCAGGAGGACTAAGAGCTAAGCACTGCTGTGGTGCTCCTTGCAGCAAATATGCACCAGCCATATGTAGGGTCAAATGCAGAGCATTATTGGCTATATCAATGAACAGATGGGTGGGACAGTGGCACAGTTGTTAGCATTGCTGCCTCACAGTGCCAGAAACCTGCATTCAGTTCCAGCCTTGGGTGACTGTGCAATTTGCACGTTCTCCCCTTGCATGTTTCCCTATTTTTGTATGGATTTCCTCTGGGTTTGCTCCCATAGTCCAAAGATGTGTGGATTAGGTGGATTGGCCATGTTAAATTGTCCCTTAGTGTCCAAAGATGTGTAGTTCTAGGGGATAAATGGGTAAATATGTGGGTTACGGGGATAAGGCCTGGGCAAGGTGCTCTGAAAGAGAATCAGTGTAGACTTGAGGGGCTGTAGGGATTCTATGAGAGGAGGAAATTTTATTTCTGGGACCTAAGTAGCAGTAGAACCTCAGTTGGCAGATGCAATGGAGCCCCAGGAATGAGATATGTGGTTTTCCTGGTCCAAAAACACAAAATATCAAAAGTACCTGCCACATTTGAATTGGAGAATGAAGAAATAATTTTTTTGTTTCAATTCTGTGATCCTGTCTTTTGGTGAAGTAGTGCATCTCCCGTTAAAGTCAATATGCTGCACCGAAGGGATCCTTGGATATAGGAGAAAATGTCCAATGCTTCATAAAAGGTGAAAGTTTTGTTTACTTATTAGTGTTACAAATAGGTTTACAGTAACACTGCAATGAAGTTACTGTGAAAATCCCCTGGTTGCCACAGTCTGATGCCTGTTCGGGTGCACTGAGAGAGAATTTAGCACGGCCAATGCACCTAACCAGTACGTCTTTTGGACTGTGGGAGGAAACTGGAGCTCCCAGAGGAAACCCATGCAGACATGGGGAGAACATGCAGACTCCGCACAGATGGTGACCCAAGCTGGGAATTGAATCCGGACCTCTGGCACTGTGAGGCAGCCATTCTAACCACTGTGCCACCATGCCCCGTACTGTCCATAAATGTCTCACATTGATCTACATGATTTGATGGTCACAAAACAAAACAACTTATATCGCATCTTCAAAATAATAAAATTTCTTGAAGTGCTTCACTGGAGCATATTGAATGAAAATATGACTAAGCTACCAAAAGCTTGATCAAAGGGGTAGCTTTTAAAGAATATCTTAAAGAAAGAAAATAAGGTAGAGAAGCAGAGTGATGTAGCCCACAATGTTACAGAGATTAGGGCCCCAGCAGCTGAAGGCAGAGCCATCAATAGTGGAGTGATTAAAATTATGACTATGCAAGAAGCCAAAATTCAAGGTGCGTAGATATCTCAGAAGGTTATGGTGTTGGAGGAGATTATAAAGATCCAGGGGAAGCGGTGTGAGACCTTGGAAGGCTTTGAAAAGGGGATGAGAATTTGAAAAATGAAAGCTTGTTTGACCAGGAGCCATTTTAGATCAGTGAGCATTGGGGTGATTGGTTAACAGGTCTAAGACACAGACAGCAGATTTTTGGATGACATCAAGTTTACAGGGGGTAAAGTATGAGAGACTGGCTAGAAGCGTGCACAAGACTGAAGTCTAGAGGCCACAGCAGCATGAACTAGGGTTTCAGCAGCAGATCAACGGAAACAGGGGTGATGTTACTGAGGTACAAATGGCTGGCCTTATTGATGGAGCAATCATTAAGTCCAAAGATCATCTTGGGGTCAGGCGTAACACCAAGGTTGTGAATAGACTGATTTAATCTCAGGCTGTTGCTAAGGAGAGGGTTGGAGTTGCTAGCCTGGGTAATGGAGTTTGGAATGGGGAGTAAACAGATGGCTTCTGCCATTTTTTGCAAAATTTTGCAAAACTTCACTCACTGTGCTGTCTGGAGACAATACACATCTCTTTAACCTGTGATCAGTGTTCCTTCCACTCACATTGTCGGCCACTTCAAGACTTGAACAGCAGGTTAGGTGTAAAGATTCGCATTCTAATCAGTAATCTCTAAACTGTCTGTGCTTTATATGCTCTGTCTGAGGCCAGAACTCTCCATTCATCTGACGAAGGGACTAACCCAAAAGCTTGTGCGTTTACTATCAAATAAATCGGTTGGACTAAAACCAGGTGTTGTCAGACTTTTTACTGTGTTTACCCCAGTCCAACGCCGGCACATCCACATCATCCTTTTGGGAAGCAGGGAAGCAGGTTATGCTAAATTGACCCTAATTTTGGGAAGATTAGCAGGATAAATGTGTGGGGTTACAGGGAAAGGGTAGGATTGTTGTCAGTGCAGGTTCAAGAGTATTCCTGTACTGTAGGGATTCTCTGATTCAATGTGATATTCTGGACACGATTAGATAATTGTGCAGACATGATGGGCTTAATGGCCTCCTACTGCACCGTAACGATGTGATTAGAACAAAACCCTGCAAAAGCAGTTCCACCCAGCTGGCTGGCAGTGGAGAGATGCTGGAGAAGGATGGTGGAACCAATTGTGTTTAAAAACTGCAGACAGGTCAAGAAAGGTGAGGAGGGAGAGCTTACATTTGTTACAGTCACATAGGATAACCTCAGGGCTCTCAGAGTTACTTCAAGATGATGTGCTTCATAAATTAGTTACAAGAGACCCTATTCCATCAAAGTCCAAATAATTTGGGAGAGTAGGAAGTGAGAAAAGGAATCAAACTGAAACAGAGAAATGATGAAGTAGGAACTACATGGCAGGAATTTAGGTAAAACATTCAACATATATTCATTTTATTTTAGTAAAGATCATATTGGTAGGTGATAGGGAAATTACTAGACAAAATTTATAAATTAGGGTATTTTATTGATGTGTTAATTGAACTGCAAAGGCATGATAATTTGTCTTTGTTAGTCACTTAAATTGTTTCCACAGTTCAAAGTATTGACATTCTATTTTTTAACTTTTCAGCCATTTCGTTTAAACGTTATTGCTCTCATGATTGTGGTCATTAAAATAAAATCAGTATAACAACATTTTCTTTCAGGAAGTTAATTTGGCCCATTACTTTGAGTGATTCAAAATGATCTAGAGGTGAAATTTGCAGGCCATGCCTCTGGGAGCATTGTGAGTGATAAATGCTGTTGACTCATTAAAAAAAAATTATCGCTCTCTAAGGCAACTGTATATACAGGCAGACGCTAGTGATTCAACTGAAGGCTTTTCACTCAGAATGCAATTAATTTGTATCTTTATTTGCATATTCAGAATACCTGATCCCAGCAAACTTTGATCTTGCAAAGTGGAATAATGGCAGTGGACAGGTTTTCCACAGTTCAGGAAACATTTTATTCAAAGCTGGAAACGTATTTGCTCTCATGTGCTCATTGGAAGAATATTTAAGTGCTGCAGAGGATATTTTACTTCCTACCATAAATCTTCCCCTCCAGACATTTCTAGATTAACGGTAAGTACACAGATAAAAACAGTGCAATGATGAATTGACATAAATCATAAAAAGTGTGTCATTTTCCCACAGAATAATCTACTATAAATTATTGTGAATTTGCAGTAAGTGCATGGCAAAGGGATTCAATAATCTTACTGCAATTAGTATTCTAGGAAACGCAAGAAGTATTGAAAGGGAGCAATTCTTCTGCAATTAAGACGTACTGGGAATGCTCAGCAGGTCTGGCAGAGTTCTGTTCCAAGGTTATCAACCTGAAATGTTGACTCTGTTTTTCTCTCTCCACAGATACTGCCACATCCGCTGAGTATTTCCAGCATACTTTGATTCATTTGCAGAAGGATCTAGATAGGCTGGGCGAATGGGCCAGGAACTGGCAAATGGAATTTAATGTTGGCAAGTGCGAGGTGGTCCACTTTGGTAGGAATCATGGTAGGAAGGACTATTACTTACGTGGTGAAAAACTGCAGCAGGCGACGGTGCAGAGGGACCTCGGGGTCCTTGTGCATGAGTCGCAAAAACCCAGCCTGCAGGTGCAGCAGGTGGCCAGGAAGGCGAATGGGATGCTGGCCTTCATAGCGAGGGGGATTGAATATAAAAGTAGGGAGGTCTTGCTGCAGCTGTATAGGGCACTGGTGAGGCCGCAGCTGGAGTACTGTGTGCAGCTTTGGTCGCCGCACTTATGCAAGGATATTTTGGCCTTGGAGGGAGTGCAGAGGAGGTTTACTAGGCTGATGCCGGAGTTGAGGGGGTTGAGCTCTGAGGAGAGGCTGAATAAACTAGGCTTGTACTCGTTAGAGTTTAGAAGAATGCAGGGAGATCTCATTGAGACATATAAGATGATGAATGGGATGGATAGGATAGAGGTGGAGAGACTCTTCCCGCTCAGAAAGGATAGTAGGACTAGGGGGCACAGCCTCAAGATAAAGGGGGGGCGGTTTAGAACGGAGTTGAGGAGGAACTTCTTCACTCAAAGGGTGGTGAATCTCTGGAATTCTTTGCCCGTTGAAGTGGTGGAGGCTGCCTCGCTAAATATTTTTAAGACGCGGGTTGATGGGTTTTTGATAAGCGAGGGGATTAAGGGTTATGGGGAGAGGGCGGGAATGTGGAACTGAGCCACGACAGATCAGCCATGATCTTATTGAATGGCGGGGCAGGCTCGAAGGGCTAGATGGCCTACTCCTGCACCTATTTCTTATGTTCTTATGTTCAGATTTCCAGTTTCTGCAAAATTTGAGTTCAGTATCAGTATGATGTTGGTCAATTTGCCAAATGATTTTAGTGGTTAAAATGTGTGGAAAATAAAAAGTTTCATCAAAACTTGAGTGCGTACGTTAGGTTGCAACCGCTGAGATTCTGGAAGTAAAGAAAACGAGATGTTAAGTGGGAGATTTGAATTCATTAAGGAATGGGCACCCAAAGTTTCTGTGTTTTTGATTTCATGTGGGCATTGATAAGATGAGACAGAGTTGATTTATTCTGTCTTGAAACTCAAATTGTATTCCCATCATTTTTAGCATTATCAGCCAGAAACATAGAAATATTGGAATTAGGAGCAAAAGTAGGCAAGTTCAGCCCTTTGCGCCTGCTCTGCCATTCAATCAGGTTATGGTGGATCACTCCCTAGTCTCCAAACCATCTCCCGACCTGTTTCCCATATCACTCTTCCCTTTTTTTGATCAGAAATATGTCTATCTCCCTCTTGAAACCATTTAACGATTCAGACTCCACTGCGCCGTGAGGCAGCAAGTTCCACAGATTTACCATCCTCTGCAAGAAGTAGTTCCTCCTCAACTCAGTTTTAAATTACTGCCTCGCAACTTTTACCTATGACCACTTGTTCTCGATTGTCCCATAAGAGAAAACATTTGGCCTACATTTACTTTATCAATCCCTTTTAAAATTTTATGTAGTCTGATCAGATCCCTCTCATCTTTATAAACTCCAGCGAATACAACCCCAAACTGTTTAATCTCCCCTCATACATCAGTCCCTTCATCCCCAGAATCAATCTGATGAACTTCCTCTGACTTGCCTCCAATGCCACCACATCCTTCCTCAAATAAGGAGACCAAAACTGGTCACAATACTCGGATGAGTTCTCACCAACATCCTATACAATTGCAACAACACTTCTTTACTTTTATACTCCAGTCCCTTTGCAATAAATGTCAACATTCCATTTTCCTTTTTTATTACATGCTGCACCTGCATACTGACTCACTGCGATTCATGAACATAGACACCCAGATTCTTCTGGGTAGCGTTTTTCCATTATTCCACATTGGCACAATGTAACACAGGTTTATTTGGTAGCAAAAGCCACTAGCTTTCGGAGCACTGCTCCTTCTCCCAAATAAACCTGTTGGACTTTAACCTGGTGTTGCGAGAATTCTTACTGTGTTTACCTCAGTCCAACCTGGCATCTCCACATCATTGTAGAATCCCAGGTTAATCTGATTAAGACAATTCATAAAGGAGTCATATCACAAACTGAAAATCTGTGCTGCGTTTGATGATTTCATTTGGGGTGAGAGTATTGTGTCTACATTTCATCTCAATAATCTCTGGGTTAGGAATGAGATTAACATCATGACATGCAATCCAGAATTAACATTAAGGTGCCCCCTTTCTAACATTCCTCACATCATTGAGTCTATCCACATGTCTATCTGAAGACCTGAGCTATTCTTGGTTTCAAAGCCCATTAATTTTGGTGCTGAGAAGCTGTGGATGGCAACAAACAACTCTCAGCTCTTTACCAGTTTTTGGAGGGGTGGGACTTGGTCAACTTTCACATTTATTCAACTAACAGGTCTGGACTTGAGAAGTGGGAAGAGGGAAAATGCAATTAGAAGTGTAGCAATTTACAAAGTGGCAAACTTCAGCGTTAACTCTGAATTAAAAATAAATTGAGATTCTGAGGAGAGCTTAGCTGCTTCACTACTTCAGAAAGAATCCGAACGTCTGCAGTAACCACAAAGAGCTTTAATCTGTGCTCACATAATCAGCTCCCCTCATTCAGCAATTCAGTATTATACTGTGTTCACTTGTAGATATTGTCATTGTGATACCAAAGGGAGAAATTTTACAGTTGCATAAAGGTCTCAAAGTTAATAACAAAAAATTGTAATAACAATGGAAAATATTGGAAAGGCCATCAACATTGCCATCAGTGCAAATTAGGCCCTGCTTGCTAGCAGTGGACTGTTTTACCATTACCTGTGGAGAACAGGAATGTGTTATTAAGGGTAGATGGTCTACTCTGCCCCCACCATCTTATTCACCTGCTACACTATTTCCACTGGGGAGCAGATTTAAAATATACCTGTGTATAAGTATTATTTTGTCCTTTTTCACTCTGTCCTCTCAGGCCATGAGGTATTGGTGTCCTTGGGCTTGTCTGTGTAGGCCCATGGTTATGCTGGGCAAAGTAATGCAGTGTTTTGCCATTGCTTTTTGCAGGTTCTGGCTGACTAGGTGACTCTCCCATTCTTAGCATCAGCCTTAGGTGTATTGGTGAAGTCACGAATGCTCCTTCCACGGCAATAAAGGCTCAGAGTGAGAAATAAACCTGGAGCTTCTGGCTCAGTGGAAGGGATTCTATCCACTGCAGCCCAAGATCTCCTGCACTTCCCATTCCTGTGCATTTTATTGTTTATATCAACAATAAAAGTGGAGCATGAGGAAAAATCTGGTATTCACAGCAAAATGCATAACACCAATATGTATATATGCACAATACACATCTCATTTGTAGTGGCACGGTGATGCAGTGGTTAACACTTCTGCCTCACAGCTCGCGGAACCTGGGTCCAATTCTGACCTTGGTTGACTGTGTGGAGTTTGCATGTTCTCCCTGTGTCTGTGTGGATTTTCGCCAGTTGCTCCAGTTTCATGTGTGTGTGTTTAGATGTGTGTGAGTGCCTGCATTTGTATGTGTGTGTGCATGTGTGTGCGTGCGCACGTGCATGCTCATGTGTCTCGTGATAGACTGACATCACATTCTGAGTGTAACCTGCCTGGTGTCTGTCAGAATAGGCTCCAATTCTCCCCCATCTCTGAATTGGAGTAAGCAGTTGTATGGCTACGGTGCAAGTCTGTAATGAAGTAAAGATAGTTCTTTAATAATTGTAACAACTCCCATTCTCAAACACTAACATTCATTATCCATACTTGTAACTTCTCTCTCAAATGCCATTGTGTTGGTTATTCAGTTGATTCAGTGTAACATTCATTGTTTATGTGTGACATAAATAAACTGTTCAGTAGGTGTTTGCTACATTTGCAGCATAATCACATCTGAACACTACCTGGCACATGCACTAGAAGAAATATTTGAGTTTGCAGTCTTTACAGTGAGCTAATTTGAATTATAGGTCTTTTTAAAATAAATGAATAGATTCCATTTGTTCCCTACTTGCATTCTCACTGTTTCAATGCAGACAATGACACTTAACAAATTTAAAAACCATTGGCCCAAAGTAAAAAGGCGGCTTGTATGGTGTGCCAGCCCTGCATTGGCATAGATTGCATCCAATCTTTGACGCAAGATCACTTGCGATCAGACAATTGAGATTTCTTCAGTCTGGTCATAATTGTCTGCGCAATTTAGAAACAAACATTGTTTGTGCAATTTGCCTTCCGTTTAATCAAGTGCTCTTATTCTCAGTATGCATTAATACCCAACCTTCCTGTAGCGCCCTCACCAACACAAATCCTTCACTCGCTCAGGGAGACTAAGCAGCTAGAATGGCCTTTGCGTGGGTTTGGCCGTGACCTCCATATTAATGCCAAAGAAAGAGGAACAGTAGTGAGTGAGCTTTCTTCAGGACAAAAAAAAGAAGCAGCCCATGTTCCACTTGCCAATATTCCTGTTTGTCACTTTTCATTTATACTCACTTTGCACTGGTTTTTCATATTAGGCAACGTAGAGTAGGCAAATGAGCTCCATGAGAAATTTTGACATAGTTGATAGTGTTTAAATCTGTTGATCAGTTTTTAAATTTGTGAGGAGATGGGAGGTCTGACATTGGTGACTTTTATGGGTTGAGCTACAGATTTGGTCCTACGCCCAATTCCCATTGATCCTATTGGGTCTTTTGATACCTTTTTGCACAAAAACTGTCTCGGACTAACTTCTACCCCATATTTTTCTTACATTTTCAATATACTAAAGTAATGAACAAATCCCTCCATTGTTATGCAATTATTTGAAAATGTTACATGTCCATTTGCAGTGTATCACTCCACTTTATCTGATGCCATTAAGTTTAGTTTTTTGGAAGTTATAATGTTGCACATTATGTTCAGAATCAACTATGAAACTGCCACAAACAAAGCTCCAATATTTAGCACAGTGCATGGCTAAGTGCCGATGTCTATCAATGCCAGTGTAAGTCAGCCTGATCATAGAGAATGACTTTACTTCCACTCTGAAAATAATCAGAGTATCTAAGGCAGATCTACAATTTGTCTTTAGTATTTCTATGGAATGGTCTCAGAATAAAAGAGTCTCAATATAAAGTTATTAGTACCCAACACATTATTTAATTAACTTCATAAATTATTCATTTTGTGTATAACTGGTTAAAAAAAAAATGGCCAGAAGTGTTAGTGCTCAAAATGTAGGACCTATACTTCCCTTTTGGTCGACAAACCATTTGATTATTGAGTGCTCGCTATCTATAGGAGCAGATATTAGTAAATCAAACCATTTCCCAACTGATTAGTACCTGGCAAGACAGTAAGCCGGGCCATCAGATCTGGTGAGTCAAATTCATTACCCATTTGTCCGTGTTTTCTCTTTTTAAACTAGGCTTGTACTCGTTAGAGTTTAGAAGAATGAGGGGAGATCTCATTGAGACGTATAAGATGATGAATGGGATGGATAGGATAGAGGTGGAGAGATTCTTCCCGCTCAAAAAAGACAGTAGGACTAGGGGGCACAGCCTCAAGATAAAGGGGAGGCGGTTTAGAACGGAGTTGAGGAGGAACTTCTTCACTCAAAGGGTGGTGAATCTCTGGAATTCTCTGCCCGTTGAAGTGGTGGAGGCTGCCTCGCTAAATATTTTTAAGAAGCGGGTTGATGGGTTCTTGATAAGAGAGGGGATTAAGGGTTATGGGGAGAGGGCGGGAAAGTGGAACTGAGCCACAACAGATCAGCCATGATCTTATTGAATGGCGGGGCAGGCTCGAAGGGCTAGATGGCCTACTCCTGCTCCTATTTCTTATGTTCTTATGTTCTTAAATGACAGTCAACATGAAGCTATTCAAGGCTGATTTTAAAATAAAACACACTTCTGCAACTCTGGCACTGAACTCAGACGCAGGGTCATTCAGACTCGAAACATTAGCTGTATTCTCTCTCCACAGATACTGTCAGACCTGCTGCAATTTTCCAGCATTTTCTGTTTTTAATTCTGCAGTATGTGGTTTAAATTGCATTCTGAAGAAACAAGAAAAAAATAGAATTTCTGTCCTTTTTAACCTTGAAGTAATATTTAGTACCAGCAGATTATTTAAATATTCAAATAAGGATAATAGGTTAAATATGTCACTTCCACCTCTCCAAAAGAAAATATAGAGAGGTGATAAGAAACCCTGGAAAATTGCAATTGAAGTGAGAAATTCTGGAAATGAGAAGAAGTTTTGTTCACTTCTTGAAAGAGAGGTTTAAAACAGGAATGTAAAAAAATAGGAGCAGGAATAGAGCATATGGCCTTTGAAGCCGACTTCACCATTCAGTCTGATCATTATTGATCCTGAGTTTCAACTCCATTTCCTTGCCCATTCCCTATATCCCTTGGTTTGTTGGCCAATTCCTGCTGCAATGAGGAATTTTGAGGGTGGAATGTTGTTAAACATGTTTCTTCAGCTCTGCAATATACTGCACCGTAACGTTTTGGAAGTGTGAGCTGATGACTGCATGATAAGGGAGGTGGGGCCTCTGGAACCTCGGTGAACAACAGTGCATTTCCTTAACCAATACACTTGAAGGGTTGTGAAAGAAACGGCAATGATAGCGAAGAGAACCAATTAGACTAATGAGATATTAAGAGAGGGAGAGAAATATTGGATTAGGAGATGAAAAAAAAATCACAAATGGAAAGGAAAGTCAGAAAACCGTAGAAATTTAGAACTTCACATTTTTAAATCTTAACATGCAGAAAACCTAATAGTCGAAAGAATATTTTTCTGGGTTGGAGAGCTTTATTGGCATTACATTAACAATGATCACATTGTTGAACGGATATTTGCACTGTTAATTATGATCTGTAACTTTCTATAGTAAACTTAATGGGTAGAAATGCACAAATCCAGCAGGTTTTTCAAAATAACAGGGAAGTGAAGAATGAAATAATTTTAATTGAAACAAATAGAGGAAGAGAATAAATTGACCACCAAGTTCTGGAGATTGGAAACTCACCTAGCTCCTAATAGCCTTGAATGTGTTGACCAATTTGCACAGTAATAATGGTGAATGTCATTAAGGCATTATTATTTGACATCAAGATTCAGCCCATGCAGAATTACATTTCCACCCCATGACAGACCCTGCAATTACCGTTCTGCCCTGTTTAATTCCACACTGGAGACAGCATGAAATGCCTGATGACATCTTGTTACTGAGGTGTGGACAAAATTAGTTTGAAAATTAAGAAGGTAAATTCTGACAGTTCTGAGTTTTTCTAGGGATAGGAGTTAGCAGAATGCTACCCATGTTTAATTGTGCATATGTAGTGCTCCCTCATACCCATCCAAATGCCAAAAATATTTTAAACAATAATGATTGGAATAAAAGATGAAAATGTTAGTTTTCCACAAGTTTCCAGCAATAAAAAAATGTGCGCCTTGACTGCCTTGGCACTTCCCTCTTTACTCAATATATAAAGGTGGGTGGCACGATGGCAGAGTGTTTAGCACTGCTGCCTCACAATGCCAGAGACCCAGGTTCGATTCCTGGCTTGGGTCACTGTTTGTGCAGAGTCTGCGTGGTGCTCCAATTTCCAGTGCTGGTTAGGTGCATTGGCCATGCTAAATTCTCCCTCAGTGTACCTGAACAGGTGCCAGAGTGTGGCAACCAGGGGGTTTTCACAGTAACTTCATGCAGTGCAAGCCTACTTATGACAATAATAAATAATCTTTTAAAATAATCTAAAGAACAGCTGGTTTTACCACTGTAAAACATAATTGAACCCATTGCTCCAAATTGCTACTGTCTTCAATTTTGTTTTTCAGATCGAAAGAAAATGCATTGCAACGTTCTGCATGAACTCATCGACCTGTTAATAAATGATTTTTGAACTTTATATTTTTTGAATAGGTATTTAAAGCAAATTCAGTTCCATGCTTCCCAGTATCAGCTCGACACTAGTAGCATGCATTCATAAGATGCTGTTGAACTCTGTTTTACAGTGCTCTCAGAACTCCTGGATCTATAGGTAACTAGATTAACAACACCAATCACAGCGCTTGATGCTGTTCTAGGCAGATATTACATTTTAATAGTGGCAGAGATCAAAAAGATCACTATTAAATTGTTTGGAGGTTTCATAAGAAGCCTCGATTTAATGTGGCTTGTTTGTCAAGTGGTGCTGCAGATTCTTTGCCTTGCCTCTGGTAATTGAAACAACCGTATGTTTATTTCACTGTGAAAAGAAGGCCAAAGATCTTGCGTGTTTCTGTTGGGAATTATAAAGTACTTTGGTGAGGCCAGGTCAAAGTGAGGGTAAAAAGAGAGCTGAATTTGACTCCTACAGCAAAATCTCTCAGCGCTTTGCCATTTTAGCCGGATGGAGGCTCATTCCAAATATAAAGGGACAGAGTATTTTCCATTATTTGACCATGTGTCAATTCAGGTGGAGAAAGCCTGTTGTAGTTCGGCTGCACTCCAGCTTTTCCCGCCATAATTTTTGACAGTTAGCCAAAAGAAGATTACTGTAAAGTGTGAGGTGATGGCAATCTTAATAAACACCTGCTTTTTAAATAGCAAAGTACGGTAGTTACTGGTGCAAAAAATTAACTTGCTAAAAATTATTTTAAAAAAGCATCATCCACAGAGTTAGCCTGAGCTATTTATGAAATCAGGGAACTACAGAAGAGATGCCCATTCCACATCTCCATCTGATTTAATCTCCTTGAGGCAGACAGAAGTCTCCTCTCAGTACACAACTCCAACCAACATCCAAGTACAGACTTCATTAAACAACACCAGGAACTAAAGACTGTTGCCTGTGATTTTCTCCAGTTAACATAGTCATACATCTTTCCAAAAATCTGATGTACTCATCATCCTCAACATGAGACACCAAAGAAAAGCACTGGAATATAAGCTCAGAAAGCTATGTCTCAGAAACAAGATCTTCCTGATATTGGATGAGGGTTCCAATCCACAACAATAATGAGAAATGCCTTCAATGCCAGGTTCCCTAGCTCAAATGTTCAAGCCCAAAACCATCTGATGCTATGGGCATTGAGCTCAGCATTCCAACTGATCCTCTAAACTTGATGGTGCAGCCAAGAGATATTCCCATTCCATGCTTTGGACCCTGCACTATGGCCATGTCACAATTCTGGCACCATCAGGTGAAATAAACTTATCTGTGAGTAAACAAATCACTTCATCCTCAGCTGCTAGCATAAAACTAACCTTCTCCAGCCTTTGGATGTTAAATGTGGCAAGATTATTTGCATGTTAACTTTTTTTTTTCATTAAGCCTTCAAAATGCTTCCATGACTTTCCGTGCATCAATTGTGCCATCTTATTTTCTTTATGTGAAGCAAGGATAATTAGAATGCTTTCTGCAGGCAATAGATTTTTGTTCAAGTCTCTAATTACTGTTTTAATTTCCTAACAAGTAACTAATCACAGTTTTTCTGAAGTTTAGTCATTCTTTGTGTAAGTATGATAAAAGATGTGCTTCCCAGGTAGCAGTACAATTAAATCACATACCACGCCAAACAATGAGCATTTAATCATAAGCAGAACTAATATAGAAACTAACAAACAACCCCATGTCTTCTCCCCTACAAGGAGAATTATTAGACTTTCCAGCACTTTTACCTGACAGCTGCCTCTGACTTTAACTTCAGCAAGAGTTTGATGTGGCAGGACCCCTGAGATAATCCTACCATTAAATATAAAAATCCTTGGTATGCTTCCTCTTTGCCAACAGAATGGTGATTCATACCCTTCTCTATACTTTTCAGTTCTATACATTTCGTACACCACGCATTCTTTGTCAGCTTTCTGTGAAGTAACAAGAAAAGTCTGCCACCCCAGATATACTTACGTATACTTAGATAATATATAGAATTTATGATATGATACACATTTATCCCAGTCAATCTCCAAAGGCATTATACACAGTAATTCAATGAATTTTGAGTTGAAATGTGATGAGTTGATATGATTTGGCAAGCAAAGGAGCAATCAATTACTGCAAGCAATGTTTGCACTGAGTGTTGGGCGCAGAGTAAATGTAATCCTCAGGAGCTCCTTTCCCATTTCCTGCCACTATATTTTCCCTCCCACCTACTCACATTGATCATGTCCCCAAGTATTTGCATTCCCATATTCTTCATTCTCCTACTCTCTTCCCCATTTAGCTACTCATTCCTCAGAACAAATGTTCTTCCCTTCCCTTTATTCCACTGTCATTCTCCTCACATTGTGGAGCTCATTGACTTCAAAGTTTAGTTATGGTATTTTTTTGAGAAACAAATTAACATTTGTTTAAAGGATGTCTGTATCTCTGCTTTCCTGCTTAATGTGCTTTCTGAAGATTATGAACAACAGATATCTAGTAAACCACCATTGATTTTCATTCGTACGTACATGGAGTCAGTCTGTTCAAAAAAAAATGCACCATTTCCTCGGATGGAGAAAGCTAGCACGAGGGGGCATGGCTTTAAATTAAGGGGGGGTAGTTATAGGACAGATGTCAGGGGTAGGTTCTTTACCCAGAGGGTGGTGAGGGATTGGAATGCCCTGCCTGCTGCGGTTGTAAATGCGCCTAGTTTGGGGGCGTTTAAGAGATCCGTGGATAGGTTTATGGACGAAAAGGGATTGGTTTAGGTTAGAGGGTCATTGTTTTGTTTTAACTGGTCGGCGCAACATCGTGGGCCGAAGGGCCTGTTCTGCGCTGTAATGTTCTATGTTCTATAAACTTTACCTGAATGAAGGTTATGAAATGTTATCCCTCAACTGTTTGCAAACAATTTCAAATTGTAACTCAGCCCACAGTTCCCATCGTTAAAGAAGCGTAATTTATAAATGTATTTAAAGATACAGAGATTATTGAACCAGGCAGGAAAGGTATTTGACAAACAGACTTTTCTTGATGAGATCTGCCTGACAAATTTGATGCAAGAGGCTCACAGAATGGAAATGTCCATTGGCTTTGAGCGGGATTTTATAATTGCACCCAAGCGAAGTTTAAAATATCCTGCCCTATGACTCCAAATGTGGCTGGTGAAACAGTACTAATGTATGGTGGAAAATTAGTAAGACTGCACACAGCAACAAAACATTGCAAAGATAAAATATAGCCCAGATTTTTGACAGATGAGTTTGAAACTCTAATGAAAGCATTTAAAAGGCGCTGTGAAAGACAATTCAACTGCTATATGTAATCAAATTATTCTGCAATTTCTATTTTGTTTAAACCCTGATATTGGATATGAGAAATTTCAATACTGAGACAAAATGATGGATCAATAATTTTGATTGAACATCCTCTAGAAAGCAGTTTGAAGGGTAACAGTAAGCCAGTGCCTTGAAATCAGATAATACTGCAGGATGATGAGTTTAAATAGACTGTTTCAATATCATGGAAATAAATTGATATAAACATGTGAGGAGACATGACACCAAGAAGTTAGGTTCCGGAGTCAGAAAACCCATGCAGAAGTATTCATTGGCATCCTTCCACCTATGAAAGATGATAAGGACTGCACGGTGGCATATTGGTTAACCCGGCAAACTCACAGCACCAGGGATCCAGGTTCAGTTCCCAGCTTGGGTTACTGTCTGTGCGGAGTCTGCAAATCCTCCCTGTGTCTGCGTGGGTTTGCTCCGGGTGCTCCTGTTTCCAACCACAATCCACTGCCGGTTTGGTGCATTGGCCATGCTAAATTCTCCCTCAGTTTATCAGAACAGGCACTGGAGTGTGGTGACCAGGCGATTTTCACAGAACTTCATTGCAGTGTTAATGTAAGCTTACTTGTGACACTAATGAACAAAAAAAAGATGGACATATGGGCAACAAATCCATTTCAGATTGGGTACGTTTGTATGGAGCAACTTTGCTGATGGTTGAAAAGGTGAATCCTTAAGAAGCAGGTACTTATACAAGTGCTGCACGAGAAGTTACCAAATATCATTGTCGGTTGTTGTTTTTGGTGTAGCTGCCTGTTGCCAAGTTGCTGTATCAACTGATCACTGTAATGGCGTATGCCAGACTGCACGAGGTGTTGCCATTTCCTTCTGTTGTCAGCTATTGACTCACGTGTAACAATCATTGTGCAGGGCCTTCACACTACATTTACAAGCATACTTGAACCAGAGCTTTGGACAATATGCTGGTTTTCTGGCTCCGGCTGTGTCACCATATAGAGTGTTCTTGGGTATATGGCCATCTCCCATCACGGGGACATGCATGATTGAGTTATGCCACAATGTTTGATTGCTAACAAACCTGGGAGGTCTGCCTTTGAAAGTACTGCTGTATTTATGATTTTGTCCTTACAGCATATATTCATAATATGCTGCAGACAGCAAAGATTAAAATTGTTCAGCTTTTTTTTCATGAAAGTGGCAAGTTATCAATGTTTCACAGGCACACAGCGTGGTGTAAACACATGTAAACAATCTGCTTGATCCTCGGTCAGCTTGATGTTATTTCATGGACCAACCAAATATGCCAGCTTCTTAGATGAAGAGCATTTCTACTACTCCCGAGGTGGTGTTCTGAGAAAATTCTAAATGGTGAATGACTATTCACCCTGGGTTATTTGAGTTCATCTTTTTGGGCAGACAGTGATTCTGAGCCATTGTGCCTTGATTGTATTGGGGTGGGCAATATCAATGATCATGAACAAAGCCTTGAATTTTCTGCTCTGAAAAAACTGTGCATCACCAACACCCCTTCTCAGGGCAAATATCAGTGTCATGATGACCCAAGCTCTGGACATTGGCACCACTTAGACCTGTTATCATAAGGAGGCATGACCTGCTCAGTGTTCTCCACACCAGCACCTACCACAGCACAGAGTGTGACACTGACCACTCTGTTGTCAGCAGCAGAATGAAGGAGAAACCCTGAAAGTTTCACATTCCAAACAAGATAGCCCACCATGTATCAACATCCCTCTACAAGTAATGATGCTAAATACCAGCATTTTTTAAAATTTTATTTGATTTATTATTGTCACATGTATTAGTATACAGTGAAGCAGTAAGAAATCTCACAACATCAGGTTAAAGTCCAGCAGGTTTGTTTGGAATCATGAGCTTTCAGGGCACTCCTCCTTCCTCAGTTGAGTGGGATACTCACCTGAGGAAGTTCCAAAAGCTTGTGATTCCAAATGTTGGACTTTAACCGGATGTTGTGAGACTTCTTACTGTGCCCGGCCTGGTCCAATGCTGGCATCTCCACATCATGGCTGTACAGTGAAAAGTATTGTTTCTTGCGTGCTATACAGACAAAGCATACCATACATTGAGAAGAAAAAGAGAGAGTACAGAATGTAGAGTTACAGTCACAGCTAATGTTTTGAGGAAGAATAATTTAATACAAGGTAGGTGCATTCAAAAGTCTGATGGCAGCAGGGAAGAAGCTGTTCTTGAGTCGGTTGCTACGTGACCTCAGACTTTTGTATCTTTTTCCCGATGGATGAAAATATGTCTGAGGTGCATGGGGCCTTATACTGGCTGCTTTTCCGAGGCAGCGAGAAGTGTAGACAGAGTCAATGGATGGGAGGCTGATTTACATGATGGACTGGGCTTCGTTCATGACCCTTTTTATAGTTTGTTGCGATCTTGAACTATCACTAGAGTGGTTGCTACCCATCAGAAGTTTTGTAGGAAATGCCAGTGCTGGTATTAATGAAGTCTGGAAGTCACTAAGGTCAAGCATCACAGATCCCAGCATCATAGATGCTTACCTTTAGCCAAGTTGCTTCACTCCATGAGATAGCAAGACATGACTGAAAGCACTAAATGCTGCAAAAGTTATGGGCCCTGACCATATTCTGGTAGCAGTACTCAGACTTATGTTCCAGATCTAGCCATGCCCTGAGCCAAGCAGCTCCAGTACAACTAAACCACCAACATCAATCAGATAATGTGAAAAATTGCGCAGATGTGTCCTGTCCACAAAAAGCAGGACAATTGCTCCATCAGTCTACTGATCAGCTATAGAGTGATAGAAATTGTCATCAACAGTGCTATCAAGTGGCACTTGAATAGTACCAATACTCACTGAATTTGGGGATCCGCAAGAGCCACTGAGCTTGACCTCATTATAACCTTGGTACAAAAATGGACAAATTATCTGAACTCGAGAGTGAGTGCTGTCAGTGTGAGTCAGGCTAGGAACTATATACATGTAATGATTCACCCTGTGAATAAATCTATGCCAAGTACAGATTGACACTGATTTCGTCCTTCACTGTATGCATCTCAGTCCAGAATGTCTTTTCACTTGTGAACATCTTTTCATCCATGGGCTTATTCTGGATGATCGCATTAACAACCTGGCATTAACAGAAACCTGGCTGTGGTGTGATGACATCTGTCTCTGTACTGACCTCCCAAGTATGACAAAAAATTTATCAGTGAGATTTCTTCATTGTTTGCCTCCCTCAACCTCTCTAGCAAAAAGCTTTTCATCCACGGTGACTTCAAACTCCATCTCAGTTCATCATGCTGCCCTTCCTCTCAGGTCACTGCTGTCTTATCCTCCATAAATCTTTCTGTCCATGTAAACTCACCAACTCATTCACAGCCACCTTCTTGAGCTTACCATCTCATGCAGTCTTATTGACCCTATCACTATCCTACCAATTCCAGGTAAGACTATCACCAATCACTTCATTGTGTCATTCTCCATCCATATCCCTCTTCCACCTCCCAACCCTACTTCTTTAAGTTTCTGTCTCTGGAAAAATTATCCCTCCATTCAATTACAACAACACTTTCAAAATCCCAACTATCTATCCTTTGGCTATGGTCTGCATCCACTGATTTATTCACCAAACTCTCATCTCCACCTTTGATGCTCTAGTCCCCAATAAAACAATTACTTCTTCGCACCCTGGTCATTCCAACAATATGTGCCTCATCTCTTAAGTCCCATAAATGTAGATTTGAAAGGATAAGGTGGACAACTAGTATAGCAATCCATCGCTAGATCTGACCAGACTGGCTTCATCTTAACCATGCTGGGACCAGTGCCTGGATGAATTGTATAGCTAGGGCAAAAGAGAAAGCTTTAAACTAAATAATGTCAGAGAGAGTTCACTGGTGGGAGATTAGAAAAGTTTTAAAGCAAGAACAAGGTAATAGTGCAGAATAATGGAACAGGTAATAACCAGAGCATAACAGGAAGGGCCAGAGAATACAAGTATATAAATGCACCAGGTATCAGGTCAAAATAGGCAAAAATGGTAAAAATACAGAATGAGAGGCTCCTTATCTAAATGCTCACAGCATTCAAAACAGGGTTGATGAATTGAAAGAACAAACAGAAAAAAATACGATACGTATTATAGAGACACAGTGGCAAGATGACCAAGATTAATACTGAATATTCAAGGGTATTTGGCAGTTCAGAAGGAAAGGAAGAAGAGGTGGGTAGTTTTGTCAATGAAGAATGAGATTAGTGCAATCGTGAGAAATGATCTTGGTTCAGAAGATCAAGGTGTGAAATCAGTTTGGGTGGAGATACAAGATAGCAAATGGAAAACAAAAATCACCACTGTAATTCATTTATAAGCCTCCCTAGCTATAGCTACACAGTGGGACAATATATACATCAAGAAATAATGGGGGCTAGCAAGAAAGGTACTGCAATAATAATGGGTGATTTTAATCACATTGATTGAACAAATCAAATTGCAAATGTAGCCTGAAGTATGAGTTCATAGTATAGATTGTATTTGGGACAGTTCCTCAGAACGGTATGCTCTGGATGGCAAAATGTGACTAGTGCAATACTGGTACTTCAACTATTTACAATCTATATTGACTTAGATGATGGAATCAACTGTCTGACTAGCCAAATTTAACGACAATACAAAAATATGTAGGAAAGCAAGTTGTGAACAAAATACAAAGAGTCTGCAAAGGGATGTAGGTAGGTTCAGTGAGTGGACAAACACGTGGTGGCGGGTGGAGTATAACTTGGGAAAATGTGAAGTTGTCCACTTTGGCAGGAAGAATAGAAAAGCAGAATATTATTTCAATGGGGCAGGAGGAGACTGTATAATAATGCTGTACAGAGGGACCTTGTACATGAAACACAAAACATCAGCATGCACATACAGCAGGTAATTAGGTAAGCAAACAGATTGCTGGATTTTGTTGCAAGGGAAATGGAGTATAAAATAGGGAAGGCTTGCTACAACTGAACAGAGTGTTAGTGAGACCACAAGTGAAATGTGTACAGTTTTGGTCACCTTACTTAAGGAGGGATATATCTGCTTTGGAGGCAAATACAGAGAAGGCTTACTGGGCTAATTCCAGGGAATAACTGGTCATTTATTATCTGTTACATGCCCACCTTATGAGGAATGGTTGAGCAGATTGAGCCCACACTCATTGGAGTTCAGAAAGATGTGAAGTGAGTGTATTGGAACTTCTCTTTCACAGATAGCAGTGGAGGCTAGTTCATTGAATATATTCAAGGCAGTTAGATACTTTTTTGATTGACCGGGTTCATCTGCTGCTGAAACTTTCATTCCTTCCTTTGTCGGCTCTAGATTTGACTAATCCAGCACACCCTGGCTGGCCTCCCACATTCTATCCTCCATAAACTTGATGTATTTCAAAACTGTGCTGCTTTGCCTTAACGCACAACAACTCCCTTTCTGCTGTTTCCCCTGCTTCTGGTCAAACAGCACCTTGACTTTAAAATTTTCATCTTTGTTTTCAAATACCTCCAGGGTCTTGCCCTTACCTATCCTCCTCTAGCCCCATAACCCTCTGAAATAGCTGCAGCCCTTTAATTATGGCTGCTTGTGCATCCCCAGTTTTAATTGCTGCATTATTGAAGACCAAGCCTTCAATTGCATGGCTCCTAAGCTTCTAATACACTTACTACACCTTGCTTTCCTCTTTAAAGGCAATTGTTAAAGTCTATCTAAGGACTGGTTATCTGGCTTGGTACCATGCATCATTTTATAATACTCCTGTAGATTACACTGCGGTGTTTAATTAAGTTATAGAAATATAAGTTGTTGTTACCTGCAACTGAGGAAAGGACATGGGTTAATCATGCATTGTGGTCCTTGCACCACTTTTAAGAATGATTCAATTTTGCCACTTAAGCTTGTTAACTGATAAATGTCCACAATTCACTCTTGACTCCTTAAGTTTTACCTGATCTAATCTAGTAAATATTTTTGTTACACCTTCAACATCTGAATGCATTGTGCAAGTGTCATCCCTTCTCAGTGATGGCTGTGTTGCTGCTCATACAGAAGTTTGTGCTTTCAAATCCCATCCCGAGACATGAACACTTAATACAGGCTGACACTTCAGTCGAGTACTGAGGGTGTTCTACATTGTTGAAGATGTTGTATTTTGGATGAATGGTTAAAGCTGAGGCCTTTGTTCTAGGAATAGAAAGATACAAAGGCAGCCTTGATATCCTACCAAGGAAGAGCAGAGTGTTCTTCCAGTTTCCTAGATAATATTCACCAGATTCCCACCATCCCCCCCAACCCCATTCCCCACTCCACCCATCCCACTGTCACCCCCAACCAAAAGATTAGTTAGTCAATCATCTCATCAATGTCTGTGGAACTTTGCACAAGTTAGCTGGAGTATTTTCTGACATTACCAATGTTGATTTAAAATATTTAATTGGATGTGAACTGTTGGAGGCACCCTGAAGATGGGAAAGATACTATTCAAATATTTTCTTTATATCCCATCTTATTGCACACACTCAGATGTTTACAAAAAGCAATTAAATGAAGCAACTACAATTCAGGCACCAGGAAGGTAGAAGCAACAGACTCAGACATATCATAGGACTCCTGTATTTCCCTCTATCTAGTGAGTTTTTCTCTAATCCTGTGATTGTGTTGTTATAAAGCCAACTCATACAACGCAATGTGTTCAGAGAGATTTTTAAAAATGGAGATTATAGAATCATTAAATCCCTATAGTGCAGAAGGAGGCCATTGGGCCCATCTAACCTGCATCAACCACAATCTCACCCAGGCCCTATCCCTGTAACCCCATGTATTTACCCTGCTAATCCCCCTGACACTATAGGGCAATTTAACATGCCCGATCAACTGAACCTGCACACCTTTGGACTGTGATAGGGAACCGGAGCATCTGAAGGAAATTATTGTGCTTTTATAATCATATGAAGGCACCAATCAATCGTATGAAATGGTGTGGGTTGATTTATTTAAACTAGACATGTGAGAACAGATGAAAATGGATAGAAAGCTTGAAGATATCAGCAGCAGAGCTGTGAGTATGTGCTCTGCTCAAAAGCCAGACAGAATCTCAGTCAGAATCACATGACCGTGAAGGCATGCTGCTATCCCTAAAAGGCATTTTACAACAGAGGCTGGGAAACAACTTGTGACTGACTGAAAGCAGTTGAAATATGCAAACTGATAGTTTAATTCAGATGTTTCACTGATGAATTTAGATAGTATCCTCTTTAGTATTTAACTCAGTGAATTGAAACCAACAGCATTTTTACATTTCAATCTTTTTAGTACATATGTTTCGCAATTTTTTTAAACACAGGACAGAACAAGGGTAAGTAATTAACATTCAATTTGGGTGTGTAATTTAGACTGATGTTTGAGTGTGATACTGAGGGAATACAGCACTGTCATCCTTCAGATCAGATGTTGAAGGAAGGCCCATCTGCTGCTTCGGAAAGCAGAATGCCGCAGATCCTGGAAATCTGAAGTAAAACTGTGATTGCTTGGTGGAATATCTCCATTCAGTTCCCAAGTCTTAGTCCTGAAGAAGGAAAGGGTTAATGAACTTGGTAATATTCAGAGATTTGTAAAGATTATTATAGGACTTGTTTTTGTGTATCCAAGAAGCAGCTGTCCCTGCTGTTGTACAGTAAGAAGCCTCACAACAGCAGGTTAAAGTCCAACAGGTTTATTTGGTAGCAAAAGCCACTAGCTTTTGCTACCAAATAAACCTGTTGGACTTTAGCCTGCTGTTGTGAGATTTCTTACTGTGTTTATCCCAGTCCAACGCCAGCATCTCCACATCCTGCTGTTGTATATCAGTTTATGATTTTTCCCAGCTAATTGTGTTCAGGAATATGGCTAACCCAGCTAATATCTATTTTGTGTCTTTTAATATTATGGACTTCTGTTTAACACAGTGGAGTTTACATGCATACCTTCATTTATATTTATTATGTACTATTTAACGATATATTCTATGCTAAACAGGGACCTACGAACATAAAATTGTTATACAAGCCCCTGTAACTTTGTATACCAGTTAACTTGTCTGTGCCGGTTTGTATGTCAGCTAATCACACCACAGGTGTTGAGATGTGAGATGGTCGCGGCCTTGAGACAACCATGAAACAGCAATGTTCACACAATGGAGGACAAGCCACGGCCTGGGAACCTGCGGAGCCTGGGCATATGCAGATGTGGGGGGGGGGTATATAAATATCTACTCTTGATTTGTATTCAGAGAGAAGCCTGGCGAACAATTGTTAGATACCAGGTCTCCCCCAAAAGCTTTTGAAATAAACCTGCTGTATTTTGACTCACGGGGGGGCATTTAAAGGGGGAAATGCTGGTAATTTTGGGTGTGCAGGCCATTAAGTCAATTTGAATGCATGCAAGTACATTTAAATTAATGTTGCATCCATTTTGGGTGCGGTGCCGATTGCGGCCATTTTAGCTGCTTGGTAAAGGGGGAACGGGTGTGGAGGCAGTCGCGGATCGCACTGCTCACCTCACGCCCGACTTTACCAAGTTTTCGTGCCCGAAAATGAGAACAACTTATTGGTAAGTCATCCCCAGAAGATGCATAACAGGAGCCCACCTAAATTCTAATGCAAGGACTAACTAGGAATTGCCCAGAGAGTTTGAATTTCCAATTTTCAATTTCCTTGCTCTCTGGAACCCTCCAAAAATGTTTCCACTCTCAGCTAGAGTCAAAAACTTTGGACAGTTCTTACTTACTTGCCTGAATAGTTACTCAGGGAATGTTTCTCAGAAAAAACTAATTTAACTCTGAGTTAATTTTATAACTAATCACTCAATCACTCATACTAACCCCTTTGATTTCTCCTGATCTGACCTGATGAACCTCCGCAGCCTAACAAATCCTCCTCACCTGACCCAATTACCTCCAATCCACCTCCCTACATACCTACCTGCCACCTTCCTCTTACCTCATCCATCTACCACCCAACACAAGTACCACGCTACCCACCTGCCACTCACCTGTCACCCTACTTATCTGCCACCCTAAGTCCTCATCCACCTTCATCCTGCCCATCTACCTGCCAACTTTGCAACCCTCCCAACTTGCCACATTATCCATCTGACATTGTCACCCAATCTACTCGCCACCTTTATCCACTGACTACGCTACTCAACTACCACCCTATCGAGCTGCCACACTGACTCTCTATCCACCTGCCAGCCTACCCTCCTTGCCCGCTTACCTCACCTAGCCCTTAACATTTATCCAGCCGATGTTCTTTACATCTTATTCTCATACTCATTTATCTTAAGCTTGTCCTTTTATCCAATTACTTTTTCTCCATATCTTTTCAATGAATTTTACAGAATATGCTAGCTAATGTTATAAAAGGGGGCCGGAGTTTGTGCTCCCTCTGAGCTTTCCTGTACTGACTGAGTTCTGCAGAATCCCTCCAAAAGATGTCTCTGAAAAATCAGAGTAAGTGAAGTGTGTATGGTTTGAAATAAAATTTTGCTTTTCATTTTTGGCGATTCATTTCTTTGCTGCTTGCGGAAAATTTATCAGCCAAATAGGTGTATTAGGAGGAATCTTTTGTACTTTTATATGAGTGTGAATTGGGATCAATTCCAGATCCTGATCCTGCTGTGACTGCTAGGGTGCCTATCTTCAAGACCCTCCCAGAGACAGCCTATTAAGAGGTCACATTCAGGTCTGCCATCCAATTAAGGCTTCCACTGGTTGAAGGAGGATATGAGAGTGCCTCTACCTTCAGACACCTTCTGAAAAGGTTTGGATAGTTTTAAACAAAAACTCTGGCCACAGCTACCTTGGAAAATAAATCTAAGAATAAAACATTGGGAAGGAAAGACATACATTTAATGGCACCATGTTATTTATCATGCACAGATTTATGGGCACAAATATATATGAAGCTGACAGCTGCAGTGAGGGACTGTTTATAAGAAGCTTTGTGAGCCCCTAGCTAGCCACTGGCAAGCTGAACCCAAGCATCCTTCCAAGTTGACCCTCATTGGTGGGTTCATCCTCTTGGAGTACCCAATCAGCCCACATATCGACAATTAATAATGCACGTTGGCTAGTTGCTGTTGAGTGGGCCATCTTTTTGGGTGATGCCCTATCTGGGAAGATTGCCTAGAGGGAGAAAAGCTTTGACCCAACCAGCTTCTGTGAAATTCTTACCGGCTTTGCCTTCAAGCCCACCCTTGGGGGACTGGGAATATTCTGTCCATTATTTTGATTACATTACATTTTTTGCTATATTTCAGAATTGCTTCATAATTTCTGAAGCGTTGGGATATAGTCATGAGAGAAGTGATATGATGCCATCAAATGCAAATCTTCCTCTTACAATATCTCATTCTTAGTTACCTTTGCCTTCAGACTAAGGTGCAGTAATTTGAGCATTGAGTTGCCCTTAACATCGATGAGGTAGCACCCCGCTATTACTAACACGATGCTGTAATCTCAGTCAGGCGGACATTCGTGGATATTACATTCACTTCGAAAAAAGATAGATTTACATTTGTATAGTGCCTTTTATTGCCTCTGGACCTCACAAAGTACATTCATTAAAATGTTGTGTTTAGTGTTAATGGGTAAGCTTTACTTTAAAATAGCTGACACAGGACTATCACACAAGTGCCTGTGTTCATCGACTGATTGCAACTACAGTAATTTCCAGCCTGCTGATTCAGTCAAGTAAAATGCATTTATTTCAATGTTGAAAAAATGTTTCTGTGCTTTCTTCATTTTGTTCAGTGTATTCTGTATGTTAAAAATTGTACATAAATACATAAATAATAATTAAAATGTTTAAATAGAGCTGGAAATATAATCGTGCTCCATATTGTAAATCAAAACTTGTTTGAAAGTTATAGCAAATTGGGAAAAGAGTTGGTCTGTTCCAGTCTGTAGGTCTGCACCAGTGATAGTACTATAAACGTATTTAACAATATTGTTTCTGGTCTTGCCACACAAAGTAAATGGAGAAGTCCTTCCCCTGTAACTGGAATCTTTTGTTTTATTCATTCAAGAATTAAATTTATTATGTGTCTATTCTTCAGTGGAAAAAAGTTTTATTTCATATAAATTTCTTGAAAATGTGAAGTCCATTAGATGTATTAATGAATAAGACTTCAGATGAATCGTGTTAGTGTGACATTAATAGAAAATGGCCTGTTTCTGTCACAATGTCTCAGGAGTGAATTGCAATGTCTGCAATTTTTTTGAAGGTACTAGGTCATTCAGCAATGTAAAAATGTCACTGTAGGTGTACTCTGCTGAAGGTCTGATGTACACTAATTGATAACACTGCACAATCAAATGCTTTACTGACCTAACTGGATATGATGAACTCGTACAGGGAAATGGATGGCGTGAATGTGGCCTGGAAAGAACTGGAACAGGAACAAGTGAACATACTTGTGATTCTGAAAGATAAAGAAAATAGACTCTCAGTGGCCTTTTTACTCTCATACATCTGTCCCTGGCAAGATTCAGAAGTGCTTGCATTGCATTGCGTAGCTGACACTTTTATAGATCTGGCGAATGCAAACTGCAGGAAACTTGTCAGGGAATAGCAGCTGTCAGCACAGAATATAACTTTTACTGGACATGCTTTAATGAATATCCAGGTTGGCAAATCAGAGCTTCTTTCAAGCTTGGTGGATTGTTGTTATCAATTAGAGTGATTAAGGGCATGCCAAGGCAGGGAGTTTTACATGAACTGAACTAAAGAGCATCTCGGTTAATAGCTGCACTGCAATGTGGAAATTGCCTTTAGGTACACACTTGTGTGGGGTGTTCTTGTAGTTTTTGATTACATTACAGACCCTAAAACCAAACTTAGGTGACATATATACCGTCACTGGAATCTGTTGACACACTAGCCCCTGTTTTCTTATGTATTGAATAATTCATGTGATTGTAAACAGTGACTATAATTCCCAGTGAGTTGGTTTGTAGTTTTTGCTGCCTCCACACATTTTTCCAGTGGAACACATCTTTTATTGCAAGAAAATAATAAGATACAATTTCATTGAGATACAGCTAGGCTAATCAATAACATAGGATCATGTATTGTAGCATATTGGAGTTGAGTGTGGTTTTTGAGAACAGATTATCAATAATAAATCTTTAAGGATGAAATGAAAGCAAGGAGGTGGCCAGTAAAGCTCCACTCATTGTACCATGGAGTGCTCAGACACTGGTTTAATCCAGAACTGTGTGGCTGCAGATATCTGTGCAAGGTTATGTTAGGTAGAACAGAGGTAATTTTCTCTGTGTACTTCTTCTATTGCAACCTTTTACAGATATTATATATTCACTTTCACAACTACTGGGTGGAATTCTCCCATTTTGAGACCAAGTCCCATGGTGGGGGTGGGAATGTGGAATGTTTCCTGCTGCAATGGCCGGTGGGAAAACACGCCAAATCTTCATGCCCCAAACTTATTATGCATGTGGATGTTTCATGTCTTATTCATGACAGGGCAGGCCTGGGTGTTGTGTAGTTCGCCATTATGTCAGGGTGCCATATTGAAAAGGCATCTGACATCACTGATGCACCATTGAAGAAAGGAGGTGGAAATCCTGAAAATGAAGAATGGATCTCCTGGAACAATCTGAGTCTGAAAGATGGACTCCCCCCTCCAGGGCACCTAATCTAGAAGGTTCACCTGCAGATTCTTTCCCAATCCACTGCTGTGGTACTCCAGTGTCCAGGGATGTGGGAACTTCCATGCAGCACTCCAAAGGCAGCCCCAGCCATTCGTCAAATGAGTCCTGACATCTGTGCACCATGTTGTTTTGAAAGTATCATGCCAGTGTGTTTTCATTCTGGCATCATAGAGAACCTGGTATCTGGCCAGTGTCATACCAATTCCTGGGTTACCTGACATACTGTCTCATTGTGCCCACCACTGAACACATCGGCGAGGGCTTGGGAGAATTCTGCTGTTTTCTCATTTGATTCACTTCCTTCTTTTGCTGTTTGCATATCCTGTCACTCATAGCTATAGTATATGATTCCGCTTAGCTGGTTTGAACATGATCTTTCACGTGAATTTCAAAATCAATTGATAAAGGTGGACTGGAACAGAATTATCCAAACTGTAAGATGTCAGATTTGTTTCTCAACGTCTGTCTTATGACTAAAAAGGGAACAAGATCAACAGGGATTTATGCTCCTTATCACTGTCCTTTGACAGTCACTGGAAATGCCACAAATGTTAGGGGAGATAAGAAGTGAGTCTGGGTTGAATTTTCACTTCCCATGCTCCATTGCTATCTGACAATCATTTCTGTGGATGGTTTTTAAAGATCTCCCACTTGGTTCAAGTATGGAGGCCGTTGACACCTGTGGTGAGATGTAACATGGATCAGTGTCCTCAGTGAAAGGGGGTAAAAGGAAAGGGGAAAGGCCTTTGGCCACTTGGTTCAAGTGCAGAGCCTATATCATTCCACAGAACAAAGCAATCCCTTTAGGGGAGTCATGCTGCGATAGGCATTGAACTGTAGTTACATTATCTATCCTGAGAACTGTAATTTCCTTCCTATGTTCTCACCCTATGTTTCTGTTCCTTGTCCCTTCTATTCCCAAATGGAAAATACATAATACGAAAGAGAGAGACTTATTTAGACTTTCCTTTTTGGGTCTATCAAAACTAATCAAATATTAAACCGTCATCCAAGCAGAGTGCTTCAAACATTTATTTGAGATGCAAGTTGTTGTCTTCTTTCCACAGCTCATTTTCAGAAGAATATAAGTGAAAGACTTGCACTTTTCACAATTGCTCAAATACTTTACAGCCAATCATGTAGCTTTGAAGTATAGTCACTGTTATAGTATAGGTAACACGATTGCCTGTAACTTCCTCAGAGTGGCAATCTCTGTTGAATTGCCACTCTGCACCGACTTACTCGCGTTCAAATTACAAAACCCCTGTCTTGCCCAACCTAATTACTCAGGCTGAGTGAGATAGGAGCAGTGAAGTGGGTTGGATTGGATGTGGAAGGTCCGATTGGGAAGAGTGGGGGAAGGGGTGACTGCGCAGGTACAGACTGGGAGGGATGGGCCTTTGTTGCTTTGGGTCAGACTGGCTTAAGTCAGATAGTGGAGATGGAGAGTCGGGTTGGGACTAAGGTGAGTGTGGGGGAGGTGGCGTTCGTGTAGGGGATCAGCTGAGGGGAGTTGTGTGTGTGCGGTGGGGTCCCATGCGAGGCTTGGTCTGGGTGTTTAGATAGTTACTCTGGAATTAGAAGTGATTTATTTTTCTCACTCTTTCAGAGTATCTATCTGGGTAAAACTGGCTGGATCATCCAAAGTTAACACTTTAAAATCGCTTCTGTTAGTAATTCCTAGCCCAGAGAAATTGTCCAGAGGAAGAAAGAATTTCTGAACAATTGCCGGATAAACCCTTACATAGGAACTTCCAGAGGGATTCCCAAGAGCATCACTGGAGGACCCCCAAATGTGATGTTGGAGAAGCCGGAAGTTACGAGCCAATAGCTAATTTGCATTCAACAAATTCCCACAAGCTGCAAAATGAGAAGAACCAGATAATCTATTTTTGTGATGTTGATTAGAGGGTAAAATATTGGCCAGGGTACAGGGAGAACTCCCTTGCTGTTCTTTGAAATTGGATTTTTTAGCAGGCAAATAGAACCTCAGTTTAACATCTCATCCAAAAGACAGCACCTCCAATAATGCAATACTCCCTCAGTACTGCACTGGAGTGTCAGCCTTGATTTTATGCTCAAGCCTTAGAATTAGACTTGAACCGAGAACCTTGTGCCCCTGAGGTAACAGATAAACCAATTGAGCCATGGCTGACTCTCAACACACTTTGAAGACGTGTATTCTTTGAAGGTAAAGAGAGATCCAAAGACAGTCTTCATCTGTATCTGCAAGAGAAACAAAACAGATTCTCCCAACTATTGGTTCTCATAGTACGATACCAGTGTAATATTGAAAAAAATGAGAAGTCCGATCAAATTACTGTTGGCATAACTGTTTGAAAATGAACAAAATCCTCCTCCACGGACTTTGATTCTTCCCCAAACAGTTGCTCAATCTGAGATGTCCTTTATGACACTGTTCAAATAACGACATGAATTTAGACTCTCTAAGGGCTCCTGCATAAACATTTGGGAATGCCAAATTGGTGCTTGATTAGGGGTAAACTGGTTCTCCATTCTTTCCTATGTTTTGTCTCACTGGAAAGGAAATTAATAATTATACTTGGAAACGTCATAAAACGAATCTTAGGTGGGCATTGATCTCAAGTCGTAGTTGATTTCTTGGAAAATGACAAAATAAGAAGGTTGTTATTCTCTAGTGAAAACAGCTGCATGTTTATCTTGTTCCCTGGGGGTTTTTGTGGCCCAGATTGGATTGGCAATTTACTCATGTATATTGTTACAAACGTTATTTCTGCCAATCTTAATTTAAACACAACTTCATTGAGTAATTGATACAAGAGAGTATTTCTTAAAATCAATTGAAGAGTAACACTGCTTCCAGATATACAATGCAAGTTATCACAGAGCAATATGTGAATTTAGCATGTGATACAAACTGACACACTCCTTGTATCAAGTTTCTGAAATGAAAATAGAAGCATAGAATCTTTTTCTTTCTCTATAACCATCCTTGGCATGATTGTATACTGGTGGGCAAGGGTTCTCTGGATTGATTATTCTTAAACTGACCTTTACTAAAAATGAAATTTAAATGTGGAAATCGTGAGGGCGATTTTCCAACCTCGCTGCGCCTGGCACAGATTGTGCAATCCTGGAAAATAATGTGCAGCCTAAAAATCAGTTCCGTGCCCAGTACCAAATGGCTTGCAGTTCCCTTGGCCGTTTCTGATTGATGCAAGCTGGATCATGATCAGAAAGGGCACAAGGCAGATTAACATAAGATTGCTATCTCATTAGCGAGTTTGACATACAATCACCCCTTCTTGGAATGATCCCACTCTGCGACGGGACGTCACAAGGGCGCAAATCAGTACAGATCTCCACTAGCAGTGACCAAGCATGATGGCCATGCCATCAGATGCTGTTGAAGCTCCTGTGTGGTCAGGAGCATGGCCGGGCAGTGCTCACTGAACACCCAAGCAGTGCCCATCGGACACCATGATAGTGCCAGATGGGAGCTGCCAGTTTGCCAGGACAGTGCCAAGCAGATGGGCCTGAGTGAGGCTATGATGGGATGGGTTATGATTGGGGAGCTATGTAGGGGAGGATCATGTTGTGTGCATAACAATCTGAATGTTTTATGTAGCTTTATTGAAATCCTTTGACTGCTATATTCTTGAAGACATTAGCCTAAACAGGTTAAAACTTCTGATAAGAAACAGAGGAACTTCCTACAACTGCATCACATGCTCGTTTCATAATATCCAACAGTGTAATTTTCAGGGAAAGCTTTTCACGTTTCTAATTTTATTTATTCTTCCATTATGAATAATTCTGCTGATTTAAATATCTATAGCTGTGTTTCCATGAAACGCATTTAAATGAGTTTACATTTCCCAAGATAAGCTAAAGCAGCAAGTTTGACCCCAAACTGTGACTGCTTTTCTGTTTCACTAACTCAGACCCAATCCTGACATTATGCTGACTTATTAGAATGTCTGCCAGTGTTGAATCTGCTTCCTTGAATCCCCTCTTCCAATGATCCAGTTGCTTTATTCTGGTGCCTTTTGATTCCTCTTCAGATCAGTGCTTTTGATTCAGTTTCACTTGCCACTCATGGATTTAAAGCCATTAATATCTGTGGGAGGCTCTCCCAATCGCCCACTGTTGCCTATATTTCCCCTGGATACTTCCTCAATCTTATGTTGGATGGTCAGGAAATGTCCTGCAGAAATTCAGTTTCATTGTGTCAACTGCAGTCTACAAATTGGTGCTGTCATGGACATGAGACCACAGGATCATTACTGAGGGTTGATAAAGCGAGATGGTGTTATCAATGTATAAAATGGATTTAGGTAAAGTTTTTTTTTTCCATTATTTTTTCAGTTATTCACCATGTTTCACTGTGTTTTTTTCTCAGACCATGGCTATTTATATTTAACTTCTGCTCTTGATTTAAATTGATTGTTTTCCTTGTCTAGCTAACCAGATTTTCTCACTCCTGTTTTCTCCAAGAAGCTCTAATGAATGGCTTATAGCAGCAAACAGAGCACGGTTCCCATTCGTAGTCAGAGCAGTTTTGTGATCCTTTGTTCTGTCCTTTTTTTTCACTCAGTCTTTCTAAGATGTTTGAAGTTGTTTTAGCTTGTGCAACTAGTTTACAAATCTTTCTGAAAACAGTGTCATTCTTTTGTTGGAAGACATTCTTTGAAGTCCTTTTCAGAATTTAGTCACTAAGTTATCTCACAGCAGACATTTGGCCCCATCATTAGTGGATCAATGTAACATTAAAGCTTTACCCCACATTAGAAAGCCTGATGAAATGCAAAGGTCACCACCTCCATTAACTGCCAATTTTTAATTCCTGCTGAGATTCTTTCAAATCAGTAGCTATTTAGCCAGATACCTTCGCAGTTGGTGAAGGAACTTATTGACACAGCTTCAAAAGCTGCAGCAGTACTTCTTCTGCAATATCAACTGTTGACGGTTTCTCAGTGAACTTACATAATAGTGAATGCCACGATCATTAATCCTTTCACAATAGCATCTCATGCCTGGAATATACTGACTGTCATTATTTACCTTTATATCTTGTTGAAATGTAATCAAAAGAAACTTAGAAAGCACAATGTAGTGCTTCTGTTCCCGAAATGCAGGCTTTCAGACAACATGATAGCACCAGATTCTGCCTGTGCGTTTGCCTTAAATTCTTTAAAAGTGCAGTGAAGCCCTGAAAAAAAATTCTCAATCTTGGATGCTGGAAAAGCTCAGCAGGTCTGGCAGCATCTGTGGAGAGAGAAAAAGTTAATGTTTTGAGTCCAATATGACTTCTTTGGAACTCACAGTATTCTGCATTTATCTCAAATTTTGATGCCTGATGAATGTGTTCGCAAATAAAGGAAGACACAAAATTGATCCTAAATGAGAAGCATCATCTTCAACTCTGAAACCAAGATTCATTGAAGTTTAGAAGTTAAAAGTTAAATGTATTTAAATGAATTGCATCAGCTTTCCAAATATTTCTGGAGAACTTGTCCTTTTTAAGTTCAGTGCAGTTTTGATTATTCATACACCAGGTTAAAGTCCAACGGGTTTATTTGATCTCACGAGCTTTCAGAGCGCTGCTCATTCATCTTCTACTCACCCAATGAACAAGCAGCACTCCAAAACCTGGTGATACCAAATAAACCAGTTGGACTTTAGCCTGGTGTTGTGAGACTTCCTACTGTGCCCAGCTCAGTCCAACACCAGCATCTCTTCATCGAGATTATTGATGTTCTTGTTTTGTTTTAGTGAAGTGATGGAAGGGGTCAAGTGCCACTTGCTCAGCAATGACCTGCTCACTGATGCTCAGTTTGGGTTCCAGGGCCACTCAGCTTCTGGCCCCTTATAAACATGATACAAACACAGATAAAAGAGCTGAACTCAAAAGGTGGGGTGAAAGTGACTGCCATTGACAAAAAGGCCACATTTGGCTGAGTGTGCAATCAAGGAGCCCCAGCAAATCTGAAATCAGTGGCAATCAGAAGGGGGGGTTGGTGGAGGGGAAGGTCACTCTCCACTGGTTGAGTCATGCCTAGCATGAAGGAAGATGGTTGTGAATGTCGGAAGTCAGTTATTTTAGCTCTAGGACATCACTGCAGGAGTTAATCAGGGTAGTGTCCTGGGCCCAACCATCTTCAGCTGCTTCATCAATGATCTTTCCTCCATCATAACGTCAAGTGTGGAGATGATCAATGATGATTACACAGTGTTCAGCACCACTCATAACTCTACAGATCCTGCAGCAGTCCATGTTGATATGATATGGAGGTGCCAGCATTGGGCTGGGGTAGGCATAGTAAGTAGTCTCGCAACATCAGGTTAAAGTCCAATGGGTTTATTTGGTAGCACGAGCTTTTGGTTGCCCCTTCATCAGGTGAATGAAGAGTTCAGTTCACAAACCAGTTTGTGATTTCACAAATCAGCTCATATGTATGTCCTGCTTGTGAACCGAACTCTTCACTCACCTCATGAAGGGGCAACCAAAAGCTCGTGCTACCAAATAAACCTATTTGACTTTAACCTGGTATTGTGAGACTGCTTACCATGTTTATATGCACCAAACCCAGACACATTCAGGCTTGGGCTAATAAGTGGCAACTACCAGTCATGCCACACAAGTGCAAGCAAATGACCATCTCCAAGATGAGTTAATTTAACCATCTCCCCTTGATCTTTAATGGCATTACAACAATTTAATCCCCCACAATCAACATCCTGAGGGCAGTGATCAGAAACTAAACTGGACAAGCCATATCAATACTATGTCTACAAGAGCAGGTCAGAGGCAGGGAATTCTGCAGAGGGTAGCTCACTTCTTAATTCTATCCACAAGGCACAATTCAGTGTGATGGAATAATCTGCATTTGCCTGGTTGAACGAAATTCATTAAATTCCAGCAACACTACAGAAGCTCAACACTACCCAGGACAAAACAGCCTGCACTCGATCCACCACCTTAAACATCCACTCCCCCCCCCACCAATACACATGGTAGCCATCTGTACCATCCATAAGATGCACTGCAGCAACTCACCAGGGCTCTTTCAATAGCATATTTCAAACTTGTGACCTCAGCCATCTAGAAGGACAAGGGGCAGCAGATGCATAGGAATGTCACCATATTCATGTTCTCCTCCAAATCATACAACATCCTGACATGGAAACATATCCCCGTTCCTTTTGTGTCAGTGGATCCAAACCCTGGAACTCCCTCCCTTACCGCACTGTGTGTGTATCAGTTCAAGAAGGTGGCTCACTACCATCCTTATCAAGGCCAAATAGGGATGAGCAATAAATGCTGGCCAAGTAATAACACCCTCATCCCCTGAATGAGTACGCAAAATTATTGAAACCAGATGGATTGCAACAACAATTTTAGATAGTATTAATGCTGCACTTGAAATAAAGAATTAAGGTATGCAGAAGGATTTTTTTTACGTGCAGTTAAATTTTGTGCTCTTACATGGCTAGTGTTTAGTTAAATTTAAAGTTACAATTAATATAGACTTATGTTGCTGCCAATACAATTTGCATATATCAGTCCAAGGTCAAGTGTCATCAAACACGCAACCCATTCATGGAGTAATCAGTATGTTCCATACCATTTTTTTTATTGATAGAAGAACAATTTTAGTGTCGGCACATTCATTATTAATCAGCGAAGCAGTAGATCTTTTTAAATGGGCAGAAAGTAAACAAGTAGTGGTGCAGAGTCGTGCTGAAGGATATCATTATGGATCCAACCTGCTACTAATTTCCTAGCGATTCTACATAGAAATGCAGTAACAGTACGAGCTTCTAAGTACTTAATTAACCTACTTTAAAATAGTGTTCACTAATTCCTAAATTCTATCCCCCTCAGGTTAATTCGTGTAGTGCTTGGCCCATGGTGAGTTGGAAAGCAGTGGTATCATCCATCTTTTTCTGAATGGTAAAACAGACTCATTTGCAATGAAGTCTAGAACTGAACTTACTTTCAGCCAGATCATTTGTCAGTATGACAGATGAAGTACACCAGCAAGAGCCAGCTCTTCTTTGTTTCTCATATACTGCTACGTGCTTTCCTTTTGCCAATTTAGAGCAAGAAGTGTACATCAACTGTACAGTAACTCAGGGAATTGAATGGTAAAAGGGATTGCCTCCAAGGGAAGTGAGTTGCTTTATTTAAAGCCAAATATCTACAACCATAATATAATTTGCTGAAATGGCAGTGAACATTCTGGTGCTAAGTAGTGATAAATACTTGTTTTAATAAAGATTGGTCTTCGTTGTAGAACTGGACGTTGTCTGCTGAATTAGCTTGTTGCTGACAGCACCTTTCTTTCTATGAAAGGTGAGACCCATAACAAACAAATCCACTTCAGATGACATAGTGGGATTTTCACTCCATCCCATCATGTTTTGTGGTAGCAGGAAGCAGCTTGCCATTACCTGGCCCTTGCCACCTGGAGACCAGCAGGAGTGGAGAATCCCGCTGGTGTGAACGGCCGGAAAGTCCCGGTCAATATGTTAGAATCAAAATACAATGGACAAATCTTATACTTTAACATCATCACATATGGGGAGGCACAATGGTTAACACTGCTGCCTCACAGCACCAGGGATCTGAGTTTGATTCCTGGCTTGTGTCACTGTCAGTGTGAGTTTGCACATTCTCCCCATGTCTGCATGGGATTCCTCCAGGTGCTCCGGTTTCCTCCCACAGTCCAAAGATGTGCAGGTTAGGTTGATTGGCCATACTAAGTTGCCCCTTAGTGTCAGGGGGACTAAAAAAACGTAAATGTATGGGGTTAATTGGAAAGGGCTTGGGTGGGGTTGTAGTCAGTGCAGACTCCATGGACCAAATGGCCTCCTTCTGCACTGTAGGATTCTATGATTATTTGAATTACCTTTGAAGGGTCACCCTGTCATTTGTTTTTGTGTTAATTAATGATTATTGTCAGGAAATTCATAGAATCATAGAATCCCTGCAGTACAGAAGGATGATGTGAAGATGCCGGCGTTGGACTGGGGCGAACGCAGTCAGAAGTCTCACAACACCAGGTTAAAGTCCAACAGGTTTATTTGGTAGCAAACGCCACTGACTCACCTGACAAAGGGATAGAGCCCTGAAAGCTAGTGGTGTTTGCTACCAAATAAATGTGTTTGACTTTAACCTGGTGTTGTGAGACTTCTGTACAGTAAGAAGGATGTCATTCGGCCCATTGAACCTGCACTAGCAACAATTCCACCTTACCCCCATAATCACATATGTTTACCCTATTATTCCCCTTGAAACTAGGTTCAATTTAGCATGGCCAATGCAGCTAACCTGCACATCTTTGGACTGTGGGAGGAAGCTGGAGGAAATCCATGCAGACAGTGACCCAAGGCTGGAATCAAGCCTGAGTCCCTGGCACTGTGAGGAGCAGTGCTAACCACTCTGTGGCCAATCCAGTTCTGGATTGGAAATGAAGACATTACCTGTTGACAAATATCCCTTTCAAATGACCACTGACGCTGATAAGCTTTGTTGGATCAATTTTGAGTTGAAAATTTTGGGGACAGGGAATGATCTCCTTGATAGAACAGCTGGTTTAAAAAGAAGATTCTTCACACATCTATGTGTTGACTTATTTTCATTGTTCCTGGCTATATTTCCAGACTGCTTCTTTGGAAAGATTTGGCAGGATTTTCTGGCTCTTTCCTTCAGCAGGATCTCCTGATTCCATCGAAGGCAGCCCCCTCTTCAATGGGTTTCCTGACAGCGGGTGGGTAAGCTACACAAGATATGGTAGATTAAACCTGCCGGCGGCTAATGGTGAGCTGCCTCCGCTGCCAGAAAACACGCCATGGGAATGGAAATCTCATTGATTAACTCTATTTCTTCAGATTCTGGTTTAGCACCTAAGTGTCATATTTGTGTCTCAGAAGTTGGTCGAGAAGTTTTCTCAAGTTATCCTGTTTTTCTAACTCTAATGGGGAGGGAAAAATTGGACAAGAGGTTGCCTTGCTGGATGTTTGCCTCTTATAGCCCCATATTAAGCTTCTGGTATCAATTGATCTCAAAATGCCTTTGTAACAACAAAAGACCATAATGCAGCAATACTGGACATATAAAGTAAAGGTAAAGTTGCAGTAATCTCAGATGGCCATAGGCTGCTCTCCCCTTTGAGGGGGACAGCTGACTGGTGATGATTTAGCCTGTGGGTGAGGAGCAAGGTTGAGAAGGCAGATCTTTATGAATAAGCTCAGTTAGTAGAGGAATTGAGCCCGTGCTGTTGGCATTGCTCTGCATTACTAACTAGTTGTCCAGCCAACTGAGAGCTAAACCCACCCTCACTAGACGTATAACCTGCTAGAGACCTTGGAACAATTGAATGCAATATTCAATGGACAGCAATCAATAGCAGGACAGTCGCTACATTCTTTCTTACATCTAATTTGCATTTGACAATGCGGAGGCTATATTCTTTCTTCTGGTAGAAGACGTGAAGCTTTTGCATACACCAACATCCTGTTTCAGGAGGAGTTTTCCGCTTTTCACCCCATAACCACCTCCCATATATAAGCAACAAAAAAAAAGAAACTTAAAGTTGGCTGACTGCAGAAAAAATGCCAAGTTCAGAGGCATCGCTGTCAAATAAGTCTTGCCCCACCAAGGAATACATCAGGTTTGTACAAAGTTGATCTTCCTAGACCAATAGGTGTTGGAAATGGAGGTTTAAGGCCACAGAAAAAAGCTCTAAATGTCTTTGATTGACAAATATGTCAATTTGCTGTTACTCACAGATCTTGGAGATTTGATGTATGCTTGTAAAGGAAGCATTTGAAAGATCTGTCAAAACAACCATTAAGCCAGACCAAAATTTGATAGCTGTCTCAGAAAAACCATCACAGGCACAATGGGCCAAATGGTCTCTTTCTTTGCTATATGCTTCTTATTAATCTAATGATACCACAATGCCACGAACAGGCTTCTGCAAGTTTCATGCTTGCCAGAATCAAATTAAAAGAGCAATAAGTGAGAAATACAAGTGCAAAGTAGAATTAAATAGCCTCAACTTTCAAAGCCAGTGCTCAATGCTGTAGGCTGTACAATATCTTCTAAAGGGAATCTCTTTTGAATTGATATATGCATTGGGAATTTTTAAATATTGGCACCTTTGAAGGAGCAAAGAGAAAATGAAAACATTATCCAAGCAACATTTCTTTCTTGCAGCAATAAATTAGGACTATCATAGAATGCAAAACGAGGCTTTCCGGCCCATTGAGTCTGCACTACTTCTCCAACAGAGCATCTCTACCAGGCCCTATCCCTGGAGGCCCACGTATTTACCTGGCTAAGTCTGCTAACCTACACATCCTGGACACTAAGAGGCAATTTACCATGGCCAATGGTTGAGATCATCCTCGGTACCTGCTGTATTCTCTGTTACAGAAACCTCTGGATGTTCCAGTTCTACATTTACAACTGGGATCCCTGTAACCAATCCTGAAGGATCCAAATTTACTGCTGGACTCATCTGTTGATCCCTTGTATCAGGCACTGCTCTCCTCCTCGAATGATCCACATGTTTCTTATATCAACCTTATATCTTTATGACCTAGGAGACTGATCCAGTCCTTTCCACAATCCTACCAGCCACAAATGTCGGTTCTGCTGCAACATGTCTGACCATGACTAAATCCTCAGCATGGAAAACCTGATGTTCTTACTTGAGTTGTGATTTTCTTTCTGATATGCTTGCACAGCCTCCACCTTCCCTGCCAAATCTGGGAATATCACATCTAAATGTGGCCTTAAATGGCATCTCACTTGTAGCTCAGTTGGTGTGACTCCCGTGATCGCATTTGGCGTGTGTTGTAAAACAACAAAAAGATGGTGCTATGCAAGGCTAGAAGCCTATTGACTTGTTTCTTCACTGATGCCTTGATTGTTTGGATAGCATGTTCCACTCACCCATTGGAGGCTGGGTGGTAAGGTACTGACCTGACATGTGAATACCATTTGATCTTACACATGTTTTAAACTCCACTGACACCACAATCTCCGGGGATGGCCTGAAGGGCAAAAATTTGGGGGCAGCATAATGGTGAGCGTCAGGGACCTGGGTTAAATTCCCAGCTCTGGTCAGTCTGTGTGGAGTTGGAACATTCTCCCTGTGTCTGCGTACGTTTCCTCCAGGTGCTCTGGATTCCTCTCTCAGTCTAAATATGTGCTGGTTCAGTGCACTGGCCATGCTAAATTCTTCCTCAGTGTATGCGAACAGGCGCCGGAGTGTGGCGACTAGGGTATTTTCGAAGTAACTTCATTACGGTGTTGATGTAAGCCTACTTGTGACAAATAAACTTTAATCTTTCTCAGTTTGTCAGTGGCCATTGTGGACATCAACTGGAAATGATTTTTAACCAACTGAACTAACTGGTCAAAAGAAATTGTGCCTGGAGCATTAGGCGATGTTAAACTTCTTAATAAGCTACAAGATTGGGCCACAGACTGTGAGCTTTTCTTCAGCTGTCACTTCATTTGCTCCAAAGAACAACACAGCCATTCAGTACGTTGGCCTCAGTTTTCTACTTCAGGGTCAAATTGTTCTATTTTCTCAATCAAAGGCATTTTAGTACGTGCTTGTTCTTGCTTCTTCGTATTTTCGGCGCTCCAGTCTCTTCCCCCTCCAACTGTACACTGTGATCCCCAAGGAGTTCGAAGGTTTTTCCTCATCAACAGTGTAATAAATCAAGGGCGACTTGGAGGCTTAAGTAACAAAAGGCTTGATTGCCAATGAATAAATAAGTATTTACACTAATAGCTTCAGACAGAATAACTGCCACTGAACTACACTCCTCCATGGCTCCAGCTGAGGATCCTCCCTGACCTGGGAACACACCTTTGCAATTGATTGGCTCAGCTTCCCCCTTTGATACTCCATTGGATCTGGCCCGATCAGGTGGCCCTCAAAGAACACCCCCTTAAAGGGGTCATGCTGCCACAACTTACAAAATAAATTGCAAAATATTCACACAAACTGCAATTTGCCCATCAGTTTTTTGAAAAGATAAGTTGATGGTTTGAATGAATAGTAGCCTTTTAATGAAGGAATAGCAGGAAGATCTACAGGTTGATTTTCCCCTTTGAAACTGTCTGGGGTGGCATGGTGGCACAGTGGTCAGCACTGCTGCCTCACAGCGCCAGAGACCTGGGTTCGATTCCCTGCTTAGGTCATTGTCTATGCAGAGTCTGCATGTCATCCCTTTGTCTGTGTGGGTTCCCTCCAGGTGCTCCAGTTTCCTCCCACATTTCAAAAGGTTGGTTAGGTGCATTGGCCATACTAAATTCTCCTTCAGTGTACCCAGATAGGCGCCAGAGTGTGGTGACTTGGGGATGTTCACAGTAACTTCACTGCAGTGTTAATACAAGCCTACTTGTGATACTATTAAGTAAGCTTTAAAACTTTGATACAGAAGAGAATTGTGAAGGAAAGTCTATCCTAGTTTGTGCAAGAAAGATAATCATTATGCATGCTGCTTTCAGTGGTACATCCCGGAGATTCACCTCCAAGTTAGCTTTCTGCTAGGGTTAATCATTCCCATAGTAAAAATGAAAAATTGGCCACTGTGCCCTTACCATTGCCTTCTTCCTGATAGCAGTAAACATCTTCCAGTTTGAGGACACAGACAAGGCGCCTGGGTGATTATGCTAACACTCTCCCACCATTCAGATAAAACCTGTGATTTAAGCGTCCGTGTTAAGATAGTCCAGATATGACTTTAAAATTAGAATTAAACAACTCAGGATTGAAATCAGGTAGCACTTTTTCAGAATGCTGTGTTTGCCGAAGTAACTGGAGTTTCAAGGCTGAGATCAATTGACTTTTATTGGGTAAGGGCATTGAGGGGTGTGTTGCAAAGGTGGCTGAATGGAGTTGAGGTTTTGATTAATCATGGCCTAAAAAGAAAAACCTACATTTGCATTGTGCTTTTCCCAACCACCAGAGTTGGTAAGAAATACTTTGGAAGTGTTATCACTGTTGTAGCAAACAGAGGCAGACACAGCAACCTCCCACAAGCAGCAATGTGACAATTGCCAGACAATCTATTGTTGAGGGATAAATATTGGCCAGGACACTGGGGGGAGCTCTCCTGTTCTTCCAGTTGTCAGTTTGTGTCCTCCTGTGATGGCAGATGATGCTGGGGTTGAACATCTCATCTGAACGATTTACTGCAGTGGCAGCACACCCTAAGAACTGCAATGGAGTCAGCTGATTTTTGCATTCCAGTGCTCAAGTGAAATTTGAATTTGGAACCATGAGGTTCGCAGGCAGTAGTACCATAACCAGGCATGGTGGACCCTTATTAAAGGATGAACCATACCCTGTATGTTAATAGTAAATGCCTGTCTCTAATGTTCCTATATTTCAACATGACCCAGAGAAATAAAACACTCCTTTGGTATACCTGGAGCAGTAGAACCTTCAATTCTTACATATCAAGGTAGCAGTGCAGCCCATGTGTTTCTATGGTATCATTACTGTTGTGGGAACTTTACCACTTCAGAGTCAGACTTGGCGGTTTTAACAATACAGTTTTATTTCAGACGAAACTTTGGGAGAAAGCACTGTACTCCGCAGTACTTGGCAGCTACCTTCTCAGTGGTAGTTGATAATTTTTATACCTTTCAGACAATAGGCAGTACAGACATTGGCCGTTAACACATCATTACAAGTCGAGTCGACAGATATGGACATCGACAGTAAACAGATCATTGTTCATAGAATGGATATGTTTATGCAGTTATGTCTTTTATCAATGGTTTTGACCTATACATTCAGTGGCTGATCTTGTTACATTTATGTATACATGTCGCCATCTGTGGCTGACCTTATTATCAGACTCATTGTTCTGGGTCTGCTCTTACCTAGAATGCCTCAGGCTCTGACCAGCTTCCTGCAGCAATTCAGGTAGTGCAGGTTTTAACCTTTTGTGTAACTGTATGTGCCTAAAGCCAGTGCCTCTTAATGTCCCTTTCCAGGTAAACACCGCAAGAAGTCTCACAACTCCAGGTCAGAGTCCTACCAATTTATTTGATAGTTACCTTCCCAGGTAACGATTTTGTGTCCATCACTTTTAATTCCACCATAACAGTGACAAACAAATAGTCACTCTTGCTGTCACTATTACACATTGCTCTTTAATTGTAATTGTAATGGTGAATTGTAAATCGATCTGTTGTTATCTTGTTGGATATTTTCTTCTCTGAACAGATTTTTCCCACGCCAGTAGTTTATTCAAAACTAGGGAGGGACTAGGGACTCCTGTCAGAAAATTTGGCTTGAGCCACCGTCTCAGCTGCCTGGCCAGCTCAAGTCTATTTTTCCATTAATGGAAAAATCAGGGTTGTTGTGGGGTGTGCACTTAACATATATTGTTTGTATTAGTTTTCTCCTAATTACCAGCATTTTTAAAAAATCATTTTCCCACTTCAATTATAGCAGGATATAACATAGCAAACTTACAGATTAGTATATATTTATTTATAAGCTGTTTAGTGAGCTTTTATGGATGTAGTTTATTCATAATCATTAAAATGGTAAAGATCAACTATTGTGTCTTCTCTGCTAAGTAAGCATTCAATGAAAACTTTCCCCAGTCATCAATATTCCTGATCTCTTTAATAAACCTGGCTGATCACATTTTATGTTGAATTATATTAAAGTTTCTTATTAATATTTACATATATATCGAGCTGGTGCCAAAATTTCTTGTTACACAGCTTTTTGTTCATTAACTGCAAACAAAGATTAGAAATTTAATTTATTCTTTCTGAGACACTATGTTTCAGTGTTTTGTTTTATCTTTGTATAGCTTTTGTTGGCATCTGTTACGGGCCCCATTGCCTTGGGTGTCTGACTTGACTTTTGAATATTTGTACTAGTGAGCTTCTAGCCCTTTGAATAGAACAATCATATGGAGCAAGTGCTGAACAACAGAAGGAATCCCCCATCTGTGTTTAAAGCTGTATTTTGTCTATTGCTGTACTATTTACTTTAAATAAAGATGATAAGATATTCTGGGTACTGGAAGTAAGCATGGGTACATGGTAATCTTCGTCTTCACGATGAGATGGCAAATCAGCCATTGGTTCCAGAACCTCTGTAAATCATTGGAAAGAAAAATATTGATAACCTGATTTACCCAAGGCTGTGGCTATGAGTTGCCTGAATATCTAGCTGAAGCTGTCATCTTCCAGGATAAGTTTATAAACTTCGGACGATGAGGCATCCATGATGATTATTATTTATTACACTGAAGTGAACTGCATTAATTAAACTCTGTCACTTAATTGCATTCTCAGCTAGTCGGAAGCTGTTTTCTGACATTGTTATTCATGTCGATATTAGCGTGATCCTTCACCTCCTTAATTCAGTGTCATAAATCATAAAGGCAAAATTTGTCACTTGTTTATGCAATTTTGTAATGCTGCCACTGTGAAGTTGTAACCATTGTCCAAATTCTATTTTAAAAAGGGCTAAGAAGAAATAAGACAAAGTAAAGACAAGTCTTGAAGCTTGATGACATGACGGGTCAAGAAATGACCTTCTCAGAAACCTAGTTTTCAATCTAGACTGGAGGGGTTGAACTGAGATTGGTGAGATAATAGTCTGTCTTGCTGTAGGTTCTGAAATAAGTCTGGGCAGCTCAGTCCATTTCCCAAAGCTTGCTTCAAAACCAGGCAAATTGGCATTCCCAGTTTGAGAAATTAAGGAATGTGAACATGCAAAATGTAAATACTGAAGAGTTCATCATTCTGAATGGGGGATTGAGGTATACTGTGGAACAAAGGAAACTTTGAACTTCATCTGGTCCACGTGTGGGAGTTATAATGAAGTCAGAAGCTGAGGTTAGAAAGATGTTCTGTTCGCCAATCCTGACAATCCCACCCTTTTATGAGCAGCTTTTACTTAGAAGCTGAAGAAGTTACAAAAAAAAGCAGTTGCCACAATCTGGTTCACAGGCTGTTACATCACCAATTTATGTTTCTTGCAGTGGTTAGCACTGCTACCTCATGGCATCAGGGACCCGCGTTCAATTCCCGGCTTGGGTCACTGTCTGTGCAGAGTCTGCACATTCCCCCCAAGTCTGCCTGGGTTTCCTTCAGGTGTGCCGGTTTCCTCCCACAGTCTGAAAGACGTACTGGCTAGCAGCGACCATGCCAAATTCTCCCTCAATGTACCTGAACAGGTGCCAGAGTGTGGCAACTAGGGGATTTTCACAGTAACTTCATTGCAGTGTGAATGTAAGCCTACTTATGACACTAATCAATGAACCTTAAAACTTTAAAATTATATTGAAAATAATGAACATAGCATTCTCAACAGCCTGGAAGAAAACTGATGAAGTCCAAGGAACGATCTTAAATCATTGTGAGCCTGCCTTCAATCACCTTTTCTCTTTTGGAATGAAGTTTGAGCCCAGAGATTCCATCAGCATTTGTTCATTGTGTTGTGCTCACTGGTTGGAAGCAGCAGTAAATGGGGCTGAGATTTGCTGTGCTAGATCTTTCACCTGCCTTTTTTTCTCACCATTGCTGTCAGCAATGGAGACTTGCTAATGAGGCAGTAATGATGTGCTTGCATCAGGCATCCCACTTTCTGTCATTTCTACCTCATTTGCATTTATGCATTACTATGCCGAATATAAGTGTCCTGTTGAAGGCGGGAGAGAATTTAAAGGAACAAGCTTTCTCCATTCCCTGGTGTTATTAAATGCTCACTGCTACCTCACTTTTGTTCTTCCTTTATAGTTGCCAAACATTTTGCCACCTGTCCGCTTTAGCTGCACAACAGGCACATGGCACTTACCTGCTGGCACTCCATAAACCAGTGCCTACAGGCAGAAGTTCTCCTGCTTGCATTTGAACACAGAACTATGATAGTGGAAACTTTGCATTCCAAATGATGCTGTCACAAAAATGCATCATTTGCTGCACTGGCAACTCACGCCCACCTCAACTGTAGGTTCTTTGCCCATAGCTGCCAAGGCCACAACTATCTTTAGATTCAATGTCATTCCAGGCTAACGGACATCTATAATGCAAGACAAATGTTTCACACAGATTCTTAAAAGAATTCAAAGGCACACTGTGCCCAAAAACGCACAGCCAGTCTGGGGCTACAGCAGATAAGGGACTGGCATTGAAAAGGTTAACAAGCACTATAGAGGGGCAGTATTGCCCCCACTATGAACACATGCCCCAAGGCCAGTAAGCAGCCCTGTACTGAACAGATGTATATTGAGGCAAGCATGGCGACAGACCCTAGCTTAGACCTTACACTGTATAAATGTATATGGTTATGAGTAGTTAATATACACTAAGGGTGGGATTTTCTAACCCTTCCTGCTGGTGGGATCTTTACTGCAACATCAGTCCAGATTTAATGATGAATGTTAGGCACTCAAACTCTCACCTTCCAAACCACCCAACTCCACCATCTTACATTTCCCCTCCATGTGCTTTCATATTCCCATACCTCTCATAGACCATTGTCACCTCCATGTCCCTTCATTCCCCAGGCCTCCTCCATGCCTCCCTGTATTCCCCATGCTATTCTGTGCCCCCACATATTCTGCATGCCCCCATTTGTCTTTTGCAACCACTGACCTCGTATCAACTATGGGCAGATCATAAGAACATGTCTGAAATAGAGAGGAAAATGATTTAACTTCTGTCAATATCTTCTCCACCACCTCCTCAAGGACAATGAGGGATTGGAAATTAATGCTGGCCCAGCCAGCGACACCCACATCCCATGAATGATTAAAAAAATTTGCCCTCTCACATAAACACACTTAATATTGAAAAACAAAATTCATAAAACCCATTCAAAAATTTAAATCCACTCAGCCTCAATCCCCTCTGCGTTATAATGAACATCAATTTTACTAACCATATCAAAGACAGGTAATCCTTTAATAACCACTTAAAACTCTTGGTCAAAATATGAACACAACTACCTGCTGAAATAAGTGGGATTCTCTTCTCTCTGACAAATTTCCTGGACATTACTTTGGGGGAGAAAACTTCTCAGATCTGTTGCTAAGCGGATTGCTGTTGTGTCCTTCTCAATTAAGCGGTGGGTGAGCAGCAATCTTACAATAATTCCCCAGTCATGACAAGCATGGTCACAATGAGTGGCTTTCCTTCTGGCTGAAGTCCACCCAGATTATTAAAATTGAACACTCATCAAAACTGTCGTGAAGTCAGCCCACTGCAGTAATGTTTGAAAGACTGGGAGAAAACAGCTGAGCTGAGATACGGGTGGCACAGTGGTTAGCACTGCTGCTTTACAGCATCAAGGATTCGGGTTCACTTCCAACTTTGGGTGACTGTCTGTGTGAAGTTTGCATGTTCTCCCTGTATCTGCGTGGGTTTCCTCTGGGTGCTCCATTTTCCTCCCACAGTCAAAAGATGTGCAGGTTAGGTGGATTGGCCCCTTTGTGTCAGGGGGAACAACCAGAGTGAAATACTTGGGTTTAAGGGATAGGGCCTGAGTGGATTTGTTGTTGGTTCAGACCAAATGGCCTCCTTCTATGCTGTAGGGATTCTATGATACATTCATGCAGGTTAAATGCATTCTTCCAGTTCCATCATATAGCAGTGCCAAAGGAAACGAAAATGAAGCCATATCCTCTCTTTGTTTTAAAGTAACTGCTGGAGGAAAGGCAACACAGTTTGGCAGAGTTTATGAATTTGAAAGTTCTTCTGTCAAACTGCTTTCAGTGCCTGAATCTCATGAATCCTTTCACCTCACTTCTTCTCTGCTTCTAATTACATACCGATTTGCATCTTCTGTGTCCAAATGCCAGAAACGCTGTTCATAAATAGCGGGAGAAATGTGAAATGACATTTACCTTCAGGCAGTAGATTACAGTTGTTAGAGCTTTTCAAACAGTTGATGTGGGGGTCAACTGGAATCCTGTGTTCTGCTGAAATGTTCGTGCCAACATATTTTATAAGTTGTTCTTTGTCTTTCATTTCTGCAGAAAAAAAGGACTGATCTTTTAAAATTCAGTTGCTGACAACTGCTAAAGATTCCACTGTTCTCCTTATTCTTTTCGCATTCTGCATCCTAGGCACCTAAAAGACCTGCCAGAGCTTTACCGAACAAAGGTTCTCTTCCTCATTTACTTGGTAAAAGCTTGTTAATGAAAAATATATATTATTTCAAAAATATGTGATGGTTTTAGAATAATGGAGAAAGTTGACCATTCATAAATACAGAATTACTCTGTCAGGGCCAGTGAGGGTGTTTAGGATCCATTATGAAGTTAGGATGAAATTTAAAAAGCCACTTGCACCTCATTCAATAATGTGTAATCTTTTCAAGGGTTTTAACAGCAAAAGTGACAGCATTAAAGTGGAAGCTTTTGTCACTTTGCTAATTACTTAAGAATTGCATTCAATTCAGAACCTCAACAGCATACCGCTGGTGAAGCAGAGGGTGGGATTTTCTGACTCTTCCTGTTGGTGGGATCTTCCAGACCTGTCATTCAACCCCCACTGAAGATTCCCTGGCAGGACAAGTGAGCCATGCAAAATGCTGTCGACTTTGACGGGACTGGAAGATCCAGCCAGTGGTTCATGGCGAGCCACCTCCTCTGTGGGAGGGGGGAGGGTGCTGAAAAATTTAGGTCAGGGCTCACTTACTGTAAGTTCTAAATTTCCATGTTTTTTTGCGCCTGTTCAGAACTGAGTATTTGCTGTATGTTTCAATGCAATCATGATGGTGAATACTGACAGATTGGCTGTCGTTACTATGATGTGAGGATGCATTGTGTTTCAACTGGGGTAACACAGTAGGAAGTCTCACAACGTCAGGTTAAAGTCCAATAGGTTTATATGGTTGCAAAAGCCACTAGCTTTCGAAGCACTGCTCTTTCATCAGGTGAGTGCACCTGATGAAGTGACAATGCTCTGAAAGCTAGTGGCTTTTGCTACCAAATAAACCTGTATTATTTGAGGATGCTGATGTTGTGAGACTTCTTACTGTGTCATTACCACCTCAGAGCCAGGACATAATAGATTAAGCAAATGTGAAAACCTTGCCAAATAGATTTTAGTGTAGGCAGATTTGAGGTAATCTGCATTGTACCTAAAAAGGTTGAACATGGTACTTTCTAAGTGGTGAAAAGCTAGAAAAAAAGGTGGATGTCCAAAAAGGCTTGGGGGTCCAGGATCCATGTGCATGCATCCCTGAAAGTTGGCACCCAGGTTGATAGGGTTGTTAAGAAGGTGTGTGGTGTGTTAGCTTTTATTGGTAGAGGGATTGAGTTTCGGAGCCATGAGATCATGTCGCAGCTGTACAAAACTCTGGCGCGGCCGCACTTGGAGTATTGCGTGCAGTTCTGGTCACCGCATTATAGGAAGGATGTGGAAGCATTGGAAAGGGTGCAGAGGAGATTTACCAGGATGTTGCCTGGTATGGTGGGAAGGTCTTATGAGGAAAGGCTGAGGGACTTGAGTTTGTTTTCGTTAGAGAGATGAAGGTTAAGAGGTGACCTAATTGAGGCATACAAGATGATCAGAGGTTTAGATAGGATGGACAGTGAGAGCCTTTTTCCTCGGATGGTGATGGCTAACATGAGGGAACATAGCTTTAAATTGAGGGGTGATAAATATAGGACAGATGTCAGAGGTAGGTTCTTTACTCAGAGGGTAGGAAGGGCGTGCAATGCCCTGCCTGCAGCAGTAATGGACTCGCTAACTTTAAGGGCATTCAAACGGTCATTGGATAGACATATGGATAATATTGGAATAGTTTAGGTTAGAGGGTCATTAGATTGGTTCCACTGGTCAGTGCAACATCGAGGGCCGAAGGGCCTGTACTGCGCTGTAATGTTCTATGTTCCAGAACATTTAAATGGCAAGAACAACATGTAATGCATTTTGAGAGGGCTAACAAGACAAGGCAATACACAATGAATGGTCAGACCCAAGTACACACAGAGAATCATAAGGTTTAAGGTTAAGGGGGAGATTTATAGGAGACATGAGGAAAAGCTTTTTCATCCAGAGAGTGGTGGGAACCTGGAACTCAACTGCCTGAAAGGATGGTAAAGTTGGAACCCTCACAACATTTGAGGAGTATTTAGAAAAGTACATGAAATGCTATAACATACAAGGCTTCAAGTCCAGTGCTGGAAAATGGGATCAGAATGCACACTTCCATGTGAAAAGGTTTGGAACTTGTTTCCATGCAGAGCAATTGGTGCTTGGTCAATTATTAACCATTAATTTGAGATTGGTAGATTTTTTGAACCAAAGGTACAAAGGAACATTGGGCAAATGGAGGCATATCGAGTTAGGTCACAGATAAGTCATAATCACATTGAATGTTGAACATATTCGAAGGGTTAAATTACATACCCTTCTGCGTAGGGATGGGCTGGGAGACAGGAAGCTGGGGACAGTAGAAGTAACCAGCAGTACATTGACTGCTTTAATTTTATCCCAATTGCTACTTGACAGAAGGCAATAAACTACCTCTCTTATCTCATATGTCTTCATGTAAGCATAGATTTCCAATTGTGGTATCATCCTTGTGAATCAATGCTGCATTCCTCAATGTCTTTTCTGTAGCTGAGCTTTCAAAACTCCTCATGACTATCTCTAATCAATGTTGCTTTGTCATTCATCCTTACTTTTTTATTTCTTACTCTATATCTTGCTTTGTAAAATTTAAAGTTTCTCCTGACTATTTCTAGGAATTGTGTATTTCAACCCTGAGGGACCCTCTCTGTTCATCCGCATTCTTCAACATATTTTACAAAATGTATTCTCAATTTTCTTTTCTCCAAAACTATATTACCTCAAATATATCCATGTTAGATTGCATCTGGAACCTACCTGCCCACTCCTTGTTTTCCTGAAGTTGTTTGCAGCTCTCGTTGCTGGCCGTACCTAGTTTTTAGTTATCAGCATGTTTTAAAATTGTATCCAAGTCCTAGTAATCTATGTGCTGGGAACATAAATAGATGCAGTCCTGACCCCTTAGAAAGATATATTTGAACATGTTCTGGGTTATTTATAAGGAGGCTTCGGTGTGTTTTGTTTCTTGTGTACTTATTTCCAAGAATTGAATTTTCTGCCTGCCTCACTGTTACTTGTTACGTTTTATCTTTGGATTATAGGCTCTGAGATCGTCATTATCACTCAAGTATACTCAGATGGTTTCTCCATAACACCTCTTAATTGATGGTATTCAGTTCTGAACACTGTCTTTTCTCTATTGTGCGTATGCAAGTTGCAGGATAATTCTGCAATTATTTCCATGCAGTACCACTGAAAATTTGTGGTTTAAATCTACATAGGAGTTGAGATCTTCAAGCCAAACGCTTTGCTGAAGTGAACTTAAAGCAATCACAGTGTAATATTATGTTGATCACACTCCATCCTGTCTCATAACATCAGTGTGCTGCATGTTGGGAAATGCCATCTTTTCAAAGCAGCAAGTGAGCATGAATCACACATTTTATCATTTCTCCTTATCTCTCAGAGATCCAGAGAAACATTATCATTTGGTAGGGGGCTTACACTTTGCCAAGTTCATTAACTTTAATGTTAGTCAATTATATTTTCCCCATAACTTATTTTAGACAAACCAAAAAGGAAAAAAAATGAATGCGCAAATTTATCTAGTGGCCCAGATTAAGGAATATCAGGATCATTTCTGCTCCAAAATTGTACCAAGTATCAAGTGAGTAAATGTGGGAGAAATTAACTTGTAGGTTACAGGAGGTTCCAAGATGTGATTTAACCTGGTGCAGCCAACACTAACAATTAAATCAAAATCAAAATCAAATCAAATCAAAGTGTCATGCAGATGATGGACCTATTATTTGCATATCAAAGAATTTTGCACTGGTTTTTGCCAGGTGTCTTGGATGCATTTTTTTCTTTCCTGAAATTAGTAATGGTGTACCGCTGGTAAGAAATGTACACACACTTTTCATGAAGTTAAGACTTAGGGGAGTGGGAAAAATATATTAGCATGGATTGAGGGTTGGTTAATGGACACAAAATGGAGAGTAGGAGTGAACGGAACATTTTTGTGTTGGCAGTTTATAACTAGCAAGGTCATAAGGCCATAAGACTAGGAGCAGAATTAGGCCAGTTGGCCCATTGAGTGTGCTCCATATATCAGTGGTTGGACCTCAGCTACTTATAATCTGTATTGATGTCTTGGGTGATTCAACTGAGTGTAATGTGTCAAAATTTGCTGTTGAGTCAAAGGTAGGTGGGAATGTAAGTTGTGAGGAGGACACAAAAAGAGATAATGGCACATTGGGTGAATGAGAAAACACAAGACAGATGGAATACAGAGTGGTAAATTCTGGAGTTATCCGCGTTGTTTGGAAAAGTAAAAAAAGACCAAACATTTTTTGAATGGTGAGAGACTGTGAAAAGTTGGTATTCAGGGGGACCAGGGTGTCTTTGTATATGAATCACAAAGTGTACATACTGGTACAGCAAACAATTGGGCAAGTACATAATAGTATGCTTGGCAACAAAGGAATTGGATTAAATGAGCTAAGTCTTCCTACAATTAAGCATGGTGTTGTGGAGGCCATAACTGGTGTGCAGTTTCAGTTTCCTTACCTCGGGAAGGCCACACTTTCCCTGAAAGGAAGGCAGCAAAGATTCACTCGACTAGTTCCTGGGATAAAGGGTTTGTCCTGTGAGAAAGGATTCAATAGATTGCACCTGCATTCCCCGGAGTTTAGAAGAATAAGAGGTGACTTAATTGAAATATGACAGGATAAATATGGAGAAGCTATTTCTCCTGGCTGAGCAATCTGGAATAGGGATCAAGTCTCAGATTGAGGAAGCAACTAATTTGGACTGAGATGAGGAGACATTTATCCATTCAAAGGGTTGTGAATCTTTGGAATTCCTTTTCTTAGCAGTGAATGCTCGGTTCAAGATTCAGGTTGATAGGTTTTGTATTAAAGAAATGACAGGACACGGGGATAGTAAGAAAATGTGGAGTTTACACAAAAGATCAGCTATGCTCTTACTAAATGGCAAGGCATTCTTGAACAACTGCCCAGCTCCTATTTCTTATGTTGTTTTGAAATTATAGGCCCACGTCTCCAAGTGTTGTAGTCTAGTGGTATAAGTGCACTTGTCTTTCATTTTTGAGCCTTGCTGCCTGGCAAGCAGGACAGTATTTGAGATGTGGGTCCAGGAGGTCTCTGGTCACCTCTTGTGAACAGCTACAGGAGAATCCTGCAGACCGTGATGTGGAGAAGGAAAACTATACTGCCTTTCCTGAGTTCCCTGCAGCATCCCCGATCTGTGGAGGACTCTGCTCCAAGTCATTTAGGTTGACCTCGGTTCATTTACTCCACCAGAATCAGTTGAATGTCTGCTGCTCCAGCAATAAAACAGCTCCAGCCATTATGCAAATTCTGACCCACCTGTCTTTTGGAACATTGCCCAAGGATATTAAAAATGGTTGGTAAACTGCAGAAGGCGAGGTTTGGAAATCCTGAAGTTGGAATTTCTGTTGTATTTTTAGATCCATTATTATTGGCAGCCCAACAGTAATATAAAACTAATGACAGGAGTCATTTTTTCAAAAGTTCACAGTATCCCTTATAGTGCAACAGGGCTGTCATGGGAGCATTGTCACAAATTCAGGGACTGTGAGGCCACAAGGGTTCTGAAAAATAGGACACTTTATCTCGCTTGCCCACTGACAATTAAACATTTCCAGACTCGTTATTGCCCTGTAACCCTGGTGTTTTCGAATCACTTTGAAGTTGAATAATGCTGCAGGGCTGATAGGTGAAAAAGACTGTCCAAAAATGCCTTACAGAATTGTAACTAGTTTGAAAATTCCCTGTTCTCTTTGTCAGAGTGCCACTGGTAGTTCTTTCACTTGTGTGAACCTAAAATTAAGATTTTAATGGTGTCGCCCACAGGTGAAATCCAGTTCTTTTTAGTACAACTGTCTTTGTGTATCAGCATGAGCAACGGCATTTGAATGTTCTGTAAGAACAGGTACGTTTCAATGATTTAATGAAAACTGAACCAAGCTGTTGAATAAAACTCCCAATCTAAACACAATGGTGCCCAGAAATCACTCTTTCCTCCAGTATCGTATTCATCATATGCTATTTTTTCTACTTATTATGAACATATGTAACTGTAATTTATTAATCTGTATATGAGTATGACATGTAATCCTGATTATCTAATGTTTTTAGCCACTGACAGAAACTTATACTGCAAATCTGTGAGTTACAGCCTCATTTAAGTGGAATATTTACTTATAGCAGAATATGTGCCAAATCTCATGACATAGGGCCAGGCTTCACTGTCAGAGTGCACATAGCCCCTATGAAATAATTATCAGGATATTCAGGAGACCTGGCCTGCCCCAGCATACTCAGAGGTAATAACTTCAGCTGCTTGTATTTTAAATATTTTTAATATTTTAAATTAATTTTGTTATATTTTTCCATTACGTTAATTAAATTTGATGGGTGGTCTATCATTGTTGGAGCTCTGCTCTTTTTTCCTTGATGTGGAGATGCTGACGTTGGACAGGGATAAGCACAGTAAGAAGTCTCACAACACCAAGTTAAAGTCCAACAGGTTTATTTGTCACATAAGCTTTCGGAGCACTGCTCCTTCATCAGGTGACTCACCTGATGAAGGGGCTGTGCTCCGAAAGCTTGTGCTACCAATTAAATCTGCTGGACTTTGACTTGGTGTTGTGAGATTTCTTCCTTTTTTTCCCTTGCCAGTTCCTGGTTCTTGCTGACCTTTATGTTGAACTATGTTAAGTGTTAAGTATATAGGTACTGCTCATGACTTGGCTGAGGAAGAGGAGTGCACACAGGAATCAGTAAATGCAAATGCAGCAGGCCCTGAGGCATTTATCACTACCCTGTGATTCATATTCTTAGATTTGTTCACGGGTTCCAGGACTTTTCAGAGGAGATCCATTTTCACCACCTCTGTTTTCCTGCTGTTGGATCCTGTCAATCCATTTCCAGAATATGTGCCTCTTCAGTAAGCCTGCAGTGTGATCAGGTGTCAAACAGATTACACAATACTTGCAAGGGACACAATATGCATCTTTTTCTTTATGAAAAGGATAGAGTGTTGAGCTTTCACTCTGACAGCGTTCCCTCCAAATTTAAATGAAACAAATGTGAGAATACGAGTTTTTCATATCAGTCTTGTGATCTTGTTAGTTCATGTATTTGTTCATCTTCAACATTGAAGAAGACAACCAAATTCTGTCGTAAGCTCTTTGGTGACTGATGAGGTGTAATTTTGCTTGAAATGAGCATTCACAGAGTAACCATTAGATCCTAGATCTAGCAGATTGGCTGGGGATCCTAATTGTTCAGATGAGACTCTCTAAGCTGGTATTTACATTCAGCATTAGCAACTCAATGGTCTTCATAGCTTCCATAGATGGTTCCATGCCATGTTTTCTTACCTTGAGCAAGCCTTTCCATTTGTGGATGCCTGCTTTGCAAGTATTACACCTTTTTTCCCATCCACTATTCGATTGCTTTGTGGTTATGTTTAGAAATGCTAAGGAGTCTCATAACACCAGGTTAAAGTCCAAAAGGTTTATTTGGAATCACAAGCTTTCGGAGCGCTCCTCCTTCATCAGGCGAATGGAGAGGTAGGTTTCACAAACACGGCATGTATAGACAAAGACACAATTGCAAAATAATAGTTGGAATGTGAGTCTTTACAGGTAATCATGTTTTTACAGTCAAAGACTGTCTATACCTATACCAGACTTTAACCTGGTGTTGTGAGACTTCTTACTGTGCCCACCCCAGCCCAATGCCAGCATCTCCACATCATGCATAACAATGTCTTCAGAACTCATTCATCCATCAGACTAAATGATATGACCAGCAAAACTGTATCTTCATGATCAGAGAGAGCACCAATGCTTGACATGCAAGTTTTTTATAAGAATTTTGGTGCCAGTGATGTTCATCATTGACCTAAGCTATTGGAGAGGATCAATGTGATTCAGTTTCTTAATGTAATGCATAGCTTGTTGATATCAGAACAACAACTTTGAGCTTGCCTGGCAGGCTGATACCTCTTTGGTCCCAGGGCAATCACTGAGTTTGTCAAAATCTATGCCGGATTTGGACTTCTCCAGATTGGGTGCTAGCCAGACAGGTGAATCTGTCCACAGCATGAAGCATGTGGTCACTGATGGTGGTGATAGGTGAAGTGTAATCCTTCCCTGGGGCTGTTTGGAAGATCACCACTTTATTTTAAGACTGATAGTCATGCCAAATTTCAGAGCTTCTCGCTGGTGCCAGGGGACAAGTGCACGTTTTGATTTTCTTTGCATCTAATGCACTGTTCATATGTGATTTATAATGGTAATTTGCAACCAGTGCAGTGCAAAGCTCAACACAGTTTCACTGCAAACAAATATTAATTGGCTTGTTATATGTGTTGGCAGGTGCAGAGCTGAATCAAATGAAATTTAGGTGAGCAGATATTAAGCCACTTTGAGGTGGTAGTTGCAAGACATTTCAGCTTTATACAGACTATTACGTAGCTGTGCATATACAAAGTTTGCCTGGGAACATCTTAAACTTGATTTTTAACATTTGCTATGTACTTGAGTCTCAATGATTATTAAGATTTAACCAGTTCTCAGATGAAGCTTGTGCTGAATTTTCCCTGATCCAGGACTGATTTGGGGCCAACAAGATAACTCAGATCTTTTAGTCTTGAATTGCTTTGAGCAGGTAACGTTCTGAAACTGTCTCCTGTGTATAGAAACTCGCCAAAACTTGATTTGCCCTACCATGCTCAATACAACAGAGAAACGTGAACTTAAATAGAAGCCATCATGTTTTCTTTGATAGAGCCACACAGAAGACATCTGATAAAAGCACAAAGTCAGCTAATTGTCTGAATCTGATATTTCCATTATGGGCTTTCTGAAATTCTGCTGCAAATGCATTTCTGTCATTACCAAAGAGCCCTCACTGCTTGCAAGACTGCATTAGAATCATAGAACCATATGGTAGAAAAAGAGGTCATTCAGCCCCTTGTGTGTGTAATGGCTCTTTGAAAGGGTTATTCAAGTAATCTCAGTCGTCTTCTCTATCTGTATAGCCTTCAAAATTAGTCCTTGTCAATTGTTCAACCAATTCTCCCTTGTAATTTAGCTTCCTTTGAATAAGCAGACTGACCATGGCACCATGGTGAAAGGTGCCACTCAAGTGGGGGTAACAAAGAGGAATGTGGTGGCTATTGGAAAGAGTAGCGTCAGGGAAATAAAAGAACAAAGAAAATTGCAGCACAGGAACAAGCCCTTCGGCCCTCCAAACCTGCACCGACCATGCTGCCCGGCTGAAGTAAAACCCCCTATCCTTCCAGGGACCATATCTCTCTATTCCCATCCTATTCATGTGTTGTCAAGACGCCCCTTAAAAGTCACTATTGTATCTGCTTCCACTACCTTCCCCGGCAGCGTATTCCAGAAACGCATTACCCTCTGTGTAAAAGAAAACTTAGCTCGTACATCTCCTGTAAACCTTGCCCCTTGCACCTTAAACCTATGCCCCCTAGTAATTGACTCTTCTACTCTGGGAAAAAGCTTCTGGCTATCCAGTCTGTCCATACTCTTCATAATCTTGTGGACTTCTATCAGGTCGCCCCTCAACCTCCGTTGTTCTAGTGAAAACTGTGAGAAACCAAGTTTATCCAACCTCTCTTGATAGCTAATGCCCTCCATACCAGGTAACATCCTGGTAAATCTATTCTGCAGCTCTCCAAAGCCTCCACATCCTTCTGGAAGTATGGTGACCAGAATTGAACACTATATTCCAAGTGTAGCCTAACTACGGTTCTATGAAGCTGCAACATTACTTGCCAATTTTTTAATTCAGTGCCCCAGCCGATGAAGGCAAGCATGCCGCATGCCTTCTTGACTACCTTCTCCACCTGCTTTGCCACTTTCAGTGACCTGTGTCCCTGTGCACCCAGATCCCTCTGTCTATCAATATTCATAAGGGTTCTGCCATTTAACTTTTTATTTTTAGTGCTAAGTCGCGAGTTTCGGCGGTTTTTTTTTAAATTAGTTAGAAACCGGAAGTCGTCACTAGGACGCTTACCGGTAGTTGTAGTTTTTTTCTCGGGTTTAAAAGCACCTACCTCCGTGTCTCGGCCTCATTGTTCCTGTGGAGCAGAGTCGAGAGGCAGCGATTTTTGGGCGTGCGAGGAGGCAAAAATAAGGTATATTTTTCTGTTTATTCCGTTTAACTTTTTATTTTTAGTGCTAAGTCGCGAGTTTCGGCGGTTTTTTTAAAATTAGTTAGAAACCGGAAGTCGTCACTAGGACGCTTACCGGTAGTTGTAGTTTTTTTTTCTCTCGTGCCCCTAACACTATAAATTAGTGCAGAGAGGATTCCCGATTCTCTACACTGGTAGAGAATCCCACCCTTCCACCTCCTCTAACCTAATTATAAGTGTGAGGGAAGTTTTTTTTTTATATTTTTACTTTTCTGCTGGTAATTGATTCAGGGATGGCAGTTCAGGCTGTAAGCTGCATCTCCTGTGGGATGTATGTAGTGAGGGACTCCCACAGTGTTTCAGGTGATTTTACTTGTGGGAAGTGTGTTAGATTGCAGTTTCTGGAGGAGCGTGTAAAGGAGCTGGAAGGGGAATTAGAGGAGCTCCGTATAATTCGGGAAGTGGAGGCGGACATAGAAAGGAGTTATAAGGAGATAGTCACTCCTAGGAATAAGTCTTGGGTCACTGCCAGGAAGAGGGGCAAAAAGCAGTTGGGGGGACAATCCCCTGGGGCTGTTCCCCTCCAAAATAGGTTCTCGGTCCTGGAGGCTACAGTTGAGGAGAAATCAACTGGGGATAGCCAAAAGGAGCAGGTCTCTGGGGGTGAGCCTATTGGCAAGCCTCAGGTGGTTAAGGGTAAGAGATTGGGCCTCGTGATTGGGGACTCCACAGTTATGGGGACGGATAGGAGAGTTGGAGGTAAGGGTAGGGACTCTGGGCTGGTGTGTTGCCTACCAGGGGCTGGGGTCCAGGATGTATCGGACAGAGTATTCAGGACTCTTAGGGGAGAGGGAGATTAACCCCAAGTTATAGTTCATGTGGGGACACATGACATAGGGAGATTAAGGGAAGGGGATATTAAGCAAAGATTTATGGAGTTGGGGTGGAAACTAAAGGCGAAGTCAGAAAGAGTAGTTATATCTGGACTCTTGCCTGTGCCACGGGATAGTTTAGAGAGGAATAGGGAGAGGGAAAGTTTGAACTCGTGGCTGAGGGGATGGTGCAGGAGGGAGGGGTTCAGGTACTTGAGCAATTGGGGCTCATTCTGGGGAAGGTGGGACCTCTATAAGAGGGATGGTCTACACCTGAACCAGAGGGGAATCAATATCCTGGGGGGTAAATTTGCAAAAGCGATGCAGGAAGGTTTAAACTGATTTGGAGGGGGGGAGGGATAGTGAGGAAAGGGGGTGAAAGTGAGGGGGGCATAGTTGGGGAATGCAAGGCACGGCATAGTGGGGGTGGGGCGGAGCAGGGTTTGAAATGCGTGTACTTTAATGCGAGGAGTATTCGCAATAAAGTGGATGAACTTGCAGCGTGGATCAGTACCTGGGACTTTGATGTTGTGGCCATTTCTGAGACATGGATGGAGCAGGGTCAGGAATGGATGTTGCAGGTTCCGGGGTACAAATGCTTTAGTCGGAGTAGAGAAGAAGGTAGAAGGGGGGGTGGGGTAGCATTGCTAGTCAAGGACTGTATCACAGTGTCGGAGAGGAAGTTTGATGAGGACTTGTCAGTTGAGGTAGTATGGGCGGAGATTAGAAATAGGAGAGGAGAGGTCACCCTGTTGGGAGTCTTTTATAGACCTCCTAAAAGTTCTAGAGAGGTTGAGGAAAGGATTGCGGAGACAATCCTGGTTAGGAGTGAAAGTAATAGGGTAATTGTTATGGGGGACTTTAACTTTACGAATATTGATTGGAGTTGCTATAGTTCTAGCTCGCTAGAGGGGTCAGTGTTTGTACAAAGCGTGCAGGAAGGTTTTTTGTCTCAGTATGTAGACAGGCCAACTAGAGGTGAGGCTATATTGGATTTGGTGCTGGGAAATGAGCCAGACCAGGTGCTAGACTTGGAAGTTGGTGTGCATTTTGGTGATAGTGACCACAATTCGGTTACGTTCACCTTAGTGATGGGAAGAGATAGGCATGAACCTCGGGTCAGCAATTTTAGCTGGGGTAAGGGCGATTATGAGGCGATCAGGAGTGAATTAGGAAGCATGGATTGGATTAGGGGATTACAGGGACTGGGAACATCTGAAATGTGGAGTTTTTTCAAGGAGCAGCTACTGCGAGTCCTTGATAGGTATGTCCCTGTCAGGCATGGTGGATTTGGTAGATCTAGGGAACCGTGGTGCACTAAAAGAGTTGAGTCGATGGTTAAAAAGAAAAAGGAGGCTTATGTTCGGATGAGATTGGAGGGCTCAGATAGTGCACTAGAAAGCTTTAGATTGGCTAGGAGGGAGTTGAAGAGTGAGTTGAGAAGGGCTAAAAGAGGACATGAGAAGACTTTGGCTGATAGGATTAAGGAGAATCCTAAGGCGTTCTATAGGTATGTCAAGAACAGAAGGTTGGTCAGGGCAAGATTAGGGCCAGTTACAGACAGCAGGGGGAAGTTGTGTGTGGAACCGGAGGAGATTGGAGAAGTATTGAACCAATATTTCTCTTCGGTGTTCACGCAGGGGGACATGAATATAGCTGAGGAGGACATTGGGTTGCAGGGGTGTAAAATAGACAGTATTACGGTTGATAAAGAGGATGTGCTGGAAATTCTTGAGGGGCTGAAAATAGATAAGTCCCCTGGTCCGGATGGGATCTACCCTAGGATTCTCTGGGAGGCTAGAGAGGTGATTGCAGAGCCTCTGGCTCAGATCTTCAGGTCGTCATTGGTCTCTGGTGTAGTCCCGGAGGATTGGAGGATAGCGAATGTTGTCCCATTGTTTAAGAAGGGGAACAGAGACTTTGCCGGGAATTATAGACCGGTGAGTCTTACTTCTGTTGTGGGCAAGGTTTTAGAAAAAATTATTAGGGATAGGATTTATAGTTATTTGGAGTGTAATGAATTGATTAGAAATAGTCAGCATGGTTTTGTAGCGGGTAGGTCGTGCCTTACTAACCTTATTGAGTTTTTTGAGAAGGTGACCAAAGAGGTGGATGGGGGTAAGGCAGTTGACGTGGTATACATGGATTTTAGTAAGGCGTTCGATAAGGTTCACCATGGTAGGCTTCTGCAGAAAATGCAGATGTATGGGATTGTGGGTAATCTAGGAAGTTGGATCAGGAATTGGCTATCAGATAGGAGACAGAGGGTGGTGGTGGATGGTAAATATTCATCATGGAGTGCAGTTACGAGTGGTGTGCCTCAGGGATCTGTTTTGGGGCCACTGTTGTTTGTAATTTTTATTAATGATCTGGATGAGGGTATAGTTGGGTGGATTAGTAAATTTGCTGATGACACCAAAGTTGGAGGTGTGGTAGATTGTGAGGAAGGGTGTCATAGTCTGCAGGGAGACTTAGATAGGTTGCAGAGCTGGGCCGAGAGGTGGCGGATGGAATTTAATGCGGAGAAGTGTGAGGTAATTCACTTTGGTAGGAGCAACAGATGTGTCGAGTATAGGGCTAACGGGAGGACTTTGAATAGTGTGGATGAACAGAGGGATCTAGGTGTGTGTGTACATAGATCCCTGAAAGTTGGGAATCAAGTAGATAAGGTTGTCAAGAAGGCGTACGGTGTCTTGGCGTTTATTGGTAGGGGGATTGAATTTAGGAGTCGCAGTGTAATGTTGCAACTGTACACTACTCTAGTGCGGCCGCACTTGGAGTACTGTGTGCAGTTCTGGTCCCCGCATTACAAGAAGGATGTGGAGGCGTTGGAGAGGGTGCAGAGGAGGTTTACTAGGATGTTGCCTGGTATGGTGGGGAGGTCCTATGAGGAGAGACTGAGGGATTTAGGGTTGTTTTCGTTGGAAAGAAGGCGGCTAAGAGGGGATCTTATTGAAACATATAAGATGATTAGAGGTTTAGATAGGGTGGATAGTGATAGCCTTTTTCCTCGGATGGAGAAAGCTAGCACGAGGGGGCATGGCTTTAAATTAAGGGGGGGTAGCTACAGGACGGATGTCAGGGGTAGGTTCTTTACCCAGCGGGTGGTGAGGGATTGGAATGCCCTGCCTGCTGCAGTTGTAAATGCGTCTAGTTTAGGGGCGTTTAAGAGATCTCTGGATAGGTTTATGGACGAAAAGGGATTGGTATAGGCTAGTGGGTCATTGTTTTTGTAACTGGTCGGCGCAACATCGTGGGCTGAAGGGCCTGTTCTGCGCTGTAATGTTCTATGTTCTATGTTCTATTTACTGTATATTTCCTATCAGTATCAGACCTTCCAAAATGCATTATCTCACATTTGTCCAGATTAAACTCCATCTGCCACCTCTCCGCCCAAGTCTCCAACCAACCTGTATCCTACTGTATCCTCTGATGGTCCTCATTGCTATCTGCAAATCCACCAACCTTTGTGTCATCCTCAAACGTACTAATCAAACCAGTCACATTTTCCTCCAAATCATTTATTTATATGGACCTGATCCCTGAGGAAAGCCACTTCTCACAGCTCTCCATTCAGAAATGCAACTTTCCACTGCTCTCCTCTGTCTTCTATGACCGGATCAGTGCGATTTCACCTTTTGTACCAGTTTGCCGTGAGGACCTTGTCAAAGACAAATAGATACAGTTCTTTGCAGATGGGACCAGAAATTCCAATAGTTATATTGCCTGCCTGGTGTCAGGGTTAGTGACATTTCTTTGTGGCTGGAGAAGAACTTGTGTGGGAGGAGGGTCCAATTGTCATGGTTCATGTAGGAACCAATGACATAGGTAGAACAAGGAATGATGTTCTCTGCTAAGGGAATTTTAGGACTTAACAGTCCAAATGGTGCCTTCCATGATGTGCAATGAAGTGAGGCCATATAGCCATTAATTGAGTATGCTTCCCTCAAAAAGAGACAAATAGGGGTCACAAGGAACGGGCAGATATCTTGATTTTATCTCTCAAAAGAGAATGAGTAAACCCACCATCCTCCTCCCAGCCTTTCTGGATGGCTGCACAATGTTTGAAACTTGCTCAGTTGTTTACAGTGGTGATGGCATCAAAATGACATGTACAACTCGGCTTACTGCACACCATTACTGTCCTCCTTCTAGTCAGGCATGAAATTCAACATAATGAAATAGTATGGAATGATAAAGTTGATATATTTGCTCTCATTTCTTGTGTCACTTTCAAACTGAAAATTCTGGCGTCAAAGGGGACTTCCGTGAGAGATTTTATTTACCCACATAATATAATGAGTCCGTATAACACAGATAACAACAACTTGCATTTATAAAGTGCTTTCAATGTAGAAAAGCCCCCCAAGTTACTTCATAGAGATGCAACAAAAAATAAATTGATGAGGCAAAGAAGGAACAATTAAGAGGATGTGCAAATAATTGGCCAAGGAGATAGTTTTAAAGAGAATCATAATAAATGGAACGGAGAGGTTTGCAGATGGCTGAAGATATGAGTGCCAATGTTGGAATTAAGATTGGGGAATTCACAAGAGGTCAAGTGAGTGTACTGCAGAGTACAGTATGGGTCAGAGGATAGGAACATGGTGGGAGGGAAGTATGTATGCCTGGGGGAAATTAAAGGTACCGTGGAGAGATGTTGGGAGATCCAAAAGTCAATGTAGATAAATGAGGAAGAAAACAATGGGAAAATGGGATTTGGTGCAAGATCGAAACAAAACTTTGGGAAACCCAAAGTAAAAGGTCAGACAAAAGTGCATTGGAGTAACTGAGATTGGAAGTGACAAGGGCATGGATGACTGTTTCGTCATACAGTCATAGAGGTTTACAGCATGGAAACAGGCTCTTTGGCCCAAATTGTCCATGCTGCCCTTTTTTTCACCCCGAAGCTAAGCCACCTCCTGATGTCTAGCGTGATTCACATTAGTACATTCTGCAGTGCAGAGAGTGTGGAAGATTCATTTTGAAAATCCAGCTGAAAAAACCAGCAGGATTTATTGATTTTTTTTGGGGAGTACCTCAACAATGGACCTTGTGGCAGGACTGAAGAAGATAGCTTTGGTCTTCCAGACATTTAGCTGAAATAAATAAAAGTTCATCCAAGACCGGATGTCAGGCAAGCAGTTCAATAACACACAGACAGTGGGAATAGAGAAATGACAGAGGTGTACTGTTGGATGTCACCGCACAAGTGACTGCTGGCCTAAGTCTAGATGATTTTTATTATTCATTCATGGGACATGGGTGTCACTGGCTGGCCAGCATTTATTGCCCAACCCACCCCATGTTGCTAACAGGCAGTTTGTAGATAAGAAAGACAAGTAGACTAAAGTTGATCCTCCAGGAAAGTCAGGGGACTGGAGCCATTGCTATAAAAATTCTGGCTATAGTTTGATAGGTGAAGTGGAAGCAACCTCCACCAATCTGGACAGCAAATGTTGAGGATGATGGTGAGATCAACCGTGTCAATGGCTGCAGGTGTTTTAAAGAGGCTAGAATGAGCTGGGGCACTATGGTCACAGTGAAATTTGCTCAAGACTTTGGTTGAGGTTTTTGAACTATTGTGGAAAGAGCAGCATTTAAAGAGGCACATCTGCATGGAACTGCCTCTTGTTATTGCAAGAGGTTTAAGTTTAAAGTTTATTTGTTAGTGACTCACTAGCTTATACTAATGCTGCAATGAAGTTACTGTGAAAATCCCCTAGTCGCCACACTCCAGCGCTTGTGCAGGTACACTGAGAGAGAATTTAACATGGCCAATGCACTGAACCAGCATGTCTTTTGGACTGTGGGAGGAAACTGGAGCACCCGGACCTGCACAGACATGGGGAGAACGTGCAGACTCTGCACAGACAGTGACCCAAGCCAGGAATCGAATCTGAGCCCTTGTGCTGTGAGGCAGCCGTGCTAACCACTGTGCCACCGTTCTGCCCTCTTCCATTATCCATTCTATTGCAGCATTAGTGCAGTTCAAAATAAGTGCTGTAATAAATTAAAATTGTTGCATTTTATAGCTGTATTCTGAATAATACTGTGACAAACACTGTGAATAATACTACAGATATTTTGCTTCAGAAAGATAAAGAACATGAACATTTGAACTCCTCTTGACAAGAAATATAGAATTTTTGACTTTCTCCCCCCAATAACATTTATGGCTTTAGTTTAATTAATAGGGGGGCAAGGGGGAGAAGGGGCTTAACGTAAGTTAAACTTTCCTTTTTTGTTCTATTATTTCTTTGTATAAATTTAATGGTGAATAATGTGCACCTGTCATTGGAAATCTCTCTCTCATCAGTCACACATTCACATCCATAATAAACCATTTCTGTGTGAATGATCTTTGTGGAGTGCTCATTCAATGCAATGGTAGGTTGCTCTAACAGAAGTCAGGATTGCAGTATTTGAAATGAGCTGTGAGGGTAATTTCACACATTTGTTGTCTGCTGTTGGCCTGAGTACCAGGAAGGTGCAAAACGAATTATTCTTCCTATAGTCTACTGCTCTGGTATGTTAGGAAAGCACAGAAGTGTAATTATGCAAATACTACAGTAACAGAAATTTACAATAAATATCGTAGTACACACTTAATAATAATGCATTTTTATGGCACATATAGTAGCTTCTTTTCAGAGATTCTGGATATTCCCATCACCTTTAAAAGTCCTGTTATATAATTTGATTGACAGAAAAAAATGAGTATGATAAATGATGATGAATTCTACTTGATTCTTCTGACACTCCACCATCGTCACAAAATTTCACCTTTGCATAATAAATTACTTTTAAAGGAAAATCAATTCAACCAGTTTTCATTGGCTGTCCCTCAAATCTAGGTTGATGTCTATGCAGAGTTGTGAGTTTCTGCTTTGGTCCTTTAAGTGACTGAACAAGCCAATTATTGACTTTTAGATCTTTTAGCAGATGGGGCACGTTGTCCCACAAGTTAGTGAAATCTGGAGAGCAGGATTTGCTTCTTTTTCTTTCCCTTCTCTGCAACACAAAGCGATGATGCAGCATGATGGACAAGTTGTCACCATTTTGAATAACTGGTAGCAAGCTTCTCCCAGTCATTATGTCAATGCTGCTGTGCTTCAAGGAAAGTTTCAGAGTGTCTTTGAAGTGTTTTCTTTGTCCTCCCTTGGAACACTGGCAAGTTGAGAGTTGAGAAAACAGGATTTGGCAGGGAAAAAGTTTTCCAGTCCATCAAAATTAATTTTGCAGGAGCTTTGCCAGAATAATTGTAGAGCTGGCTTCAAGAAAGACACTGGCATTTGTTTGAAGGACTTCCCATTGAATATGGAGGGTACAGCTGAGGCATAGCTGATGGAATTTCTGTAGCACTCTTGTGCATCATTGATAAGCAGACCAGGACTCACTGCAATACTGGAGTGTGATGATGGATTTTTAGCAATATTGTGTTCTTCCATGAAGAAGGCTGTGTATCTTCATGTGTGTGCAAATGATTTAATTAAGCTGGGGAAAGGTTATTAGGAACAGGTAGTTCAGGAGATTTAAGGCATAAAGGAATAGAGCTGTTAGGTATGTCATTCATAATGAAATATTGAGGTGGCTCTGAGGTACAACTAAATAGATTAAATCTAACATTTGCATTTTTTAAAAAGTTGAGAGTTCATATCAAAGGAAAATCAAAGGTGACAAGAATCATTTTTTTGTACCTTACAAGAGTTCCATGGGTAAATAGAAGAGGGCATTTTAATTTTACTGACCCAAAATTAGAGAAAAAATAGAAATATCAAAGATGTTATATTTGGAAGCATTTACAATTCAAAGAGGTTTACAAACAATATAATCAGAGATGAAAGTGTGGGGGAAGCTATTTTAGAATTATTGTGGAAAGTGTAGTTATTGGCTATGTGAGGAATGTCTCCTGAAAACAGCTCAAGGCCAGGAGAAGGGAAGTTTAAATCAGCCATTCTGGTAAGTCAGAAAAGCCTTGGGCTGAAAAAGCGGTTTTGTTTCTGAAGGTTTCTTGGATTTCCACAGCAGAGTGGAAGGAAATTTGAGAGGTCATCTGGTTTAACTTTTTAAAGTGACAGCAGCTTTACTTTGGAAATTTTGCTGGATTTTTATAGTTAAACATCTATATGGGAATGTTACCTGGAATGTGTTTACTAGTGGGTCTGACCAACTAGGGGATCTTTTGGGGGGAACATTCTATAAGATCACTTTTAACTGTGTAACTGTATGTTGAGGTTCTCTTTACTTCTTAATAAACCTTATATTTTAAATTTTGAAATCCCAAAAGTGATACTGGATATCTTGCTGCTGAGATCAGTTACATTTTCTTCTCATTTTCAGAATATAAAAAAAGGTGTGGCCTGAAAACCAAGTTTCCCTCTGGGAATTGGTTTGCTTAGCAATTAACATGTGTGTAGTTGAATGAGGTAACTACTAGCATATTTCAGAGTGTGCCCTTCAACATATATGGGTGACAGCATGTTTGATCAGATCTGGGTTGATATGAATTTTATTTTGGTAATATTAAAAGGTAGACTGAGCTTCTGCAGAATTAAAGAGATCGAAAGTGACTTGCAAATCTGGTGCAGAGTGGACAATGACACCGAAGTCATCTTCAAACTATAGATCTTGTATGGCTCCAGTGGTCAGTTTAGTTTTGGCATTGAAGTGACTGAGATTAAAGAACTTTTCATATAGTTGGTGTGATTGGGTTTGAGTCATGAGGGGATAGGTGGAAAGAGTTATTTTTCCTTCCAAATTCTGTAACAGAGGGTTGCAGGAGGGTGGGGAGCGGGGGAGGGTGGAGAGAAGAATTATTTTTTCTCCCGAATCTATAGGATGAGTGCATAGATTCTTACGTAAGCAAAAGCCCACCAGTTTTGAAGACATCAGCTGGATTAACATAGATACCACGGGCTTTGTTGTGCATCATTTGATTGCTTGCCACAGCTCTCCTCCCATCAGTGGTGGTGTACCCATGGTTTCAACCACAACATACTGGGGGATAGAACATAGAACACTACAGCACAAACAGGCCCTTTGGCCCACAAGTTGCGCCGATCATATCCCTACCTACCAGGCCTATCTATAACCCTCAATCCCATTAAATCCCATGTACTCATCCAGAAGTCTCTTGAAAGACCCCAACAAGTTCGCCTCCCCCACCGCCGATGGCAGCCGATTCCTCTCACTCACCACCCTCTGAGTGAAAAACTTACCCCTGACATCTCCTCTGTACCTACTTCCCAGCACCTTAAACCTGTGTCCTCTTGTAGCGACCATTTCAGCCCTGGGAAATAGCCTCTGAGAATCCACCCTATCTATACCTCTCAACATATTATAAACCTCTATCAGGTTACCTCTCATCCTTCGTCTCTTCAGGGAGAAAAGACGTAGCTCCCTCAACCTATCCTTGTAAGGCATGCCACCCAATCCAGGCAACATCCTTGTAAATCTCCTCTGCACCCTTTCAATAGCTTCCACATCCTTCCTGTAGTGAGGCGACCAGAACTGCGCACAGTACTCCAAATGGGGTCTGACAAGGGTCTTATAAAGTTGCAGCATTATCTCCCAACTCCTATACTCAATCCCTTGATTAATGAAGGCTCGTACACCATATGCCTTCTTGACCAAATCCTCCACCTGCGAGGCCAATTTAAGAGTCCTGTGGACCCGGACCCCAAGGTCCTTCTGATCCTCTACACTGCTCTACACTGTCTTTGGGCATCAGCCTTGAGCTGTTGGAATGCCGTGGTCTTGACTTACGCCCTCGGATTGTTCTGCAAGAAATGAAGGCTCAGTTTTGTTCGAGGAAGGCACGGATCTCAGCATTATTTCTGAAGAATCAGCCATGACATTGCTGATGCTCAATCAAATGGTCTGGACACATGAGTGTGGTTTTTTTTGAGTGTGATTTTACTTGATACCATTATTCTGGAATTGCACTGGTTGCATGAAAATCCTTCAGATTTTTCTTGAGCTATACTTGGAATTCTTTGATTGGGCAACTTTAGGGCTGAGAAATTAATCTTCTTCCTCTTGCAATTTCTTGGTGCTAGGTGGATGTCCATCACCAATAAACAAGGTGATGTTTTGTGCAGTAGACATCATTTCCCCACATGAATTAGCTGATACAGATATCACCTAGATCTTTGACCCAAAATAATAACAGTTCCAGGAAGTGCCTGTTATTTGATTTAAGATACTTCCATGTGGTTTTGCATTTGTACATCTGGGGGAAGAGGAGGTTTGTGATAATGAAGCTATGCTGATTGCACTTTGTCAGCAGATGGACACCATTTGCATCAACTTTTCTCATTCCATTTTTCCCAATAATTCCACTCGAGATATTGAAGTTATGGCCAACCCTGGCAGTAAAGCACCCCATAAGGATGATCTTTCCTTTTTCCCACCAAAATCTTTAAGCTTGAGTTCAGTTTCACATGCATGATAATGGTGCTCAGCTCGATCCTTCAATCAGTTACTCTTAACTTCATGACTGCTGATGTGTTATTTGGTGTGACTTCAGATATACGCTATAAAACCCTCCAGCTCAATACTGCCAACTCTGAAGCCCTTAGCAGTATCTGAGTTGCCAATCTTACCCCCGTACCCACAGTTTCTTTGGATTTTCCAATTGCAATTTTTTTTTCAACTCTGACTTGAGCTTCAAACCCTAAGTTGAACTCATCGACAGGGTCTCCCTCATGATATCAGTTTGTATTTTCCCTCCTTTGCTCTCAGACTCTCAGAAGGCTTGATCTTTCCTTGCACTCTCTTTGTGGGCTTCCCAAACTCCACACTTCATAACCTCAATCTCATACAGGGCTTTGTCATGTTTCTTCTATTCCAAACTAAGTTGATGCACATCTGCCAAACCCGTATTCACTCACTTTCGTTGAGTCCCTATTCCCCAGTGTACCAGCTTCAGAACACTTGTCCATTTTTGCAGATCTCACTGTGGCTTTAATCCACCCTTTCTCTGTAACATTCTCAAAGTTTTTTTTTCTCAGCTAGAAACCCCTCGGTTTTCTGATTTGGATGTGGTGTACTTGAATTCTCCCTTTACCAAAAAAATCATTACCTTTCTTTATAACTCCAATAGCTTCCTCAGAATTATCCAATGTAATGACAGCTTTATTTGTCTACCTTAACTACTCTCCTGCTTTCTGCACAATTTGTTCCAATCTCATTACAAAACATCTTTTGTTATTTGAAAAGCTCTGGATATTTATTTTTTGCTGTTGTGAAAGACTCATAGTTTGGACTTTTGTGCAATCAATTCTGGAAACTCAATTTCATTGTCCCCCAGATAATGGAATGAAAGCTTCTTCTCTGCACTGCATCAAAGGGTGCTATGTGAAATGCATTTGGACAGCCATAACTTAGTTCTGAGTGGGTGGGAGTCCACAACACAAAACTGCCAATTATTCAGCATAAATTTACATTAAATTGGCAATCTTCCTCAGAAATGTTTAATGGTATCTGGCATGACAAATGGAAATGTGATGCATTCATTCTGAGGCTGCACATTGTTAGTGGAGTGTGCAGAAACCTTCACATTGGGTTGTTACTGTGATGCCCAGTGCCCATTGAAACAGTGTGCATTGAATATTTGATAACATCACTTGCCTGATACGTATATTAATGGCTTAGAATTGATTTAACTGAGGCCCCAGTACACTTAATGAGCTGGAATACCCCAGCAGTACTGCAATCACTTAGACCAGGATGATAAACAGAGACAAATTCTAAGCCTGAGGACGTGGGGCTATTCTGATGCCAGGGAAATCCTGAATAATGAGTTCCCTGAACATCGTACAGGTTAAAATTGTCTTTTTTCTGTCAGATTTTCACACATATACAGCATGATTAACAGGTGGCGCATAGGATGCTCACACGTTTTAAGCCTGTGTGAAGTGTGGCATGGGAGTGAAAATGCTTGTCCTGTATGCAGGGGGTCTATGTGAGGGAAGTGTATAATTGTGGTGGGTGCTGCGTAGGAATTGCATGTTAGCTGATTGCAAGTCCAATGATGGTCTTTGGGGGCAAGCGATGGTCAGGGAGGAACATCTGGATCATAAGAGCAATGTTAAGGGTAACAGGTTGGACCTGGAGGAAACACTCCCACTGCTGGTCCATGGGCATTGCTATAAAGACACTTATTTTATAAATTCAACATTTCTCACCTCAAGTATTTGGTTCATGGGCAGGTGACCATGACCAAAGTCCACCCTGTTGTACAGGGTCTGTTTTTGCATGATTCCTCTAAGATTGTTGCATGATCTAAACTATCAATGGACCTTAGGCCATCACATTCAGTTCTGAAAAGTGCCCAGTCTATCCCAGATTACCACTGAAGGGCAAAGTATCTCGACCATTTGAGCAACAAATAAAGCGAGCTGTTTCACGCTGCTAGTACGAAGTATCAACACCAGTGGTGTTTGTCACTAGCAGGATGCTGCCCCGAAAGACGTTCTGCCTATCACTCAAATGAGTAATGTGGTATATAAAGTTCAGTGTCAGTTGATGTTAGATATGTCAATCATACACTGCAAGGACTGATGGATTGTTTCAAGCATTATGTCCCAGCTATGCTCGCAATGGCCAAAGTGCAGGCCATACACAACCAACCGTGCTTGCAAAACTCAAAACATAGTGTCCAACATTAGATGTGATTCAGTGATTGGACAACATTTGCTAAATAATCTTCAGCATGCTAAGATTATGCTGACAACCAATTTAAGATTGTTGGTTGGGTTCAGTGTAGTACATTTGTACATACTGGAAGCCACACATTAATACACAGGCCCCTGTTCTTTGCAGACAGACAGAATATGTACATGCATTTCACTTGTTTCCGACAAACAAAACAAGTGACAACTATTTGCCGATTTATTCCCCAGGGCAACATCTAGATAAGTCAGGGGCAAACTGACTAGTTTAAATTGCAAATAGTTCAACACTGTATGGTGATGAACATAATGTCCTTGCATGCAGCTGGCAATTTTCAGGGATGTGTGCTGCAAATGGTCATGCAAACATCATCTGAGATTTCAATTCGAAATCCACTAGAATTTCCTCAGATGACAACATTTGATGTAATATATCAAAGTACAATTTCAAGTCAGAATCATGCCTTGAGTTGCTTGGGTTCTGCTGCAATGGGGAATGTAGATGGATTAACTAGTGTTATTAGTAATTGTAAGCCCTGGAACTTAGATAATTTTTCTTTCTTTTTTTGATTTTTTATATTTGCTGAGATTGGACACAATCAATGCAGTTTAATGGTGTGTGTGGGTTACACCAAGGTGAGCGTGGATGCCGATGTTCATTTCCCAAGGGTTTGTACATCTTTCCTGCTACCTCAACAGTGAGATCCTGTTTTGTGGAACTTTTCTGTGGGTATGTTCTGTGCCTTGATAGTTTGTGGCCACTTTTAATAGCTTGCTATGATGATGAGTTGCCAGCAGCCATTTGTTCCAAGAATGGGGGGGACACAATTTGCTCTGATACATCTCCTAATTAGTAGATTCAGAAGCAAAGGTAGCATGTAAAACAATGTGGCAAAATGAGCAAGTAATCATTGCAGTATAGATCATGTTGTTACTAATACAAAAATGCATTTCCACTGGAACATATTAGATGCACAAATATGCACATGCACAAAACTACATTATTTTAATTTTTGATACTCAAGTCAATATTGATTGAGTTGTGCCTTTTGATTACACTTGGTTTTCAGGAGGATATGTTAGTATGTTGACCATAATTTGGCTAATGACAGTCATCATCATTTATGTGTAAATATTACATCTGTCTCATACAAGGGCAATTAAATGCAAAAATTCAAAATCTGCTGTCTGTGTCACACCGCTCCACCATTATCTTCATGAAACAGTATTGAGTCAACTGTGCTAGAATGGCAGATTTTTTTCCTGAAGAACATTAATGAGCCCGATAGGTTTCACAACAATCAAGGTTAGTTGCCTGTGTGTATAAACTTAACTGCCCTCTCCAATGGCCTGGTGAGGCAATTACGGATGGGTAACAAATGCTAGTCTCCCCAGTAATGCTTACTATGATTAGATTTCCAATTCCAGATTTATTAATTGAATTAAAATGTTACCAGCTGCCTTGATGGGATTTGAATCCATGTCAGTGGAGCATCAACCTTGGAGTTCTGAATCACTAATCCAGTGACATTGCCAGTGTGCTACCATCTCCCCTCCTGTTTTCCCTTTATCTTTCTTTTCACTTTCCTTTTTCTTCTCTATTTCTTAATAAGAATTTCTTTTCTCCCTGGACCTGGTTTGACATTGAATTCATGCAAATTTACACTTCCTTCCCAGTTCTTATGCAGCTTATTTCACAAGCATCCAACAGATTGGTGGAGGAAATCCTTATGCTGCCCAGTTAGGTCCCAGATATCTTGTTTCCCTCACTGTGATGTTATCAGTTTATTTTTTCAGCAATTTGCCCTCCAAAATAAATTAAAAGCAAAGTCTCAATAATGGCAGACAGCATGTGATTCTGCCTTATTGCAAATAATGGCCAATGCTGCTTGTTGGTATTGTTTTATGGAGTTGAACGCTGTTTCTCTTCTTTATGTAACAGTATTTTATTGATGGTCTTTTGGATTTGTTGGGATGTCTTATTGAAATGTTTCCTGTTTGTGACCAGTTGATTCTTTGGTGTGCTTCATGGATCCGATCGATGGTGTTTCCATGTTTTCACTCTTATTTCCTTAGAAGAATCTTGTAATAAGATCCAATAAAAGACAATCCCAGGCTACCCGAGTTAAAAGTGTGTATTTCATTCACTCCAAGTTAGCCTATGGTCAAATATGCTTTCCTCAGACTCACTTTGTTTGAATTTTCACCATGGTGGGATAATGTATCTGGTGTGATTGTGAAGCAGTTTGTCTTTTCCTGGGATCCTTATGTCATTACATTTTTTCCTGATTACAGTACCATACATCTGCTTTAAAGTGCCCTAACTGATAAATATAACATTTAGGAATTGCATGTACTTATCATACAGATTTCTCGACACAAAACAGTGCTGAATAATGACTGCCAAATCAAAGGCTGATAAACAACAAATTTTAGTCACAAGAAGTCAATTATAGTTAGTTTGAAGTGACTTGATATATATTCCATATAACCTAAGACTTTTCTGAGAATCATTCATTACTGTTTAGATTTTTGAATCAAAAAATTCTGTCTGTCTTTGAGGCAGGCGTCATGGGTTTGCAAGGTGCTGTCTAAGGAGCCTTGGTGAGTTGCTGCAGATTGTAGCTGGTATACACTGCTGTTAGTGTACACCAGTGGTGGAGAGAGTGAATATTTATTGTGGTGGATGGGGAGCCAATCAAACGAGCTGCTTCGTCCTGGATGGTGTCAAGCTTCTTGAACGTTGTTGGTGCTGCACTCGTCCAGGCAAGTGGAGAGTATTCCATCTCATTACTGACTTGTGCCTTAGAGATAGTAGTCAGGCTTTGGCAAGTTAGGAGGTGAAATATTTTCCACCGAGTTTCCAGTCTTTGATCTGATTTTGTAACCTGTTTGGTTCAATTTCTGGTCAATGGTCGCCACTGGTATGTTGATAGTAGGGGATGCAGTAATGGTAATGCCATTGAATATCAAGGGGCTGTGGTTAGACTGTCTCTTGTTGGTGATGGTAATTCCCTCGCATTTGTGAGGCGCAGATGTTATTTGCCATATATCAGCTCAAGCCTGGGTATTGTCCAGGCCTTGCTGCATATGGACACGGACTACTTCAATATCAGAGGAGTTGCGAGTGGTGCTGAATGTTGCGCAATCATCAGCGAATATCCCCACTTCCGACCTAGAATGGATGGAAGGAAGGTCATTGATGAAGTAGCTGAAGATGGTTGAGCTTAGGACACTACCCTGAGCAACTCCTGCTCTGCTGTCCTGGAGCTGAGATGATTTACATCCAATCACTACCACCATCTTCCAGTGTGCCAGGTATGACTTCTACCAGTGGAGAGCTTTCCAATCAATTCTTTGGCTCCAGTTGTGCTTGGATTCCTTTATGCCACAGTCAGCCAAATGTTGCCTTGATGTCAAGAGCAGTCACTTTCACCTCAATACATGAGTTCAGCCCTTTTATCCATGTTTATACCAAGGCTGTAATGGGGTCAGGAGCTGAGTAACCCTAGTGGAACCCAAACTGAGCATTAGTGAACAGGTTGTAGCTAAGTGAGTGCTGCTTGATAGCACTATTAACAACATTTATCATCGGTTGGCCGATAATTGAGAGTAGAATCATCAGGTGGTAATTCGCTGGATTGGATTTGTCCTGTTTTTGTGTACAGGATAGATCTTTTCAATTTTCCAGCTTATCAGGTAGATACCAGTGTTGTAGTTGTATTGCAACAGCTTGGCTAGTGGCGCAGCTAATCCTGGAACACCCATCTTCAATAATATTGCCAGAACGTCATCAGGGCCACAGCATTTATGTAGCCACTGTGTCAAACATATCACATGGAGTGAATCATACTGACTGGAGATTGGCATCTGTGATGTCTGGGATAGGTAGATTTGTGAAGATAAAGTCAAGTAGGTTTCTTCCTCTTGTTTGCCCTCAACGCCAGCTCTAGCAGCAACTATGCCCTTTTTATTTTATTCATGTATGGGACATGGGCGTCGCTAGCTGCCCAGCATTTATTGCCTATCCATAGTTGCCTTGGGAGGGCAGCTGAGGGTCAACAAAATTGCTGTGGCTCTGGTGTCACATTATAGGCTGGACCAAGAAGGCAGATTACCTTCCCTAAACAGCATTAGTGAATCAGATAGGTTTTTCCGACAATGGTTTCATGGTCATAAGTAGATTCTTAATTCCAGATATTTTTATTGAATTCATATTTCACTAACTGACTTGGTGGGATTCAAATCCAGTTCCCCAGAACATTAGCTGAGTTTCTGGATTAATAGTTTAGCGATAATACCACAAGACTATCTCCTCCTTGAGGGCCATCCAGTGCAGTGAGTGTTGGTGCCACCAAGCCACATTTGTTGATGGGCAGTCCAGAGAGTACTTAGCACACGACTGCCTGATATCAGTGCTACATTGTGACATACCCTTTAGATTAGCATTTCCTTTCTGTTAACCCTTTATGTTACATCAATGTGCTGGCAGTGACCCTGGGAGCAGGACTGCAACAGTCCCTGATTTTGCTCTGCGCTCAGGGTGGAGGTGGGGTTCTTTGCCTATTCTCCAAAAGTAAGTGGCATGTGACTACAGTGGTAAAAACATTTTTAATTATCAGCTCCCGTATACATTTCAAGAACATTGCACGAGTTTGGAACTTCTGCTCCTGCTGTTACTTAATCCGATGGTTCTGCAGTATCATTACATCAGCATCATATGTATTTGATGTTAACCCTTTATTCTACACTTCTCCCAACACTTTGGACAAATTTTCCATTTTAAATGCAGAGTAACACAATGGGCGTGAAAAGCAGTATTGAAGCCACCAGCCTCAATACTGGCTTTCTCCACTGTATTACTCAGCTAATAGAAATAAAAATCCAACGGTGGGTCCCACAACGCCACGATGGCAGCGTGGACTCTAATTGACCCTACCCCACCAGAAACTTAATTTCTAAAAGATCAGGCACCATTTTTAAAGCTGCCCTGATGCAAAATAATAAAAATAGCACACCCCCATCCTCGAGGGGCAGTGCCAGCCTGGGGTTTTGCATGGGTTGAGGGTGCAGGTTCTATTTTTACTTATTTACATTGGGGCCTAACCATTCCTAATTGCCCTTGAACTGAGTAGCTTGTTGGGCCAATATAGAGGGTAGCTCAGAGTCAAAAGCATTGCTGTGGGTCTGGAGTCACATGTAGGATATAGAGGACAGATTTCCTTCCCTGAAGGACATTAGTGATGGATTTTGTTTTACAATAATTGATGATAGTTGTGATGGTCACATTACTGGACTAGCATTCAACTCAAGATACTTTTATTTATTGAATTTTCAGCAGTTGTCATCATCTGAATTTGTGTATTAGCTAAGGTTTCTGGATAACTCGTTCAGCAATATTACCACAATGCCATTGTTCCGTTTTTTGGGATATAGAAGGAGTGATCTTATCAGTTCATCATGCCAATTGACTGCCATAATGAGCCGATTAGGTCATGAGAGAGATGTAAGACCGGATTCGCACCTGGTCTCTCGCCTCTTGTGATATTACTGGCCCTGTTAAACTGGTGTAGTCGGTCTTGCACTTGGGAAGGTGTCTAGGTTCACTTGCCTTAACGGCCTCACGGGTGAAGGTCCTCATCAGTGAGGAACACAAATGATTCCCCATCAATGAAGAACTGAAATGGTGGTCTCGTTGGTGGGACCAGAGGCCACTGAGGTCCCCCTGGGTGGTTGAGGGCAGTGGTGGGCAGTGCCAACTTGGCACTACTAGTCTGGGACCCTGGCATTGCCAGCCTGGCACCCTGACACTGCCCACTGGGGAGCTTAGCACTGCTTGTCAGGCATTGGTCAGTCCCCAAAGGCTAAATTGCACTTTGCCTCATTTTTTTTTCCAAGTCATAAGATTTGATTATTTTTCTTACATTGAAAAAGTTCTGAAACTCTTCCATTTTCACGCTCATTCCGCATTTGGAAATTCTTGGTAATATCATACCCAGAGCATTGCATTAGACAACAATGAAAGAACACTGCGTTATTACTGGGAATGGAAGCAATTTGGTGAGACTCTCCAATTGTTGAAATGAACTCTGAATTTAAAAGAATCAAGACTGTTATGAAAAAGAGGGGTCATTTCCATTATTGACCATGAATGTAAAATAGGTAATATCAGATTAGCCTCTCATCATACATTTCTCCCAACTTTTATTAGAGATGAAAATCATGAGAAATGTATAACAGACAAGTGATGTGACCTTGCCAGTTTTACACTGTCTCCAAAAGTCAAAATCACGCACAATTTACTTGGCTTTGTGTGAGATATTTGAAGTGCTTGTTATGAAATTGAAAATGTCCCCCGCCCCCCCCCCCACCCCAGTCCATTCTCTCAATGCTGAAATGAAAATTGAACTCTAAGCTACTGAACCAACCTGTTTTTTTTTAACCTCAGCTGGTGATTGTACAAGTATTATGTTGCTCAATTACCAGACTACACTGATTTGCTTAATTATGGCTGAGTCACTGGAAATCTCTTTGGAACAACTGTATTTTCAAAGATGTACATTTGGTAAGATGCAAAATGATAATTCATTGAAATGACAATGAAATAAATTTAACATGCAGTCTGCACCGGAAATATCTCACAATTCATGGCACTTTAATTTTCTTTATGAATGCACATGTTATAATGAGCAAGTTTAAATTGTCTACAAAATTGTCTTAGAACTACACTTGTAACTTCAAGCATACTGAACACAAAAACTGAATGCACATCAAGTTTCAGCTGCATGTATTTATTGAGAACATTGTCAGCTTTTTAAACCGTTTGTCAGAAAGTTTATAATAATTTTCACAAGTATTGCATGAATTGTCATGGCGAAGGGATGGTCATCATTCAGCACAATGTCACTAACGTCAAACATTACTTCGGAAATGCAACAGAAAACAATCTGCAAAGCAGAAATATGTAAACATCTGGACTTCTGCACTGCAAACCTGAGTTGACATACCATCGTGGCTTGGATTTATATTGCCATTCCTTCACTACTGTTGGGTCATAATCCTGGAACTCCATTGCTAATAACACTGTGTGTTCCCATAACATATGGACTGCAGCGGCGCACCTTCTCAAGGGCAATTATGGATAGACAATAAACATTGGCCAAGCCAGTGATGTCCACATCCAATAAACTAATAGTAAAATAAACATTTGTGATGGGACCTCTAGCTTCAGAGAGGCTGAAACCACACTGCACGGTAATTGTCTGAATCATATAAAATGGGTTATTCTGTCCAGTATTTTGATGGGTGCTTATCTCCAAAGGGCTAAGGCTTCCACAAAATACCACCGAAATGTCAGGCAGTATTGCTAACTAATTATGGAGTTGCTTTATGGTGGATCTACAGAGCAAATCATTTTTGTGATTTGTGCAACTTGCTTAAAAGTTACTGAGTGCCAAAATGTAAAGGTTATTAGATCTCATTGTATGAAAATATGACTTGTTTTCTTTAAATGTTTCATCACAATAGATTTAATTTTGTGATTAACTAAGAATGTGCTGTGATTTAGAGGGCAAGTTATTGATTTTCTTTAGAGGCCATTCACATGGTTTAATATTTTATAACAAACTAAAGCAATTTATTAAGTGTCCTCAGTTGGCTCTCTGTGAACCTAATTTATTCACCCAAATAGCCAAACAGGAGAAACAAAGCTTAGCTATGGGATCTGTGCAAATTGTACTGTGGTTGGATTCCTTGAACCTTGGTCTATATCACATGTATAAAACTGGAATATATTCACACTCCCAGCTGTGATGGAAGAAGGAAATGTTGCGTTGTTTTATGTAAAATTCTGGGCCACATTACTGTGTAAAGACAAATCTCCTAATGCCACTTGGAGCACTTTGTCTTTAAGTACTTCTATATAATTTATAAATATAAACAGAGATTGCATATTATTGTTCCTAATCTTAATGGAGAACATTGAAGTCACTTAAATTTTTTATATTTTACAAAAGGAATCTCATTGGAATGAGATGTTTTCCCCAAATGTGTGCACCTTTATCAGAACATTTTAGCTGTATAGTGTGGATTTTTAAATGCAAATGCTTGTTTTATTCTGTCCCACCATACTGTCTCATGTACAGGCAGCACAGACTGATAGGTATCAGCTGGTGAAATGGGAAGTGTAGAATAAAGGGTTAATTAGAAAAGGATGTCAATTACAATGTTAGTGTAAGATCAGGTTCAGATAACCAAGAGGCGCCAAAAGTTAAGGCACAGAATAGTTTGTATCCATAGAACCATGTACTGACCATGAAATCTTTGTAGATAGTATAAATAAATACGAGCACATATCCGCCTTCTTAATTTTGCTATGAGTCCTGGTCACCAAAAATAGCTTCTGGCTATTTCCTTCATCCTTTCTATATCACAGTGACTTTTGTGTAGTTGGTTCAGTACATATTTCCTTAACAATGGTGGAAAGATGATTCTCATTCTCCAGAGGAAACAACCGGTTTGTACAGATAATTTGAGTCTTTGGGTAACATCTGATTTCAACTCGGGATTTGCCCCTGTGGTCTTGCCACATTTTTGGATCATTTTTGGTCCCCTTCTTAACTTGTTCTGCGGTTACAGGCGTGTTATCTACTTGCTTGAAGTAGAAAATGTTTCCACTCAAACTGTTTATTGACGATTCCTTGGGCAAAGGTAATCCAGAGAGTCCATCAACATCTCCATGGAGATTTGATTGACGATATTAACAACAATGTCCAACTCTGCATCCAGCTCACTGCCAGAGATGGAATCCTGGTATGAGGCCCAAAAATCTTTGTCAGAGGTCGATGATTTATTAATAAAGCAAATTCCCTTCCATGTAGATATTGATAAAAACATTTGATCCCGAAAATGATTCCTAGAGCTTGTTTCTCTTTCTGTGCATAATTCATTTCTGCTTTGTTTAAGAATCTTGACACAAAAGCTATTCACTTCTCTTCACATTGGACTTAATGTGAAAAACCATTACCCCCCTCCCCTGAGGTGATCATGCCAGTTTGGATCAAAGTGTGTCAGGATTTCTAACTTTAGAAATGCTTCTTTAGCTTGTATGAAACCCTTCTCGTACTGATCCACCCAATTTAATTTCCTATTTTGACACAAGAAGTTGTGTAAAGGTTCCAGGATAGTTGCTAGATTAGAGCCAAGCCTTCCATAATAGTTTAATAAGTCCAGAAAAGAACAAAGTTGATTGATGTTTTGAGATGCAGGTGATTCAGTAATGGCTTTGGCTTTTGAGGGTGATTTGTGCAGTCTCTTTGTGTGTATGACATGATTCAGATATTCAATAGAAGACTGGAAAAATTTATCTTTCCTTAATCCTTAATCTTCTAATCTCTGGAGTGTAGCATTTAGGTTGTGGAGATTTCCTATTCTGTCCAGTAAATAAAACATTATCTAAGTAACACTGAACTCTTTCTAATTCACTTAGAATTTGATCATGGCATGTTGGAACATTGCAGGTATGGACGTGACACCAAATACATGGTGGCACAGTAGTTTGCACTGCTACCTCACAATATCGGGGACCAGGGTACAATCCCCGGCTTGGGTCTCTGTCTGTGTGGCATTCACACATTCTCCCTGTGTCGCGTGTGTTTACTCCAGGTGCTCCAGTTTCCCCTCTCTGTCCAAAGGTGTGCAGGTTAGATGGATTGGCCACATCAAATTGCCCCGTAGTGTCAGGGAAATTAGCTAGGGTGATGGGGATAGGGCCTGAGTGGGATTGTGGTTGGTGCAAACTCAATGGGCCAAGTGGCCTCCTTCTGCACTGTAGGATTCTATGATTCACTTCAACAATAATCAAATGGAAGTCTATTATATCTGAATAGCCCTTTGTGCGTCACAATTGTCAAATATTATTGTGAATCTGGATCCACATTCACCTGGAGATAAATTTGACTAATGTCAATTTTACTGAAGTGTTGGCCTCCAACCAACTCAGCGAATAAATCATCAATCAAAGGCAGAGGGTACTGCTCTGCACACAATACAGGATTGATAATGAGATCAAAATTGCCACAAATGCATACCAACCTGTCTTTCTTCATCACAGGTACTTTCAGTGTGGCTCAGTCACTCACATTAATAGGTTTGAGGACTCCTGTCTTGATCAGCCACTCTAATCCTGCCTCTACTTCAGACCTAACTGCATATGGCACTGACGTAGCCTTTATGCATCTTGGCTGACTTTTGCTCTTAATCTTTATTGACTGAGATCTCCTTCATGCTTCCCAATTCTCCATGAAAGACAATAGCATGTTTCTTCAAGATCTTTGGGAGACCTGCTTTGGAATTTGAGTTGACATCCACCTCAGCCCAGTTTATTTTGAAGATTACCTGGACTTGGATCATCTCAGATTCAGTGATTCTGGAGTTTCTGTGACCTGGATCATTCCTATTGTTCATTCTTGTGGATAACCAGTGGAAATATATTTCACATATTTCCATTGGTGAGCTTTCCTAGTTTAATGAATAATTGATGAGCAGAAGTCTATGGAGTATCACTATTTGAAATGCTGTAGTGTGTCACTGAGAATGCTCATTGATAAACAGTCTACCATGACGAGGATTTTTGAGTTGAATAGAATACACTCCCTTGTCTTGCCTAAGAATAATCATTTTGTAAGTTACTCAAATTGTTCACTTTTCTATTTAAAATGGATGAATTTATGCGAAGAAACTAACAAAAGGTCCACTACCCAAGGTTATGAAAGTAATATGATTCCTTAAAAAATAGCATGCTTATGTAATATAAAATATATTTGTAAACATAGAAAGTACTTTTTTAAAAAAGTGACAAACATGTATGGTTTCATTTTGTTTCAGCAAGAGTCTCCTCCTTAAGTGGATCAAAAATTGTTTATTTTTAAATGAATTCCATGCAATTCACCCTTATAGTCCCCAAGTCTCCTGCTTTATCTGGGTTTCACATCCACTTCTTCTGCCAGTTCTTGTTCTTTGTAGAACCCTTGAACACCCATGTGAAGCAGACCAGTTACTTTTTCCATTCTTAATGATTAAGATTTCAAAGAGCACAAGCCAAACATAGAGCAGTATTGTTATCTGAAATCAATTTCATGGCTGTTGATCACAATCCTCCAGATAAATGGAGACTTCCATAATGCACAATTCTATATGTGTATGTCAAAGGTATGATTTCTGACAACTAAATTTATCACATCATGACACACTTTTCATTGTTTTGCTTCATGAAATAATATTATTTTTCCTGTGCCTTTCTATTGCAAAACTTCATAAATTTTGGCACTGGTGTGAAAGCCCACATGCTTTTGGGGGAAAATCTTTTCCATGTTGAAGGTGATGGCCCTTTTAAGAACTAAGTGTCCCTGGAAGATGATTTCTTGAAAAAGGCAACTTGCTTCCAGTAACTCGTGTACAACCTGCCTGGGAGATGAATAACAGAATAAATAATACAACAAGGGTGAACTGGAAGTTAAATAAAGCAGGGGTAAGATTCCTGCGGCGTGGTTCTGTTTTCAAGCAGGTTTTGGTTGAGAACAAGTTGGGGGCAGTGAACATCAATTTTCAAGTAGAATTCAATCAAAATTTAGTGTGCTGGTTAAACCTCAGTTACTGAAAGACTCTACTAACCATCGGTTGGCATAGCCGAGCTAAGAGATCTGCAAAACTCTAGAGTCGAAGAAAGATAGAACGAGGAGAGTCCTGACTCAAGGTAGCTGTACTTTTGACAGTGGCCGAAATTCTCTCGTCTTGTCCACTGTGGGAATTGCAGTGGACGAATCAGAAAATTTGATGGCCTATTTAAAGGTCTGTTGAGCTCGGGTTATAGGTAAGCCTAGTAGGTAGAGATATGATCGATGCAACTCATGGGCCGAAGGGCCTGTTTGTGCTGTAGTTTTTCTATGTTTCTATGTTAAATGTGGCAAACAATGGAATATTGTAGCTTAATTTGATCAGAGCTAAGAACATCCAGCTCCTACCCTTTGGGCTCATTATAATCCAAAACAATGCTGATCATTTAGATTTCAAAAATGTTTTCTCCATGCCAATATGCACTCTTCAATCCAGTGTCAGGAGGACCACCAGCAGTCATGCATTTTGAGTAGAAGGCTTTGATTGTGGTAAGTAAGCAAATGCTATTGTGACAGCACCTCAATCTTCAGTGCCAATTTACATATTCTTTCCGTCAATATCCAAACTAAATCTTTAATCCTGTTCATGAAATAAAGTCTTTTCTGGAGCTATCCTAGTGTACAAAAATAAATGTATGCCTTCATGAGATTGGGAGAAATCTCTGACCTGTCTCTTGAATGCAGTCTTCTCACAGCATTTCTACACATCTTGCAATCAACAAAAATCATTGTGGCTTCTTAAATGTTTCTGTTATGTCTCTGATTATTTATAACAAGATAAAAAAAAACTGACTAATAACCCAGTATGATGAACAGAAAGGAAGTTTGGAGAAATTCAGGGGTCTGTTTTCATTGGGGTACCACTCTAGATGTCTTTGATGCATCCAAGTGAATAATTTGATTAAACCAGTAATCGGTTTGTAGAATAATACCTGCCCTCAATTGTTTGTTGAATGAGAATTGATTTTTAGCACTGGAACCTGCTGGTGTAAAAAGCAGAATGAAATAAACATTAATTGTCCCATCTGTCTATGATTGCATAGTTCCAAGAAAAAAATTGTCTCTGCAGAATGTGTAACATATAATAAAGGTGTTAAATGTTTTTGGAGACACATATCAATGCAACCTTGGATTTGTTGCTGCTCAAATTATTTTTCTGGTCTTGTTTCAATACACAATGCAAATAATGTGCCAGGACACACACAATTTCAGAATGGAAGAAGAGAGAGATTATTCATAATGATTTAGGGAATGACCTGCGTTAAAAATTAGAAACAACAAATTAAGTTGAATGTTCCCTTGTTTTTCAGAGTGTGCACAGAACCAGTGCTTGAGATTCAGTACTAATGCCTAGAAAAACAAAGACTTTGTGACTAATGATTACTGAAAATAATTACACTGTCAACACACAATACAAAGCTGTAATATGCCAGCAGAACTTGAAAGCAATTTTTAAACAGAATTTTACATGAGATGGTGGAGATAATATTTTGTTCCATTTGCTTTAATGACACCAGTAAGTTGACCTGTTTAGTTTCGAATTGATGGTAGAAATTTAAACATTATAATATTTGGGCTTGGTGTCTATTGTTGGTTAATGAATAATGATGAGTGAATATTAATGTTCTTTTTCCTTTAAAAGAATGTTAAAATTTTAATTGAAGCTTTGTTCAGAAAGTTATTTTACTTAAAACCTTTGAGCGCTCACAACGGCTCGACAAATTTATTCAGTAAGTAGTTGTGCCCTGCAGAACAGGAAGGGTTACATGATTAATTACCTTTTCCTTGCTGAATGAGTTGACTTCAGTTTGTTTGACATTCGGGGTGGTTGAATTGGCCTCAACATTCCCTGAACTGAGGAGTTGCAGGTTGAGGTTGCTGATCTGAATCACAATCCAACGCTCAACATGTTCACTTGTAGACATCAGTTGATGGCAAGCGTGGACAAGACTTGGTCCCATGTACTCTTATGGGTTATATTTAAGTAGAAAACAATTTGATGAGGCTCTGGAGACAAATTCAGCTGAAACAAAAGAGAGAAAAATGACGAGAAATAAAGAAATGCAAATTAATTTTGACAGTAAACTTTTTTGATTGGACTTCAGGTAATGCATATTAATGTCTGAAAACTTGGAATTGTACGACATAATGTTAATTACTGCAATTATCCAATCTGCTTTTTAACAATTGCATTGACTCAATAGCTGCGTATTTATTGTGTGATAATTAATAGCTGGAGGAAGCCTTGTGGCGCAATGGGTAGAGATCCTGCCTCTAAGCTGACGCTCCGGGTTTGAATCCCACCCCAAGACTGAAGATCAGGGAAGGTGTGCTTATAACAAGGTCAAACAGTTTGAGTGTGGTAAACCTGCAAACCTTCCAAACATGCCAATAGCAGGCGGTAAGTGCAGGAGAGAACCTGGTCAGCCATACTTGATGTGGCATGGCGCCTCTCAAGCTATAAGCTCCAGTGATAGTCTAGTGACCTGTTCTTGGAATTATTAGCAATGGAAACAAATAAAAATCTCTCTTATTGCAGGAAAAGAATTGGAATAGCAGGTGGGAAAAAAAAAGACAAATTTACTCTTCAGATATGTACTCAGCTTTATATCAGAATGGCAGTATTCATCTTGACATAATCTTAATAGAAAAACTTCTGTCTAAGGTTACATGCAGCAAGGCTTTTTTTTTCAGATAATGCATAAACAATCTTGCAAACACCGGATAAACATTTTGAATATAAACCAGCCAGCAACTCTGTCGTCCCATCTTTGCATGGATTTCACAAATTGGAATCACGGTTACCAGTTAAACCTAAATGTAGTGACCACACCCTCATCTTTAACAATTTATCAACCGGAATGTAAACTTATATAATAGGGGATTTTCTGCTCCTGTTTCTCGGGGTGGGATCAACAGAGGGGATGAAGAATAGCGCAGGAATTGCAAAACGGCTTTTCTGCCGCTGGGGTTTACCTTTATCAGTTGTCCCCCTCCACCCCCCAAATGGTGTAGCGGGAATCCCGACTCTAAAAGTCGGGATCCGCAATCAATTTAAATATCATTATCAAGCCTTTACACCTGACAATCTCCCCACATTAAATTCAGCCCTCAATGCTGCCGTCAATTAGGACCAGTCCCCCACATTGTGTATCCGGTGAGCAGAACCCGCCAGAGGCACATGCGTAAGTACATCCCCCAGTGGGGAAATGGTAATGCCCCACCGCTGCCTGAGGGACAGTGCCAGGGAACAGTGCTGGGAGGAATTGTTCTGTGGGGTGTGAGGGGGTGGTGGGGCTCCATCGTTTCTTTTATAAAGGGCTTTTAAAAACCTCGTTTGACTGTGGGCTGGAATCATTGAGAGCTGTCTCTTCATGATTTTGAGGGACCCACCTTTTCACATTTTTTGGCAAAAAGTTTAAAAATACATCGGAAACCCCAGCAATGCAGTGGGCTGTTCTCTGCTTTTCCTATTATGCCAACAAATGATAAAATTACATCTCATGATTAAAATGATGGAAATTCTGCTTCAGTCACAACATTACTTCAATCAATTCATGATGATATCCTTCACAGTACAAATATAGCAGTGTAAAAAATTACCTATTTAAGCAACTATAGTACAAATGTTAATTTCCTTCAGAGTAAATTAAATGTTACAATCAGGTTTAATTAAAATATACCATTTTTTTAAAACAATATTTTTTAAATGTTTAATGTAATATTAGCTTCCAATTGTTAAAACTCATGACTTTTTATACGTGTGTACATACATGTTACTTTATTGTTGATGTTTTGTGTATGAGAATTTTTATGAATGAGTGAGCAATAAAATTCTTCAAGCAAAACTTGAAAAATCTATTTTTATGGCGAGCTTGACACTGAAGCTTACCTTGAAAGTTCATTTGAAAAACTATATCATTTTTGCACTGAAACTTGTTATTATCATTGCTTCATGTTGTTAATCATTTCAGATGGAGAATTTAAAACAATATTACAGTGGATCCCAATTCTGATAAACTGGCCTGTAGCAAAAATTGCAGGATAAATATGGATGAGAAAAGTCAATCAGCCTGCAACTCTGTAAAAATCTCTTTTTGCAATTGCTAATTGTTTCTTAAATGGTTCAAGGCTTTTTACCTCCGCTGCTCTTTTTAGTGATCCATTCATGTTTTAGTCATTCTATATTTCAAAAGAACTTTCAGACATACATTTTACATTTTTTGGTTGCAATAGTGAAGGGATTAGCTTTGACTTTGAGCATCATATGAACCACCCTTTCTATCCCCAATACGTATAGCTGTCCCACATTCCTTAACATCACCGTTTGGTTGCTTTCATGGCTCTTCATGCACACAAATACTAATGCCACTAAAGCCAGAGCAAAAAATACTGCAAAATTATTCCATATGTGCATAATTTTTAATAGGAATAATGAAGATTCAACTTTATGCCTCACCTTAATGACCGGTATTTAGTCTTGTTTATCTTTCCAAGTCCTCCAATGAGATGCATTCTCAGTGGCTACAGCTTGACAGCCATCACATTTCTGTGAAGGACATTTTCGATGGTAATTGTGGATGACTATAAGCAGCTCTGCACCTCTGGTTCTGCTGGTTGTACATCACTGACAGAGCGGATGACAATGGGAGAGACATGCTGTCGTTCTGATAGAAGTCAGCATGTGTCCTTCTCTGGCGCCAATGCCATCCTCAAAGGATAGAACTTCAATATCCCTAAAGCTTTACAAGAGGACAGAGTGCAGGAGTGAAGGACATTTAAATCTGTATCAAATAATTTGGGTGTTCTCTCTGAACCTCTTGCAGCCAGTTTTCAGCCTTCCTGTTAGAACCATAGAATCACTACAGTGCATAAGAAGGCCATTTGGCCCATCAAGTCTGCACCATTTCTCCAAAAGAGCATCTTACATAGGCTCACGGACCCCACCTGGCCTATTCCTGTAACCTCACACATTAACCATGGCTAATCTACCTAATCTATACATCTTTTTACACTAAGTCGATTTAGTATGGCCAATCCACTTAACCTGTACATTTTTGGATTGTGGGAGGAAGCCTGAGCACCCAGAGGAAACTGACGCAGACATGAGGAGAACGTGCAAACTCCACACAGTCACCCAGGGCCAGGATCAAACCTGGGTCCCTGGCACCGTATGGCAGCAGTGCTAACCACTGTGCTACTGTGCCACCCATTGTCTGCAACCACACCACACATTTTCCAGAAGAAGTGCTGACTATTTTAAACAGCATTGGTGATGCCCAAGTTCTCGCTCTATCCTGTCCCCATCACTATCCTTCCTTGAAACAGGCCCTGGCCAGTAAAGAACCCAGGAAGTGCTGGCTGCATTCCTTACTTCCAGCAGGAATTCCCCACTGTCCCTGAACCACTCTGAACAGGTCCGGGCAGTACACTGATTTTCAAACCAGATTGGATTTTCCAGGTATTTGAATGAAACTGCTGCTTCTGATGTATGAATGCAAATAGGTTAATGCCTCCATTATAGAAGAAAAGTGGAAGTGAAAAAATAGAACAAAGTGTGGAGCCACATGAATACAGTAATTAAAGGCACTGGTTTTCATAACTGTTGTGTATTCATTAACTTTCCTCTGTAATACCAGTGATAGTTGTCTGATTCATACTTGTCTGCTAGTAGACATATATTCGCATTCCCTGATGGTCTAATAGGGTAGTATACATCTCCTTTCCAAGTTTGTTCTGGAGTTCCAGTATCCATTCTTTATCAGTGCAGTTATCCATCTTTCCTTGTTCCTGAAAGTGGAAGGCTTTGCTCATCCTCTGCAGTAATCTAAGAAATTTCAGACTGACCAATGGGGTTGAAGCTTTGTCGTGATTGATAATCCTGCAAATTAAATCATTTGGTCAAGCTCACAGCTTCCGAGAGCTCTGAATATAGCTCATAAATCCAATTAGAAATATTGAACTATTCAACTGAATTAGAACTTGCTGTTTTTCACATTTCATTAAATTGCTAGATATTCAGACATTCAATTTACTCACTGCTGAAGTATTTAAAGATTTTATAGCAAATGAGATTTCATTTGCAAATAATCCAGTGATTTTTCTTTTGCGTGGGATTTTATTAGCCCTCTGTGGATCATCAGCTGGGAGGCAGTAGCGGTGGAGATGGGGGTTTCGAGTGGTAGGGAAAGGTTGTCCATTGTATTCCACTGCCATGCCATCTTGCCAGCTTCAGGAAACATGATGTATGCTACCTCCCCAGAGGTCAACTGAACCACTCAAATAAGAGTCACTTCCTGTCAATTTATTGAATGGGGAGTGGGGGGGTGGTGGTTGGGGAGCTAATGACGTCTACCATTTGCAGAAATCACCAGGTAAACCCTGGTAGCCTCCCGGTCGAATTGGAATTTGCAGCAGTGACCACTCCAGAAGCAATGCCACTGATTGTGTCTCACCAATGCCTGCCTGATTGACCCCTCCAATCTCACTTACCCCAGAGGTGGGAGGGGAGGGGGGGAGTCATCCATCCTTGCAACCTCTTTTTTGGGGGGGTGGGCTGTCATCCACCCTTGCAACCTCTTTTTTGAGTGCAGTTCCTGCAGTGGCCAATACTCCTGATGCTGTTCTGGGTGCCGCAGACTGCTGAACATGTCTCCCATTTCCCTGTAACCACACTCTTCCCCCCCCACCCCCCCACCCCATCAACAGTTAAGCAGTGATGCAGCCACAGTGATCAAATCCAGCCCTGTATTTTTATGTGGAGTTAGATGAATCATTAAGATTTGTGAATAGTCAGGTTCTTTATGAACTGAGCTGCAAGGTCATGACCATGGCCGTCTCAAGTGCACAATATCTGCACAATATTCTGACCTATGTCTCAAATCTCTGATCATTTAGAGAGCTACTTCTTCCTCTTGATACACATTCTAGGCATTTCAATTGGACCATGGTGACAAGGATACATTCAGTTGTGGATGACACCCATGGGAAGATAGTTAACCTTCTAAAATCCCTAGGTCATTTTTTTCTGAACTTGAATCAGCTATTCAGTGTTGGTGCAATCCAGAATCATAAAAATATGCTAAAACGGGAGTTCAATCCTAATTTAAATACTTTAATGGGCTCAACATTTCTTTCAAGCATCCTCTTGTAATGAATAAAGATCACTTTTGGTGTAGTTGAGCATACATAATCACCACTCAAAATTAGTCCATTTGACACCTGATTTATGCCTGAAAAATGGATGAAGTGAGCTCCAATTTCCTTATATTCACAGAATCCCTACAGTGCAGCAGGCGGCCATTCAGCCCTTTGAGTCTGGACCAACTCTCCAAAAGGACATTTTATCCAGGCCCAGCCCTCCCACACATTTGGGAGGAAGCTGCAGTATCTGGTGGAAACACATGCAAATACAGGGAGAATGTGCAAACTCCACATAGACAGTCACTCAAGGCTGGAATCAAACCCAGATCCCTGGTGCCATGAGACAGCAGTGCAAACCACTGTGGCACTATTTCGCTCTAAATAAGAAAAATATATAGTGTCATCTCCTTCACAGCAGCCACTTTACTTTCACCACATACAATAGATGTCCCATTTCTCTCCAAAATACAAAGTACATGGCACAAATCTATAAACTTTGATATACCCTCTGTATGTTCAATGACAAACAAAATTTGAAAGGAAACACTAGTATCTAGTGTTTGAAGGAAGGAAAACTCAGCTATGCACATTGTGAATAATCCTACATGCTTGGGTTAATCTTCGAAGTAGATTTAGACTAGTTTTTATGTGTGCTATTACATGAACTGAATTCTGAGCAGAATAAGACTGAACTCTTTCACTGGAGCTGATGTGACACAATTTCTACTTGAGTTGGCCTCTGTGCATGTCATGCAGTCAATGCAAAATTAATTTCAGTGGCTCTTTAGCATGATTTATTTCTCCAACTTATGCTGTGACAAGCTTAAATTTGAAATTGAAAGAATCAAGCTATAACAAGGACATGAGTGTTGATCATGGTGTGTCTCTGAGTAAAGTATCTTTATGAAATTATTCTTCAATATCTGAAGAAAGGTTTGCATATATAGAACTCAAAATGGAAAAAAATTAACACTTTCCAGATAGCTAATTTAATACTCCTGAAAAATATGCAAGAGATATGGTGTGTAGATTTTCACAGATGAAAGGACATAACCAATTGGGAGTAAAAAAAAATCAATTGAGGGTGAAATAGAAACGTGTGAGATTTGTTGAGCACTAAATAGGTTTGTGTAGCACCCATATTTGGAGGTGACTAAAAGGAACATTAAGTGCTTTGGTTGCCATGTTGAAGTGAGTGAACCTTAGTCGTCCTGTGTACCTGGCTAGGTTCAATGCAAAGACAATTAAAGTATGATCATTTTCTTTTTATTCATGCATGGGCCATTGGCATCGCTGGCCAGACAGCATTTGTTGCCCATCGCTCGTTGCCCAAGGGCAGTTGAGAGTCAACCGCATTGCTGTGGCTTTGGGGTCACATGTAGACCAGATTGGGTAAGGCTGGCAGATTTCCTTCCCTGAAGAACATTAGTGAACCAGATGGGTTTTTTCTGACAATTGACAATAGTTTCATGGTCATCAATAGGTTCTTAATTCCAGATATATGTTACTGAATTCAAATTCCACTACCTGACGTGACAGAATTAGAACCCCAAATGTTAGCTGAGTTTCTGGATTAATAGTCTAGTAATAATACCACGAGGCTATTGCCTCCCCTGAGAGTCCTTCAACTGATTCTAGGACTCATTTGTGATCTTAGTCTATGTTATTGTCAGATTCGTCAGTTCCTGAATATGCCAATTAATTAAGAAGGGAATAGTTGAGAAGCAATATTTATGAACTCTGCTGTGTTCTGGCATTCGTCCAGCTGTGAAAGATGATGGACATGCAGAAAGTAAATCCATTTTAAATGGAATGTTTTCAGTTGGAGCACTTTTGCTGATGGATAAATCAGTCAATCTTTAAGATGCAGGTTCTTTCACAGGTATCCCACAGGAAGCTACCAAATGTCATTGTGGCCTGTTGTTTTTGGTATTGGTGTCAAGCTGCTGGTCAGCATGGTGTTGACATTTCTCTCAGATATCAGCTAATGACTCTTAGCTGCAATAAACAATGCTTAGGACCTTCATATTTACACTTGCAAACATCCCTGAAGCAGAGCCTACAGGTTATCTGTTCAGACTATCTCAGTAAAAAATCAGTAAAACTCTGTTTGGCATCCTGATCTTTGTCTTCCTGACAGTTTTGGAAGAGTCTGTATGCACAGTAGGTTCAGCCCTACAATCTACCAAAATTGAAAGTGAAGATAAAAGTACAGTGTGTCCTAATCAGGGAACATTTCTACGGTGATGATGCTGCACTAGTTGTCCACATAGAAACTCACTATGAAGACTCAAAGAGTGTTTTTACCAAGCTTGTAATGTGTTCTCCCCAACAATAAGCATCAAGAAAACCATGGTTATGGAACAGGGCATTCCATCTTTAGCTCTGATCCCACTAAGTAAAACCTGATTGGAAGTGGTTTGAAAATTCTGCTGCCACAGTGACAGATATTCAGTCCCTTGATACGCGGCCTGATACATGAACAGGAAAAGCAGCAAGCATCCTTGCCCAGCTCATGGATGCTTATGGAATAACATCAAACTGACCTTCAGTGCCATGATATTTGTTTCTAAGGCCTGTGTTCTCAGCATGTTGCCACATGCCTTTGAAGCATGGATGACTTACAGGTATCAAGAAAAGCTCCAATAATCTCCATCTTTGCTTTAGAGATGCATTTGTAGAACAAAATCACAAGTGTGGCTGTCCCTTCAAAGGCAGAGCTCCCCAGTTTGTCAGAGCTAATCAAGCAGAGGCAGACACATTTGCAGGATGGAAGATGTCACATACCCAAGCTCTTTCAGTATGGGTGAGATAGTCTGATGTGGATATGCCGGCGTTGGACTGGGGTAAACACAGTAAAAAGTCTGACAACACCAGGTTTTAGTCCAACCGATTTATTTGATAGTAAACTCACTAGCTTTCGAGGGGTTTCCCTCTTCTTCAGGTGAATGGAGAGTTCTGGCCTCAGGCAGAGCATATACAGCACAGACAGTTTACAGATTACTGATTAGAATGCGAATCTTTACACCTAACCTGCTGTTCAAGTCCTAAAGTGGCTGACAATGTGTGTGGAAGGAGCACTGATCACAGGTTAAAGAGATGTGTATTGTCTCCAGACAGCACAGTGAGTGAGGTTTTGCAAACCCAGGCAAGTCACGGGGGTTACAGATAGTGCGACATGAACCCAAGATCCCTTTTGAGACCGTCCTCATGTGTGCGGAACTTAGCTATCAGTCTCTGCTCAGCGACTGCGCTGTCGTGTGTCGTGAAGGCCGCCTTGGAGAATGCTTACCCGAAGGTCAGAGGCTGAATGCCCGTGACCACTGAAGTGTTCGCCAACAGGAAGGGAACAGTCTTGCCTGGTGATTGTCGAGCGATGTTCATTCATCTACGCTACGTTCATCATTCATCCGTCGTCGTAGCGTCTTTCAGATCATAAGGTGTTTTAATTGTTAGGTTTATGTTATGACATGTAAGTTTTTTTTTGCACCAGTGTCATGTGTCAACTCAACTGAGTAGGTCTTGGAAGAATCCTTGTTTATAGTTATTGTTTAGCAAACAATGCTTCATCGGTGATTGACCTTAGTGATAACCAGACCTCATCAAAACTAACACTGACACTTCCTGCTAAACTTCTGGTGGGTGGCAATCATTCTAGCGACCGTTCAAAGTACTGGTATTTGGCATCATTACTTGTACAAGGATGTTGATATATGGTGGGCTGTTGTTTGGAAATGCAAAACTTTCAGAGTTGCACCTTCACACTGCTGCTGATGAGAGAGTGAGCAGTGTCACAATCTGCACTGTGGTTGATGCTGGTGTGGAGAACACTGGGTTAGGTAGATTGTGCCTTCTTGTGGTGACAGATCTAACTGGTGCTAATGTCCATACCTTGGATGATTCCATGACACCTTGTAGCGATGTGTGCCCTGAAACTTGTGTGGAGGGTTTCTGATTGACAACCGAGTGTAGGCAAAATATCCTGCTGTACAGCCATCTGTATATACTGAACTATCACAGTCATCACCTGTGCAACTACGGTAGGGTTTAAAAGAGAGCTCTCACTTCAGCAGGTTATTCTATCCATTTGGACTTGCTCCAGCACAGGAGTGCTCAGTGTGTCTCCCCAGCTAAACCTATCTAGTATATTTTCTAAACATTGTAGGGGACCAGTCTCTGAGTTGGTGATGGTCATGCAACACTTTTTGTCACATTATTCTACATCCTGTTACTACTGATTGCTGCACAACTTCTGAAATAGAAGAGAGAGAGGTGGTTAATATCCAGGGTAAGAAGTGTCAAATGAATGTCAGTTGAATGCAGTTGTGTTTTCTCTTGCAGTGTGTGTGAAGGTAGTATTGGAGTGAAAAAGGAAAAAGAATGCTAGATGCCCAAAAACCTGGCAGATCCCATCCTTCAATGTCATTGCTGACGATATACCTGACTCAATTCCTGTCCATGCTGTACAGGGCTTTCTCCACCAGTGCGGATTGACACGAATGTAGGTCCAACTCCTTCCATGTCTGGTCCACATATAATGTGCCATTTGACCTGTGAGAGAGAAGTTGTTATTGATAACCTAGTGAGATATTTTGCGTTGTGCCTATCACGGTAGAATAGTGTGTGAAAGGCGACAGAAGCATGGAGATGTGAGGACAGTGAGTTCAAGGTGTAACAGCAGTAGCAGGTGAGTGTATAATAATTATAGCAGAATGAAAGGGAGCAGAAGGAGGAAGGTATGTGTGGAGTGGCACCAATCCAAAGAGAGTAATGTGGGATCTAAGCTAGGACTCTTATTTTAACAAACCTTGCAATGTCATTTCATCATTGCAGTCTGATTACAGGTGCTAGTCTCCTCTCATTGATACCCCTTACTGTCACCAGCCACAGTTAGAAACATGGAATAGAGACATAAAATCCCTACAGTGCACATTCAACCCATCAAGCCTGCACCCACAACAATCCCACACAGGCCATATTCCCGTAACCCCACGTGTTTACCCTATTAATCCCCCGATACTAATGGTCAATTTAGCATGGCCAATCAACCTATCATGCACATCTTTGGAGTTGCCTGGATACTTGTCTGAGTGAGTTTTGCTGGTTTTTTTCTTTAAATCCAAACAACCTTTCAAAATAATGAAATATTTGGTAAAGGCTACTGGCATCTTTATAAATTATTGCTCTAAGCGTTATCATGGCACCCTTAAGTAGCCATTTCCCTTCAAATTTATCCAGCACAACTTGCAATTAACCCTTTGCAGTTTGAATGTTTGCTCACAGTCTAATCATTTTAATTTAAGGTGCTTGCTTGTACCTGTTCAATATTCATGAAAATATGCAAAGTAAATATATGTCAAAGAATATGTTGAAATGCACCTTCCATTACTTAGAATGTTCAACTGCTGCTTTAAACAGACCTTAATTAGACAGTAGGTACATGAAAACTTAGACATCTAACTAAATAGCTTAGATGTGAATATTAAGTCAACATGGAGCTTTTGTCTAAAGACTGTGATTTTCTAAATCACTTGTGTCCTGTAGGTCCTTCATTTAAAAGAGCAGGATGAATAAAATGTTGTCTGAATTTCTAATCCAAGTTTATCTAATGTGCAGTGAATAAAGCTGTGGGAAGCTCTTACTGCATTAAGGCATCACTGAAGCTCCAATCTTCCAGCTGAGTATCACACATTCGAAAGAGGAGAAATTATATTACAGGTCAGATGTGGTGAAGAGCAATTAAATTATAAATAAGCACTAAGGTGAAAAACAAAAAGAAGAAATGACTGATTTCAAATATTCAAAAAAAAGTACTTGCTCACTTTTTGATATGTGGGGCAAGAGGTAATGATCTGCTGTTGGATTCTCTTGAAATCTTTATCGATCATTGCTGACACAAAAACCTGCCGGTTAGGATGTCACTTCAAATCCCAGCTGTCTAACTTGTGTAGTACGGCATAAGCTGAACAGCATTGTTTGTATGTACAGCAAGGAAGCCTATCAGTCTATCCTCAGTCCCACAGTGATCTACAGCAAAAAGCTAGAAAAACATCAACACCCAAAAGTTACACATCCCTTAATCCAAAATAAAACCTCAAAATCTTATCTCCATTTCTTGTGCCTGAAGGATCTAAAACACAGTTATGTTTGAGGAAACAAACCTTTAATAACGTGGCCACATGTTAAGCACATTTAGCCTGCAATTTGTTTTTATCCACATTAAATGCTTAAAAAGCCAGCCTGCTATGTTCAGAATGACTAACTAAAAATAACTCGCATTTTACAAGCGCAATTGTCAAGATGCAAGCAGAATGAGAAAAATAAATTTTCATGCTGTGAACTGATTCTTACCATGATCATGTGCATTGGTTGCAACAATCAGATCTAACTGGCATCAGGGAATAAACCAAATGAAAACTTTAAAATAACTCTAAAATTGTTAACCTTAAAACAATGGTATAGGTCCACAGTGTATTGTTAAAGAAGTAAATGTAAGAGTTTTAATATTTAGCAGTCAATGGACTAAATCATGTGTAACCATAAACATTTCATTTTTAATTAACTAGGTCCCCATTCATTATTTATCTTGCCCTCGTAGGGACAGTGTTAAGTCAGGTCAAGTGCCAATGTTCCTCTCACTGATCATTATGGCACACACATCTGGTCATTAGCAATTTTGTTTCTCTATTTTTCAGAATTTTATTTTTATCTGCCTGGTGGGAACACCTACAATTTTATCTGTGTTCCAACATGACTGAATTATGGTTATTTCACTGTCAAGCAAGCAACATTTAGTTTTCAATGCGTAGCACATGAATGAGTAGATTTTGTGGGTGCATGCTGTCCTTAATAGTTTCAGTGTGGAGAAAAAAATGGTTTTGAAGAATAGTCATGTTCCACTGAGATAAGAGTTCCATTATCAGCCTAGATTAATATTATTTGAGGCCAGATTCTGCTGAAAAAATAATGGTGTGTGAACAATGCACACTGTCATTAATGCGTAAAGTAAGCCTACAAACTGTGAGAAGAGAAAAATTCTGAAATGCCACAGGTTGCCGAGCAATCTGCGACCCTGCCTTTAACTTTGCAAAAATAATATCTGGCACTTAAACAACCTGTGAGTTTTATGTATTTGCTGCATTTGCCCTTTGATTGCCCATTAAACTCGCCACAGGAAGTTAGGTCTCGTAACTGACCGTGAAAATAACCTGTGAAAGACTTGATAATTGTTTATGGCTGTCTGTCAACTTCTTTTGCTCACAGTCAACAGTTTTAAGTGTGGAGGCATATTCCTTCAGATTGTGAATTGTTTTTTAAAAAAGTATTTAAAATGTCAAATTTTGTATTTTTCTTTTAGTCTCGCCTTCTACATAAGAACATAAGAAATAGGAGCAGGAGTAGGCCATCTAGCCCTTCTAGCCTGCCCCGCCATTCAATAAGATCATGGCTGATCTGTCGTGGCTCAGTTCCACATTCCCGCCCTCTCCCCATAACCCTTAATCCCCTCTCTTATCAAAAACCCATCAACCCGCGTCTTAAAAATATTTAGCGAGGCAGCCTCCACCACCTCAACGGGCAGAGAATTCCAGAGATTCACCACCCTTTGAGTGAAGAAGTTCCTCCTCAACTCCATTCTAAACCGCGCCCCCCTTTATCTTGAGGCTGTGCCCCCTAGTCCTACTATCCTTTCTGAGCAGGAAGAGTCTCTCCACCTCTATCCTATCCATCCCATTCATCATCTTATATGTCTCAATGAGATCTCCCCTCATTCTTCTAAACTCTAACGAGTACAAGCCTAGTTTATTCAGCCTCTCCTCATAGCTCAACCCCCTCAACTCCGGCATCAGCCTAGTAAACCTCCTCTGCACTCCCTCCAAGGCCAAAATATCTTTGCGCAGGTGCGGCGCCCAAAACTGCACACAGCACTCCAGCTGCGGTCTCACCAATGCCCTATACAGCCGCAGCAAGACCTCCCTACTTTTATATTCAATCCCCCTCGCTATGAAGGCCAGCATCCCATTTGCCTTCCTGACCACCTGCTGCACCTGCAAGCTGGGTTTTTGCAACTCATGCACAAGGACCCCGAGGCCCCTCTGCACTGTCGCCTGCTGCAGTTTTTCTCCACGTAAGTAATAATCCTTCCTACCATTATTCCTACCAAAGTGGACCACCTCGCACTTGCCAACATTAAATTCCATTTGCCATTTCCTGGCCCATTCGCCCAGCCTATCTAGATCCTTCTGCAGACTCTCCACACCCTCCGCGCAGTTTGCCGTTCCACCAATCTTGGTGTCATCAGCAAATTTCGACACCATACACTCGGTTCCCTCCTCCAGATCATCTATATAAATGGTAAATAGCTGAGGCCCCAGCACCAACCCCTGAGGCACTCCACTAGTCACCAACCGCCAATCCGAATAGCACCCATTGACCCCCACTCTCTGCCTCCTATTTGACAACCAGTCCTCTATCCACGCTAACACCCTACCCCCAACTCCATGTCCCCTGACCTTCTGCAATAACCTCTTGTGAGGTACCTTGTCAAACGCCTTCTGAAAATCAAGAAAGACCACATCCACCGGCTCTCCTCTATCCACTGCCCTAGACACATCCTCATTGAACTCCAGTAAATTTGTCAGACATGACTTCCCTTTAACGAAACCGTGCTGCGTCTGCTCTATCAAGCAATTCCCCTCAAGATGCCTCGCTATTTCCTCCTTGATGATGGATTCTAACATTTTACCTCCAACAGACGTTAAACTAACCAGCCTATAATTCCCCGCCTTTTGCCTGGCACCCTTCTTAAACAGCGGCGTAACATTAGCTGTTTTCCAATCTTCCGGCACTTCCCCGGAATCCAGCGACGTCTGGAAAATAACCACCAAGGCATCCACTATCACCTCCGCCATTTCTCCTCTTTGCTCTTTCTTAAATGATACTTTCCTTCCCTCTCTTTAATATTCTTTCTGTTTTCATGACTTAACCTTGAATTCTAATTCACAATTGAAATCATGGAGGAAAGAAAGTGGGAAATCAGTCAAGAATGCATGGTGGAGGTCTAAATGTAACAGGCAGATGGATGGGCATATGAACTGAGGCAGAGCCAGAGTCTGGCAATATTGTGGAGGTGGGAATAGGTGATCCTAGTGCGGCTTGGATATGTGGCTGGAAGCTTATTCAATGGTCAAATATGGCATCAAAGTTTGGAAAAGTATGGTTTAGCTTTAAACAGTTGTAAAGGAGAAGAATGGAGTCAGTGGCTATGGAATAGTGCTTGGGATGGAGAAGAAAAGACTGTGGTTCCCCAATATTTAACTGAGGGAAATTTCTGCTTATCCAGTAGGACCAACATAATCTGAAAGAAGATACAATGGTGGTGCACACTACACTAGCTCGGATTTTGCAGAAGCTCATGAGGTCAAGGAGTAATTAAAAGTCTCTCCTCCTGTTTCTGTAGTCAGCAGAGAAAATGATCATATGGACCAGGTTTGGCTGGAGTGCAGCATCTTGTGGTGTGCCCTCAAGTTAGGCTTGTTTGTGCATATTTAGGTTTTATATATTTTTGACCCAAAAAGTTGCTGCAAGTGTGAATGAGTGCAACAGGGTGTCTGGGGCCCCGTGAACACAGGATAAACCAATGAGATTTAAGTTTTAAAAAATAAACCAAGAAAGGATTTGGCAGGAGAATGAATTAGAGAGAAAATTCCTTCACTTCCCATCTTGCTGCTTCCTATTTCCCATAATCTTAATGTCATTGAAAACTCTGCTGCGCATGCCCTAACTTGTACCAAGCCCTGTTCACTGATCATCCCTGTGTTTGCTGACATACATTGGCTCCTACCTACGCAATACCTCAATTTTAGAATGTTCACCTTGTTTTCAAATCCCTCTCTTGCCGAGACTGTCCAAATCCGTAATCTCCTCCTGCTCAATTCTGACAGTCCCATTTGAAATTGCTTCACCATTGATGACTATGCCTTCAACCACCAAGATCCTCAGCTCTGAAATTCTCTCCATGAACCTTTCTGTCTCTCTGATACTCTTTGTCTTTACAATCTATTTCTGTGGTCAAGCTTTTGGTTATTTGCCCTCATATCTCCTTACGTGGCTCAATACAAGATTTTGCTTTATGATGCTCCAGTTGCCTTGTAATATTAGCATAACAAAATGTTACCAAATAAATATAAGTAATTCTGGGGAGTTTTGGTCAATTTTACGTAGAGGCATTTTCATTTTACAATCACTGAGATTCTTCCAGAAAGGCTGGGGAAGATGGAGAATATGTTATATCTTCACCTTTGTGAAAGCATCCCATCTTTGTCCAATTACGTCTCTGTGGATCATTTTGTAATGTTTTTCTTGTTAAAGATGCTTTGTGGGATGTTGCAGATGTTTGCTGTTGAAGGAGTAAGAAGAGAAGAGAGCGTTCAATGGATAGGATGCTCGGGAGCTCAGAGGAACAGAGGGATCTGGGGATGTTTGTCCACAGATCCCTGAAGCAGCAGACAGGTTAATAGGGTAGTTAAAAAGGCATGCAGGACACTTGTTTTCATCAGTCATGGCATAGATTATATCAGCAGAGAGGATACATTGGAGCTGTACAAAAGTTTGGTTAGACTGGAATACTCTGTGCAGTTCAGGTTGCCTCGCGATAGGAGGGATGTGATTGCACTGCAAAGGGTGCAGAGGAGAGTCATTAGAATGTTGCCTGGGATGGAGCATTTGAGCAATGAATAGAGGCTGGATAGGCTTGGGTTTTTTTCAGACCCATGAAGGCTGATTGAGGTATATTAAATAATGAGGGGTATGGACAGGCTGGATGTTCCCCTGACTTAAGGGGACAATAATGAACAAAGAACAAAAGAACAAAATCAGCCTGGGAAACAGGCCCTTCGGCCCAGCGAGCCCACGCTGCCATCTCAACACCACCTCTCTACCCATGACCCCTATCTAATGTTTTATGGCCATCCAGATTGAGGGAAAACTGATTTAGGGACAATTTATTCCTGCCAGTGTGGGAGGAAACCGGAGCACCCGGAGAAAACCCACACAAGCACGGGGAGAATGCGCAAACTCTCACAGACACCGGCCCAAATCCATGTGTCTGCACAGCAATCAGCGATAGTCACTGAGCTGTCGTCTTGCCCAGTATCTGGACCAGTTTAGGCACACACTAACGACATGAAGCACTAGGCCAATCTCGAACAACCAAGAGCAGCCCCAGTAGGACCCATCGCGTGTATGCCCCTCGTTGGACACGAGGTGGACCGACTTAAAACCTGTGAATGAAAAGAGAAAAACATTATTATCATACTATACCCATTTACATTTCTAGGGACACGCCAATGCTAATGACCCTAATTTAAAGGTTCTCTTATATCCACCCATCTCCAACTCAGTCATGTGCCTGTCTAAGTCACTCTTAAATGACTCTAGCGTGTTTGCCTCCACCACCTTACTTGGCAGAGCATTCCATACCCCCACTACCCTCTGTGTGAAAAACCTCCCTCTAATATCTGTGTTGTACCTCTCCCCCCTCACCTTAAGTCCATGGCCCCTTGTCCTACATGGCTCTATTATAGGAAACGAGGGGGCACAATCTTCAAGTGAGGGGCAGCAGATTTTGGGGGGACTTGAGGAAACATTTCTTCACACAGCGGCTGATGGGAGTCTGGAATGCATTGTCTGGGGGTGGGGGGGAGAGGGTAATAGAGGTGCAAAACCTCACAACCTTTTGCAGATGCGTGGGTGAGCACTTAAAATGTCATAACATTCACTGCTATGGGCCAAGTGTGGGAGAGTGATATTAGTGTAGTTTTGTCGGTGAAGACTCAATGGGCCAAAGGGCCTCTTCTATACTGTGTGACTCTATTTGTTATTCATTTTTTTAGACTTTTGATATGGATTTGGCTATTTTTCATCCTTGACATATTTCAATGCAAGTCAGTTTGTGGGTAGAAGACTCAAGTGGTTTCAGATGGAAGAGAAGTTCAATTATGACTGCTCCTAACTCTCACCAAGGCTGTCTTTATTTTTAATCATCAGTACATGTTGCTCTCTGTGCAAAATTCTAAGGGAATTTTTAATACAGATATTTTTCTTTAAACTACATGGAGAGGAAAATGTACAGGTGGAATGACAGTACAGAATTTCAAAGTCTATGCTGGGATTTTCCAGTCCTGCCCACGATAGTAAGACTTCCAAGGCAGAAGTCCCTCCACCAAAATCCTGTTATTTACAAACTCTTACAGCAGTACACAGAGTGCTAGTAGTTAGCAGTGTATCTCCAGGGGCATCAGAGGAACTGACACTCCTGGTTAAGTACAAGGCAAAGACTCCCTGATTGGCCCATCACTTGGATCCTTAACCAGGGAGTTCACACTCCAGTATGCCAACCTCAGTGGCCTGACTCATGGCATTACACCCGTCATGAGACCATACATTCCTGCCCAAAGTCAACCGATGTTTGGCTGGTCTGTCAAATTCTCTGTCCCTCTCACAACAGTTCCTGTCACAGCAGGGCCATAACATTCCAGCCTATATTTCCTGTTTCCTTTTGTACTAATTGGAGCTTAGAGTATGTTTTGTGATGTAGGCATTTGCAGTATAAATTGTCATCAATACGGCCTGGTGCCAACTTCAGCAGAGCGTCCTACCTATGATAGTTCCATTTCTTAAACCAACTACTTTTACCCTGTCACAATTTCCAGTAGACCAGGGGGAAGGTGCATTATGCACCTATTCGTAAGTGGGCTAGGATATTCTACCATTATGAAAATGAAATAAGCATATCACATAGTTTCAGCCTCTCCATCTCCTCCACCTGGCACTTGGCAATATTTTTTGACGAGTGAACGTACTGAAGTTGATGATAGTGGCCCATCTACACAGTAATATCTGATAGTCTGTAAAATGAATCATCATTATTAAACATAGGTAATCATTTACATATAAATAACATTTAATCTGTGGAAGCACAGTCGTTTTGGATACACTCATAGTTAAAACTTGACACAATACTGAAAATCTATCTTGTGCGCTGGATGATTTATTTTAAAGGAATTGGGGCAGAAATTTTAACTTAAGCTTGGAAGCCCCAACACCAAGACTGAGAGATGGTTAGGTCACGGCATGGTCAGTTGGCTGGATCCCAGCCAGGATTTTATTGGCAGTGGGCTACCTCTTGGGAGCTGCCATCCCACACAATGAGTTAGCAGCTTGGAGCTGGCTGCTGCATAGGCTGCAGGAAGAGGCACAGTAAAAAGTCTGACAACATCAGGTTAAGTCCAACCGATTTATTTGATAGTAAACTCACTAGCTTTCGAGGTTTCGCTGTTCTTCAGGTGAATGGAGAGTTCTGGCCAGAACTCTCCATTCACCTGAAGAAGAGTGAAACCTCGAAAGCTCGTGAGTTTACTACTGAATAAATCGGTTGGACTTAAACCTGGTGTTGTCAGCCTTTTTACTGTGTTTACCCCAGTCCAACGCCAGCATATCCACATCATGCAGGAAGAGGCACAGGGTGATACCGTGTCGAGATGCTGTCGAAGGCCAGTTATGTTTTTCTTAAACTGCATGAAGGCCAGACAGGCAGACCCCAATAATTGGAGGGAATGAACCTTGCAGTGGCAGTTTTGGAGCCACCGGGGCAGCCATTGCCACCTGAATCCTCTCTGTGGGCCATGGATCGACCAGAAAAGAGAGCCTCTCACCCACCCAGGAAACCATTGGCAGGCCACCATGGGTTTACCTAGTGGTCTCTTCATGTGGCATGATCATGTCCCAATACCAGGAAAAAGCCAGCAACAGTGGGAAGTGACCATTAATTGACCAATTAATTTGTTTATTGGCCTCCCATCTCCAGTTGACCAGAAGCTGCACTGCTGAAGTTCCCACCACTAATAATATCCTTTGGTAGTAGAAAGAAGTCAGATTCCTTCTCTGATGTCCTCTGCTGCTATTTTGCAAAGCCCTCACCTCCCACCCTACTGTCAAGGGCTGGTAAAAATCCAGCCTCTGATTTCAAATGAATGAAATTTCAAATATTCTTAAATTGATCCAAATTGGACAATTTCACATCATTTCAGATTTCTTTCTCTTACCCCTGACTGGCAAATGAGTAATATAGCTTATATATTAATAAACTAATTTGAGATTATTGCGCAGTAAGCCACTGGGAGATGTTTTGCCTTCAATATTAAACCTGTGACGGTCTACAAATTCAATTTCATTATAGCTTCTCCACTGTAAGACTGCTGTTTCCATGATGAGATTTAATTTGATAACATTTCAGTGGGGGGGTTTATGATGGGGGAGGAGGCGGGGCTTATTTTATTATAAGCTCTTTAATTTTCATGCCGGCTTGTTTCCTGCAAGGCATTGCTTTGGAAAAGGAGGTATAGCGATAATTTATGTTAAAGGAAGATACAGCAGATGCTGGAGATCGAAAATTAAAGCAGAAAATGCTACAAGTGCTCAGCAGGTCTGACAGTGTCTGTGGAGAGAGAAAGAGTTAATGGCCGGAATTTTATCGGCACGCTTGTCCCGATTCTGGGGATGGGCGAAGCTCGGAGAACAGTATTCTCCGTTGGTCTCAGGCAGGATCGTATGAACCGCGGGTGGACGCGCTGGTAAAATTCCGCCCAATGATTCAGGTTGATGATCTTTCGTCAGAACTGAGAAAAATTAAAAATATAATAGTTATAAACAAGTGGTTGGAAAGAAACAACGCTTTTGTTAAAGTGGAGAGCAGAAGTGATTAAATGACAAAAGGGCTTGTGATGCATAATATAATTAAACAAAAAAGATAATCTTGCATTTGTATATTTTCACAATCACCCAATGTCTCAGAATAATTTACAGCTAATTAAGTACTTTGGGAATTCAGCCACTGTTGTAATGTGGAAAACGTGACAAACAATTTGCACCTTGCAATCTCCCACTCACAGCAGTGCGGTGATCTGTTGTTGCGGAGTTAATTGAGGGATAACTTGATTAATCCCTCAGGACACCGTGAGTACTCATCTGCTGTTCTTCAAAACAGTGCCGTCGGATTTTTTTTTTAACAGCCACCTAATAGAACTTTAGCTCAACATCCCCATCCTCTGACAGTGCTGCACTCTCTCAGCATTGCACCGGAATGACAGCCTTGATTATGGCAGGTAAGTATGTGGACCAAGTCAATGGGGTAAAGAAAGTATTGTAAGAGTTTTTTAAAAAGTTTGTTTCCAGATGGTTTGGTCAGATTTTTGCACAATGGAAACAATACTTTCCATAGTGATAATTTAACACTGATAGTGCCTTATTGGATCAATAGCTCAGTCTGGAATGAATGTTCACTTTTACAATCATTAAAATCAAGCATTACTTATGTTTAATATAGCTGATCTTAACTGGTCACATTAATTAGGAGGGAGAAGACTTGAAATAGTTTGAATATATCAGAACACAAGGAGTAAACATTGTAAATTTGAATGCAGTGGTCAAGATCTACTCAATCTAAAAGATCTGATAAAAATGGTTATGCATAATTAGGTGTTTGACAGAACTTTGTACGTAACATTTAAGCAGGTTGTATTTGAATGTTAAGTGGCAGTTTCATTGCTACAGTACTGAAAATTGAGTTTATTCAAAATGGTAAAATTCAGACTGGCACCACTGAATAAATATCCCTAAATTAGTTTAAAATGTAGTTCAGCAGTAAATTATGCTAGTGTGGTGGAATTGGGACAGAATTGGACAGGGAGTTTAAAGAGCCATCACCCCACTAATCATGAGAAAAGTTCAAACATGCAAAGGATGGAAGAAATTTTCCATTCATAATTAACATACATGTGTCATATTTAAGAAAAGCATGAATAACATTTAATACAGAGAACTATCAAAATGTACTGAACTATATAGGATCATTACTGAATGTGTTGCAAAGTATTCAGATGGCCATTTTTAATGTGACATAACCAAAGTATGCATATGAATTGCATTTTTTAAGATCAAATTGCGTTAATCTGGCTTCTATATTACCGCTGAAGATGGTGCTATGGTAGTTGAGTACCACAATGCTGGAACAGCGCTTAACCACCAGGCATGGTCCATGAGGAGTGTCTTCTGGAGGAAGGCATTTCCCCCCTGTGCACCAGAAGCAATGAATTCAGTGATAGTCTGATTGCCCTAGTGGCTGATGTTTAGTAGAGTTCTCAATTTGGACCATGTTGATCCTATAAATGAATTTATATGCCACCTGACAAAAATCCAGCACCCAGCTACAAGGTTGTGTTTTTCTCTTTCTCTTTCCTCTCAGAACTGCTGAGGCTGAACAGGCAACAGTTCCTGCCTGTCTGAAAGCAGAAGATCAAAATGGGGATGTTAGTGTTAGGAGTGGGAGTCCAACAGTGTTTGCTTGTCATGCCAGATAGCAGGATAAGGGTGACCTGGGAGTTGAAAGTGAATAAGGCAGGAATATACCGTCATCCTCAATTTTCTCAGTGCCCACGGATTAATACCTGCCCTGCCCCAGTTGGCCCCGTGATGCTGAGAACCATCCCTTCTGAAGGACTCAGGAAATTATAAGTTGTTTATCTGAACCAAGACATATAGCATTCACTTGCTTGCAGTACTGATTGTATACCCTTCTGTTTGGGTGATGAACCTGCCATAGTTGAATGATTCGAGGAGGCAGCGAGAGGTGTGAGGCTGGTAACACTTGAACGTGCGTGAGAGTGAGGTGGATTATCTGGGTGTTAAGTGTGAATCCTAAGTGCCAATACTGTTAATGGGTGGGGGAGCAGTGCACAGAGCAGCAGGTGTAGTGAATAGGAAATACCATGAGAAGTGCTTGATTTTGATCAACCCCATGTGGTTATTAGTCTTCTGCTGGCATTTCTATCAGCTCTTGGGGTCAGATGTTGGGAATTGGCTTCCTAACCCACTACTCAAAATTTCTCTTGATGTGGTCCTTCAGGAACTACTATCCTCCCATAGAACCATGGCATATCTCTTCCTGCTTACCTTTCCAGCACCTGATCTGTCACCTGAAAGCCCTCTCTTTGCTCTGGTTTTCCATTTTCCATGTTTTAAATTGCAGCAGTAATATTCCATACAGCTTCCCTTCAAGAAGAACTGACTTTCTTTCAGAACAGAACTTTGGCTATCCCACACGCTATTTGGTCCCTTCCAGAACACAGAAACAGCCAGCAGCATAGTAGATATTCAACACTATGCTACAATCTTGAGAATGTGTTCAGCGCACCGAATTTACATGTTACTCACATCCAACAGAATCAAAGCGAGCTGCAGCCCTTATGATTGAAAAAAAGGGTGAGTCCATTTTTTGCCCAGTGTTAGGTTGATTGGCCATGTAAATTGACCCTTAGGGCCCGATTTTCCCATTTTGATTCATGGTGTTGAATCTGGGAGTGATCCAGATCCGACTTCTAATCAGGCACTCAGCCTGAACAAAAATCAGCGATTCTGAATTGTTCTGCCAAAGCCTGTGGGTGGGGCTTATCACACCCAAAATACTGCTGCTCCAATCGGAGCTTTCAACTGCACGTATGCAGTGAAACAAATTTGAAAAACGCTCCCCTGCCACATCGTTCCCAGGCAGCAAAAAGCAGGAGTGATGGCCTCCACAGACATTGCCCCAACCCCACAAAATAACTGTCCTCCTTATCCACCCAACCTCTGCCTTTCCTCCCCCTACTAACCAGACTAATTGCAGCCTCCTACCCCATTTCCCCTCCACTGATCGCATGCAGAGTGACAGTGCACACCCACCCCCAACAAAGATCCATCTGACCTGCCTCCCTCCTCCTCCTCCCCCACTAGAAAACAATCTGACCTGCCTCCCTCCTCCTGTCCCCCCCACCAGAGAACATTCTGACCCAATTCCCTTCCCTTCCCTCCCCACCACCCACCAGAGAATGATTTGGTCTGCCTTCCTCCCTCCCACCAGAGATCCATCTGGTCCACCTCCCTCCTTTCCCCACCACACCTCCCCCCCAACACTAGAGAATGATCTGGCCTGCCTCCCTCCCCACCAGGGATCCATCTGACCCGCCACCCTCCCCCTTCCCACCTCCCCCCCCAATCGGAGAACGATCTGGCCCGCCTCCCTCTACACCCTCCCCTCCCACCATCGCTCTGAGTTACAGAGCCGCTGGAAACTCTGAACTTACTTGCTCAGAAGCTGGAGTGCCCAAAACAGACTATTGCGGACCATGTCTGTTTTACGCTGAATGTGGATAGGCGAATGCAGTGGTAAAGTAGGGAGTGCCAGTAAGTTTGGGTGTGATGCCAATCGTGGCCATTTTAGCTGCCTGCCCTCATGCCCAATTTTACCAAGTTTTCATGTCCGAAAATGAATGCAACGAGTTGATAAAATCGGGCCCTTAGTGTCAGGGGTACTAGCAGGATAAATAAGTGGGGCTATGGGAATAGGAGCTGGGTGTGATTGTGGTCAGTGCAGAACTCGATGGGTCAAATGGCCTCCTGCACTATAAGGTTTCTATGTTTCTAACTGTGCTTGTCATCCAGAGTGTAAAACTTTGATCTATACCACAGTATAAACCATCCACTGCAGCTATTTTCTTTGTTGTTAAGTTTTCTGCTTCATTGATGCAAAATAATCAAAAAGGTTCGACAGTTCAAAAGGTTCTACCTATTACTTTACCGCCTTTGCTAAATATTTTAATCAACCCTTCCATTTTAAATTACCGGGAAATTTGGATTAGCAAATTTAATGTAATCAGAGTTCTTCCAGTAGCTACTTAATTTCAATTGAGCTAATGCTTAAAAGAACTAAGAAAAAACAGATTAGATTTAATAAAAGATCAAATTTTCATGAATATAGACTTCTTAAAATCCTACCTTATTTTTATGGCAAATCTAACAGAAAATATGGTGCTTTATCCAAATCTGTTAAACTCTTTCCAGCCCACAAGTGAGTGACCATTCAAATTATTTGCAATTATACCTTGATGTATCAAAATACTTTTACAATAGTATTTAATATGAAATTAAATCATTTGAAAGAAAAACGAAAGTTGAACTAAATAAATGAAACAAGACTCGATGTCCCTTTTCCTAATTTTTTTGATACTCCTCCTTCCCATGTTAGTTGGTGCACGGCAGTAGTTGTGCATTTCTTGTGGTGCTTCTTTTGGGTGTTGTGCTGGATTGTTGTCAAAACAATTATGGAAATGACTTTCAAAAGATATAAGAATAGATGTGAAATCTGTTGGAAATGTAGGCAAGCAAATCATTAAGAGCCAGTATTATCTGTCCTTGAAGTAGTAAAACAATTCAATGACCAGGCTTTGTTGAACCTACAAGGGGGAGAATAATTGCATCCTTTACATTTTTCATAAGGAAGCTGGGTATGGGAGAGGCAACTTGCCTCAGAATGTGAAAATACATTATCTAAATACTGTGAATGTTTCCTGACCAAATTCAGCTAGATTTCTGCAAATGCAAAAACCTTTTGGAATTGTGCCACAAGACTGGAAAATTGCTAATGTTGCTCAACATCGAGTTCAAAATTAATTGTGAGGAGCTACTAGAATCAGTCATTAGACATTGAGTGACTGAGCACTTGCACATATCTGAGCTGATGAGAGAGAGCCAACATGGCTTGTTAATGGGAAGTCATGTCTGACTAATCCGGTTGAATTTTTTGAGAAGGTCACTAATATAGTAGAAAAAAAGCAGTGTTTATGGATGTGGAGTCCCAGAAGGCATTTAATAAGGCCACAAAAAGATTCTTGGCAAGAATGGAAGAATATAAAATTACTGGTAGCCTTTTGACTTGGATTATAGATTGGTTGGGAAGTAGAAGACAGAGAGTAAGATAAAGGGTACACATATGGATTGGAAGCATTTGACAAGAAGCATTCCCATGGGATCTACTCTGGGGACTAAATTTTTCATCATATTTATTAATGGCTGAGATGAAGGAATTGAGAACTGTATATCCAGGCTTGCACATTAAATTAGGAGGTACAGTAAGTAAGGAGGAAGGAGGTTGCAAAGGGACGTAGACTAAGTGAATGGGTAAATGGAGCTAGTGTGTTGTGATGTGTCACTAAACAAAGTTGAATTGGAGTCTTTTCTAAGTGTTGAGAAACTAGAAACATTAGAGGAGGGAAGAGATTTAGAAGCCCACGAGCCATTTAACATAGTTACAAAAAGCAATCAAAAATACAATGAAAAGTTGGCTTTTATATCAAGGAAGCAGGAATACAAAGGGGAGAAAAGTGTGCTTCTATCCAATAGCGCCTTTGGACTAGGCTCCCATCTGGAATACTATTTTTGGTAGGATACTTTGATGTTAGAGGAGTGCAGCTCAGACTCACCAGAACAATAGCTTACTAAGTTAAATTGTAAAGACAAGTTGTTTAAGCATGATTTGTATTCCCTAGAGGATAGAAAACTGGAGATTGATCTGATCAAGGTGTTTAAATTGTTCAAAGAATTCAATAGAATAGATGCAGGGGCCAAAATCTTCTGTCCTCCTTCGTAGCTGGAATTTTCTGGTGCCACTGAGAGTTAATGGAGTTTTGGCTGGAAAATTTTCAAATGTTCCATTCTTGCTCACAACATATCCTATCACAGATGAAACCGGAGATTTTCTGCCCAGAGAAATTGTTTCCTATTCATATACCAACTTTGTTTTCAAACTCTGAGCCAAGCCTCTTCCCATATCTATGGCCTCCCACAACTCTCCCAAAATCTCTGTGTTCCTCCAGGCCTGATGTCTTGTGCCTTCTCGATTATCTTCATTCCAGTATTGGCAGCCGTGTCTTTAGCTACCTCAGCCTTATTTCCTTTCTTTCCTTTTTTAGACGCTTTGTTTTTTGACAAATCTTTTGATCACCTAATAACTCATGGTGTCAGTTTGGCAGTGCCAGCTTGTGCTCCCTGATGCTGCCCAAGGGGCAAAGTGCAAATGCCTAGGGGCACCTTGGCACTGCCAGTAGGACATGGGGCAGTGCTGTGGGGGTGGGGTCTAGAGGACAGGGTCTAATGGTCCTGTTCCTGCTCTGCATAGGGATCGGTGAGGTCAGGAAGGAGGCCAGCAATCGGGACAGGCTGGGGAGTGTCAGACAGGAGATGGGAGGGGTGGTCAGCCTTCTAGGGGGATTTGGCACTGTGGGGGAGGGCAGTAATGAATTGGGGGCAGGAGTAACCATTGGGGGGTGCTGGAGATCGGGGCAGGCCGGGAGGCTGGGGTCAGGACTAGGCACGAGAATGGTTGGGGAGACAGCAGTTGGGCCATGGGAGAGTTGCGGAGAGTCAGCGATCGAACTGGCTTGCAATTGGGAGGCCATCAGCATGGAGTCATTGCACATGTGCCAATCTTGGCACTGATAGATCAGCACATGCACAGTGGCTCACAGAGCACACTGATTTCAGCCTGTCCAGTGGGAATAGGCCTCACCCCCCCAAAAATAAATTATTGTCATGCCAGGTGGCCTCTGCAGTGCACAATGTGTGGGGAATTCTTCTTTGAACAACAGGTGTGAAAAAGACAGCGTGAATTACTCCAGTTTTCACATAAATTTGACACTTGGAATTTTTTGGGAGAATTCCACCTCTTATTTCCCATGTTCAAAAGGACTATGGAGATGATTGACATAATTTCATGTTCTATGTTTGATGACACCAGCACATTGCACAGGAGTTGAATTTACAACCAATTAATTGTACACTCGCCATGCTAGACAACTAATTCTTCAAATTTCATTTCAATGAAATTCATCACTTTCTATGTTTTATTGACACAAAGTGCCCTCAGTCTACACTGCGTTTTGAAACCTAAACCTCACAAGATCCCAGCTCCGTTGTCTTCAAGGATCTATGGTTTAATATCTGCTGGGGTGGTACTTGGGTAGATGTAATGTGGCCCATTCTGAGATCATTTGTTTCACATGGGTTTCCACATTCATTTTAGCATTTCAATGCAAAAGAAAAGCTGCCTTACAACAAAGCTGCAAGGGTATGTAATTACACCTCTCACCACCTGTCCAACTTCCCTTTATACCACTTTTTCTCATAGTTACTTTCTATTTAATTCTTCCGCAGACTTAAAGAAAATTGCAGGCATTTTAGTTGAACCTTTTTGCTGATTGTGCTGATGTAAGCTCTAAAGTGGAGTCAAACTGAGCAAACTCTATAAAACCTAAGGGAATCAATTATACTTCAAAACTGAGATTGAGTTGTTGGATGGAAACAAAATGCATTCATTTTAACTTTCAGATGTTATTATTTGCAGGAAATATGCATAACCTCATTTGACTTTAAAAGTAAAAAGAAGCTTTATAATGATGATCTGACAAGGAATTAATGAAGTATAGTCAGTCTTTCAAATAATTGGGTGACTGACATGATTGGCTGCATCTAGATCACTCAGATTTACTGAAGTCCTTGAATGTACACAGTGTTATAGATTTTGTAGTTTTCAAAGACATTTTCTGACATTATGCCACATTGAAGATTATTAGATAGTCACTTAACCTATCAAAATTATTGGTCAGCATATTTTTATTGATTAGCATTCCATTATGGAATTTAAATAGACAAGAAGGATACTGTGTGCTGCTTTAGCTGCTCCCTACAAATTTGGAGAAATTGAGTTGTTTAAAGTTCACATTAGTGTCACATGTAGGCTTACATTAACACTGCAATGAAGTTACTGCGAAAATCTCCTAGTTGCCAAATTCCGGTGCCTGTTCGGGTACGCAGAGGGAGAATTTTAGCATGACCAATGCACCTAACCAGTTTTTTGGACTTGTGGAAGGAAACTGGAGGAAAACCATGCAGACATGGAGTGAATGTGCAGACTCTGCACAGTGTCCCAAGTTGGGAATGGAACCTGGGTCCCCGGTTCTGTGAGGCTGCAGTGCTAACCACTGTGCCACCACTACAATTGGTTACAACACCCGCCCCAGGCTAGGAGATGCCCATTTTCAATGAGGTTTCTCCCTTATGGTCAGCATCCAATAAGTCAAGTTAAGTGTACAATAATCAGATGTCGATGATATATTCAGTTGTGACTGAATCCCATCAAGAGATAGATAGCTACTTTTCACTGTATGGACTCGTATGAAGAACAGTCACTATGCCGAGACAACTATCTGGAAATCAGCACCTTCAAGAGAGGAGGAGGAAAAATTGTAAGAGATTTTGTTTAAATCACAGGCTAGTTGTAATGCTTTCAGCTTTTGGGCAAGTATTAAGTAAGCATTTATGGATTTAATTTCCACTACACTCTTTTTACTTGACACGGTGATGCATTCAGATAAATTTGTGCACTTTTTTCATCAAAATATTCTTTTCTAAAATAGATAAATGACTAAGTTAAATAGTGCAGAAAAGGAATGTTGCACAAACATGTTATCCAGCGTAGAACCAGAGGAAATTAAAGTCCAGCAAAACAAAATTTCAATTATTTTTGCATATTGTTGAGAAAACCAATGGTGTTTTATTGATTTTTAGCGTTCTCTGATTGCCAAGGGACAGTCTTATTTTTATAATGTTCCAACTGACAGTTTACTCGCTGCTTGTGAAGAGATTAGAGCATTATGAAGACAGAACTTTACCACAACTCTTTTACGATATAATGACAGTCCATTTGGTTTGAATAAAAATCATATTAATTGCCCAGTAAGTTCAATAAACTTACTGAAAATTGATCAAGTGTTGCTGACGTAAATAGGCTGTAGATCATTATCTTCCTTTTGGAACATCCATAACTCGTATATTGTCAAGCAAAAGCAATGAACACCACAGGGTGGCCAAGAATTTACAGTTTGGGAGACTTGCCTTTTATTTCCATGTTAAGGCAATCACCTCTTGGATCTGTCTCCTCTCCTGAGACATTGCAAAAAAAACCGTCATATTTTGAGCAATGGCCTGCAAACTCTCTCCATTGTGACTCTTTTGATATAATCAAAGTAGTCATGATTAATGCTTCTGGGCACTGAATGCTTGGTCCATTTACTTTTTTCCTATTTTGGAGCAATGCTCTGCCTCCGGTAAGACAAACATAATAAAGTTCAAAGAAATTAGGTGCAAGTTGGCAAGAGTCGAGATTTGGCCCACAAAGACTGCAGTAGCTGTATCTCCATGGTTCAGCAGCACTGAGCTCTGGTAAATATCTTACCTGAATCAACTTACCCTTTGTTACAAGTGCTTGTGGACTTGAGGGAAAAGAACCCCAGCTGTCAGTGAAAGGTTTAATGCTAAGAGATCTCAGTACAAGTCCCATCATGAGTTCATTATCAGCAGGGCTGTGACGTACTTGAAGCTGCCCAGCTCAGATATTGGATTATTGAATCTGTGAATGAGGTTGACGTGATTTCAAGCTTCTGCCACCAGGCTTACCACAGAGACAATTTGAGCCTAAGAAAGCCAACTTATCACTGTCCAGGGAAGGTAGTTGCCATACTGGCCTCAGTCCACCTTATAAGTTAGCCTTTACAAATTACAGGAGAATAATCCACTTCTGTCTCATGAAAGAACAATTATATTTTTCAGTTTGCCAGCTTCCGTTGGCCCATTTCCTGATCCATTTCCGCAATCCTCCCAGGACCTACCTGAGGGCTACTGTTGGTGCAATATTCAAAATTCCAGGCTTCTTCACCAGCAGACGTCTGGGGATATAGATATTAGATGTCTGCAGCTCACAGGTTTAATTTAAACAAGAACTTACACCCATGTGCCTACACATTCTAGAAAAGAGATCAGTGTGCCTTATACACACCAGTAGACTGACACAATCCAAACTCACCCCTAAAAGTGTGACCAACAGGTATAATTTAGAGTGAGAACTTTCTCTTAAGGACCTACATTATTTTCTTGTGGAATAAGACTGTACTTGGTTCCCATTCAGGACATGTAATTATTTCTCCACGCAATTAAGAAGTAAGACACTATTAGCATGCAGATGAATACATCGACTTTCTCCAGAGAGAATTAAATCTTGTCTGTTGCCCATGCACCAATGTGCCGAGATTCTTAAGGATATCCCAGTGAGGTGGCATCACTTAGCACTTTACTCCTTATAAATCATAAATTATTTGTAAGTAGCCTCGTTATAGGACTTGAGAACACTTGTTCATTCTTTCCTTTCAGTTTTCTGATGATCATCAGGCTTTATATGACAATGTAATGTTTTGTGTTAATTGCAGCTCAGATGTAGGTAGTACAGCCATGAGAAATGCTAACTGTCCTGAGACATTGCAACTTACAAAATATACCACAAATGTAGCACAAACAATGCTTCGAGCACTTTATTACAACTGAAGTGTTTAACATACAATATTATTGCTGAGCTTTCAACATCGGTCTTAGCTGTTAAAAATGATAAATTATTTGTGTGAATGTGGTGGTGCGTTAAGATGAAACATTGACTCACCACACAGAGATAATGTGTCCAAGTCTATTTATCTTTCCTTGAGGAAATGTCACTACAATTCTCTGACAAAATGGTGTGGATGTTGCAGTTGTAATGATGGCATGATTGTCGCCATTTGCTGTCCTTACTCTGTGAAACTGACAGTCACTTCTGGTGTTCGCAAATGCACAATTCAACCTGGAAACTCAGAAGTTACTGACAATAATTCCCATCTTCTCAACAGGATGTGTCATTAAAGTCCTCACAGATGGAAATCAATTCAAAAATACTTGACTTGATGGAAACTTCAATTTATTTCCACGTTTGTCTCTCTGTAAAAACCCTTGAAAAAATTATGCCTTATTGAATGAGATAGAATTTAGGTTTTAGTAGCATTTTGCCTCACAATTCCTGCTGAACAGTCTCTTGTACGGAAAAAATAATTTTATATTTGTGGATTAATGAAGAAAGAAAATCCATGGATCTTTAAAGTGATTTTAAAAACAATTAAAATTTATTTGTGATATTTCTGCTTCTACCTATTCCTAATTAAATGTCCCAGTTTTTATTTTGCTGTCTGTGGAATGATTAAAATGTGAAGGATAACCAGTGCTTTTTGACTTTCTGATGTGCTGCTTATGAGAATCCTTCAATGCGATTGGTTGCTTAATCCGCTTGATGACATCATTGTTCCTGGAAGCAACAGTTCCCCTACAGCTGGCGCCAAAATGAAATCCATGCCACAGAGATCACTAGACCTTCATAGGTAGCTTTATTTAAAAACCTACACTGACTCTCACCCCTTACCTGCTGCCCACAAAATCTGAACTGTTGATTTCTTTTGCTATTCCAACTAAATGCATCTGATCACATCTTTGAAAGATTGTTTCACTTTATGGATAACATGTTCAAACTTTGTTCAAACTTTTGCACTTTTCCATTTCAAGATGGCTTAATGAGAGAATTGATGAACCATGTATCATTTATTATTTTGCAACCCGAAGTGTGACACTTCAAAAGATAAAAATGATCTTCAGTTGGCTGTGTGATAGGCGAGTACAAGATACTGCAACATTTGGTCCGATCAAAGATTTGAACATTAACTTAGCTATAGGACGTTAATCATAGCTTAGAAATGGAGCTTCCATTGCTCCAGCGGCTTAAAAATTTTCTACCTTTTCAACGCAGCTTTATTCAGGGATAAAATGACTGAATTGGGTGAGCTACATGGTGGAACTTTATCCAGTAGGATTGTGACTGATTTAATTTGACTCTGTTGACCTCAGCATAGAACAGGGGTTCAAATAACCTGATTACTCAGAACCACCACACGCATGATACCTTGAAAAGACAGTTTTGTTCGTGAGATCACTCACAAGGAAAATTCCCGTTCGGCAATACAATCCCAGCGGTCATTATGGATTGTTTCAGAGACCAACAGGTGATTGGTTAGATGGTTGAAACTGTAGTGGAACAGATCAGCTCCAATTTACTAATTAAAAATGTAATCATAAGTGAAATGAATCTCGCTATTAATAAATTTGAATGAAGTGTAATAGACTGAGACTTCTGTAACAGCTAATTATTAGGAGAATTAGTTCTTAACTGTTTATTGAGAGCTGCACCTGCTCAATTGAAAAGGTCATAAAAACAAATTGCTTTATGAAAAAGACAAGGACATATAGGGTTGAATTTTCCTCTTACACTGCAAAACGAAATGCAATGGAGCAGTTTATTTCTGGATTTCTGTCTCTACTACACAGCCCCAAATCTTTCTTGCTCTCTCCTCCAATTCTTTTCTCCGAACAGTGGAGTTGGCTGACTGCTCCACCATGGTTAAATGATGGCATGGGCAGGTAAACTGGCCCATTTCCCTATTTATCTCCTCAATTGCTACCAATGCCATTAATGGCCATGAGAAGAATGGCAGTAGATCCTGGAGCAACACCAGAATTTCTGCTCTAGCCATTGCCGGAAGAAGACTAAATGTGGATGTTTTTCCCGATCTTCAGGTCTATTACCTTGGGATAGGGCCGGAGTTTATATTTCATGGAGGGACTTTCTGTTACGGGTTGAACAACACTTTCAGGGCACTTCTTCCATCTCCAGTGTCAACTCTTTCCCTTACTGCAACACTCTGCAGCATTGGCCAACTTCCCTGTTTGGATAAGGCAGGCCCCTTATCTGAAGAAGATGGTAGACATCTTTCCTGGAGCCACGAACACTGTGTAAAAAAAATAGATTGGGTCATGATAAGCTTCTGACAGATAGCTAAAGTCCTGTTCCTTCAGCAGTAAATCAGCACTGGAGCACATCCAGACCATGACCTGTTTATCCAATTAACCAGAATTGGCAAAAGACTTTTGAATATCACTTAAGGAGTATAGGATCTTAAATGCCACCCCTCATACCTCCCCCCACTCCACCCCCTCTCCCCCCAACCAACCGCACACATCTCCGAATTAGTATGGAAAATTTTTTCTCTTATCATTTATTTATTTTTACTCTAGTTCAATGATTCTAACTTGTTCATAGCAAGGACTGCTTTGGGGTGAGGGGGTCATGCTGGGGTGGATCATGAAGGCAGTGTTGATGGTGGGGGAGGGGCATCTTCAGGAATGCCTCAATGCCAATTACTTGTCTCAGAGAGGGGATGAGGGAACCTGCTGCTGCAGGGGGCAGAAAAGGGGGTCTATCTGTGCACTGAGAGATCGGGACGCCCTTTAGCAATGTTTTCCTAGCACTTGAAGCTAGCTCATCATTGTGCCCCCCCCGCCCCCCGCAACCCGACTGAATGTGGGATGATCGCAGAGCACACCTGAGGTATTGGCACCAACCATTCAATTATTCTCGCCATTATGACACTCAGAAACGTTTTGGGAAAATTCCAGCCATTGATTTTGAGCGTGTTTTCACAATTGTCTTTAATCTTGTGCTGAGTACCTCATTCAATTTCCATTCTTTATCTAGAGTACATTTATTGTCCAGAAGTTTTCTTGGAGTGTATTGGGCGTCATGATAATGAAAAGTTAGCACCATTAAATCTGCAACTAATTATTCAATGTTGAGTGGCACTTTCTCCCTCAAGAAATTGCGAATAACTCTGGGATGCTTCAAGTGACAACACACAAAATGTAAACATTAATGTCTCATTTTGTTCTGAAGTAAATTGTAGAAATGCTGTCAACAATTTTGGCACAGACGAATTAATTTAGCTCTCGGAATGTTTTTTGTGAAGGTACTTGAATGCACTATTTGATTCTTTTATGTCCCCGGTAATCTTCTTTGTGGGAGAACCTTTTTTCAAATGTTGAAAGATTTCATAATGCAGTTATCATGCCTTATAATTTTGCTTGCTTTTCAGCCAAAATATTCAGAGAATTCCAAAAGCTCCCACTGTTTAGAAGTATTTGGTGCTGAAACAAACACATTAATTTGAACATTTTACTTCCATTAAAAATGTTCACTGAGGAATCTGTTGTTTGAACAGTATCGACTACCTGTTTCAGGAAATGCAAAAACCAGCAGATTCAAGTTCAATTACAGTTCAGTGTAAAACTCTCTGTATTGATTGGGTAATTAAAAAGATCATAATCCACAGAAAATGTAGCAGGCTCAGCACTTTTTTCAAGAACCCTGACTGTTCCTGGTTGATGAACCAATTAATTCACCAACTCAGGTTAGATGCTTTGACTATAAATCCTAAATTAGATTACCAACATGAGCCAGACACCATGTAGATAATCTCAATCAGGATTCCAGGTCTTCAGTCCACTGGATTCTTTCATTGGCCGTATCGTTTCCATGTTCCTCAAATAGAGAGGTATTGTGTGTGGTACCTCATGGCTCGAGGAAAGCTTTGACTTGATTTTTTTATTTAAATAGGTTGATTCCAACATTTATACAGTTCAAAAGAGTGCATTTAAATAGTGAAATCCCAAAAAGAGATGTTAAAAGTTACCAAGGCCAGAATTCCCTCCAGAATTCTGTCCACCCTGAGCTGGTCATGATTCTATGTCAGAGCAGGCAGGGCCTTGGACAGGAAGCCCACCCTTACCTCAAATAAGGCCTGGAAGTGGCCACTTAAGGATCTGTTCCTACAGTTTCAATTTTGACAGGTGGAGGGTGGGGTGGGAACTAAGTTCAGTCTCTGGTGGGAAGGATGGGGATGTTGCATCCTCCATCAGAGAATGCTTTCTGACTGGGGCACACTCCTCTTAAGGCCTTCCTTTATCAGCCCCCACCACATCACTTAGCTTTGCTCTGGTTGCCAGTGCTTCCAGGCATCTAGCTGCAGTACCTTTTCTGGCCACATTAGTGCTGTTCCTGGAATGTTCCCAATCTGGCCAGCAGCTCACTAAGGTAGGACGTCTTTCTGGTGATGGGTGGAAGTCCTGCTTTCTGCCAGTTGGTGCTCATTTGGGTGTGAAATGGACCAAACCTGATGGAGTTGCTGGAGTCCCTGTCCTGAAAATTCTGGCCCAGGTTTTCTGGTAATTTGTGCATGATTTCATTTATGGCTTAATCATAGATTACCTACAGTGCAGAAGGAAGCCATTTGGCCTATCAAATCTGCACCAACTCTCTGACAGAGCACTTTACCCAGGCCCTCTTCCCTGCCCTATCCCTGTAACCCCACAAATTCCCCATGGCTAATCCATTTAATCTGCGCACCTTGGGATAGTGAGGAGCATTTTAGCATGGCCAATCCAACTAACCCGCATATCTTTGAACTGTGGGAGGAAACTGGAGCACCTGGAGGAAACCCAGACAGACATGGGAGAATGTGTAACCAAAGGCCAGAATTGAACCTGGGTCCCTGGTGCTGTGAAAAAGCAATGTTAACTGCTGTGCCACTGTGCCATCCTAATGCCATATTGGATTTGGTCTGATGTTAGCATATACTAGTCTAACCTTTTGTTAGCATGACGAGACTACAACCAGCAAGTAATGATCTGCAATTAATTAATCAGCTGAATTTTGAGGATTCCTTGGCAATGAATAGAGGGCTAATCATGGTGTGAAATAGCTAGCCCATTTTTGAGTATGCTGCACATTATCAGTTGGTGGTTAGAGCCAAGAATAGCTAGCAGGTAAGTTTTCTGTTTATTTTTGTGGGGTCACTGTCTTTTGTCAGATCAGACTGTTTGCAGCTTTAGCATCCTTTACAACATTGAGTTGAGCTATCATTCTCATAAACTCTCCATCAGAAGGACTGCTTCTTCCAGCTTCATGACACCACTTCTCTCCGGCTCTTGTTCAGCTCACTTACTATCCTTCTCCGTGCCTTTGTCCCTTCTAAACTTTTTTAATGTTCTCTTGCTAGCCTTCTATTGAAACTTCTGCTGACTGTATTGCTCCCAAGACCCACTCACCTATCATGCTTCTCCTCACTAATCTTTATTGAATCTTGGTTTTCCGATGGTCCTAAATTTAAAATTTCTATCCTCAGCCATTGGTATTCTGTATCTCCGACAACACTCTCCTGCTGAGCTGTCTGACTCTGTCACTTGTGCACTCTCACGTTCATCATCTGTGACCATAGCTTCAGCTGCTCCCCCCACCCCCACCCCCCAATTTGTAAATTTCTTGCTATAACGTATCTGCCTTTCCAACTCCTTATCTTGCTTTGATTTTCCTAAAACCGAACTCCTTGATCAAGTTTTTGTTCACCACTCTGATATCTTCACTAGCCCTGCATATATTTTATGTCTCTGAGACACCTGGGGATATTTGGCTACATTTAAGACTCTGTATAAATGTGTGTTTCTGTTCCAGCACCTTATTGTCCTTATCTTCCACCTCCTCCCCAGTGAGTTGTGTTCAATGTAGTGCTATTATTCCTCTATCACTGGTAGAATTATGGCCAGTCTTATGCTGCCCATCTGCGTGTTGACAACACAAAGACATTTTGCATAATTTAGAAATACTTCAAGCTCCTTATCATCCTTGTCTTCCACCTCTTCCCCACATGAGTTGTGTTCAATGTAGTATTATATTATTACCTTATTACTGGTAGAATTATGGCCAGTCTTATGCTGCCCATCTGCGTGTTGGCAACACAAAGACATCTTGCATAATTTAAAAATAGTTCAATGTTTAACAAACTTCGTTAGAGAATTCCTCTATCATCAATCAGGTTCCTGCTGGAACTTGAAGGACACTTCTGAATATATGCAACTGTATAATCAATCATCTTTAAAAGTATTGAATTTTGATTGATTTCACTGATCTCTGAGAAGTTTCTTAAATTTGTGTAAAACCAATAAAGCATCTCACCAAGTATCTGAAAATACACTGTCACTATAATATTATTTTGCAGATCTCTTCTAGTCTTAATTTTTGTACATTCATAAATCTAGATGCACTTTCACAAACATACATTGAAACATACATAGAAAATAGAAGCAGGAATAAGCCATTTGGACCTTTGATCCTGCTCTGCTATTCATTATGATCATGGCTGATCATCAAATTCAATATCCTGATCCTGCCTTCATCCATATCCCTTGATCCTTACAGTCCCAAGAGCTATGTCTAATTCCTTCTTGAAATCACACAATGTTTTGGCCTCAACTACTTTCTGTGGTAGTGAATTCCACGCATTAACCACTCTCAGGATGAAGATATTTCTCCTCACCTCAGCCCTAAATGGTTCACGCGTTATACCCAATCTATGACCCCTAGTTCTGGACTTCCCCACCATTGGGAACATTCTTTCAGAACCTACCCTGTCTAATCCTGTTAAAATTTTAAAAGTTTCCCCTCTCACTCTTCTAAGCGCCAATGAATATAATGCTGACTGACCTAGTCTCTCCTCACATGACAGTCCTGCCATCCCAGGAATCAGCCCGGTAAACCTTCACTGTACTCCCTTTATAGCAAGGATATCCTTCCTCAGATAAAGACAGCAAAACTGTACACAGTAGTCCAGGTGTGGCCTCACCAACATCCTATATAATTGGAATAAAACATTTCTACATTCAAGTCCTTGTGCTATGAACAGCAACACACGATTTGCCTTCTTCAATCCCTGCTGTAACTGTGCACTTACTTTCGGTGACTGATGCACGAGGACACCGAGGTCTTGCTGAGTAGCCACCTCTCTCAATTTGTATCCATTCAAATAATAATCTGCCTTCCTATTTTTGCTAATAAAGTGGATAACCTCACATTTATCCACATTATACTGCATCTGTCATGCATACGACCACTCATTCAGCCTGTCCAATTCTCACTGAAGCATCAACATCCTCCTCACAGTTCACTCTCTCACCTAGCTTTGTCATCATCTGTAAATTTGAAGATAATACATTTAGTTCGCTCATCCAAATTGTTAATGTATAATGTGAACAGTTGGGGTCCTGGTACAGATCCCTGCACTACCCCTTTGACTACCGATCAGAAAAAGACTCATTTATTCCATAAGAGTTTGAATTGCGTTTAGAAAGGAGCTTGCATTAGGTCAAAGATAGGTAAATTAAAATTAAATAAATCGCTTGGAGATAGCACAGCTACTACTGTTTAACTGGAATTTAAAACATCAGCTCACACGGTGAGAGATACAGTTTTTGGCTGGGCAGGATGGTCAGTCAAATTAAAGAAAGAGTTAAATTCTGTATTGTAGCAAGTGTTAAAGAAACCAGCATGTATGTGAACTCAGCGAACACCTCAGGAGAAAAGCAATTATCATGAATTGAAAGCGGCATTGGAAGAAAAGTTTGCTCATGAATAGTGTGAGATAGAGTTGTGACAGCAAAGATCACATACGAAGCAGAGACCTGGTGAGACTGTTGATCAGTATGCTGACAGATTGACTGATATGGTGCACCGTGCTTGCTGGGATGAGACCAAGGATCATCAGACTAAAATTGTGAAGGACTAGCTTACTTTTCAAAGAATACTGCAGGGATATAGCTACAAAAACTGTTTACTGGTGGCTCAGCCATGTTAGAAGCACAGTCATCAATAGAGCAAATGACAGGAAAGACAAAAGCAACACAAGTCAGTCTTTGGGGATACCACTAATGATTGTGCAGTTGCTACAACCAGAACAATGTGAAGTAAAAATAATGGGCAGTGAGTGAAAAGTACCACACTGTGTTTCAGTTTGTAAAAGCCAAGGAATGAAGTGTCTACACAACCTCTGCTATTGTAACCTCTTTTTCTCCTATCAGGTAGGACACAGTTGCACGTTTGTAACATTAAAGGGTAGACTATCAGCTCCAAGTAATATCAAAATCCACCATTCTGAGTAATAGCAGATATGAAAATAGCTCCTTCATACTGTTGCATGGAATATTCTTACGATCAGTGAGATTTGAAATGCGGCACTGCAGCAACTAAAAGGCCATAGATCTTCTCTTAGGCTCCCAATACTACAAACCTTGACTATTTCCACAGTCAAAAGGATTTCAGAGGTTGCTGATGTATATTTGTGAAGCTGCACGGAATGAGTACAAACTTCAATGTTATTGTGTACTTTTACCTATCTCAGCGTAATCCGTAACAGTATATAAAAGCTGCAAAACTGAAAGCTGCAAAGAAACAACAATATTATAACAACAATGCCCTGTAAAAGATCTTTCAAACTCATGTATTATTTTAATGGAGGCAATAATATCCTATTTTAAGCATCACCAGGTGGCCAGAGGCCAACTGAAATACTTTTTCCAGACATTTTTCTTTTGATATTCCAGCACCAGAGACAACTACCGATCTTGCTATCCTTCCCAATGAACAGCCTGAGCTCCACAGCAAGGTGAGGTGTTAATCATATCTCAATTATAATTGAGATGCTGGACATTGAGGATTCACATGTATCTTTGCTGTGTAAAGAGATTCATGTTTCATAGAATCCTTACAGTGCAGAAGCAGGCCATTGAGCCCATCGAATATGCACTAACTCTCCAACAGAGTATCTTACCCATGTAACCCTTGTGTTTACCCTGCCAATCCCCTAAACTACACATCATGGGACACTACGAGGCAAATTAGCATGGCCAATCCTCCTAACCTGCGCATCTTTGTGCTGTGGGAGAAAACCAGAGCACCCTGAGGAAACCCACATGGACATGGGAAGAATGTGCAAACCCCACACAGTTACTCGAGGCCATAATTGAACCCAGGTCTCTGGCGCTGTGAGGTAGCAGTGCTAAACATTGTGCCACCTCGCCATCCAATATCATGTTTTTGCCATGTGCCTTGCTACGTTTTTATCATATATGTCTGTAAATAAATACTTATATCATTGTGTAGGATTGGCGTCAGTGGTATCCTTTATTTCTGGACTGTAACACGATGGACACTAATTCTCTACCCCAGAGTACAATGCATGCACAGCCACTTACTCAGACAGGAGCACAGTTCCTCTCTTTGCTCTACATTACCTCAAAGGTGGAGGCTAACTGTATCACATAAGAACATAAGAACATAAGAAATAGGAGCAGGAGTAGGCCATCTAGCCCTTCGAGCCTGCCCCGCCATTCAATAAGATCATGGCTGATCTGTCGCTGCTCAGTTCCACTTTCCCGCCCTCTCCCCATAACCCTTAATCCCCTCTCTTATCAAAAACCCATCAACCCGCGTCTTAAAAATATTTAGCGAGGCAGCCTCCACCACTTCAACGGGCAGAGAATTCCAGAGATTCACCATCCTTTGAGTGAAGAAGTTCCTCCTCAACTCCGTTCTAAACCGCCCCCCTTTTATCTTGAGGCTGTGCCCCCTAGTCCTACTGTCTTTTTTGAGCGGGAAGAGTCTCTCCACCTCTATCCTATCCGTCCCATTCATCATCTTATACGTCTCAATGAGATCTCCCCTCATTCTTTTAAACTCTAACGAGTCACCCGAGCTATTTGACTAGCTGAGATCAATTAACTCAGCACAAAGCAGGAACTAAATCAGAACACTTTCGGGGATGTATGACAAAACTATTTCATGAATCACTGGATGATAGAACCCTCTAGTGCAGAAGGAGGCCACTCGGCCCATCAAGTCTGCACGAACCACAACTCCACCCAGGCCCCATCACCATAATGCCATGCATTTAACCTAGCTAGTCCCCCTGACGCTAAAAGTCAATTTAGCATGGCCAGTTCACCTAACCCTCACATCAATGGATATTAAACAAATAAAAGATAATCTGAGTTGCCCGTTACATGGTTGGCTACTGTTGTAGCATTTGGTAATGCACGGCTCCCTCCTGATAGCTGCTTCCTTTTTTTTGACATGGCCAGACAGAACTTCAGCAATATGAGTTACTGGCAACATTGCATTAATTGTCCAACTCCAGTTGCCTCAGAGACTACAAAACACATGCAGCAAGCACATAGTCCAGAGCCAAGAAAACTCATCTTTATTTTCAATGGTGCCAGCTTCAGTCAATCAAATCCAGGAAGTTTAATGGCTGTTGACTTTAGAGTATTCAGCAAGTTTACTTGGGAAAATCTCACATCTTGTTTGAGCGTTGTGCATCAGGACAAGGTATCACTGATATGCTGTTCAAATTAACACAATATCAGCTTTCGTTGTTCTCGTGCAGCCAGTTATACGGCACACTTATTAAAGAAATTGGAGCAAAGAGAATTTTATAACCGATTCTAAACTGGAGGTTTCCATTACTTGTGACTAAAGCTGAGCAGATACAGGTGTGTACATTGGAGGAGGACAGGATTCATCGCAATATTAAATAGCTTGCTGATACTCATTGCCAAATCCCATGCACAAACAATATGTCACCTACAAAATCTTACCCAGTAGGAAACCATGCCTTTAGAAGAGAATAGAACAGGACAAATTGTTGAAGCTGCAAGGAACATCTAAAATCATAGAATCCCTACAGTGCAAAAGGAGACCATTCAGCCCATTGACCTTGCACCAGCAACAATCCCACCCAGGCTCTATCCCCATAACCCAATGTAATCCCCCTGATGCTAAAGGACAATTTAGCATGACCAATCAATCTAACTCGCACACCTCCACCTTAATTGGGAGGTTCCTTATTTTTAAATTCTGTCTATGAGACTAGAACTCTCCCATAAGGGAAAACATTCTCTCAGCTAGTGCCAACTCTTAAATATGAGTGGTTGGATTAAATCCTCAGTTAATTGTCTTTTTGAATATTTTAAAGACTCATCCAACAACTCCCTACTTATCTAGGTTCAACCTGGAAATGAGCAAGACCATGCTGGGTTCCTGATCCTCAGCCTGCACCTAAACCTGCCTCCCCTTGGCAGTTAAAATTCTGCCAATACGGTTTTGGACTGTGGGAGGAAACCAGAGAACCAGGAGGAAACCCATGCAGACACAAGGAAAATGTACAGATTCCACATAGACAGTCACCTGAGGCTGGAATTGGTCCCTGGCACTGTGAGACAGCAGTGCTAACAACTGAGCCACCATACTGCCCAGATGTTCTATGAAAGGCATACTCATGAAAATCACTCCACTACAGCAAAATATTGCAAATGCTGAAAATCACAGAATCCCTACAGTGCAGAAGGAAGCTATTCGGCCCATTGAGTCTGTACTAAGTCTCTGATAAAGTACATTACTCAGGCCCTTTCCCACATCTTATGCCTGTAACCCCACACGTTTACCATGCTAATCCATGTAACCTATATATCTTTGACACTAAGGGACAATTTAGCATGGCCAATTCATCTAACCTGCACACCTTTAGACTGTGGGAGGAAACCAGAGCATCCAGAGAAACCCACATGGGGAGAATGTCACCCAAGGCTCGAACTGAACCCAGATCCCTGGTGCTGTGAGGCAGCAGTGCTAACCATCTGTGGAGAGAGAAGCAGAGTTAACGTTTCAGGTCAATGAACACAGAAAACCACATTGGCAAAATTTTAACTGCCAAGAGGAGGCAGGTTCAGATGCAGGCTGAAGGTCAGAAACCCAACATGTTCTTGTGAATTTCCATGTTGAACCCAGACAAGTCGGGAAACTCCATGGAGTTGTTGGGTGAGTCTTTGAAATATTCAAAAAGACAACTGAGGATTTAATGCAACCATTCCTATGCAACAGCTGGCACTAGCTGAGAGGAGGTTTTCCCTTATGGGAGAGTCCTAGTCTCATGGACAGAGTTTAAAAATAAGGAGCCTCCCAATTAAGGTGAAGATAAGGAGAATTATTTTGCTCTTAGAGGATCGTTAATTTGGGTAATTCTTTTCCCCAGAGTTTAGCGGAGGTAGGGTCATTGAATAATGTTAATGCTGATCCAGATACACACGTGATTGCCAAAACAGTTATAGATTATAAGGGAGGGGGTGGAGAGTAAAGAATAGTTGAGGCCACAACCAACCCCAACATGCTGTTATCAAGTGAGTGAGCAAACCCAAGAGGCCAAATAGCCCACTCAAGCCCTTAATATTTATGTATGTTTGTTCAATGGTGGATGTGAGTGCCTGTTTGTTTTAAAGTTTATTTATTAGTCACAAGTGAGGCTTCCGTTAACACTGTAATGAAGTTACTGTGAAATTCCCCTTATGTGAGGAGCTGCCTGGAGAGAGAGGATGTGGAGATGCCGGCATTAGACTGGGGTAAACACAGTAAGAAGAGAGAGGAATCAGTGAAGCTACAAGGTGCATTGGTCTGAGGAGTGCAAAAAACAGAATATCGCTGCAATGGTCAGAAGGCACAATCTTACCAGCTGTTCACACTGCGGTACTGCTGCAATGAAATTGGAAAATTTGGCACCTAGCCAAATCTCCGTTCACTGCAGCAGGATGGGAAAATCCCTCCCCGTGTGAATGGCTATAATGTTCCAGTCAACGTGTGTGATCACCAGAAAATGTTGTGACACTCAGCTTTACTGTTCTCCTGAGGTCTTTGAATTTCCTGGGGCGCTGCCTTCAGGTCCAAGTCGTCCACACTCTGGCTGCTCGCTACTTCATTCATTTCCATCTGCAGCGGCATTGTTTGACTTCCCTCTTCCTTTCATTCTTGACAAACATCATATCACCTCACTTCATTGTCTCAGATGAGCAATCTGAGAACCAAGATGGTGGCAGCCTCACTAGGTCTGCTTTTCATTCCTGTCACTGCTGAAGCCACAAGAATTAATGTGCTGTTTGGCCATTCTGGCTCGGGCTGATGCCCCTTTAACTAGAAATCCTTCCTCTGACAGGTTCAGCACACTCATCCCACCCAGACCCTGATTGATCAGGAAGCTTGAAAGCAGGGTACTCGCACCTTGGCTGAATTAAAGACCCATGCAAAGCTGCTGACAAATCCATGATTCACTACCAGCCTCCCGTTTGTTTGTGGGTCTCCTGAGATAAAATTTTACCTCATGTTAGGGGTGCCTAAGATATAAGATCTGGAATTTTTACTTTACTGAAAATGTGAGACCATAAGATATAGGAGTAGAACTAGACCATTCAGCCCATCGAGACTGCTTCACCATTCGATCATGGCTGATAGGTTTCTCAACTACATTTTCCTGCCTTTTCCCCATAACTTTTGATCTCCTTACCAATAAAGAATCTATCTATCTCTGTCTTAAATACATTTAATGACCTGGCCTCCACAACCTCCTGTGACAATGAATTCCTTAGATACACCACACTCTGGTAATAAATTCCTCCTTATCTTGGTTCTAAAGGGTAGTCCCTTTACTCTGAGGCTTTGCCCTCAGATTCTAGTTTCTCCTTCTAATGGAAACATCTTCCACATGTGTATTCTGTCCATGCCTTTCAGTATTCAGGAAGTTTCAATGAGATCCTCTCTCATCCTTCTAAACTCCATAGTGTACAGATCCAGACAGGCAAGCATTTTTTTCTCGATGACCCCAAACTAACAGCAAAATCCAGGTATACAATTTTGTAATTTAATCCTGCACAAAAGTAGATTTTATTAGCTGCAATGAAAACAATTGCCTTATTATGACATATGTGTAAAAATGACACTTTAACAATTTTCAAGCAGCTGACGTATTTCTTATTCAGTGTAAAGATCAACATCATTCATCCAACAGTGAAATGTACACTTGTAGTGCAGAAGGAAGGAAAATCCATATTCACCCAAAGGTGCTTCTTATTCTCTAATTCCCAGTGGAGGTGCTAATTTCTGTCAAGAAAGGCAGGGCAGATAATGCAACTATCTTCTGCCACTGTAACAGCTTCTCATAGCAAATTGATCAATTTGTTAATGTTTGATTGAGAGTACCAAAATTATTAAATATTATTATTTATGATGCTGAGTTCATCAGCAAAATAAAAATTACAATCTAAAACGCTCAGATATCGCTTGTGTTCTATGAAGTTAATCTTAGGACACCAGGCCACAAATGCACCATAAGGCAAATAGAACAAAAATTTCCAAACTCCGACAGCCTCTTGGGAAACTAAGATCAAAGGGATTGTGGGTCAAAAGTACGCCTACACCCTGCAGCATTGATTTTTAAGCACACATTCGCTTTGTGCATCCCTTGCTGTTGAGAGCACGGGATCAAACATTTACTTCCTTTTGTGTTTTCCTAACTTTTAATTGGGTGTGCTGTGATATTGATTTTCCCACAGCATCAGGTGCTTATGCCATGCCAGATGTGGAGTTTAAAATTAAACTGCTGATCATGTTCAAAAATGTAGTCGCTTGATAATTTTATGAAAGGATAGGCTGGGATTGGCTTGGATAGAATGCAGGAAAAATTACACTGTTATGTACATTGTTTTAGTTAAGTCCTGTAGCAATGTTTGAAATAGTTACAGTATTCAGTTTTCTGATGAAAGATGGCCTGAATTTTTAGGATAGCCAGAGCTTGGAGTCACCAGAGAACAAACACATCCCACCATCTCTGACAGCCCCGTTACCATTTTACACTCTAGCAATTGTTGATTGGTATGAGGCAGGACTTGCACCCCTCACTCAGGAGGAAGTCCTACTTTGAAGAGCTTCTGGCTAATCAGATTGGTTGGCCGATCTCCAGTCCCTCCACAAACCTCGCTTCAAGAAGCATTGCATGAGGCTTTCTGGGCCCAAGTCCCAGGAAGCAGAGAAAGGTGTTAGGAGTCTGGGTGGGGAGGTTAGAGAAGACCTGCAGGTGGTGGGGAGGGTGAGGGATCACTAGAATGGGGCGCAGTATCTTGGGAGAAGGGAGGTCTGCATCATGGGAGTGAGAGGTTCTCCAAAGGCTGGGGGTGAAACTGTGCCCAGGTTGAGTAAGGCTGCTCCTAGTGCCTTCCTCTGTGCAGTTGAGGGGAGACGTGACGAGCTCATTCCGAGGATGGATAGAAGGTGGAAGCCCAGGCCACAAGGGAGGAGGTGGCCAAGGAGGTGTGCAGTGTAGACACAGTGAACAGAGACTTATCAGGATGGCAGCCCTAGTCAGAAAGGGATTTCTTATGGAGACACCCCTTCCTACCTGAGATATAACTCTCTTCATTTCCAGGTTTCCCCAGTGAACTGTCATCCATCCAACTTAGACATAGAGTCCAGGTGAAAAATTAAGTGGACTTCAGGGCTTTAATTGAGTCAAGATATAATTTGAATTCTTGTCTGAGGCCCTGCCTGCCCCAGTATAAAATTGCTGAGAGGCTGGGCTGAGTGGGAACTTGAAGGGAATCCTATCTGTGCAATTTCATAGAATCATAGAACCCTACAGTGCAGAAAGAGGCCCTTCGGCCCATCGAGTCTGCACTGAACACAATCCCATCCAGGCCCTAGCCCCATATCCCCTACATATTATACCCACTAAATCCCTCTAAGCTATGCATCCCTGGACACTAAGGGGCAATTTTTTCGCATGGCCAATCAACCTAACCTGCACGTCTTTGGACTGTGGGAGGAAACCCACACAGACACGAGGAGAATGTGCAAACTCCACACAGACACCCATTTGCCTCAGAAAGGTAATGGTAATGTTGTTGGACTTAGGATTTGGACTAATGCTGTGAGGACACGGGTTCAAATCCCACCACAGCAGCTGGTATAATTTGAATTTTATTCATAAATCTAGTGCTGAAAATTAGTCTCAGTAATGGTGACCGTGAAATTATCATTGACTGTCGTAAAAACCCATGTGGTTCACTGATGCCCCTTTTGGGAAGGATAGGCTGGAAACCGTAAAACTCTGCCCTGTCTTTTTAAGTTACACGATATCTTTGAATATTAAGCATGATGCTCCTATATTTCATTTGGCTTTGTCTTACGTTTCATACAGTTTGGGATATTAATGAGTTTTTTAATTAAGTACAGTTGATAGCTTAAAATGAAGAATGAAATTCACTTTGTAAGCCCTGCTGATTTCATATTTAAACCTCTCTTATGAATTTACCACCTCCACTTGATATTTCATATTGAGTCATCATCAAATTACATCAATGACATTGTATCACCACAGATTTTAGTTTGCACTATTTGACTTGACCTTGCTGTGATGTTATTTGTGTAAAGAGGTTTTAAAATTATTTCAAGGGATACAGGCAAGGCCAGCATTTATTGCTCATCACTAATTGCCGCTGAACTGAGTGGCTTGCTTGGCCATTTCAGAGGCAGATAAGGTATGGATGGAAGGTTTTATTCCCGAAAGGGGCGTCAGTGAACCACGTGGGTTTTTACGACAGTCAATGATAATTTCATGGTCACCATTACTGAGACTTATTTTCAGTACCAGATTTATGAATAAAATTCAAATTATACCAGCTGCTGCGGTGGGATTTGAACCCGTGTCCTCAGAGCATGAGCTAAAACCCCTCAGTCCAGCGACATTGCCATTACATGACCATGTCCCTTAATTTATGAAAGCAGATATTCTAATGGATGAAAATTCAGGGATTATTTTAATCATTTAATATAAATAAAACAAGTTAAATGTTTTAGAATTTGTTTCTCAAATTATGTCTCCATTACTGATAAACTGCAGGTATTTCGAAAATATTCACCTGTATGTCATGAGGCTGTATGTGCCTTTGGGAAGATTTCCTTTGGTCCATGTTATCATAAAATCAATAAGAGTTCAAAAAGGCTGCATTCACTAGAAATATCAACCAAAGGAAGGATGCTTGAGTGCAGTTAAGATGTGTAATGGTTCCCCATGGGCACTAATGGGTAGAGTTTACATTCACTCCCACCAGTAATCTTGGCATAATCTGTCACATCGCGGTTGGAAAATTAGGGAATTTTAAATGTAAATGGGTGACGCCCTGAAGTGCTGATACTAAAATTTTCCATCAACTTTTACTTTGATCTAAGATTTAATTTGCCCAAGTTAGGCCACGCGAATGACTCTGGCCTTGTTCTGAGGCTGGAATTACGTGGATTGTGCTGGTTCAGGAAAGCTGTTCAGTTTGTTCCTTTCGCTTTAAAGTTTATTTATTAGTGTCACAAATAGGCTTACATTAACACTGCAATAAATTTCCTATGAAAATCCCCTAGTTGCCACATTCCAGCACCTGTTCGGGACGCTGAGGGAGAATTTAGCATGGACTACAGAAACATAGAAACTAGAAGCAGGTAGGCTATTTGGTCCTTTGAGCCTGCTCCGCCATTCATTTTGACTGTGACTGATCATCAAATTCAATACCCTGATTCCCTTTTCCTCCCATATCCCTTGTTCCCTTGAGCCCGAAGAGCTATATCTAATTTCTTCTTGAAATCAGATAGCATTTTGGACTCAACTACATTCTGTGGTTGTGAATTCCACACATTCACCACCTTCTGGGTGAAGAAATTTCTCCTCAGCACCCTTCTAAAAGGATTTTCCCTTAACCTCAAACTATGACCCCTAGTTCTGGACTCGCCCACCATTGGGAGCATTCTTTCTGAATCACCCTGTGTAACCCTGTTAGAGTTTTGTAAGTTTCTCACTCTTCTAAGCTTCAATGAATATAATCCTATCTGATTTAGTCTCATCATATGATAGTTCTGCCATCCCATGAATCACCCTGTTAACTTTTGCTGTACTTCCTCTATAACAAGAATATCCTTCCTCAGATAAGGATAACAAAACTACACATGATACTCCAGGTGTGGCCTCAGCAATGCCCTATACAATTACAGCAGAACACCCCTATCCCAATATTCAAATCCTCTTGCTCTGAAGCCCAACATACCATTTGCCTTCTTTACTACCTGCTGTACCTGTGCACTTACTTTCAGCGACTGATGCATGAGGACTCCAAGCTCTTGTTGAATATCTACCTCTCTCAATTTATACCCATTCAAGTAATAATCTGTCTTCCTATTATTGTTACCAAAGTGGATAACCCCACATTTGTCCACATTGTACTGCATCTGCCATGCAAATGCCCACCCATTTAGCCTGTCCAAATCATGCTGAAGCATCTCCACATCCTCCTCACAGCTCACTCTTCCCCCAGACTTGGTATCATCTGCAAATTTGGAGATAATACATTCAGTTTCCTCTTCAACATCATTGATATATAGTGTCAACAGTGGAGGTCCGAGCACAGATCCCTGTGGAATTCTCCTAGTCACTGATTGCCAATCAAAAAAAGACCCATTCATGCTGACTCTTTGCTTCCTATCTGCTAACCAGTATTCTATCCATCTCAAGACATTACCTGAAATCCCATGTGCTTTAACTTTACATAGTAGCCTGTTATGTGAGACCTTGTCAAAAGCCTTCTAAAAGTCTAAATAAACCACATCCACTGGTTCTCCTCAGTCAACACTACTAGTTACATCCTCAAAAATTCCAATAGATTCATCAAGCATGATTTCCCTTTTGTAAATCCATGCTGACTCTGTCTGATTATACCACTGCCTTCCAAATGCCAAGTTATGAAATCTTTGATTATGAAATCTTTGACTTCCTCCGTACCGACGTTAGGCTCACTGGTCTATAGTGCCCTGTTTTCTCTTTACCTCCCTTTTTGAATAGCAGGCCTACATTAGCTGGCCTCCAATCTATAAGAATTATTCCAGAGTCCAAAGAATTTTGGAAAATAACCACCAAAGGATCAGGGCCACTTCCTTAAGTACTTTGAGATGAAGATTATCAGGACCTGGTGATTTATCTACCTTTAATCCCATCAAATTCTACAGAACCATTTCTCTACTAATGCTGATTTCCTTCAGTTCCTCACTAACATGTTTAGCTCAGCACTTCTGGTACATTGCTTCTGTCTTCACAAAGGAAGACATGAATAACGTTAAATTTTAACTCCTCAGCCATTTCTTTATTCCCCATTATGGATTTTCCTGTTTCTGACTGTAAGGGGCCTACATTTATTTTTGTTAATCTTTTTCTCTTTACATATCTGTAGAAATGTTTACAGTCAGTTTTTATGTGCCTCACTAGCTTACTGTAGTATTCTATTTTTCTCTCCTTAATCAATCGCTGTGTCCTCCTTTGGTGAGTTTTAAACTGCACCCAATCCTCAGGCCTATTGTTTTGTCTTGCCAATTTGTAAGTTTCTTCCTTGAATCTGATACTATCTCTAATTTCCCTTGTAAGCCATGGTTTGGCCACAATTCCCTTACAACTCTTGCGCAAAATAGGAATAAACATCTTCAACAATAACAATGCACCTAACCAGCACATCTTTCAGATTGTGGGAGGATTGTGAGCACCTGGAGGAAACCCATGTGGACATGGGGAGAACACACAGACTCCACACAAATCGTAGCCCAGGTCCATGGTGCTGTGAGGCAGCACAGTGCCACTCCATTAAGTGCTCAGATACTGGCTGGCACTGTCCAGAAGTATTTTTCCAAAGCAGAAGAATTTCAAAGCAGTTTGTTTACTAAGCAACTACATCAATAAAAATATAAAATGGTCCAAAATAGTTTCATAAACTTCTTTCCATAGAATTTAAATCAAGTTCCACGCTGGAGATTGTCACAGGTCTTATTAATAATACTTATTTTTGGTGATGAAATCATTTTCATCTGAATAGTAACTGTCATAGTCTAAAATACAGATTGTGTGTCGAGTGTGGGAGGTGGGGGCAGTTGGAAGACGGGGAGGATGTCAGTAGCGGTTGGAAGGGGTAGAGACGTGTTGACTCCCGGGTGGGAATGGGGGACCCCTGAAACTTGTGTGTTGGGTTGGAGGGCAGATTTACTTAGGTGCCGATGAGGAGGTGATGGTCTAATGGTATTACTGTTAGACTATTAATCCAGAAACTGAGCTAGTGTTGTGGGGACCCAGTTTCGAATCCTGCCATGGCAGGTGGTGGAATTTGAATTCAATAAAAAATATCTGGAATTAAGAATCTAATGATGACCATGAAATCATTATCAATTGTTGGAATAACCCATCTGGTTCATTACTGTCCTTTAGGGAAGGAAATCTGCTATCCTTATCTGGTTTGACCGATATGTGACTTGGAGTTGAGGAGGAACTTCTTCACTCAAAGGGTAGTGAATCTCTGGAATTCTCTGCCCGTTGAAGTGGTGGAGGCTGCCTCGCTAAATATATTTAAGTCACGGGTAGATAGGTTTTTGATAGACAAGGGAATTAAGGGTTATGGGGAGAAAGCGGGAAAGTGGAACTGATCCACTTCAGATCAGCCATGGTCTTATTGAATGGCAGGGCAGGCTCAAAGGGCTAGATGGCCTACTCCTGCTCCTATTTCTTATGTTCTTATGACTCCAGAGCAACGTGGTTGACTCTCAACTGCATTTTGCAAGCCACTCAGTTCAAGGGAATTTAGGGATGGGCAATAAACACTGGTGGCAAAAAAATAGAAGAAATAATAGTGCTCCAAGTGCTGGTACATTTGTGATTATACAAATGAATTTTAGAGGAAACTGGGATTGCATAACCTAACCAGTGCAAATTTTAAACGCGCCTTGGGCTCAATTCCCAATTACAATTTATTCTAACGTATAATATTTTGGTTACTGCGGTGCTGTCACTATTTATATCAAAACCGCTTGAATCATTGCATTATACCTTCCTACCAGTTTTCAACGATCCTAATTTGATATGAGGATCACTTTCACCTTTGCCATTTGGGCAGTGGATGGCTGGGTGCAGTAGATCACGCAGCATCCAATATGGAATTCACCTGATTTTTGCTACCACTGAATTCAAAAATGGTAAATTGCTTTTCTCATCTACATGCGTTGGATGAAGAAGGAAATGCACTTGTTCCTTTAATGTGCCGCAACTAAATTAATGAATTAATTGATTGATTCAATGGGAGGAATTTTCCCAAAAAATGGCAAATTTCCAGCAAGAAACTTGCTGTGTTTTTTTTGGTAAACCCATCAGTTTTCTCTCCAGATCTTATAACACTCTGCCAAAAAAAAGTCAAGAGAGCTGTGTTTCCTACAGTTATACAGGGGAGCAGGGCCTCAGTACACTGGCAAAATGTTGTTGCTCAGAGATCAGAGCATATCTTTAAAGGACACCCCAATCAGAACCTGAGTAAACCTGCCCTCCAACCCACCTTAGAGGTCTCAGACACCCCCCTTTCCCCAGCCTTAACTGGAGTCTGCACATCTCTATCTCTGCTCCCCAGTCATCGGCCCCATCTCCCTGGCCCGCCTACAACCCACGCCCACTTCCATCAGTCCCCCATGTCCCCAGTGGCCATCGCCAACATCTCCTGCTCTTCCGTCTGCTCCCAGCCAATAACATGTCTAAATGGACCCCCCACCCCAATGCCCCTGCTACCCCTATATGATGCTCCAGCTGGGGCCTGCCTCTTGACCCTGCCAGGTAGACACTACCATGTTTACATAGTGCCAACCTGTGCCAAGGGGCAGTGCATGGGGACAGTGCCAGAACACTGCCTGCCCAAGTCCTCTCGATGGTAGTCATGATGTGGAGATGCCGGCGTTGGACTGGGGTAAACACAGTCAGAAGTCTCTCAACACCAGGTTAAAGTCCAACTAGTTTATTTGATAGTAAACCCACAAGCTTTCGGAAACGCTTATTCCTTTGTCAGGTGTGTGGAATCGATTCAGTATTCTGTAAACTGTGTGTGTCTTTTCATGCCCTTCTCTGATCAGAACTTTCCACACATCTGACGAAGGAACAGTGTTTCCGAAAGCTTGTGGGTTTACTATCAAATAAACTGGTTGGACTTTAACCTGGTGTTGTGAGACTTCTTACCATGTCCTCTCCCCCCAGGGTTACATTTACCCCTGTGCCCCTGGGGAGGACCCCACAACAGGTTTGTGTCTAGGTGAACCTGATGTCACACTGGCACCTGCTGCATATCTGGTGAGGCAGAGTGCTCAGTAATGACATGCCAATGTATTAAAATGAGCTTTCTGCAGTTCTGTGGCATGTTTCATGCCATTCCACCAACGAGGGCCAGTAAAATCAGAAGTCTGAAACTTGCCGGCGCCAATCATGCTGTCCGGATTTTGAGCATGTGCTGCCACCCCTGCAGACAGAGAGTGTGGGCTCAAAATCACCCCAATGTGTTAATATCACAAAAACAAACAATCGATGTTTAAATTGCTATACCTCATTTGATTTTGATTTTTACACAACTGTATTCAAAGCAGGACTGGGGGAGAAGTCTTATGCTGTGCACCTTCACAGTTAGAGCAGGAAGGACGCAATCTGCCATATTAATGTTGGCATCAAACGAGGCATCCAAGACCTCTGGGTGTTGTGTTATTTCATGTGAATTCAGGATACTGCATGGTGATGCCCTCTTACCAAATAAGTTTCCATTCAATGCCCAGGACCACTTGTGTTCAGTTAAATGTGGCTGAAATATGACATCATGAACAAATCAAAAAGGAAAAATATGCTTAGCTGTGCGAGGAGTTGTGAAATGTGGGAGCTCTCCTTCCAGTTTCAAATACAACTCTAAAAAACATTGCTGGATCACGTTTGATCCCTTGTCATAAATACTTTGATCACAGAAAATGGTTCAACTTCAAGGATTATGGACATTCTGGAAAAGGATTGTGTTATTTAAAAGACTCTGTCTCTTAAAGGGTTAATGCAAGGACTCTTGTTGCAGCTGATCCAGAAAAAGACAGCATTTTATAAGAAAAGATAGTCAAGCAGTTTGAAAGAAGCCAGAAACCTCTTGACCCTGCTGAACTCCTTTTCAAAAGGATCACATCATGGTTTATGGGTTTGGAAAAAACCCATGCCTGGATAACTGGGATTGAAAACTGATGGGCTACTTTGGCATCAGGGAGAAGCAAGAAAATTTGTCCTCTGAGGTAAAGAAGACAACATTTCCAGAAGCTCTTGATCCAGTCCAGAGCTGAGAGTGAATGGAAGTTGCTCCAAGTCACTCCACATTTAACTGACTGTAAGTTTACCTCAAACCCCACCTGAAAAATAGTGCAAGGGGTGTTGATTGCTTTGCAAACCAGTGTGGAGAAACTAACCGTATAACTTGAACACCATATCAAGGACTCTAGCATTTATCTCTTTCCTTGAACAATTGACTTTTAACAATATGCCAGAGTTTGTCTATTTTGTTTTATCATTTGGGGAGACAGTGGCATAGTGGTATTGTCATTAGACTAATAATCCAGAGACCCAAATCCCACCATGGTGGATCGTGAAATTTGAATTCAATAAAAAAGAACCTAGAATTAAAAATCTCATGATGACTATGATACCATTGTCGATTGTTGTAAAAGCACATCTAGTTTACTACAGTCCTTTAGGGAAGGAAATCTGTCACCCTTACCTGGTCTGGCTGACATCTGACTCTATATCTACAGCAATGTGGTTAACTCTTAATGCCCTCAGGGGTGAGCAACAAATGCTGGCACAGCCAGCAATGTCCACATCTCACCAATAGTAAAAACAATCTTTTTGGTGTATGTGTGTGAAATTTAGGGTATTTAGAGCAATTATTACACTTTCCTGTTTCATACAGTAAAAGCTCTGCCCTTCTACTCGACAAGTCTGGTTTTATAATAAATGAATTATTGTGTTGTTTATTGGAGAAACCTGGACACAGTACTAATTCTGAGGTTAAAAGGTAAAGCACATCTATGGCCATACAACTAGCTGGAAAAATTATGTAATTAAATGTTGTGGCCTGTGGAGTGGTGGAATGGGAGACAAACATGCACTGCTCCCATTTCAGTGGCAATATCCTCCCCTTATGACCATACCCTTGCACCTCTGGTTGCCTGCTCTATACCAATCAGTTCCCTCCCTTTCCAAAATCTGCCTGAGGGTTGCTGCTGGCAATGGCCAACAATCCTCTTCTCCTGTAAGATGCCTGGGGATATCCAGCATGTGTCTGCAGCCTTCCACTTTGATGTAAGGCCGAGGATCCAGTGTTTGGTGAGCCTTCAGCCTTCCTGGTCAAGTGCAAGCCTGTCTCCACACAGTCCATAAGGTTAATATCTAAGTCATGCTCTATCAACAAGACCCATTAAAACACACTCTCTCTCTATTTCTTTCTCATACATCACTGCCTGGACATTTCACTCCAATTGGTAAATTTTCGACGTGATGTTCATTTAATTTGTTGGAGGTTCCGAGATCACGAGTCAATACAAATGAAGCCGAATAATACTCAATTCATATGAATAAAGGATTGAAGAATAAAATACGTCAGCAGAAATATGTCTTCTAATATGAGATTTTTTTTGTATCAAAATGAACCTTGAAAGATTAATGACAAGAACCCTAATGTGTAATTTAAATTTGAAAAATAGTCAAAGGAGACTTTTAGATGAGAAGACTAACCTGAACAGTGAAATTACACAGTAGGATGTAATTATACAAACACTTAACCTGTTCATCTGAAATTCCTCTCTGCTATTTTAGCAGGGATGTTAACCTTTTAATATAAATGGATTAACCCCTCTGCCAGGACAGGAAAGAGAGAAATTGCAGGCAACCGTGTTGTGTGCTCATGTTATTGCCCTCTGGCGTAATTTCAGGGTCTTATGAATTTAAAATGAAGGCGATAAAGGATTCATTTTAGTAGAAAACCTTGAAAAATAAATCTCTCAAATAAACAAAATAAAGTTAGCTTCGTGGAAGATGAAAGATAAAATTCTTGACCCTCAATCTCATATCAGTTTGTGCATTTCACTGAAACTACAAATTGCTCTATGTCTGATTCCAGTCATTACCTTAGAATATTAAATTATTCTGATTGATTGTTTATTTACAGTCGGTAAATTAAAGAGGATCTATCCTTTCCTTAGAATCCCAACAGTGCAGAAGGAGTTCATTCAACCCATCAAGCCTGCTCCGACAACAATCCCACCCAGGCTCTATCCCTGTGACCTCACGTATTTATCCTGCTAATCCTTCTGACGCTAAGGAACAATTTATCATGGCCAATCAACCTAACCCACACAAAGTGTGGCAAAAAACTGGAGCACCCAGAGGAAACCCATGCAGACACAGGGAGAACATGCAAACTCCACACAGTCACCCGAGGCTGGAATTGAACCCAGGTGCCTAGTGCTGAGAGGCAGCAGTGCGTGTCGCTGCATTACCCACTTATCTCTGCTCATGTATAATGGCTTTGCAACTGATAGTATATGTGTCAATATGTCATGCAAACATGGAAGTCAATGGGAATAAGGGGGAAATTGTCCACTGTTTGGAGTCGTATTTGGCAGAAAGGAAGATGTTTGTGGTTTGTAATGATCTCAGTGAGGCTCATGAGGTTGGCTTCTTGGAATATGAGCACCCGATTAAGGTAATGATTGCCTGTCCAATCAGGGAGTCTCACCTGTGTATATATTGACGAATGCTCTGGATTTTGACTTTTATCTGAAGCACCCTTAGGAGTGGAGATAAGTTTGTAAATCAAGGGAGTCTGTGAAGGGAAACAAACCTCTGAGGAATTATTATTTCATAGTTGTTGAAGAACAATCATTCTCAACATCAGGACATCGCTATTGGATTTCCTCGGGATAGTGTCCTGTGCCCAATTATCTTCAGCTGCTTCGTTAATGACCTTCCCTCCATCATAAGGTCAGAAGTAAGGATGCTCACTGATGACTGCACAATGTTGAGCACTATTTCCAACTCTTCAGAAACTGAAGTAGCCTTTATTCCTTATCCATATACAACAGGACCTGAGCAACATTCAGGCCTGAGTTGATGAGTCGCATATAACATGCATGCCAGGTAATGACCATCTCCAACAAAAGGTAATCTAACCATCTCTCTTGATATTCAAAACAATTAACCATTGATGAATCCCTTACCATCAGCATCATGTGTGTTAACATTGACTGGCAGCTGAGCTGTAACAGTCATGTAAATATGGCTACAAGAGCAGTTCAGAGGCTGGAAATTCTATGGTGAGTAACTCTTCTCCTAATTTGTCAATTTCATTATTTACAAGGCACAAATCAGGGGCATAATGGAACATTCTCCACTTGACTGGATGAGTATAGCTCAACAACATCTCAGACCAAGCTACCCTCTTGATGAGTACACCATGCACCATATATGAATTGAAAAGTCTTGCTGCAACTGTATAAGGTACTGAGAAGGCCACATCTGGAGTACTGAGAGCAGTTTTCATCCCCTTATTTATGGAAAGATTATTTCATTGGAGGCAGTTCAGAGGAGGTTCACTAGAAACGTCCATAGTATGGAGCGATTGCCTACTGAGGGAAGGTTAAATAGGCTGGGATGCTACTCATTGAAACGTAGAAGAATGAGAGGTGATGTCATTGAAATATATAGGATTCTTAAGTGGTTGACAGGGTAAATGCTGAAAGGATATTCCCCCTCATGGGAGAGTCTAGGCCCAAAAGTCTCAGAATGAAGGGGCACCAATTTAACACTGAGATGAGGGGGAATTTCTTCTCCCTGAGGGTTGTGAGTCTTTGGAACCTCTTGTCACAGAGTGCTGCAGAGGCAGAATCCTTTTGTATATTTAAGGCTGAAATAGATTTTTGATCTGTAAAGGAATCAAAGGTTACAGGGAAAGGACAGGAAAGTGAATGTGAGGGTTGGCATATGAACAATGATCCAGCTAATGGGGGAGCAACTTGTAGGGCCAAACAGCCCATTCCTGTTCCTACTTCTCATGGTCTTATGGTCTTAAAAGCTTGTCAGTAGGTTCCAAGAAGTGCTTTAAAGGACAAGAGCTAGATAGTGGGGTAGAATTCCAGAGCTTGGGACCTAGGCAACGGAAGGCATGGCCACCGGCAGTGGTGCAACTATGATTGGGAATTTCAATGAATCTGAATGCCCTAGGTTTAATTAGAAAATGTGTGAGTTTTTATCTTTTTTCATAGCTCATTAGGAAGAGACTTCCACAATAAATAAGATTATTATTATTATATTTAGACTTTATTTTATCAACCAGATTATTTTATACTTATTCATAGAATATAAAGAAACAAATTATCTGGAAATACCTGAGCAATCACATTGAAATCATTTCCATTGCATTAGATTTAAAAATTATGTCTATCTAAATGGTTAGTCATGTTCAATTATGTTTTCAGTGGGAAATGTAACTTTTCAAAATCTTCTTGTCTACAAATTCTTCAACAAAACCACAGTTTATTCTGGGGGTGACTCACTGCTAAAAACTGTCTGGATAAATTTCTCTGTGATTTCCCAAATGAGGCAGATGAAGAAATAGGTCGGCGCGAAGACAGTCTGATGGCAAATTGGAGATAATTGTTTAGGTTTAGCAGGACAACTCTTCACACAACTTAAATTGGGATAATCAGTCTGATCATTTTTAAAACATCTTTGTTAACAGTTTCCATTTTGTGTGTAAAAAAAAATTAAGCTACTCAGAATGTTTTTGCACCATATGAGATGTATAATCTTAGTCTCACACTGTTTTGATGACTTTATAATCAGATTAAATTTCAACACTAACTATGTTTGCTTGTTATATAAGTAAATACTCTGCGTATTTAGCTTTGAGAAAATTATGTAGCCAGACTGGCAAGGTACCACGTAATGTAATATTACTGGCTGAAAACTCTTTTTGTTTTGTTCAATTTAATTTATTCATTATTTTCACCAATTTGAACTAAATTGGTGAATATCTGTTAAAATAATGAATAGGGTAGCTTCCTTCACAAATGGTTCATACATTCATTTCTGGATTTTCATTACGGATATTTGTTGTTGACACAAGCAAAAAATAATACACCATTCGGAAGTCAGTCCCATTCTGAAGACTTGTCCCAAGAGACCATGGGGATGATTCTCCGAATAAAATTCTAAACGTCCAATTCATAAAATCATAAAAACCCTACAGAAAGAGGCCATTAGGCCCATCGAATCTGCACTGAGCACAATCCCACCCAGGCCCTACCCCCCCATATCCCACCCGCTAATCTCTCTAACCTATGCATCTCAGGACACGAAGGGGCAATTTTAGATGGTCAATCAATATTTGGACTGTGGGAGGAAATCAGAGCACCCGGAGGGCACCCACGCAGACATGAGGAGAATGTGCAAACTCCACTTAGACAGTGACCCAAGCCGGGAATTGAACTCAGGTCCCTGGAGCTGTGAAGCAGCAGTGCTAACCAATGTGCTACTGTACTGCTGAACTGGTGGGAAAAATGGTGCAATTCATGACTCGAATCTCCCACACTCTGTGCACTGCAGAGGTCACAATCATGAATATCATTAAAAGCTTGGGGGGGGGGGGGTGGTGTGGTGGGTGTATTCATGCTGGAGTCTGACAATTCCAGAACTCTGCGCATACACAGTGGCCCCCGAACTGTCTGACTGCAGTTTGCGGGCCAGCCCAATCACTGGCCAGCCCAGGTCCCCTGCAGTACTGCCCCTTGCGACACCCCATGGTCTGATTATGGCCGCACGACATCCACCCTGATTGCTGGCCTCCCTCCAGCCTCGACCGATCCCAACACAGAGTGGCAGTGGGGCCTCCCACTGACCCACCCCTAAGCCCTGCCCCCTTGGCCCCACCCCCTTGACAATGCCCTATTGACCACATCCCTTTGGCGATGTCCAGTTGGCAGTGCCAGTGTGCTCCCCTGGGCATGGACACTTTGTCCCTTGGGCAGTGCCAGGGGACACAGGCTGGCACAGACAGCATACCTGTGCCCAGGGAGCATCACCACTACTTCCCTGACCTCTGAGGGGTGGGGGGGGGCCTTCACTCCAAAGTGGTCACCTGCTAATTCCTGAAAGTGGGGGACTATTCTAAACTCCACTGGAGTGAAATACTCCTGGTGGGGTGGAAGATGCTATTGGGCCTGGAGAATTCAGTTCTGGGCCCGATAATCACATTAAAAATAGATTCAAATCACTTACCTGGTCTTCCGGCCAGTTTATAGTGTGGTCCCACCTGAGCCTGCTTCTGGCTGTGGAAGATGCGCATGCATTGGGAAAGCATGCGTAAATCCCGCAAAATGGCCGACATGCGCTTCTCCCGCCCCGACGCACCAAAAAACTATGTAATATTACTATGCGACTGTCCAAAAAACGGAATCTCAACTTTGAAAGCATTTTACTTAATTTAGTTTATTTAAAAGTGGGAATAGATGGAAGGCAAATATCTTTCTTGTATCATAAGCAATATATGTTTCTTTATTATGATAGCTTGTTCCTTATCAAGAGGCTAAGGAAATTTGTCATGTCCACTACGACTCTCACCAACTTTTACAGGTGGACCACAGAGAGCATTCTTTCTGGTTTTATCACAGCTTAGTCTGTTTCCTGCTCTGTCCAAGACCACAAGAAATTACAAAGGATCATGAATGAAGTCCAATCCATCATGCAAACAAACCTCCCATTCATTGACTCCGTCTACATTTCTGCTGCCTTGGAAAAGCAGCAAGCATAATCAAGGCTCCCACGCATCTCGGACATTCTCTCTTCAACCTTCCTTTGTCAGGAAAAAGATACAAAAATCTGAGGTCACGTACCAACGTACTCAAGAACAGCTTCTTCCCTACTGTCATCAGACTTTTGAATGGACTTTGTATTAAGTTGATCGTTCTCACTATCGCTGATTGCTGTGCAGACACATGGATTTGGGCCGGTGTCTGTGGGAGTTTGCGCATTCTCCCCATGCTTGCGTGGGTTTTCTCCAGGTGCTCCGGTTTCCTCCCACACCCCAAAGATGTGCTGTTAGGCTGATTGGCAGTAATAAATTGTCCCTAAATCAGTTTCCCTCAATCTGGATGGCCATAAAACATTAGACAGGGTCGTGGGTAGAGAGGTGGACTGGTGGTGTTGAGATGGCGGCGCGGGCTCGTTGGGCCGAAGGGCCTGTTTCCCGGGCTGATTTTGTTCTTTGTTCTTAGCTATGACTGTAACACTACATTCTGTACCCTCTCCTTTCCTTCTTTACATATGGTATGCTTTGTCTGCATAGCACACAAGAAACAGTACTTTTCACTGTATACTAATATATGTGGCAATAATAAATCAAATCAAATCCCACCATGCTGGAACTTTTCAATAATGATGTTGTCCTACTGCTGGGAACCAAAGTGGAAGCTGACTACACATTAAGCAGGCCCTGGTGTGGTGTGGTGTAATGTGAGTGGTTGCCAAATTAGGTGCCACCACTGGACTACTGTCCAATTGAAAATGGCAGACTTTCCCTTAGGAGCTGCCAACCTAATCGAGATCTGACAGCTCAGCAGCCTCAACATTACCAGAGAGAGGGTATCTCAATGGTGGGCTGCGGTCGAAAAGATCTGGGTTAGATCTTGGAGGAAGCTGGGCCCAGCTGGATAGGTAGATCCTGGTGATTGGGGCTGTCATTGCCATGGCAGGGACTCCTGTGTAGACCATAGAATGCCCATCAATGATGTTGCATTCCCAAAACACATTGAGAGGTTGATAAAGTTCACCTGGAGGTGTTCCCACATGCAACCCTTACTGATGCAGGAAAAATGCTCACGGAGGTGGGAAATAACTTCTAATTGGCCACCTAAATGGCTTAATTGACTCTTCACCATATTGGCAACCCTTCCACCTTCCAGTCCAGCTCCAATGGGCCAGGAAAATGCAGCCCAGCATCTAACCCATTCCCACCTTATGATGTTTCCATTTTACATTAAACACTCCCTTCAAATTATGCACTCCAAGTGTACTTTCCATTCTTCTTACTTTTATGCTTTCCTTTTTACTCCTTCACCCAAAACTTAAATTCTCTGACCACACATATGCTCTGTTATAAAAGCTATTTCCAAGTTGAATTTCTTCTACATGGCAAAAGCCTTTGCTTTCAGCAGCCCATGAATCTTCGTGAAGCCCAAATTAATCAAAGTCTAAAATGCTTCTCCAGCATTGGAGAGGATCATTCAGCAAGATAGTGGAAAAAGCTTCCCCCCTTGGCTACTGTCTTATCTCTCGCCTGCAATTTCTCATTGTTCATTGTCTTCTTGTCTTCATTTTTTTTTGAAAATCAATACTGTCTTGACCATTGCTCCTTTTAATTTTTCTCTTGTTTCATTTAAACTCTAGAGGTACAGTTTAATGCTCCATTCTCTCTATCTGTAGCACATTGTTGTGAAATGAAGGTTCTTTGTAAAGTATTCCTACTCATTCTTTCCTAAATATTACTTACATCTGTAGGGTCCTCAACAGAATCTTTGCTCTTGAACTTCAAATGTACTGTGAGCTATTGCTTGCTAAGCCATGTTTACTGAAGCTTATATTTAGTCATGAGAAATCTATTATCATTGACGATCATTTTCTCAATATCCTTTTGCAATGTGGGCAAGATAATGTCATCCCTTTTTGTTTCTACCTGCACTGAGTGAATGCTGGCTAACATTAACATTCCTGGAAAGCATTAACAAAAGATCACAATGATAAACCTCTTGTCTGTGTATATAATTTTATATTGAAAATGAGCTTGTAAGTGTGAATTGAGAGTGGGGTTTTCAAATAAAATTATTTTATTGCTCTGTAAGGTGTTTTAATACTTTATAATCTTGTTTAGTAATTTGCATAAAAACAGATTCTAGTGCAGTGAAACTTATCAATTATTCTTACAACCTCTACTAGGTGTGTTGAAGTAAAATTAAGACTGTGACTTTGGAAACCAATGTGTGCATGACTACTGGGCTCTATGGTCAACAGAGGTCATCCTGTTGCTGATTAAGTAATGAACTAATCTCGAGCTACACCCTGTCATTGTATAAAAAATGGGGCAAATAAATAGACAAAAATCAGACTGTGAGGTCCAGATGGCCAGAGATAAAGAGGAACTGAGACAAGAAGTTGTGGGTTATTGTTAATGGTTGTTTTTGAAGAAATATGATTGGAAACTAATTTTTGATAGGGGAACCCAATTGGCTAATGTATGTAACCACCCAGCTAATGATGAAATAACTGCTGTTGTCGGCATGCTTAAAGTATATAAAAGAAGGCTAACCGCCGCTCTAAAATTGAGAAGTTGACTGTGTGCACTGTGGAGTACTGGCACTTCTCCCAAAGCTTTGTTCAATAAACTGCATGTTGAATTTTTAAGTCTGACTCTGAGTGGTGATTTTTTCACAACAATTTGGCGTAGTCAGCAGGATCTCACTACTGGTAGTCGATTGGTTGGCCTCAATCGGCGAACTGGAGTAGAGATCATTGAACTGTGGGAGTCAGACTGAGCCAACAGTGCAGTTAAAAGGGATAAAGAAAACAAGTAATTTTATGGAAAAGTAGAAAAGCAAGAACAAAAGAATGAGGTAAATATTATTGTCTATGAGTCAGTTTAAAGTATACCAAGTGAGTGAAATGAATTGAAGTTCCGGTTACTCCCAAGTTCCAGCAGGAGATTAATCAATTAAAATCTGAGTTGTCAATGCAGGTGAGGAAGTGGTCTGTGTTTGGGACAGTTGAATCTGAGGGAAGATGGTGTTTATTGATTGGGTTATGGATTGTATCTGGAAAAGAATGCCCGTAGGGCATGTGGCATTGACTGGAGACCCCCATTTTGTTTCTGGAGGCACCTGATCCCCACAGTAACTTGACAATTTGTCCCTGGTCTAATTAATTCTGTGACTATTAGTTGCAAGAAGGGACATAGCCGATGTGTGACATGTGCGCAATACAACCCTGGTTGTCCCATAAAAATTAAGATGGGACACCAGCCCTGACCAAAAGGGCCCTGGGAACATCTGCAACTAGGTTTCACAGGGCCACTACCACACTCCCAAAGTAAAACCTATTGTTTGGTTATCATCGACCAGTTTACCAGGTGGGTGGAAACATTCCCCATTAGAAATTGTACAGTGGCTAGAATATTGGCAGAGGAGGTAATTCCTAGATGGGGAGTACCCCTGCAAATTGATTGAGATCAAGGGATGGACTTCACCAGGAAAGTCGTAAAAACAGTGTGCCAACTTATGGGCATAAAGTGGAAATTCCACATTTCTTACCACCCGTAGAGTTCTGGAGTAGTAGAACATATGAATCGAACCCTTAAGAATGCCCTGGCAAAGGCCTTGCAAGCGTCAGGAAAAACGTGGACAGAAGCGTATTAATGAGGTTAAGAGCCACCACAAACTGTACAACCGGTTAACCCCTTATGAACTGATGACAGGAAGGGCGATGCAATTACCAGAAAACAGCATAACAGGTGGGGCAGATATAGGCTCACTAAAAGACAAAATGAAACGATAGGTATTGGAACTAAGCGCCCAACTAAAAGGGATGTGTAAATTAGTAAAGGATAATCAGGAAGAAAGAGACGCACAGAAAGAGCTTGAAATGCTCCCTGACATCAAAATTCACTGGACTCTGGGGAAGTGCCGGCTGATTGGAAAACAGCAAATGTGACGCCACTGTTTAAAAAAGAAAGTAGACAAAAGGCAGGTAACTACAGGCAGCTTAGCTTAATGTCCGTAGTTGCGAAAATGCTGGAATCCAACATTAAAGAAGAAATAGCAGGACACCTGGAAAAGAGTGGTTCGATCAAGCAGCTGCAGCATAAATTCATGAAGGGAAAGTCGTGTTTGACGAACTTACTGGATTTTTATGAAGATGTAATGAGTGCAGTAGAGGGGAACCAGTGGATGTGGTGTTTTTAGATCTCCAAAAGGCATTTGCTAAGGTGCCTCACAAAAGGTTGCTGCAGAACATTAAGGTACACGGAGTTGGGGGTAAAGTGTTAGTGTGGATTGAGGATTGGTTATCTAACAGGAAGCAGAGAGTTGAAATAAATGGGTGCTTTTCTGGTTGGCAGTTGGTGACTATTGGCGTGCTGCAAGGATCGGTGCTGGGGCCTCAACTGTTTACCATTTACATAGACGATCTGGAAGATGGGACCGAGTGTAGGATAACAAAGTTTGCAGATGACACAAAGATGAGAGGGAAAGCGAATTGCGTGGGGGATGTGGAAAGTCTGCAGAGAGATGTGGATAGGCTGAGTGAGTAGGTGAGGATCTGGCAGATGGAGTATAATGTTGGTAAGTGTGAGGTTATCCACTTTGGAAGGAATCCACTTTGGACTATTATTTAAAGGGTGAAAAATTACAACATGCTACTGTGCAGAGGGACCTGGGTGTCCTTGTGCATGAATCGCAAAAACCCAGTTTGCAGGTGCAGCAGGTGATCAAGAAGGCGACTGGAATGTTGGCCTTTACCGCGAGAGGGATGGAGTATAAAAGCAGGGAGATCTTGCTGCAATTGTATAGGGTGGTGAGGCCGCAACTGGAGTACTGTGTGCAATTTTGGTCCCCTTATTTGCAAAAGGATATATTGGCCTCAGAGGGAGTGCAGAGAAGGTTCACCAGGCTGATACCGGAGATGAAAGTGTTAGCTTATGAAGAGAGATTGAGCAGATTGGGCATGTACTCATTGGAGTTTAGAAGGCTGAGGGGTGATCTTATAGAGACATATAAGATAATGAAGGGGCTACATAGGGTGGAGGCAGAGAGATTCTTTCCACTTAGAAAGGAAACAAGAACTAGAGGACACAGCCTCAAAATAAGGGGGAGTCAGTTTAGAACAGAGTTGAGGAGGAACTTCTCTCAGGGGGTAGTGAATCTCTGGAGTTCTCTGAAGCGATGGAGGCTACCTCGTTGAATATGTTTAAGTCACAGGTAGATAGATTTCTGATCAATAAGGGAATTAAGGGTTATGGAGAGCAGGCGGGTAAGTGGAACTGAACCACTACAAGGTCAGCCATGATCTTATTGAATGGCGGGGCAGGCTCGAGGGGTTAGGTGGCCTACTCCTGCTCCTATTTCTTATGTTCTTATGACATCCCAACTGCAGGAAATCGTGTCATAGTAAAAATATTACCTGAAAAACCAGGCTTTGCACCAAAACGGAATAGGCCATATGAGGTCATAATTAATGGAGATACCTGGACATAAGGGGGAAAGGTGTGTAGAAACATTGGACCCAGCTGAAATTGTACAAAGAAACTAATGAGTAACGTGCGATTCACGATTAATCAATAAAGTAACCAGAATGCTTTCCCCGCAACAAGTAGACCCCAAGCAAGCTCAATTAACGCGATCGGGTTGCGTTCAGGTTGGCGATGTAGCCTTTGGGAAGTTGTTAATATACAGTAATAAGATAATTTTGTTTATTGTATTTGCCTTGATACTTATCTGCCGCGAGCGTGTCTAAGATACTGTATATAATTGCGTCGCTCTATGTTGTCACGGTTGTAAAGGTGACAGGATTAGAAGATAACCTATTTTATAAGACCCATGTACATTTATATGGCAATCGAACCTGCTTGCCCAATCAGTAGAGGCCCTGTTTGTGGCCTGGGTGGACCCCTCATGACTTGTATACAGCACCCTGTAAAGGCAAAATAGGCAAATATAGGAGGGGTATATAGAGAAAATGTGTAGAACTAATAAACTCAGATAGAACTTAATTGCACGGGATCTGGGGGTTGAACGGAACATAATGCTCAGACCCATTAAGCTACCCGCTTTGCTTCTCGGGCCAAGAGTGGGGATATGCTTATGCCTAGGTCCCCAAGAATGTTTCCTGTGTACAGATATTGATACTTATCAATTGGTGGGAGCGGGTGGAAAGTCCAGCGAACCAGAGAACTGGCACTATAAGCAGTTTGTACAACCAGTGACCAGGATGTTAAATGTTACTGAGCCAAGAAGGGGTTTGTGTTCCTCCTCAACGACACCTTCACAACAGCCAGACCAATCCTCCCGGTCCTGTTCGCAGTAAGGACAGTAGGACCACTCACTGTTCCATGCCCTCAAGGAGGGCATACCCAAGGAAAGATAATGACCCGAGCCATCAGCAAGGAATTCTGTGCTGATTGGAAGTATCCAGTCACACTGGGATTGTCACTCAGCTATGGGTTCACTGGGGCCCTGTCTCTGGGGGAGCAGCAGGAGCCAGTGTAGTCACCGGGGAAGAACATCTGATGGGAACCTCCAAGGACGATACTGACAGAGGGAATGACAAGGTGGAGGAGTATCTGTAAACGTGTAACCTGCGGGGGATATAACGGAAGACAAATACCCAAAAGACTGCGAATTAATTGCCAGACTTGCATTACAGGAACTTTGATGTTGTTGATCAATCGGATTATTAATGCATAATCCTGACCAAAAGGGGGGATTTTGAAGTAAAATTAAGACTCTGACTTTGGAAACCAATGTGTGTGTGACTGCAGGGCTCTATGGTCAATAGACGTCATCCTGTTGATAACTAAATAACAAACTAACCTTGAGTTACATCGTGTCATTGTATAAAAAGTGTGGAGTAGACAAAAAAATCAGACTGCGAAGTCCAGATGGCCAGAGATAAAGAAGGACTGAGATAAGAAGTTGTGGCTTATTGTTAACAGCTGTTGTCGAAGGAATGTGGTTGGAAGCTAATTGTTGCTAGGGGAACCCAAATGGCTAATGTATGTAACCACCCAGCGAATGATGAAATAACTGCTGTTGTCGGCATGTTTAAAATATATAAAAGAAGGCTAACCACCGCTCTAAAATCGAGAAGTTGACTGCGTGCACTGTGGAGTGCCGGCACTTCTCCCAAAGCTTTGTTCAATAAACTGCATGTTGAATTTTCAAGTCTGAATCCGAGTGGTGATTTTCCCACAACAAGGTGGGTTTTATATTTGTGTGGCCATATTTATTGCCCATTTCTAGTTGCTACAAGGATATTAAGAGACAAACAAGTCATGTGGGACTGGAGTCACATGAAGGCTAGGCTGAATAAAGGTGAACATAGAACACTACAGCACAAACAGGCCCTTTGGCCCACGAGTTGCGCCGATCACATCAACACCTACCAATCTATAGACCTATCTATAACCCCCAATCCCATTAAACCCCATATACTCATCCAGAAGTCTTTTAAAAGACCCCAGCGAGTTCGCCTCCACCACCACTGACAGCAGCCGATTCCATTCACTCACCACCCTCTGAGTGAAAAACTTACCCCTAACATCACTTCTGTACTTTCCTCCCCGCACCTTAAATCTGTGTCCTCTCGTAGCGACCATTTCAACCCGGGGAAATAGCCTCTGAGAATCCACCCTATCTATTCCTCTCAACATTTTATAAACTTCTATCAGGTCGCCTCTCAACCTTCGTCTCTCCGGGGAGAAGAGTCCCAGCTCCCTCGACCTAACTTCATAAGGCATGCCTCCCAGTCCAGGCAACATCCTTGTAAATCTCCTCTGTACCCTTTCAATAGCTTCTACGTCTTTCCTATAGTGAGGCAACCAGAACTGCGCACAGTACTCCAAATGAGGCCTGACAAGGGTCTTATAAAGTTGCAGCATTACCTCCCGATTCCTAAACTCAATCCCTCGATTAATGAAGGCCAGTACACCATACGCCTTCTTGACCACATCCTCCACCTGCGAGGCCGATTTAAAAGTCCTGTGGACCCGGACGCCAAGATCCTTCTGTTCTTCAACACTACTAAGACTCCTGCCCTTGATAGTGTACTCGTTCATCTCGTTGGTTCTGCCAAAATGGACGACTACACATTTATCCGCGTTGAAGTCCATCTGCCACTTCTCTGCCCAGTCCTGCATCCTATTTATGTCCTGCTGCAACTTTTGACATCCCTTTTACTGAAGGATTCCCCTTTACTGAAAAACGTTGGTGAACCAATGGCATTTTACATCAACCTGGCAACTTTCATGGTTAATTCATCTGGTACTAGTCCACAAATCACTAGATTTAAAGAATTCAATATCCCTGCATACCTTGACAGAATTGGAACTCTTGACTCTGAATTGCCGGTTCAAATAGGCCACTGTGCCACGCTGTTAGTTCTAATTTAGATTAAATCTAAGCAGATTTGAGGTCATAGAGATATTAAATGCTTTGCAAGCAAGTACAGTATTCCAACCAATAATTAATCAATAAGAGTAATAAACTGAGAAGGCTTCTCGGCAATAACTAACACAACCAAGAGGAAATTAAAATTAGCAAAGTCATCGGTATAGATTTAAAAGTCATAACTTAAAAATCTCGTCAGAAATTTCCGATACTGCAACACACAAGAATGTGTATTTACAAAACACATTTGACTGGTGTAAGATTCCAAGGCGCTTTACACAATAGGAAAAGACACTGAGCAGATGTAGAGGGAGCAATCAAAGATCTCCTCAAAGATAGATTATTGTGAGGTGACTTTGGGCAGAATGATATGCTGGGCAGTGACAGTAGGTTCCGTACCCAAAAGTGGACATTCTTTTGATTTCCATGCCCACCTTTGGAATGCACCTGATAAATGTCATTTAGGACTTGTTAATTTTTCAGACAGGTTTGAAACTGCAGCCCCACCCAATCAATGTTGGAGGGCAGGATGTCCCGCCTCTGAGATTATTGACTATGATGTGGAGATGCCGGCGTTGGACTGGGGTAAACACAGTAAGAGGTCTCACAACACCAGGTTAAAGTCCAACAGGTTTATTTGGTGGCAAAAGCCACTAGCTTTCGGAGCGCTCGCTACTCCTTCGTCAGGTAAGTGGGAGTTCTGTTCACAAATAGGGCATCTAAAGACACAAACTCAATTTACAAAATAATGACCAGGGTCATGGCAATAGTTTAAAGGGTCCCCTGGCACAGGGCTGTGTCAGGGGATTCAGCAAATGCAGAATGGCTTCAAACTTCACAGGAGAATTTGTAATTGAGCAGTTTGAAGGCTTCTAAAGTGAACTGTTTTATTTTGAGTTCTGCTGTCTCCAAATCTTGGCACTGACCGTAGGTGGCTTTATTTTGTAACCTGAACATGTTAACCAATTATCTGTGTGAAGGAGTTGTCTTGTTGTTGAATGTTGAGAGATATCTGTGCCAATGGAGTAAGGGGAGAGGCAGGGAAGGAAAGCCAAACCAGTCCCGAAATTCAATAAGGACTCCCTCAGGACCCTCCTGGACAAGTCTCTGACAGATATGCATGCCTGATGCCTACACCTAATAAGGGGAGGGAGCCAAACCAGACGCGTCCAGTGTGGGAGGAGTTAGCTGAGGTGATCAACTGTTTTGGGCTAGTCACAAGGAAATAGACCCAACATCATAAAAGGTTCAATGACCCAGTGAGGCCAGGGTAAGTAAGCCCTCGGGGTTCCACAGAATGTGCTTCCAAATGCAGGAGGAAAGTTATTTTCGCTGGATCTGAAAGGGAGTATGATTCAATTAGGACACAGATGTATTTAATTGTATCATTGTGCATTTAAAGCTTTGCTCCAGTTGTAGTCTGGGAGGTTGGCAGAATGAGCATAGGATGATGAGCACAGCTTCCAGCCTGGCACATACTTAGCTAATGATGGGTAGTTAGCATGCCATAAAAGACTCTGAAAATGTTAATGACTGCACTCGTACACCTCTGTTCAGGAGAAGTGAGGCCACAAAACCCATCTCTCTCATACTTCATAGCCCTGGGAGATAGCCAGGAACAAAATACAGCATTCAGCAGAACACTCAGCAGCCAAGAAAAGGCCAATGGTTTTAAAATGGATAGTCTGTTTATTCACGTCAGTACTTCCAGCAGTAGCAGAGCCACTAACTGCTAAGCTGAGATTTAGGACTCAGCTTTGGCTTTTAAGCCCGCCCTAATGAACTTCCTCTTTAAAAAAAACAGAAACCACAAATGGCATAAACCTGACACTGAAGAGGTATTATAGCGCTCACACTGTGTTAGGGCAGTCAGTTGATTCATTAACCACCTTAAAAACACTATTAATTGATATTTACATAACAGGGTTACAACCTGCCCTAGTGTACAAAATGCTGGCTGACTTAATCGCGCCTGATAATACATCTCCAGATGCAGCAAGTGCTCCCGATTGGGAGGATTTTCTTCTGCCCTTTAATGCTAGGAAGAGACATCAAAAGCCACTCAAAGAAAATTCCAGCTTTCAGGATTATGTTGGCTGGAGGTTCTGCCAATGATGGTGGGATTGAGTGAAGGGTGATTCAAAATAAAGGGGAGATCATTGAGAATGGGCACGACATGCATATGACATTAGGTGTGGTCACGAGAGTTTGGCCAAGTTCAGGTTGTGAGGGGTAGAAAGCAATTGATTGACAAGCAGAGCACGAGGGAAACCTAAAGGACATAAATGAAACTTTCAGTCACATTAAGGATTATGTAAAGTTGTCAAATTATAATCAGGATGTGAGTGCACAAAGGCACAGTAATTGGCACTGCTGCCTCACGATAGTCTTAGGGGGACTCGCTAGGGTAAATGCATGTGATTACGGGGATAGTGATTGGTGTAGACTGAATGGGCCGAATGGCCTCCTTCTGCACCACAGGATGCTATATGAGCTGAAACGTTCATTGCGAAATTAAACACGTTGCTGAGCTTGAATACAGTAGGTTCAGCTTGAACAAGCAGCTGGAGAGAGGGAAGTGGTTGGAGCATACAATGGAATTAGCAGAAGTAAATCATTCAAAACTTTATATATCTGAGTATAATGCATTTTGCAAAATCTTGACATCCCCAGAGCCACCATTTGTCCCATGTCATATGTTCTAGATGAAATGGACGATGGACAGTGATTCTAATATAATGCAGCTACAGCCTCAAGCATTCACACAAGAATCGTTGTCGAGACATTTTCTACTTCAGGTATCACATGTTAAACTTAGAATGGCTTTAAATAAATCAAACTTAAAGGGTAAACAATGAAAAGGTAATAGCACTCAAATTAAACAAATGAGGGCATTGAAAATAAATCTTGCTTTCTCCTATTTGAATAATGCTAATTGTTCAGTTATATCTTAAATCACTTGTATCCTGAAATAGCTTGTTCACCCATACTTACAAAAATGTAAACATAATGTAAACATAAAACAATGAAACAAGGTATGAACATAGAAAATAATATGGATATACTGAATCTGGTCTTTTTATAAATTTATTTGATGTGGATTGACTATATAGATGAAATGAACTTATCAAAAACAATAATTTATTCGTAAATATTTTAGCACCGCTGCAAAGACTAGTGGATCATTGTAATTTACTTTTATCTTGAACAATTGTCCTTTTTAATTAAACTATAGTGAAAAGCAAGAGAATGAGGAAAGGGTTAAAAGGATAGTCAATGCCAATGATAATGAAAGCAAATAGGCCATTTGAAAGCTGAGGAGGGAACACAAAGTTCTACATTCAGATGAACTTTTTTGTGAAGTAAGTGAAGCTTTGCAGAACAGGGGCCTGGATGGGAACATCGATGGGAACACTATATAAACAGTGTTGATACATTACACATGCTGAGCTCTCAGGAGAGAGCAGAGATTATCAGTAAGGACAACATCTACACAATCCTTTTATGTGGATGAATAAGGAGTTTCACTTCCAGGGCTCCTTTTAAAACCCAAATCATTTTGTGCATTGATTAGGGTCATTATTTTATGGTAATGTAATAAATCTAATTACATTTTTAATATGTGGGTTTCCCAATTTTTTTACCATTTTTTGGAGGGGATTGTCTTCTATGACATTGGCTGGGATTTTCTGGCCCTCTTGCGGTAGATTTTCCAGCAGCAGAGGCTGCTCACCATTGGACGCTGGCAGGATCTTGCATTCCCGCTGAAGGCAGTGGCGTTTTACGTGGCTCGCCACAGGGGTATCTGCTGGCCAATGGCCAGAAGGGTGAGTGTGGGGGGGCAGCAGCGTGACTGAAAAATCCCAGTCATCTTATCATCAATTTCTCCAACCCATTGCAGTGAATAGAGATTTGGTTGGCCATCTCCAACCTCACTGCAGCAGGAACATGGCTGATCTGCAGGTAAAATCACGCACGTTATTTTGTTTGCAATTAATTTATGCTCAATAATTCACCTTTATTGTTTTCCTGAATTTTTATTGGTGTTTTGGACAATTGAGTTCCACAATTCTATCAAGTGTTTTTGAAAAACCGTAGATCAATGACCCGATGAGATTAGCAAAACATCTTATTGGCTTAATATATCCGGGGTCATTTTTATTTTCTTAAAAAATAAATTTCTGGGTGATAAAGAAAAATTATAACTTGAAGCTGATTATGCCATTGGTCACCAGTGTCTATTTAAAATTACCACTCTTCAGCATTGTCCTTCGTCCTATATTCTTTTGCCAATTTATTGCCCCATTTATAACATTCTTCATTATCTTGAGAGCTTTTACACTAGTCACAAGTCTACTCTTGAGGCATATAATTGCAGGCTTCCAAGTGAAATTGGGCCTGATTCCAATGTATTCAAAACCCACCCATATGAGTTAAAATTAGACCTGTTGGGTGCAATTTTGACATAATGCATATAGTAGCAAATTGGCATGTGAGTTTTCTACATCACATGATTGTACTTTCCATTGAAACAGGTGGATGATCTGTCCTTGCCCACTGATCTGCTTCTATATGTTAAATATAGGCACCAATTCTGCTCCATGATATTAAATAATTCCAGTAAATATATTCAGTGTCAGGCTTCAGCCTCATTAAAATACTTCAGTGCTACATTTCCAGGAATATTATCTTAGATGAGACCAAGACTACTCCTGCAGGTTCAGTTATCTGTAAAGGATCCCATGGGCCTATTTGAAGAAAAGCAAGTGTTCTGGCCTACATTGTTTATTAATTGACACCAGCACAAGTGGATTCATTTGTGATGCTTTGCTGTGTATGATAGCTGTTATACTTCCCTGCATACAAATAAGGACTGCACTTCAAAAAGTCATTTTTGATTTGTAATATCCCATGGACTTAATTAGATGCTGTACAAATACAACTTATTCCTTTATTAGCCATGGTTGTCTTTCATAAACTAATGTTGGTTTGGGATTCTTGGAGGTAACCTGAATCTGGGGCAAGAACAGAGAAAGTATTGGATGGAGATAGGGAGTGTAACAGGCAGCCAATTCAATGAACCAATTTTGTCCCTTTATCTTTAATCTCGCAAACAATTCTTAAGCTGCTGGTTGTTGTTTTGCAATAGCTTTTCTACAGTAGATGGGATGCTAACACACTTGGAGTTCTCAGGATCATGTTCCTGGAGTGCTTTCTTCAGTCTGATTATCAGGTAGCAAATGGAAAATATTTCTTTTTTATGAAGTTCAATCTTTTTTCTTTGCATGTTCTTGGTTGGCATTCCTGGTGGACCTCTTCTTTTATGAATGCCGAAGTTTCTCAGTGAGAGCTTCATTGCTAATATCAATTCACTCCATTAGAATTCATGCACGGTGTTTCTCTCCAGCTGCTGAAAAGGAAATACAGCCATTCTGTTTATTGAAAACTGGTGTAAAAATAATTAACCTTTCATGTAATCAAATTATATCTGGTGCATTTTAATGTTATAGTAAATGTGAGTTACAGGACCAAGGGCATCAGCTAAGATCATGGACAAATACCTGAATCTAAATTAACTTTGTTATTCTCTCTCTTAAACTGTAAGTTAGGAGCAAAGCATTTCTCTGTGAAAATGAAAAGAATCAAAGGTAAATATTGCAAGGATTAACGTTTATTTTGAACAATTTGCCTTTAAACTCCAATTTATTTGCGGCATTATAATTTAAGGACTCCATTGGCTTTAATCAGTATATCTTTCAGAAAAGATTCAATGGCTATAAGAGAGGAAATTAGTAGTTTTAGGTTCTCCAGCTCAATCAGGAAACATGATTTTAAAAATTTATGCTGTATTTGGATTACAACAATCTGATTCAGACCACTGATACAGTCTCAGATTCAGCCAGCTGACACCGTGTCTACAGCAGCTGATAAATCAGCTAGGAAAGAGGGCCGCTTAACTGAATGTGCAGACTCTCTCATAGAATTCCTACAGTGCAGAAGGAAGCCATTTGGCTCATTGAGTCCGCACTAACCACATCCCCATAACAATACTTATTTACCCTACTAACCACCTGACGTTAGGGGCAATTTAGCATGGCCAATCAACCTAACCCACACATCTTTGGACTGGACTGTGGGAGGAGACTGGGGCACCCGGAGGAAACCCATGCAGACACAGACAGTGACCTAAACTGGGAATTGAACCCGGGTCCCTGGCACTGTGAGGCAGCAGTGCTTGCCACTGTGCCGTCCCTGCCACTGTCCCACCCCGTCTCATAATATCATGTAAAATTTAAATGGTGAGAGAGTGTAGCTGGAAGGAACCAAATTATCTGAACACTTAAATTAATTGCAGTTAGATTTTAAGAAGTGACAATTAATTCCATGGGTTTTTTTTAAGTTTATTTATTACTACCACAAGTAGGCTTACATTAACACTGCAATGAAGTTGTGTGAAAATCCCCTAGTAGCCACACTCTAGCGCCTGTTCAGGTACACTATGGGAGAATGTAACAAGATCTATGCACCTAACCAGCATGTCTGTCGGACTGTGGGAGAAAACTGAAGGACCTGGAGGAAACCAGAACAGACGTGGAGAGAATGTGCATACTCCAGATGACAATGACCCAAGCTGGGAATCGAACCCAGGTCCCTGGCACTGTGAGGCAGCAGTGCTAACCAATGTATCATTGTGCTGCCAATGTAAAGTGTGTGTAGGCATGTAAATTCAGAAGAGATGATAATAAGATTGTTAGGGAGAAAAGTATAACTATTCAACTACAGTGTATTTCACTCTCAATCTTGAAATCCAGCTGAAGACGCTTGGATTTCAGACAAGAACTTTATTATGAACTATAGTATGGGCTGGCCCCAGTGCTCCAACTAGTGGTTCACCAGGGACATCCCCAATTCAGAAAGTATACAGGTGTTTATAGTTACAAAAATTAGCATATACCAATCAAAGATGTACATTTGACAGAAGTTAGATCTATATCCACTCATAACTATCAATTAGGTTTACATCATGTATAAATAAGGGTATAGTTGTCCAATTACAACTTGTGCACATCTACATTATTATAATACCACCAAGCAGGTATTTATTTCTACACAATTAAGAAGTTATCTTTCTAACCAGTAGTATATCAGCTCACCTGTCCCATTTGTATTAGAACAAACACTGACAAGCTCCAGCTGTGCATAACTCAATGGCGGTCTTGTGTGTTTGCTGTGTGATTGAGTCCTCCCTTGTAACTAGGAGTTTTATGGTCCTTGACACACACCTGGGTCTGTTTTAATTAAGACCTGTTTTCTCCTAGCTTTCCTGTGTGACTTGAGTTTAACAGCTTGAAGCTTATGTGGTTGTTAAACTTGTGTGATTGTTAACCCTTTCAAGATACAGGTGAAGATTGAGGTATGAAATGTGATGTGGCGACTATAATACAAACCTGACTCAAAGAGGGGACAAATCAGGATATTAAATATTTCTGGCTATAATGTGTTTAGTATAATGGAAGAAAATGGGGAGGAGTGGCAGTATTGATTAAGAGGAGCATTGCGGTGTTGGAGAGAGGGGATGTCTCAGAGAGATTAAGAATAAAATTATTTGGCTGATGCTAGCTAACAACAAGGGTGCATTGCATTGCTCAGTGTAGCCTATGGACCATCAATTAGCTGAAAAGATGCAGAAGAACAAAATTTCAAGGAAATTAAAGAGGGGTGCAAGAATTATTGAGCAGTTAAAATGGGGATTTTTTTAAAGTTTATTTATTAGTCACAAGTAGTTTCACATTAACATTGCAATGAAGTTGTTGTGAAAATCCCCAAGTAGCCACACTCTGGCAGCTGTTCGGGTACACTGTGAGAGAGTATAGCATGGCCTATGCACCTAACCAGCACGTCTTCCAGACTGTGGGAGGAAACCAGAGCACCCGGAGGAAACCCACGCAGACATGGGAGATTGTGCAAACTTCACAAAGAAAGTGACCTAAGCCGGGAATTGAACTTGCGTCCCTGGCACCGTGTGGCAGCAGTGCTAATCACTGTGTCACCGTGCCATCCTAAATGTAGAATGTATCTGAATGTGGACTTGTGTAGTAATAATATGAAAGGCAGAGAGGGGTATGGGTTCTCAGCATGTGTGCAGGAAAATTTCCTACAGCAGTATGTTTTGAGTCCAGTAAGAAAGGAAGCATTGCTAGACCTGTTTTTCGGGAATAAGATGGGCCAAGTGAATCAAATATCAATAAGAGAACATTCAGAGGACAATGATAATTATATCATTAGATTAAGGCTGGCTATGGAAAGGACATACAACAATGCAGAGTAAGAATAATTAACTGGTGGAAAGCCAAACTTCAGTGGTATAAGAATGGACCTGATCCAGATAAATTAGAATGAAATCTTGGCAGGAAAAGCAGAAGATAAGCATGAGCTATCTCAGAAGAAAAGAGTTTGGGCACAGGAAACATTTATTTGCTCAAAGGGAAAAGAAGGAGTCTTAGAGTTTAATGCACAGAAATAGGCCTTCAGCCCATGCTTGCAAAGGTCATTGAGCACTTTTCTATTCTAATCCCATTTTCCAGCACTTGGTCTGTAACCTTGTATGCTGTGGAGTTTCAAGTGCTCATCTAAATGCTTCTTAAATGTTGTGAAGGTTCCTGCCGCTTCCATTCTTTAGGCAGTGAGTTCCAGATTCCCACCAATCTCTGGATAAAAAATAAATCCTGTGCTCGCTGTTGACAAAAGAGATAGCAATAAAGATCAAGAAGGTGTGTGCTTATGGCAGATGTCAGATGGACAATATCATATAAGAGACTAGACTGACGATAGAATGTTCAAATGGGACTTCGAAAAACAAAATGAGAATATGAAAAGAGACTCTTGGCTAACAGACAAGGGAATCCCAAAATCATATAAATAGTAAAAAGATAGCAAAAGGAAATGTACGGCCAATTAGGGAATAGAAAGGGCATTTACACGTGGAGGTAGAAGTCATAGATGAGGTGTTAAGTGAATACTTTGCATTTGCCTTGACCAAGAAAGAGCAAGATGTACAGGGCATTGTGAAAGAGGAGGTAATTAATACACTGGAAGGATTTAAAATTGCTAATGAGAAGGCATTGGATAGATTGTCTATACTTAAGAGTTGATAGAGTACTTGGGCAGGATGAAATGCATCCAAGGATACTGAAGGAAGTCAGATTGGAAATTGTGGAGGCACCGGCCATGATTTTCTGATCTTCCTTTGACTCAGAACTGGTGCCAGAAGACGAGAGAGTTGAGAATGTTACACCATTGTTCAAAGACGGGAGAAAAATTAATCCTAGCCATTACAGGTCAATCAGTTCAACACAAGTGACGGGGGGGACATCCAGAAAAAAATTGGATCAAAATTAGTAGTTATAAAATTATGGAACCATACAGCACAGAACAGGCCCTTTGGCTCATCAAGTCCGCATCGACACATAAGAAACGTCTCAACTCTCACCTAATTCCATCTGCCAGCACTTGGCCCATAGCCCTGAATGTTATAATGTGCTAAGTGTTCATCCAGATACTCTTTAAAGGAGTGAGGCAACCCACCTCTACCACCCTTCCAGGCAGTGTATTCCAGACCATCACCACCCTCTGTGTAAAAACGTTTTTCCTTACATACCTCCTAAACCTCCTGCCCCGCACCTTAAACCTATTTCCCCTTGTGACTGACCCGTCAACTAAAGGGAACTGCTGCTCTTTATCCACTCTCTCCATGTACCTCATAATCTTGTACACCTCAGTCAGGTTGTCCTTCAGTCTTCTCTGCTCCAACAAAAACAACTCAAGCTTATACAATCTCTCTACATAACTTAAATTTTCCATCCCTTCCATCCTGGTGAATCTTCTCTGCAACCCCTCCAGTGCAATCACAACCTTCCAATAATGTGGCGATTAGAACTGCAGAGTACTTCAGCTGTGGCCTCACCAAAGTTCTGTACAACTCAAACATGACTTTCCTGCTTTTGTAATCTATGCCTCGGTTAATAAAGGCAAGTGTTCCATATGCCTTTTTCACCGCCCCTCTAACATGCCTTTCTACCTTCAGAGATATGTGGACAAACACACCGAAAAACAAAGAAAATTACAGCAAAGGAACACATCCTTCGGCCCTCTAAGTCTGCACCAACCATGCTGCCTGACTGAATTAAAAACCCCTACCCTTCCAGGGACCATATCCCTCTATTCTCATTCCTATTCATGTATTTGCCCAGACGCCTCTTTAAACTCACTATTGTATCTGCTTCCACTACCTCCCCTGGCAGTGAGTTTCAGGCATCCACCACCCTCTGTGTAAAAAATTTGCCTTGTACATTTCCTTTAAACCTTGCCCCTCGCACCTTAAACTATACCCCGTCGTAATTGACTCTTCCACCCTGGGAAGAAGCTTCTGACTATCCACTCTGTCCGTGCCCCTCATATTCTAATGGACTTCTATCAGGTCGCCCTTCAACCTCTGTTGTTCCAGTGAAAACAAGCCAAGTTTTTCCAACCTCTCCTCATAGCTAATGCCCTCCATACCCGGCAACATCCTGGTAAATCTTTTCTCTACCATCTCTAAGGCCTCCATATCCTTCTGGTAGTGCCTTGAAGTAGATGCTCTCCTTCAGAAGTTTCTCTAATAGTTTCCATACCAGTGACATGAGATTCACTGTTCTGTATTTCCCTGATTTATGTCTACAACCCTTTTTACATAGCAAAGCCATATTAGCTGTACTCCAGTTATCTGGCACCTCCCCCGTGTCCAGAAAGGATTCGAAAATTTAAGTCCGAGCCCCTGCAATCTCTTCCCTTGCCTCCCACAGCAGCCTAGGGCACAATTCACAAGTCTACCAACACCTCCAATACCTTGCCCTTCCCTATGTCAATTTGCTCAAGAACCTTGCAGTTTCTCCCTCTCTCTGAATTCCATACCATCATCCCCATTCTTTGGGTGAAGATGGATGTTAAGTATTCATTCAATATTCTCCCAATGTCCTCTGGTTCCACCCACAGATTGCCCCCTTGGTCCCTAATGGGCCCTAGTCTTTCCCTGGTTATCCCATTGTACTTTTTAAATGCCTTTCTTTTCCTTCTCATTTCATGAATATCTCACTGTTTATTATTCCTACCTATCACCCTAGAGGGAGCATTCTGGGCTTGCACCCTCCCCATTTCCTTTTTGATAGCCCCCCACTCTCTTCTGTAGATTTTCCCATTAGTAGCTGTTCCCAATCTACCTTTGCCAGATCCTGTCTTATTTTACTGAAATGCACTCCTCCTGCCCCAGTGCAAAACCTTTTTTTGCAGCTTGTATATTTCCTTGTCCATGTCAAGCTTAAACTGTACCATGTTGTGATTGCTATCATTAAAATGCTTCCCCACCACCATCTCAACCACCTGTCTAGTTTCATTCCTCAGAATCAGGTCCAGCACAGCTCCCTCCCTTTTTGGATTCTCCACATGTTGACTTAAAAAGTTCTTCTGTACACATTTCAAGAAATTTACTCTATCCAAGTCCTTAATGCTGTGTATCTCCCAGTAGATTTAAGGAAAGTTGAAATCACCTAATATAATAACCCTATTGTTATTGTTTTAACACACCACCACCAATTGAGTACATATTTGCTCATCAATATAAACCCCCAGATAGTCATAGGGATAATAAACACCATATTAACACCATTTCCATGTTATCTGCAAATGTCACTATGGTACCTACTATCCCTGCATCCAAGTCATTATTATAGATTGTAAATAGTTGAGGCCCAAGGATCAAACCCTGTGGCATCCCACCCGTTACATCTTGCCAACACAAAAAGTACTAATTTATCCCAATTCTCTATTTTCTGTTGGTTAGCCAGTCGTCTATCCAAACTAATAATCCCTTTAACCGATGTGAACTAACATTGTGTAATAACCTTTTGTGTGGTCCCTTATCAAATGCTTTCTGGAATTCCAGATATGCTACATCAACAGGATCCCCATTACTCAACTTGCTTGTGACATCATTGAAGAACTCAAGTAAATTAATCAAACATGATTTACCCTTCCTAAAACTATGCTGATTCTGATAGATTAAAGATTGATTTTTAAACTAACTGGCCTTGAGTTTCCTGCATTTTGCCTCCTTTCTTTGTTGTCAGACTTTTTACTGTTTTTCTGAATAAACACATTGTATTAGCATTTTTCCAAACCACTGAAACCATTCTTGCATACTGAGAATTTTGGAATGTTGTAAGCAATGGATCCACTGTCTCCAACGCTATTTCCTTTAAGACACTAGGATGTAGGCTATCAGGTCCTGGGGACTTGCCTGCCTTCAATCCTGGTAGTTTACTTAGTACTTTTTCCCTAGGGATGATAGTTTTAAGTTCCTCCCTTTCTATAACGTCTGCATTTTCTATTACTATTGGGATAATTCTCGTGTCTTGAGAAAAACATTCTGCCCTTAGGTTTTCTTTTTTAAAAAATCTTTACGAGATCTGGGCATCATTGGCTAGATCATCCTGAATTATGCTTAAGAAGGTGGTGAGCTGCCACCTTGAACCAATGTAGTCCCTTTGGAGTAGGTACACCCACAGTGCTGTTTGGGAGAAAGTCCCAGGATTTTGACCCAGTGACAGTGAAGGTATGATGATATATTTCCAAGTCAGTATGATGAGAGGATTGGTGGGGAACTTCCAGGTGGTGACTTTCCCTTGTGTCTGCTGCCCTTGTCCTTCTAGATGGTAGCAGCCATGGGTTTGGAAGATGCTGCCTATGGAGCCTTGGTGAGTTCTTGCAGTATTTCTTGTAAACTGTATACACAGCTGCTACTGTGCATTGATGATGGAGAGAGTGGATGTTTGCGGAAGGAGTGCAAAATAATTGTTTGCTTTGTCCTGGATGATGATGTGCCTCTTAAGTATTGTTGAAGCTGCACTCAACCAGTCAATTGGAGAGTATTCCATCATGTTCCTGACTTATGCCTTGTAAATGGTGGACAAGTTTTGAGTTGTTCATCATGGGATTCGTAGCCTCTGACCTAAACTTGTAGCTACATTTGTTGTTTTGTTATGAACCCTGCTGATGTTTAATGTGAGTGCATCCCCAACCCGAGTAGGAAAATTTGAAATGCCAATTCTTAACGGTTTATTTTTGTCATTTGAAAAATGTACAGAAAGAGATGGAACCAGATGTGGAAAGGAATCGGTCTTGTAAATTATTCAAATAACAAAACGCTTATTGAACTTTTAAAACACATGAGAGCAACAGTAAAGGACAACATTTATTATTGACTACAATAATGGTTGCTTAGACAATATACTCAAATTCTACCCCTCCCAATTAATTGATTTACTTTCCTAAACTCTGAGAATACACCTTCTCCAAAACAACATCCAACAAGTTTTAACACAAGTCCAGCAAATGATTACCACGCCAGTCCTATGATGTTCTTTTGCGAACTTTCAATTTAGTATAAAATTCCTGCAGCCTAACACAGACAGCTCTTCTGCTTTAGGAACAACAACTTGACTATCTGAGAGAAATAAAACTTTGTTTGCAAACTGGGAGTGGCTATGACCACTAGATTGCTTTGCATAACAAAGTAATGGTTTTACCCTGCCAATGGTCTAATCTGCATCTACAAGCCCTCGGTGCAGTCAAATGCCTCTCAACATTTTTTTTATCCAGTTCTTTACTTTTCACTTTATTCCAGTCTCCAAATAATATGGCTGCCCAATTCAGTTTCTGGTCAATGGTAACACCCAATGATGGGGGATTCAGTGATGGTTATGCCATTGAATGTCAAGGGGTGATGTTTAGATTCTCTCTTGTTGGGAATGATCATTGCCTGGCATGAATGTTACTTGCCACTTGTCAGCCCAAGCCTGGATTTGGACATGGAATGCTTTAGTATCTGAGGGGTTGCAAATGGTGCTAAAATTTGTGCAATAATCAGCAAACATCTCCACTTCTGACCTTATGATGGAAGAAAGGTCATTGATGAAATAGCTGAAGATGGTTGATTAACATTGAACTGTGCTCTTCAACAGGTTTTACACCTTGGAACAAAATCATGGTAAACGTAGTGCAAATAACTGATGGATATGGCCATCTGTTCCCATTGTAAAGAATTGTTCTGCAGGTGGGCATGGTAAAACTGGCAATCAGAAAAATACTGTGCGTGTGCGTGCTTTGAAACTTCTTCATGATCCCTTGATGCATCAGCAAATTTAAGTTGAATTGTTTGCCACTGCCCATCTTGGAAGATTCAGGCCTTTACTTTTAAGCATCATGTTCTGTTAGAGTCGGTGCAGACTCCATAGGCCGAATGGCCTCTTTCTGCACTGTCGGGATTCTATGATTCTGTGATTTCGGATCATAGTAATCAGTTGAAATTTGCTGTGGTGATTAATTAGATCCGAGGATATGACTTGTTTTGTGGGAGAGGTTGACTTTTTATGCGATGATCATGGAAACTTGGCTTGTACTGGACACAATCTACCCTTTAAAACTATGTGACGTTTTGTGCTGTTTTGGTCAATTTTAGATGAATTGCACAGAAAGAAACAGTGGAACTGAGCAGAACTTCCTGCTTCATGTCTGTATCAATATAAAGCTCAATTTTTCCAATGCTTCCCTCATCAGTCTTTCTGTGTCCACTTGTCACAAATTACAAATACACCAGAATTCTGTTTCATGCCCTCACACAATCAAAGTCCACACTTCCATCACTGCAAATTGTTGCTGCAATTTACTGATTAATTCCTAGGTCTTCTTTGGCAAGCATCAAGATGGATAGTGTTTGTGTTGTGTTCTGTTAAATCTTCCAAGTCTATGCATTATTTTTACCTACAATGCCAAATGTGTAGTGTTCAGGTAGTGAAATTATTAATGCTGATGTCAAACATGTGTAGGGAAACCCTGTACAAACATGTTCTTTGTGTTTCTACTGACATTGACAGGAGAGAAACATTACAAGTTAATTAGAAATATAATGATAATGAGCCTTGTTAAGCACAGATCATGTATTACGTAGGCAGATAGCTCATAGTTAATTAGAAATGTTGTAAGCTGTTGCACAGCTCACAGAAATAGGTACTCAAATTAGATGCTGTGATATCTCAATTAAAGTGCACTTTGTAAAAATCAGTCAGTAATGAGAATGACTGAATCAAACATTGAGAATCTGGGTAACCTTTGAACCAAATTGCCTTATTACAGAAGATATATTCTGTCTTTAATGCTTTTTTTTAAAAGAAAGTCTCCATTCAGCCTTGATGCTCTTTCAATGCCAGTTTTGTTTTAAATTTAAGAGCAAAAATTATTGCAAATACTATTACAAAATATGAACTGAATACTATAGGCCTGCTTCACTGACCTTAGAGGTACAGTTACTCTGTGTAACAGGACAAATAGGGAGCAGAAGAAAGAGCTTTGGTTTTAATTTTTAAAAATCCCTACATCTTTTTAGCAGTCGGAGATCACATTCTGACAAATATGAAACTTAACACATTTTAATGCAAATTGGTCTGCATCTCACACCTTTCACGTTGTGTCACAAGTAGACAGGGTGGTGAAGAAGGCATTTGGCACACCTCATCAGTAAGAGCATTGAGTACAGGAGTTGGAACGTTTAAAGATTTACATGGATGTTACTGGGACTGGGAGGTTTGAATTATAAGGAGAGGCTGGATAGGCTGGGACTTTTTTTCCTGGAGTGTAGAAGAATGGGGTGACCTTAAAGAGGTTTATAAAGTTATGAGAGGCGTAGATAAGATGAATAGCTAAGGTCTTTTCCCCAGGGTAAGGGAGCCCAAAAGTAGAGGTCATCGGTTTAAGGAGAGGGGGAAAGATTTAAAAGGGACTGAAGAGGCAACTTTTTCTATGTAAAAAGTCTCACAACACCAGGTTAAAGTCCAACCAGTTTATTTGATAGCATTTGATAGTTGTTTTACTATCAAATAAACTGGTTGGACTTCACCATGGTGTTGTGAGACTTTTTACAGTGTTTACCCCAGTCCAACGCAGGCATCTCCACATCACAACTTTTTCTACACGGGGGATGATGCATATATGGAATGAGCTGCCAGAGGTGGTGGTAGAGGCGGGTCCAATTACAACATTTAAAAGACATTTGGACAGGTACATGAATAAGAAGGGTTTGGAGGGGTATGGATCAGACACAGGCTGCGAAATGGGACTAGTTCAGTTCAGAAAACCTGGTCTGCATGGATGTGTTGGGCTGAAGGGCCTGTTTCTCGCTGATGTTTGCATGTCTGTCCTACTTATTTTAGCAGAGGCACTGGCACACTTTCCAGTGAGGAATTATGTGGTATGTGGCATAGAAGGAAGGCCATAATGCGATCCGATTGAGCAGGCACAACTAACCAGGGAAAATGGAGAAACAAAAAACACTCCCAAAGACCTTATTTGTGTGTAATATAAATATGATCATTATGCTAATCTGGTTAGCCTATGAATTAGTCATGATAATTAGGGTTTATTTATATTTGCAAATTGATTTGATTACAGATTAATTTTAGTATAATTCTCACAGTCATTACACAACTGGGAAGCCTTGGGGCAGATGGTCGTTAACCTCTATTTAAGGAACAGTATAATTAACAATAAAAAAAATCAAGTTTTCAATGCTACATAGAATTGATTAAATAAGTTACAACTTATAAGTTGTTAGAAATTCTGTCTTAACTGATCATCCCATTTGCTGTAAACGTTGAGACATGGGATTAGTCAGTCAGTCAGTCAGCACCTGCAAAGACAAATAACAGGTAACGAATGGCCAGTAACTTCCTCAGACTGGTATTCACTAGCAGGCTGTCACTCTGTCAGGGGAAGGACTTAAGTTTGGTGGGATTGCAAAGCCCCTGTCTTGCTCGAGTTTCGTCCATCAGGCTAGGTGAGACGGGAGCAGTGAAGTGTGCAACCAGCTCCATCAGCGTGGATTAAGTGGAGAACAGAGAGGAAAAACACACCCCCTTTTTATAGCACCAGGGGTGGGGTAGTCAGACTGGAGAATGGGGTGTAGTCAGACTGGGAGGGCAGGTAGGGTGTGGTGGGCGGGGGGACGTGGTTGTTGATAGGGGTGGGAATGATAACTGTCGGATCCAGACTAAGAGATGGTGAGGAGGCTTGGTCGTTGGGGGAGGACTGCAGGGGTGGATGGCTTGGACCATGAGGTGGGAGATGGGGAGGAATCTGATCAGGTTAGTGGGAAGTGGGGGGGTGCAGATATGGGCCAGGAAGGAGGAGCCAGCCTGGGGGTGGCATAATTATATTTGGATCTGGTCACTGTTGGACCCAGACCAGGAGACTGGGGGCGGGATGGCACCGTTGAATTTGGACCTGGACCGGTAGGTGGGTTGCAGGGTGGGGACAGGGATAATGTGTTGAACCACGAGTTGCAAGATGGAGGCAGGTGGGAAACAGACTGAGCAAGGGGATTAGCAGGGAGGACATGAGTAGTAGGAACGGGGTGGGAGGGTTGGTGTTGGGAATCAGTCTGGTGGTTGGGTAGGAGGAGGGGGAGGAGGGATGCACACCCTAAATGCAATGCTTGCACCCTTATTTAGATGTAAGACCCTTCCTTAGGTTAACTAAAACATTAACTCGTCTTTTGTCTTCACAGATGCTCTTCATACCTGTAGCAATTTCCGTTTCAGATTTCTCACATTTACTGTGTCCTCTATTTGTTTGCCTCAGTTCCCTGTTTTTCCTTCCGTACCTCTCATGGCCTCTTATGTGTATATACAGATCTTTCTTTTAGTGTCTCGTTTATTCATCATTGCAGTTGTATTTCTCTGTCCTTGCTTGTGGTTATTTCACTTACAGCCCCAGTATCTGCACTCAGATTAGCAAAAGCATTATAATTCCCCAAACACAGTGAACTGCAAAGGATCACAGTGTGGACATAAACTGCTTGTCACTATCCTATACACAGCAGTGAACAACATAGAAAGTAAAACAGGTGATATAGAAAGTGGTCAGCTCCAAATAAAGAGTTGAACAAATGAATGCACAGTATTAACTGCAGTGAGGTGTGTACAACATGGTTTCAATGTGAATTCTGCATTCTATGGTACTTGAAAGTTTATTTCTAATTATTCATTACTTTGCGAGACACGCCTTGAGTGTAAATAACAGACTTCCAAATTAACATTCTAAACATTCCATGCTAATATTCCACAGATAATCAGAATCTTTTTCGCAGGTTGAAGCTTGATTACTCAGGGCATAGGTTGAAAGTGAGAGGAGGAAAGTTTATAAGAGAGGTATGAGGCAAGTTTTTTATGTAGTGGGTGATGAATGCCTGGAACATGCTGTTGGAGGAGGTGGCGGAAGCAGATTCTGTAACAATGTTCAAGAGGCATCTGGGGAGATACATGAATAGGCAGGGAACAGAGGGATATGGACCATGTAGAGGCAAAAAAAATTATTTCAGAGGCATCTGTGTCAGCACAGACTTGGTGGGTCAAAACACCTGTTGCTGTGCTGTGCTGCTGTTTGTTCTTTGTTCTAGATCAGCCCATTCAGTTATTCTGATTTATAAGTCACTTGGGATCTGGGTGAACCACAAGTCCCTTGTGGATTTCTTCATTTTAAGGATGTAAGCATAGCAGGCCGGGCAGGCATTTATTGCTCTGAAAAGGTGACCATGTCTCTTCTTCAACACGGTAATTACATATAACTGAGCAGAGAATCAGGCACTTCAGAGGTTAGAGAATTGAGAGTTAAATACAGAATTTCCAAGTTGATTGAAGAATGAAGTCACACATATACAGGAAAGAACAGGACACCATTGAACCATTTTGGTTGCTATAGTAATCTCAAATGGCAAGGATACGTGTAAAAGATTGCCATTCAAAATTAAAGAGAGAGATAGATATTTAGTGAAAGGATGAATTCAGGTGCTAAGTGGATGCTGCATGTGCTAATAGGACACATCTGTTTGGAGGTCAGGTTTTAGCCAATAATTTTGGGACTCATTGCTGATTACTGTAATTGGAGCTTGCCTGGAACCACGGAAGCAGAGACCTCCCAGCCATTTCTACTGGAAGTGTGGAGTGCACCAGCTGATACAAAATGGCAGGTTTCAGGATGACTCTGGAACCAAGGAGGAGAACACACAGGATATTACACTGTGGGTCCTGACGGAGCAGGTCCTGAGGAGGACGGATATATCTAAGGGAGAAATAAGCCTACCTCATCCTCTGCTGCAGTTACGTTTTTTTAAAGTTTATTTATTAGTGTCACAAGTCGGCTTAAGTTAACACTACAACGAAGTTAGTGTGAAAATTCCTTAGACGCCACACTCGGCGCCTGTTCAGGTACACTGAGGGAGAATTTAGCACAGTCAATGCACCTAACCAGCACATTTTTCGGATTTGTGGGAGGAAACTGGAGCACTCGGAGGAAACCCATGTGTACATGGGGAGAATGTGCTGCCTCCACACAGTTACCCAAGCCAGGAATCGAACCCAGGTCCTTGGTACCTTGAGGCAGTAGCGTTAACCACTGTGCCATCCTGTAGTCGGTATCACTCAGTTTGACATGATGATTTCCTTCTATTCCACCTCCAGATCAAAGGGCACCCTTTACAAAATGTCCATGACCATCTACCCCCTAATCTTAGTGTAACCTAATCAGGTGGAGTAAGCAGGACACCCTTTTTAGACAAAGTCCTAAGAGAATCTCTGGAATAAATGTTGATCAGATGTTCGTCACCTTGTGTCTCGAAAGTCCTCTTTGAAGTTTCAGCTTCAATTGAATACTGAAAACCGAGCAATGCTTTAAGTAGGTCCCAATCGTCGGCAATCACTTTTTTCAGTCCCAATCAGCTAGTCACTGTGAGGAGACTGCATTATTGAAGTTACCAAAGTGTCATGCAGTATTTTCAGGGAGTACTAGTAGGCAAGTTAATTGGTAATCAGTTCCTCAACAATGCTCCTGGTGGCTGCTCCGACATTTCATTTTTATCAAGTCTCGGGCTAAATCAATGGCATAAGACCCATCATTATAACCTTAGAGATTCTTCAATGCCTAAATCATCCAGAAAAGACCTTTTTATTTCCAAACTTTTATCCTGCCATGGTGGGATTGAACTTGCGTTCTCTGCAGTGCTTGTCTAATCCTGGATTACTGGTTCAAGAACATAACTACTGCACTCCTATACGAAGAATATGAAGAAATTATAAACCAAGTAACAAAAACAGCCACTTGTGAAGGCAAAGAGGAACTGGGAAATTAAATTATCAAGCAACATGGAACAAAATAGTGAATGGAATTTTTACAGAAGGCATGATAGGATGAGAATAGAGCCACAAATGGATGAACATGATAAAATTCAATGCAGCAAGAGTGAAAGGACGGAAATACGAAATCATCACTTTGCTTCAGTGTTTACTGGGGAGGCAAATCAGCTGGACGTGACATCAGAAAATGAGATTAGAAATTATACAAATATATTTCATATAAATGGAATAGTGATATTAAATTAAACTAACCACAGACACAGAATATAAAACACCTGGTATGGATAGATTGCATCGACACATTTTTTAAATACCTGGAGGAGAGATAGTGGGAACAGTATTTCGTATATCTCATCATGCATTAGAAAAAGGTTGTTGTGCCAGAGGACTGGGAGACAGCTAGTGTTACAATTATATTTAAGAAGGGAGATAGAACATGAAGATAAGGAGAAACTGCTCCCACTCATGGAAGGATCAGGAATGAGATGGTACAGATTTGAAGAAATTGACAAAAGAGGAAAACATGCAGTGAGTGGGAAAGGTCTGGAATACACTGTCTGAGAGTGGGGAGGCAGGTTCAAAAAAGACATTCAAAATGTAATTAGACTGGTATCTTAAAAGGCAGGCAGGGTTATGGGAAGACAATGGAAAATGGCACTAGGTGAATTGTTCATTGAGAGACAGTACAGACATGATGGGCCAAATTGTCTCTGTCTACATTGTAACAATTCTGTGAATCTGAATTCTATATCTGAACAACTATAGGCCAGACAGTTTAACATTGGTGGTGGGGAAAATAATGGAATCCCTACAGGAGAAAACAGGAAAAAAACCATTTAAAACTGGAAGTATAATAATATTAAAAGGGAAAGTTTTCTCTAACCAGCCCTATTAAATTTGCAGGGAGAGCCAATAGGACTAATTTATCTAGATTTTCAAAAGGCTTTCGATACAGTGGCACATAATAGACTAATAAATAAGCTCAGTGTTTGTGAAGTCAGGGGACAAATAAGAGAATGGATATCTAGCTGGCTGCTAGTCAGAAAACAAAAGGTTGGCTAAAGTTTATTCAGAGTATTAGGAGATGGAAAGCTGGTTTTCCAAAGGATCAGTGCTGGGATCACTGTTGTTCACAATTTATCTTCATGATCTTGAGAAAGACTCTTCCCGCTCAAAAAAGACAGTAGGACTAGGGGGCACAGCCTCAAGATAAAGGGGGGGCGGTTCAGAACGGAGTTGAGGAGGAACTTCTTCACTCAAAGGGTGGTGAATCTCTGGAATTCTCTGCCCGTTGAAGTGGTGGAGGCTGCCTCGCTAAATATTTTTAAGAAGCGGGTTGATGGGTTTTTGATAAGAGAGGGGATTAAGGGTTATGGGGAGAGGGCGGGAAAGTGGAACTGAGCCACGACAGATCAGCCACGACAGATCAGCCATGATCTTATTGAATGGCGGGGCAGGCTCGAAGGGCCAGATGGCCTACTCCTGCTCCTATTTCTTATGTTCTTATGTTCTTATCTTGACTTTAAAATCAGAAACACAGGGTGTAATTCTTTCGTCTTGAACTAGTTTTAATGGCAGGGGTGAGAACAAGAGATGTTTCCTGCTGTGGAGGTGGGCAGCAAATCATGTCATGTCTTCTGGCCCTGACCTCATTAATAATGCTAAGTTTGAGGTATATTTTGATGGGAGAAATGGGGTTGCATACCACCTGGAAAATGAGAATCTAAGTAGGGGAGAGGAGTGAATGGAATTGGAAGCAGACAACAAAAATCACTAACAGTATTGAACTAAGCTAACAAAGCCATTAATAATAAAAAATATAGGCTGGAGAGTTTTTTTTAAAAGGCATCAAACGAAAAAAGTAGAGAAGTTATGAAAGATTTACAAGGAATATACCATAAATGTGAAGTTATATAGATCAGGAAAAGATCAACAGACCAGAATTCAGAAGAAATGTCTTTACCCAGAAAGTGATGAGAATGTAGAATCATCTCTGCAATAGTTGAGTGTCACAATCTCCATGGAGACTGTTAACTTTAAAAAAGAAATTTGAGCATCCAGGTAATAACTAAAAGAATTTCAAACTTTTGCTACAACAAAAGGCCAGAAGAACTGTTGACTAAACAATATCTTGGTAAGCAACTAATGCTTTCAACTGCAAAACAGAACTTTCCCTTTTTCTTCTAGCGCAATCAAACCACATTTCACAAATATACTTTATGCTGTCAGTTAAGGAGATATTCAATTCTCCTGGAACCAGTCCATGGTAATTCTTAACTCCCAAGGGTTTACTTCTGTGCCTTTCCTTTCTCAGCTTGGTAAGTTGGAATCTCAGAATTGTGTTTCACTGAGAGTTTTATTTTGCCATGGATTCTTCTTCGAGTGCAAGCCAGGTGAGTCTTCCAGCCTCATTTTAACTTCTCATGAGTTATAACTTTTCAATTGGAATGCGAGCTCTCACCCACATTCCTGCACGCTGAACCATTGTGTCTTGGTGCAGACAGCTGTTCTTCCCTTTATGGATCTAGGCAGGCTAGCCTTATCTGTGAGTTTTCAGGGATACGTATCTTAACCTCTTCCTCTCAAAGCCCACTCTTTTTTATAGTACAGATTAGCAGACCATGAACGTACAAAATAAACAAGAGCTTTATTGAAAATATGTTTACTCTACAGGCTGTTAGGATGCCCCATTTGCCTGTGCATCACTACATCACATGATTGTACTCTTAAAGTGACCATGCCCCGACTATGAACAAACGTGAATACACAAGACTTTCCTCCATCTTTATATTAGCGTTTTCTGCAATGAAACATGAAATAATGTTAATTATCAAAATTTACAATATGTACAATTAGTAAACAGAATAGTCAATAGGCATTTTAGAGGATGTCTGGGCGTCTGCTTCTTTGTGTTTGACTGCAACCTCAGGGGTATTTGGTTTAGCTTGGAAGTTGTCCACAGCTCAACTGAGTTCACAGAGGGTTCAGAGGCTAATGTGGTGTTGAAGTGTCTTCAACTGGGGTACTGTTGTTTCTAACTATTGTCAGATTCGCAGGAATGTCTGTGTCTTCAATTGCTGCAATTTATTGCAGACCCTCAGTTGACTCTGTCTCTGGTAAACTAGTTCTAGTTGCTCAAAGTTGATCAGCGTGTTTCCACACTACTTTGTCCTGAGTTTGTAAGGTGTCAGAGACTGGCCCTGACTGTGCTAAGAGAATGGCAGGTGTCCAGTTTTCACTGCTGGTCTAGTTCCTTGCCAATACTCCCTGACGTTTCTGAAAAGCACAGCGTTTAGCACTATTTTCATGTAACACAACTTGACTTTGCTGTTTCCTCTCAACAATTCTCTCATTTTGGACTGTTGCAGCAAATCAAATGCTGTGCGTAACTGACGTTTTATCATGGGTAATGCCAGAGAAATTTGGGTTGTCAAATGTGTTGTATTTCTGAATGTCATCAGGAAATGGCTTACTCATATTGACAATGATCCTTGCTCACGAGTTACTTTCAGTGAATGCTTCATTGTCTGAAGAAAGCTTTCAGACAGCCCAATTGTTTGGGAGTGAATCAAATGTTCTGGATTCCATTTTCCATTAGATAATTTGTGATGTCTTATGAAATGAACTGTGGCCTTTTGTCACTAGCAAAGTTGTTCAAGTTAAGCAAATCTTGCAAAAATCTCACCCAGTCTTCCTATTTTTCTCCCGAAGGATATAAGCTTCATGATGGTTTCAGGCCATTTCAATTGCATGTCTGCCACAGTGAAAGACATTCATTCTTCCAATGGTCCAGCATGATCTGAATGAACTCTGCCATGGCCCTTCTGCCCATTCCCATGGGTGTAATTGTGCTAATGGCAGCAGTTCTGAACTTTTGCACAAGTCAAATACATATCCACCTTCTTCTCGATTTCGCTACCAAGCCCTGGCCATCAAAAATATCTTCTCGCTATCTCCTTCATCCTTACTATTTCACAATGATCTTCATGAAGTTGGTTCAGGAAATATTTCGTTAACAGTGGCAAAATGATGATCCTCATTCTCCAGAAGAGATAGCCAGCCCGTATCGATAGTTCGAATCTTCAGGTAACATATGGCTTCAACTCCAGATTTGCGCTCTGGGTCTTGCCACGAGCACCATGTCTATAACTTCTAATAGTTATGGATAATTTCTAGTATACTTCTTATCTTGCCCTATGGTTTCAGGAGTATTACCAATGACTTTTCAATAGAAAATATGATGACTCTTAGCTAAGGGTAACCTGAAGAGTCCATCAGCATTCCCATAGTGATTTGATTTACATTACTTTATTGTATATGTGTGTGCTCACAAAGCAAAGCCCATCTCTGCATCCAGTTCACTGCTAGAAATGGAATGCTGGTGTGCAGCCGGTGTGCAGTCAGCAGTCGATGATCCGTTAGCAAAGTAAATTTCCTTCCTTAAGGTATTGGTAAAACCATTTGATTTCAAAAATGATCCCCAGAGCTTCCTTTTCATCTCTGCATGGTTTGTTTCTGCTTAGAACCATTGCATCATAGAATCCCTACAATGCAAAAGGAGGTCATTTGACCCATCAAATCTGCACTGACTACAATTCCACGTATTCCCGTAACTTCACATCTTTCTCTGCTAATCCTCCTAAGGGGAAATGTACCATGACCAGTCCAGCTAACCCACACACATTTGGACTGAGGGAAGAAAGTGGAGTGCCCAGAGGGAACCCACGCGGACACACCACACAGCCAGTGACCTGAAGCCAGATTTGAAATCAGATCCCTAGTGCTGTGAGGCAGCAGTGCTAACCACTGTGCCACTCTGCTTTGTTAAGAGTTCTTGATGAAAATGTTATTGGCTCTTCTTCACCATTTGGCATTGTGTGAGTAACCACTGTGCTCACCCCATTAGTTGATATGTCGCAAGCCAATTTCAGTGATAACTTCAGATCAAGGTGTATCAGGACTTCTGACTTTAGTCATGTCTCCTTAATTTGTACAAAAGCCTTCTCACACTAATCTACCCATTTTCCCTTTCTGTATTGACAGAATAAATTGTGTAAATACTTGAGAATAGTTGCTCAATTAGGAACAAACCTTCCAAAATATTTTATAAGCCCAAAAGTGATTGATGTTGATTTATGTTTTGAAGTATAGGTCCTTTTGTATTGCTTTTAATTTTGAAGGTAATTTGTGCAGTTGTTTTGCATCTATGATGTGCCCCAAGTATTCAGTAGATGATTTCCGTACACGTAGTCTGTAATCTTCTAGTCTCTGTACTGTAGCATCTAAATTTTGAATATACTCTTTATTCTTCCCAGTAACTAAGATATCCACTGGAACTCTACCACCTTCCCCACCACAGAATCAGAGCGGGCATGGGTTTGACAAAGGAAATCTCTGTTAACTTTGGGCAGGATTTCTGGTCTTGCTCTGGAAAGTGAGGCTGTAAAATCTCACTCATCATCTAAGCAATAGTATTAATCTGCTTAGAGGTTGATCCATAGTGTGTTGGAATAACGCAGGTGCAGACATGATGCCAAATGGATGTCTTTTATATCTGAACAGCCCTCTGTGTGTCACAGTTATCAAATATTGTTGTGAATCTGGATCCACATTTATCTGAAAATAAGCTTGACTGCAGTCAGCTTTATTGAAATACTGGCCTTTAGCCAACCCAGCGAATAAATCATTAATTAATTACTGCTCTGCACCCAACACTGAATTGATAGTGACTTTAAAATTGCCACATATGTGTACCAAAGCATCTTTCTTCAGGCAAACTATTGGCATGGCTCAATCACTTATATTAACAAAAACAGAAAATGCTGGAGAAACTCGGCAGATCTGATAGCATATGTAGAGAAAGAATAGAGCCAACATTTCAAGTCAGGGTGATTCTTTGTCATAGCAAAGGCCAATGACATCATCAATATATCACATGATTAGATTCTTGAATTGGCCCTGTCCCAACTAGGAACAAGTATGAATTCACAACATTTATCCATGAGACCACAACTGACTTATTTTGGAACTATTTGGACAAATTAAAGCACAAACATTTATAATCCAACATTTTCAACACTTTGCTGTGACTTTGGAGACTCACAATGTAAGCACTGTTTTTCCATAGGCTGCTGCCATTGTATCCGAGGATAAACACCTTGAACCTTCTTCCCAGTAAAACACTCTGGGCCCCCTCCAGTCTCTACCAATCAAACCTCCTAGGCTTGCTGTCAGGCAGATGTCAGGATAGGTCACAGGATACCCTTCATATTCCTCTAAATTAAACACAGTCCCAAAATATAACATTTTATTAATCTAAGCAAAGGCAGGATAAGAATATGAGGGAAAAGGGAATCAAGGGTTTTGTGAATAGCATTGAATGAAGAAGGATGGGGTGAGTCTCAAGTAGTGCACGAGCACTGACATGACCTGGTGTGTCAAAGATCTGTTTCTATGCTGTATATTCTAAATAATTCTACATTCTGTATCAAATACTGTAAACAAGTTGGTGAACCTCATTTGTACATATTCTTCGTAGTTTGAACCAAGTACTGTGAATTAGATGAAAGACAGAATGTTGGGACCCTTAAGTGGCCGTTTCTCAAAATTGAAGGGAGTAACTTTTCTGGCAAGAAATAATAGATCATGCAAAAATAATAGGCAACACATTGTAGAGGTACAAAATAGGGTCTGTGGGCAAATGGCAGAGTGGTACGGCTCACTCTGTTCAATTCACAATGACTCTTTTAAGCCCAACAACAGATCTACTCCATGTAATCAGAAGAGAGACAAAGGTGCAATACAGAGTCAGGTAACTTACTATTCATGCTGCCATAGGGGATCCACTAATAATGGCTGAATTACATGTCTGCGATTAATTTCTTGGGCAGAGAATGCAGCCTTCATGACACAACGGAGCAGTGGCGGGAGTGGTAACTAACCAGACAAGCGCTGATTCTCAAAAACAAATTTAAGAGATTGATGGATGCACAGATTAACTATCCATCCAACACTTATAAAATCTATGAGGTGTTTAAAGGTCTTATGAAAACAAGTTACTGAGGTTTTCCACAGGATGCTTGCTACTAACATGATTAATTTCATACAAGGAAGATTCATAAATGAGTTCTGAAGTGACCCTCAATATTTGACCGTATTTGAGCTGATAAAGACGAACAGAAAATGTCAAAAAGCAGCAGTGGTTTGAGCATGCTGCTTCAGAGCTAGGTGCAGAACGTCTTATATTTGTAACATTGTCCTTTTCTTTTTTCAGATTTACTCTTCACTAAAACACAGTGTAAGAGAAAGGAATAATTATGGTCCAGTTTGTCTTGCAGTCATCCGACGTAAATATGAGGGATTGATAGGATAGATGCAGAAGTTGCCGCTAAGAAAACATATATACAGCCAAGTCCTTTGATTGAAATGTGGGGGGTAATTATGATTTTCTGCCTTATTGTAAAGCAGATGATAGCAGCCTGTTTGATGTCTCTCTGGATTTTTTCTTTGAATTGATTTAGAGATGCGAAGACATACGATAATCCATTTTATACTATTCCATAAATTTAAAATTATCCTGTTTGCAAATCCTCTTTACTCACAAATTTAATTTAAGCAAAATAATAGATACCTTTTCACCTGATAAGCTGTTACAAACAACAGAGCTCTCATGTTAAAGAAAGGATTGTGGCAATGCACACAAGTCTGTCATCTGAACTAAATAGCTGAGACCTTTGTTCAGGAAGATTTTTGAGATTTCCCATCAGGTAGTTTATTTGCAGATTTTCTGATTGAATGCAGTCACTTTAGAAATGTATTTAATGGAATGATGTTTTCAAATGATCTTTTTGATATGGAGGGGATTATTGCAGAGAGCAGTCACAATTTGTGCGACTGTCCTGCAAGCTAAGGAATTGTCAAGACAATAAACATGATGTGATGGATTCCAGTAATGAACTCTAAGCAATCATAACTGCACATTAGTCAAGAAGACAATGAATGTTTCTTCATTGTGCTTTTTTTAAAAACCTACAAGACAGGAAAATTCTTGGGTACCCTTTCTGCTTTGCTAATGTTAATTCACTGGAATGACAGAAACCTTGCATACTTTTACGAGGTGTGTCTCTCTTGCAACAATTTATCAAAAGCTTAACTGGACCAAATGTAAAAGAATAGGCTTGGGGTGGGGGAGGAAGACGGGGAGGGGAGAGGGTACAGTTTGGAGGGTTTTACTCTGAGCTGCAAACTCCCACCATCTTCTATAAGTTTCAAACCTAAAGCACAATGGAATGCTCACCAATCACCAGATGGGTACCACTGCAACACCGACAAGAAACTTGACATTCAGAAAAAAACAATTCACGTTTTTGGTGTCCCTACCAGGATTCAATATCCACCTCCTCTATCATTGGTGCATTCTGATTGCATTACATTTGGCTTCCAGGACACATTGTAGCAAGGCATCAAGGATATTTTCAACAGCCTTTCCAACCTTTATCAGAATCCAAGATTTTTGGGAACATCATCATTCATCTTTTCCCAAAGGTAGTGGAGTCTAAAACGCGAGGGCATAGGTTTAAGGTGAGAGGGGAGAGATACAAAAGTGTCCAGAGAGGCAATCTTTTCACTCAGAGGCTGGTACCTGGAAGGAACTGCCTGAGGCAGTAGTAGAGGCAGGTACAATTTTGTCTTTTAAAAAGATTTTAGACAGTTACATGGGTGAGATGGATGTAGAGGAATATGGGCCAAGTGTGGGCAATTGGGATTCGCTTAGTGGTAAAAACTGGATGGCATGGACAAGTTGGGCCGAAGAGCCTGTTTCCAGGCTGTAAACTTCTATGATCTCTGAGTTCCTTTCTGAGGACGTGTTTGGACATATATCAACATTCCTTTAATATCAGTAGGTAAATGATCTACCAGGTTGCACTAAGACCATGACCACCAGCGTTCTTGAATGTGGCTTGCTACTGGATTCCCGTGATAACTAAGAATGGCTAATAAATGATTTCCCAATTTTGTCTATATCCCAAGTACAAGTAAATTTGAAAAATAATGCAAGGGACAATGCACGTGAAATCTTATCAGTCAAAACAAAGACTGTTAAATTGTCCCTCAGGTGCATGTTGCCGCATTGCTTATTTTCTGTTAAGGTTTGTAAAATACATAGAAGTTCAGGCATGAAAATAGTTCATTGCATTCCCATTCATTTCAATTCAATTCGGAATTTAGCTTATAATCAGAAAATAGCTCAAATTACACTTCCCATGTTGTTCTCTTAGCAAGTGATCCCCCAACCCTTTCCTTTCTATTTGAATTTTGACACAATTTCTGCCTCACCACTTTTCAGAAGGCATTTGACAAGGTACCTCACAAGAGGTTATTGCAGAAGGTTAGGGGACATGGAGTTGGGGGTAGGGTGTTAGCGTGGATAGAGGATTGGCTGTCTAATAGGAGGCAGAGAGTGGGGGTTAATGGGTGCTATTCGGATTGGCGCTTGGTGACTAGTGGAGTGCCCCAGGGGTCGGTGCTGGGGCCTCAGCTATTTACCATTTATATAGATGATCTGGAGGAGGGAACCGAGTGTATGGTGTCGAAATTTGCTGATGACGCCAAGATTGGTGGAACGGCAAATTGCACGGAGGGTGTGGAGAGTCTGCAGAAGGATCTAGATAGGCTGGGCGAATGGGCCAGGAACTGGCAAATGGAATTTAATGTTGGCAAGTGCGAGGTGGTCCACTTTGGTAGGAATAATGGTAGGAAGGATTATCACTTACGTGGCGAAAAACTGCAGCAGGCGACGGTGCAGAGGGACCTCGGGGTCCTTATGCATGAGTCGCTAAAACCCAGCCTGCAGGTGCAGCAGGTGGTCAGGAAGGCGAATGGGATGCTGGCCCTCATAGCGAGGGGGATTGAATATAAAAGTAGGGAGGTCTTGCTGCGGCTGTATAGGGCATTGGTGAGGCCGCAGCTGGAGTACTGTGTGCAGTTTTGGTCGCTGCACTTATGCAAGGATATTTTGGCCTTGGAGGGAGTGCAGAGGAGGTTTACTAGGCTGATACCGGAGTTGAGGGGGTTGTGCTATGAGGAGAGGCTGAATAAACTAGGCCTGTACTCGTTAGAGTTCAGAAGAATGAGGGGAGATCTCATTGAGACATATAAGATGATGAATGGGATGGATAGGATAGAGGTGGAGAGACTCTTCCCGCTCAGAAAGGACAGTAGGACTAGAGGGCACAGCCTCAAGATAAAGGGGGGTGCGGTTTAGAACGGAGTTGAGGAGGAACTTCTTCACTCAAAGGATGGTGAATCTCTGGAATTCTCTGCCCGTTGAAGTGGTGGAGGCTGCCTCGCTAAATATTTTTAAGACGCGGGTTGATGGGTTTTTGATAAGCGAGGGGATTAAGGGTTATGGGGAGAGGGCGGGAATGTGGAACTGAGCCACGACAGATCAGCCATGATCTTATTGAATGGCGGGGCAGGCTTGAAGGGCTAGATGGCCTACTCCTGTTCCTATTTCTTATGTTCTTATCTTTAGGGTAAGGAGAACAGCCTGTATTTTAGAGCAACTTGCAAAAGAGATGAAAATAAATAATAAGTAATTTATTCTCCCCCTGTGTGCATGGTTTTCCTCTCAGTGCACCATTTTCCTCCCACAGTTCAAAGATGTGCAGGTTAGGCAGGTTGGCCATACTAAATTGCCCCTTAGTGTCGAGGGGTTAACAGGATAAATATTTGGATTTACGGAGATGGGGACTGGGTGGGATTGTGCAGACTCGATGGGCTGAATGGCCTCTTTCTGCATGTAGGGAATTCCATGAAATAATTGTTTTGTTTGTTTCTCATCTTAACGAGAAAAAACATATCTCAATATTGCAGGACAGTGTCAACGAGATTTTGTGTTCAATGTGTTCCCTGGAATGGGACTTGAACATAATTTCTGACTCAACAATAAGAAAAACACTCACTAATATAGCAACTTTAATGTAATGAAACAGCCCAAGGCACTTCACAGGAGCATTATGAGAAAGATATGACAAAGTGATTTAAGAAATTAGGTCAGGTGATTAACAGCTTGGTTAAAATAGTGAGTCTTACGAAGCATTCTTAAGGATCAGAAGCAAGGTACAGAAAGAGTGAGGTTTAGAAAGGGAGTTCAGGAGCTTCAGGTCCAGTCAGCTAAAGGTATGCCAACCAATGGTGGAGCAGTTCTGACTGGGAATAAGCCAGAATCAAAAGAGGGCAGGTATCTCAGAGAGTTGTGGCATTGGAAGAGATTTGAAGGTCAAGGCCTAAGAGGAATTTGAAAAAATGTGAATGCAAATTTTTAAATCACAACCTTTGCTTTACCGGGGCCAATATAGATCAGTGCAAGCTCAGAGGCGATAGGGGATTGGGACTTGCTGCAAGTTAAGAAATGGCCAGCAGAGCTTTGGATGATCTCGAGTTAATGGAAGGTAGAATGTGAAAGGAATGTGTTCAAATAGTCGACCCAAGAAGTAACAAAGACATGAGTGAGCAGTTAACTGATAGATTTGGGAAAGATGAACAAAAGTTGAAAAGATAGAAATAAGAATTCTTAGATATGACATGAATATAATGTTGGAAACCCATTTCAGAATGAAATGTGACACCTGAGGTTGCAGACAAACTGGCTTACCCTCAGACACTTATCAGGGAATATGATGGAATTGATAATTAGAGATTTGTTTGGATTAGGGACCAAAAACAATGGCTTCACGTTTTCCCAATATTTAATTGGATGAAATTTCTGCTTATCCAGTGCTGGATATCAGATAAGCTGTTTGATCATTTAGCGACAGTGGAGAGAGATGGTAGTGAGTAGAACTGGATGTCATCAACATACTTATGAAAACTAACACCATCCCTTTGGATGATGTTTCCAAGGGGCAACGTAGAGGTGAGAAATAGGAGGGGACCTTGGACTGATCCTCAAGATAGCAGAGGTCATGGTGTGAGAGCAGGAAGGGAAAATATTGCAAGTGATTCTTTGACTACAATTAGATAGGTGGCAATGGAATCATGTGAGAGAGGTGCCAGCCAGCTGGATGATGGTGTGGTCAGCCATTTCAAAGGCTTCAGACAGTTTCAGAAAGATGAGGAAGGAAAGTTTACCTTCGCCACTGTAACATAGGTTGTCAATTGTGACTTTGATGGGAGCTGTTTTGGTACTGTGCCATGGATAGAAATCTGATTGGCGGGATTCAAACAGGGAGTTCCTGGAAAGATGGAAATGGACTTTGGAGGTGACAACACATTCAAGGACTTGTGAGGAATGGGAGATTGAAGGTGATGCAATATTTGTAAGAATAGAGAGGACCAAGAGATATTTTTGAGGAGAAGGCTGTTGATGGAAGATTTATAGGTAAGAGTGGGAGAAGGATCAAAGGAACAGGAAGTGGGTTTCAGGGACAAGATGAGCTCAGACAGGATATATTAGGAGATGGGACAAAAACTAGATTAAGGTGCGGGTTCAGGTCTCAGACAATGGGATGCCTAAATGAAGCTTTGCTAAATGAGCTGATGGAAGGGTCATGGCAGAGGAGACTGATCCGATTGCTCAATCTTAGTGGCAAGAAATCAATGTGCTCTTTGCACCTCTTGTTGGAATTCCGGATAGAAAAGACAAGGAAGTGGGGTTTAAGAAGACTGTCAGCAGTTGAGAAATAAAAGCTGGAAATGAAGCAGAAAAGTAAGAGTGTTACCGCTGAGTCTGGCTGGAATATAGGAACTGGAGTAAACAGCAATTTAAATGGTCCATCACATTTGCTAGGGGAGATATGCTGTGGTAGAGGTGTAAAATCCTGAACTTGGTTTCAGAAGGCAGCCTATCTCAGGTAGAACTTTCAAGTTTTCAATGATCACAGACAGTAGGGTGTGACTTCAAGTCAAGCAAATATGGGCATTCAATATGTAGTGATGAAGGAACCAGGAGCATCAGCCCTTGACTTTGAAGAACAGTTATGAGGTACTTGCTATCTGTACAGATAAGAACAGGAACTGCAGAATGGATGAGCAAACTGACCATGATACCATGATGTAGGATGCTATTCGAATCGGGGGAGTGAAAAGAAATGTGGCAATGAAAGGAGATAATCTAGTCAAAGTGGTGGATAAATAATCTTTGAAGCTGCAACCTAGACTTCTGAAAACTCTGTCCCCTGCCCAGTGCCAGAGTAAAAGAACATCTCTTCTTGGGCAGAGATGAACTTGGTCAGCGGATGAGAAGTTTCAGATTTTGCCATGTAGGAATCAAAACATTGGTATAATGATAACAGCAATGATGTTTTGCTGAGAGAGTTAGAGTGCAAATTAAAATACAGAACCTCAAGTGCAGTGATCTCTGGATTGTTGCTTAAGCCATGCACCAACAGGCAAGTAGTCCACGGGTTGAGAGAATTAAAAGTGTAGCTTAAAAAGACTAGCACAGGACGACTGGACATTGATTCATGGGGCATTTTTACCTGTCCTGAGGAAAGAGGAAGCTCCTCTCGGAATAGACTCCATTTAAATTGGACTGGGATCAGTGTCCTGACAAATCATATACCAAGTCTGTGAATATGGCTTTAACCTAATAGGGTAGATGATGGTGGAGGGTTCAACGGAAGGGAGATTTATAAATCTGCAAAGAAAAGTGTAACATTTTGGGGAAAAACATAAAGAGTGGGATAGTTAAAGACAGAGACTTTACATCAGACCTTATATTTGGTATAAATGTAACACGGGATGTCATTCAAGTAGGGGGTGTAAAAAGAAACATGGCAATGAAAGGGGATAATCTAATCAGAGTGGTGGATAATGTTCTTTGAAGCTGCAAAAAAAAGGATCTTTACTGAATGCACAAGTAATTTATAATTAAATGAACTAGATGCTGAACTTGAGAAGAACCGTTCATATCTAATCACCATGACAAAGGTTATAAGATGACCAGGTTTGGGAAATAAATATTCCAGTGTACACAACACTTAGAAAACACATGCAGATTGTGTATAAGGGGTGATCTGATTGCAACAGATAAGATTCTGAAGGAACTTGATAGGACTTTGTATCTTCAAGCTCGGAATCTAAAAGTAAAATGAAAAGTAAAGTTAAAATTTATTTATTAGTCACAAGTAAGGCTTACATTAACACTGCAATGAAGTTACAATGAAATTCCACAAATTGCTACAGTCTGGCGCCTGTTTGGGTCAATGCACCTAACCAGCACGTCTTTCAGATTGTGGGAGGTAGCCGGAGCACCCGGAGGAAACCTATGCAGACACAGGGAGAACGTGCAAACTCCACACAGACAGCGACCCAAGTTGGGGATCAAACCCAGGTCCCTGGTGCTGTGAGGCAGCAGTAACTGACCACTGTGCTACCACGTTGCCCACAGTCTCAGGGTGAGGAACTGATCATTTACGGCTGAGATGGTGAAAAAATTCTTCATTTAGGACATTGGAACATATGAAATTGGAGCATGAAGCCATCCCTTCAAGCCTACTCCATTATTCAATTAGATTATGGCTGATCTTCTCCCTTAATTTTTCTGCATTACCCCCATATTCTTTGATGCCTTTACTATCTAGAAGCTTATCACTTTCTGTATGTAAATGAGGCTCTGCAACCCTCTGTGGTAGAGAATTCCAAAGATTTACCACCCTGTGAGTGAAGAAATTCTTTCTAGTCTCAACATTTGAGGAACAATATGATCAATAATAAGTATCTGACCAATACCAGAGTCATGGAGGTTTATAACATAGAAACAGGCCCTTTGGCCCAACTTATCCATGCTGCCCTTTTTTTAACCACTAAGCTAGTTCCAATTGCCTGTGTTTGGTCCATATCCCTCTATATCCGTCTTGCCCATGGAACTGTTTAAATGCTTTTTAAAGGACAAAATTGTACCTGCAATTCATTCCAGACACTCACCGCCCTCTGTGTGAAAAAATTGCCCCTCTGTACCCTTTTGTATCTCTCGCCTCTCACCTTAAACCTATGCCCCCTAGTTTTAGACTCCCCTGCTTTTGGGAAATTATATTGACTATCTCGCTTATCTATGCCCCTCATTATTTTATAGACCTCTGTAAGATCATCCCTACGTCTCTTACGCTCCAGGGAAAAAATTCCCAGTCTTTTCAGCCTCACTCTATAATGTAAACCATCAAGTCCCGGTAGCTAGCAATCGCTAGCTGATGAGTTTCAATATTTATTCAGGTGAGACAATTAAACAGTTTGTGGAACAATGGGAAACAAATACACAAGTAGATCATATGAAAAGTTCAAAATGCCCTTGTATAAGGAAAATTGACGATACAGACTAACAATTAGTCACGACAATCAATCCCTATCTTCCTTTCTCAGTGAGTGCACTGTGCTCATTCAACTAATTAAGTTTGCATTTGTTGACTCTGCCTGACTGGTCCTTTGCAAATAACAGCTAGAATTGCAGCACAGTGGCAGATTTTTTCTGCCTTTGCTCTTTTGCTTGATTTCTTCTTTTAGTTTAATTGTTTCCTTTTTTTGATAAATCAAATGGAGCACTATCCCAGTTGTTTTCAGCAGCATGCTATAAATTGTGTTGGATGGATGAGCGATGCTGTGTGGTTACTAATTTTACAGTGGTTCCCACTCTTGGAGGCAACATCTTGAAGGTTATGACCTGCTGCCATTTGCTTTCCCACTGAGTGTTTTTTTGGTTTATCCTTCCTGTCTGCATTGTGGGTTTTTTTCTTGCGGCAAAATTAGTTTTCATACCCTTCATTCCCACTCTCAAATGACCAGATTTAGAACAAAGGACAAAGAAAATTACAGCACAGGAACAGCCCCTTCAGCCCTCCAAGCCTGCACTGACCATGCTGCCTGACTTAACTAAAACCCCCTACCCTTCCAAGGTCCACATTCCTCTATTCTCATCCTATTCATGTATTTGTCAAGACGCCCCTTAAAACTTATTATTGTATCCACTTCCACTACCTTCCCCAGTAACGAGTTCCAGACACCCACCACTCGCTATGTAAAAAATCTGCCTCATACATCTACTTTAAACCTTTCCGCTTGCATCTTAAACCTGTGCCCCCTAGTAATTGACTCTTCCATCCTGTAAAAAAGCTTCCGACTATCCACTCTGTCTATGCCTTTCAAAATCTTGTAGACTTCTATCAGTTCGCCCCTTAACCTCCGTCGTTCCAGTGAGAACAAACCAAGTTTCTCCAACCTCTCCTCCTGGCTAATGCCCTCCATACCAGGCAACATCCTGGTAAATCTTTTCTCTACCCTCTCCAAAGCCTCCACATCCTTCTGGTAGTATGGCGACCAGAATTGAACATTATATTCCAAGTGCAACCTAACCAAGATTCTATAAAACTGCAACATGACTCGCCAATTTTTAAATTCAATGCCCCAGCCGATGAAGGCAAGCATGCTTTATGCCTTCTTAAGTACCTTCTCCACATGCATTGCCATTTTCAGTGACCTGTGTATCTGTACACCCAGATCACTTTGCCTATCAATATTCTTAAGGGTTTTGCCATTTACTGTGTATTTCCTATCTGTATTAGACCTTCCAAAATGCATTATCTCACATTTGTCCAGATTAAACTCCATCTGCCATTGCTCTGCACAAGTCTCTAACTGATCTAGATCCTGCTGCATCCTCTGATGGTCATCGCTATCCATAAATCCACTAACCTTTGTGTCGTCTGCAAACTTACTAATCAAGCCAGTTACATTTTCCTTCAAATCATTTATATATATATTACAAACAGCAAAGGTCCCAGCACTGATCCCTGAGAAATACCACTTGTCACAGCCCTTCATTCAGAAACACATCCTTCCACTGCTACCCTCTGTCTTCTTTGACTGAGCCAGTTTTGTATCCACCTTGCCAGCTCACCTCTGATCCGATTGACTTCACATACTGCACCAGTCTGCCATGAGGGACCTTGTCAAAAGGCCTTACTGAAGTCCATGTAGACAACATCCACTGCCATACCCTCATTAATCATCATTTAGAAGACTTCCAAGATGGTTCTGTTTGGAGTATAATCAGAAATTAATTTTGGATGAGTTCATTTGGAGGAAATCTTCACCTCTGACTTTTGCATTCTTTGTGTATCATAATCTGCATGATGACAGTAGCAGGAATTGGAGCAACATTTGTGGGTGGAAAAGAAAGCACAGAGAAGGGGCAGTGAAATTTGCCTGGGTGAATTTGGGACGGCTACAGCCTAGGGGAGGATTGAACATATGGATGGATATGTTCAAAAGATATCCAGAAGATGGTTCTGCAAGGCTGCACAAAGAATTTGAGATGTGACCTTGGAATTCCTGGCGATGTCATGAAATTATTTTGGCATTCCAGTCAAGTCCTGCTACAAATGCTACTTGCATTCAAATCTCAATCAACAATGGGTCTTCAAGTTCTTCCTCTCACCATGTCTTTCCATCAACGACTCCACCATTGCATCTGTAAACCTCAGGTCCAGCTAGAATTCTTTGCTACCCAAGTTTTCACCCTGCAGATTCACAAATGAAAAGGACTTGTATTTATATTGCACCTTTCATCGCTGCAGGACATCCCAAACAATCTAACAGCCAGTTAAGTTTGTTTTAATGTGTAGTTGCTGTTGTAAAGTAGGAAATTAGAAAGCCATTGTTTTCATTGCAAACTCTCATGTATTGAAATGAGATAATGATCAGATAACCTATTTCAGGGACTTCGATTGAAGGGTGACATTGACCTGGGCATGAGGGAGGGCTCCCCTACTGTCCTTTGAATAGAGCCATGTGATTTGTTACATCCTCTTGAGAGTGCAACACTGGATTTAATGTCTCATTGGAAAGAAAGTACTGTTGACAGTACAACTTTTCATCGGACAATCAGCCTAGATTTTGTACTCATGTTTCTGGAGTGAGACATGAACATACAACTTCCCAACTCAGAAGTGGAAATGCTATACTGAACTAAATTCTGAAAATATGCCTCTCCGATGTTCAGAGTCTCTCAGTGCAGAAGAAGCCTTTCGGCCCATTGAGTCTACACTGACATGAGAAACACTTAATCTATCTACCTAATCCCATTTACTAGCACTTGGCCCATAGCCTTGAATTTTATGACATGCCATGTGCTCATCCAGGTACCTTCTAAAGGATGTGAGGCAACTCATCTCTATCACCCTGTCATGCAGCATGTTCCAGACTGTCACCATCCTCTGGGTTAAAAGGGCTTTTCTCCCCTAAACCTCCTGCACCTCAACTTGAACTTTAATCCCCACATGGCTGACTCTTCAGCTAAGGGGAACATAGAACATAGAACAAATACAGCGCAGAACAGGCCCTTCGGCCCACGATGTTGCGCCGACCAGTTAAAAAAAATGACCCTCTAACCTAAACCAAACCCTTTCCATCCATAAACCTATCCACGGATCTCTTAAATGCCCCCAAACTAGGCGCATTTACAACTGCAGCAGGCAGGGCATTCCAATCCCTCACCACCCTCTGGGTAAAGAACCTACCTCTGACATCCGTCCTATAACTACCACCCCTTAATTTAAAGCTATGCCCCCTCGTGCTAGCTTTCTCCATCCGAGGAAAAAGGCTATCACTGTCCACCCTATCTAAACCTCTAATCATCTTATATGTTTCAATAAGGTCCCCTCTCAGCCGTCTTCTTTCTAACGAAAACAACCTCAAATCCCTCAGTCTCTCCTCATAGGACCTCCCCTCCATACCAGGCAACATCCTGGTAAACCTCCTCTGCACCCTTTCCAATGCCTCCACATCCTTCCTATAATGTGGGGACCAGAACTGCACACAATACTCCAAGTGCGGCCGCACCAGAGTTTTGTACAGTTGCAACATGACGCTGCGGCTCCTAAATTCAATCCCCCTACCAATAAACGCCAAGACACCGTATGCCTTCCTAACAACCTTATCTACTTGATTCCCAACTTTCAGGGATCTATGTACACATACACCTAGATCCCTCTGTTCATCAACACTATTCAGAGTCCTACCGTTAGCCCTATACTCGACACATCTGTTATTCCTGCTTCCTGTCCACGCCTTTCATAATCTTGTACACCTCGATCAGATTGCCCCTCAGCCTTCTTGGCTCCAACGAAAGCAACCCAAACTGATCCAACCTCCCTTCATAACTTAACTGTTCCACCTCAGACAGCATTCTGGTGAATCTCCTCTTCACCCCTTCCAGTGCAATCACATCCTTCCTATAATGTGCCAACCAGAATTGCACAAAGTACTCGGACTGATGCCCTCAACAGAAGTAAACTACCCTTTAAAGTACTGCTGGCCTGAATTAGTGTGTAGTCCACAGGAAGTACATTTTCTGCTGGCACCTTGGCTATGGTGTGTTGAAGCAGAGCAATTCCCACAAACACTGCTAGTCACTTGCTATTGCCCACCTAAATTTACATGAGAACTTCAAAATTGGCCTCGTTGCTTCCCCACCCACTGTTTTAGTCCAATGAATTTTATACACAAACATAATAGTACAAGATAAGGAAATGACTAACAGAATTCTAAATAGTGGCATTGTGTATTCGCAGTCCTGAATTTGATGCTTATGGTAAACCTATCCTTCTACTGTCCCCAAGAACACAAAATATCTATGCATTTTATCCATTTCAATTTGTCCATCTGGAAAGAAGCTAAAGGATGGGATTTTCCAGCTGCGCTCATCCCAAGGCCAGTAATTCCCACCTGAGGTCAACGGACCTTTGCATGGTCTGCCTCATGATTCCCGTGGTGGGCGGGAGTTCTGCCCAAAGTCTTCTCATCTGGCTTAAATAATTGAAAGTCACTCAACTCCAATGTTCTAACTGAACATCTGCATCATGCATTCTTCACTCTTTGTAACTAAAATTTGCTGAACAATTCTAAATTGAAATTTCATTAGATTGAATCTGTGAATCCCTTTGTCTGACTCTTGCTATTTAGGTTTGATTAGGTTAATTTTTGGCTTTAGCTTTTCCATACTATTTTCTACTTTATCTGCTTCATCTGGCTCTCCTGTCAACTACTTTCTTTAAATGCTGAATCGCCCAGTGTCTCCAGTATTTCCTGCTACCTTGCTCTTCGGGCACTGCAGGGGAAATCAACCTTGAGGCAATTTCTTTTGTCAGCATCGAAATGTCTCTCAATCAAAATCACAATTCTCTGTGACAGTGTAGCATGTTATTCCATAGCCTGTGAACATCCCAACAGTCGTTGGTGTAGCCAATTACACCACAATCTTTAAAAACCTCTCCTCCGCTGCTCAGTTTGTTGAGATTCACTGTTACCTATCTGGTTGTCACAGAGAATCTTTTGCAAAGGTTTCTATGAGACTATCATCTCAGGAATCTTAAAGAATTCATCCTTTCCCTGCCGCTGCAATCTGCGTCCTTTGAGATACGAATTGGTGACATGGGGCTGGCTAGCTTTCAAATGTACACAGATGACACAGAGCTGTACCTCTCCATGACATCATTCTTATTTATAACATGGATAAGCTACAATGTCCTCCAGTGAAACAATGGGAAGATTGAAAGCTCTTTGAGGCCTGACACAAAGTCCGTATTCCAACTACTGACTCCATTCCTCTCCCTGGTCATTGCCACACTATTCAATCTCAGTATTTCAGTTACTTTGCAATTTGCATGTCAATCCTATATCCTCGCCATCATAACCTCTATCCTGTCTGTCGCTTCCATCCCTTTCACTGCTTATCTGCTATTGAAATCAAAATCCATGTGATTTTTACCTCTTGACTTGTCAATTCAATGTTCTTTTGGACAATCTTGCATACTCCATCCTATGTAATCTCATCCAAAACCAAATTATCAATATCCTATCCAAAACTGTATCCTGTTTGCCTATTATCCCAATCTTTGCTTCTTTTCATTGGCTTCTGTTCCCACAGTACCTCCAATATCTAAATTTTCAGATTTAGTGTTTAATTTCTTTAAAGGATAACACTTGTTAGCAAATGTGAGGTTATCCACTTTGGTAGAAATAATAGTAGGAGAGATTATTATTTAAAAGGCGAAAAACTGCAGCATGCTACAGTGCAGAGGGACCTGGGGGTCCTTGTGCACAAATCGCAAAAACCCAGTCTGCAGGTGCAGCAGGTGATCAAGAAGGCGAATGGGATGTTGGTCTTTATAGCGAGGGGGGATAGAATATAAAAGTAGGGAGGTCTTGCTGCAACTGTACAGGGTACTGGTGAGGCCGCAGCTGGAGTACTGTGTGCAGTTTTGGTCGCCACACTTGCAGAAGGATATATTGGCCTTGGAGGGAGTGCAGATAAGGTTCACTAGGCTGATAACGGAGATGAAGGGGTTAGCCTATGAAGAGAGACTGAATAGACAGGGTCTGTACTCGTTGGAGTTTAGAAGGCTGAGGGAGGATCTTATAGATACACATAAGATAATGAAGGGGATGGATAGGGTAGAGGTAGAGAGATTCTTATCTTATAGATACATATAAGATAATGAAGGGGATGGATAGTGTAGAGGTAGAGAGATTCTTACCCCCTTAGAAAGGATAGCAGGACTAGAGGGCACAGCCTCAAAATAAGGGGCGGGTAGTTTAGATCAGAGTTGAGGAGGAACTTCTTCATTCAAAGGGTGGTGATTCTCTGGAATTCTCTGCCCGTTGAAGTGGTGGAGGCTACCTCACTAAATATATTTAAGTCACGGGTAGATAGGTTTCTGATAGACAAGGGAATTAAGGGTTATGGGGAGAAAGCGGGAAAGTGGAACTGATCCACTACAGATCAGCCATGATCTTATTGAATGGCGGGACAGGCTGGAAGGGCTAGATGGCCTACTCCTGCTCTTATTTCTTATGTTCTTATGATAACTATCTCTGTGATCTCCTGCACTCCTATAAAAATCTCAAAGTGCGAATGTTGACTCTTTTGCAATTGAACAGCATGGTTTCAAACACTGACGATGGAATTTAATTCAGTGATGCAGTTGGTTTCTGAATGACAGGGGCTGGAATATCCTAATTCTGGCAAGGAATCTAGCCTGGATTTTATGGGGTGCCTCAGTCCCAGAATGTCCCTGAGCCCACTGTCTTGGTGGCCACCCCACACAACTTAAAGCTGGGAACACAAATAATTGCTTTCGGTGAGACTTGCACCCATTTCTCAGGAGAAAATGCCACCTTTGAGAGCTGCCGAACCAACTGGATGGATTGGGATGAGATTCTTCCTTTCCAGCCCTCACGGGATTTTACACCAGGTAGCCATTCACACTTACGGTGAATGTGGGTGCAAAATCCTGCACCTCCCCCCCGCCCCAAGTTTTTAAATCAAAAGGGAGCAATTGTGGACTGTATCAAGGAGCTGAGTGAATCTTGAATTCCTCTGAGCAGAAATGTTGTTGTTACTCATACAGTCCATAAACACAATCCCTTTTAAGCTACAGCATGGTAAGGATCTGGAATTTATCACAGGTCTGCATACCAAAATCATAGTATTAATCAGGTGGCACCATGTTTTAGATTATTATAGGTGCTATATAAATGCAAAATGTTCTTTTTGGGTAATACTGAGGGTAATAGATGTCAGCCTTTAATGTTGGGGCAAGTTGTGAACAAGTCCCTGAAGTTAAATGAAACATTTTTGAACAGCTACTGTTTTATACTGCTTATTTCATATATAAAGGCATTTTATTGTTCATTTATTTCCTTCCTTAGCCTCTGATGTCTGCCTATTCCTGATAGCTGGTTCCAGTCTCTCTCTTTTTCTCTCTCTGTCCCTCTCTCTTCAGTTCCATGTCCATATCTGTTCATTGCCTGTTTTCTATTCCATCTCTCCTGGGTTCCATTCTCCTGCCTGCTTTTCTTCCCTGCTCCAACTATCTAATTTAACTAATTTTGAATTGCTGCCTCAATATTCCTCACAATTTTCATTGTTCTTGTTTTACAAAGCTGCAGCCTGAATTTTGATCATAGATCATAGAAAGAGAAGGAGGCCATTCAGTCCATCAAGTCTGCACCAACCACAATCCAGGCCCTATCCCCCTAACCCCCCACGTATTTACTCTTCCATTCCCGTGACACTAAGGGACAATTTAGCATGGCCAATCAACCTAACCCGCACATCTTTGGACTGTTGAAGGAAACCAGAGCTCCCGGAGGAAACCCATGCAGATGTGGGGATAACAGGCAAACTCCACACAGCCAACCACCCGAGGCCAGAATTGAACGCGATCCCTAGCACTGAGGCAGCAGTGGTAACCATTGCGCACATTTGTATTGAATGTATTGCCAGAATTTATAACATTCTAAACTGGCAGTGACTGAGTTACATCTTCACGGTTTATGGTGAACTTTGCTCTGTTACGGAATACTAGAGATTGAAGCAGGATGTGCGTTCACTTAAAAAGAAGAGAGATATTTGGTTGGAAAAGAGGACCTTGAAAGAGTACAGGCGGCAGAGTGGAAGGAGATTAGGTGTGAAGCATTATTGGTGCAGATTTGTGTTTGCATTTCTTACACAACTTTCAGAAGATCCTCAACCTGCCCAATCCCAGCTCCGTGTTTGAGTTCAATGACAGCACCATAACCTCAGCAGCTGAGCTGAGAGAAATTACTTCATCAAAGAGCCAACAAGAGCCTGAGGGAAAATGCACACCTAGAGATTGATGAGATACCAGGAGAGCTGGAAAAACATGGCAAAAACATCATTACAGCAGAGCTCATGAATCTATTTAATACGATCTGGATTGCAGAGGACATCCCAGATGACTGGAGGTAAATGTCAAGCTGCCGAAGAAGAGGAACCTTGGACAGCAACAACTGGAGGGTATAACACTGCAGTCAGTACTTGGCTATGTCTTTAACATGGTGCTCCTCAACTGATTGAAAGCAAAAGTAGATGGTATCCTTCGAGAAGAACAGGCAGATTTCAAGCACGACACAACTTGCAAATCTTGACAGTCAGCACATTGTTGAGCAAGCCTAGAGTAGCTAAAACCATTTATTATCAACTTCATTGATTTCAAGAAGGATTTCATAGGATCCTTTGGCACTCACTTTGGTATATCTCATCCCAAAACAGTTTAATAATATCTGCAAAGTCTTGCACTGTCTCTCCAGCTATTGCATGAAGACCAGAACAAGCCATGTACGACAAAGTTGCATACTCTCCCCATTCCTTTTCTTCATTGTTATTGATTTCATCATGAGGGAGGTGATGATGACTGTAGTATCTTGCAAAGATGGGTGAGCACCAAGTAGATTAATGAATGAATGGTTTATTAAAGCAATTAACTATGTACAGCAAGTGGTATAAAGGCTACTGTACTCCAGACTCCTTACCAGCAGGGAAAACATGCTCAGCTCCAGGATTTACATGGTCTGGGCCAAATTAGCTGAATAGATCACACGATCCTCCAAGAGCTTGCCCTTTAAAGGAGCATGCTACCACAGTGGCACAAATCTGGGCATCAGATGGTTGGCGAACCTGGATTTTGTAGTTTAAAGATGTACAGGTGAGGTGGATTAGCCGTGCTAAATTGTCCCTTAGTCCCCAAAAATGTGCAGGTTAGGTAGATTAGCCATGGTAAATGTGTGAGGTTACAAGGGTAAAGGTGGGTGTGTTTTGCTGGGGGCTGGGGGTGGGGTGGGGGAGGATCTAGGTCAAATTCTCTTCCAGAGACTCATTGCAGACTTGTTGAACCAAATGGTCTCCTTCTGCATTGTATGGATTCTGTGGATAGCTGACTTCATCTTAGCAGCTGAAGAATGTTGCATGTTCCAAGTCAAGCCCACCAGTCTTGGGAGTTGTTGCACCAAACTAAGTCTAAGCATCAACTGTAGAAAACAAGACAGTGACAGCTGGATGGCAGCAAGGCTCTCCCATCACCATTAGGCAACGGAACATTGAGGAAATCAACATCTCTAGGAAGGGTGATGTAGGGGTCAATGTTCGGAAAGAATTGGCAAAGCAGCAAATGGCTTCACGTGGTGAAGGTATCAACAAAGCTGGATTACATGTCTATAGTCGCACTAACTAACAGTCTATGCCAGTGAGACAGGAAAAAGAACAGGAAAGATGTCACATAAGTTGGATGTCTTACACCAGCATCACCTACGTCAGATCGTGGGCATCATGGGCATAACCAACTACAGAGAGTCCTAAAGACGATCAGAGGCATCTGCACAATATCACATTAGACAGACAGCTAATGCTGACAGGACACATCCTTTGCCACCTGGAGCAGATTGGTAGTGGAATGGATGCCACCAAATGGCAGAATAAGACGAGCCAGCCGAGGAAAACTTGACGACGAATGTTTAGTGAGGACTTTTAAGAGTGGCTGGGCTGGACTGGAAGAGATTGCAATCTCAAATGTGAAGTAATGCATTTTGGAAGGTCTACTAAGGATAGGAAATGTACAGTAAATGGCAGAAACCTGAAGAATATTGATAGGCAGAAGGATCTGGGTGTACAGGTACACAGGTCACTGAAAGTGGCAACGCAGGTGGAGAAGATAATCAAGAAGGGATATGGCATGCTTCTTCATCGGCCGGGCTATTGAGTTTAAAAATTGGCAAGTCATGTTGCAACTTTATAGAACCTTAGTTAAGCCATGTTTGGAATATAGTGTTCAATTCTGGTCGCCACACTACCAGAAGGATGTAGAGGCTTTGGAGAGGGTACAGAAAAGATTTATCAGGATGCTGCCTGGAATGGAGAGAATTAGCTTTGAAGAGAGGTTGGAGAAACTTGATTGTTCTGACTTGAATGACGGGGGTTGAGGGGCAACCTGATAGAAGTCTACAAGATTATGAGAGGCATGGATAGAGTGGATAGTCAGAATCTTTTTCCCAGGGTGGAAGAGTCAACTACTAGGAGGCACAGGTTTAAGGTCCGAGGGGCAAGATTTAAAGGAGATGTACGAGGCAGATTTTTTACACAAAGGGTGGTGGGTGCCTGGAACTCATTGCTGGGGGAGGTAGTGGAAGTGGATACAATAGTGGCTTTTAAAGGGCGTCTTGACAAATACATGAGTAGGATGGGAATAGAGGCATATGGTTCCCGGAAGGGTAGAGGGTTTTAGTTAAGTCGGGCAGCATGGTGGGTGCAGGCTTGGAGGGCGAAGAGCCTGTTCCTGTGCTGGAATTTTCTTTGTTCTTTATTCTTTATATCAGGGTGGGGACAGTGCAGTGGCAGTGGTAGCAGTCTTCCTTCCCACTATTCTGGAGGAACTTTTAAATTCCTACACAATGAATTACTTGTGTGAACTCCAGACACTGATCCCTGTCAAGGCTCCCTGTCTGGGAACTTTAGAAGTAAGTCAATCCAGGCTGCTTTCAGTGATTTGCTGGCTGTCAGCTTAAGTGATTATGTTATTCAAGGACTGAAAGTGGCGTGTGGCTGTATGGAAATCAAAGGACAGGGAGGAATATAAGTCTGACTGACAATCTTAAACTAGTTTTCACTGTAATTCTCAGCACAAACTGCAAGTTTGCAAGTGCTGCCCAAATAGGGAATCACATCTGATGGTGCACACAATGTTTTAAGTTTTGCAAGCATAGGCTGCTTGGGTATGGTCAGTACTTTGTCGTGAACAGATAAAGTGAAGCGCTGTTTGATCCATCCACTAATCATTGGGGCGTCTGGCATGTACAGTTTTCATCACATCAGCACTGAAATTCATATACCACAATGCACATTGTGCGACAGGCAGAACATCTTCTTGGCTTGACATCAGCATTCAGTTAGTGAAGAATACCACTTAGATCATAAGACCATAAGACGTAGGAGCAGAATTAGGCCACTCAGCCCATCGAGTCTATTCCACCACTCAATTGTGGCTGATATTTTTCTCATCCCCATTCTTCTGCCTTTTCCTCATAACTGCTGACCCCCTTATTAACTATGAACCTATCTATCTCGGTCTTAAATATATATTGCAACTGCATGGTAGCAGTGTGGACCAGCTAGCTTCACCTGTTGCTCAACTTGTTGAGACTCCTTACCCTTCTCAGGTAATCTGAAGTAGACTTCTCAACAAGCACTTTGAGGAAGGGGAACACATTTGACTGCTTCATTTTAAACTTAAATTTCGGCGTAGGAAGAAGATATGTAAGGATGTTCTTACAAGCATGCGTGCATTGAAATATTGCTAATATATCATCTACACATCAGAAATATGTAAAGAGTAGCAAGTTAGCTGTTATTCCACTGATGATGCATTTTTCGTGGCAGCCAACAATGACGTTTATGACAGTTGGCCTAGAGAGGAAGCCATGGCATACATGGTGTTGTTAAAACTGAACTCAACTGCTCCAAGTTATTGACTTCATAAGTTTAATCAATACAAATTCAGGTATTGGTGGTACATCTCGATCATCATGATATCGTAACAGGGTGAAAATGTCTATGGCTTCCTTGAGTGGAACATTGATATATAAGCTGGTAGTGTTGAACAAGCGCTTTGATAATGATATGCAAGTCCTCTGTGATTTTCGCAAACGTGAAGGAGTTCTTCCACTCTATATATACAATATGGAAAGCTTGGTCAGAACCAGTTGTAGCAACTCACCCACCTATGAGACCAATTAATGTTGTGCAGAACCTAGCATAACAGGACATAATTTTTGTGTGTCTGGGGCAGTCCGTACATACGCAGGCACAGGGAGCTGTTAAGACAAATCCTATCATAAACATTCCCTAGCAGCTCGTTATTCTTACACAAGTTGAACAAGCATTTTTGTAACTTGGTTTTGAACATTCACGTCAATTTGAGATTGTCTGTGAGGCTGATAGTGTGGCTCCTTTGCACATGTTAGAAGCTACTCATATTGTCACATAGGACCCTGTTCTTTGCTGACAGAAGGAACATGTCCAGATGTTTGTGCTTTTTTCAAATGAACAAAAGTTTAGGGAACAGCTATTCCCTGGATCTTACCCAGGACAATGCCTTGACCAATTAGGGTCGACTGCCTGGTTTGAATTTGGACATAGCTGGGCAATTAACTGTTCCATGCTATGTTCTCCATGGCAAGGCCCCCAACAATTGGAGTTCACTTGCCAACAAATCAACATCCTCTTCTCATGCAGCGTAAATGATTGTTCCCCGCGTTGCGTTGGTAATTTCTTCCAAGCTGATCAGTGGAAGATAAAAAGTTTTGACAGCATGTCTGTTTTTTCAGCAAACTTTTCCAGCACTTTATTGTTAATCTAAAGAATGCTCCATTCTATCATTTTCTATTGAATTCAACTGAATCTTCGCGAGAATTCCTCCAAGCTATCCGAAAGTGTTTCATTTAACTAGGGAGCTATTCACAACTTGCCCCAACATATTGTTCAACATTTTTTTATAGTGACCAAGTCACCATCAGTATTCTCCAAAAAGCAGGACAATTTGCATTTTTATGGCGTCTTTAACAAAGTAAATCATTTCATGGTGCACCACAGGAGCAAGAAGACGACTTTTGCTTGAATTTTCAGTAATTAACAAAATATTGATCATCAGTTTCCCTAGCTTTTTCTTCATTATGCTGAGCTCACAATTCCTTCTGGCCCCATGGATAAAAGTATCAAATGTGATACTACATTTCCTAAATGTTAAATGGATGTAACATTGCGCTGTAATTTCCGCCAAAGTTAGTGAAACATAATAACGTACTATAAAGTGGACAAATAGATAATAAACGTAGATAATAATAAGATGTTCAGGTTAGGTGAATAGGCCGTGCTAAATTGCCTGTTAGTATCCAACGATGTGCAGGTTAGATGGATTGGCCATGGTGGATGTGTGGCGTTACGGAGACTAGGTGGGATTCTCTTTCAGAAAGCCGTGCAGACTCGATGGGCCAAATGGCTTCCTTCTGCACTATAGGGATTCTATGGTTGTAAAACCGTTTCTTCATAGAAGGATGCTGAAATAATAATTATAGATTTTCATACTATCACCAGTTAATTCTCAACAGTGATGTATTTGTTTAATGAAAAAAGTAACTTGGGATAAAAGCCTTTGAAAAAGTGGTCCAGTTAACATACTTCTCTGTAGACTGAAATAGTTTAGAGTTAACCTTCCTCAGAGTTCATTTTGCTTCGAGACATCTCTTGGGCTCAGAAGTAATAATTCTCTTATTCTCACATTGTCAGTAACTCTTGCGTTCCTGGTTATAAACTGATTTCCTTTAGATTTGTTCTTTATTGGTGGTAAGTGGCAATAAATAACATTTTTATTTACATATTGATGAATAATTAGATGAACATTTAAACCAGTTTTTAGTTTAGATGTTGTAGCCTAATAAATACCGTTCTTAAAGGAATACTCCAGAGAATCAGAGCAGATTCTGAAATCCAAAGCCTTGCAGTGCTCCCTGGTGTTTTGGTGTTATCGAAAAACTAGACTTCCCACTTCCTTCTGCAATAAATTGTATGTTTTGCAGTCCCCAAACTGTCAATCATTCGGTGCACTGGGCAGGCATCTTTTTCATCTTTGTTTGACCTAGTGTAAGTTGATGTGCTATCAGTAAGACATGACTGCTGCACTCCTTCTTCCTAATGCTTTTTTTGCTGCCAACAGCAGCACTTGCAATTTACTCAAAATGGAGAATGTTTCATATCTTGTTAATTTGAAGAGGAATTCGACAGTATGGGTGTATTGGAAATTGTTGAAATGAAAAATAAATTGCTTGGGAAATTTCTTTCAATAACAGAACACACAATACAGCAATAAACAAGTTATTTTTGCATTTAGTGCAGTTGTTAATAGAAGCGATAGTAGCTCTGCTGCCTTGAGGAAATGGCGACCACAGTTTATCATTTGACACCTGGGGCGGGATTTTACAGCCTCACTTGGGCGAGACCAGAAATTCCTGCCCGAGGTCAATGGAGATTCCTGTTGGTGGACCCTCACCCATGCTGATTCCTTGGCAGTCGAGGTGGTAGAGTTCCAGCCTTGCTACTGTAAGCTACTGCAATATGTTTATTCTTTTCCTATCCCTTTTTTTTCCAAAAAAAGTGACTCAGCTGGATTTGGCTCATTGGAAGTGAGCAGGTGTTAACTGATACATCAAATGATTGTTCTTGGATGTAGCTTTGAACGGGAAACTTTGGTTAGGACTCAATGACACATGCCACCACAGATAATCCTGAGTTTCTTCCCCAACCAGCTTGCAGAGAAGACTTTATTACCAATAGATTTTGATCAGAAAAGGGTACAAGTTCTGTTCCAAGTACTCAACTGCGAATACTGTGGACAGTTGGGTATTTTTATTTGTAGCATGTTCTTCTATTCAATCAGGGGATGTGGTGTCACAACCAGGGCCAGCATTTATTACCTTTCCAAATCATTGTTGAGAAGGTAGTATTGAGCCACCTCCTTGAACTATGGCATTATGTGTCGTGAAGGTACTCCAGGATTTTGATAATGTGATGATATTTAATGACAATATATTTCTACATCAGCATGTATGTGGCTTGCAGGAAACTTGGTCATGGTGTTCTCATACATCCTTGGTGCATCTTGGTGCATCCTTGGATGTTCTCACACATTCTTGGACATCTATGCCCTTTGAAATGATAGAGGCCATTGAATTTTGGAGGTGTTGTTGAAGAAAACCTCCCAAATTGCAGCGCGCATCTTGCAAATGATATACATTGTAGCCACCTTGTTCTAATGATGGAAGAAGTGAAGGTTTAAGGTGGTGAATGAGGTGCCAATCAAATAGGCTCTTTATTCTTTATTGTATCAAGCAGCTTGAATATTATTGTATCTTCACAAATCCTGCCAAATGGAGGTTTCTCCTGACCAATGTTCCTTGTAAGTCAAATGTGCACATAGTAACACAAACTTTACTGCTTCAACTTCAGACAGTGACCACTTGGGAATGTTGTTAGGAAATAGAGATAGTTTTAGCAATTTATATTTGTATTATGGATGTTAGAAATTAGGTATATTTTTAAGTTTAATTTGAATTTCTATTATGGTGTGCTAAGAAAAGGTTAAAATTTCAGCATAGGCATAGTGGTATACAGTTGGGAGGGAATTATCCTGGAGGTCCTCAATATTGACTCTGAATCCCATAAAGTCTCATGGTACCAGGTCAAATATGGGCAAGGAAACAGCCTTCTGATTATCATGTATTGCCCTCCCTCAGCTGATGAATCAGTACTTCTCCATGAACACCACTTGGAGGAAGCATTTGGAGTAGCAAGGGAGAAGAATGTACTCTGAGTGGGGGACTTAAATGTGCATCACCAAGAGTGGCTTGGTAGTGCCAACACAGGCTGAGCTGTTTGAACCTAAAGAACAAAGCTGCTAGAACTGGTATTGTGGAAGGTGGTGAGGGAACCAACATGAGGGAAAAACAGACTTGACCTCATCCTCACCAATCTGTCTGCCACAGGTATATTTGTCCATGATAGTATTGGTTGGTTTGACCACTGCGCAGTCCTTGTGGTGACAAAGCAGCATCCTCACATTGAGGATACCCTCCATCATCTTCTGTGCCACTACCTACCATGATGCTAAATGGGATAGACTTAGAGCACATCCAGCAACTCAAGACTAGGCATTCATGAGATGCTGGATGCCATCAGCAGCAGCAGAAATGTATTCAACCACAGTCTGTAACCTCATGGCCAGACACACTCCCCATTCTACCATTGCCACTAAGCCAGGGTACGGAAACATAGACAACAGAAGCTGGAGTGGGCTATTCAGTTCTTTGAGCCTGCTCCACCAATCATTTTGATTATGCTGATCATCAAATTCATTATCCACCCCCACCCCCAGATCCTTTAAAAACTTTAGTGCCGGAGTTGAGGGGGTTGAGCTATGAGGAGAGGTTTATTCAGCCTGAATAACTCATTAGAGTTTAGAAGAATGAGGGGAGATCTCATTGAGACGTATAAGATGATGAATGGGATGGATAGGATAGAGGTGGAGAGACTCTTCCCGCTCAAAAAGGACAGTAGGACTAGGGGGCACAGCCTCAAGATAAAGGGGGGGCGGTTTAGAACGGAGTTGAGGAGGAACTTCTTCACTCAAAGGGTGGTGAATCTCTGGAATTCTCTGCCTGTTGAGGTGGTGGAGGCTGCCTCGCTAAATATTTTTAAGACGCGGGTTGATGGGTTTTTGATAAGCGAGGGGATTAAGGGTTATGGGGAGAGGGCGGGAATGTGGAACTGAGCCACGACAGATCAGCCATGATCTTATTGAATGGCGGGGCAGGCTCCAAGGGCTAGATGGCCTACTCCTGCTCCTATTTCTTATGTTCTTATGTTCTTATGAAACCTGGAGTGACAAATGTCTTTTGCAAGCCAGCCTGATTCTGATTAAGGAATCCCTGGGCCCAATTCAGAGGTGGTTGTTCCTCGAAAAATAATCTGATTATTCAACCTATAGAAGTTTAAGTTTATTTACTTGTGTCTCAAGTAGGCTTATAGTAACGCTGCAATGAAGTTACTGTAAAAATCCTATTGCTGCCACCCCCCTCCCCCTCCGCCTCCCCCTCCCCCCCTCCCCCCCCTCCCCCTCCCCCTCTCCCCTCCCCTCCCCCCCCCCGTCCCCGTCCACTTTGAGAAGGTGACCAAAGAGGTGGATGGGGGTAAGGCAGTTGACGTGGTATATATGGATTTTAGTAAGGCGTTTGATAAGGTTCACCATGGTAGGCTTCTGCAGAAAATGCAGATGTTTGGGATTGAGGGTAATCTAGGAAATTGGATCAGGAATTGGCTAGCAGATAGGAGACAGAGGGTGGTGGTTGATGGTAAATATTCGTCATGGAGTTCGGTTACGAGTGGTGTGCCTCAGGGATCTGTTTTGGGGCCACTGCTGTTTGTAATTTTTATTAATGATCTGGATGAGGGTATAGCTGGGTGGATTAGTAAATTTGCTGATGACACCAAAGTCGGAGGTGTGGTAGATTGTGAGGAAGGGTGTCATAGTTTGCAGGAAGACTTAGACAGGTTGCAGAGCTGGGCCGAGAGGTGGCGGATGGAGTTTAATGCGGAGAAGTGTGAGGTAATTCACTTTGGTAGGAATAACAGATGTGTTGAGTATAGGGCTAACGGGAGGACTTTGAATAGTGTGGATGAACAGAGGGATCTAGGTGTATGTGTACATAGATCCCTGAAAGTTGGGAATCAAGTAGATAGGGTTGTTAAGAAGGCATACGGTGTCTTGGTAGGGAGATTGAATTTAGGAGTCGCAGCGTCATGTTGCAACTGTACACAACTCTGGTGTGGCCGCACTTGGAGTAGTGTGTGCAGTTCTGGTCCCCACATTACAGGAAGGATGTGGAGGCTTTGGAGAGGGTGCAGAGGAGGTTTACCAGGATGTTGCCTGGTATGGAGGGGAGATCCTATGAGGAGAGACTGAGGGATTTGGGGTTGTTTTCGCTGGAAAGAAGGCGGCTAAGCGGGGATCTTATTGAAACTTATAAGATGATTAGAGGTTTAGATAGGGTGGATAGTAATAGCCTTTTTCCTCTGATGGAGAAATCTAGCACGAGGGGGCATGGCTTTAAATTAAGGGGTGGTAGTTATAGGACGGATGTCAGGGGTAGGTTCTTTACCCAGAGGGTGGTGAGGGATTGGAATGCCCTGCCTGCTGCAGTTGTAAATGCGCCTAGTTTGGGGGCGTTTAAGAGATCCGTGGATAGGTTTATGGACGAGAAGGGATTGGTTTAGGTTAGTGGGTCATTGTTTTTTAACTGGTCGGCGCAACATCGTGGGCCGAAGGGCCTGTTCTGCGCTGTAATGTTCTATGTTCTATGTCCCCGTCCCCGTCCATGCCTGTTCAGGTATGCTGAGGGAGAATTTAGCATGGCCAATGCACCTAACCAGCACATCTTTTGGACTGTAGGAGGAAACCGGAGCACCTGGTGGAAACTCATGCAGACACAGAGAGAACATGCAGACTCCACACAGTGATCCAAGCCGGGAATCGAACCCAGGTCCCTAGCGCTGTGAGACAGCAGTGCTAACCACTGTGCCACCGTGGCACCCCTAGAAGTGCAAGATGATGAAATCCTTCATGTCTATTTCCTCTGAAAGTTTACACAATTAAATGTATTTAAGATTTTAATCCTCCCTGACCAGAATTTTCTGATGTGGGTTGTCAGACTTTTTACAGAATTTTCTGGCCATTCACATCCCAGCCTCTGCCACAAGGATGGAGGATTTGGCATCAGTCAAATCTCTGTCCACTGCAATGGGACCAGGGAGTCCCACTCATGTAAAAAGCTGGAAAATCCCAGCCCTTAATTTTGAGTTCTTAATTCCACAGCAGAGCACTAAGGTTTGAAGGCACAATCATGTAAAGTGACATTCATTTTATCTTCTGCTATGACAAGCATCAGCCATTAAAATTGAGACCAGCCGAATAGAAATGTATCTATTCCTCAGCTTGGTGCCAAAATCTAAAGATTCCCCAAAGAACAGCTTGATAAAAATGTGGATGTAGTCAAAGTTTTGCCAATCTCACCCATTAAAAAGTCTGACAACACCAGGTTTTAGTCCAACCTATTTATTTGATAATATACTCACAAGCTTTCGAGGGGACTGCCTCTTCGTCAGGTGAATGGAGAGTTCTGGCCTCAGACAGAGCATATAAAGCACAGACAGTTTAGAGATTACTGATTAAAATGCGAATCCTTACACCTAACCTGCTGTTCAAGACCTGAAGTGGCTGATAATGTGAGTGGAAGGAGCACTGATCACAGTTTAAAGAGATGTGTATTGTCTCCAGACAGTACAGTAAGTGAGGTTTTGCAAACCCAGGCAAGTCACGGGGGTTACAGATAGTGCGACATGAACCCAAGATCCCTGTTGAGACCGTCCTCATGTGTGCGGAACTTAGCTATCAGTCTCTGTTCAGCGACTCTGCGCTGTCATGTGTCGTGAAGGCCGCCTTGGAGAATGCTTACCCGAAGGTCAGAGGCTGAATGCCCGAGACCACTGAAGTGTTCGCCAACAGGAAGGGAACAGTCTTGCCTGGTGACTGTCGAGCGATGTTCATTCATCCGTTGTCGTAGCGTCTGCATGGTCTCCCCAATGGTACATTGGGATGAATGAACATCGCTCGACAGTCACCAGGCAAGACTGTTCCCTTCCTGTTGGCGAACACTTCAGTGGTCACGGGCATTCAGCCTCTGACCTTCGGGTAAGCATTCTCCAAGGCGGCCTTCACGACACATGACAGCGCAGAGTCGCTGAACAGAGACTGATAGCCAAGTTCCGCACACATGAGGACGGTCTCAACAGGGATCTTGGGTTCATGTCGCACTATCTGTAACCCCCATGACTTGCCTGGGTTTGCAAAACCTCACTTACTGTACTGTCTGGAGACAATACACATCTCTTTAAACTGTGATCAGTGCTCCTTCCACTCACATTATCAGCCACTTCAGGTCTTGAACAGCAGGTTAGGTGTAAGGATTCGCATTTTAATCAGTAATCTCTAAACTGTCTGTGCTTTATATGCTCTGTCTGAGGCCAGAACTCTCCATTCACCTGACGAAGAGGCAGTCCCCTCGAAAGCTTGTGAGTATGTTATCAAATAAATAAGTTGGACTAAAACCTGGTGTTGTCAGACTTTTTACTGTGTTTACGCCAGTCCAACGCCGGCATACCCACATCAATCTCATCCATTGACAGCCATTTCTTTGAATGGTCTCTATCCAACAGAGGAAGGATATTTTTCTCTGAAATCTTGCAATTACACAGTGAAATATTAGCATTTAAATAGCTCATGTAATTATGTACAGAGGGTGTTAACCTGTTTTATCTTAGAATAGTAACATGTTGACTGAGAAAAAATATCTTGAATGCTCTGTCTAAAAAAAATCTCCTTTTTCTCACCATGAACATTTTTCCAGTGCTGCCTTCTGCCAGCATTTTTTATTAATACGTTTAATATTAAGGGAGTTTTGCATTAAAGCAGCATAACACCAAGGCTCACTCTGCACATTCGGATGATTTAGTTGAATGTTGTGTGTCCCAAGGCAAAGAACACTGTCTTCTCTCAGCGACTTGGCCCATGTTAAAACAGATAAAATGGCCATGCATCTCTTAATTGTAAATTCTTCCTGAGTGCAAAATAGCTGCTGCTTGGTTGCACAACACACATTGCAAGTATTAATTCAATGCTTTGTGCTGCTTTTAATTGATGTGAATGGGGTGTACATGAAATTTGTCTTACTCCATTTCTGGTCTTTGTGCCTCTAATCAGTTTGTGTTTACAAAGCAAAGATCAACTGTTGCCCATTTCCCTACTTCTCCCCAGTGACTCTGGCACACGGTGCTTTATAGTGCTCCTGAGAAGTGCCTTAAACATTTCACTATGTTAAAGGTGCTATATAAATGTGAGTTGTTATAAATAACAGAAAAAAAATCGTATCTTAAATTCCAAGCTGAGCCAGCCAAAGGATAATACTGAATGTACAATTACAAGTCCCCACATTGTACATTAATCTACTGGAGGTAGAGCAACAAATGGTTCTGCATCTTGACTGACTTCCGTTAATATAACTGTATCGTATAGGTTGTTCAAACATATTTGCTTTTGACCCTGCAAATAACCTTACATTGCAATCAGACTCTATCTCGATTTCAGAATCTAACTCATTTTCTGACATGTAGCATTCTATCCAAACTTGCAATATTCGCAGCAAGAATACATTATTGTTCATGAGAAACGTTTGCTTAAAAAAAACACAAAACTGTTCAAACAAAAATAGCAGTTTGAATGATTTGACTTCCATGATAAGTATTTAGACCATTGACGATTTTCTTTCTTTGTAGCTTGCAGCAAACAGAGGTAGGACTCCTGAAGGGTATCCTTAAGTAGAAGTCCATTATAAAGTGGGGAAATCGACTTGAATTCAAGCAAATTGCATGAGTTAGTGTCAACTCTGTAAATGCTGATAGGAAGTGTGAGTGGCATACCTAAAAACTGAGTCTTACCAGCCTTTGCTGTAGAATTTCAAGTTCTGTATGTGTCCTGAAACTTACTTAGCCTTGCTCTATTGCTCATCTACTGGGCACACTTGTGACCTGCTGCTTCTGTGCCCAAATTTCCACGCTCTCAAATTCTAAAAGGCAGAATTTTTCTGAAGACCCCTTTGCACTTTTCTCTTCAAAGTATCTAATTAATGTGAAATTTCAAGTTATCTTGGCAGCTTTTTTTAAATCCTTGATTTAAGATGACACTGTAACCAAAGGTTCCACATTAATAGTATTTAATTGCAAGTTGTGTGTTTTGAGAAAATAACCATCTTGGCCCTCAGCACCGATTAATTGCCTTGAAAAAAATCAGGGTGACCCAAGTATTTGAGGAATTTAGCCATGGGAGGCCATGGCACTTTATCTACAGGGCTGACATTTAAATAGACTCCTTTCTTTTCATAGAATGCATGTTTAATTTAGTAAAGAATAAGCAGGATTGCATTTCTGCCCAGCTAGTTTACCATTCCTCAGACAGTTGTTAAAGCAACAGCGACTTGCATTTATTTGGTGCCTCCATTCCAAGGCACTTCAAGGTAGGATTATCGAATAAAAATTAACACCGCATCACAAAAAGAGGTATCAGGAGAGGAAGGAGGTGGCACGTTTCAAGGAGTGCCACAAATTAGCTACATTAGAACAACAAAGGATTCTTGAAGAGCCAATTGAGTTTGCTCCACCATTCAATGAGATCATTATTGATCTGATCTCACAGTTTCTGACACTCACCTTGGCCCCATATCCATGAATAACTTTGGTTAACAAAAATCTACTAATCTCATTTAATTGAGGGAAGGCGCTGGCCTATTGGTATTGTGATTAAACTATTAATCCAGAAATTCCTGAAACTATTCTGGGAATGTGGGTTCAAATCCCGTCACGCCAGAGGGTAGAATTTGAATTCAATAAAAAAATCTGGAATTGAGAATCCACCAATCATCATGAAACTTTTGCCAATTGTCAGAAAAACTCACCTGGTTCAGTAATGTCCTTTAGGGAAGGAAATCTGCCATCCTTACCTGGCCTGGCCTACATGTGACTCCATAGACACAGCAATGTCATAGAGTCATAAAGGTTTACATCATGGAAACAGGTCCTTCTGCCCAACTTGTCCATGCCGCCCCTTTTTTAAACCTCTAAGCGAGTCCCAATTGGCAGCATTTGGCCCATATCCCTCTATGTTTAATGTGATTGACTCTTAGCTGCTGTTGGGCAATTAGGGATGAGCAATAAATGCTGGCCAGCCTGCAACATCCATGTCCCATGAATGAATTTTTTTTAAAAATCACAAAGTAAATGATTGACCTGGCCTTAATCCCCTTTTGTGAAAGAGTCTCAAACTTCTGCCACTTTTACATGGAGAAGTAATTCCTACAATCCCTCCTGAAAGGCCTAGCTCATTTTCAGATTATGCTCACTTGTCCTCGGCTCCCTCACTAAGGGGGAAGTAGCTTCTCTCTTTCTATTGTAACCTGTTCCCCTGAATATAACATTTCAATCAAGTCATCCCTTAACCTTCTAAATTCCAAAGGATACAACCAGGCCCTAATCTCATCTTTACTTTAACCATGGAGCCTAGTCGGTATCATTGTGGTAAGTCTATGCTGCACTCCTTCTGAGCCGAATACACTTCCCTCAAGTGTGGTACTCAAAATTGCTCAAAGTCCTTTGTGTATTCTGTTCCTCCATGTGCAAGGCTCAGCATTGATTAAGATCAATAAGGGTGGTACACTGACACAATAGTTAACACTGCTATCTCACAGTGCCAGGGGCCCAGGTTCAATTCCTGGCTTGGGTCAATGTCTGTGTGGAGTCTGCACATTTTCCCCACGTCTGCGTGGGCTTCCTCCGGGTGCTCTGGTTTCCTCCCGCAGTCCAAAGATGTATGAGTTAGGTGGATGGCCTATACCAAATTGCCCCTTAGTGTCAGGAGGACTAGCAAGGGTAAATGCGTGGAGTTAGGGGATAGGACCTGGGTAGGATTGTGGTCAGTGCAGACTCGATGGGCTGAATGGCGTCCTTCTGCACTGTAGGAATCTATGATTCTATGAAATAGGAGTAGCAGTAGGACATTCAGTCCCCTGACCTACTCTGCCATTCAATAAGATCATAGTTGATCTGACCATCACCTCAACTCTATTTTTGTACCAGCACATGAACACCACCTCCCAGACATCCACCCACCCAAAACCTATAATCTTTGATTCCCTTGTAGATCAAAATTATGTCTAACTTGGCCTTGCATGTATTCCATGACCCAGACTCTACTGCTCTCTGGGAAAGAGATTTCCAAAGACTAACAATGCTCAAAGAGGAAAGTCTTCCTTGTTTCCATCTTAAATAGAAGACCACTTTGTTGTGAACATGACACTTTAGTTCTAGATTCTCCCACAAGGGAAAACATCCTCTCAGTCTTTCAGGACTCCTCAGAATCTTGTATACTTGAATGAGATCACCTCTCATTCTTTAAACTCCAGTATATTCCTAGTAGCTTGCCCATATGGCATGGGTTCACCACATCACTGGTTTTCCAATCAGCTACCTAGCCTCCGGGATCAGAAAGGCCGCCCTCGACTCTTGCACATTTCCTGCCAGTATTAAATGGGGTGGTGGGGGGTGGGGTGTTGGGGTGGAGTTAGGAAAGAATGGTCTGTCCACCCTGCAAGAAGCAATGGCAGTACACTTAGAAAATCACAATAAAACCATGTTGGGAAAGGAAAATAAGTGTTTGCCAAATTTATTGGAGTTATTTAAGAATGTAACAAGCATGGTGGTATGGTGGATAAAGGGGAACCAGTCAATGTAGTTTATTTGGATTTCCAAGAGGTATTTGATAAAAAGTTATTGCACAAGGCAAGAGCTCAAGGTTTTGTGGGTAATATATTAGCATTGATAGATAATTGTTTCTTTAACAATGGATTCCAACATTTTCCCAATGACAGATGTTAGGTTAATTGGCCTTTCGTTCCCTGCTTCCTGTCTCACTCCTTTCTTGAATTAAGGTGGTACATTTACAGTTTTCCAATCTGCTGGAACCTTATCAGAATCTGGAAAATTTTTGATTACATCCACTACCTCTGCAGTCATATCTTTTAAGACACCAGGATAAAGAACAAAAAGAGGACTGGTCTGCTTTTGGTCCTAGTATTAGTCCCTTTCTCTCATTATTATTTTCTGCAGAGAAACATAAAATGCTTTTGTCAGTTCTACTCATTGCAGAGAGAGCTGGAAGGTATGAAGTCTGCCCCTTGATTCATGCAAGGATAGACTCAGCCAGAATGGCAATGTGGCTAATGTTCATGATCTCAAAAAGAAATCTGATTTCTGCTGAATTTTTAATTGGTTCCATGTTGAGAAAAGAAGTGGAATCAGAAGGGATGCATTTCAAGGGTTTTGGACTTTTGATGCTTGGGCCATGAATTTCTTTTGGAACCGGAAGAAACCCACTGTCAATTGGCAGGGTTCTGTTTCAGTTGGGCCTCTAAAGTCCGTGAATTTTTATCAACCCTTTTGTCAGTCTAAGTCCCAAGGGCTGAGTGTGGGCAAGCTCCCTCTGTGCCTGTTATCCTGCCTCTCTGGTTGAGTTGTAACTTGGCAAAGGCCTGGAGACTGAGATGCTGAGAGCAATGAGACATATCAGCCTCCAGATGGCTGTAAGTGAGGCCCCAATGGAGAGATCCAGCCAGGGAAGCAAATTTAATTAAAACAAGTTGCATATTGATACGTGATGTCTCCTCCCACCATGCACCATAGGCAATCAAATTGTGAAACTCTCCAAGAACACAACTCCAATTTCAAGCACACTGTGCACAGGGAAATCCTTCCCCACAGTTTTTGGATCGAAAAACACTCACCAATATTTCGAGAAGATTGAAGTCGTTAATAGTGTTGGCCCTTAAAGTTTGAAGAAACACCTATTCACTGTAACATTCAAATGGGTTGTTTTGGGAATAGGGAAAGGCTAGAAATATACATGAGTGAAAGAATCAGAATGTTATGCTGAAAAGGTTAAATGAAATAGGTGAGGGTCCTTGTGACGTAAACAAACACCAGTTCAGATTATATATTGGCTGAATGTCTGGTTTATGTGTTGCGCTGGAAGCAGGTCTGAGGTAACAATAAAGATGGGTGGATAACTGGGCCAGCAGGCTGGAATTCATGTCTCCATTTACTGCAACATTAACCCAATTGCAATGATCCATATAAGGCCCTTGAACCTTCACTTCTCACACCCCAGACACCATACGTGTCTCATCATATTCTCTCATATCACCATACCCCTTCCATTCCCTATATCTACCATACCTTCCATGTTTACTTACATACTTCCATGGCTCTCATGTCTCCCATTCTCTCTCATGGTCCCTCATATCTCCCATGCTCCCTCCTCCCCCATGTTCCTTCTTTGCCCTGCATGCATCCTCCATACCTACTCACCCGGTATCCATATGTTCAGAACCAAGGGCCATTGGCAAGCCTGTGAAATAATCCTGAAACTGACTCAAAGGCTTTGTAAAGATTAGCTGAAAAAAAAATGAACCAGCGTATAACTTCTTAAAAGTGTCAATCAACCACAACCTTTCATAGTGTCAATATCAGAAGGTATTCACCACTTCTGACTCAATAATCTTGAATTTAGAAAACGTAGAGACAATGAAAATCTCTTCAAATATACAGCAAGTTATTAGCTACGGAGAAGAAGGGAAGATTTGTTTGGCGTCTTTATTACTTTGTGAAAACCTACTGTTTATTGCTTAAAAATATATTTTGTTAATCTTTTCGTCTTACATTTATTAGGACAATCGCAAGCATACCAATGTTGAGGAAACAACTTTCTGCCATATGAGAACAGACTGCTGATTAGTTGGCAATGGAACTCTGATTGGTAGAGGCATTGCCATGGAGAATGGAGCAGTTATAGAGGTTTACAGCATGGAAACAGGCCCTTCGGTCCAATTTGTACATGCCACCCCTTTTTTTAAAACTCCTAAAATAATCCCAATTGCCCGCATTTGGCTCATATCCCTCTATACCCATCGTACCCATGTAATTACCTAAATGCTTTTTAAAAGATAAAATCGTACCGACTCTACTACTACCCCTGGCAGCTTGTTCCAGACACTCACAACCCTCTGTGTGAAAAAATTGCCCCTCTGGACACTTCATCTCTCCCCTTTCACTTTAAACCTATGCCTCTACCTTTGGGAAAAGATATTGACTATCTACCTTGTCTATGCCCCTCATTATTTTATCGAACTTTATAAGGTCACCCTTCAGCCTCCTACACTCCAGAGAAAAAAAGTCCCAGTCTATTCAGCCTGTCCTTATAACTCAATCTATCAAGTGCCGGCAGCATTCTAGTAAATCTTTTCTGCACTCTTTCTAGTTTAGTAATATCCTTTCTATAATAGGGTGACCAGAATTGCACACAGTATTCCAAGTGGGCCTTACCAATGTCAACTTCAACAAGCTGTCCCAATTCCTGTATTCAATTTTTGACCGATGAAATCAAGCATGCTGAATGCTTTCTTCACCAGTTTGTCCACCTGTGACTCCACTTTCAAGGAGCTATGAGCATGTATACCTAGATCTCTTTGTTCTGCAACTCTCCCCAATGACCTCCCATTAATTGAGTAAGTCCAGCCCTGGTTCATTCTACCAAAATGCATCATCTCGTATTTGCCTAAATTAAACTCCATCTGCCATTCGTCAGCCCACTGGCCCAATTGATCAAGATCCTGTTGCAATTGGGGATAACTTTCTTTACTGTCCACTATGCCATCAATCTTGGTGTCATCTGCAAACTTACTAACCATGTCCCCCATATTCTCATCCAATCATTGATTTAAATGACAAATAACAGTGGGCCCAGCACTGATCCCTGAGGCACACCACTGGTCACAGGCCTCCAGTTTGAAAAACAACTCTCTACAACCACCCTCTGGCTTCTGTCAAGAAGCCAATTTTGTATCCATTTAAATACCTCACCCTGGATCCTGTCAGATTTAACTTTATGCAACAACCTACCATGTGGTACCTTGTCAAAGGCCTTGCTAAAGTCCATGTAGACGATATCAACTGCACTGCCCTCATCGACCTTCTTGGTTACACCTTCAAAAATCTCAGTTAAATTTGTGAGACATGATTTTCCACTAATCATATCCTTACGTCTCTAAATGCCTGTAGATCCTATCTCTCAAAAAACCTTTCAACAATTTACCCACCACAGATGTGAAGTTCACTAGCCTATAATTCCCAAGCTTTTCCCTGCAGCAGTTGATGATAACTGGCAGTTAACTGACAAACTTAAACCAGGCAGTTTGACTCTGGTTCAATTACAAATGATAAAACAAACTTGAATTCACAAAGCACCTTCATATCCTCAAGATTTCCCAAAACAATTAATTTATTTTGAATTGTAATGATTGTTTTCCTATAGACCAATGTAGTGGCAAATACTGCACTGTATGTTTTAAAAAATAATGAACAGTTGACCAGTTGCTTTAGTTGGGGTATGAATATTGGCCAGGGCATTGAAAAACAAAACATGTGCTTCTTTTTTATATCTACATGAACAGGCAGATGCCATTTTAGGTTAGTATTTCATCCAAAAGATGGCACTTCTTTTCAGCGCTACTTGATGTGACTAGTTTGATTACATATTCAAATCCTAGATTGGAGATTGAAACAATATAAGATGAACACAAAGTAAATTTGAACCATCAATTTACCCAAAATATCTTTGCAAAGGAAGCCCATTTTAAATGAACATGAATTTGTTTGTGTTAGTTATACACAATTTATATTCTTCAATAATTCATAACAAAATAATAGTTATGTACTTTCATTTTAAGCTAAAGCAAGAATGTTTGATGTCTGAATCATGCCAGTAATGAGAATATGTCTCCCATGTTTCTTCTCCCTAACCCATTTCCCAAATTTATGGGTTTGCTTATTTGCCATCTTCAAAAGTTGGAACTGGATTCAGACATCTGACACTAATTATGCTCATCACACTTCTAGATCATTATCTTATATCTGGAAAGGGAGACTTGTACCTGTTCTAAGGACTTGATATCAAACTCAGATTGTGAAGTTGAAAGTTAAGTTTCTTCCGCTTGATAACTATCCCATTTGTTCTAATATTTTCCGGCTTACACAGGAGAAGTAAGAATGAATTTTGTCTAGTGTCTACTTAGATCATTGAAGAGCTATAGCTCCAGTTACCAGTTAAAACTGGGCTCCATTCTGATAGATTACTTCCATTGTAATTATTGTTTATCTTCTGTAAGCATCACTTCAGCTGTCGTGGCAAGTTAAATTACTACTTTAGTAATCCCTTTCTTTTTTGCTTTTCAATCTATTGGCTTGGATTCTTTGTGATACTGTTTTCATCACATTTGTTCATATGTTTGATTATCACTGACTTATCCAGTCAATTGTGTGTGGAAGTAGCTTTAAAGTACAAATAAATTGATTTGCATAGTAAAATTTGATCTTCAATAAAGCAATTCCTCATGCAGAAAGAATCCTGCCTATTTATCTATGTGTCAATTTGTGGCCAAACCTCCCAATGGCAACTTGAAATTAAGCCTACATATGAATATGTAAAATGTACGGTGAGAATTTAGGCTTTTCATCAAACCCAAAAATCCCCACGGTGCTGAAACAGGCCATTTGGCCCATCGAGTCTGCACCAGCTCCCTGAAAGAGCATCTTTTCCAGGCCATACCCCACCTCTCCCCATCATCCCATGCATTTACCATGGCTAATCAACCTATTGTATGCACCTTAGAACACTAATGGATAATTTAGCACGGCCAATATACCTAATCTGCAATTTGGACTGTGGGAGATAATTAGAGCACCTACAGGAAACCCACACAGGCCCAGGAAGAATGTGCAAACTTCACAAAGCCACCCAAGCCCAGAATTGAACCCGAGCCTTGGCGCTCTGAGGCTGCAGTTCTCTCCTTTGATGTAAAGGATTAGAGAACCAAAGCAATTATGGAGTGCACATTTTTCTCCGTACCAAATTTATAAACAATTAGTATTTCCAGATCATGCACATTCATTTATTTTCTCCAAGACAAGATTATCCACTATTGTGTTGTTAGATTGGAACTACTCATTTTAACATGAAGACTTTGTAGTGTCGAGTTAGACAGCCAGCTCCAAGATATTCTGTAGTCATAGAAGTGGAGTGCTATGTATGTATGTGCTTCATAACCAACAGCCCATCTTACCTTTTGCTCTAACATTTCTAGCACTCGTAACATTGCTTTCAAGCATTACCCCTCCCCCTAAATTTGCCAGCCTGAATGTGTCTTCCAGTCATATCAGTTCAGCTGGTAACCCTTGTCACTTTGACCTTTCATCACCACTGAGGCAATACTATAAAATCCTGATCTACCGTGCTATTAAAATAACGCAGCTCCAGTAAAGAAGCCATTTTGAAACATGTTGGGCAGGATTCTCTGATCCCGTCCATGCCCCCCTCGTTGCAAGTGAGAACGGAGAATTTGACATTCCAGACAGAACTCCATTCATTGCAGCAGCACCAGAGCATCCCAGCCGCAGATGAGATTAGAGATCCTCGGTGTCGATTTTTTGAAAATTTTGTACTTTTGTATAATTTTGATTTTAGAACATAGAACACTACAGCACAAACAGGCCCTTCGGCCCACGAGTTGCGCCGATCACATCAACTCCTATCTATAACCCCCAATCCCATAAAACCCCATATACTCATCCAGAAGTCTTTTAAAAGACCCCAGCGAGTTCGCCTCCACCACCACTGACGGCAGCCGATTCCATTCACTCACCACCCTCTGAGTGGAAAAACTTACCCCTAACATCACTTGTGTACTTTCCTCCCCGCACCTTAAACCTGTGTCCTCTCGTAGCGACCATTTCAACCCGGGGAAATAGCCTCTGAGAATCCACCCTATCCCTCTCAACATTTTATAAACCTCTATCAGGTCGCCTCTCAACCTACGTCTCTCCAGGGAAAAGAGACCCAGTTCCCTCAACCTGACTTCATAAGGCATGCCTCCCAATCCAGGCAACATCCTTGTAAATCTCCTCTGTACCCTTTCAATAGCTTCTACGTCCTTCCTATAGTGAGGCGACCAGAACTGCGCACAGTACTCCAAATGAGGCCTGACAAGGGTCTTATAAAGTTGCAGCATTACCTCCCGACTCCTAAACTCAATCCCTCGATTAATGAAGGCCAGTACACCATACGCCTTCTTGACCACCTCTTCCACCTGCGAGGCCGATTTAAGAGTCCTGTGGACCCGGACCCCAAGATCCTTCAGCTCCTCAACACTACCAAGACTCCTGCCCTTGATAGTGTACTCATTCATCCCGTTGGTTCTGCCAAAATGGACGACTACGCATTTATCCGCGTTGAAGTCCATCTGCCACTTCTGCACCCAGTCCTGCATCCTATTTATGTCCTGCTGCAACTTTTGCCATCCTTCCAGACCATCCACAACACCACCGACCTTCGTGTCATCAGCGAACTTACTTACCCATCCTTCCACTTCTTCATCCAGGTCATTTATGAAAATGACAAACAGCAAGGGTCCTAGAACAGATCCCTGGGGCACTCCACTGGTGACTGGCCTCCATTCAGAAAAAGACCCATCCACAACCACTCTCTGCCTTCTGCAGGCCAGCCAGTTCTTGATCCACAAGGCCAAAGGCCCTCGGATCCCATGCCCTCTCACCTTCTCAAGAAGCCTTGCATGGGGGACCTTATCAAATGCCTTGCTGAAGTCCATGTACACCACGTCCAAGGCACTTCCTTCGTCAATGTGTTCAGTCACATTATCGAAGAACTCAACTAGGCTCGTAAGGCACGACCTGCCCTTGACAAATCCATGCTGACTATTCCTGATCATGTCAAACCTCTCCAAATGGTCGTAAATCTTGTCCCTCAGAAGCCTTTCCATCAGCTTACCAACCACTGAGGTCAGACTCACCGGTCGGTAATTTCCCGGGCTATCTCTGTTCCCTTTCTTGAAAATAGGGACTACATCCGCAATCCTCCAATCTTCCGGAACCTCTCCCGTCTCCATTGACGATGCAAAGATCATCGCCAGGGGTTCTGCAATCACTTCCCTCGCCTCCCACAGTATCCTGGGGTATATCCCATCTGGTCCCGGCGACTTTTCAATCTTGATAGAATTCAAAAGTTCTAATACATCCTCCATCTTAATATCCACCTTAATATTTTGGTGAAATAGAGTTCACGTGTCAAACTATTCATTTCAGTATTAGTTGAGAACATTATAAAAATAATATATCTATTGAAGTTCTTCAAATTGAAAGGGTTTGAGTTTTATTGCATTGAAAATTTTTTTTTTCAAATGCAGTGAAAAATTCTTGGGTTGCAAACTATTGGGCACATTAGCAATGATGCCACTTAATTACGGCTAACTTGTTCATTTGAAATTGCACATCAATATTCTAAAGACAATCATTTCTATTGCTGGGTAACTATGGAAAATGTGCTGATAGTGGAAACATTATAATTGAGCTTAGCATTTTAATTGTGTTTTTGCAAATCATGATCGTCATGGACTCACGAGTCTAATGATTTTTAGTTCGCATCACTACCTGTCCCATAACTTAGATTTATCTACCTATCTCTCCATTTTGATAAAATGTTCACTGCTGACGTTAAGCTCGTCAGTTCAGTAGCTCTTCCTTAATTCTTCTAAGTACAAACTGTACTTTTCAATTAGTAAGTCAGTGCCTGGGAGTAAAACTCAATAACTATTATTTATCTCTTTTCTAAAAAAAACAATTGTCATGAGGGTTGTCAGTGTTCTAATGTAAGAATTTAAGGAAAAGGAGTGGGACTAGCCACTTTGTTCCTTAAACCTGTTCCACCATTCCTGCACCAAAGCTAAGCTAATGGTTGCCTTGACTCCACTGACTTGCCTGCTCCCCCCATAATCCTTGACTCTCGTAACATCTGTTTAACTCGGCCTTGAATATATTCCATGACCCAGTCTCCATGGCTCACCGAGGGTGAGAATTCCATTGACCCGCAGAAGAAATTCCTCATCTTTATCTCAAATAGAACTGCCCCCGAGTCCTAGATTCATTCAAAAGAGGAAACATTCTCTCAGCATTACCCTGTCAAGACCCCTCAGAATCTTTTATGTTCAATAAATGCACATCTCATTCTTCTAGACTCCAGTAACTTATCTGTTCAATTGTTTCTCAGGAAAAAAATCCCTCAACCATGGACTCAACCTAGTGAACCTTCTCTGAACTGCTTCCAATGCAGGTTTGTCATTCCTTGACCAGAACTGTACACGGTTCCCTAGGTATGGTTTCACCAATGCCCAGAATTCTCCACTTTTAAATTCCATCCCTTTTATAATAAAAGCCAACGTTCAATTTGATTTCCTGATTACTTTTTGTACCTTTGTGCTGATGTTTGTGATATATGCACAAGAGCATACAGATCCCTCTGTACTGTAGCATGCTGCAGTCTTTCTCCATCTAAATAATAATTTATCTTTTCCTTCTTCCTTACAATGTGGACACTCTCACATTTTCCCGTGTTATACTTTTTGCATCTGGTAAGTTATGCCTGTTCATTTCACTTAACCTATCTATAGGAGGGATTTTCCATGGAACCTGTTACATGTTTCATGGTGGGAATCTGCTGTTGGCCAGAGGAGGGATCTTCTGGTCCTACTGTTGTCATTGGGGTTTCCTGTTCAATGCAACCCTTCCTGCTGGGAAACCTTGGCTGGAAGACCCTGCTGGTATGAACAGCCAGAAAATGCCAGCCTACATCTTTTTGCTGACTCTTTGTATCCTTCTCACATCTTGCTTTCCAACTATCTTCATATTCTCATCAAATTTAGCAACAATCCAATTGGTCCCTTCATTCACGTCACTAATATAGGTCATAAGTTGTTTAGGTCCCAACATCTATCGCTGTGAATTCCACAACAGTTACAGTTTGCCAACCTGACAATGATCCATTTGGCACAAGATTCTGTTTCCTGTTTATTAGCCAGTCCATTTGCTATCCGTGTGAATACATCATCCTTAACACAGTAAGCATTTTTTTTATGTTGTAATGTCTTACGTTGCATCTTATAGAATACCTTTTGGATATCCAAATACATTAAATCTAATGGTCCCTCTTAATTCACCCTCTTGTCACATCCTGAAAGAACTCCAATAAATTAGTCAAACATTATTTCTCTTTCGTAAACCATGTTGAATCTGTCCGATTGTATCTCTTTTTTAAATGGCCTGCTACTACATTTTAATAATGGAATCTAGCATTTTTCAATGGTAGACATGAGGCTAACTGGCTTTCTGTAATGAGATAGGCCAATTAATAATCTTGTTGTTAAAAAAAACTTATAGGGTCGAACTACCATAAAATGATAGAATTTTACATCCTGTTTGAAAACGTGGTCATTCAATCGAAAACCAGGATGTTAAATTTGAACAAAGAAAATTATGAAGGAATGAGGGGCAAATTGGCTGAAGTGATTTGGAAAATTTACATTAACAGGAATAGAGGTACACAGGTAATGGATAGCTTTTAAAGGCTTATTACATGGTTTACAGTAATTACACATTCTTTCAGGCATAAAATCCCAAAAAGAAAAGTCAGCCAGCCCTGGCTAGCAAAGGAAGGTAAGGATTGTATAAGATTAAAAGAAAAGGCCTATAAAGTTGCCTGAAATTGTAGTAAACATGAGAATTGGGAGCATTTTAGAATCCAGCATAGGGGGCTCAAAACATTAATAAACAGAGAATGGAATATGAAAGTAAACTTGCAAAAAACATGAAAATAGACAGTAAAAGCATTTAAAGATATGTAAAAAGGAGACGTTTAGCTAAGATAAATGTAGAAGTCAGGAAAATTTGTATTGGAGAATAGAGCAATGACAGAGATGCTAAGTGATTTTTTTTGCCTATATTCACTGAAGAAGGTGCAAGGGTTGAAGATGAATTGGGAATTAAAGGCTATTAGTATTTGTAAGTAGGTTGTAGTTGGTGAAATTAATGGGACTTGAATGTTAAGAAGTCCCTGGGACCTGATATTTTACATTCTGGAGTGTTGAAATAGGCAGCTTTGGAGATAGTGGATGCATTAGTAACTATCTTCCAAAACTCAATAGGTTCTGGAATGGTTCCTGCAGATTGGAAGGTAGCAAATGTCAGCCCGCTCTTTCAGAAAGTAGGGAAAGAGGAAAGGGGAAAGGGGAACTATAGATCGATTAGCCTTACATCTATCATAGGCAAAATGTTGGGGTATGTATTTTGACCCTTAGAAACTACCAGCTCTTTGACAGTATGATTCTCTGTGGACTCCGACATGGTGTCAAGGCAAGATATTCTCTCTGGAAGAGTCTTCATGGACAATGAGAGATGGACGAGGTGATACAGAGGTAGATTCAGTAGAACAAAGATCTGAATACTGTTTCATCTCTAGAAACACAGCTGACTCCTGAAAAAAAACAGAAACTTTATATGGCGCAAATATTCATTGAAAAGACAGATCAGTCTTTAGCAGCTCCTCTGACAAATTATTCAGTGTTGCAATGGCATCTTGCCCTTTCTTCTGGAAAGAACCAATCAGGTTCAGAATATCTTCATGTGAATGATCCCTGTCAGTGGCAATGCCTTATGCATCTGTCACTTCTGGTGTAACATCTTGAAGAACAGAGAGATTTATAACTTTCATCTCTGACCGGGGTCAAGTGGATGATGTCTCTGTGAAAGCAATGAACTTGTGCTGATTGAAGAAACTTCCTCCAGCTTCTGGAGGTTAAAGTTCCACTGTTCCTAAATAAAAGTTTGAAGATTGTTTCACGAAAGAGTTGTTCAAATGCTGAGCATCATCTGTTTCTTCCAGGCTTCCGAGAAGCATGCTAACTTTGCTACACAGTAAGGATGTGCACTGATTGTGGACAATCAATGATCTGTTGCCCCTTGTAATGACAAATAATGCCATCACATGAGCAATAATCCTGCCTTTAATTGGAAGATATGTGCTGCCTGGACCTTGTCATTTGATATCCGATAAATGAAGGGGTATGAGCCAAAGCCAGTCAAGGTCATCAGCTAGTCTGTTACCAGTCTTTCTAGTGTTAATTTTAAAGGTAATTTTGAAACCTTAAATTTGCACCATGAGTGACTAAGATAGTCAAATTGTCAGTGTAGGGATAGTGGCTGCCCCCCAGCTATGGCCATCATTACCTTTCACCATTTTGCCACATCCTTCCGAGTCACATGTACGTGATGCTATTGCGTTTTCCTTTAATCTTGTTTCCTTCAATAACATTGATGCATTTTTTACATTAGTGCCTCCATTGCCGCTATCAGGTTCTGAGATGGTTCTTCTTATCTGTGGACTCTAAGTGTGGTACTTGGTTGCGAGATAAACCATAGTTCTACTCTGATCCTTGCTTAACACTTGTTTATCAGTAATGTATCTGAACAGATTACAGAATAGGTCTGTTGCTCCTGAGGCTGGTGGTGCAACCTGTCCCTCTTGAGAATCTAACATATGGCTAATGTCAATGATTCATCATCATGTATGTCATATTTATTAGCAAATCCTATTTGTTAACCTTTTATTGTACAGATAGCACCAAAAGAACCAGTTTAATTTCTTAAAGCCTGCTTGAAAGCCAAAAAAAGACTTAGAGGGTCATTTAGCCATTTCTAGCACAGAGAATGGCCATTCAGCCAATCAGTCTATGCTGGTTCTCTATGGAGCAATTTAGTCAGTCCCACTCTATCCCTGAAACTCTTAAGTTTGTTTCCTTCGAATCCCCATCCAACTTCCTTTGAAATCATTGACTGTTTCACATCTAGCACCCTTATGGGCAGTGATTGCAGGTCATTACCATTTACTGCAGCACAAATTTCTTCCTCATATTGTCCTGCATCTCTCACCTAAAATCTTTAATCTGTGTCCCCTAGTCCCTGCATAATCAGCTAGTGTCTGCTTTACCTAAGCCTGTCATAATTTTGTATGCCTCTGTTGAATCTCCCCTCAATTTTCCATGGAGAAGAACCCAGTATTGAATGAGCAGAAACTTCCGATGGTGATTTATTCACCCTGGGATACAGCCAGTGCTGTGGACAGAGCCTGCCTCTAGGGCAACATTTTAAACATTGGCTGAAAAGATTGCAAAACCCTAGTTGCACTGAACGCAAAATGTGCTGAGAATTTCGTGATCTCATCTGCTGAGAAAACTAGCAAAATCGCGTGGAAACGCGAGACTTGCGTTTTCATAAACGTGGAACATCTCACACAAAAATGAAACTACCTTCTTTCAACTGAACCAGCCATGATGTAAGTCCATAAAATAGATTTATTAATTGTGTAACATTATGATGGTTTAGAGTTAGTCTTTTATTTCTTGGAAAGGAGAATTAAATAAAGTAATTGTAGTCTTTGGAAGTTTTCCATCTTTTTATGGCAGAAATACTTTGTGCTGTCATAGATCCCCTGTTTGAGACATGACAGGTGATAAAAAAGAAATGTGACCAGTTCCCTAAATATATAGCACTATCTGTGATACTATATCAGTATCAATGAACTGTGCAGAATAAAATACGAACGTTGAACAAGGACAGTGAGACAATGAGATTTTACATCTTTTTGTGTTTATTGATTAGAACAGGACAGCCAGAAGATATATACAAGATTGGTGAAGTAAGATTAAAAATGACAGCGGAGTAGATGGTCTTTCAAGGATCTTCCACTTGTGATGATATTTAATGTGTGTGCAATGCAGAAGATTGGATTCCCATTAGTTTACAACAATCCAGTTACAAACATGCAGTTCCAGTCTCTCAATATTAAAAACCATACATACAATCAGAGATAGCGGTTGGGACACATGTCCTAACATGCTGACTTGTGTGAGAATTGTCTAGGAAGTTTCAATTTCCAAAGGGTAATCTCCCTGCTCCTTAGAGCCGTCTGCAACTGTCTATCTCCGCCTCAGAGTTCAAGCTGGAGGCGTGGAAGAGATCCACAGTACCTGAATATCTATGCAGGAAATGTTAGACAGAGAAAAATTCATCCAACTCCTGTTTAACTGCAGAACTCACACTGACTGCCCAACTATATCCCCTGTGTCCAACTACACGCCTTGTCACACCCAGATACACTGTTAGTGCCTAGCTATGCCCAAGTAACCAACTACACACCTGGTGTCCAACTACATCCCTTGTCACACTCAACTACATCCCTTATACTACCCAACTACACCCCCTGTACCACCCACCTACACCTCCTGTCGCACACAACTACACCCACTGTGCCCGACTACATCCAGTCCTGCTCAACAATAGCACCCTGTCCCGCCCGACTACACACTCTGTCCCAACTGACTACACCCCATCCCGCCTGACCCCCCCCCCGTCCCACCCAACTACAGCCCTTGTCCCACCCAACTCTACCCCCCGTCTCACCCAAATGCACCCCCGTCCCACCAGCTGCACCCCCTGTCCCACCCAACTGCTCCCTTTGTCCCATCTAATTGCATCCTCTAGTCCAACCAAATACATCCCCTGTCCCATCCAACTATACTTCTTGCCACACCCAACTACAGCCCCATCCCATCCAACTACACCCCTGTCTCCCCTCCCAATTACTCCCCAGTCCCCCCTAACTGCGCCCTCTATCCCATCCAAATACATCTCTGCCCCATTCAACTATACCCCCTGCCACACCCAACTACATCCCTGTCCCATCCAAATAAACCCCCAACCCACCTGGCTGCACCCCATCCCACCTGACAACACTCACTGTGCCAACTACACCACCCAACTGCACCCCTTGTTTCCCCCCTCCGACTATCTCCACAAACATCACCACTACTCCCCCAATCATGACTACTCCATAGATCTGACAGCAGTTCACCCAGCTATCTTGCTATTCACCCACCACCACACCTACCTGTCACCCTACCCATCTGACTCACCCACCTACTATCCTATCTGCCACCTCATCCACGTATCCTACCCAGCAGCTATCATACCCATCTACCACTGTCCGCAACTACATCTCAACTACTTACTAACCTATTCACCTATCACCTCATCCATCTGCCACTCTACCCATTTGCCAACTTGCTCTTCTACCATGCTATCTACCTGCTACTGTACCAGCCGCCTTACCTACCTACCCACCTGTTACCTCACCCATCTGCTACTTCATGTACCTTCCACTTGCTCTTTACCCACTTGTCTCAGCAGTTTTACAACCCTAGTCATTCATCCATTCACCCATCCACTCACATTTCATGTCAGTAATGTTCAAACTGGACCTTTGAACTTATGGCAGCTAGTGCCATAAAAAATGGTGACGTGTCCTGTCCTTCCCTTGATTTTGCTCCACTGCAACATAACTCTTTGAGACATTTTTGATCAAGCCAGTTTTGTAAGACCCAGTGAGAAATATGGAGCAGCATCAAGTTGGGTGAATCCGACAATGATGGCTACAGTTCCTTGGAAGATGCAGGCTCCTGCTTAAACTTCTCCTTCCTTGAACTATTTGTAAAAACACAAGTGTGGAAATTGGACCTCATTGTGCCCATTTTATGGGGTAGAATTACCAAGATGGAAAATGGATTAAACTTGGAATGGGTCAGGTTTCCTTCCATGCTCTTCCACTAGGGAATGTTCACAGGAGATGCACAATGAGTGCAGTGGAGGTCACATTAATTTAATAAGTTCAGCATGTTTTCCTTAAATGAAGCCTTCGAGCACTACAATGAAATGAAGTTATGAGGAGACTCTAGCAATGGTGTTGAAAGTGCTGAGGGATGTTTTTAAATTTATGAAGCATTTGGATGGAGTTTGTAGAGAAGGATCATTTTCTTCTTCTGCTTGTGAAGGGCTATCAATTTAAAATTGTTCCTCAGAAAGTGAAAAAAAGAAAGTCTTTGAACAGAGCTTTATTGGAAAATGGAATACTTTAGCAAAGGAAAAGATTGAGGCAAGAAACATGACTTAGATATGGCAAAATAAAATATTTATTTGGAAGGGGACGATATGGGACTACATGGAGAAAAGGTGGAGTTTGTTTTGGATTGTTCTGGAAGACAGTCCATGCAGAAATGATGGACTACTTGATCCTCTTTCTTTGCTTAGATCTTCTATTCCTTTTAGAAAGAAATTTGCAGTATTACACATTGTAATAAAGAATGGATAAGATGAGGAAAATTCAAGGAATAGTCTAATTTGTTTTATTCTTTTTTGTTCTTTTGACACTAACTAGTGCAAACCCAGTCCTTCAGAATCCAAATAATATGTTTAGTAAGCTGAATATTTCTCCAAAGCCAAGGCATGATTCGCTTTCAGTGGCTGATTTTTTTTAAAAAGCCTTATATAACTATATAGTATTAATCAAGTTTCTAAAAGGAAGCCACCCACTTAAGTCAGCCATTATACTCATTAGAATGATTGTTAGCAGCCAGGGGTCATTAGGTGAAGACAGATGCAACAGAAAATTAAAAATGCCAACACTTGAGGGCTTCTGCTAATTAGAATTTGTAACAAATTTTTGCAATTAAATTGGAATGACATTTTCTGTGTGGGAATGACCATTTGAACTCCGCAAAGCAAAGAAAGATCCCTCCTACTTTAGGCAATTGAAAATCACCACTTAGTGGAATGCTGTTGCCTACCTCTCCAAAGCAATTAATAGTTTCTTTCAAGTACATGGAAATCCTCTTTGAATAAAAAGAAAAAAATCATCACCAGGAACTAACTACCACAAGTGTGTCCTGGGCATTGAATGCAAATGATTTGATGCATTTATCAACACATATAAAAGCAGGAATCTAGGAGGAAGAGTAGGCCGTTAAGCTTCTTAAGCCTGCTCCAGCATTAAATGCGATAATAGCTGATCTGTGTCCTAACTCCCTTGAACTGCCTTGGATCTATATCCCTTAATACCCTTGACTAGAAAAACTCTGTCAATCTCAGATTTAAATTTTTTAATTGATATAACATCTGTTTTGTCTTGGAATATGGAAGCGGCATTTCCCTGTCAATTCCTTTCAAAACCTCTATTAAAACACCCCCTTAACCTTTTATATTTCAGATATCACAGCTTAGTTTTTCTGATTGTCCCTTCTAATTCATTTTTTCTCATTTAGTACAGAGGATACGCCACCCAGGTTAAAGAAAAATAGTTCAGACCGGTATTCTTCTTTCCTCATTTTACTGATATTCCATTTTAAAGTATACAAGACAAATTCAGGCCACTATTCTTATTTCCCTGTTTGACTTTTTTTCTTCTGGGCTGGAGGCTCTCCAACGTAACGCAACCTTTTGGTACAATATTTGCGAAGGTATGAGGGGAGGTCTTGTCCCTACCTCTGAGCCAGGAGCCCTAGGTTCAAGTCTTATCTCAGGACCTGGTAGCCATGGAAAACACATTCCTAACATTATGAACTTGTAAGTCCATCTATTATGTCTATTGCAGGTGATAAGAATGGGAGACTCTCCTGGTCAGGCATACTTGATGGTGGACTGGCACCCTTCTTCTGTAGGCTCTGGTGGCAGGCTAGCAACCTGTTCTAGGGGGAAAAAATAGCCATGGAAATAGACATGGGCACGTGCTTTGTTTGCTTAATATCTCATTAAATGGAAAAACATTGGGCAAGGCATGTTGCTTGCGAACTCAATAGCTTATTATTTGCCCTCATTTATTACAATAGACAAGAAGATTCTGGTTTACCTAGTTGAAGGTCATGGTAGTCGCCTCTCTAACATTATTAGGGATATTCATTAGGGATAGGATTTATAGTTATTTGGAGAGTAATGAATTGATTGGAGATAGTCAGCATGGTTTTGTGGAGGGTAGGTCGTGCCTTACTAACCTTATTGAGTTTTTTGAGAAAGTGACCAAAGAGGTGGATGGGGGTAAGGCAGTTGACGTAGTATATATGGATTTTAGTAAGGCGTTTGATAAGGTTCACCATGGAAGGCTTCTGCAGAAAATGCAGATGTATGGGATTGAGGGTGATTTAGGTAATTGGATCAGGAATTGGCTGGCGGATAGGAGACAGAGGGTGGTGGTTGATGGTAAGTATTCGTCATGGAGTTCAGTTACGAGTGGTGTGCCTCAGGGATCTGTTTTGGGGCCACTGCTGTTTGTAATTTTTATAAATGATCTGGATGAGGGTATAGTTGGGTGGATTAGTAAATTTGCTGATGACACCAAAGTCGGAGGTGTGGTAGATAGTGAGGAAGGGTGTCTTAGTTTATAGGGGGACTTGGACAAGTTGCAGAGCTGGGCCGAGAGGTGGCGGATGGAGTTTAATGCGGAAAAGTGTGAGGTAATTCACTTTGGCAGGAATAACAGATGTGTAGAGTATAGGGCTAACGGTAGGACTCTGAATAGTGTGGATGAACAGAGGGATCTAGGTGTATGTGTACATAGATCCCTGAAAGTTGGGAATCAAGTAGATAGGGTTGTTAGGAAGGCATATGGTGTCTTGGCGTTTATTGGTAGGGGGATTGAATTTAGGAGCCGCAGCGTCATGTTGCAACTGTACAAGACTCTGGTGCGGCCGCACTTGGAGTATTGTGTGCAGTTCTGGTCCCCACATTATAGGAAGGATGTGGAGGCTTTGGAGAGGGTGCAGAGGAGGTTTACCAGGATGTTGCCTGGTATGGAGGGGAGGTCCTATGAGGAGAGACTGAGGGATTTGAGGTTGTTTTCGTTAGAAAGAAGGCGGCTGAGAGGGGACCTTATTGAAACATATAAGATGATTAGAGGTTTAGATAGGGTGGACAGTGATAGCCTTTTTCCTCGGATGGAGAAAGCTAGCATGAGGGGGCATAGCTTTAAATTAAGGGGTGGTAGTTATAGGACGGATGTCAGGGGTAGGTTCTTTACCCAGAGGGTGGTGAGGGATTGGAATGCCCTGCCTGCTGCAGTTGTAAATGCGCCTAGTTTGGGGGCGTTTAAGAGATCCGTGGATAGGTTTATGGATGGAAAGGGTTTGGTTTAGGTTAGAGGGTCATTGCTTTTTAACTGGTCGGCGCAACATCGTGGGCTGAAGGGCCTGTTCTGCGCTGTTATGTTCTATGTTCTATTATCTCAGTGATGTTCAAAATTAGCCATACAAAGGAAATCTACTTTAAAATTCTCATTTACTTTTAAAATTGTTTAATCATCCTCTTAAAATGACACCCTTAAACCATTCAAATTAGGGGAAGGAGTCTGCATACTTAGTAGTTCAAGTATAAGTCCTTCATACTTCTGTGCCAGTTGGACCATAATTTCACAAAAACAAAGACACTTAAATCAAATTATACCCAAATGATGGATGCATTGATAAATACAGAGATTGTCCAGATTCATATAAAATACCTCCAAAGAGTGTTTCTCTTTTAATGAGAAGATGAATCCATTGACTATTTAATGATTTCACCAAGACACTTATTGAGGATAGGAGAGTCAAAGCTTTTTATCTTCATCGACTGCTCAGGTACGCTCCAGTCAGCCTCATGAACCTCATGTGAAGTTTGAGTTCATGTTCTCACTAAATAATACATCATTTAACTGCAGGTCCAATAGATTTGCTGACTTAATCTAGGATTTATCCAACAGTAAAGTAACAGCACAGAAAACCTTTTTTCTAAAGCTCCACAAAATTCAACAGTACAGACCAACAAGCAAGGAATCTGGGTGTATATATTTACCTGAGCTTTATGGACCAGATGACCAGAGCTTAAACTGGCCCATAGCTTATAGGCTGGCAAGCTCTGAATGGCCCAACTTATTCAAAATAGCACACATACTCACTCTTTAGTGCACCATTCAGTCAATAGAATGGGGGATTTTATACATACATCGTATGTACATCATTAGTTCCAAATGTTGGCTTAGTAGGAAAGTTGGCCTTGAAATCACTATATTTTTATGGCTCATAACTTTAGATCTCCGGGGCGTCATACCCAGCAGGGAGGGAGGTATCCTAAAGATGCGCCAGCCAAAAGTCTCCCGGAAAATTTGCACGGCAGTTGTCTTGAAAGTTCAAGCTTCCAATGGGCATTTGCGTTGCATTGGGAACCAACTGAAACTCTGATTTAAAATCCAAACTTTGGATGGTTCTGAATGTCTTTCCAGAATAATTATCAGAAAAAATTCGAAGAATTAATACCACTTCTAATTCCTGAGTAATTATACTACTGACCCCAGTCCCGATCCCCCAACTGCACCTTACAACTACCAGGAATGATAAGGACAGTCAACATGGCTACAAAATTGGCTGAGTAATAAGAAATAGATATATTTATTGTAAAATAAAAGCTCATGATATAGGGTGTAATATATTGGCATGAATTGAAGATTAGCTGGCTAACAGGAAACAGCATTGGCATAAGTGTGCTTTCTAGTTGGCAGGATGTGATGAGTGGTGTATCACAGGAATAAGTGCTAGGGCCCAAACGACTTGGATGAAGGGACTGTGAAAGTACGGTTGATAAATTTGCTGACAGCACAAAGATAGCAAGGAAAGTAAATTGTGAAGAGGGTGTAAAGAGACTATAAAATGTTACAAAGTAAGGAGGTTGTACTTTAGTTGTGCAGGGCATGGGTGAGAACATACCTGGAGCATTGTTCACAGTATTGGTCCCCTTATTGAAGGAAATGTGTTAGAAGCAGTTCACAGTAGACTAATACCAGGTATTGTCAGGTTAAATTATGAGGAAAGGTTGAGATATCAAGTTTGTATCCATTAGAGTTCAGAAGAGTAAGAGGTGACTTGATCAAAACTTTAAGATCCTGAGGGAACTTGACAGGGTGGATGCAGAGAGAAATTTTCCTCTTGTTGGAGAATCTATAACTACAGGTTATTTTTAAAAACGAAAGGTCGCTTACTGAAGACAGAGACAAGGAGAAATGTTTTCTCTGAGGGCTGAGGTTATGGAACTCTTCCACAAAAGGCAGCGGGCCCGATTCTCCCAAAAAAATTTTAAGTGCTGAATTGACAGGAAATATTGTGTAATTCGCAATTGTTTTGTCAGTAGGAGTTCAGATTCGAATTTCCCACACTCTGTGCAGTGCAGAGGTCACAATCATGAATAACATTTAAAGCTGGTGGGGCCTATTCATGCCAGAGCCTGACAGTTCCAGAACTCTGCGTGCGTGCAGTGGCCCCGATCTGTCAGACTGCAGTGTGCTGGCTAGCCTGGGCCCCCACTGCATTGCAGCTCGTTTGGGACCTGCACGAGCATTCCGAGCCAGCCCCAACTCCCACCCTGTCCTGGAGCACTGCAATCTCCAGCCTCCCTCCTCCCACCTACCGCCTCCCAACCCTCTGTGGCCCCGATTGCTCCCCCACTCCAGCGGGGTCTCCCCCTCGTTCCTCATAAGTGGGGAACTATTCTAAACCCTGCCAGAGTGGAATACTTCTGGCAGGATGGGAGATGCTATCAGGCTGGAAGAATTCAGTTCCAGACCTGATAATCACATTTAAAGTAGATTTAAAAATAGATTTAAATCATTTACCTTGTCTTCCCAGCCGTTTCCAGAGCGGTCCCAATTGGGCCTATTCTGTCCGGCTAGGAGAGACGTGCACGCGTTGGAAACACATGAGTGAATCCTGTGAAATGGCCAACACGCGCACCTCACAACCTGACGTGCCAAAAGGCGTGCGCGTCAGGATGGGAGAATCAGGCCCAGCATCTTTGTATATTTTTAAGATAGAGTGAGATAGATTCTTGATGAACAAGGAGGTGAAAAGTTATGAAGGGTCAGCAGGAATGTGAGTTTGAAGTTATAATCAAATCAGACAAAATCTTATTGAATGACAGGGCAGGCTTTAGAAGCCGAGGAGCCTCCTCCTGTTCCTAATTCATATGTATGTATGTAACTTCCCTAAATCAGTAGCAAATAAGCCATGTCAGTTGTTCATTTCCGCTTAGATACAGACTTTGTATGGGCTTTAGATTGGGAAATGTGAAGATTATGAATCTATTTTGATGCAGTGCCTTCCTCAGGGAATCTGAGATCTATAGATCAGTGATGGCTCAGTTGGTACCAAGCTGCTTTTGGGTCAGAAGATTGAGAATTTGTCTCCTACTGCAGGACTTGAGAACAAACATTAAGGCTGACACTCCAGTGCAGTACTGAAGGAGCACCACACTGTTGAAGGTGCCATCTCTCCCTGATATCGTAGTCAATGTGTGTCCCTCAATCAGTATCAAAGAAAAACAGATTATTGATTCATTATTACTTTATTGTTTATGGGAATTTGTTGTGTGTGAATCAGCTACTTCATTCCTAAATTACCATTGTGACTGTACTTCAAAGCTATTTAATTGCTGTAAAGAGCATTGAGTCTTCTGATAATCATGAAAGGTGCTAAATGTAAGTCATTTATATTCTTGATCAATCTGATTGATATGAGAAATGTAAAAGAATATGCATTTTAAATCTCTGATGGTAATTAAAATCTTAAGGAATGAGTTTTCACACTGGGTCCAATTAGCCCCACGTTTTTTCTCGGCTTCCCACATGCACTGACACAGATGGTTAACTAGCAAGTTAAAAGAAGCTAGGACGGCTGGGTGTGAAATTTTCCTTGACTGGGAAAATGAAATGACAGTAGTTACAATGTCTTTCCATTGGGAAGTAACAGTTTGTTTTACATTCCTTTTGATTTTACAGGTAAGTATGTCAGCCTGCCAATTCGCTATTTCCTGCTGAACACTAGCATCCAGGTTGAGTTTTATGTTCACTCATTGTGTGATACCAATATACATAATCATTCAGCGCAATCTTTCATAACTCATTGTCCCTTTAGGTGTGTAAGATATGCACCTAAATTCATGTGGACATTTTCTTTCCTTGTAAATAAATTCTCGTGGGGCCAGGAGACGAGAGACCACCCCATCCACCCAATAGAAAACTTTCCATCCATGGTGTAGGGGCCAGTAATGCACACCGGGGAAATGTATCCAACCATATAGATTCTGTCTTACCACAATTATTACTCCAATATTTTGCAGTATCTACATTCTTCTTTCCCCAGTTTCCCCCTGTAGCTCTTTGCTATCTCTTACCACTTTGCAAGTGTGCTTTACCTTTAGCTACCAACGAACCACTTTTTTGTTCCTTGTCTTCTCATGACATAGTCTTATTACTTAATTCACCCAAGGCTTTTCTTCTCAGCAGCTTTTATTAATCCTCTCATCTCAAATCAAGATTTTGCCCACTCCTGCCATATTAGACTCTGACTGTTTAATTTACCATTCCTGGAATGGCAGTGGTGGTATTTTAATATGTTGGAAAAGCATATTATTCATCTGGTCATTTCTGGAAAATGAGACCGAAGAATGCTTTCATAAATATGAAAGTCATATTTATATGAAATATAAATATGACTTCTGATCAGTTTACAAATATCAACCTTTTGGTTGTGCTGAGTATAACACACATGCACTTATATTCTATACAGATATATGTCAGCTACGTCAGACATGTCTGAGGTTAGTTTCCTCATGTATGTTATATGGATCATTGGTAAATGTTTTGTTCCAATGCACTTAAAGTGTAAATATTTTCTTACAGCTCCAATGACAGACAAACCACCCAAGTTCCTCTATCCTTTAGAAAACAGGTTAAACCCTGTGGAGGCACAGCTTGGTAAGTCAAAGTGTCTTTACCTTTTCATGCTATAGATAAAGTAACTGGAGGTTTCTGAGAGTCTCAGCAATTGTGCAATGTATTGCCCCATATGCCTTAATGGGATGTTTCTTTGTGCTAACTTACATTGACTTGTCTCATGTGTGTGGGTCACACGAGCCATTAACAATGATCAGACACAAGGTTGCTTAAATAACAGGTTTCTGTAGCAACAGCCAGAATCAAAGCAAATTGTGTAATGATATTGAGTAGTACTGCAACTTCTCAGGAGCAATTACCCACAGAATGCATGTTTGCACTTTTGTGCAAGTGACACAATATTAATCAGTGGCCTTACAATAGAGAAAAGGTGGCATAGGCCCAAGCTTTAGCAACACTATTACATGTTAGCTGCTCATCGATTATGTACCAACCCATTTGGTTTTTTTTTGTAATTCATGCCAACCAGTTTTATATTGTTTAACTGCTATTTATTAAATGCAGTATAATACCTAGTATTTCAAAAGGTTAAGATTACTTGTTAAATGACGCTTTATCCCTGGATTAAATGAAGTATTCAAAGGACAATGCTTGAATGTAGCTTTATATTTATTGAAGACAGTTTCACCACCAGGGCCCCTTTCTGAAACTAGAATTGCTGCACATAAATCACGATAAGATTCTGTATTCCTTATATTTCTGCCATTTTGCTGTTTTTGTGACACCGGTGAGATACTGGTGTGGGTTACTAAGCTTTAGTGTAACATCTGAATTATTGTGTATAGTTAATGACAATGCTGCCTTAATTAGTCACAGCGTCTGCAGATAATTCTTCTCCCTGATTCTGTTGGCTTCAATAATTTACTTGCATCAGTGCAAAATTATAATTTGTTGCAGCCTTTTTGAACTTTTCATGGTGATACTTCCTATTTAAGCGTAACTGTGTGGTTTCTCACAAATTAAAGTGCCGAATCCCAGTCTGAAATTCTACTCCCAGTCTATGGCTAACCTGGACTGGAATAGGACAAATGTTTTAATCCCAGGTTGAGGTAAATCCATGAAAAAATGCTGTGATTTAAGGTGAGACGTGCTGAACCAGCAATAAGGTGTTATGATGTTTTAATGACATGGTGAATGCTGAATGAAGTGGCATTATGTTTTGATCAGGCTATAGCTCACCAGGTTGAGCTCCATAATATCAGACTGTGGTGAACACTGGATTGGTGGTGTTCTTTCAAACTTGCCTTATTAAACCATTAATATGTACTCATTAAGTAGAGTTGTGGTTCATTTTACTGAATTGATGCCAACACAGTTGGGCACTGTGTCTTATTGATGGATATGAGTGGGCCTTGTCATTCAGTGCTTTAGATATTACAATTACTAAATGACCTAATTTGACAAAATAATGAATTACTTAGTAGATGTTGGAATACTATAATAAAAAGATTGCGCATTATTTTGACACTGCCAGTTTGAAAAATCGCTCAGATTCGAATGACATTTACTTTCACCAGAAGTATTTCCTTATTTTGGGCAGCAGTATAATCTCAACAGGAATGGCAGTAAGCACTTGGCCAGCAGTTGATATTTTACACCTACTGCACAGTGGCAGATAGTGTCATAAATACATTGCTAACTTGCACCAAAACCACAATGTTGTCAGGTCCCCTGAGAAGGAACGATGGCTTGCAGCATGACTAAGCCAAAGAGACTATTCATTTTCATGTCAGTGTGCAAATCCTAAATACCTGTTTTATTATGTGTTTCTCAAAATAAGCCAGTGGTAGCCGTATTACTCAAACTGTGTTTTTGTTTTATTAGTTGGAGAGCAAAATCTTTATGAACACCAAGTACCCACAGCAAAATACATCTTACTGTTATGATCGAATCAAGTGGTGCCTTATCAATCTCAATTACAAAAACATGCTCAGAACAAAAAGGAACAATTGGGCTGTTACTCTAGCAGTTTTCACATTGTTAATGTCTTTATATTACCTTTTGTTTGGTTTGATCAATATTAATGCCGAGAAAGTACAAATGAACGTCACAGTTGACATGAAAAAACACATTAATTATTAACACAAAATGCACTTCTGTGGTCTTGTGGCAAGGAACAAAACAGAAGAAAAAAGAAAAACACATAAAAAGGAACATCAAAAACACCTTCCTTGTATAGTGCATTTTTTTTCATAGTATAAAATAAATAACTGTGACTTTTTTGATGAAAGCAATGTTGATGTTGGAGCCATCTTTCACTGATAAAATTATTTCTCGGGCACAAAGAGAATACACTCAGTAAAAGATCTTTCAAAATAGCACATTAAGTTGTTGCTTTGATTTTTGCCATAATTTCAAAGGGAATGGTGATTTAATTGTGAAGTAACCAGCCAGTGGAATGCATGAGGTATCTATCTGATCCTTCCATTTTGAGGGCATCGCACTGTCACTCGCTAGCTGTGGACCAGCGCAAATGTGGCAGAAGGCTTGTCAAGAAGGCTATGATTCTGTGTCAATGTGTCCGTCAGAAGGTGAAACTGTCCACAAACTAGAACTGTGAAGGGATATGCAAACACTTAAAGTGCAGAGAGAATGCATTCTGAAAACAAGTTCAACAGAGCTGGAACGTATTCGCAATGTTTGCTGACATTGCACTTTTGAGGTAAGGGGCGAAAATGACTTATATCTTTAAGATTTATTGAAAGGAATGGAAAATAAGTGGAAAAATAATTCTTTGAATTTTCTCTGGGCTTCTTAAAACCTAGCATGATTGACTGAAACAAAGCTGCATTTCTCAGGATTTTCACTGAAGTTCTGGCAGCAGGCTTGGAAAAACCCACATTGAATCCTTCTGCTGATCTCTATTCCCTCTTCAATAAATTTTGAAATAGTAGCCTTGATGAATTATTTTTCGAGTTTGCACTTCCAGCTGGGAACTTCATGCAGCACAGGAACATATTAGAAGTTCGAGTTGCAGCCTGTGTATGATCGTTGAGCTGTTTATGTTAATGGTCAAAAAGATCACTTCCAGTGTTCTCCCAAATTCCCTGACATGCACTATAAAGCTCCCAGGGTGGAATCATAAAGCTGTAGACTATCCCTGATTATTTATTTTTGACGTTAGGATGCTTTAAAGTCGTTTCTGAGGGTCACTTCTGAAATATGCATATGCTCTATGTAAACGATGTGGTGCTTTAGAATCATAGAAAGAATCATAGAAACCCTACAGTGCAAAAGGAGGCCATTTGGCCGGTTGAGTCTGCACTGACAACAATTCCATCCGGGTCCTATCCTGGTCACCCCACATATTTACCCTGCTAATCCCTCTAACCTACGCATTTCAGGACACTAAGAGGCAATTTAGCATGGCCAATCAACCTAATCCACACATTTTTAAAATGAAGAAATTGTACATTTGTTTTGTTTAATTGAATTAATGATTTTGGATGAAAGCTTGGGGTGAATATTTGGCTTATTAGCAGTTTTTAACAAATCATGTCATGTCTTATTCGTAAATATGCATTTTATTCCAATCCCGTCGTGAAATGGACCTTTTCATTTCATTCAGCCACTTGCTTTAATAGGAACGCATGGGTAACAGAATTCTTACATGTTGCATATGTCTTCGTGGCCCCAGACCACCAGCATTCTTCAGCCAATCTCTGATCATCTGTTCAGGAATTTGTGGGAGTCACAACAGCGCTTTTCAAGCTTGCAAATTCATTTTTTTCTCTTTATAAACACTTGGAGTCACCGGTATCTTTGGATTGTTTATAAACAGAAAGGTTCATGATCTGTAATTTCTAATGTGACCTATGGTAGGGACACAATGTGATGGTATGAAGAAAATGGATAGTCCTGTGTCTGGATGCCTGCTTTGTATTGTTATAATCAGTCAAAATTCTGATGCTGTCAAGTGCCCTTTTGTCATATGTTTGACATTGTTCTATTCTGAGCTTATTTGATCCCACAATAGCTGGAACACTCTTAGTCTGCAGTTTATTTTGTAGTTTTCAATGATGTTTATCTCAAGCAGAGGGTGGATAATCATTTCAAAGGAAATTCCTACCAGCAGGAGAGGCTGAATAATTCCACCGTTGGCTAACGTACTCCATTCTACTGCAAATCCCTAGTTAGAATTTGGACTTATAATTCTTGGAAACAGCACAGAACCCAAACTTGATCAATGCTCCATAATTGGCTGGCTGTGAGGAAAACCCAAATGCAACTTGCACATGAAGTCTGTCAATGATCAGAGAGGGAAGGGAGGGTGCCTGAAAATAATATCTACCCCACTGAACCAAAGCTTCCAAATCATAACTAAACAATTTTGGCAAACTGTAGAGATTTAAATTATTGCAATTTTTCTTGGATAATATCTATATCTTCTATTACTTAATTAAAATAAATTAGTTGTACACAATTTTAAAATATTGCTAGGTTAATTGCGTCTAATTCATCCATATTAATAGCTTACTGCTACACTGAATTAAGATGTATTATTTCCAGCCTTTTCTTACCCCCTAATATTGAAATATAGCTCAGTGTCTCTCTATACCATCCATAGTATATCTGATAGTTCAATTATTAAATATATTTTCTGCTGTGGATCCAGGAAACACTAGTTTACTTTTCTTGGTCAGAATTTTACCGTCCCACCCAGCCCAGGAATCAGAGCAGGCGCAGGGCAGAGCATGAAAAGGCCTGTTGACTTCAGGTTGGATTTTATGGTTTTGGACGCCCCTTGTCTCTGTCAAATTAATGTTTCTAAGCTCTCAGAAACCATAGAAACCCTACAGTGCAGTAGGAAGTCATTTGGCCCAAGAGTTTTTGCTCCTTGCCTTAAGAGAGTTGGTAGGAACACATCCGCACTGACTCCAAGTGTCCCGTAGCCATTTAAAATGCAAATGAGATTAAGTGGCTACAGCTGGATCTTCTGCCCCTCGCTCAGGAGAAAGTCCCACCAAAAAGAATTGCTAGTGGGAGAGAGTAAAATTCTGGCCTATTTTAACTTTTAGGAAAATTATAATTTAAACTATGAAGAGGAACATTCCCCTTTTCTATTTATCAAACATTGAATGTTCCATGGGCAAACAGTTCACAATTCCTCCCAGCTTTCAATGGGTTCCTGAATTCCCACTTTTCTGAGTAGTAACTTTGAGTGATCATCTCCAAGTGTTGTCCTCAGTTTGAGAAGAGTTTCTTCAGTACACCACCAGTAATAAAGCCTGTTCCGATTTTCTACCACCTAATCATGCCAGCTCAAATGTCCCAGAGGCCTATGAAGGCTAAGAGATGCATCTCTCAGTCTAGAAACCACCTGGCTCCCTCACATCTGGCCACGGCAGCTCTGAAAATCATGCAGCCTCTTTCTCTGTTGCCCACATAGAATTGCTAACTGTTTCTCATATTTATTAATTTGTCGGAAAGTCAATAACCAGATCTCAAATGGTTCACTCTGCACTCTTCCCCATGGCAACCTGAAACACATCAACCGTGCATTCAGTTAGAAAAGCTAATTAGTTATGCCTAATCACAAATCTTTTTCATCTTATAAGTAAACGGACAGCTTATATCACAACTGTTTACAACACAGTACTTTCAACACCCATTTGAGAATTTGGGGGACTCGGGAGTCTACTCATTGTAAATGCAAAGACAACTATCATTGTCTCTAAGTACAAATAAATTGCCCCTTCTTCTCAATAAAACAATCTAATCTCTCCTTCGATCTCTACCAATCAAACCACCCAGACTTTCTGTCAAATAGACTTCACAATATGCCGCATGCCTTCCATTTATCCTAAATTTAAAGCCACAGTCCCAAAATATAGTTGCTTATGAACCTTATAATTCTAACATACTCCTGACATTTTAATTATCTTTGCATCACAATCCACAAAGCTACCTTTGCAATTAGTTTTTCACCATTTAGAAAGTACATTGTTCTATTAATTTAGGTCCAAGTTGGATGATGCGGCTTTTGCCTGCATTGAAATTCATTTGCCACAATTTTTCTCATTCTGTAATCCAGTCATATTTCTTTGTGATTCTATATTTTCATCTATGCTGCTTACATTATCTTTGTATCATTGGTACGTTTGGATATTGGCTCTCTATATAATATCCACAAAATTAACAAATGCAGCATATAGTTGAGTCCCTCACTCAGATACAAGGATAATTTTCAGACCTTGCATTCTCAGAGGGGAGGCTCTCAAAAGTATCTACATGAACTCAGCGTGTCCACTGAGCATGTTTTTCTGACTATCATTTTAAACGATTGGAGAATCTCATGCAAACAGCGTGGAATTGTATTCTCTGCACGAGCACAAAGTCAAAAAAAGTCACCTTCCATTAAATAGATTTCATTACAGTTTTATGGTTGCTTAACAATAGTTCCTGATTTAGATTTACAAACAGATCTTGACCATAAGGAATTCAGCTGGAGGATGAAACATTCACCAGCAATGTCCATTATAGCACTTAGCCGAAAGCCTTTCCTTAGATTGCACTATATTTGTTACAATCAGGAAATGCTATCCCTGCATGACATTTAAACTGAATCACTGCCAAATTCTGTCCAATCAATACATTGTGCTGTAAGTTTTGGTGGAGGGGCTGATATTGGATGCATTTGTTACTGACAGCGACACACTTTACCAATTCACCTGTTAACCAAGAAATTTTATGTCAGTAGTTCAGTAGTTTTCCTAGCTTTTTATTATCATCCCTGCAGGCACATATTGAGTGCTAGAAAGTGCTTTTAATCCAGCCACACTAGGTGAAATCTGAAACTGTTCTCAGTAGCTCCCTACATGTTGGATAGCTGACAGATGGTTCGATTTTCTTCTTTCACTAAGTGCAACACAAGGGCCATTTTGGTCATTTGTCCTGTATCATTTATGCCCTTTACTTTCCTGTTGGAAGCAGATAATAGCTTCTGTGATTGAGAGGATGCCTTTAATTAGTTCTTTCTTAATAAAGAAGCAGTTAATCACCAATGATTTGAATGCACTTTGTAATTCAAAAGAACACATTAACACATTTGTTCATATGAAGTTGCTCTGCCTGCTCTTTTAATCTATCAATAAATAGTTTATTTAAAAGAACGTAAGCTTCTTATTGACATATTGGGGAAATATATTTCAAACAAACAAATTCATTACAAATATCAGACAGCACAGTATCTATCCACAAGTTAGCAAGCTTAAAAGGTCAAGTAATCATTATGATTGTTGTTCTATTTAAGACACTAATCATCAAGTAGATTCAATGTCTGTTGTTTGTCAGGCAACAATTTAAAATGGATAACAGTGCTTCTATTTATCTCAGCAATGGTTGAATAATTCAAATCGCAACAACTTTGATCTCCCGTCTTTCCAGCTCAAAATTACATCATTGGCTATAAATCATAAACGAAAATGACTGAACCAAAATATTGCCTCACCTGCACATAGTACAGTCAGGATGGGCCAGCATTTACAGAAAACCTTCTGCATATCAATGGCATATCCACAGTATGCATAAATTTTCTAGCACAGGATTTGCAGGAAATTATGGCATGAGTATCTTATTTTTGTTCTCTCATGGGATGTGGACATACTGGCTAGGCTGGCATTTATTGCCCATCTCTAATGGCCCTTGAGAAGATGGTGATGAGCTATATTCTTGAACTACTGCAGTCCTTGGGTTGCAGGTACACCCACAGTGTTGTTAGGGAGGGAGTTCCAAGATATTAATCCAACAATGTGGAGGAACAGCAAGATAGTTCTGAGGCAGGATGATGTGCAGGAGAACTTGCACATCATGGTGGCAATTCCATGCATCTGCTAGCCTTGTCCTCCTAAGTGATGGAAGTCAAGGGTTTGGAAGGCTCAATTGAAGGGGCCTTGGTGAATTACGACAGTGCTATTTATTGTATGTGCTTCAGACTGCTGCCACTGTACATCAGTGGTGGAGAGAGTGAATGTTGAAGGTGATTGCTAGGCTGCTTTGTCCTTGATAACGCCAAGCTTCGTGAGTGTTGTTGGAACTGCACTCATCGAGGCAAGTGAAGAGTATTCTATTACGTTCCTCACTTGTGCTTTGTAAATGGTGGACAGGATTTAGAGAGTCAGGAGGTGAGTTAGTCTCTGCCGAATTTCCAGCTCTGACATGCCGCAGTATTGTATGGTTGATCCAGTTCAGTTTCTGATTATTAATAGCATCTAGTTTGTTGGTAGTGAGGGCTTCTGTGATGATTATGTCATTGAATGTTATTCGTTTTGGCAAGAAGAATGTGGAGAGATAGTATAAAATAAAGTGCAAAACTCTTAAGAAAGCACTGGAACAAAGGAAGCTTAGTGTATATATAAGGCATTAAAAGTGGCAAGGCATATTGAGAGAGCAGTTAATAAAGCAGATGGTATCCAATGTTTTATTAATAGAGGTATTGAGTTCAAGAATGAGGAAGTCATGTTAAACTTGTGCAAACACTAATTAGGTCTCATCTGGAGTACTGAGTCCAGTTCTGGACGGCTTACTTGAGGAAGGATGTGAAGGCATTGGAGAGGGTACAAAGGAGACTCTCAAGAATGATTCCAGGGATAAAAATCTTCAGGTTTGAGAATAGCTTGGAGAGATTGGGTCTGTTTTCCTTGGAGAAAAGAAATCCGAGAGGAGACTTGATAGAAATATTCAAGATCCTGAGGAGTATCGGCAAGGTAAATAGTGAGAAATTGTTCCCTCTCAAGACAGCATCAAGAACGAAGGAACACAGATTCAAAATAATGGGCAAGCGGAGAAGGAGTGATATGAGGAAAACCTTTTTTGCACCCAGAAACTAGTTTGGGTCTGCCTCCACCCTTCCTGAGACAGTGGAGGCAGGTTCGATCAAGATAATTGAAAGGGAATTAGATAGCTGGGGAGTAGGATTAAGCAGAATGCATGGGTTGCTTCAATATCTGAGGAGTTACAAATGGTATTGTGCAATCTTCAGCGAGCACCCCTACGTGACCTTATAATGGAGGGAAGGTTATTGATGAAGCAACTGAAGACGGTAATGCTGTTACTTGCATTAGATCATCATAACTCCGTGCCTAAATTAGCTGGATAAGTATTTGCATAGTTCCACCTTCTTGATGATCATGAAGTTGCTATATTTAAGGTATTTTTAGCCATTGCTACTTGGACTAAACAATGATGAGGCAGTGGAGTATGATCCTGTGTTTGAGAAAGCCGCATCTTTTATTTCCCAGACTTCGGGTGCTTTGTAGAGCTGAGAAACAGGCCACACACAAATTCTTGCCAATTGACCATGTAATGAACATTATTGGAAAGCAGTGCAGATTTTTCCCTTAATCAATACAAAGTGTCAGCATGGGAGGCAGCCTGATCCTTTCAGATAGATATTTTTCTGACTCTGTGAAACCAAGCAAAACTCTGATTACAGTCTGTCACTTTTATTCAAGAGGCCTCTGTCCATATAGAAATTGGAGCCACTTGTAACAGGATCTGATGCGCAGACTGGAGTACTTGAAATTAAAAATCAAGATGAATTCTATTATCCAGCAATTGAGATTCTCATCCTACCAAGATCTTCTTAAAAATAGAAAAAACACCAAAGAGATCACTGCAATGGTTTCTTGATATTTGGAATAACCTTACACATAGTGAGCAAGCTGTGCTGCTTCTGATTTGCCACAATATGCATTATGGAGTATTCTGGTTAGTTGTCCCACAGAATTTGGCACAAGTACACCCCTGAAGAATTGAGGCACATTATGCTCAAATTGACCCCACTTGTCATCAATTTAGCCATTGCTCTGAATTCTGTGACACAGAATCACAAAATGCAACATTGGAATTAAAGGTTCATCTTAAGGAATCAGGGCCAGAAAGTGGGCTCATTGCTGCAGCCAGCACTACGGAATCAGGAGGTGCTCTGAGTAGGGCATGTAGCGCCTCCAATTGTTTCTGATGTGGCCTAGGCAGTCTCTCGTGCTGGCAATTACACTTGTGGAAGAGCCACGTATGCATCGGAAGCTTCCCAACTGGGTAGACTGTGGCAACAAATAATCATGATTGGCTGATTTGGGCACGGTTTACAAACCCATACCATGCAGGGTTCACTCAACGTATTTTCTCACTAATAACCAGCTGCAAGAGGGACCCTCTAATGGTGTTGTTTTCAAGGCTAGACACCAACTTTGTAGATAAGGTGATTGGGCTAATAATACTACAGATTGTCTAGAAATTCTGAGGAGTGTTTTTGACTGTGCTGAGGTGAATTGCTGGTTTTAACCAGGCCTGTTGTTGAGTCTTTACAATGAGGACAAACCGATCTGTCCACAGAAAATACTACAACAGCGATGAGGACTGCAATTGCAGTGTTTCCGGGCCAGACTATAGAATTGGAGGTAAGGAGAGGGCGAGCTTTGTGTAATACCCATTGCAAAGCTGTGGCCAAACTCCTTTATGCTCCTTGACAGGAGAACCAGCCAATGCACTCAGCATTGCTCATCAGCATTCTCCTGTATATTGCATCAACGTCTTCATCTGAGTTCACATCTGCAATCTCGCCCACCAGTGAGCTGGCGCAGGAGTTATACTTCCAACCAACCTGGCTGCAGCCCACTTGTATCTTGCTGACTCACCATGTGCTGCTGCCAACTCTATATTAATCTTTAAGATACATGTATACCAGTACTTCAGATGTTAGCTATAAAAAGTGTCAGATTGAGTGATGGGGCCACTTCGTTAGTGGTGTGTTGTTCACTCTATTTTTACATGTTTGAACCTCGTGTGTGGCTACAGGAAGTTGAGCCATTCCCTCCCCTCATGTAATACCATGTATATATTCAGCAACCTCTGATCGGTAGAGTTATAATTCCCATTGTTAATCTTATTGCTTTAATTGCTGTGGTTGACTTTGAGCTTTTGAGACCACGCATGGAAGGTTGTGAATGAAAAAATATGAAATTCTTTCCTTTTTTGATCAGCCAGCTTCTTTAACAAAGTCTAGAGAAACCAGCCCCAGTCTGTCAATCTTTCCTAATAGTAACAATCTGTTTTGGTATCACCTTTGCATTTTTTTAAAAACTTTCAGCAGTGCCTTTATATTCTTTTCATAATATAGATACTAGAATTATACATTGTAACATGCCCTGGCTGAGGGATTTTAACATGGTCCCTAGCTATTCAACTTTATATCTTGAAATGAACTCCAGTGCTTGGTTTGCTTTTTAACAAGTTATGAGCCTGCATTATCACTTTTAATGTTTTGTGCACCTATACTGGTGGATCCCTTTGTTCCTCTATTCCTCCTAGACTTATTTTCCAAGCAATTTATTCTTCCTACCAAAAACACTGCCTCACTCTGATGTAATTTGAAATTAATTTGCCAAATAAACATCCATGTCCTAAATTTATTACACTCTTCTTGTATTCTCTTGTATTCTTCTTTGTGGTCAGCAATACTTCCAGTTTGGTGGCAACTACAAATTTCAAAATTGTACCTCCAATTTCCAAGTGCAGATTGGTGGTGTAAACTGCGAGATGCAGTGGTGTCAGCACTGATCCCTATGGAAAATTACTTTCCATCTTTTACCAGTCAAATTAATTGTCTTTATGCTCTACTCTCTGGTTTCTGTTTAATGGCTAGCTTGCTATCCATTCTGATATTCAACCAGTTTTAAAATGTACGATTCAGCTACTCATTGGATAAGTTCATAAACTACAGGGGGAGAAAATGAGAGCAATCACACAAGTTCTGGACAGAGATGGCAGTATTATAAGATGGCGCAGGAGTGTGATGACTTCTTGCAAGCTGTGCCCTGCATACCCTCTAATTTTACCTTTTACTCCCATTCTATGCTTTTAAAACTCTATTCTAATTCATAAACTCTGTAACAATGCTTTAATTCAATCTCTTATATTAAGTTGATCTTCTTTTACACCCTAACTGTGACTACAGCACTACACTCTGCAACCTCATCTTTCCTTCTCTATGAACAGTATGCTTTGACTGTACAGAGTGCAAGAAACAATACTTTTCACTCTATGCTAATACATGTGACAGCAATAAATCGAATCCTCTAAGTAGCTGCCAGACTTTAGATAGTTCAGGCGCATCATCGAGACCCCAGCCTCTAATTAGAAAAGGCTTTGGCTGGAATTCTTCTAAATAAATTCTAAGTGTTGAATTCACATGAAAACTGGAGTCATTTATGCTTTGTTCTCAGTGGGGGTTCAGAGAAGAATTTCCCCCACACTGTGCACTGCAGACCACCAGAGTGAATGGCATTAAATTTCAGGGGGTGGGGCCAATTCCTGCTGGAGAGGCTGGCTGGATAGTGCCGAGCGGACCACTGTGTATGTGCCGATCTGTCAGCACTGGGATCAGCGCGTGTTCAGTGGCCCCTGTCTGCCAGCCTCCTGATGCTGGCCAGCTCAATCATTGGCCAGCCTGGTAATCCCTGCAACGTTGGCCCTCCACCTCCCCACAGCCTGACCACTGGCCCCCTGAATGTGCTAGGCCGGTGCCTGCCCTGATCTCCAGCACCATCCCCCCAAACCATTGAACTCCAATCATTCTGCCGCCCCCTGCTTCCTCCCCCCCGCCCCACCAACCCTGTTCCCCTGGCAAGCTGACCTACAACCCCCCCACCACCCCACTCCAATGACCAACCCTGGCCGCAGAGTGGCAACGGAACCCATCCCAACCCCCACTGATCACCCCACCAGCCCTGCCCCTTGGCACTTCCCCATGCCCAATAACACATGCCATGAGTTAATGTAATGGGGATCCCTGAGAGACCATGCAGGAAGTAAAGTGTTTAATCCTTCCTAAGGAAACAAAATGAACTAAATGAAAGCAGTATTCAGCCCAGCCTGCTTGAATCATCCCTCCTGGTAATTAAACATAGAAAGGCATTTTATGCTTTCCATAATGGAGGAGTTTGAAGAGGTGAGCAGCTGGAAAAGTGGCTGGGGTGATAAACAGGGCAAAAAAAAACCACAATCCCTTTCAACAGCAGAAAATAACAGGTTCCTTTTTATCTCCATTTATTGAGAATTGTTCATTAGTTAACAGTCCTAAAGATGAGTTTCTATCATAAGTTAGTCAAAGCAGACAGGTGTCATTGCTGAAATTTCTTCGGGAAGAACATATAATTTGTGCATAAGCCAGGGTATGTGTTAATTACTTAATGTGCTCCCAATGCTACAGTTACATGCAAGAGCCTGTTTCATTGTAAAGGCTGCTGAGTAAGAATAAAAATCAATTTATGAGGTTTTCCCAAAGCAGCATGGAGCAATGCAGCAATAATGAGAGTAATATAAACAGGAATCATTTACACAGAGGAATGCAGCATGGAAAAAAATAATTAATTAAATCATGGCGTAATTAGGCAATCTAATTTGCTTGTTCAAATCTCAATTAATTAAAGATCAGTTAAAAATATATGTTATGTGAGTGATCATCACTGTTTCATCCAAGGGTTGGTTCTTTTATCAAACTTATTACTAATTAAGTGTGGGGGAAGAAAAGGATAGATGCTATTGTCAATCTACTGTGACCCAATGTTAATAAAGCAGGGTTTTGTTTTATTTACTGTTACTGTAAGCCATTTTTTATTGATTGAAGCCACAAGCCACTGCAGCCAGGCATGTATCTGAATATCCATCAGCAATGATGGATCAGCAATATGCCTGCAGCCTCAGCTCCCACTGGCACTGTTGGTCCTGCTCAGCTCCTCCCAACAGCTCTCGGCGGGGGGGAATTCCACCCCCCAGGATCCTTGATTCAATGGGTGACCTGGCACTATCCAGGTGAGTGCCAGGTCACTTCAGAATAATGTTGGTGACATGAGGCTCCCACTGGTTTTTCAACTGGTGAGCAGAATCCATGTCGCCGAAACTCAATTCTGCCCAACAACTCAAATGATTTTACTTAAAGACATTCCCAATGCTTATCTCACAACTAGATTGTACATTTGATGAAAATACTGTTGGGCAGTGACATGAAAACCTCCCCTATCCATAGTTACTGTTAATAATGAGTTGTCATGGAGCTGGATACTCAATGCATCATCCTGACAGAAAGCTGAGGTGTGTATCCTGATAAGTAAAGGATATGTTGAAATATGTGTTCTACAACTATATCTTAATCATGTACATGGTGATTGTACACTTTTTTATTGAGACAGTAACTGTTCAAAGAAGAGTAACAGATGACATATTTTCCAGTGCCAGATGTTGTATTATAATACTGCATATGCAAACAATGAAGCAACACATATTTGCAGCATGCTTAAATCTGATTGTCATACAGATTTGAAGCTCAACATTTTAACCATTATATATCACTGGGTGCACGTTGTGATGCATACCCAGAAGCACTGCACGCAATACAATGTGAAACTGTCAAAAAATAAGGCTCAATATCTTTCTAAAACAGAGAGTGCTATTGTGGCTGAGAGCTTCATAATTGGGATTGGATGCATTAACCAATTAGCCAATAATGAAGAGTGGTACTCGTCTCATGCCATTACAATCTTAAGTTTCAATTTGAAGAAAAATTACATTTGAGTAGCAACCGTATGTTTGGAATGAGCTCATCAGATAGATGTGGATTTCTGCATGTTCTGTGTGTGGAGGAGGTTGCAAAAAGGGTCACTTCTGCTAAATGTAAGATGTTACCATTGGAACACCGGGTTGCCTTATTTTAAACATCAGAACTCCATGCCGTAAGCACAAGTGTGTTCGCAGGTGTGGTGATGTATCGCACTGGTGAGACTTCAAACCCAACAATTTAATATTTGAATTGCTTGCAAACATTGCCTGAGATGAATTGTACCAGAACGGATAACAGATTGTGCCTTTTTTCCCCTGGATGCTACTTTTCCAAATAATTCTCACGGTTGTGTGCAAAGTCATTTAGAGCCAAATTGTCATGGACTAGAAATGTTGGCAGGCTTAGCCTTTCTTCAACTGAGATCCACCCTGAGAATCACCAAGATAAACAGATAAAATGGACATGAGGATTTATCTGACATTATGATGGAATTTCTTTTCATTTACTTTCAGAGATTATAGATCAACACAAAAACGCCATTACAATGTCAACAGATGGTCATATTAGAACTTGTCAGTCATCCACAGTGCAATGTTTCATTTTTACAATGCTGCAGTTAGTCTTTCAACCAAAAGAAACAGATGGATTGGGTTCCATTTTGAACAATGCAAAAAAAAAACCTTTTTGTTTTCTGATTTGCCATTTAAGTGAAAGCATTCAAACTCATTTGTTCTTTAAGGTTGTTCCTTTCAGATGCAGGGTAGTGAATGTACCTCCTTTCTTTAACTGCCACTTGTATTCATCTTTTGCTTCTGGCTTCCTTTTCATTTAATTTCATTTTTCTTTTAAACAATCTGAAAGTACAAAACTTGGCTGTGTGGTTGGTAGAGAGGAAGAAGGCTGCATACCACAGGAAGATATCAATGGACTGATCAGGTGGACAGGAAAGTAGTTAATTGAACTCAAATGACAGAAGTGTGAGGTAATGGCTGGGATTCTCCCAAAAAGAAATAACTAAGGGTCCAACAGGCGGGAAAATGGGAGTTTCTCGCATTCATTTTTTGGGGCATACTTGGTTTCATGAATCTCCAGCAGTCTGGGGGATTCATGCCAGTAAGTAGGGGGTGGGGCCTCATCCCGCTGGAGAGGCCCGAATCGGTGCACTGAAAGATCAGCGCATGTGCAGTGATCCAATCAGTGAGGAATTCGGTATATGTGCACTGCCACTCCCCTACCCCCACCCCCACAACTGGCCTCCTCCTGATCGCCAGCCTCTTTCTTCCGATCACCAACTTCGCAAATCCCTCCACCATCCCTTCCCCCACAACTGTTGACATGCCCAACCCCCAACAGATCACTGGTCTGCCTAGCACATCCTCTCCCTGGGCCAACCCCAATGACCATTCCCGACCGCCGCCCACCCCACCCCCAACCCCCCACCACGTGCAGCCCTGGTCTCCTCTCTCCTTCTCCCATCAATCCCATTGCAAAGTGTGCAGCGGGTTCCCACCCCACCACCAATCAGCCCCCCAGCAGGCTCCACCCCCAGGACCCCGCCCCTCTGGTACTGTCCGATGCTTGATGGGCAGTGTCAGGGTGTCCAGTGGACAGTGCCAAGGTGCCAGACTCGCAGTACCAGGCTGGCACTGCCCAAGGGGCACTTCCCCATCTCTGACTTCCAGGGAAGCCTCAATGGCCTCTGTCCCCACAAGCTGGGTGATCACTCCTGGCCCCTGCTGATGGGGAACAGTTGTAATCCCTGCTGGGGAAGGAAACGCTGGCGAGCCTAGAGACTACTGTCCTCGGCTTGTTAATCATAGTGAAATTAGGGTTTCAGTATGGTAATCAGCCTCACGTCGAGTTCCAATGCAGGGCTGAATACATTCAAAAACATTGCCTTGAAGACCCGCAGTCAGCCAGACATCGGTTATGAGTCCTGCTACAGGCACCCCACGGATATCTCTTGGCCCGTTGTGCTACTTGTTACGCCGCTGTTTAAAAAGGGTAGCAGGCAAAAGGCAGGGAATTATAGGCTAGTTAGTTTAACATCTGTTGTAGGAAAAATGCTTGAATCCGTCATCAAAGAGAAAATAGCGAGGCATCTTGAGAAGAATTGTTTAATAGAGTAGACGCAGCACGGATTCATTAAGGGGAAGTCGTGTCTGATGAATTTATTGGAATTCTATGAGGATGTGTCTAGTGCAGTGGATAGAGGGGAACCGGTGGATGTGGTGTTTCTCGATTTTCAGAAGGCGTTTGATAAGGTGCCGCACAAAAGGTTATTACAGAAGGTTAGGGGACATGGAGTTGGGGGTAAGGTGTTAGCATGGATAGGGGATTGGCTGTCTAATAGGAGGCAGAGAGTGGGTGTCAATGGGTGCTATTCAGATTGGCAGTTCGTGACTAGTGGAGTGCCCCAGGGATCGGTGCTGGGGCCTCAGCTATTTACCATTTATATAGATGATCTGGAGGAGGGAGCTGAGTGTATGGTGTCGAAATTTGCCGATGACACAAAGATAAGTAGTACAGCAAATTGTGCGGAGAGTGTGGAAAGCCTGCAAGGGATCTAGATAGGCTGAGCGAGTGGGCGAGGACCTGGCAGATGGAATACAATGTTGGCAAGTGTGAGGTTATCCACTTTGGTAGGAATAATAGTAGGAAGGACTACTACTTACAGGGTGAAAAGCTGCAGCATGCTACGCTGCGGAGGGACCTGGGGGTCCTTGTGCACGAGTCGCAAAAACCCAGCCTGCAGGTGCAGCAGGTGGTCAGGAAGGCGAATGGGATGCTGGCCTTCATAGCGAGGGGGATTGAGTATAAAAGTAGGGAGGTCTTGCTGCAACTGTACAGGGCACTGGTGAGGCCGCAGCTGGAGTACTGTGTGCAGTTTTGGTCGCCGTACTTGCGCAAGGATATTTTGGCCTTGGAGGGAGTGCAGAGGAGGTTTACTAGGCTGATACCAGAGTTGAGGGGGTTGAGCTATGAAGAGAGGCTGAACAGACTGGACTTGTACTCGTTAGAGTTTAGAAGGATGAGGGGGGATCTTATTGAGACGTATAAGATGACGAAAGGGATGGATAGGGTGGAGGTGGAGAGGTTCTTCCTGCTCAGAAAGGACAGCAGGACTAGAGGGCACAGCCTCAAGATAAGGGGAGGGGGGGTTGCAGTTTAGATCAGAGTTGAGGAGGAACTTCTTCACTCAAAGGATGGTGAATCTCTGGAATTCTCTGCCCGTTGAAGTGGTGGAGGCTACCTCGCTAAATATATTTAAGACACAGGTAGATAGGTTTTTGGTAGGCAAAGGGATTAAGGGTTATGGGGAGAAAGCGGGAAAGTGGAACTGAGCCACTTCAGATCAGCCATGATCTTATTGAATGGCGGGGCAGGCTCGAGGGGCCAGATGGCCTACTCCTGCTCCTATTTCTTATGTTCTTATGTACTTGAGCAATGCAGCGGGCCGGGAGAATTGCCCCGATGAGTATGAAAAGGGTTAACAGTGTAAGGAAATATGCAGTTAGTGGTGGGATACTGAGAAATGTAGAGAAACAGAGGGACCTTGAAATGCGCATCCCCGAAGGTAGTAGGGTAGTTAGATAAGAAATGATAAAGAAAAGCTGATTTTATTAGTCAGAGCATGGAAGTAGTGCTAGAACTGTGTACAACATTAGTTAGGACACCCCTAGAATGCTACAAACAGTTCTGGTCACAAAATTAAATGAAAATAGAGAGGTTTCCGAAAAGATTTACAAGGATTCTAACTGAAGGAGGGCAGGGTGGCTGTAGTTGTTTTCATTGGAACACAAGAAGATGAGTGAAGATTTGTTGAGGTCCCTAAAATTATAAGAAGCCTCGATAGAGTGGATCAGAAGGACCTATTTCCCTTCACAGAGAAGTTAGTAATCGAGGGCATAGATTTAAAGTTATTAGTGGAATGAGTAGCAGTTTTGAGGGGAAATGTTTTCATCCAGAAGGTGGTGAGGACCTGGAATTCATTGCCTGAAGGGATGGTAGAAGCAGAAACTCTCATCATATTTAAAACAATATTTGGATATGCACTTGAACTGCTTTAATCTACGGGACTACAATTTACTCCCTGAGCAATGAGATTTGAAGACTAGAAAGGTTATGCTTTTAGCTGGCACATAACAGTGATCAGAATGACCTCCTTCTGTGCCATGCTTTTTTAAAATTTGTTATAGTTATAGATTTGTTCTATTTGAATTCAAACTCGGCGAGTCCTGTTTCTAATATTTGCAATTCATCTTATTTTGCCTCAGCTCATGTTTCCATTGCAGACTCATCGCTCTGCATTATTTCTAATTGCTGTTTTTTTCCAGTTTGTTAGTAATTTGTTTTGTATAATAGTGTAATACTTTCAACCTCAGAATAACTTTCATATTCAAAGAGTGCTGTGGAATCTGACCCAAGCAACTGTGATAATCTCAGAGTCCTTGGGACTGTGTTGAATTCATTCAAGATCCATTCCTTTACACAAATTTAATATTGAACTCCTTAATTAGAATCATAGAATCCTTACCGTGCAGAAGGAGGCTATTTGGCCCATCGAGTCTGCATTGACCAGACCCTATCTCTGTAACCCATGTATTTATTCCCCTACTAATCCCCCTGACACTAAGGGGCAAAATAGCATGGCCAATCAACCTAACCTGCACATCTTTGGACTGTGGGAGGAAACCGTAGCACCCGGAGGAAACCACCGCTGACATGGAGGGAATATGCAAACTCCACCCAAGGCTGGAATTGAACTCAGGTCTCTGGCACTGAGAGGCAACAGTGTTAACCACTGTGCTAACCTGATAACCTCCTGGGTTCCCTCTATTATGTTTATCATTCTCATAAGCACTGTACTTCAAGAACTTTGGCAATGCCAATGTTGTTTTGTACCTTGGCATCAGCAGGATTAAATAGATTTTATTTATCCAATCATTTAATCTTCCTATCAGTGGAGACATGAAGATTTTACCCATCTTCCTGTGGGAATGTGCCCTAGGCTAGCCAGTGCACCGCCCCCTAAAAGCATATTCTAAATTGAGAATTCAGCATGTAGCAAAATCCAGATAGGAACTTAACTGATTAACATGGAAGGAAATTGAATCAGTTTGACACCATTGTACCTTGGTGAAGTTTAATATCCAATCATGAGCTCTAAATATTGGGCTGAATTCTCCTGATTAGATTGACTTCATCCAAAGCAAAGTCCCAATATTTCATCAGATTGAAATAGAATACTTCATGACTTCTCATGAATGATTTTATCAAAGCACCAAAGTGTAGAAATAAAGTTTCTTAACAAACCTTGTGCAATTGTTTGGTCATCTGATTTTTGCAGGTGTAGGAATGACCAGAACAGTCTTAAATATTGCTGAATAGTTTTTTGGAAATTCCTAGTTCCATTCCATCACTTTCTACTCATACCTATATTTTTCCACCAACATCGAATAACAAAAGTAGGAATCTTGACCCAATGTAAATTTTTTGCAGCCCTTTTCTCCACTGCTCAGTATTACTTCTTCTACATGCTATCTCAGGGTTTTGCTTGTCATGTGGCTTCTATTGACACCATGAACATGCTCGTCCCCAGCAGCAGGTTGCATTCCATTCATTCTCTGTCTTGCTTCCCATCAAAACTTTGCAAGAATTTTGATAAAGCATGTCAAAATTGTTATCTTTATTAAGAGTAAACTTTGAGTTAACCAATCAGTCTACAAACAGCTTGCTTGTGCAAAAACTGTACTTCCAGATAACTTCCATATGCATCTCTCCAGAGTGCCGTGTGTTTTCTCCACCCTTACTCTCTTCCAGCATCTGTCAATTATTTTGCTGGCAATGCGCCGTTGTTAATTTAGAAGTTCAATGTATTAATTTCTGCCAAACATTCATCTTGTGCCTAGCACCTATTTGTACATCTCTGCTGTTGCACTTGTTCTTGGCTGCAGCTTTCAAAAAGTTCCCAGAGGATTAATTTTTCTCTTGGACTGCAGGAGATATTGTTTGATAGAGATAGTAATTTATATTGCTCTATTTGGTTCAGTCGTGGCTCAGTTGGTAGCACTTTTGCTTTTCCCACTCCATGGCTTGAAGACAAAAGTCAAGACTGACAACTCCAGTGTAATTCTGAGAGAGTGCTGCACTGTCGGAGGTGCCATCCTTCAGATGAGGCATTACCAATCTGTCTGCTTGGATGATGTAAAAGAACCCATGGGAGTTATTCTGGGTGTCCTCACCAATACTTATCCCTCGATCAACATACAAAAACAGACAATCTGGTCAATATCACATTGATATTTGTAGGAGTTTACCATGCCACAATTAGCTCCTCTATTTCCTTCATTCCTAGGGCAGCATGGTAGCACAGTAGTCAGCACTGCTGCTTCACAGCTCCAGGGACCTGGATTCGATTCCCGGCTTGGGTCACTGTCTGTGTGGAGTTTGCACATTCTCCTGTGTCTGTGTGGGTTTCCTCTGGGTGCACTGGTTTCCTCCCACGATCCAAACATGTGCGGGTTAGGTTGATTGGCCATGCTAAAAAATTGCCCCTTAGTGTCCTGAGATACGTAGGTTAAATGGATTAGCGTATAAATTTGTAGGGCTATGGGGGTAGGGCCTGGGTGGGATTGTGGTCAGTGCAGACTTGATGGGCCAGATGGCCTCTTTCTGCACTGTAAGGTTTCTAAGATTAATTACAATGAACACATTTCAAAAAATATACTTTCTTTGCTGCAAAGAGCTTCAAAACATCCCGTGATTGTGAAGCACATTTTATAAATGCAAGTCTTCTTTTCATTAGGAGAAGTTTCTGTCCCTTATTTTCGGTGATCTGTTGTGCTTATCGAATTATGGATGTCAATGCTAATTGCTTCTATACTGTTTAGGTAGGTAGCTACTCAAAGTTCTCAATTTCGATGAAGTAGGCCTGTTATTCTTCAGTTAGTAATTTAGTAATAGTCATTGAAATGTATCTGCCATGTTATCTCTTCTAAGTGAAGTCTGCAAGAAGGTACAAATGCAAACTGAGTGTGCTTTTGAAATGTTATCTGCCAGAAGGATGTAGCACATTTCAGGTTTGATGTTGTTGGAATGGAGCTTTGTATTTACTGCATGAGTACTTACTGTGAATTTGGAGGTCAATATGTCCAATTCATTGTTGTCTGACCCTGAATTTAATGTGCAAACCACAAGTCCAGCTGTGTTGACCTCCATGACTGAGTTCACATTGTGCAGTCACATTTCAAAAATGTTCTATACCAGGATTTGCTTTGATGATTTACACCTTCTAAAGGATAGTGTGACTAACACTGAAATAATGAAGAGTGAGCTGTATGACCTGTTAAGGGTATATGTATGTGTAGGTTGTGATGAGCATGGCACAAAGGTCTAAAGATTGGTATTCTTTAGCTGAGAAAAGGCCTTGGATGGTTGGTTCATGTAGATAGAGGAAGACCTGAATCAAATAGTGTAAACAGCAGATAGTTCATGGGAAAACTGAATGTTAAAGCCTTAGGATAGAATCATCCAGTTCTCCAAGTGCTGGTGGGATTGGTTGATCCTGCCACCTCCTGCTTTGGACATGTGCCCATACAGCAATCACCAGAATGTGTGACCCTGCCTGATCTAGAACTAGTACCAATCGAGGTGTGTGTCTGTGGGCTGTTGGAGTATGCAGGTGTCTGCTGTGACATCTCTCAGGTGCAATTTCATCATCAGCAATGCCCTCAATCCTTCCAGGGTTGTCTGCATGCTGGCTGGAACCTGCAAGTGAGACAGGAGGGAGTGGGTGAGTGCATGAACTGTCTACAACGTGAAGGAATGTGTGACCCTTGGGTCTCTATGACATGCACAGATCCTTACTTGATGGAGGCTACAAGCCAATATCTCCACTTCCAATGGATCTGTCTCACTCTACCCCTGCCATCTGGGTTGTCCACGCTTCAAAATCATTCAGTGTGGCCAACCACTTCCCATCTTCCTCTCTCTTCTATTATGGCTTAACTTTTCCTGCACGATGAGAGAGGATGGGGCTGAGCGCACTTGGGTTTCATGTATCCTTCTCATGCTTCCTGTCTTACGAAAAACCCATTCGACTGTGTGTCATGCGATTGTTGCACTGCAGGTTGTCCATAAAAGTTTTGGGATAGCACCGTCCAGAGCGGCAAGCCCATGCAGATAGGAGGGTAAAGCTCAGAGAAGCATGTCTTTAAGTGGTGCTATTTGGTCTCAACAATTGAGCTCCAACACACCTCCCACCCCAGACAACATGTTTGAAAGAGTGAGGGAGAAAAGGTGACCTCTCCAGCAACAGAAAAGATCAACTGCAATGGGGCAAAGAGGCATCAACTTATCACATTGCCACTTAGGCCAAGGTCTGCTGTATCATTCAGTGAGATGATATGAGCAGTTGAAAGTTCTGTTATCCTGATGGAGTGGGTGAGGTCATTCATCCTTTTACAGGACAGTCCTCTGTTGGAGGCCCTGGACGTTGACTACCTCGGAGACCTGATCATATTCAGGGCTCTTCTCCTCGCTCAACCTCTCCTTCCATCCAGGAGGAAATCCCTCCTGGCCTCCGTTTAGTTAAGCAGGACACCCAAGGAGGTAATGCTGAATTTGAGCACCAGAGCTCTGTCTTTTTCTGGCTATCTCCTCCCTCAGCATTCTATTAGATACTGTCTGGGTGCCTGTTAAAAATGGTGTCCGGATATTATGGCATGGCATGCACCATCTAACATGCCCCACCTCACAGTGCGTCAGGAAACCCTGACTGCATAATTAGGATTGCACGATAGGCCCAAGTGGATGCCATCCTTGACAACAATCTGTCGTGGGTGTTGGGGGCAGATAATAGCAGCCCAGCTATTCTTCATCCTCATTCCTACCAAGTGACCAGATTGAGAGATTCAGAGTTTTAACATGGACTTTATTTCATGCAATAGCAAGGGAGCTAGTCATCTACCACGTGGCTTGCCAGCTCCCAGAGCAAAAGATTACAATGACAATTATACCTTGGGTTCAGTTACAAGTTACTTATATACACTAATCAAGAACTAACATTTAAATTTATTCATATCTATGACCAAATACAATCAACTATTATCTATAACCAATTACAATCAATATTCCCACTTATGACATTCGACATACGATTTCAGTTAACTCCCAGTTACAGCATCAGTGATCTTGCTTAATTGCAATATCTGAGTACTAATAAGGCATGTCTGCATAATATACTATCCAATTGTTCATGACGCACTTATGCAAAGTCATTGGATTTCTATAAGTGTTATTTAGAACAGTGGTTTGAGACTCTGTTGTGGTTACCAAAGTTATAACCTTTGTCCATTATTCTACTTTATGTGCAGTCACTGCTGCTTCACAGAAATTCTTGCAACATATATCTGATTTTTGACCTGTCAGTATGAACTCCATTGCGAGAAATACTCCCCTTTCCTACCCCTGCCGTGGGACTTAGTCCTGGAAGAGAAAATTTCACCATCTGTCCCTTCATAGTGCTTCAGCTACTGAAAAAAAAATTTGTGCTGTGGAAGAAAGTGTGCATAAATCCACAAAATCATAAACAAACAAGGATGATATGGATACTTTTGTTATTTATTCACCTATCAGGAAACAGGTAGGTTTGAGTGATTTCTAATTGTATTGTTAAATCTTAGAGGTAAGTGGGTTTGCTTTCGTATTTTTGTGTAAGAAACAGTACAACTTGAGTTAGGCTCATGTTAAACAAAGGTGTTTGGAGGTTTTGGTTTCTGTTTAAACTGTGTTTCTATTGTGCTAAGAATTTTTGTGATGTGTAAACAAACTTGGGAAAAGAATGAGATATTGCTTCGCAACCAGGGACAATTTTTAGGAAAAAGAGTGTCTTTGAGTTTAACTTTAATTAGAAGCCAGAGGAAAAGGAGTTTCACAAGTAAAGAGGGAATATTCTCTTAACTTTGCTAGAAGAAAAATCAAACAGTGGAGTAAGCGATAAGGAAGCAACTGCCAGGAACCTAAAGAAACAGCTACTTAAGGAAACTAGAGAAATGAAAATAAGTTTCCAGGAAGCCTGAAGATAAAGGAACAGAAGAAACTGGAACTGGAAGAAGATATTATTCATTTAAACCAGACGGACCTGAGAAGGAGTTTGCTCATGAGAAGAGAGAAAGATATCTGATGTGATTCTAAAGTTACCACGGACTGTGAAGCAATAGGTGAAATAATTACGGAACAATCGGTGGTTTGGTCTCAGGGTTTGTGTGAAAGCAAGCAAAGGAATCCTGAAAGGAAAGTTTAAAAACCTGGAAGCAGATCCTTGTTAAAACAGTGGAGAGGAAGACATTTTTAAAAGGATAATTGGAAAACTTGGAGGCAGATCCTTGATGAAACAGCTGAGAGAAAGCATTATTCAAAAGAAGATTTTAAAGCCTGTTTTTCAAGAATGGAGCTTGGGAACACCTATGTGACAATCATCTGGGGGAATTCAAGGAGAAATCCATGGAAGATTGATTGAGTGACATCTGCCATTTGGTTTCAGAGTATCATGTTATCCTTGAAGTCTGTGTGCATTTGTAAAGATAAGGAGGTATGAAGGAGTATTATAATCAAACTTTTCATGTTTAATAAATGTTTCTTTCTTGTTAATTGGCAGTACTGTGACTCTGTTCCTCCATGCTTTCTAAGAGAAGTAATTCATTATGGTCTTCTGAGCCATGGTTCCATTCAGGGACCTTCCCATCCAATAATAACACCAACTGGGTACGTAACACATCTAAGTGGCATTTCAATTTTACTCATTACATTTCATAAAGGAAGTCAGCGTTAAGAATGCAATATTAATATAACATGCCCATTTCGTAGAGTCAGTGGTATGTCTGAATTATCAGCTGCTTTGCTGGTGGGGCAGAATGCACTTAAAAGATGGCAGGAGAGTAAGCATGTTGTCCCGTGAAACAAAGCATCTCACAGTTATTGTGGATCTCCAAAAGGACTACAAGTCAGTCCAACCATGGACCTGCACGTGACGAGTGCCTTGAAGGTGCTTGAAACCTTTCTGTTTCATCTCCTTGCTTGCCAAGTCAGTGGATATAATGGCAACTTCAGCATCTGTAGCAGCACTATGAACCTTACTCATAATCTCTAAATCTGGTGACATGGATTTTTGCATGGTTGACCCAGTAGCAGCATCCATTCATGTCACCATGCATTTGTGGATGACTGCACACTGATATGTGACCCCACAGTAGTTAGTAGCAGACTCTTGAATATTGTTCAACATGCTGCAGAAGCAGCCAGGCAGAAAGTTCATATAACTTCTTCACATCCCAAAATTCTTAATTGTTAATTTGTGTCTTTTGGCATTTTCATTCCTTACTGAAGATTAATTCTCAATCAGAAATATACTGTGGTATTTTGTGATGGTGTCTGTTTTAATGTAAGGGGAGAATGTTCCATTGGCTAAATTTACACCTAGCTACTTTTTACATCCAGAGAATGCTATTTTTATTGAGGCATTAACCTTTCTAAAATAAACAGGATAATGCATGGGTAGACATCATGCCCATGGGAATTTAATCTGATCATTTGTGCTTGAACTTAGACCAATAGAGTTTTATCCTCTTGAAGTTCTGGCACCATCTGAACAACCTGAATTTAAAAAAAGACTTCTTGTAATCTTTCCCACCCACTATTCTCTGTGTGATTGTTTTCTAAATCAGAATGGAAAGTCTTTTCTGACTTAATCAATCTTCAAATGCTTAAGCAGCAATGTGCAGACACTTCTTGAATTACCGCACAATGAGTGCATCTGGAGATCAGATTAAGATGGAAAGATTGCATTGTATCATGATGCCTTGTTGTATCAGGCATAACATGAAGGTAAAGTTGCTGTTCCACACTCTGCCTTTTAGATATTTGCGAATAAACAGACATTCTGTGATAAAGTTGTCAGTTCCAAATTATAAATGTGGAAAATATATATCACAAATTTGAGCTGTCATAGCTGTTGTAAATACTTTGCACGTTCCTATACTTGTCAAGCAAGAATCAGAAATCATACCAACATGACTGGCACAGAATGTGAACGCAAAGGGCAAAATTTAAAACAGAGTTTGGTGGCAGGAGGCATTTAGCCAAGCTCGAGGATGGCAGTTTGGAATCCCGCCACCTTCTGACCTCTGCTCCTGTTAAGCAATGAAGCGTTGTTTGGCCAACAGTTCTTGCCAGGTGGGACTTCCTCCTGCAGGGTCCTTGATGCAGGGTAAGGCCTGCCACTATCCAGTTAAGTACCAGATTGATGAATGTTCTCAAAAAAAAGGCAACACAAGACTCTCACTAGCCCTCTAGCTGGCAGGCTAGAGATTCATGTGGCCTTTGTTAAATACTGCCCAATGGTTGTGAAGTATATTGTCATATTGATCGTTGGTGTGAGGGAAACTGAGCGTTTCAGAGGACTGTGGTTAATTTGGGTTTGGCCTTGGAGAACTACACTTTAATTGCTTCCAGTTTTGTTCATAACAGAACAAAATGAGTGTGATTTGAATCTTAATGTACGTGGCAAACAATATGACCTCGCTGACCTAATTCTTGACACTATTCCGATATGTTATCCCAAATGGCTATACCAGAAGAATTTGCTTGTGTAGACTTGTCAGCTATCTCCACAGATTCATCAAGTAATTTTGCACATCACAGTTGCTTGTATGCAATAGCAGCTTCCTTACAACACAGTATACAGTTTTGTCTGTTGCAGTACAATTGACTATTAAAGTTATTGAAATAGTGGAGAAAAGGGCAACTACAATAACTGAGGGGACAGATGAGGGTTTGAATTATGAGGAGCGTTTATTTAAATTGGGCGTCTCCTCACTTGAGAGATCATCTGGCTGCTGTATTTAGCATTATAAAGGGACCAAATCACTTTGACCATGCCATGCAGTTTCAACTTTTCCAGACCAAAAGATCTACAGGACATGGCCTGCACTTGAATCAAGGTCAATTCAAACTTTAACTATATAGCACAAGCACTGAAGTGTAAATTTATCCTTTGCAGTATATCGATGATAGTGATTCAACAGCCCATTTTACCTTAGTTTTGCAGCCTATTATTGCAAGAGAAAGTCAGATGCAAGGAAAACAAGCTGCCAATTGATTACCCCACATTTTGTGTTATTGCTGATGATGAATGTATGTTTCATTATTTTGGTGAACAAGTGGCAAATCTTTGGAACAGGCTCCCAGGAGACCCAGTCGAAGCAGTTAGTGTTGACTCTGAGTCTCTGATGTTTGTTGTGTTTTCTGCCAGTAAATCAGGATGCTGATGATGTTTGTCTGTTCAAGCCCCTCCTAATGTTGAGATCATTCGTCCAAGGGTCATGAAAACAGAACACATCTATCTGCTCCATTGTTCCCTATTAATAGTAATCTTTGCACCAACAAAGTCAAATGGCCCTCATTGTAGGGGCCTGCTGCATATGCAGTCTGGATTGGCTTCTCATTTTCTTCTTGCTGTAGACTGAACTGCAACCTTGGCTTTTCATAGTTCTGACCCTTGAGAGGCTGGCTATTTCCCATGATGTTTTGAGGAAGTCTTGCTGTTAGCCATGTGGCCACAGGTAAATGAGATGGGATGTGATAGTTGGTGAGTATAGCAAGGTTGGGAGGAACAGTTAACAATGGAACTATGATTCCCAAGGTTTCCCAACACTCAGTGTTTCTTCACATTATAGTTGAGTCTATGGATAAATTGACAGTCTGATTACCTTAATTAGTTACCAACCCCATTATTAGCATATCATGTGACTACCAAAATGGTTGATGCAGTGTTACAACCACAGTTGATGTTAATACTAGGCAAGCCAGACCTCAAATTGAAATCCAGTTCAGCTGATCGTGATATTTTTATGGTATTGTAGAAATAAGCAGGATTAGCTACTGACCATAAAAGCACAGAGCTTCAGTGATAACTTTTAAAATTCAAAGAATTAAACTTTTTTATTCAAAGAAAGGATAAAATTTTAACACACAAGATGAAAGATACACTATTTCAAAAATCTTACAGAACAATTCTCAACATGCTTTATCAGTTGTACACAAAACCATCATCTCTGACAAAAAAAGTCTTCATAGATTTTTAACTATAAAATCTAGGAAATACTATCTGAACTGAGAAATTGTTTTTGTTTTAAACAGAAGTGCAATCCACAACTTCACAGAATAAATGCACGCTGATGTGGTTTTCTAAAGTGAGACTCAAAACCAACTGTTTCTGAGGACAAATATTTTCCTGGTCTCAAATCTGAGTTTCTTTTCTTCGATGAACAGATTTTCACAGCTTTTCCAGCACACTCCAAACTCACAGGAGATGGCTTTCAGCCAGGCTTCCCTCACAGCATCTCCCAACAGCTGAAACCTTGTGGTTATGAATATCCTTTCCACCAATTTCATCTTATGCCTCCATTGTGTTCAGATGTCTCTTTGAAAAACCAGATCCCCATATCGTAAAACCTTTAATGTTTCCAATTCACCACTATTTTTAGGTCAAAAAAATTTTAAAAACACCCGCTCCTGTTTATTCAGGAATCTCCTGTACAATGCAAATTTTCATTGTTACCTTTGAAACTTATTTGAAACACAATAGCAATGCATCAATTTCAATACTTATCCCCAAATGCAAATTTCAGATATACCCTGTTTACTTGCAAGTTAAAACCCGCTATAAAGCCTCATTATAAAATGCAAGAATTTAACAGCTTTAGGCTTTTATCCCAAAGATTCTGCAGATAATCTGACTCCAACAACCTCTTATTTGATTAACACAGACACAGCTTTACCCTTCCCTATACAGAACATATACATTCGTACAAAAATATACAGGTTGTCACACAAGCTAAATAGACCACAACCTTTTATCATCTAGCAATTTCTATTTGCTATGACACTATAGTGCTACTGCAGTCCAGCCTGACTATTTCAATTGTATGCTATACTCGAGATGTTACTAATTTCTAAAAGTCGCAGCGCTTTTCCAAATTGTTAATAAAAAAGACTCTTTCAACTGAACAAAATTATCAGCGTTGAACCTTTTCACTCCCTAGCAACTCTCCTAGATCAGCATATATTGCCCATACCTAGTTGTCCTTGAGAAATCAGTGGTGAGTTGCCTTCTTTAACTGCTGCAACCCCAGTGGTGTAGGCGCACTAACTGCTGTTAGGGAGTGAGTTCCAAGATTTTGACCCAGCTTCACAGAAGAAATGGCAATATATTTCTACATATTGTTGAGTGACATGGACGGGAACCTCCAGGTGTTGGTGTTGCTAGGTATCTGGTGTCCTTATCCCCAAATGCTAATATGCACTTCCATATTGTAGAGGTTGTGGATTTGGAAAATGCTGCCGAAGGAGCCTTGGTGAGTTGTAGACACACTGCAGCAAAGTGAGTTGTAGATGCACTGCAATGTTCAGGTGAGTTGTAGACGCACTGCAATGTTCAGGTTAGGTGCATTGGCCATGCTAAATTTCCCCTTAGTGTCCAGAGGTGCATAGGCTAATGGGATTAGCAGTGTAAATATGTAGGGTTGTGGGGATAGAGCCAAGGTGGGATTGTTTTCAATGTAGACTCAATGGGCTGAATGGCCTCCTTCTGCACTGTAGGGATTCTATGTTTCTACACTGTTGCTACGTGCATCGGTGATGGAGGAAGTGAATGTTTAAAGTGGTGGATAGGGTGCCAATCAAGCATGCTACTTTGTCCTGGATGGTGTCAAGCTTGTTGAGTGTTGTTGGAACTGCACTCATCCAGGCAAGTGGAGAGTATTCCATCACACCTCTGACTTGTGCAACATAGTTGGTGAACAAGTTTTGGGGAGTCAGGATATGAGTTACTTGCTGAAGGATTCCTCGTCTTTGACCTACTCTTGTAGCCACAGTATTTATAAAACTAGTCACTAAGGAACTCAGTGGTATTATCGATGGATAAGTGATCCAGAGACCCAGGGATAATAATGGTGGGACAGATAATTTGTATTTTCTATCAGATGGCTGTTGGTATAAACAATGAGGAATCACATTCAATCAAGTTGTTGAGGCTGAACTGATCGTGATCATGTGGGGCTGACTGTGAAAACAGCTAACAAAGCTTGGCCAAGATCAGTGTGAAAAGCACAGCAGCAGGAATAGTGGCAGTCAACAGGAAAATCATTACTACAGGCAATGTTAAGAGATGACAGAAATGAAACCAAGCATCTCGTGAAAAGGTCTGATGAATTGTTGTGTTCAGGTATATTTGAGAACAGACTTCACCTTTCTGTTTCAGAGACTATAAGATTTCCTCATGGGTGATGCGTGTTATCTGTTCTTAAGACCCAAAGTTGGTACAACAGTAAAGTTAAATGCATTCAAACATGAAGGATGTATTGGAGCTGAAGGCACAGTATCAGGGAATTGCATTAATGCTGACCATTAATTCAAGTATTGACAACACATACAAATAATTTACAGAAACATGCTCAAGTGTATTAAATATGTTAGTCATCACAAGAATATGCCTGGATGTAATTTATTTAAAAAAGACTTATTTATACCACATTGTAACTGACTGATTTTCAGGACTGCGTTTACTAGGATAACAAATCCATGTAAAATATGACAGCTGATATCTTTTGGGGCTTACCAATGCTCACAGCATCAAAACCATGGGTTTGTTCAACAATGCAGCTTAATATTAAGATTGCACATTTATATTCTTAAGCTTACTCCACTTACATGTATGTTTATTCATGATTCCACCAACTGCAAGAGTCTGCTAGTTGTAATAAATGCTTAGTAATAATACTTGGCACAGTTATCTTTTATATCATAAAACGTCTGTAACAAATAACAGGGAGAGTGTTACGTATGGTCTGTGTTGTCTATATTTCTTTGTGACCAAGTATATTAGCTTAGTTCTGTCATATATTACAAACTGTTCTTTAAATTTATAGGATGTGGTTGGGAACATTGGACAACTGCAGCATTACATTCCTGGTAGAATTCCAGACACTGTATGAAAATCCCCAATTTGAGAAATTCTGCCAATGGCATAAATCTTTCTGATGTCAGGTGTGAAGTTTGGACTAGAGGTCACTTTGGGGGCGGAAATAAGACAGCTGGCCATAAAGCTCATTTGAATATTTCAAACAATAAGATCTGCACCAGTTTATGTTTTGAGATGTAAAGCAAGACTCTACCCACAATGTAGGAACTATTCTGCTCAAGTAAGTTTTCTGTAAGAAACAACAAGTTACAACAAAATGAAGGTTGATCGTTAACTCGGCTCCTGTGATCAGTCTTCAGAGGCAGAAGTCCCTTCACCAAAATCTCTTTATTTACATTCCAACAGCAGTACATAGACTGCTATCAGTCAGCAACCTACCTTTGGGAGTGCTAGAAGAACTGACACTTTGGTTAAATACAAAGAAAAGACTCCTGATTAGCCCATCAATTGACTCATGGTACCTCATGATAGACTGGTATGAAAGGTGAAGTTATACAGGATTGGGAGAGCTGGCTAGATGGAAATAGAACTAGCTTGGCTGTAGGGGATAGAGGGCCGCGTTTGAGGGGTGCTTTTCTGAATGGAAGGCTGTGACTAGCGGTGATCTACAGGGATCAGTTCCAGGACCTTTGTTGTTCGTGGTATGTGCAGATGATTTGGATGAAAATGTGGCTGATCTGATTAGTAAGTTCACGGATGACACAGGGATTGGTGGCGTTGTGGATAGCGAAGAAGATTGTTAGAGAATACAGCAAGATATTCACTGGTTGGAGTCTCAGGCAGAGAAATGGTAGATGGAGTTTAATCCAGACGAGTGTTTGATAATGCATTTTGGAAGCTCCAGTGCATGCAGGAATAAGACAGTAAATGGTAGAACCCTTAGGAGTATTGACAGACAGAGAGATCTTAGATTGCATGTCTACCAATCACTGAAAGTGGCAACGCAGGTGGATAAGATAACCAAGAAGGCATATGGCATGCTTACCTTCATCAGTCAGGACATTGAGTATTGAAGTTGGTAGATCATGCTGTAGCTGCACAGAACCTTAGTTGGGCCTCATTTGGAATGTTGTGTTCAATCCTGGTCGCCACACTTCCAAAAGGATGTGGATGCTTTGGAGAGGATACAGAAGAGGTTCACCAGGATGTTGCCTGGCCTGGAGCGTATTAGCTATGAGGAGAGGTTGGATAAACTCAGTTTGTTCTCACTGGAATGACAAAGGTTGAGGGGGGTGACCTGATAGGGATCTACAAATTGAGTGACATGGACAGAGTGGATAGTCAGATGCTTTTTCCTGGGGTAGAAAAGTCATGTGCTTGGGGACATAGGTATACGGTGAGTGGGGAAATTCTTAGAGGAGATGTGTGAAACAGGTTTATAACACAGAGGGTGGTGAATGTCTGGAATGTGTTGCTGGGGCTTACCAATGCTTGCAGCATGAAAAACCATGCGTTTGTTCAACATTTCAGCTTAATAGTCAGATTTATATTCTTTTATATTCTTTATATTCACGTTTATATTCTTAAGCTTGCTCCCGAGAGCCAGTACAATAGCAGCACTTAAGGGGCACCCAGAGGAAAGAGTCAAAATGAACTTCCCCAGAAGGCCGCTGCCCTCGATTGATATGTATGCCCAAGCTGTCAAGATGTGCGTCATCACCAGATTCATTAACTGTGCTCACAAGACAGCCCCGAACATCATCCAACACAATGCAATGCCACCTGAGTTCTCAGGACCAACTGCAACATTATCATCAAACCAGCAGGCAAAGGAGGGGTCATTGTCATACTGAACAGAACAGATTACAGCAAAGAAGTGTACCAACAACTGAACAATGAGGAACACTACAGACAGTTATCAGCAGATCCGACCAAAGAACACACCCATCAACTCAACAGACTGATCAAGACCTTTGATCTGGACCTTCAGAGCACCCTCCGTGCTTCATCTCACATACTCCCCACATTGGAGATCTCTACTGCCTCCCAAAGATACATAAGGGAAATACACCTGGCCATCTCATCATATCGGGTAATGGGACTCTGTGCGAGAACCTCTCCGGCTACGTCAAGGGCATCCTGAAACCCATCGTACAAAGAATCCCCAGATTTTGTCGTGACACTACGGACTTCCTACAGAAACTCAGCACACATGGAGCGGTTGAACCAGGAACACTCCTTGTCACAATGGATGTCTCGACGCTCTACACCAGCATCCTCCACGACGATGGCATTGCTGCAACTACCTCAGTACTCAATGCCGACAACTGCCAATCTCCAGATACAATTTTACAATTCATCCACTTCATCCTGGACCACAATGTCTTCACCTTCAACAAACAGTTCTTCATTCAGACACATGGAATAGCCATGGGGAACAAATTTGCACCACAATATGCCAACACCTTCATGCACAGGCTCGAGCAAGACTTCTCCACCGCTCAGGACCTTCAACCGATCTATACACTAGATACATTGATGACATTTTCTTTCTTTGGACTCATGGTGAACAATCACTGAAACAACTATATGATGACATCAACAGGTTCCATCCCATCATCAGACACACCATGGACTATTCTCCGGAATCGGTTGCACACATCTCCATCAAGGATGGTCATCTCAGCACTTCACTGTACCACAAGCCCACAGATAACCTCACGATAGTCTACTTCTCCAGCTTCCACCCTAAGCACGTTAATGAAGCCATCCCCTATGGACAAGCGCAGGATCTGCTCAGATAAGGGGCGGGGATCACGACAGATACCTCCAGACACTGAAAGATGCCCTCATAAGAACAGGATATGGCGCTCAACTCATCAATCGACAGTTCTGACACGCCATAGCCAAAAATTGCACCGACCTCTTCAGAAGACAAACACGGGACACAGCGGACAGAGTACCATTTGTCGTTCAATACCTCCCCTGAGGGGAGAAGCTACGACATCTTCTCCAGAGTCTTCAATGTCATTGATGAAGATGAACATCTCGCCAAGGCCATCCCCACACCCCCACTTCTTGCCTTCAGATAACCGCACAACCTCAAACAGACCATTGTCCGCAGCAAACTACCCAGCCTTCAGGAGAACAGTGACCAGACACCACACAACCCTGCACAGCAATCTCTGCAAGACATGCCGGCTCATCGACACAGATGCCAACATCTTACGTGAGAATACCATCCACCAGGTACACGGCACATACTCTTGCAACTTGGCCAACATTGCCCACCTGATACGCTGCAGGAAAAGATGTCCTAAGGCATGGTACATTGGGGAGACCATGCACATGCTACGGCAACGGATGAATGAACATCGCTCGACAATCACCAGGCAAGACTGTTCTCTTTGGCCTCTGATCTTCAGGTAAACGTTCTCCAAGGCAGTCTTCATGACACATGACAGTGCAGAGTCGCTGAGCAGAGACTGATAGCCAAGTTCCGCACACATGAGGATGGCCTCAACCAGGATCTTGGGTTCATGTCACACTATTTGTAACCCCCACGACTTGCCTGAGCTTGCAAAATCTCACTTACTGACCTGTCTGGAGACAATACACATCTCTTTAACCTGTGCTTAACGCAATCTCCACTTACATTGTCTGCACTTTTAAGACTTGATTAGCTGTAAATACTCGCATTCTAATCAGTATTCTGTAAACTGTGTATGTGTCTTTACATCTCCTGTTTGTGATCAGAACTCTCCACTCACCTGATGAAAGGTCAGAGGCCCGAAAGCTAACGGCTTTTGCTACCAAATAAACCTGACTTTAACCTGGTGTTGTGAGACTTCTTACTGTGCTTCCATCTTGCCATGGGACTTTGTCCCTGATGGAGAATTCTTCCCTGGCAATGCTTCCCTCCAAGCACGCAACCACCCATGTGCCACCATTACCACCACCAAACCCTTCACCTAAACCACTCACCAGCATCTCGCCATTCTCACCATCAACCCTCGTCCCTAACCCTGTCACTAATATCTCACGTTACTACTATCCACCTCTCCCTATTGGAAGGATCAGGTGACTTTCCACTATCCTGCCATTTCACACCTGGAATGAATTCAGCCTCGGTGTGATTTTTATGTAATATTTTGCTTGTATGGGTTGGTATTGCTGTTTATTTGGGCTACCTTCTTCACTTTACAATACTGTTGTTCTTTACTGAAGCTCACTATTGTCATTTCAACCAAATTATACAACCTCATTGTTTTCAGTAGAGGCTCCAAGGTTGAATTTAATTTTAAAAATCTGACGGTGACTGTTCAAATCCTAGATTGTCATAGTGAGCCCAACTGGTTCACAAATCATTTTGGAAAAGAAATCTGGTCTTGCCTATATGAGATTCCAGTCCTGCACAAATGTAGATGATTTTTAGCACTCCCTTCAACTGGCAAAGCAAGATATTTCATTGTACAAAACATATGCAATTACTGGGAGAGATGGAGTATGGGTGGGAGGGAAAGGTGGGAGTGTGGGTGGGACAGAGAGAGAGAGAGAGGTAGGTGTGTGGGTGGGACAGAGAGAGAGAGGTAGGTGTGTGGGTGGGACAGAGAGGGAGAGGTGGGAGTGTGGGTGGGACAGAGAGAGAGAGGTAGGTGTGTGGGTGGGACAGAGAGGGAGAGAGGTAGGTGTGTGGGTGGGACAGAGAGAGAGAGGTAGGTGTGTGGGTGGGACAGAGAGGGAGAGGTGGTTGGGTGGGTGGGTGGGATAAAGAGGGAGAGGTGGTTGTGTGGGTGGGACAGAGAGGGAGAGGTGGGAGTGTGGGTGGGACAGAGAGGGAGAGGTGGTTGTGTGGGTGGGACAGAGAGGGAGAGGTGGGAGTGTGGGTGGGACGGAGAGGGAGAGGTGGGAGTGTGGGTGGGACGGAGAGGGAGAGGTGGGAGTGTGGGTGGGACAGAGAGGGAGAGGTGGGAGTGTGGGTGGGACGGAGAGGGAGAGGTGGTTGTGTGGGTGGGACGGAGAGGGAGAGGTGGGAGTGTGGGTGAGACAGAGAGGGAGAGGTGGGAGTGTGGGTGGGACAGAGAGGGAGAGGTGGCAGTGTGGGTGGGACAGAGAGGGAGAGGTGGGAGTGTGGGTGGGACAGAGAGGGAGAGGTGGGAGTGTGGGTGGGACAGAGAGGGAGAGGTGGTTTTGTGGGTGGGACAGAGAGGGAGAGGTGGGAGTGTGGGTGGGACAGAGAGGGAGAGGTGGGAGTGTGGGTGGGACAGAGAGGGAGAGGTGGGAGTGTGGGTGGGACAGAGAGGGAGAGGTGGGAGTGTGGGTGGGACAGAGAGGGAGAGGTGGGAGTCTGGGTGGGACAGAGAGGGAGAGGTGGTTGTGTGGGTGGGACAGAGAGGGAGAGGTGGGAGTGTGGGTGGGACAGAGAGGGAGAGGTGGGAGTGTGGGTGGGACAGAGAGGGAGAGGTGGGAGTGTGGGTGGGACAGAGAGGGAGAGGTGGTTGTGTGGGTGGGACAGAGAGGGAGAGGTGGTTGTTTGGGTGGGACAGAGAGGGAGAGGTGGGAGTGTGGGTGGGACAGAGAGGGAGAGGTGGGAGTGTGGGCGGGACAGAGAGGGAGAGGTGGGAGTGTGGGCGGGACAGAGAGGGAGAGGTGGGAGTGTGGGCGGGACAGAGAGGGAGAGGTGGGAGTGTGGGCGGGACAGAGAGGGAGAGGTGGGAGTGTGGGCGGGACAGAGAGGGAGAGGTGGGAGTGTGGGCGGGACAGAGAGGGAGAGGTGGTTGTGTGGGCGGGACAGAGAGGGAGAGGTGGTTGTGTGGGCGGGACAGAGAGGGAGAGGTGGTTGTGTGGGCGGGACAGAGAGGGAGAGGTGGGAGTGTGGGCGGGACAGAGAGGGAGAGGTGGTTGTGTGGGCGGGACAGAGAGGGAGAGGTGGGAGTGTGGGCGGGACAGAGAGGGAGAGGTGGGAGTGTGGGCGGGACAGAGAGGGAGAGGTGGGAGTGTGGGCGGGACAGAGAGGGAGAGGTGGTTGTGTGGGCGGGACAGAGAGGGAGAGGTGGGCATGTGGGTGGGATGGTGGGGAGAGGTGGGAGTGAGGACGGGAGAGGGAGGGAGAGGTGTAAGTGCAAATGGAAGAGAGAGTGGTGAAAGTGTGGATGTCCATTTGAGAGAGGTAGGTGTGTATGTGAGAGAGAAAGAGGCAGGTGTGTGAAAGAGAAGGAGGCAGTGTGTGTGCGAGAGAGAGAGAGACGGATGTGTACGTGAGAGAGTTAGAGGCAGGGTGTGTGTGAGAGAAGGGAGAGCAAAGCAGGGTGTGTTTGTGAGAGAGAGAGAAAGAGGCAGTGTGTGTGTGAGAGAGAGAGGCAGTGTGTGTGTGAGAGAGAGAGGCACTGTGTATGTGAGAGAGAGAGCAAGACAGGGTGTGTGTGTGTGTGTATGTGAGAGAGAGAGGGGCAGGGTGTGTGTGCACGCAAGAGAGAGAGGCAGGATGTGTGTGTGCAAGAGAGAGAGAGAGGAAGGGTGTGTGTGTGTGCGTGAGAGAGAGAGGGGCAGTGTGCGTGAGCAAGAGAGAGGCAGGGTATGTGTGTGCGAGAGAGGCGGGCGTGTGTGTGTGAAAGAGAGAGAGAGGCGGGTGCATGTGTGAAAGAGAGGCAGGTGTGTATGAAAGAGAGGCAGATGTGTGTGTGAAAGAAGGAGTAGGGTGTGCGTGAGCTGGGAGTGTGTATGTGTGTAAGTGAAAGATTGCATGTGAATGAAAGGGCGAATGTATTTTTTTTGCACGTTTCTTATGGGTTTGAGTCTTTGTGACTGTGTAGGTTTGCGTGCACGTCTATATCAGAATCCATCTCTCCAACAACACTCCTAATATTAAACAAATTTGTAAGCAAAAGAAGCAGCAAGGCTCCTCTTGTTAATAATCACAAAAATGAGATAAAATCTAATTATTTATCAAAGAAGAAAATATTTTAATTATCACAAATATATACGTAAAAGAGATAGAAAGGTTTATTTTAACTGTTTTTGAACATTTGTACCTATTACTCAGAACAATCAATTTTCTGTGGTTTAACCCTTCAACATAATAAGAATATTTCTCAGGAATTCTATCCGTACTTTTGGGAGGTTAAAGGGTTCTGTGGTTGGAAAGATTTGGGATACCCCATGTCCGAGGAAATGTAACTTTGCTGTTTCCTCATCACGATTAGTGTTAAATGTTCCAGATGATGTAACATCTGGGACACAGCCCTTTCAATGGAAGTGAAGGTTGCTACAGCATGATGCATTCGTGCTACCAAATCTTTTGGAAGGAAATGTGTTCTACGTCAAATAACCTGTAGGTGATCATCTGTTTTATGTTCTTTAGCTTCACTTCTACATGCTGTCAAAACTTGGTGCAGTGCAAAAGAACAATAGCTGCTGACAATGCTTCAGATCATGCCACACATATAGCCCAAGAGTTCCTAACTTACGCTTATTTCACGTATACAAAAACTGTGTGCCCAGGTGAAAGTATGTTTTCCCACATGCTTCTCTTGATACCTATAGCCAGTTGTAGCCAGGCTACAGCTAAAAACAAAAGTATCTGGCGATTTCTTTAATTCTTTCAGTGGCTGCCTTCCAGATAGATTTTATTTAAGCTTATTATGGCAGTAGACTTCTGACCTATGTAGGCCATAAGAGTTCTCCTTTAATTAGTTAAACACATCTCAGTGTCCTAATGCAAGTTTATTATTTCTCACAGCAGCAATTAGTCCAATTATGCAATAAACTCATACCACCAGGTTTCCTGCAGACTTAAGGTAATGATGCTTAATTTCTGTAGCTGGGCTTCTGACTGTCCTGACAGTTAAATTTCCTAATGGGAGTCCCCTCACAATGCCCAGAAGATATACTGACATGACATTCCTTCTCACCAAACCACCAGGCGCCAACTGAATGATCATCGTGGTAGTTTGATCAATTTCACCCAATGTCTCCTGCTTGTGATACAAAGGTGCAGGAGATGCCCTAGACTTCCCAGATAAATAATGCAAAGACTGGCTGGCTGAAAGGAAATCCCATTATTTCAAGCTAACCGCCAATGTTCACACAAATTCTTATCAGATGCAATTAACTTTGATGGGGCACAAGGCAAATTCTAAAACCTTCTTCTTTGATCCACCTCTTGAGCGAGGTCTTCAACTCTTTAGCATCAATGGGAGCAGTGTTGACTTGGCTATCCCCACAATGCAACTGCAAGGCCAGAATTCTCCCAAAAACATTCCAAGTGCCAAATTTGTGTGAAAACTGGAGTAATTCAGGCTGATTTTTTTCAGGTGACTTTCAAAATGAATCTCCCACACTCTGTGTACTGCAGAGGTCACCAGCATGTATGTCATTAAATATCAGGGGGAAGGCCTATTCCTGCTGTAGAAACTGGCAGCATAGCCCTGCACTGCTGGCCTCCCAATTGCTGGCCAGTTCGATCACTGCCCCACGGCCTGTCCCCCTGAACATTTGTGGGCCAGACCCCTCCCCAATTCCTGAAACCCCCAGTAGACTGACCTGCATCCCACCCCCAATCCTGCAACCCATCCCAATCTCTGGCCTCCCTCATTTACCCACCAATCCTGTCTGTAGAGTGGCAGTGGGAACCCCCCACCCCCCTACCAACTGGCCCCCTGGCCCCTCCCCCTTGGCACTTCCCCATGTCTGATGGGTAGTTCCAAGGTGCACCCTGGGCATTGGCACTTCTCCCCTTGGTTGGTGCCAAGGTGCCAATGCCCAGAGGGGCATCCCCCCTCACCTGACCCTCTGAGGGACCCGATTGCCCTCCCCCCTTCACTCTAGTGGGTTTGGGCCACTAGTTCCCTGGGGAGCTGTTATAATCCCTGGAGTGAACCACTCTGGCAGGGGGGAGATGCTAGCAGGCCCAGAGACTTCTGACTCGGGTCCACTAATTACATTTAACCTACATTGAAATGACCGTTTAAATGGTCTTGGTGCCTCCCCACCAATTTCTGGCATGGAGCAACGCTGCTGGAAATCCGGCTTTGGGAGACGCTACTGGGGCAAGCACACATGCGTGAATCATCCAATGCGAGAATCCTCCGGCTGCTGCACAAAAAATCAGCACAATGGGATGGGAGAAACCCACCACCCCCCCAACATTTTTAGTTTAATGTTCTGCTGCTATTACAGTTTTCCTTTTAATGGTAAGCTGCAACCCTTGAACGGTCCTTTTGAGAGCTGCTGCATTTCCAAACTTTACACTCCACAGCCAACTGTGCAATAGGTCAAACCTTCTGGGTAAGCTTTTCATGTGCCAGTAACCTATATAAATTCGGTGAAGGATCCCTGTCACAAAATTCAGTGCTCTGGGCTGCTGGCACAGTCAATCCTGCACCACAGGCCAAATCGTTCGAAGAGTTGAGAGCATCTGTATTAGTTTGAAAAATGATGACCTGTAACTGAACACAAATGAGTCAGCTCGAGATCATTTATTGGATTTAATTTAGCTAAACCCCACAGCTGTAACACTAGAATACCACAGGAGTTGTGGCGAATGTTTGGCAACCTGCTCTATATTTCCCAGACACCTACTTCTGTTCTGATACAGAGGCCAAACAAGTAAGGAAGTCAAAGGCACTAAAGGAATCAAGATCTAACTTGGACCCAAACACTGCCCTTACAAAGGATATACTTTTGGATCTCTGGCTAATGCAGCAGAAATATTCAAACTTCTCATTCCTATTAATTTGTGACCAGTGGATGGTGGCTTTAAGAACAGATGAACACTCTACTTTTTGTAATGTGGCAGACTTAGCTTGAAACTTAGGATGTGTATCTGTGGAGGATTGGCAATACACATAAATTGTGTGCTTATCTGCGGCTTTGCAGACAGAAAGCGTCGTCTCAAGTGAAACAGGGTCAAAAGGCAGGAAATCAAATGGGCCTGGTCGTGCAAGTGCAATTCAGTCCACATTTTAAAATTGGAATGTGTCTTTATTTTGATATAATACTTTTGATTTCGCATAATTTGTAGTGAAGTAACCAAACTTTTGGAAGTTTGGAATCAAAGAAGCAGACCTGATTGGGCCATGGCGTTTTCTTCAGTACAGCTTGAGAAACTGAGTGAAGCTTAGCCAGAGTGTGACAGGTTGACATTGGGAATTTCCATTATAAATGTGGACAGAAGAAGTTAAGCTAGATGCAGATGGAATCAAATGCAAAATTCAGAATTCCCAGTAAATAATCTGTGGAGTGGTATTAATGGTGTGGTAAATGTTGACCGCCTTAATGAGCCACAGTTGGCTAGATGACTGATGTGGATCAGATTAGTGGAAACAGCAATGGAGGCACCAAGGTTTATCAGGCAGTCTCCCCACACAATGAAGGGCACAGTTGCTGCTGGTAAAAGGCCATCGGTAACAGAATGAACCCTGGGCAGAATCACATTGTCCTGCACCTTCCTTAGCTGCTGCTGGTAAAATGCCTTAATGGCAGGAAGGTGACAGGCACTCCAACCACACCTCCCCCCCCTCCACCCCCCAATTGCCAACCTTTCCTCATCTTTACCCACCAACACCCACACCTCCCTCTGCTCCTCCGACCCCCGGCCAGTCCCTAGAGGCCTGGGGCAGGGTGTCAACTCACTCACACCATCTAAACAACATTACATCCAGTCTGCTAACTCACAGATTCTAAACCCATTACACAATTCATTGCAGCTTCAATACAAACGTGTCCCACCTATTCGTTTATAGCCTTAGAACTTACCACTCAGTCATTAGTTCAATTACAATGGTAAGTTCAATTCAACCTGATATGGCCCTGATGATCTCAATTCAAAACCCTACATTATATTTTCAAAGGTACTTTTAATAGCGTTGTATAAATTATATCCAAGTCGTTCTATGTATATTTATGTAAATTTACCTGTTGGCATCTGTAGAAAGATACTTGTGTATATACACCTGATTTTTAGCAATTGTGAAATATTACTTTCTGAACAATGCCTTGAGTTTACTTTATTTCCATAGTGAAACTTCCAATGACAATGATGGTCAAACTGTTCCCATTGTTAACTGAAGAGGAAAAATGTTTGGATTTCATGGAAATCATTTTCTTATTGTGTTGTGGTACACAATGATTAATTGCATTGCATCTTAGAAATGGAATGCTAATGTATCAAATGAAGCATTTTTCTTTCTCGAGTGAATAACTAGAATCCAGAGAAAGCAGACCACATGACAGGATATCACAATGATGACATAATTCAGACAAACTACATTGTCTTTAAAGATGCCCATCAGGTAAACCGAATTGTACAAAAATACCGGCCTCGTTAGTAGCCAATTTCCTTGATTTCTATCCCAATTGGGATAGAGCTGATTTTTGTCAAACAGTAGAGTGATTTTTCCTCCAGTGCTTTCATTGCTCTATGATCAAATGAATATTAAGGTAGTGAATGTCTTCATTCTGTTGTTAACCCTGCAAAACCAATCACGTTAGTGCCATCTTGTGGCAAAGGATTCCACACTCCCACTGTGGAATGAAATATCTCCCATTGCCTCCTTCCTTACTTCCTTTGTGACCAATTTCTCTATTAAATCAAGATTGCAAGATGATATTAAAATATATTTTGTTCAAATATAGTCTATGTTTTTCAATGCGAAAGAAATATTGTAATTGTAACCAAATTAATTTACTTGAAATGAGCAGTATTCAGCTGTGTTTATCCATTTGCATTTGTGAACACATTTGCTAATTAACCTAAGGTGTTTAATGTCAGAGATGAAAGGATGATCAAGGGTTGTTGCTGCTGCAATAGCATTTAATGTCCTGCAGTGTAAAAGATGAGACAAAATTAGACAAATTGAAGATGTAGTACAACACATTTCTCCATGCTTAGCATTGGAAAGTAATGTGCAGAGATGTTTCCACAGTTGGGTTTGACATTGTAAGAAAAACACATCCAGCTTTGTCAAGTAGAGTGCATTCTGATTTTCCCAGACAGGGAACCAAAAGAATTCGGGATACCAGAAAGGTACCAGGAGTTTTCAAAATTCAATATTAGAAAAAGGTGCAGACTTGAAAAATATTTAGGGCTAGGTGGCAATATCACTAGACTATTAATCCAGAAGCTCAGCTAATGTTCTGGGGACGTGGGCTCGAATCCCACCACGGCAGATGTGGGATTTTAATTCAACAAAAATGCCTGGAATTAAGAATCTACCGATAACCATGAAACCATTGTCGAATGTCGGAAGAACTCATCTCATTCACTTATGTCCTGTAGGGAAGGAAATCTGCCATCCTTACCTGGTCTGATCTACATGTGACTCCAGACGTACAGTAATGCGGATTACTCTCAATTGCCCTTGAATGGCAAATCAAGATGGGCAATAAATGCTGGCAAGCCAGTGATGCCCATGTCCCACGAATGATTAAAAGAAAAGGTGATATTTCTTGAATAGTACCCTCTGGCAACACAATCCATGCTCCAACAACCCACTTCAGGAAAACATTTCTCCTATATACAGTTTTAATTTAACTTCTTTGTGCATCTTTATTTTCTTGTGCTCTAATAGAATTCTTATTTTGTGTTATCCCATTTTATTTTCTCTACTGTATCCTTTCTGAATATTCTGTAATCAAAATTGTTCAACTTCTGTCCCAACATTGCAGTTAATCTCCTGTCCCTTGTAGTAGTTCGTGCCTCCAACTCATCCATGTTATTTCATCAACTGGATGATTCTACCATGGATGGGTGAACCATTCTGCCACATTACCACTCAGGAGGTAAAGTTGAAAATGATTCCTGCTGTCTTTGTAAGACTTAGAATTCCATTTATCATCTCCTTATTTTTCAAGGTTATTATTTACCATGCCGACACAATCTTGAACTTGAAATGTCAAGAGCAATGAATTGGGAAAGGCATTATGAAAACACAGTAGGGGGAGAAAACAATTCATGCATAGAAGCGGATTTGATTTTTTTTTCTGTTCCAGTGCCTCCAACAAAAAAAGGTTCTGTCATAGCGCAAAGTAAGAAGAATTCTTGTAAATCTGATAAAAGCTGCCTTTGAGGGGACTATGCCAATCCTGAAAATGAGGAATACTGCTGTTTAGATTCTCAAGTCTTGCAGGAATGTTGTTATAATGTCATTAGGACCTGGTTGTTGTGGGCATTGGTTTGGCACCTTGCCATCAAGTGCATTTAATTTTTTAAAATCCTTTTGTTTTTTTTATGCTGTTCATTAAGATGCAGGGTATCGGTGCAGGGAGATTAAGTACTCAGTGTCAGTATTAAGCATTTCAAGGTCAGGTATCAAGTAAAGTTCCCTCAGCAATGTACCTCTGGTCCAACTGAAAAGGGCCTCCATGCACTGGCCTCCTTGAGTGAGGTTGCCAAATCATTGCCCATTAATGCCCCAATCTTGGCAGTTTGGTGTTGTGGCTCCCTGCCCACTAATGAGTTGAACTCAGATAGAGTTGTAGAGTCATAGAGGTTTACAGCATGGAAACAGGCCCTTCGGCTCAACTTGTCCATGCCACCCTTTTATTTAAACCCTCAGCTAGTTCCAGTTGCCCGCATTTGGCCATATCCCTCTGTACCCATCTTACCCATGTAACTGTCTAAATGCTTTTTAAAAGACAAAATTGTACCGACTTCTACTGCTACCTCTGGCAGCTTGTTTCAGACACTTACCACCCTCTGTGGGAAAAAAATTGCCCCTCTGGACCCTTTTATATCTCTCCCCTCTCACCTTAACTCTATGCCCTCTCGATTTAGACTGCCCTACCTTTGGGAAAAGATATTGACTGTCTAGCTGATCTGTGCCCCTCATTATTTTATAGACCTCTATAAGATCACCACTCAGCCTTCTACGCTCCAGAGAAAAAAGTCCCAGTCAATCCAGCCTCTCTTAACTTAAACCATCAAGTCCCACTAGCATCCTAGTAGATCTTTTCTGCACTTTTCTGATGGGTTGAACTCATTTCATATTGGAACCTTACAACTAAAAATATTTTGCTTTCATGTTCTTTGGGGAGGCAAGTCCAATATCTCACTTATTCTTCAACAGAATTCTTAAAATGTGGTAGGGCATCATATCCTGAACTGAGCAGTGTTCTTTGTCACAGGAGTCAGAATGATGTCAAAAGCATTGTTTGGATCCCATCTAAATGTGAAACTTGCAATAAAAAGATGAGGAATGGTGAACACAAACACATTGCAGCTCAAGATGGCACTGGAGCATGGCGACTTCTTGCAAGCTGTCCCTAGCATAGCCTCTAATTCTATTTTTTAATCTCTTTCAATACTTTTAAAACTCTAACTCTTCTAACTCTCTAGCATTATTATTGGAACACTACATTCTACATCCTGTCCTTTCCTTCTCTATGAACAGTATGCTTTGTATGGCGCGCAAGAGATTATATTTATTGTATATGTGACAATAATAAATCAAATTAGCTAATAGAAAGAGGGCCGTTCAGGCACTCTGGCCTACTCTACCATCTGAGCAATTGACTTATATCTCAATTCCACTCTCCACCTTTGACCAACACCCCTTGAACCCCTTACCTGATAACAATCTATCACTCTCGGTCCTGAAAGTTGTAATTACCCCAGCGGCCACAACCTTCCGATTATCCATTGCAGAATCCACACAGGTTCCAAGCTCACAAGGTGTTCTGATAACATTTATATTTCCTATCATTAGATCAACTCCAAATCATTAATATTTTAATTTTCTGTTCTGCTACTGTGCATGCATGGATACGAAGTACAATAGAGCTATTTGATCTATATAGTTGTACACCAAGATATCCCCAGGGTATTTCATTTGAACATATCAAAAACTCAGGTGCCTTTGACATTTATTAAATCAATTGTGATACACTTTAACCTGTTTTATTTTTCACTGAGCCTTTGTTTCTATATGTGACAAAGATAAATTAAAATGTTTCAAGCAACAGTAGATTCCAGTTTTAAATGCCAATTCATAAGAAGCTTGAGAATTGCAAAAGTGAGTCAGGTGAAATATAATAATAAAACAATTATGCCATTTTTGCTTTTCAGACCTTTATAATAATTCTACTTTACTATATGAATATAAAGGCAATTAAAAAAGAAATATTGTAAACATGTAAATATTGTAATGTCATGTAGGTCTTATGTCTCAATGGTAGCATTCCTACCTCTGAAGCAGAGCACTAGGTTTGAGTCCAGTTCCGAGACTTGATGACCATAGTAGATGCGTTCATAACATGGGCAAACAGATTGAATATCAACCTACAAATCCTTCCAATACATGCAAATTGCTGGTAGTAAGACCAGGACAATTTCCTGGTCAGCCAGAACCTGCAGAAGGCAATAGCAAACAAATGCAGTACTTTGCCAGGCATAACCATGGACCAACACGTGGAAGTCCACAGTCACCAATATCAATGATACCTCAAGAGTGAGAGAGCGAATATGAGAATGCAATGCCATATTTGATGTGTTTTGCTTCACAACAAGAAAAATGAGTTTCTATGCATAACAACTGATTTTCTTTTCATGATCATCTTTTGCTCCCTTCCTCATTTACAGTACATCTCAGATACATGGACCTATATCACCCTGTGGTGGCTGAGATACATAATTTGATGGACCACAAAAGGTTTGTTCACTTAGGGTGGGAATTTCTGGGACTGGAAAATCCTGCCCAGGGTGTAGGTTACCACTGCACCAAAGCCATGGGCATCAAACATTATTTGTGTTAAGGCGAATCTTGCACACACACCGTGCTGGAATAGATAGTAGATGTCAGAAGATATTATTTTAAGTGTTTTGAAAGCATGTCTTTCCCTTTTTATGTATCCACCAATAACTATTCCAGCAAGATTTCCATTTTTTATTGAAGAATAGAAAAGCTTCAGCATTTGTCTGTACAAGTTAGGCGATTCCTCCTGATGCTAATATATATTGTCAGCGCATTAATGTGAAAGCACAGCAGAAATGGACTTGAATTACCTTTTAAATGTAGGTACTCCACAAAAGAATATCAGTCAGATGGTATCTTCAAATGCAACCTTTAACAAACCAATTTTGAATGTTGTAATCTTCACAGACTGATTTCACAGATAAGGGCTGGATTTCAGCCCTCTCATGACAGGATCACTGCGGGAAATTTGAAGACAAAGCCATTGACCCTCTCAACCCAGGCACTGGCAATTTTGTTTTATAGGGGAAGGGTCCATTCTACATCTTGTAGAGCTAAGATTATGCAGCAAAAACAGAAAATGCTAGAAAATCTTAGCAGGTCTGACAGCATCTGTGGAGAGTGAATAGAGCCAATATTTTGAGCCTGAATGACCCTTCATTAGAGCTGATTGTGCTTCATGGTTTATCCCTACAGACCTCTTTCATTGCTGTGAGCAAATTTTTGGGTCTCCTTTCTGCTCTGATTTTGAACAGTGCCTAATCTCTCTAATAATTCCAATTTAGCTAACCAGATGTAGGAGGTTTGATTTCAGAATTCACCAGGCCTTCCACTCTCGCTAACTCGTCCCTTCAATCTCTCATCTTGTCTCACTGTCTGCCAGAGCTGTGGCTATTTGTCCCCTTCCAGTTGTGATGTTTATTTAACACATTTATGTGTCACAGCCTTTGCCTTTTCCTGCATTCCCAGGAAATGTGCATTGATCCAAAAATTGATTCACAACAGGATGTTCAGAGGTGGGTACATCCAAAACCAATCCTGATACTATTCTCATCCAGCATCTGAGAATGCGCACTTCCAATAGAGGCTGCTGGATAGCAGGAACAGGAGATCTCAGAAGTTTCTCTTGATCTAGCATAAGAAGTTTGAGAACTAGTGTAGCCACCATACCGCTACCTGGGTTAGACCAGCTAGCTCGGCACAAAGATAAGTTGAGACTTGGGCTCCCTTGTTCTGTACAAATCAGTTGAACCACTGGGGGACCTGAAAGGAACTTTTTTTTCACAACACCGGGTTAAAGTCCGACAGGTTTATTTGGTAGCACAAGCTTCTGGAGCCCTGTCCCTTCATCAGGTGGTGCCCCTTCATCAGGTTGTGAGACAACTTACTGCGCCTACCCCAGTCCAATGCTGGCAACTCCACATCAAAACTTTTTTTTGTTTTAACAGTGTGTGTGTGCCAGAACCACTAAGGTTAGCAACCTGTTCATTATCTAATCACCACATAAAATGTAGCTTCAGTCCTGAATCAGTATAACCCTGATGTCATTATTATATAAGTATTTTGTGTAATTACAACAGTATTGGAGGAAATATACAAAATCTCATTATCCCAAAATCATAACGTGAGGTGCTGCATTACAGAAAAGAGACAGAAAATAGATGTTGTTCCATTGGAGGCAGTTAGGTTTTCGTGTATATCACTGCAGCAGTTTGCCAAGTGGCATGATTCATCAGTTCATGATCTCTGCAAAATGAAGCATTTAAGACTTTCCATTCCAGGTATGTGATGCCAGCATCAAGTACACCATGAAATAAGAACAGAAAATACTGAATAAACTCAACAGGTCTGGCAGTATCTGTGGAAAGAGGAACAGAGTTAATGCTTCGACTCCATCTGACTCTTCTGCAGAACACATTGCGCTCCCACACAAAAACATTCTGACAAAGGGTCACCCAGACACAACATTTTGGCTCCATTCTCTCTCCACAGGAGTTGTCAGACCTGCTAAGATTTTCCAACCTTTTCTGTTTTTGTTTCAGATTTCGACATCCATTGTATTTTGATTTTATCATAGCACTCCCAGTTAGGTAGAACATGGTTGTAAGTACTTGATGTGATACTTCTTAGTCACAACCCTGGAAATACACCCTCCCACTCTGTGGCATTTTAAAACTTCAATACATATTCCCCACATTCTTCCTGAAATGAAACAGCTGGCTGATATTAAATTAAAATGAAATAGATTTGTACCACAGACAGACTTAGTTCTCTGAACTCATTTCATGTACAACAATATCAGAGAACTTATACAGAGATCTGATTTGATACCTGCCCTGCTCATGCACTTTGCTCAGGAGCCCTTCAGTAGGTGTTAGGCCCCAAAGTAATACATTAAGGGACTGAATTCCTGATTAGGGCAACTACTAGGGACACGGAATAAAATGAACTTTGTAAATTTAATACAAAAACAGAAAATGTTGGGAAATCTCGGCAGGTCTGACAGCATCTTTGGTGAGAGAACAGAGCTACTGATTCAAGTATGGATGCCATTTTGTCAGGGCTGAAATCAAAGAAAATAGGATAAGGTTTATACTGTTTGGTTTTGGGGGAGGGGATTTACAAAGACATTACCAACAAAATGTAAATGGTGGTGGTTGTGGCTAAGACGGGTGCAGTCATTAAGAGATCAGAATGTGTGGGGAGCAGAATGTCAAAGGACAATCTGAAACATAGTAGATAGACATAGTAGGGTGAGAGGAGGGAGGAGGCTGCTGAGGTGGTGGGAGGGAGAGGAAGCCAAAATGGAAAGCGATATTTTTTAAAAAATGGACAAATGAAATGATGGAAGAAATGATCATTTAAAAAATAAGATAAAATGAAATAAAATAAATGGAAATGGGGTGAAGGTGGAGGGGAAAGTTCATGCTTTAAGATTGTTGAACTCTGTGTTCAGTCTGGAAGGCTCTGAATTACCTAGCCTGAAGATCAGGTGCTGTTCCTACAGTTTGCATTGGACTTCCACCGGAACATTGCAACAGGCCAAGGACAGAGATGTGGATATGAGAGCCTGATGGTGTGTTGAAATGGTAAGTGACAGGAAGGTCTGGGTTCTGCTTGAGAATGGGCAGAAGGTGAGCTGAAATGCGGTCACTTCGTTTGCATATGCTCTCTCCGGTGTACAGTAAACTGCATTGGAAGCAGTAAATGCAATAAACCAGATTAAAGGAGGTGCACAGGAAATGTTGCTTCACCTGAAACAAATGTTTAGGTCCTTAGATGATGAGCCGGGAAGAGGTAAAGGAGCAGGTGGTGCACTTTCTGAAATTGCATGGGAAGGTGCCATGTGCAGTGGGTGCGGTGTTGGGTGTGACAGAGGAGTGGACCAGGGTATCCCGGAGAGAATGATCACTGTGGAATGCTGACAGAGGGAGTCAGGGGAAGATGTGTTTGGTGGTGATATCATGCTGGAGTTGGCGGAAATGGCAAAGGATGATTCTTTGAATATAGAGGCTGGTGTAGTGAAAAGTGAGGTCAAAGGGGGCCCCATGCTGGTTCTGAGATGGTGGGGAGGGGGTGAGATCAATAGTGTGGCAAATGGGTTAGCCATGGTTGAGAACCCTATCAGCTACGATGGATGGGAAACCATGATTAAGGAAAACATATAAGCAGTGCCATTTTGGAAAGTGGCATCATCGGAACAGATGCGATGGAAATGAAGGACCTGAAAGAATGGGATAGAAGCATTACAGGACATAGAGTGAGAAGAGCTGTTGTCAAGGCAACTGTGGGAGTCGGTGGGCTGTAATGGGTTCTAGTAGACAGACTACCGCCAGAAATGGAGACAGGTCAAGGAAGGGAAGGGAAGTGTCAGAGATGGACAATGTTTAGGTGATGGAGGGGAGGAAATAGGAATCAAAATTGATTGACTTTTGCAGGAAATTCACAAGAATGATTCCAGGGATAAAGAACAGTGGCCAATAGGATAGAGGTTGGGACTGTTTGCCTTATAGAAAAGAAGGTTGAGAAGTGACTTGCCAGAGGTATTCAAGATCCTGAGTGGTGTGGACAGGATAAATATTGAGAAACTGTTCCGTCTCAAGACAGCATCAAGAACAAGAGGGCACTGATTTAAAATAATTGGCAAAAGGAGTAAAAGTGGTATGAATATCTTTTTCCCCCAGACATGATCAGAGTCTGGAACAAATTTTCTATGAAGTAATGAAATGGGTTTGATTGAAGTATTCAAAAGGCAATTGGACTGCTAACTGAAAAGAAAGAATGTGTGAGATTATGGAGATAATGCCAGGGATTGGGCCTAGATAGAATGCTCTTTTAATGAGCCATTGCAGACTTGATGGGACAAATGACCTCCTACTGCATTCTATCTGTGATTTGCTTGGTGTCCATTTTACAGACTGAAAGAGGATGAAAGGCGTGGTAATTCTGATTCCCTTAACTAATATTCACTTCTCTCTTTACATATTCAAAGTACTTTAATGAACACTTGGAGATCCACTGTTAATTTTAAAAGGTGATAACCAGAGTAAAGTTTCATATCAAAAAAGAAGTAATTTCCAAATTATTTTTAATCCCATTTGTCTAACTCTGCACCTATTGCTAAATTGAATGTCATCACTTTTTCCCTGCTATTTGAAATGGTTGCACTTAAAAGTGCTCATTGTATTAGACATTACACAGATGTCACCACAGACATTGTGGGCACTTACACAGAGTGAAATGGGTGAAAGATTGATTGACTATTCTATATCATTCTTCCCGTTCTGTCAAAAATCTGGTTAAATCATTGTGGCAAACAGTTGAAAGGATATTATCACCTGTCACATCACATTGCAAAGAAAAGAAAATATTTGTACGATTCACTTAACACCCAAATCAATATCCCAGTTAAAAAGCAGAATTCAAGGGTATTCTGAAGTCACTGCAGAACAACCTTTGTATATTTATCTGGGAAATAACTCCCCAGTGGTATGTGACCGAAAGTTGGAATAATGAAGCAATTTATTGTGTTCACAACCTTATAAGTAAATGAAACTCCACAGTAGGTTGATGCTATCTGCTTTCAGTCTCCAATTTTCACCAATAAATTCTAAGACTCTTCTTGTTGAGTGGATCAGTGGAGATCTAATGTTGATCTGCAAACAAACAAGTGCGGGACCAGGGAATGTTATCCCTATATAAAAGCAAATTACTGCGGATGCTAGAACCTGAAACCAAACGAGAAAATGCTGGAAAATCTCAGCAGGCCTGGCAGCATCTGCAAGGAGAGGAAAAAGCTGATGTTTGGAGTCCAGATGAACTTTTATCAAAGTTAAAAGGCAAAAAAAGTAGGAGATATTTAGACTGTAGGGTAAGGGAATGAAAGTTGAGTCATAGCCACAAAAACAAGGGGAAAGGATGCTAATGGCAGCCTATTGAGACAATAGAATGTGTGAATGGCTAAACAGCAGAGAAGCTGAAATCAGACGGTAAACTGTGATGTGGGGACAGGAGAGGTCCCTAATAGTTCACTATTACAGTTTTATTAATTCCAGGTTTATTAATTGAATTTAAATTTTGCTGGGTGCCATTGTGAGATTTGAACTTTTAGCTTGTGTTGAACTTGTATTAGATCACACTTACGTCCTTTGGTACTACAGTTTATTTAATTTAATCACCTTATCTGGATCTGTCGAGAGTTTTGTGCTTCCAGGCCAATTGTGGGTTAAGACTTCAGATAAGAATCCATCTAATAACACTGAGCATACCATCAGTTGCATGAATACGCAGCATTGTGCTTTTACCTTGCTCTCCTTGGCTGTTCTGGCAAAGACAGTTTTTATCGTCCATCTCTATTATTAGTGATGTTCAAAATATGAACAGATTTTAGTCTTTCCCTGAATTTATTTTTCTTTACTAACCTGAACTCAAACTCAGAAACTGCTATGGTGATAGTTGGGTGGAGCGAAGGGGTAAATGTGTGGTTAGGGAAGAGTTAAGGGTTAGTCAGAGAAGTACAGGGGTAATCGTGGTTTGAGAGGTAGTCAGGTGGTCATGGGAGGATCAGAGTAGTCATGAGTAGGGTTTAGTCAGATGGTTGGGGGACCAGGGAATAGTCAGGGCATGGGATAGTTGGATGGTCAAGAGGGAAGTTGTGGAGGAAATGAGTGTTAGGAAGGGGAGTCAGGGTAGTTGGGTGATCGGGGGGGGGTGTTCAGGGAGTAGTTGGGAATGGGGACATAGTTGAGTGGTCAATGGCGAGGTGGGGTTAGACGTCAGGTGGTCGGGAAGTGCCTGGGATGAACTGGGGGTAGTCCAGTCGAGGGTGTTGGTGGTCACTGGATTGTTAAAATTCATTTTATGAGTTGTGGACATTGCTGGCTAGGCCAGCATTTGTTGCACATCCCTAATTGCCCTTGAGAATGTTGTGGTAAGCTGCCTTCTTGATTTGCTGTAGGTACACACACAGTGCAGTTAGGGAGGAGGTTCTAGGAAATTGACCCAGGAACAATGGGAATATATTTCCAAATCTGGTGTTCCTGTGCGTCTGCTGTTCTTGTCCTTTTGTATGTAGTGGTCATGGATTTCAAAGGTACTGCCTAAGGAATTTTGGTGAGTTCCTGCAATGCATCTTGTGGATGCTACACACTGCTGCCACTGTTTGTTGGTGGTGGAGGGATTGAATGTCTATGGACTGGGTGCCAATAAAGCAGGCTGCTTTGTGCTCGATAGTACTGAGCTTCTTGAGTGTTGTTGGAGCTGCACTCATCCAGGCAAATGGAGACTATTCCATCACACTCCTGACTTACAGATGGTGGAATGAATTTGTGAAGTCAGGAGGTGAGTTGGTTACTCTCCACAGGATTCCAAGCCTCTGATCTATTCCCCAACACAGAGATTGCCCCTGACCCCTGTCAGGACACCCTTTACCCTCCCGCCTGGGGACCCTTAGTACTTCCCTGAAGTGAGGTCCAGGGACTTGTGCTGCAGAACAGCACTGCAGTACCTCTTCTGGCCAACGCACTACCTGTTCTGGCCACTGCAGTACCGCTTCTGAGTTTGTGAGTTTACTATCGAATAAATCGGTTGGACTTAAACCTGGTGTTGTCAGACTTCTTACTGTGTGTACTGCTTTTGGCCACTGCAGTCTATGCTCTGGCCACTGCAGTACTGCTTGTGGCCACTGTAGTATCTGTTCTGGCCATTGCAGTGCCTGTTCTGGCCACTGCAGTGCCGTGCCTGGAGGTGCTGGAGAGCTGTCGGCCAATCTGATTGACTGATTGCTCTCCAAGGCAAGACATTATCCAAGGGCAGACAGAAGTCGTGCCTGTTGCCAATCGAAGCTCAATTAGGCATTAAATGGCACAGCTTTTATCAGAGGCAGTGGAGACATGTTTTCTCCTCAGTAACCACCATACTGAAAATTCAGGCCATGAAGCTTCACAGGGGTTAATACATTGGTCATGTCAGGAGTTTAGGTTAAATTTTAAGTTTAAGTTTATTTATTAGTGTCACAAGTAGTCTTACGTTAACACTTCCATGAAGTTACTGTGAAAATCCCCTAGTTGCCATCTGTTCGCGTACACTGAGGGAGAATTTAGCAAGGCCAATGTATCTAACTTGCACGTCTTTCAGATTGTGGGAGGAAACTGGAGCACCCGGAGAAAACCCACGCAGACACAGGGAGAATGTGCAGATTCCACACAGGCAGTAACCCAAACCAGGAATTGGACCCAGGTCCCTGGGCTGTGAGGCAGCAGCACTACCCACTGTGCCACCATGCTGCCCCCTGGGACCCTGAACTGCTGGCTAAACTTAAAAACATCTCCTTCAGCCTTGCAAAGCATGCTGGTAGAAAATTTGATCAAGTTTTATCAAATCTCTATTCTCACAGTAATTATTACATTGCCGTACCTGGTAACAAGCTAAATCTGTCTTGATGCCCTAAGTGTGTACAACAGAGAAATACAGAATAACAGAGGTAGCAAAAGTAATTACAGATGAAAGTCAGTACATAAAGAAATGTATGACCTTACAGAGGAGTTAATTCCTCCTCTCAATGTGTCAAGCAGAAAAGTAGCACAAATCAACAAGAGAAAGGTTTTGACTCCCAGCTTGTGTCACTTCACTCAGAGAAGAACTCAGGATGAATTGTTTGACAGTAAACTCACAGTGCCATAAGCCACTCACTTTAGACAGTGAAAAGGACTTTGTCTGTAAGTTTACATTTCTTTATCTGTTTAGAGTAAGAAGTCTCACAACACCAGGTTAAAGTTCAATTTATTTGGAATCACAAGCTTTCGGAGTGCTCCTCCTTCGTCAACAGCGTTCCGAAAGCTTGAGACCGCCGTAGTCCAATGCCGGCAGCTCCACATCATATCTATTTGGAGTCAGTGTTAATGATTTGCACCTGATCAGTCTGGCATCATTGGTGTAGAGTCTTTTTACACAAAATGCATGACTGCAAGGAAATTTTACTGAAATTCTAGTGAAACACTTAGTAGTGTCCCTGAGGCATTGCCCTCAGTAAAATCAGCAGATTTCTCCTCCCTCTCTCCAGACTCCTGCCATCCATACCTCCGTCAGACATTGTTTCTTTACTCGTCTCATTCCCTTTGGTCTGGTACTGTGAAACTTTTTGTTCTTTAATCTCTCCTGCCTTCCACCCTTCCACAGCCATTCCCCTCTCTCTTCTTCCCCACCCACTCTGCCTTCACTTGCTCAAAACACTTTGTTTTTTGCATAATTTTAAGTTATTAACATTGTTTAATCTCAGACCACATACCGTCATATTATGCTCTTCAATGATCTGTTTGTTTCATCCCCTGTCATCAGTCTCTGTAATTTATTTTAAGAGAAATCATTCTTATTTTAATTATCTTCAATTTCTGGTACATGGGCCAACCTACCCCACCGCCCATTCTATTTTGAAAAAGAGACTTGCATTTATATAGTGCTCTTCGTAAGTGTCAGATGTCCTGAAGCAATTTACAGCCAGTAAAGTATGTTTAAAGTGAACACACTATTGTAAGGTGGGAAACAGGGCAGCCAATTTGTGTGCCAGAAGCTATGAAAAGCAGGAATTTGATATTGACCAGAAGATCTGTTTTGGTGATGCTGATGGAAGAATAGATATTGGACAGAACACCAAGGAAACCCCTTTTACTCATTTTCAGACAACCAGTGCTATGAGAGCATTTACATCCATCTTATAGGCTGTAAGGGGTTTATCTTCTTATCCCTCAGCATCTAAATGGAACTATCTACTTAGTCATGACTACTACTTACAATAGGTCCTTTCCCACTTGTGATGTATCATCCATTACTGTAACATTTTCCATGTTCTAACCATCTGTCTCTTGTAATCAACGTTCTAACTGGAGGATATGCCGTACATATTTGTGTAAAAGCTGATTTCATGTAAAAATCAACTTCTGACTAAAGGTAAAACTGAATATTTCAAACACGTGATGTCAGTGTTGACCTTAACTTTTCAGGGATCGAAGTCCAAAAATTTCGGAACCAAAGTATAATCTCTACAATCACATGGCGATCCACCATTCATTACTCCCATAATTCCTCATGTTGTTGCATGTCAATTAAGACAAGAAGAATGTAGATTGATTTTGATTTTCGGAGGCAGAAACCAACAGAAGGGAGAAGAGAAATAAACACCATAGATAGAAACAGGATGCAGAGGCCATCCTCCAGAGCATGCATTAAATAAATTAATGGCCAGGCCTGCCTGAGGGGAGAGTAGGAGCAAGCCTTGCCAATTAGTACCTTGTGAGTAATGACTCAGTACAATCATCCGACACAAAAACCTAGATCAAAGGTAGGGGCCTTCAGTATTACATCTTCTAATGACCAAACCATTGCCTTACCTTCTCTTTTCCCTATCCCCGAGCAGCAGTGGAACAACAAACCCAATTGACAATTCCTCTTCTGGGGTGGGTAGGGGAGGAAAGGGCATGGGGGGAAGTCTTCTTACTAAAAATACAAAAAGCAAGAGTGAACCAATGGGTAGCTGAGGTGGGTACCACTTCCCCCTTTATCTGTGGATTCTTTTGGGTGGCACGTTAGATGTGTCAGGCAGGTGCATTTTAATTGAAAAGCAAGTGTCTCAAAAAAACATTGTTTGTATGAAAATCAACCCCTTGACATTTTGTGTAAAGAATTTTAGGCAAGTACGTATTGTAAACCAAATGAGATTGAAATGTGCAAGATAGAACATTGCCCTAAAATTTACAAGCCTTGGAGGAGCCTATGGATTACTTAAGGTCGCTCACAAATGATTCCTAATGTGCTGACATATACTTCACTCGTAGCAGAAGACAAGCTTTCTTAGTTTTGTTTTCAAAATTAAAATCATTACTGGGAGAATGGCACACACCATACCACATGGATGGAAAAAAAAAATTGGAGAGAAATGAGAATGTTAAGGAGGACGTAAAGATGCTCACGAAATGATGGTCTCTGGAAAGAAAGAGGCAAGCTTGAACAGGAGAGAGTGACGGTAACATTGTTGGTTGGGAAAGGGGAGAAGTAATGCATTTGTAACCTTTAAAATGACTGTTGCTGAATCTCAAAGTATCGACAAATAAATAGTAAAATTCTGTTACTTTGTCCTGATTATATGTAGAAATGCTATCAGGAAGCTGGAGAACATTCTGACCTGAACCATCACTGTGCCTTTCATTCTCCAAACACACAATATTGTCACTTGATGCCATCGCTTAGATATTGGAAATGTTTCTGAGGAACTTTGCAACTCACATTGATGACGAATATCACACTTTGTACCCTGGAAATGTCAGCAACACCTTTTCTGACAAATAGCCTTTTATGTGTTTCTTTTGCATGCCACGTTATGTTTCTGGTGTGTACTTGATAGGCAATAGGATCTGGAAAATAAATTTTTAATGCTGCGTAGAAGCACGGTCAGATAATTTTCAGCCCTACAAAGGCAGTGTGTAACCTGGCAGCACAGTGCTGGTTAATTTGTAGCTGGCTACTACAGATTATTTTAGAAATCGTGCAAGTGATGTGCAAACATTTTAGAGTTTTGATACCATAAATTAGATGAATTAATTCTGATTGACAGCAGTTCTTCTGTCAATAGGAAGTTGAAAACATTTCAGTGCACCCAAGTGATTTGATTCTAAATGTGGCGCATTTCCAAATATCTGGGGCTACTCATTAAATTAGATACCTGCATAAATTAACAGTGCAGTAATTCCATTTAGCACATGATCCAAAACACAAATTAACTTGTACAATTGCACAATCACACACATGCGAGACTGTTTCAAAATAGAGGATGTAAGATAGCTCTTTGTGATTGAGCTGCAGATGTTCACCAGATGTTAATGACTATTCACCCTCCCCCTGTTTTGCTTGAATCCGTATCGATTACTCTATTTTTATCTCTCTGCTTCCTGTCCGTTTACTTGGTGTGATTGTTTTAAGAAAGGCAAGGTCATTGTGTGTACTCAATTCCTGGAGCAGATTGGAAGTGCACTTTGGACAGTTTGTGTTGTAATCTAATTGGTCTATGCAACTGTTGCATATAGTACAGTAGTGATATTAACAGACATCACATGGATAGTGTTATTATTGATTTCATGTTCTAAGTTATGGGTGAAATACTTCCTGCTGCTAATCACTGTGTGTATATTTGGCCAAACTTGAAAGAATTTTCTTTTCCCCCTGTGTAAACAGATGTAATCAATTGTGAGCTAATTGTGATTGGCCAGTGTAATCTTCATTAGAAACACAAAGGAATTTATTAATAAGAATTATTATGTAACAGAAAGCTTTGCCTCCTGGGGTAATTACCCATTCTGAGTCCCAGTTGCAACAGAAACAGAAAATGCTTGAAAATCTCAGCAGCTTCTGTGGGGAGAGAATAGAGCCAAAGTTTTGAGTCTGCGTGGACCCTAACAAAGGGTCATCTAGACTTGAAATGTTGGCTTTATTCTCTCCCCACAGATGCTGTCAGACCTGCTGAGATTTTCTTTCAGATTCCAGCATCCACAATATTTTGCTTTCATCTGCATCCCAATTGGTCTCCCAAGCCAGGTGACCCTCACTCTGCTGCATTGCCCTTAAAGGGACAATCACCCCATCAGTAAATCAGAATATTCTGCATCAGAAAACATTTCAGTTTAATCAGTGAAAACATACTGAAAAGGACAACTGTTTAAATGAAGTAATAGATGCATTGGGCTGTCATCACTAAGTAATATGCTAAAAGGAGTTGGTGTGCACCATCTCAGTGTGCCTGTCACATTCAAACTTTGTTATGCTGTTTCTATGTAACTTGGGTAGCTGCAAGTGTACTGGCCAATCCAGGCTAATCATAGGAATAAAGCAAACTATTTTCTGTATCACATGGAAAATGCTTGCATATGTCAGCTTAAAGCATATTGCCATTTCAGTGTTTTAAAATCTTGGAATGCATGTTCAGGACCAACTATGAAATTTCACTCTCAAATCTCAAACTTTGCTTTGACTGTGATACGAGGATGGTTATTTTTTTTTCCTTGTTGTCAGTTTGCACAGTGGATCTTGCCCTTGCCATCACCTCCTCAAATAACTGGCATTTAAATTAAGCAAAATGCTTGATAAATGTGCTGTTAACTAACGATCTTCAAAGTACTTGACATCTTGAGCAAGTGGCCTAGATTTTCTGATGGCGCACTGTGTGACAGCGCTAAGGAAAGCGAACTGGATCTTCGAATGCAGATTCTAGTTAGAGAAAGCAGGCGGAAATCCCAGAAGGTGATAATGAGTGTGCATTAGGCATTAACAGAGCCACATGTTTGACGTGTCTATGCAATCTTTATTGCTGTGATGCAGAAAGGATGTCCAGGTATTGAAAGATTGTCAAAAAGGGCAAACAAAGTAATCTCTTATTACAGGCTTCCGAGGCATGAAAAGTCTTGAGAATTTTTACCATGGAGAAATCCCAGAGAATATACTATTCATGTTTTCAAGATTGTTAAAGGAATTGATAGATGAATTCTGATAGTTGAAAACTCTATTTTCTGGGAATTGCCTTTGAGGTTTATTTGAATGCACGTGGACTATTTTACAAAGGAAACATGGTTTCCATATGCTGATATCTTTGACATGTTTTGACATGATTGACTAGCCCTGTACACAGATGACTGTGTAAAATGGATTCTAACTGAGATGCATCTCTGTGGCCTACCTGCTCTGATCTCCCAATATCCCTAACTGCAGAGGGATGGTCACAGCAATATCCAGAATGGCAGCATAGTAAGTAATTCTCCCAGTGAAGCTGCCTGTGCCAGCAGCTAGAGTGCAGCTTGCATCGAGTGAGCTGAATGCTTTTGTCTCAACTCTCAGAACCCCTTCTCTCACTATCAAATAAATGACTAACCCGTCAGTCCAGTATCAATTCCAAAACATCACCGCAACAATCTCCTCTGACCTTATGTGAGCACTCAAGCTTTAAATGTCTGAATAACCAGTGTGAGTAAATTAATTCCTTCTCTGTGATGATAACCTTCATGTGTAACAAAGAAGGATGTCAGTACCAAGCTTTCCTTCTCCAGTTTATTCCAGCTCTCTTCACATTCTATGGCCAGAATTTTCTCAACTCCAGGATTGTCCCATTTCTTGATGGTGAGCCAATGGAGATGACATTTTACTGCCAGAGGCCAATGAAGAGGCCCAGTCAAAAGGCTGGCAGCATTGCAGCCTTGGCAGCATGCCTGATAGAGGTGGTCACTGCCAAGGCTGAAGAAGAAGGACATCTCCATGTTGAGGCGCCCTGGAAGGGCAGGTTAGTTTTTCTTTCAGTCTAAGGCCAGGCACACAGGCCAAGCTATGGGAGGGGTTAACTCTCCAATGGTGGCATTGGAGTCACAGGGGTGGTTGTTAACATCAGGGTTCTCTCCTTGGGCCACGGAGCAACCATTCAGAAAGGCCTCCACCCTCAGGAATCTCTTTGAAGGCAACCATGCAGCAGGGGTCTGTCCTGAGGCTGATAAAATACCACCAGCTGAGGAAAGTGGCCTTTCATTGGCTGCTCACCTTCTTCAATGGTGCTATTATTCTCTCCCTTGAGAATATTTGGGAAGATGTCAGATTCCCTTCCTACCAAACATTGTCACCATTTACTCGACTTCCTGTCTCCCACTCCATCTCCAGAGGACTGTTAAGATCTGGAACAATGTTTCCCTGGTTGCCTTTCTCTCCTTTATTCTCGTGCTTCTCGGATCTGTACACTGGGAGCCAGTATTGCAAGGAGTATTTGGCTCTTCGGTGCTACAAAAGGACTGAGTTAGCCCTCAAGGTTGCTTGAGCTTCTGACTGAACAGCCTGATATTTTCTGCACATTAAACCACATGGTGCTGTGAGGAGAGAGGGCAGATACTCTGATTTTGGATATAAGCAAGCTCACACAGATCAACTGCAGCCATCCCATGGGGCTGTAGACCTACTAGCCAACTAGCAGCTAACCAGCCCTGAAAGCCCTAAGAAACATGGCGGCACAGTGATTAGCACTGCTGTCTCATAGCACCAGGGACCTGAGTCCAATTCCTGGCTTGGGTCACTGTCTGCATGGGTTTCCTCCCACAGTTCAAAAGATGTGCTGGTTAGATGCATTGACTGTGCTAAATTCTCCCTCAGTGTACTTCAACAGGCGCCAGAGTGTGGCGACTTGGAGATTTTCACAGTAGTTCCATTGCATGTTAATACAAGTGATGCTAATGAAAAAAAAACAATCTGGCATGATTTGAATGCCAGTCTACAGAACATTCACTATTGTCTCCACCGTTGGCACTGGAATTGCAATCTGTGTTTCCTGGTTACTTCTGAGTTGGTGAACTGTTGCAGATTCCATTGATTACTGTGACGGAGACAAAACATCCACAATTTTATCCTAAGTGAAGGCTATGAATCCTCGAGTCATGACTAACATTACTTTACAATCTTAGAGATTGACCTAGGAGTCGTCTTGTGGTTGTGATGTTCCTCAAGCATCTGCGTCAGCGTATGAGTACCACTGAGTTTTCATGACTCCAAACCATGGACAGCCTTCGCCTTAATCCTCTACTGGGAAGTCTACGCATCCCCACCCACCCCTGTCACTTCCTCTTGCCTTGTAAATTGCCCAGTGAAATTCTGCCAAAGCGTACATTCATTAAAAAATCGAACTCATCAAATATTCTGATATTCCTCAACTGAGCTGAGCCCATTGCCCTGAGTGCAGACCCGCAAACATCCACCATATCACATTAATATTGTCTTCTTTGTATTTTCCCAGGATATTTAACAGTGACAAGTAAACTAAAAATCCAGGCAGTATTTTCTCCTTGTTATATTATGATATTGCACAAATGATCATTTGATAGATATTAATAAGGTTAGATATAGTTACTTTATTAAAGGAATGTCCAGAATAAAGTCGTTCAATGTATTTATTTGGTTGTACAGCTCTAGGTAATTTCCTAGTCATTGTTTTGTTAAACTACCACTGAACATCAGCAATTTCATTAAAGAAGTCATCTTAAATTTCATACAGATGAAAAATTCCATTCTCATATTTTGAAAATCTGTGACAGGTTTTAGAACCATAATTACTAAGAGAGCAAGTATAGTATTAGAGATTGCTTGGCCTAATGGGAAAATCTAGTTATGCTATGTCTAGATTTATAGTAACAATAGTGACAAAAATCTGACACCCTGGGATACATCATTTTGTAAGTGAACCAACTTAAACACATACTTGGCTGTGAGCAGAGAGTCTCCCACTCTTTTATCTTTACTGTCAACGGCCTGACCAGGTTTAACACAGATAGAGATCATGTTAAATTAACTCAGCAATAATCCTTGTTGCCTGGCTGCGACCCTCCTTTTGGGTTTGCCTGCCAATTCCATTACTTCTCTAAATTATCTTTAAAGCTTTCCTGACTAAGGTTACCTGCTTAGTACCAATTAATGCCGGTTCTGCATTGTAGATTATTCCCCTCAGGAGCTGCATTGGGACAACCTAAGCTCATTAACGTTATGACCCTTAGAGTGAGCAAAGAGAGAAGCTATGTCCCAGCTGTTTGTTTTGGATTGAAACCCAAGTTCTAATGGGGAAGGGAAACTTATTGCATCCTGGAAATGCAATAGTACAACAGCCCTGTTCTTTTCTTGTACATAATGCTACACATTTGGCAGAATACTATAGGGAGCAGGGAACAGGCTGTTTGCCCCCTACTCACCACATCAGAAGGGAAGACAGAGTGGAGTCCACCCATCCCACTCTTGCTCACCCCGCATTATACACTGAGGGTGAGCTAAACAAGGACAAGTGGGCATTCCACTCTGACTGGGGAGGAGATCCTGTCATTGGGAAGCTTCTGGTCAATCCAGTTCACCACCACCAGCTCCATCAGTACTGGCAGCATCAACATAGTGTTAGTGGGCACTGCCAGGACTGCAAGAGGAGGGGGAAGAAAGCCCAATGGATCCTCAGAAACTGGTAAATTCAGGCTCTGGGGCAGAGAGGGTTTGGTCAGGTCGGGGAGGAGTCCATGCATTGGAGAGATGTCCATCTACTCCCGCTGAAAATACTATCGTAGATCATAGGATCCCTGCAGCGCAGAAGAAGGTCATTCAGCCCATCAAGTCTATACCGACCACAATTCTGCCAATGCCCTATTCCCGTAACCCCACATATTTACCTGTTAATCCCCTGACACTAGGGGACACTAGCGGCCAATCAACCTAACCTGCACATCTTTGGACAGTGGGAGGAAACTAGAGCACCTGGAGGAAGCACGGGGAGAACGTGCAAACTCTACAGACAGTGACCCAAGGTGGGAATTCAACCTGGGTCCCTGGCACTGTGAGGCAGCAGTGTTAACCATTATGCCACCATACGTCTTGCCAGGGCACATAAAATGCATCTCATTATCTATCGGTAAAATAAATGGCAATATACTTCACAATTCTATAGTGATTAGACTGAAAACCAACTCTCAAGTCCGTACGCAAGTCAATCTTCATAGTGCAACTGCTGTAAGTTGCTTACTGTCTGTGTGTGTGCATTTATAAAATAATACTTCAAATAAAATGATATACCAGGGCAGGTAAATGAAACGGGGAGGAATAGTGAAAATCAGAGTAGGTGGGAACTTCTTGGCTGAGCCAGTGATAATAGAGTCATGGATGTTTACAGCATGGAAACAGGCCCTTTGGCCCAACTTGTCTTTTTTTAATCACTAAGCTAGTCCCAATTGCCTGCATTTGGTCCATATCCCTCTATACCCATTTTATCCACGTACCTGTTTAATGCTTTTAAAAAGACAAAATCGTACCCGCCTCTACTTCTATTTCTGACAGCTTGTTTCAGACACATACCACCCTCTATGTGAAAAAATTGCTCCTCAGGACCTTCTTTGGATCTCCCCCCTCTCATCTTAAACCTATGCCCTCTAGTCTTAGCCTCTCCTACATTTGGGAAAAGGGGTTGACCATCTAGCTGATCAATGTGGGTCAAATTGGTAGCTCAATAAGCAGAGTGACATGGATGCACATCGACAACTGTTTTAATCCCAATCATCACTGATTATGTTGGTGTGCCTGCTAAAGAATTTTGACTGGGAAGAAAATATAGTTTGGTCAGGGGTATTCTGAAATATTTAATTAGTGGCACAGGTTTTTTCTGTGATTTCAGAGACAATTGGAAAAATTTTGGCAACTTTGCAAAATTATGAAGAAATGACACCACTCCCTGAATTTTGCAGAGTTGAGTGTTGCAACAGAACGTTATGCAGCAAGTGCAGCCACATCAGATGTAAATGAAAAATAATGAACATTTTGAACAGAAAATAAAGTGGCTTGCCATGGATCTAATAAACTTGGAGAATTCAGAATGAGGGAAAAAGACATTTGATGAAAATGAATACTGTGATAGCCTGGAAGATGATCATGCAATCAATCTGACCATTTTTATGCAAACACACTAAACTTAAGATAGAAATTCTATGTGACATATTCCTTTTTATTCTGCATAAATTTTCATTTTACCAGGTTTTATTTGCTTGGAAGCCAGAGAGTTATGTTTTATTATACATCATTAAAAAAAAGTAATCTACAAAGCGAGTCCAAGTCATAAATACAGTTGGGTCAGATTGAGCTTCTCCCTGTTTGGCAGTAGTTTATATTGGCAGACTCTGATTTGTAGCTTCTTGTAAAGCTTTGCAGCAAGTTTAATTGCAACCATTTTATTTACTGCTGATTCATCTTGGATTGCATTTATTATAACAAAATTCCTAATTTTTTTTATTTGTTGTTTAAGTGGGCATGATATTGTTTTATTTTAACCAAGGAGTAGACCATACCATTTTTTCACATTTTGAAATTAAGAATTACATTTAGTCATAGATGTACACAGGGTTCTTTTAGCAATGTGTGCTCCTATCAGCTTTTTTTTAAGAAATGTGCTAAATAAAAGAGATTTTCCCAATAAACTGAATCAGATACGATTCATTAGTTTGTTTGGATAATTAATACATTGTCTCACACTCTTCAGGGTGGATTTTCATGGAGAAGACAAGACAATCAAGTCAGGAAACCTCTCGACTCAGCAAATCAGTTTCCTTTAAAAAGCCCCCCATCCCTTTCCCATTTTTGTTCTGGGATGGTGGGAGGGATGGAGTCAGGCCCATCACTTCCAAGGGCAAATGTGAGGTGGCAACAGAGACAGGCAAATCATAAGCCCAACAGGTGAGCATGCCCGCCTCCGTTTATTGGGATATCAACCGAGATGAATGTCAGAACTTTAAACCTTCACTCACTCCACTTACCCCCTTATGACCCCTCTCCTTCCATAACCCCATTGCCATTCATACTCAGGTTCTTCCATGCCCAATCGTACCCCTGTGCCCCCGCATATCCTTCCTTGTCACTCATCCAGTCTGAACTTATGGGTAGATGTCAGGCCCAGTAAGAAGTCTCACAACACCAGGTTAAAGTCCAACAGGTTTATTTGGTAGTAAACGCCAGGAGCTTTCGGAACACATTCCAAAAGCTAGTGGCATTTACTACCAAATAAACCTGTTGGACTTTAACCTGGTGTTGTGAGACTTCTTACTGTGTTTACCCCAGTCCAACGCCGGCATCTTCACAGATGTCAGGCCCCATGGAATAGCAAGGAGAAGGATTTTAAATAGACAAAAATAGACTTTGACCAATCAAATGATGCTATCACTGAAATACACTTAAAACTCAAGATAATCCTCCGAGCCATTGAAAAAATCCCTTCAACTGATCAATTTGTTGCAAAAACAAATACTTATTTGGAAACGACATTAAAGACAGCCACTCCTCTAATAACATCTTAAAACTGCCTACACAGTCCTTTGCTGAGAGAAATGCTTCAGGAGCTTTTAAAACTTTTCATATTAAAGCACTGTGGACATTTAAATATCTTCAAATCATGACACAAGAGTTTTCAGCACTTTTCTTCAGATTTAAACACATAATACCATTGGAGAGCTGCTGCATTGCATTTCAACACTTACAGGATACTAATCAATATCATGGACAACTTACCTTTTCAGGATAGAGGCCTGTGATCAATCAGTGCAGTAAAGCCCCATTTAACTTACAATACAGTATCTACCTATTGAAACTGAAAGAACTGATTTTTTTGTTGTATTTGAAAACAAATGGCCTCTCATCCAAGAATTCCGCTGTTGTTTTTTGGGTTTCCACTTGGCACTAGAGATTCCTCATGGTTCCTGACTCTGAAGTGTTCAACACATGGGTTTGTACAAAAGTGGCCCAACTCCACTGTTTTGAACAGCCTCGCCCTGAAATAGAGGCACCAAGGGTCAGAGTACAGCATGCGGGCTGGCTATCTTCACCCATATACCACACTGGCAAACATTGCCAGCATTGCAAATGTTATGGGATTCTTTAAATAGGGTCCCACCTGCCATTTTTGATGGGCCCCTGAGATGACTGAACTCAGCCAAAATCTGGTCCTTCACGTGGACAGCTCTAATCTCGGTGTATATCATAGAGAGAGAAGAGAATTTATGAGGGACTAAGGTTGTGTGGGTGAGATATGTTGCGGGAGGGTGAAATCTGTTCAAGGGAATAGTTTGAGGGTTGCTAAGGTGAAGAAGTTAGGAATGTTGGAAAATTACTAAAAGCCATTATGTCTGATGTTCAACATGTTGGAAGATGCTGAGCAATCATCGATATGAATGGAATAAGAATTCATTACAGAATCCTGATCCACTTCACTAGATCGCTGCCCATACGTGTGAAGGCAAAACTTTTATCTGTTGTGTCCCAGCATTAGCAGAGTTATTTAAAATTTTTGCAAACTCATTAACAAACAGTCATACTTGGCAGATCTCCTGAAGTGAGCTTATCCTGTAAATAGCTCTGTTAACTGGAAACAAAAAAGATCTCTGTTTCCATTTCGCATCTATGCTGGGTTCATTGATCTCAGGTAGGGCAACATGAGGTGTATCACAACTGACTTCAATGCTCCCAAATTAGGGAGCATTGTCATCTCTGCTGGAAATCTGGATGTTTAGTGACAACATGATCCCACTCACCTATTGATTAGCCAGTCAATACTCTGTGCTGAGGCTTACTCGTGAATAATGGCCATCTGGTCAAGGTAATGGAGCAAAGAGTCCAGCAATGAATCAGCACTATCAGCAGAGAATGGGAGAAAAGTGATGAGAAAGAAGATTATTTAATAGCAAAGTTTTAACACTTGAGGTGAATGCCTTGGTTTGAGACAAATATGATCAGATATACCAAAGACCTTTACAATCTCGTAGGGTACTATATATTTAAAATCAAGACTCTCTTGATTTCCACAAGCATGTCAGCATTGTAAGAGAAAGTGTAGGTTTAAAAGCGCGTTATTAAGAATTTATTTACAAGCACTGCATTTAACAGTAAATTTGAGAATAAATAAACTCAATGGAAGAATGTTAGCCAGCTGTTCTTGTTGATAACAGAAACTGTGCTTGTAGAAATCAATGCAACAATCACTTCACTCTTGGGCTAATTTCAGGAACGTGGTAGTGGGGGATTAATTTATAGCAGAGTCCTCCATAAATTCTAATTCCATTGCTGTCCAAAAAAAACACTCTGAAGTTGCCAAATCATATTTAAATGTTCAAACCCAGATAATTATTCTTTGAAATGTTGATTAATTTGCTGTTTTAGCAAAATCACAATAGAGGTCCTTAAAGAAATAGAGCAGATTTAACGGCTGGAAGTCCCTGGCCCTGCTGTGATGGGTTCTTTCACTAGGAAGATGCCAGCCTTAAAAGTCTGTTCATCTCAGCGGGACTGGAAGAACCGGTGAGCAAGCAGAGCCGTAAAATTCTGGCCAATGCTTTTACTGAATTTTAAATGCAAACCATGTCTTTTTTTTAATTGATAGCCAGTAGTTTCAGTACATACCGAGCACATGGAGGCCAAACTCATCCAAAATTGGTCAGCGGACCTCATTAAAATATTCACAGTGAGCTGCTGGTCCCTGTTGTCCATCCAGAGGCAGTTCCCCATTGCCACTGGAGCAATTTCAGCATCCTGTTTCCACAGGTGTGGTCCCTTGCATGCCATTTTAGCCACAGGCCTGAGAAAGCCAAGTTACATCGTCTTTCTGTATGCCCTCTTGTTGCTCTTGTCTTCATGCAGCGATCATTTTTGTTTGTACTCTGAAAAATAGATGCTGATGGCAGCAATTGGAGATGGATAATAAAGCAGAATAAACAGTAGTTCATGTGCTCAAATGGCCAGGAGTTGCCCCAAATTGGCCAACCCAGATCAAAGATTGAGTGCAAATTATGCCCAACATAAATCAAAATTCCTGCGATCCTTTGAAATGGTTGATTTAATTTGATTATTATTATTGTCACATGTGTAAGTATACAATGAAAAGTATTATTTATTGTGCGCTATATAGACAAAGCATACTGTGCATGGAGAAGGAAAGGAGAGAGTGCAGAATGTAGTTTTAAAGTCATCATTGGTAGAGAGTTTATAAGAATTAGAATAAAGTTTTAGAAGCATAAAGTAAGAGTAAATGTTAAAATTAGAGGGTGTGCTGAGCACAGCTTGCAAGGAGTCACCTTGCTCCGGCACCATTTTGGATGTATTTTGGACATTGGCTATTCAAACATTGTCTGGGAGTTTCCGGCCTCATCGTGGCGGAACCCACCGTGGGAGATTCCACTGACTTCCGGCGTGACTGGATGATTGCAGTGGTGGGCGGGGCTGGGAATCCTGTTCATTGAAAGTGGCACTACTCACAAAACTGGCCTTGGCATCCTGATCCAGTTGGTGGAGCTCTGCTATTTGCACCCCTTTCTAGGTCTTCAAAGATACTCTTCAAATTAGAACTCTTAAGTACAAGGACATTTTTAAACATCTTTTAAAAGCTGTGACTTTTAGTTCACCAAAAAAATGCTCTAAATCAATACAAATGGTTTGAATAATTTTTTAAGTCATTTGAAGTTGGGTTATTGACAGGTGTGGAGTATTTGTTTGGTAATAAACACATTTTTAGGTATATTAATTAAAACGAGTTGAATTAGACGCTGAGTTACCCCTCTTAAATATATTAATAATTTTTTAATGGCAAAATGTATACTCTAAAATGTTGACGTGATAGATTTTACATTTGGCAATATATAAATGAATTTCTGTAGCAGCTTGAACAAAACAATCACTTTGAAAAAGTAGTGCAATTTGTGCCTAGATAGCCAATTTCGCCCAAAGTGGGATTTTTTGGTGAACGTGTTTCCTGATTCAGAGATGAGCGTATTTCTTCCTGATCTAAAAGGTCTGAAATACTGTGCAAGGAAGTGTTAGAATCTGGAGAGATTTGGAAGAATTATTTTAAGTGCGGTAAATTTCATGGTATATAATCAGAGATATGTGCAGAAACCTGGATCAGAGGACTAATTTTTATTTTACTCTTGAATTAGTAGGTCCACTTTGTTAGCGCGATAAATTGGTCACAACTTGAACTGTTAGAAGTGTGAATTGGCAGATGTAATGTTTCATCAAAAGAAAACACTGATTCAAGGTCCAAAGCCCAAGAGGGGAAATGAAAGGGTGCTCGCTCAGAGTCCCTTTCCTATACCTCCTAATAGCTAAATCAAGCATACAAGATCAGCTCAGTTTTTCAGCAAGAGAATGGTGAATGGTGCAGAAAGAGTGAACCTATGTCGAAAGAAGCACCAGTCAAAATATAAGGGGTGAAAGCCTTTTCAAAAGTTGTAGCATTGGTGTGATCTAGTGCAGGAATACTTCTGCAGCTCTCAAGTAGATTTTAAAAAATCACTTTGTCTCTTTAGTTAGTTTTTCTGTTGTGGTTTTATTTTTTCCAGTTTTGCGGCATGTACTGATTCTGTGATGCTGATTTTATTACGATGCAGTGTATGTTACCTCATGAGGCTTGGGAGAGGTCATGACATATCTTTTTTCCGTACACAATTGATCATAACAGCATAGTCCACACAGGAAATGTGAGGTCAATGCGATTTTTTTCACAAAACACATTAAGCGTGTAAATTATGATGCACTGCAATTTTAATTACCATATCAACCATGGTTTGGCAGTTTATAAAAAGGATGTCTTGTTCATTAACTCTAATGAACATTCCATAGCATGTTGTAAGAAGGGAAGAAAGACTAAATCTGCTAATTTAATCAGCTCAAGGCATTTCCTTTACTTGTGAGAAAAATACTTGATGGCATGCATATTATAACTATTCAGAGATTGAAGCAATTCAACAGTTGATGTTTCACATATGGAAATGAATAGACCCCGAAGAATTTGCATGCGATTCAACTTTTGACCTGCAACGTCCATTTTATTACGGGTCCTTCTGTTACACTTTGACGCCGCCTCTCTCACCCAGTCAGATTGCTTGATTCTATCAATCTTCTTTGGGTGTTTGAAGGATTCTCTCCTTCATTCCCCACTTGTCCACCATCTGTGCCCCATTCTTTCAGTCATTTTTACATCAATTTGATTGTCACTTATGGTCTTCGATCAACAGCCTGAGAATGGGGCCAGCACTGTATCAGGCAGTCAGTCCAAACTAATTTGGATTGTTATTATAAAATGATTTTTCTGCTTTTGAATAGAAATTAATGAAACATTTTGAATGATATGTAGCTTATAAATTGTAGTTGGATAAAATGTATTGCAGCCGAACACCGATCGCTGTCTGTTCTGCAACATCATAACTATATTGTGGAATGAAAAATAAAAAGAAATGTGCATTTATTTTAGTGTTGGTAAGATTTAAGAGTGAAGGAAACTGTGTAATTTTATATCTGGACCTTAATTGAAATTTTAGCCGTAGCACTCCCAAAATAACGCTGTAGAGAAGAGAAGCCAAGAGAAAAATTCCAGCCAGTTTTGATTGAGATTGAAAGAATGAAAGGATTTCACTGTGAGATGGTTTTGTGTTCACCTGTTTTATTTGATTTTTGAATTATTTGAACTTTGAGTGGAAACTTAAATTCCTTGCATCAGCTCTGCAAAATAATAATCAAGTTGTGGATTTCTGTCCTGAAATAATTTGTCAGCGGTATTTGTTGCAAGTGACTAAAATTGGTTTTGCTATCAGGTGTTTATATTTTACTCACATAGACCAGCCATTCATCGTCAAAACAATAAGATGCCCATTTCTCTAAGTGAGAATCATGCTGCTTTCTTGTGTATAGATACTGACTGCAGTCCAGGATGATTGCTGGAAACAATTGCACAGACGGTCAAAGTACATGGTGTATATTGGAACAGCCTAAGGGAACTGCTGTAACCAAAGGGACAGTGCATTCTCAAACATATTCCAAAATGGCAATCAATATCTATGTCGGCCAGAATTCTTTCAACAGATGTCGCGTTTGTGTGAAAACTGGAGTAATTCATGCTGTGTTTTATTTCAGTGGGAGTTCAGAGAAGAATCTCCCATACTCTGTGCAGAGCAGAGGCCCTCAATATGAATATCATTAAATTTCAGGGGATGGGGCTGATACCCGCTGGAGAGAATGAAATCAGTATGTGGTGCCAAGATCAGTGCATGCGCGGTTGTGACGCATGATGGCCTTTCAATTGCTGGCCAGCTCACTTATTGGCCAGCTCTGAGAGCCCTGTATCTCTGGCTCTTGCCCCCGTTTCCCACCCCCAGTGGCCTGATCACTGGCTTGCTGACTTTTCCTGGGCCCAGCTCTGACCACTCCGCCCAAGGGTAACTCCCCCACCCCCCTCAGTGCCGACCCACCTAGCAGGCTGACCCTGAACCATCAACCAGCCCTGATCACTGGCCTCCCTCCTTCCCTGTCGACCTCTATACAGCAGGATCCCTCATCCTATCGGATCGCCCCTAGGCCCTGCCCCATCATGCCCCACTCCTAGGCCTCATCCCCATGTGCCCTGTCCCCTCGCCACTGCCCCATGCCCTAGATGCAGTGCCAAGGTGCTCCTTGGCACTGCCAGTGTGCCAATGCCCAGAAGGCCCTTCCCCCTGCCTCCCCGACCCTCTGGGGGCCCCAATTGCCTCCCCTTCTCTTCAGTGGGGTCGGGCTGCACGGTCCCCTTTAGTGGGGGAACTACTCTAAACTCTGCTGGAGTGAACCACTCTGATAGCATGGGGTGGGGGGAGGGATGAAGAGGTATGTTAGCGGGTCCAGAGACTTCAGTCCCAGGCCCGCTAATTGTATTTAAAAGATATTTAAATTGCCATTCAAATTATTTCCACGCCTCCCCGATGATTTCCAGCGCGGAGCAGACGCTGCAGGAAATCTGGTGCTAGGAGACGCTATCAGGACGGGAATGCACCTCGCCCTCTGCGAGATTGTCCCAACCCGCTGTGCAAAAAAATGAGCACAGCAGGGTAGGAGAACCATGGCTGTCGTTATGCTCTGAATTGATATCAAGAAGACGAAACATTTCAGTGCCTGTTAATTCTGTATTAATTATGCTGTGATTGTTGGGTTAGGAGGTGTAAGCTTTTGATGTGCAATTCTGTAAATAAATATAAAAGTGTGTAAAGATTAGGTCAGTTCTAACCTTCACCATCTAGCTTTCTGGAATAGAACCGTGCAATGCTGCACACTATGGTTCCAATACTGCGTGGCTAAGCAGTGGTCAGTGCTTCCATATATGAAACAAGAGAGACCATAATGGGATACAACCTAGATCATAATAATGCACATCATGACAATCTGTTACAGAATAGGGAGAGGAGCAGTTTATCCCAGTAACCAGTCACATTCTGAAAACAGCCTTCTTCCAAATTTGGCAGCATCACACCGGGGTGATCTCATATCCAATAAGTGACTCCTTGCTCCTATTCAACCATGCCCTGTAACCTGTGCTGCCATCTATCTAAACATTCCAACGTCAATATCTCTGAGTTGGTTTGTGTGTCAGGACAGGGCAATGATAGGATGGTAGATCTCTTCAGGCATTTGAAAGGAACACAATGATTAAAAAAAGGAGCTTAAGCTGGCAAACCAACATGGCAAAGGCAAGAAAATAACGTGGTTCTTGTGGTGACAGCCCATCCAACAGGATGTAATATTTTGGTGTTCATATGAGAACTTTGGATTGCTAAACCCTCACTCGTACTTTCTCGCCTGTAACATCAAGGATTCATTGTCATTGGATGAAGATATCCAGCTCCTCAGAGAGGGTGACGTTCAATATGGAAGCTCCCCTCCACCAGTCACAAAGCAGGTTCACTCTTTTGGTTTTAGTATGTATGTTTTTTTTTAAGTCCCTATGGTGTATTAGCCATGTAAAAATTTACTGCTGGACTTGTATTCAGCTCAACTGACACTGAAGTACATCTGATTAATATATCGTTTTACCCAAATTGAATAGAAAGTTATCTTTTATTTTTTCTTTAATAAGAAAAGTGCAACTGCATCTCATTTATGGACTGAAAGCATCATGGCTTTGATCTGAAAATTTATTTGCCAAACAAATTGCTGTACATAATTTTTTTCTCAGTAGCTGAGGTGGCTGTTTTCCTTTGCCTCTTGGATCTTACGAAGCTTGTTGAGGTAGCTTGTAATCTCAACCATGCTACAAATTGCAAAACATAGAGTGAGGGAGCTGATTGATAATGCTGTAAGTGGATCTGGCAAGCAAGTGAGGTGATGGATTTCCATCTCTGCCTGACTCAAAGTACTTTTGACATGTGCTTCGGTGTAATGGGGCTTTGGTGAAGCAGGAACTATGAATGTTGAGACCCCTGTAGTCCACATCTGTTTCATTTCCACACACCTGTGCCAGGAGAAAAAACTGCTTCATTCCATAAGTACCTTCTGATTGTTTAAAATTAGACTTGACTCTTGAAGTGATGAGCATTCTCATGATAAATGCAAAATATTTTAAAAAGATGTAGTCTAAAACTGATGATCTGTCATAATCCACTAATTGAGATGATTTTGTGTACAAATTTTATATTACCTCTTCAGTATTGCGTTAAAACAGAACACAGAGCAATATGCTATTTATCATTCCACTTAAGATGTGACAAACTCAAAACTAACTCCCTTTAAAGATTATTCCAACTTATTTAGAGGAGGATAATTAACTATTGAGGCCACTTTCTCTTTCTGTCTGCATCAGAGACTGTCTTGAGATTTATTTATGTATTGATCCCTGAAAATCTATCACAACAAAATGCATCACAAATTCTTTCTTGGATCTGGATACATTGCTTGTGACATGCTACATTTTGGACTACATGGTACTCCTGGGTCATTATGACCAACTTAACTTTAGATCAAAGGATTGAAGCTTCCGCTAGGGCACAATGCTGGCATGGTTTTCTAATCCTTGGAATAAAGTGTTAAAACTGAGGCGAAGCACTGAACGTTCATCTGGGTGTGGAGATGCATTTTGGAATGTGAATGGCCACACTTGAGGTTTGGTTTTGAGGAAATCTAAATTTCCTCCACATTCCTGATTCTGCATCATTTTCCTCTTGTCTTTGGTGGGTCAGCAATGTCTAGTGCGCAACACCCATAGATAGCCCTGCTGAAATCAGGGGGATTTTAAATGGGGGACAAAAATCAGATTTCCTCTTGCACACTATGCTGTCTGATGATGCAAGATTTTGGAAGCTCATTAAAAGAACAGCAGGGGGTGAATTTTCCCATCTCATCTGCCACAGGAATCATAGCGGGAGGGACACGGTCCATGCAAAGGTCCGTCGACCTTGGGTGGGATTTTCTGGCCTTGGGGTGAGCACAGCTGGAGAATCCTGCTCCAGGTTTGAGAGTTTAAGAATATGGAAAGCCTACTGAGAACTCAGAAACATTCTGAAGGTAAATGTAAAGTGTTTTTAAATTTACAAACGTCACTATTTGGCATTGTGTGGTAATGTAGAATGTTTTTAAGGCAGTAATTCATCATAGGGATGCGAAGTTCACCCTTATGTTGACCAACATTGTAAAATTGTTTACATGCATTATGATACTTTTGCAATGGAGCAAGCACTATAAAACTCAAAAAATAGAACAATATGTACAGTGGTGCCACGTTTTATGTTTTGATCTAATTGGAATGCTGGATCTGGCTGTTTTCTACAATGCTTTTGAAAATAAAAAAAAATCTCTGCACTTGCTTCCATTCCAATGATTCACAGGAACTCTGCTGTAAAATGGAAATGGACATCTGTCCTGTCAATTGAGCTGGAAGCTTTAGTTATGACAGCTGCTCCATTATGAATGTTTGGCTGGGTTTCAAAAGCTTCAGCATGTGGTCTTGGAACTATTGAAATATTATAAATTTATGACAACAGAATGTATCTTCAATGTGGTTTCTTTGTTTATAAACCTAATGGGTGCTTAAAGGTTTATGAAGATTTTCTTCCTCTTGGCTTTTTTTGTTCATATTAGTATGCACCGATTCAGGGTTTTCTTTGTCAGTGGTTTAATATTATTCCAGTGGTTTTAAAATAATTCTTCTTGCTATTACATGGCTACTGAGGAATGTACATAGTGCATACTGGGTGAATGGCTGTGGAAGAAACGTGGGGGAGTAGAGAGGCATCACAGATTGGCACAGATGATCTGAGCATGGAGGTTACATGAGGAGATAGAGGGGCTTGGAGTGGCGTGGGCTTTCTGAAGGCACATGAAGGATACAGGGGAAGATAGAGGGAGCATGTGATATTCTAGTTTATCTGAACGGGCATGGTAAGGCAAGGATGTTGCGGTTGGGGTGTAAGGGAGGTGAGGAATCTTTAAACAATGTTTGGAGCTTGGCTGCTGTGTTGGAGAACTGTGATGTAGAGATACCGGTATTAGACTGGGATAAACACAATAAGAAGTCTCACAACACCAGGTTAAAGTCCAACAGGTTTATTTGGTAGTAAAAGCCACTAGCTTTCAGAGTGCTCACTGCTCCTCCTTCAGGTAAGTGGAAGTTCTGTTCACAAACAGGGCATATAAAGACACAAACTCAATTTACAAAATAATGGTTGGAATGCGAGACTTTACAGGTAATCAGATCTTAAAGGTACAGACAATGTGAGTGGAGAGAGGATTAAGCACAGGTTAAAGAGATGTGTATTGTCTCCAGCCGGAACAGCTAGTACTGTGGTGTTGTGAGACTTCTTACTTGGAGAACTATGGCAGGCCTTCTAATCTTCAGCTACACCTCTCATGCACTCCAGCGTGACTCATAAACTGCACTGCGGACCCGACCCTTGTGGGAAAAGACAAAAATAGAATGTGACGTTATACATGGTTCAGGTGTGTGGTTTGTGTCCCACAAAATTGTGCAGTTCAAGTTTTCCTGGTCCCAGACAAAGGCTGGAATTTTCTAGCCATTCTTGCCAGCGGGATCCTCTGGTCCCACTGCTACCGAACCCCCGCTGAAGATTTCCTGGTGGTGGAGAGTGGATTCATTGGCAATCCCATTGACAGCAGTGGGACTAGAAGATCCCAACCACTGCCAGCCAGTGGCAGGCCATCTCCTGCCACCGTGAAACATGCTGGGGCAGCGGAGAATCCCACCGTACCCCGAAAAGAAAAGGATTCAACCCTGCATCGGACTACTGTTGGTTATCCCATTTCATAATCCCAACAGTGCAGAAGGAGGCCATTCGGCCCATTGAGCCTGCACCAAGAATAATCCCACCCAGACTCTATCCCTGTAACCCCACAAATCTAACTTGCTAATCTCCCTGAAACTAAAGGGTGATTTAGCATGGCCAATCAATCTAATGTGCACATCTTTAGACTGTGGGAGGAAACTGGAGCACCCGGAGGAAACTCACACAGAGACGGAGAGTACGTGCAAACTCCACACAGTCATCCAAGATTGGAATTGAACCTGAGTGCGTGGTGCTGTGAGGAAGCAGTGCTAACCACTGTGGCATCGTACTGTCCTGATTTGAAAAAAATCTGAATCCTTCTGCTGTCCTGGCCAATCTGACTTATTCATTTATTGATGATTCATTTCTTTGCTGTTTTCATGGAATCATGATGTGTACAACATGGTTCTTGCTTACAAAACAACAATCAATGTGTGAAGCATTTTGAGACATTTCTAAGAAACGTGAAAAAGGCGCATCATTCTATCTTTGATATGATAGAAAATGTTGGAAGTGCACAGCATGAGAGTCGCCAACTATAAAGAGGGATTAATGTTTCAGATTAGCTGAAGGTCTGGAGCTGGAGCTTGAATGTAGCTGATATTTCCACAGATGCTCGCTGACCAGTGAAGTGTTACCAGCATTGTCTTGTTTCTGATTGGGTTCCCAATAAAAGAACTTTTCTTTCTCTTTTTTTCATTACTTGTACATACATATATTGAGAATCTCTGGACAGTTAGATGACAAGATTATGGTCCTGTTTGGGCCAGGCATGAAGCGTAAACTTTGGGTTCATTGCTTGCTCCACTTGAATACTTCAATTGTGAAAAGGGTGGAAAGGAACTCTCTCCTTACCTGATAATTAATCTGTTTTTTGAAAAAAATGGTATGGTTTGATGAGCCTCCTCTTCACTGCTGTAATTAGAAGCATTGGATGTATGCATTTGATTGCATTTCTGAGCAGGTCAGTGACCCAGCAGCTTTGATGGTCACATCACATTCTTACGTCTGAAATGTTCTCTCAGCTTTAACCACCTGTTGAATACAACTACCCCAAATTGCAATGGTAATGAGTCACTGAGCTGTTAAGGAACTGATTTTAGGTTGAACTGTAATTGTGGTGTTCACAATTATAGCACCATCATCAAAGGAAAAGATAAAATTGTTACGTTGGGTGTGATTGGAGCTTCAAGAAATATGGTCAGTCATATGGCTCACCAACAGAACATTGGCTCTACTTTGAAATATTTAGTGGTATCTGCTTACTTATGACAAAAATTAACCCTGTATGTTCCCCTTTGAATTAACAACATACTGATGCCCGCAGATGAACCTTCTCACACACTACCGTTGCATACCACACTATAGAATTCATAGAATCCCTGCAGTGCAGAAGGAGGCTATTGAGTCTTCATCCCATCCAGGCCTCATGCCCATAACTCCACACATTTAACCTATTAGTCTCTCTGACACTAAGGGGCAATCGAGCACGGCCAATCAACCTAACCTGCGCATCTTTGGACTGTGGGAGGAAACCAGAGCACCCGGAGGAAACCCATGCGGATACAGAGAGAATGTGCAAACTCCACACAGACACTATATCTCATTGTCCTCTCTCAGTTACTGTTGATTGGCAATATATTAACAATGGCCTCGCCTTTCCTCCGTTCCCTGGGCACAGATTGGCACTAATGGCACTGTTTGATTATCTCTAATAATCGGAGCCAGTCCTTTGCAGGTGGTCTTTATACTTATGTATCGAATAACCTGTCACTGTCCTAGTCCGATTTAATCTGCTGTAATAGATATTAGAATATTTTACTGCCATTCATAAAAATGGAGGATTTAGCCCATCTCTTGCTTCAGATACTTAAGCATCTGAACTCTGAAATTCATGATTAACTTGCAGCCACTGTACTTTTAGTCTGGAACACAAACTGATGGCCATAAAGTGGGATTCGCCCATCTGTGACTAAGTCTTGTGATGTGTGGGGAGTGTTTCCCACTTGGAGGTCAAGAAGAAACACCCCTGATCTCAATAATTATGCATTCGGGTTATATGGTGGAGCAGGTTGGATTACACAAATTCCACCACCATATCTGGGTGCTATACATAAAAGGCACCCGACATCACTCACCCCTTTTTGAAGGAAGAAGATGGATCTCCAGGAAAATTCCGAGGCTGCAAACTGGACCTCTTTGATAACACTGAACCCGGAAGGTGCAAATGACAGGCACTTCCCCCTTCCCACAGCTGTGGTGTTCCAGGGTTGAGGGTCCCTGGTGGCCTTTATCCTGAGCTCGAAAGTAGCTCAAGGCATCCTTCAGGCGAGTCCCAACATCTATACGTCACGTTGTTGCAGGCATGCTCTGGACTGGCGTGTTTTCCCATTGGTGTTGTGGAGAATCGGCTATGGGTGGAAATTCTGGTCGGGCCTTCATCTGCATCCCATCTGTGAGATGCGACTCAGTTACACACTGTCCGCAGCAAGTTTCCTGATCCACTATGGTGGGCACCAGTGGCAGATCCAATGTTAAAACCAATGTTTGGGCCTCCTCCAAATTCACCCCTCCCCCATCCGCCATTGAGCCTGTCAGCGGGAGCTTGGAAGAGTTCTGTCCTTAGGAAAGGAGTAGATCATTCAGCTCCATCATTGCATTAGGTCATAGCAATCTGCACCTCAATTCCAATGACCCAACTTTTCCCCTCTCCCTTGATGCTTTATCCTGATAAAAAATATATTGATCACTGCCATGTAAGTTCCAAATTTACTTGGTGGAGGGGAGAATTTCTTAATTCTACTGCTTATGAGTAGAAAAAGTGTCATGTCTTTAGGCCTAGCTCTAATGCTAAGGAAAGTAGAGACTGTTGATTATAAAGTCTATTGCTTAAAATATATTTAGCAAAAAAAAGTAGGGCAAGTGGTTAAACAGGATTTAATACTCACTGTCTCTGCTCATGATAGAAAAGTGGCCAATTGAGGTGCAGCCACCATTTAACCCAGAGTAAGTCACTTTCTGCCAGGAGATAAAGAGAAAGGAAAACAAAAAATTGAGAGGGAATGCTCATAATAGGCAAATGATTCTCTAAGTCTCTATCAGTCATGAACTAAGAAAGCAGTGCCCAAGCTTTTCCACAGCCACCTCATCCCTTTAAATAATGGTTCCCTCTAAACTGGCACCTCCCCACTGCCAGCTTTCTGCAAGAGGAGATTTCTAGTGAAATTCTAGGGCAATCTTTGTAACTACAGATGTGCGCATAGATTTTTCCCTTTTTTTATTTGTTTCCCCTTTAAAAAAAATTATCTTTGATAAACAATTCACACAATCATCCTGGAATTTTAGAATCCCTACAGTGCAGAAGGAGGCCATTTGGCCTTTCAAGTCTGCACTGACATTTACCCCACATATTTACCCTACTAACCTATATGTCTAATCTATATATCCAAATTCTTGTAAAAAATTTCACATTCTGATTCACTATGCAGAGTGGCCTGATCCATCCTGATGAATGAAGTTGAACGATCTGCGTTCAGCTAAGGAGACCCATTCGTCACATCGTGGTTTCTCATCGCCTGTTCTATTTTTGTCAAATTGTTATTAAGTGAACATGAGGAGGACTGTAGGTGAGTGCAGCCAATGTGATATTTGGAAGTGCTGTATCTTGGTATATGCCCCACCGATGACCTTCTGTGAATTGATTCATGACAAGCCATCTGCTCCTGGATATATGCTGAATGCATTTAGAAACTACAAAGCAATGGAGTGGAACAGCTGAGTGCCACTTGTGAATGACTGAATCAGATCCTAGCTCATAAATAAACAATGAGTTTTACGTCAGTAACTGTTCGGAGACCACTCACTGAAGTGGCTGAAAATAGTGCAGACCTTTTGAAAGCAAATTTACCTTGGTTTTGTTACCTTAGTTTAGATTACTGCAACAAATATATCATTGATTTAAAACAATATATTCCTCTACAGCATTGATACACGATAAGGAAAAATCAAAGCAGGCCTTATTAAAAATATTTCCTTTTTATGGAAACAGGCTACCCAAGCACATTACAATGATTTAAATTAATGGTAGGAAAACAAGACGGGGAGAAAAATACCAATAGCTGATTTTCTGTGACAAGCAGGATGTGTGTACAAGGTATGTAGTCTCCAGGAATGATGAGGTATGTTTGAGGAGAAATTTTGTACTCCCATTAATAATGATGACAGCTTCTCACTTAATCTTAGTTTGGGACAACATCATATAAGTTCTTTTTTTTAACCTGGCAAACTTGCTTTGCAAATGATTGAAAATACTGTCATTTGTAATTTTAACAACTGACTCAGAAGTAATCAAATAAACCAAAACAGCTCCAAGCATATTTTCCCATCCTTTGGTGTGATTTTCTCATCAGGTTTTTTATTGTGAGAACTAGTCACAGAGGTGAGCGGCATCATCTGAAAAAGTTATTATGACACTCCAAACGTATTCATTGAAAGGAGCATCACAGGTAGACAGAGTGGGGAAGAAGGCAGTTAGCATATTGGCCTTCATCAATCAGGGTATTGAATATAGGAGTGGAGACATTATGTTGTAGAAGTCATTGGTAAGGCCACACTTGGAGTATTGTTTACAGTTTTGGTCACCCTATTATAAGAAAGGCATTGATAAACTAGAAAGAGTGCAAAGACGATTTACATGGAAGTTGCCTGGACTAGTGGGCCTGAGTTATATATAGCCTGACGGTTGGCCAGGCTAGGGCTTTCTTCCTTGGAGGTTGACCTTATTGAGGTATATAAAATCATGAGGGGCATACAAAGGGTGAATGTACATAGTCTTTTTCCCTAGGGAAGGAGAATTGAAAACTAGTGAGCGTGGATTTAAGGTGAGAGGGGAAAGATTTAAAAGGGACCTGAGGGGCAACTTCTTCACGCAGAGGGTGGTGTGTATATGGAATGAGCTGCCAGAGAAAGTGGTTGAGGCAGGTTTAATAGCAACATTTAAAAAGCAGTTGGATAAGTACACGGGTGGGAAAGGATTAGAGGGATATGGGCCAAGTGCTGGCAATTGGGACTCGCTGGGAAAGCACCATTGTTGGCATAGACTGGTTGGGCCGAAGGGCCTGTTTCCATGCTGTATTACTTTATGAGTCTTTATTGTTGCAAGATTCACAGACATCATATCCAGGATCTATTTGTTTGAAAATAGCTCAATACCGAGAATGAACAAACTATCACCACAGAACAATAATTAAGGGGAAACTGACAAAATATAAATCATTGTTATATAAAAATAAAATTTGTTTTTAACTTGAGAAACCTCTCTTTGCCCTTGTATTTGACACACAAGAAATTCATTCCCAAATAAGCCAAAATATAAGAAAATTAATTGTTTGAAATATCTTTTTTGTTGTTTTCATTTAAACAAGATGCATTTAAAATTAACCTTGGTAACCATCCAATTGTAGATCCTTTCACTGCACACATCAATTTCAGATAAATGGCAGGCAACCTGTAAGAAGGTCAGTACCATACATTCACCACCAGGAGGTGCACAAATGTGACATGAGGTGGCTCACTTAATGTCCCAATTTCTCAAGCAAATTACCTAGCCTCCATTTCTAAAGTTCCTTTTCAAGCCCTAGCAATCACTGATATAATTTGTTGGTCTAACCTTTATATTTTTGGTTTATTTTCATTTTAGCTTCTCAGTATTACTTTGAGAAATCATACCTTTTTACTTGAAAAGTGGTGCTTTGTTGCAAATATTTTATTAAACAAACAGTGATACATATACATATTTGAGAGTTATTTTGTTACAGAATGAAGGCACAAAAATCTATTGGTTTCGATGGGGGATTTTGTGGATCACATTCTGAACAAATCATGGTCAATTTCATCATAGAGCAGATAGGGCAGATTCTGTAAAAAGAATAGTTGTGATGGTGTTATCTTGTCCTTCCTTCCATTCAGTAAATATATTTCATATTGCACCATATCATCTTAAAATATTCTCCTTAATAAAGATATAATTTAAAATTAGTGGCGTGGAGCAAAATAAATATCAGGTAATGTCATTTAAAAACAACCTGCAATTTGACATTACTATGCTTTGCACTGAATATTAATATTGGCACCTAATTCAATTTTAGTCACTTATCTAACATGAAGTACACAAAATAGATCTTTAAAGCTCCTTTATAATGCTCCCCATAACTCATTGCATTGGCTGAAATGTAGGCTAGAGATTGTTCCTTACTATTCTGTATGACGTAGCGTCCAAAAATAAAAATTGACCAATGTAGAGGATTTTATTGAAGAGAAGGGAATGTCTGTGCAGTACTTTGGGATGTAACTGTGGAAAATCAGGTGTGAGGCAGGGGTGGGGGGGTGCTTGGAGGACATATGAATGATTTTTATTTAATCATTTTTCACAAGCTGACTGCTGGACAAACATGAAGTGAAGAGCAGTACTCTGTCAACATGTAGATGTCCTTCTGTTCATGACACACGTGCAGAGGTTAGGTAGACCAAACTATTTCTACAGGCTAATTTTTTTAATTAATAGAAACTAATAAACATGGTCAGGACAAAATCATTGTCATTGCTAGTGTGAAGTCAGCGTGCTTTGAGGTTAACATAAAGGAGGTGCAAATATCACTAACTACACTTTACAGGAAGTTCAGTGATTCTGTGATATTCAGCATACAAAAAACAGTTAAGAAGCGCAATACTCTTAATTATGGTTTAAGTATAGATTTTCTGAGGTTAAATCACAGTAAAGCAATTCATAGCAACAAGGGATTGAGTACTGTAAAAAAGAAAGGAATTGGTTGGAAAGGTTTAAGAGGAAACCTAGTGCTTTTTGTTTCAGCGCTCTGTACAGACACAATACAAAGCAGCTGGGTGAAAGAGAGGCTGGATTTGGCAGTGCCATGATTGGCTACATGGCATCCTTCAGTGAATCTATAATTCTGGAATTTTACAAAATGTCCATCAAAAAACAGTGTTGAATCTGAACCAACACAAGGAGCCAAGATCTGTCACTCTTGACAAAGACAGGATTGCTGTCCAAATTGTTGTGCTTTGTGTGTATGACTTGTCAAATGGATTGACTGAAATAAAAATAGAAAATCTCTGAAATAGCAGGTGAGGCAGCATCTGTCGAGAGAGCAACAAAAGTTAGCATATCAATCAATGATATTTCATCAATATGATCAAGCTATACAATCTGTTGCTCACTTCATGCATGCTGTCTGATACGTTAAGTATTTTTCATTTTTGTTTCAAATTTGCAGCATCTGTAATATTTTGCCTTTGTACAGATGAAATGTGTTGTTAATTGACCTTTTGTGTTAAGTTACATTGTTTTCTTTTACACTTTAACCATAGAACCTTAGAATATAGTGCAGTGAAAAAAGAGGCCATTCGGCCCATCAAGTCTGTGCTGACTCTTCAAAAGATCAACCTACCCAGGCCCACCACCTCTCACCGTATCCCCCATAGCCCCACACATTTATCAGTTGCTAATCCACATAACCTACACATCTTTGGCCAATCCACTAATCTGCACACCTTTAGACAGTGGAAGGAAACTGAAGCACCTGGAGGAAACCCACTCAGACATGGGGAGAATGTACAAACTCCACACAGACAATGACCCAAGGCCGGAATCAAATCTGATCCCCTAGCACTGTGAGACAGCAATGCCACCATGCCTCCCTTTAGTGCCTTGGGAGAGATTCCAGTCTAATTCAACAAAAGTTTTGACTTGTGTGAGTTGACATTACCACTTACTGAACAATTATTTGCCTTTACAATCTGAAATGTTTAGTTTACCTTTCAAATTCTTCTCTAGATCCTCCCCTCCCCCCACCCTGTGGACCTTCTCCCAAGCCTGTATCCCTTCATCCCTCTGAGATAGGGTTTCAGAGGTGCTGGAACGCCATTGGTTCCTTTGTAGGTAACTCTCTTTTATGTGTGACTCTTGAGCATTGATGTTCAATAAACAAGTTAAGCAGAGAATCCATCATCACCAACATCACAATTGCTCTTCCCCGCTATCAATACTTGCACATTTTGAATCACTGAAAGGTGATCAGCCGAGAGAAGGCAAGCTGATTTCTTTGTTTACAAAGGAAAATATTACTTGTGTTGATCTTTGAAAAAAAAAGCACTTTTAATCCAGGCAATAAATTGTTGCAGCATCTATGCTGTGTCTTGCTGGACCATATATATCTCCTGACACTTTGATAGAGTGCTGGTACGCCAATGTAAGAGTTTAACAGAAGTTCATTTCCATTAGAGTTTTCACTGTCCATTAGAATAATGGCTCAAGATATGGTGTATTGGTCCAAGCCAATACCAAGTGCTATGCCATGCATGTTGTCATGGGTCTGCCACCCCAAGCTGTCTAATTGATGTTATAACGATAGCGCAGTGGAAATACTGGGATACTGCCCAATTCCTGTCAATTTATACCGAGTATCCCACCTGCCTTTCATCGCAAAGATATTACAAAAAAATTACAAAGATTTAATTTGATAAGTTTTTTGGTAAAATACTGATTTTTTTTGAAGTTTGATTCAAGAATGTTAGCTTGACAACTTGGCAAGAACTAAAGGAATTTCCTTTGGGACTTCTTCCATAATGTAGTTGAGTTACTGCAGTAAGTCATGTTATTGATATACTGACAAGAAATACATATTGACATACTAACGTTCTGAAGAAAGTCATTACCAATGACAATACTTTGTATTGTGACACATTGCAAGGTGAAAGTGGTTAAGGATGATTGAAAGGAACTCTTTGCATCTGTTGACTGTTGTAAATGCAAAAGTTTTATAAGATGAGTATATTTTGAACTGTCTTTTATATTCATGGTAAAATGAAGTGCTCTGCGCCCAACAAGAAACCCATGTGGCTTGGTTACCATGGGGACAGGGGGCCCATGTCAGATGCTGTTGAGATGCATATGTCAAGTTTAACACCCGAAAACAAAGACCGAACTAGATGTAATTGTATTTGCAGACGTTCTGTCTTAAAGACTTTGAAGAGGAACAGAGGAAGGGGCGAAGTCAGTGGTTGCTACAGTCTGCAGAGAGAAAAGTTAGCGACCAGACAGAAAACTGGGGAAAGCTTGTCCATTGACTGAAGAAGGGGAATCCACAGCACTATGAGGATACTGGAAGATTTGTCCTGACGAGGCCAGGAGTGTATATCATCGGATTGGGCCTTAGGGCTAAAGCTGATTCTGGAATTCTCAGGATGCTAAGGGAAAGACCTTTAGTTGTTACTGGACGTTACAACTGGGCTAGATGGGAGATGTAAATGCATTAGAAGCTGAGTGGGCTTTAGGCTGTTTCATAAAAACACTGCAATTCTGTGGAAATTATTACGTATAGTATCGGAGTTGTAGCAGTATGTGGTTATTGGTCGCAGTAAGACATTGATAAGCATTGTTTTTTTTGTAGTTTAGAGTATTAGCTACCTGGTAAATAGCATTTAGTTGATGTTGATTTTATTTTGTCCATTACCATGACAGTCTTAAAACATAGGCTTGAATTTTTCGGATGACAGGATCTTACTGCCTGTCATCTGAAGAGTCAACAGGGAACACATCTGCACCGACTCTGAGTGACCCGCAAACAACACTCGATTGTAATATGGCTGCGGGACACTTGGATCCAGCAAGCTGATTTCTTTGTTTACAAGGCAAAATATTACTTCTGTCGATCTTTGAAAAAAAAAGCACTTTTAATCCAGGCAATAAATTGTTGCAGCATCTGTACTGTGTCTTGCTGGACCATATATATCTCCTGACACTTTGATAGAGTGCTGGCACTCCAATGTAAGAGTTTAACAGAAGTTCATTTCCATTAGAGTTTTCACTGTCCATTAGAATAATGGCTCAAGATATGGTGTATTGGTCCAAGCCAATACCAAGTGCTATGCCATGCATGCTGTCATGGGTCTGCCACCCCAAGCTGTCTAATTGATGTTACAAGAGTAATGCTGAAGGCCTAGATAAGTTTTAATCAATCTAATGGTGGAGAGGGTCAAGACAGCCTGGGGATGATTGGGGTCTTGGTGGAAAGGAGGCGGTGGTGGGGAGATCTAGAGACTTCAGAAGAAGAATCTGATCTAAGCACCCCACCTTACTGCCTGAAATGCAACTGTTGTTTTCCTGCAACCCCACTCCTACTGCCATGGAGGTCCAATCCTCCATTCAACCTAAAGTGAGGTTAGGCAGGAAATGGCCATTAATTGATCACTTATGGGCCTCATTTGGAGCAGTGGTGGGTTTCCCATCCGAAGTCTTCTCTGCCCCAGCATAAAATTGCCGTGCGATCGGGACAGGCAAACATCCGAAGGCAATTCATTTCCTTCAAATTCACACTCTCCTCCCCTCATCAACCCCCACCACCAAAAAACCCAATGGTAGGGGAGGGTAAAATTGTGGCCTTGAACTTTTGTCATGCGATTCCTTTGAAGTGGTCACTGGCAAGTCAAACCTCCTGCTGATTGTAGCATGTCTGTTGACCAAAACGATTCCATTGCTATGTTTATAAGCTAGAAAGCGTAGAATGGTCTGGAACAAGATAAGGTCATTAGGGCCATTAAGATAATATTCACTACTGACCGCGTACAATTCAGCATACGATGGAGTTTGACAAAAACACTCGATCTCCTCAGAGCTGCAAGCCACTTTACCTCTATCTCCAAGAGAACAAATGTGTGAAATTATTCAAGATTTTCAAAGATGGTCAACCAAGTCCAGAACATCATTTGACGTTACAGTCCACATTGATCAAGTCTGGCTAATTGCATTCCATTGATGACTCATCCATGACCCTGCTAATATGAGATCATATTCTGTAAGGAGTATGATCATCTCTATCTATTTTATGCATATTATATAACCATCAACACTTTCATTATCAAATCTTTTCCTTGTTCTTACAGGAATTTAATCAGCCTGTCTTTTTTTTGTTGCAGGAAGCCTTGCTTTTCTACTTATAAAGTGCCAGAAAATATACTGAATTCTTTGATCTGGCATAAGACTTTTACATGTTCTCCTTGTTTCTCTAGTCAATTACTTTTATATCAGTAGTTGGATCATGCCCCCTTTCACTAAAACAGTATGTCCAGAGCCTTCGAATTGAACTTTTGCAATTTGCTAAATGTATTTTTCCATAATTGTTCAGTATTCATTTCCTGTTTATTTTAGGCTACTAAAGCTGAGCAGTCTCCATGCACTGTTCTCTCCTCCTTACATCTCAGTCAGGTGTCAGTCATGCTGGCCTCTCTGCATTCTCCAGGGTAGCCTTCACAACACACCACAACGCAAAATCGCTGAGCAGAAACTGATAGCCAAGTTCCACACCACAAGAGGATGGCCTCAACATTGGATTCATGTGACACTACCTGTAACTCCCATGACAGGGGACTGGGCTTGTAAAATCTCACTAACTGTCCTGGCTGGAGACAATTCATACTTCTTTAGCCTGTGCTTAACCCTCTTTCGATTCACATTGTCTACATCTGTGAAGACATGATTAGCTGTTAAGCCTCGCATTCCACCATTATCTTGTAATTAAGTTGTGTCTATATATGCCCTGTTTGTGATCCGAAATCTTCACTCACCTGATGAAGGGCAATGCTCTGAAAGATCATGCTACCAAATAAACCTGCTGGACTTTACCTTGGTGTCATGAGACTATTTACTGTGCCTACCCCAGTCCAACACCGGCAACTCCACATCATTGACTTATCTCAGAGCAACTTCAGTATTTAACTTTAACACCATCTTTCTAGATTCAGTTTTTAATTCCACATAAGTTTGGTTGTTTACATGTAGCTTGGAAGTAAGAATAGATGATCTTTCATTAGCAATAGGACGATTCACCTTAGATTTGAATGAATGCGTGCCTATACTTTAACGCATATATAAAATACCTAAATCTTTCTCTAAGTTATGTGTGTTTGTATTTCCACAATGAATCTGCATTTTGGTTTAAACGTTGATGGGCTGTGAGCATCGCTGGCAAGACCAGCATTTACTGCCAATACTAATTACCCTTGAGAAAGAAGTGGTGAGCCGCTTTCTTGAACTGTTGTAAACCTTGTGATGTAGGTACACCCACGGTGCCATTAAGATGCGAATTCCAGGACTTTGACCCAGTAAAGGAACAGCACTATATCTTCATGTCGGGTTAGTGTGTAACATGGAGGGTAATTTGCAGGTAGCAGTGTTCCCATATATCTATTGTCCTTGTTCTCCAGGTGTGGAAGGTGCTGTTGAAGGAGCATTGACAAATTACTGCAGTGCACCTTGTAAATGATACGTACTGCTGCCACTGTGAGTCAATGTTGGAAGGAATGAACATTTAAAGTGGTGATCATGCAGGCTGCTTTGCCCCTTTTGATGATGAGTCTCTTGAGTGTTATTGGAGCTACACTGACCTAGACAAGCAGGGAAAATTCTATCACACTCCTGATTGCTGGTGATTCTCTGGTTGTTACTGAATAGGTCGGAACGGAATCAAGCGGGTGCAGTTCCACCCAGTTGGATGATAACAGAGAGGTGTTAAAGGATGATGGTGCATTCCACTGTGTCAAATGCCCCAGACAAGTCAAGAAAGATGAAGGATAGTTTTCATTTGTCACAATCACAAAGAATGTCATTTGTGACTTTGATAAAAGTTATTTTGGCACTTTGATAGCAGTGGAGAGCTGATGGAAGGGATTCAAACCTGTGTTTTAGGAAAAATGGACTCAGATTTGAGAAATGTCAATACTTTCAAGCCCTTTGGAAAGGGAAGACGTGTTGGAGATTAGGTAGTAGTTGGCAAAGAATGAGGCAGGTCAAGAGATTTCATTATTTATAATTTGCCACAATTGCTTAGTATTCTTAAATCGCTATCCCCATCTGGTATCTATTTTTCAGAATTTCTAGGCTCCTGCAGGTCTAGATTAGTTCATTTTCATTTTGGTACATATACTTACACTTCTTTATATGCATATTATGGCACATGTAACACCAAGACTTATATTTCCATGTTTCACCACAGATAAGAAGATATTAGCTTCTCAGAATGAAATTTTTTAGTTTAATAAAATGGTGGAATAATCCCCTCTAAAATAAAATATATTCATTCGCAAATTTGAGTTATGTAATGGTAGACAGTATATGCACATCTTGCTTCTAGTCCAGCTGTTGTAGACTGAGCACAGAGAGATGGGGCTATTATATCACAACCTGTCTTGGTGGACCAACTGACAGCAGTTTATGATACACCCCTTATAGGTACATGTACATCATATCACAACATTTCTCTTTTCTCCAAATTAATGCTTTACCTTTTGAAGCATCAAAATGTTTATATGTCAGCAAAAAAAAATACCATTGGCTGAAACACTACCACCTCGCCCGTCCCGGAATCAGGGTGGGCAAGGTTCCCAGAACAGAAATCTCTGTTGGCCTTAAGTGGTATTTTATGATCTTGCCCGAGCCGTAACGTCCGGCCTATTGTGTCTGAATACTGATACAAAACAATAAATTGACAAATCTCTGAAACATATTGCTGGTTTACTTATCTGTCTAGGCTTATTTACAATGATCTTGGTTGAAGGCTGCTGTACAGTTTAAGAAGACTGGTTACAGGTGCTGTGTTTGTGTTATGTCTTATGCCCTGTTTTGTTCGCAATAGAATCAGATCTAAGCTCTTCAGTCCTGCCATATCCAATCATGAATGGTGGTGGACAATTAAACAACTCACTGGAGGAGGAGGCTCCACAAATATCCCCATCTTCAATGATGGAGGAGCCCAGCAAATCATTGCAAAAGAGAAGACTGAAGCATTTGCAGTAATCTTCAGACAGAAGTGCCGAGTAGATGATCCATCTCGCCCTCCTCCAGTGGTCCCCAGCATCTCCGATGCCAGTCTCCAGCCAATTCGATTCACTCCACGTGATATCAAGAAACAGTTGGAGACACTGGATACTGCAAAGGCAATGGGCCCTGATAACATTCCGGCAATAGTACCGAAGACTTGTGCTCCAGAATTTACCATTTCCCAAGGCAAGCTGTTCCATACAGTTACAATATCGTCATCAACCCGACAATGTGGAAAATTGCCCAGGTATGTCCTTCAAAATCATTATTCCTACAAAATTTATTTCCAAACTCTGTGGCCTGGGACCACAGAGGGCCATCTCCTTCACAATCATCCTCAACACCAGTGCCCCAGAAAGCTGTGACCTCAGCCCCCTACAATACTCCTTATACGTCTATGACTGTGTGACCAAATTCCCTTCCAACTTGATTTTCAAGTTTGTTGATGACACCACTGTTGTGGGTCAGATCTCAAACAATGATGAGATGGAATACAGGAAAGGGATAGAGAATCTGGTGAACTGGTGCAATGACAATCTCTCCCTCAAAGTCAACAGAATGAAGGAGGTGGTTTTCGACTTCAGGAAACATAGAGGAGGACATGACTCTGTCTACATCATGATGTGGGTATGCCGGCGTTGGACTGGCGTAAACACAGTAAAACGTCTGACAACACCAGGTTTTAGTCCAACCTATTTATTTGATAATATACTCGCAAGCTTTCGGGTTAGCCCCTTCGTCAGGTGAATGGAGAGTTCTGGCCTCAGACAGAGCATATAAAGCACAGACAGTTTAGAGATTACTGATTAGAATGCGAATCCTTACACCTAACCTGCTGTTCAAGACCTGAAGTGGCTGATAATGTGAGTGGAAGGAGCACTGATCACAGTTTAAAGAGATGTGTGTTGTCTCCAGACAGTACAGTAAGTGAGGTTTTGCAAACCCAGGCAAGTCACGGGGGTTACAGATAGTGCGACATGAACCCAAGATCCCTGTTGAGACCGTCCTCATGTGTGCGGAACTTGGCTATCAGTCTCTGTTCAGCGACTCTGCGCTGTCGTGTGTCGTGAAGGCCGCCTTGGAGAATGCTTACCCGAAGGTCAGAGGCTGAATGCCCGTGACCACTGAAGTGTTCGCCAACAGGAAGGGAACAGTCTTGCCTGGTGACTGTCGAGCGATGTTCATTCATCCCAATGTACCATTGGGGAGACCATGCAGACGCTACGACAACAGATGAATGAACATCGCTCGACAATCACCAGGCAAGACTGTTCCCTTCCTGTTGGCGAACACTTCAGTGGTCACGGGCATTCAGCCTCTGACCTTCGGGTAAGCATTCTCCAAGGCGGCCTTCACGACACACGACAGCGCAGAGTCGCTGAACAGAGACTGATAGCCAAGTTCCGCACACATGAGGACGGTCTCAACAGGGATCTTGGGTTCATGTCGCACTATCTGTAACCCCCGTGACTTGCCTGGGTTTGCAAAACCTCACTTACTGTACTGTCTGGAGACAACACACATCTCTTTAAACTGTGATCAGTGCTCCTTCCACTCACATTATCAGCCACTTCAGGTCTTGAACAGCAGGTTAGGTGTAAGGATTCGCATTCTAATCAGTAATCTCTAAACTGTCTGTGCTTTATATGCTCTGTCTGAGGCCAGAACTCTCCATTCACCTGACGAAGGGGCTAACCCGAAAGCTTGCGAGTATATTATCAAATAAATAGGTTGGACTAAAACCTGGTGTTGTCAGACTTTTTACCCTGTCTACATCAACAGGGATGAAGTAGGAATGGTCGGGAGCTTCAGGTTTCTAGGTGTCCACCAAAAACCTGGTGCTGGTCCCTCCATGCTGACACTATGGTTAAGAAAGCTCACCAACTCCTCTACCTTCTGAGAAGGCTAAGGAAATTTAGCATGTCCACAATGACTCTCACCAACGTTTACAGATGCAATATAGAAAGCATTTTTTCTGGTTGTATCACAGCTTGGTATGGCTCCTGCTCTGTCCATAACTGCAAAAACCTACAAAAAGTTGTGAACGAAGTCCAGTCCATCACTCAAACCAGTCTCCCATCCACTGATTCCGTCTATACTTTCCACTGCCTCGAGAAAGCAGCCAGCATAATCAGGGACCCCACATACGCCAGACATACATCTTTCATTGGGAAAAAGATACAAAAGTCTAAGGGCGCATACCAGCCAACTCAAGAACGGCTTCTTCCCTGCTGTCATCAGACCTCTGAATAGACCACCTCGTATTATGTTGATCTTTCTGTACACCCTAGCTATGACTGTAACACTACATTCTGCACTCTCTCGTTTCTTTCTTTATGTACAGTATGCTTTGTCTGTATAGCGCGCAAGAAACAATACTTTTCACTGTATACTAATACATAATAAATCCAAATAAAATGTACACAAAAAGCAGGACAAATCCAACCTGACGAATTACCACCCAATCAGCCTACTCTCGATCATCAGTAAAGTGATGGAAGGGGTCATTAACAGTGCTATCAAGCAGCACCTGCTCAGCAATAACCTGCTCAGTGACGCCCAGTTTGGGTTTCACCAGGATCACTCAGCTCTTACAACCTTGGTTCAAATATGGACAAAAGAGCTGAATTCCAGACTTGAGGTAAGAGTGACAGCTCTTGACATCAAGACTGAATTTGACTGAGTGTGGCATCAAGGAGGCCTAGCTAAACCAGAATCAGTGGGTATCGGGGGCAAACTCTGCTGATTGGAGTCATACCTGGTACATAGGAAAATGAATGTGGTTGTGGAGGGTCAGTCATCTCAACTCCAGGACATCTCTGCACGAGCCCCTCAAGGCAGTATCTTAGGCCCATCTATCTTCAGCTGCTTCATCAATGACCTTTCCTCCGTCACAAGGTCAGAAGTGGGAATGTTGGCCGATGATTGGTGCTGAAAATTGTGCATTCATGACTTCTCAGATACTGAAGCAGTCCATGTTCAAATGCAACAAGATCTGGACAATATCCAGGATTCGACTGACAAGTGGTAATAATTTTTGCACCACACAAATACCAGGCAATGATTATCACCAATAAGATACTCTAACCATTGCCCATTGACACCATCACTGAATCCTCCACTGTCAACATCCTTGGGGTTACCATTGATCAGAAACTCAACTGGACTCGCCACATAAATAAAGTGGCTACAAGAGCAGGTCAGAGGCGAGGAATACTGTGGTGAGTAACTCACCCTCTGACTCCCGAAAACCTCTCCACTAACTATAAGACACAAGTCAGAAGTGTAATGAAATGCTCTCTACTTGCCTGGATGGACGCAGCTTAAACAACACTCAAAAAGCTTGACACCATCCAGGAGAAAGCAGCCTGCTTGATTGGCACCACGTCCACCAACATCGACTCTCGCCACCACTGACACTCAGTAGCAGCAGTGTGTAACATCAAGTCAAAGAGGTTTACAGGATGGAAACAGGCCCTACGGCCCAATCTACAAGATGCATGACAGCACCTTCCAAACCCACGACCGCTTCCATCTCAAAGGACAAGAGCAGCAGATACATAGGAACACCACCACCTGCAAGCTCCCCTCCAAGCCACTCTCCATTCTGACTTGGAAGTATATTGTTGTTCCTTCACAGTCGTTGGGTCAAAATCCTGGAATTCCTTCCCTAATGGTATTGTGGGAAAACCCACAGCATGTGGACTGTAGTGATTCAAGAAGGCAGCTCACCACCACCTTCTCAAGGGCAACCGGGAATGGGCAATGAATGCTGGCCAACCAGTGCCACCCATGTCCCAGGAATGAATAAAAAATACAGATTTGTTCAGCGTTTGTGGTTGTGGTATTGTTCTGATTTATCATCTGTTTTTTGTACTGTCATGTTATTTGGTGTTCATATTGAATTGATCTAAGTTCTGGGCATTTGCTGACAATTTCTGCTGGATTCCATGTACCATCAGTCCGGTTTTGTGCTCAACACTTTTTAACCGACATTCAGGCTGGGTAATCTGCATATTGTCCATGGGCATCTTCCATTTTACCCTGTTTTAGATTAGCGCATCTTCTCTTCCTGAGAGTATCAGTGAGCGAAGATTGGGGAGGATTGTCTGCACTTGACTGTCAAATAATTACGCATTGGTTAGTTCAGAACAGGTCTACAAATTTATTTTAGACATGTACCTTTAAGCGAATGTTCATCATATCACAAAAGGAATGGCAATAAATGCTGGCCTTGCCAGTGATGCCCAGAAGAATGAATAAGAAATAAAATGGGCAGTTCAAGCTGCTGCATGTAAATGTAATGCTGCAGTACCTGATGAAATTCTGCAGTTCAAATGTCATATTCGATAGTAATATTCTTCAAACTTCATTAAGAGCTCCAAAGAGAAGAATGGACCTGGGTGAACATTAAAAATAGTTCAGGTTTGTGAAAATGATTATGATATAAAATGAAAGGTTACCAATTATTCTCAACATTTAAGTAGCAGTCACAATGTGCTTAAGCTCAATCTTCACCACTTGTGATACTAATAGAATTCTTCAATTGAATTAAAGCCTTTTAAGTCTTCATTTAAGATAGGGAATAAACATTATAAGCAGAATGCTGTTACAGCTCATGGTATGATAATTGTCTATCAGCTACATTGTGTCAAGTAACAGAGAGATATCACCTGAATGCATTTAGCATTGTCCACTACAAAGAACAGGGTTATTTGAGATCTCAGGGAGTGGTCATCCCTGACCTTTTGTGAACTGTTGCAGACCAAGGTGAGGATCCCATGGTTAACTTAACGAGTCATGGCCGACAGCAGAACCAGCAGGTTTTTGACGGTGATGGTGGAAGAGCTGGAACTTCTAGGGACAATGGGTGTTTACAGATGGAGGTTCTTTCAGGAGGGAGGAAACAAGAAACCATCAAATATAATTTTTGCCTTTGTCATATGGTTCATTTCTCATTGAAGTTGGAAAGAGGTGAAAAATGCAAGACTGTAAGGCATGGAAAAATGGGCAGTGGAGCTGCCTTTAGGAAGATCACAACTGCCACTATTATTATCAACAATAGTAATCTTTACTCTTCTATTTCTAGAGGTCATGGACTAGACTTTAAATGTAAAATTTTGAGTGTTTTTTATCAATCATACAGAATATTTTTATTAAATTGTCGGTTGAAATTGTGACTGAATTGTGTTGTGCTCAAACGGCTCAGTCCTAATCTTAAATGAGTTGTTGGGAGAGTGGCATTTCTCTCTGAATAAAAAGAGATAGAGGGACCTTCTTTGGACAACATGACTGCTTATTTACAAAAACACCAGATAAGTTTAACAGAGAACTGTTAGGAGATTGCCTGCCTCCTTCATTGAGCAATGGAAGTCTGTCAGGTTATGTAAAATGTAATGAAAAAGTAAGTGGAAAAATGAACAAGAAAACATTTCATTCCGTGAAGTTTGTTCAAACATTCTGCTCTCCCATCATTGAACATTAGTACAAGATTCTAACAATGTTCTCTGGTCCACACTCCTGTTGGCTGAGGCTTGTTGCCAACAATGCAGAATTTATTCTTTACAGTCAACATTGTTCCTCATGTTATCTCCATCATGCTGTCTCTGAACACAGCTTTATGTCCTTCACCACATTCCCTTTCTCCTCCCAACTCTAATTCTTCTGTCTCCATTCTACAAGCTTTCGGCAATACATTTGTCACAGTATTTCTGCAGCTACCAGTCTGCTGAACCACACCCGCACCTCTGCCTTAGACACCGTTGTTCCCAATAAAACCATTACTGTCTCTTACCTTAGTTGTTCCCTACAGGACAACCCTCATTTCGCCTACCCTAAGTCTAAGTGATGCTGACTTGAATATTTATGACAGACAAATGGTTCAGGCACTTTGTGCCAGATCTGGCACAATGTAATTTCAGATCCTATTCCATCTGCCTAAACTACTCACTACTCCACAATCAGTCAGGAATGCAAAGCTAACCCACTGCTCCTATTCTCATGGCAAACAGTCTTCTTAAATATCCTCTGACCTTACCTTCCGTTTTCACCTTATCGACAAGGATGAGAATTTCTAGAACCTCTTTGTCATTAAGGTTGAGAGCATTTGTTTAACTGACTGTTATATTGCGTTCATGTCCCCTGGCCCAGCAAGTCAAACTTTCCTAAGTTTGCGCTGTTCCAGCCCTGAATTTGTGTCTTTCCCCCAACTCTGCCCATCAGATTTCCATTCGTACCACAACATTGACATGGTCCTTATTAAGGTTACAAATAACATTTTCTGTGACTCTATGATAACCCATCCTCCTCCTTCCCTCTCATCCATCTTGCATCCTTTGACATAGCTAGCCATGCCATCACTCTTCAATGACGAACGGGGGATCAGGGTATTGAATTTGATGATCAGCCATGATCAAAATGAATGGCAGAGCAGGCCCGAGGGTCCAAATGGTCCACTCCTGCTTCCGGTTTTTATGTTTCTGTTAGGGTTAGATCTGTTCCAAATGTTGATCACTTTTCCTGTGAAATAATCTTGGACTATTTTGAACCTTGCCCTATCTCAAGGTTTAATTAGGTATTTAGATTTTCCTTTCCCACACCTATCTTATCTACCTCTCAGACACTTTTTCAGTTTGAAATGTCCATGTCTCGCCAATTTTTCCTTGTAGTTCAATCTTCTGAGACTGCAAAACTCACTTGGCTCTTCCCCACAGTCCAGCTATTACTTGAATGTCACTCACATGTCGCAGCAGAAATGGATGTAGCATGACTTCTTTTAATTTGGTTTGACATTCCTGGCTATATACTTCAACATTCATTTTGTTTTTTACCTTGCTGCTGTAATGTATTCTAATAGCTGAGAATTTACTGCTGTTTTGCTGACCTCTCTGTAAATGAAGTTCAACAATGGCTCCCTGCAGTTAGAAATGTACTTGCCTTACTCAATGCAATACATTATGTTGGTTCACCACACTGAGATTGTGTTAGGCTGGGGCAGGACTGGAAGGTGTTGAGCGGCAAACTGCAGCATAGATTAATTGTGGTGCATTGGGAGAGAGGACCATAATGGCTTTAATGTGGCAACATTTGTGATGTGGCAATGTGGTGAAGGGTGCTGGGTTGATGGTAGGATTACAACCAATCCTGTAGGATTGGTATATGCAATCCTGGAGATATAATCATTGGGACACAAAAAATGGTAGCTTCTTCAATTTTAGTTGAACATTTCTCTTTACCAGGTATGTAAATATTGAAAATAGGGGGAAAAAAATAGGCTGGTAGTCAAGCATTCTAATTGACAAAGGGAGGCTAGGATGGGAGTGTTGGCCAACTGATGGTTGGTGTATGGGGTATTCTGTGTGGTGAAACCTCCAGGAATACTTTTTGATCACAGTTGGCAATGCTAATTGGTGTGAAGAGATGGGGTTTGGGGAGGTGGGTGGATGGGGTGGTGTCTGTGACAAGGGAAAGGATTGTGGCAAGTAAAAGATGATCATTATGTTAAAATAAATGGGACAAACTTTTCGGGACAACATCTGAAACATTTATATACAAGGGATTTACGCCATTTAATAAAAATATTAACTCCCTTCAGAGAAGGCATCGTAAAGTTAATGTTCCAAATTTCAGGTCAAATCTACAATATCCTGTGAACAGCAGGGCTGAGAATAAATTGTAAGTTTCAGCTGTGAAAAGGCGGTTGCAAAATAATTTCTTTTTTGCTAAGTCGCAGTTTATGATTATTTCTTTACCAGTTTTCTGTCACTCTAACAACTTCTTTTCAACTGTTGCATGGATTTACTGGTAGCTCTTTAGAGACTTTTTTTTAGGTTAATTTCTTGAATAGCAATAATGAAATATCAGTATGTTGCATTGACATCTTGATAATGACATCTTCCTTTTCTTTGTATTCAGAGTACTGAGTTCATGACCTCGGTTCTTATTTGGTATTTTCACAGGAGTAAGCATTTAATTCACAGAGAACAAAATGATATGCTGCAGAACTTTTGATATTTTGATCTTAAATTGGAGTGGAGACTCCTCTAATTGAAATAATAATTGAGGTCCATGTTTGCTTGGTATAGTCCCCTACTGAAAGAATAACCAAAATAGCCATTCGCTGACACTTGTGCAGGAAGTATCATGCTATAAATCTCTTAACTTAACACATCATGTGAGAAACTAGAATATACAGAGCCAATTTTCCAGACATAAAATGGGTTCCTAAGACTCCAATGTCATGCGCATATAAACATTCTGCACTAAAGATATATTGCATGTTGTATTGGTTAAGGCATCTCCGATCCATTGGTCCAATTGGGAATGCAAACTGGAGAAACTAATGCCTGCTCAGGCCCATTTGCCAAATAGGTTTGTGAGTAACCACAATACATGTCATGCGTGCTGCGCTCAGTTTGTTTAAGCACTCAGTCCAAAGGGACTATGCTGAAACTGCCATCAACAGTATTCCCAGCTCCACATTAAGCCATATTGGTCTCTTCTGGTCACTGTTGCGCCTCTTCCCCCATTCATAGATGGTTATGAGCTGCTGGTGGCCAATGTGTGACTCAGCTGAATTTGCTGCTTGGCATACCCCTCTCCCCCCCTTCTACCCCAGTGACTTGCTTCAAAAGCCTTGGATGACAGATACAGCTCACCAATCCTGTCATAATGAAGTGACAGGCCGCTTTGCTAAGGTTATACCACTCAAAGACATGTTCTGTGGTAGTTTGTGACACAAGGATGTCTACAGGTGAGACTTTGAAGTGATTGGAAAGCCCTCGCCTTGAATGTTTTGATTTGTTTTGAGTATTTGATTTTGTTTGTGTCGGAAAAACAGAGGGTAAAAGAAATGACTAGATGTCAAAAAGAAGAGTTTCCCAGAAGGAAAACACACAGCTGCCCTCAGGCCTACGCTATTCACCTGTGTCTGGTACAGAAGGAACAGCCAATCGTGAGATAGCATCTACTGCTACAACAGACGATGTTCAATCCCAGAGTGACATACACACTGGGCATAGTCCATCATCTCCCAAGATGGACAGATGCCACTGGCCTTCATGGTATTCAAACGTTGTCTGCTAACACTCAAATAGTTATGCTATAATTTATTCTCATTATAACAAAAACTGAACTGTGCAGGCTACGCTAAGGACAATCTCAGTAGCAATGATCCAAAAGTAAGATAACTTTGGCCCCAATATTAAGAGGGAGATGGGGCAACCAGCCAGATAACAGGATGGCCAGAAAAGTTTGTATTCGAAAGTCACAGCTGGATAACTTTAGCAAATGGGAGAAATCACAAGGCAGAAGCGGGGGTTGGTGGGGGCCTGTGTGAGCCTGATTGTAATAATGAGATGGCTATCTCAAATGCAGCTGCAACACAGGCTGTAAAATCTGTGGCCTTAAAAATGCTTGCTGGTGCAGTTGAGTTTGGGGATACATTATATTTTTAATCACCCCAACCCCACCCAACTGCCTCATGCTCATCACTGGGGAGTTAAAATTGGCCCCTTAGTCTCAACTCCTTGATTGGCTTCATTATCCGTGAACACCAGAAGCCAGCAGAGTGAAACTGCATTATGTTACTTTGCAGTGGAGGCTGGTGCTGCCATTTAAATGCTCAATGATATCAATCTGACACCTGGAGTTAGTAGTTGCAATATAGAGGCATGTAGGACGTGTCACTCCCTCAAGATGGGACATTCTGGGCTCCTCTGAGAGGGAGCAGTGTTGCACATGTTCAAGCAATGTAATACGCAGTGCATTGGCTTCTGCATGTGAACCAGGGTTAAGAAGTAGGCACAGTCCCCAATATCTGATGACTGCATAACCTAGTTGGCAGAAAGGAGGCGTCATGCTTCAATGCCCTCAGTCATTCCAATGGATTAGATTCAACAAATAGATTAATAGTGTTTAGAAGACTATACACATGGGGTACTCATTTACAAGCATCATCACTAAACCCTATTAAAAGGTTTCTGAAGAAATAATTTCACATTATATTTTTGTGTAAATTGATTAATTTAACCACAAAGCAAATAAAATCCACAATCTAATATTTATAGTGCTAGAGAACCTAACCAGGGAAAAACAGGATTATCCTTTCTGTCCCCCAAGGACATATGAACAATCAGACCATTTGTCAGGCAAATGAGGCAGCTGCCTAAAACAGGCGTTAGACCTCTGGCATATGCTAATGAAGAGCCTGATGTTTGTTTTATGGTTCCTGAACAAAAACACAAACAACAACATTTTTTAAATTTAGTGCCTTTAGCATAATGAAATGTCCCAAGATGCTTCAGAGGGGCATTATAAAACAGTTATGACACCGAACCACATAAGGGTCAGATAACCAAAAGGTCAGAGAGATAATTTTTAATTCATGTGCTAAAGGAGGAAAGTGAGGTAGAGAAGTGGAGAGGTGTCGGGAAGGAGTTCCAAAGCTTTGGGGATTGAATAACTGAAGGCACAGACACAGTGAAGTACTTACATTCAGGGATACTCAAAAGGCAAGAATTAGAAGAGTGCAGCCATTTTGGTGGATTGTGGGGCTAGTGTGAATTACAGAGACAGGAAGAAGCAAAGCCTTGGAGAGATTTGAAAATGAGGATGACAATTTTACAATCAATATGCTATTTGACAGGGAGCCAATGTAAGTCAGCAAGTACAGGGGTGATAGGAGAACGGCACGCTGTGAGTTAAGATGTGGGTAGCATAATTTTGGGTGAGTCAAAGTTTATAAAGAGTTGGATGTGGGTGACTAGCCAGGAGTACACTGGAATAGTTGAATACAGATGTAACAAAGGCACAGATGAGAATTTCAGCAGCAGACCAGCTGAGACAAGAAGGGAAATCGGACAATGTGAAAGAGGTGGAAATAGGCAGTCATAGTGATGGCACAAATATGAGGTCAGAAACACAAAGTTTGTAAACAGACTCACTTAATCTCAGATTATTGATGGGGGAGGGATGGAGTCAGTACCTAGCTAACGGAGCTTGGAGCTGGGACCAAAGCAATGGCTTCAGCCTTCTCAAGTTGGTGAAAATAGCTGGTGGATCTCATGGGCAAGATGAGCTCAGGTAAGTCATGAAGGGAAATGGAAAGAAACTAGAGGAAGATGCAGGTTCAGAGCTAGGACAATGGGGGCATTAAAGAAAGCTTGGCCAGGTGGGTAAGTGGAAGGAAGTGCATGTAGGTTGCAGCAGAGGCAGCTAATCAAATTGTCTCGATCTTAGTTACAAACGGGTCCATAAGCTCCTCATGTTTGTTGTTGGAGTTGAAGGTGGAAGGGGCAATGGATTTCAGAAGATTGTTTGTAGCAGAGGAAAGAAGCTAGGTCTTATCTTTACATTGCATGATGCTGGAGTAGTGAACAGTTTTAGCAGATGAGACAAAGCGACTACGTAAACTTGCCTGAGTGGCTCAGTTTTCCTAGACACGTGCAGCCTAGTCAGCAGCTGCCACTGAGATTTTAATATATATTCTTTTTAAACTACTGTGGAGCCTAGAGGGGCCTTTTCTTTGGACTCACTGCACTGCCAACAGTCCCTGCCAGCTGCCATTGGCTTGCTTCCCACTTCCCTCACCTCCAGCATTTGCCCAAGGGTAACTGCTGGCAAGACAATATGCCTGAAATGAAATTCATTTGTGAGTTAGGCAAGTTGCCTGTGGTATCGACAGTTGCCAAACTCATTGAGCTAAGGCCTGAGGTTCAATTACAGATTGACCTTTGGCTTCCCATATAGGGCCCGAGTTGGGGCTTTTCACATAACTGTTTGCTGAACTTCCAACATCCAAACTGGATGTTTAAACCCTGCAGCATGAAGTAAAGGAGCTGTTGAGGAGCAATCTTAAACTGTTAATAATTCAGAAAGAGTTCAGTTCCCCAACCAGGAATTAGGAGCCATTCAATAGGCCATTCAGCCCCTCAAACCTTTTCCACCATTCAACAAGATTGTGGCTGATTTGATTGATTCAAGCTGCCCATAGCTGTAATCTTCCTTGTTGATCAAGAACCTGTCTAACTTAGCCTTCAATCTATTCAATGCTCTCTGGGAAAGAACATTTCACAGACAATGACCCTCTGAGCGAAATGAATTCTCAGTCTTAAGTAGGAGACCCTTTATTTTTAAACTGTCCCCTGTTTTAGACTCCCCCACAATGAGAAACAACTTCTCAGCATCTATCCTTTCAAGTCCCCGCAGGATCTTATATGTTTTAATAAGATCACCTCTCATGCTTCCAAACTTCAATGGGTAAATCACCTGCTCTATCTTTCCTCATAAGATTACCCCTTTGTCTCAAAAATTAGTTGAATGGACCTTTCTGAACTGCTTCTAATACAGTTATGAATCCAGTAGTTCTGCTGAAGGATCATGCAGACTTGAAACGTCGGCTCTATTCTCTCTCCACAGATGCTGTCAGACCAGTTGAGATTTTCCAGCATTTTCGGTTTTTGTTCCTGATTCCAGATCCGCAGTATTTTGCTTTAACCTGGGACTCTAATGTACTGAAAACAATTCTATGTGTTACCGAATGTGCTGGCACAAAATGAACAATATTGAGTCATAGCGTACACTGAGCATTCCAAACCCTAAACTTCAGTGAACATGTGTACTCAGATATGCAGATAAAGGGTTGAATTTTTTTGGGGATCTCTGACTGTCTGCAGCTTGTCCCACGTTTCCACAGAGCTTCTGGTGAAATTACAGAGATAATCCGAAGAACATGAACAGAAGTTTGAGCCCATATAATTGTGTCATCTGGAGGCTTGCACACGTTCAGTGGCACTCAGAACTCATCAGACTGTCAAGTGTGTAAATTCTGGTGCCAATCTTTGAGACCCTTGCTGAAAAATTTGAGCTGTCTCTTATATCAAACCTATCACCACCTGCTGAGTCAGAAGGGAGCCTGGGAAGGTGTTGAGTAATTCCAGTCAGCTTCAGATTCAAACTCAAACTTGCTATTTGATAACTGCCATTGTGTATTCTATGTAAGCAGATCAGATCATTAGGAATCGGTTAGTTCAGTTATGCTGGACAGCTGTTTCGTGATGCAGAGCGACGACAACAGCATGGGTTCAATTCCCAAACCTGCTGAGGTTATTCATAAAGGCCCACCTTCTCAACCTTGCCCCTCGCCTGAGGTGTGGTGATCCCCTTCAAATGGGATAATAACCTATGGTCACCTGGGGCTATGGTGACTTTATCTTTTTACCCCCCCCCCCCACCCCACTTTTTGGGAAAGGTGCCAGCATCCATTGACCTGAAACGTGAAAGACATATTTTAAAAAATCAGAGATTGATAAAGTTCATACAACTCATCAAAACTTATCAACCCTTATACTTCAACTTATCTAATTTTAGTATCCCTCTCCCTCTCCATGTTGTGTGTTCATAACATTTTACTTCTGCCACTCCCCTAGCAGGTTGTTCTGAACATGTGCAAGCTATCTTGGATCTGGTGCTATGTAATGAGGCGGGTAGAATTAGGGACCTTGCGGTGAAGGATCCTCTTGGAGAGAGTGATCATTGTATGGTGGAGTTTCTGGTGCAGATGGAGGAGGAGAAAGTGGGTTCCCGGACACGCGTCCTTTGTTTGAATAGAGGGGAATATGGTAGGATGAGAGAAGAATTGGCGAATGTGGACTGGGGGAATGTGTTGGAAGGTAGGTCTGCTGAGGAGCAGTGGAGGATCTTTAAGGAGATCTTTCTTGGTGCTCAGCAGAAATTTATTCCGATGGTTAAAAAGGACAGTAGGAAGAGAGGTAATAAGCCGTGGATAACGAAGGAGGTGAAGGAAAGTGTTAAATTAAAAGCGGAGGAATTTAGAGTAGCTAAGAGCAGTGGGCGAGAAGAGGATTGGGAAAGGTTTAAATGTCAACAAAGATTGACAAAGAAGTTGATAAAGGAGGGTAGGAGAAGCTATGAGGCTGGGCTAGCACTTAATATAAAAAAGGATAGCAAGAGTTTTTATAAATATATAAAAAGGAAGAGGCTGGCTAGGGTGAACGTTGGTCCTTTAGAGGATGAGAAAGGGGAGCTAGTGGTAGGGGATGGGGATATGGCGAAGGTCTTGAATAACTTTTTTGTTTCTGTCTTCACGGAGGAGGACGTGAATAATTTGCCGGGTGTTAGCGATGGAAAGGTGGTAGGAATGGAGGGTCTTAATGACATTACTGTTACTAGAGAGGTGGTGCTCGACAGACTGGAGGGGCTGATTGTGGACAAGTCCCCAGGACCGGATGGAATGCATCCGAGGGTTCTGAAAGAAATGGCGGAGGTGATAGTGGATGCCTTGGTGGTTATTTTCCAGACGTCGCTGGATTCCGGGGAAGTGCCGGAAGATTGGAAAACGGCTAATGTTACGCCGTTGTTTAAGAAGGGTGCCAGGCAAAAGGCGGGGAATTATAGGCCGGTTAGTTTAACGTCTGTGGTAGGTAAAATGTTAGAATCCGTCATTAAGCAGGAAATTGCGAGGCATCTTGAAGGGAATTGCTTGATAGGGCGGACGCAACACGGTTTCATTAAAGGGAAGTCGTGTCTGACAAATTTACTGGAGTTCTATGAGGATGTGTCTAGGGCAGTGGATAGAGGAGAGCCGGTGGATGTGGTCTTTCTGGATTTTCAGAAGGCGTTTGACAAGGTACCTCACAAGAGGTTATTGCAGAAGGTCAGGGGACATGGAGTTGGGGGTAGGGTGTTAGCGTGGATAGAGGATTGGTTGTCAAATAGGAGGCAGAGAGTGGGGGTCAATGGGTGCTATTCGGATTGGCGGATGGTGACTAGTGGGGTGCCCCAGGGGTCGGTGCTGGGGCCTCAGCTATTTACCATTTATATAGATGATCTGGAGGAGGGAACCGAGTGCAGGGTGTCGAAATTTGCTGATGACACCAAGATTGGGGGAACGGCAAATTGTGCGGAGGGTGTGGAGAGTCTGCAGAAGGATCTAGATAGGCTGGGCGAATGGGCCAGGAAATGGCAAATGGAACTTAATGTTGGCAAGTGTGAGGTGGTCCACTTTGGTAGGAAGAATGGTAGGAAGGACTATTACTTACGTGGCGAAAAACTGCAGCAGGCGACGGTGCAGAGGGACCTCGGGGTCCTTGTGCATGAATCGCAAAAGCCCAGCTTGCAGGTGCAGCAGGTGGTCAGGAAGGCGAATGGGATGCTGGCCTTCATAGCGAGGGGGATTGAATATAAAAGTAGGGAGGTCTTGCTGCAGCTGTATAGGGCATTGGTGAGGCCGCAGCTGGAGTACTGTGTGCAGTTTTGGGCGCCGCACCTGCGCAAGGATATTTTGGCCCTGGAGGGAGTGCAGAGGAGGTTTACTAGGCTGATACCGGAGTTGAGGGGATTGAGCTATGAGGAGAGGCTGAATAAACTAGGCTTGTACTCGTTAGAGTTTAGAAGAATGAGGGGAGATCTCATTGAGACATATAAGATGATGAATGGGATGGATAGGATAGAGGTGGAGAGACTCTTCCCGCTCAAAAAAGACAGTAGGACTAGGGGGCACAGCCTCAAGATAAAGGGGAGGCGGTTTAGAACGGAGTTGAGGAGGAACTTCTTCACTCAAAGGGTGGTGAATCTCTGGAATTCTCTGCCCGTTGAAGTGGTGGAGGCTGCCTCGCTAAATATTTTTAAGAAGCGGGTTGATGGGTTTTTGATAAGAGAAGGGATTAAGGGTTATGGGGAGAGGGCGGGAAAGTGGAACTGAGCCACGACAGATCAGCCATGATCTTATTGAATGGCGGGGCAGGCTCGAAGGGCTAGATGGCCTACTCCTGCTCCTATTTCTTATGTTCTTAACACACATAGAGTTAATTGTTTCTATCCAGTAATTATTCAATAAGCCTGGCTTCAGCAGCCCAGTGTCAACTCCTGCATTCATCCATTCAGCAATAACAGAGGGTGGTGCAGTCTTAGGACAGGGAGGATGTCCTGAAAAAGTACTGTTGTGGAATCAATCTGTTCCCCGCCTGCTCAAGGGCCAATTGAATTCCAATTTCTAGTGAGTATTTGCTAATCTGTGAGTATTTAGTGAAGGTTGAATGAAAAAGGGGCCACAATTGGTCAAGCAGACAGCAGTACTGTCAAGAGGACATATAAGCAACCACCAAAGCTGTCTAAGCATGAGGCAATGCAGGACAGAGAATAAAGTGGCTGCAACGGTCATAAATGATAGGTAGCTATTATCAGCTGGTTGTTCGGAAAAATAAATAGAGTTAACTTATATGTGCACATCCCACTTCCATTCTTAACACACATGACTTCTGTTTATTGCTGCATCAAAACCTGGTAAAAGAAAGAGACTTTTATAATGTAGTCACAAAATGCAGAGAGAATCCCTGCATTGCGGAGCAATAATGCTTTGAGTGGGAGCAGCTATTATTTTACACTTGTCAGCACTCACCTAGGTGGAACTAATCTCTTTCTTGTACATACTACAGTGGTGAAGGAATAATCAATATATTTGCACAAAATTAAGAACCATGGATTCACAAAGCGCCATAAGCAGTATAAAACCATATAATGTCTTTCACTTCCTCATTTTCCAAAAAGACCCACATTTCTCTCCTGTCACAGCTTTGTCAATGCATTTCAAACATTACTTGCCACATTACATTTTTGGTATCCTGTGTTAGCTTTCGCATCAAACTAGATGCGAATATACAGGATAATAAGACCAATTTCTTCAAAAAAACTGGCTGATGATGGTTGAGTTTAAAATTTAAGTTTATTTATTAGTGTCACAAGTAGGTTTACATTAACAGTGCAATCAAGTTACTGTAAAAATCCCCTAGTGTTCACTCTTCGGCACCTGTTTGGGTACACAGGGAAAATTTAGCATGGCCAACGGTATGACAAACAGATAATAATGTAATAAAATAATATAATCAACAGCTGTAGCTGTGAGGTAAAGTGAACATGTGTGATTTGAACTAAATTAAATGATGGAAGGAAATGATGGCTTAAAGGGGAAAAAGGAAACTGATCAGAAAAGTCCTCATGAACTGTATGGAAACTGGGGAAGTTAATAAGCTGTTATGGTGTAAGATATTGTAGTAGACTTATTTGGATGAGGCTGATGATTTGTAATTATGAAATTCCTTATTAGATTTTGAATAAATATTTAATTTTAATTAGCGTTTTCACTTTTGGGACTATGCAATCTCTCTAAATGGTAGAAAGTAAGGGGCGCTTCATGGAATTCAACTTTAAGTAATACTGAGACTTGGTTATCGACAGGATAGTTCCCTTTATTACTGATGAAGATTAATTTCACCAACTGAATGTCCATGAGGAAGTACAACAATTGTGACATCGGGAATTGACAGAACTGGTTGTTTTAGCTGTATTAGTTAATGTTTCATATCTCCATGTGCGAAACATTCTTTGCATAGCAGCTATTCTGAAGTGTTGGGAAATTGATCTTTATACTGAAAGTGTGGTCTGTACTCATTAAAAATGATTTTTGTTAAAGATTTTTAACAGCAATTTCCTAGGTCTATGAGCACTAAGTTAGTTATTCATGCTCATTTATGGACTTAATAACGAAGACACAAAAAAGTGAAAGCAAATGTAAAATATTTTGCTTCCTTTAAGTGCTGAAATTTTGGAAGAATTATTTACAGGTTTGCATCATTCTGTTTTGAAATAATAGATATTCTGTAATCTGACTGGTTACATTTAACCGAAGTGTGGTGTTGCACAGGGGCAGTAATTCTCAGTTAATATTACATGTGGAAACATTATCGCCTGACTTTTTTGATAGTGAACACAAACCGCAGACTCCTGCAGGCCTGATGCCATTTTATGCTCTCACTGATGCTGGTACAAGTTTTTCTTGTGAATGAGTGAAATTGTGAGAATTCCAGTCTTGAAATGTGTAAGCAGTTTTAAAATGTTTTATGCCTTACATAGAATGCATAAGTATTCACCAACTGGTCCATGCTGGTGTGTATGTTCCACACAAGCTTCCCACTATTATTAAACCCTACATCAGCAAATCACTTTATTTATTTTTCCTCTCATGCACTCATCTAGCTTTCCCTTAAATGCATCACAATAGAGAAAATAAGCTAATCAGTAGTTTGTAAGATGCTCCACTTGCTGCTAAAGATAGTGCAGGGCATGTGCCTTCTGAGCTCTTGTATTGCCCTCTGTTGCAGTCTTCTGCCTTGCCAAAGGGAAAGGATGACATACAAAGAACTCCATTGATTGTTACCCTCATTTTGTTGTATGACAATTCAAAATTCTCCTTTTCAAATTTGCTGAGGATAATATACCTCAACTGCTGATGTCAGAGGGGATCGGAGCAGAGTTTCGCAGTGGGGGGAAGTCTCCCGTCGCGCCCGCCGCAGGAATCGTAGTGCAGCCGAAAAATCCTACCCCTTGTCTATGACTAGAGCATAAAACTTCCAGAAGGCTATGAGTGGCTCTCCAGGCAAATGGACTGGTCCACCAAAGACAAGCAATTACCATAGATAATCACACACACATCAACCTTTGAAGCTCTGAAAATTCCTCCCAAAAACAGGGGTCAACTTATTCGCCAAGTATAATCTGAACCATCGGTATTGGAAAAAACGCTCACCATTTGGAAATGAAAAAAAAAACACTGATTCAAATTGAATCAATGTGACATGTTTTATTTAATTAATTAATTTTACCAGGATAGTTTAAGCCACAATCCAAACATTTTGAAAACCAGTAAATTCACAGTTTTCTGGCTTCTGACGCAGGGTTCATCAAATTCATCCTGAATCACTTTGTCAATGGCATCATCATTACGCAGATCAGACTTTAATAACCATTCAGTTATTAATTATCTCCCATAACAATGATCTTCCTCTCCGTTCATTAAATTGGATATTCAATGTTTTATGAATGACCTGATGACAGTTTTTACATTAAGAGGATCCCATGAATTGATGATGAAACAACACAAAACACCAAGCAGGGCAGCATGCATATTTCTTCTCTTTGCGAAGGTATTTTTTTCCATCAGCCATTCATGTATAGCATTCAGCCTGAACGTGATCCTTGAATAGCTTCCTGAGGCACACACCAAAGGTTGCACTATGATTTTTAAACCTCTGGTACAACTGCAGTATGGGTGTTATTTCTTCTCAGGTTCCTCTTGGTTTCATCAGTCATAAGGGATCTGAACATGTCTCACACTAATGAGCTGCGCTCTTTGTGTGAGCCGTCAGATCACCTATTCCACATGTTATCAATCTATAATTGTTGTCATGGACAGACACTAAAACTCCCACAGGCAACCTGATTTTCATCAAGTTTTTACATTTGGAAATTACCACAGGCTTTGACTTTATTCTGACAGCCAAGCAGGATGTATCACCATGAATCTTACCTTCTCATGTCCAGTGTTTTTTATGAGAACTGTTTCAAAATTTTCCACTCCACAGTCTGGTTGCTGGTCATATCAACATTTCATTTGTGTTGCTGATTGGACATAATGCCTGCTATCTGATGGTGAACCGTTGCAAACTGGCCAATTTGCCATTGGCCAGGTCATTTGGTAGTCTCTGGTCTTCTGCTGCAACACTGGATGCTTCTGTCCCATGAGCATCAACTAGTTGTTTTTCTGAAATCTTTGTTGAAGTTAGGTTTGATTTAGTCCACTTAAGTGTGTGTGTATGTATTGCATTTCTGGTGACGATGAAGCCATTCTGACAATTTTCAAGGACCCGTTCTGACACATGCTTCTCAAGATCATGCCAGTGGTAGGTCCCTCTTCTGTTGGTGCCATTGGGTTTGGTCATCTTCTCCAGGATGGATTCCTCCTTTCATTTTTTCACCATTATCTTCACTAAGAACAAATTCCTTCACTTCAATTATTTGGTAAGTGAACAGACGTTATGATTTCTAGCTGGATACCTGCTTCATACTTCATTCCTTTTACAGGAGGACTCCTTTCTATTTGTCAGCCACCATGAGTGGTCTGCTCTGTGAGGTTCTGCATATTTCATTGTCAACTTAAGTCCATATTGCTGGCTTGATCCCAACTTATAAGGCACGTACAACCATAAACTTGGATTTCTGAGTTGCAAAATTGAGACCAGTTCCCAATGTGAATGTAGCTCTAAAAATGCATTTATTAGTTGAAAAATGGAAAGTTGATTTATGTGGCAAGTACAGACCTCAATATGTATTTTGGTGCCAAGAAAATGGGGTCACCGTATAGATACCATAGACTGTGGCATACAAGTCAACTTGGCTAAATTGACTTGTATGCCACAATCTATGGCATTTTATTTTAAAAATTAGCATCAATCTTCTTAAACAGAAGGCCGAGAATATTTGATTTTGATTTGATTTGATTTATTATTGTCACATGTATTACAAAATATGATTTCTGGCAAGAGAGAGTGGCGTCAGTATGGCTGAGGGCAGCAGAGGTTTTGGCCATTTGGTACCCAGGATGCATCTGTAGTGGTGTCTGCACTTGCTGATTCCACATAAATGAGTTCCCCTGTTACTGACCCATAAAACTCTGATGACTGGCGCTCTCCCACCAAATTGGCCTTGGGAAGATATTAATCCTTTTTCAAGGGCAGGGAATTTTTGGCTCTCTATAATTCCAGGTTTAAATTAGAGAAAGCTAGTTACTTTTCATTCTGACTACAGCAGCAGAATTTGGTGCATGTTCGTCAATTTACAAACAGAATTAAGATTTGCATCACTATTTTTACTCCATTTTTTGAAGTTACGCTCATTCCACTTCTCACAAAGCTAAACCTGAACAATACATCTGTGAACATTTTCTCTTGACATTACATCAATTTTACCTTTTTGTCTATTTTTGTGTTCAGGTTATTGAAGAGACTGCTGTTCAATCAAATAACTTTAATATGTCAATCATTCTCAACTTACCATTTCCATGATCTATCTTTTTATTTCCATTTTCTATCTTTCACACAATTTAAAAAATGAATTTCTTAACTGTCAGTGGTATAAATTAAATTGAAAGTAAGTTGGTGGCCCATTTAGCAGAGCTATTGGAAAGTGTTTGTTGGAGATGAGAAGATGATCTGTTATTTATCCAGTTTGAGGAGACATTTCCGAATGGCTACAGCATGGAACTACAACAAATTGTATTCACATTGCATCTTGGATGTAATAAAATGTTCCAAAGCTCTTCACAGATGCATTTCAAAGTGGAATGGGACACTGAGCCATTTAAGTTCTCCAGGATGAGTATGGTTCCACAAATATTTAGGAAGCTTGCCACCACGCAACACAGAGCAGCCTGCTTGATTGGCCACCATTCCACAAACACTCACTCCCTCCACCATTAACACACAGTGGTAGCAGTGTGTACCATCTAGGAGATGCACTGTAGGAACTTACCAAGGCTCCTTCGACACAACCTCCCAAACCCAAGACCACTACCATCTAGAGGAACAGGGGAAACAAATGAATGGGAACACTGCCATCTGGAAGTTCCTCTCCAAGCCACTCACTATCCCAACTTAGAAACATATCGCCATTTCTTCATTGTTGCTAGATCAAAATCCTGGAACTCCCTCACTTACAGCATCGTGGCTCTACACACAACACATGGGCTGCATCAGTTCAAAAATTCAACTCACCACTAACCTCTCATAGGCAACTAGGGATGGGCAATAAATGCTTGCCTAGTCAACAATACCCAAATTCCTTGAATGAATAAAAAACAAAAGGAGATATCCAGGCAGATGGCTAAGAGCTTGGGTCAAAGAGGTGGAGCAGCTTAAAGGAGGAGCATGGGATAGAGGTATGTGGAATAAATTCCTGAACTTTCAACCGTGGCAGCTGAAGACTAGGCTTGCAATGGTGAAATAATTTAAACTCAGGATGCTCAAGAGGCCAGCATTAAATGAGCACAAAGGTTCTTGCCAACTGTGGAACTGGAGGTGTTTACAGAGATAGGAAAGGGTGCTACACTGAAGGGAGTTGAAAATAGGGATGAAAATTTTAAAATCGAGATTTTGCTTAACCACATCAAACATTTCCAGAAGGTTAGCTGACAGGATAAATATTGAATGATAAAGATAAAGGTCTCAGAAATTATTCTTGGAAAACTTATCACACCAATATTTAATGGAATCCCTATTTTGTTTATTTCTTTCATTTTGACAAAGCTGTTAACCCATTTAGAATAAACAGATTGATGCCTGTTAAAATACGAGAGAGAAGCTTGATTGGAACATTGATTCATACACTATAACATTGATTCATTGGGCTGAATTTTACCAGCACGTCCACCTGAGTTTCATACAATCGCACCTAAGGCCAGTGGAGAATGCCTTTCTCCAAGCCTCGCCCACCCGCAATTCCGGGGGCAGGCGTGCCAGTAAAGTCTAGCCATTGACTCTAAGGCTCTACCAGGACTATAGGGCTTCACACCTTACTACAACCTGGATCCAAAAACGGAAAAGGAGTTGAATTCCAGAGGTGAGGTGAGAATCACTGTCCTTGATATCTAAGCAGTATTTAATTAGTTGTTGCATCGAGGGGCCCGAGCAACATTGACGTCAGTGCTAATCAGATGAAAGCTGTCCACTTGTTGGAGTCATACTTAGTCTAAAGGAAAATGGCTATGGTTTTCAAAAGCCAATAACCTCATCCCCAAGAGTTGCTGCCGGAGTTGCTCCACCAATGACTTCCTCTCCATCGTAAGATCGGAAGTGGGTCTGCTGGTTGATGATTGCATAATGTTCAGCACTATTTGCAACTTCTCAGATACTGAATCAGTTTATGCCTACAATACAGCAAGTCTTGGACAAAATTCAGGTTAGACTGACAAGAGACATTTGTGCCATGCAAATGCCAGTCAATGATCATCTCCAATGAGAAAAATTCTAATGATCTCTCCTTGACTTTCAATGGCATTAGCATCACTAAATCCTCCATCATCAAAATCCTGTTGATTATCATTAATCAAAAACCGAACTGGACTAGCCATGTAAATACTATGGTTATAAGAGCAGTAAGAAGTCTCACAATTCCGGGTTAAAGTCCAACAGATTTATTTGGTAACACAAGCCTCTAGCTTTTGGAGCACTGCTCCTTCATCAGGTAAGAGGGAATTCTGTTCACAAACGGGGCATATAAAGACACAAACTTAATTTACAAAATAATGATTGGAACGGGCGGAATGATTGGAACATTCCAACCATTATTTTATAAATTGAGGCTGTGTCTTTATATGCCCTGGTTGTGAACAGAACTCCCACTTAACTGATGAAGGAGCAGAGCTCCAAAAGCTAGTGGTGTTTGCTGCCAAATAAACCTGTTGGAGTTTAACCTGGCATTGTGAGACTTCTCACTGTGTTTACCCCAGTCGAACACCAACATCTCCACGTCATGGCTACAAGAGCAGGTCAGAGGCTGGGAATACTGCAGAGAGTAATTCACCTCTTAACCCTCCAAAGGCCTGTGCATAAGACACAAACCAGGAGTGTGATGGAATACGCTCCATTTGACTAGAAGAGTTCCAGCCCAAAATCACTCAAGAAGTTTGACACTATGCTGCCAAAGGAGCCGGTATGATCAGCAACCCACCCACCACATTAAACACTGACTCTCTGCAGCACCAATGCACAGTGGCAGCAGTGTGTACCAACTACAAGATGTTCTGCAGCAACCTACCAATCTTCCATCAACAACATCATCCAAGCCTGTGATTTCCAGCACCGAGATGGACAATGGCAGCAAATGTTTGAGAACATTGGATAGGCATATGGATAATATTGGAATAGTTGAGGTTACATGGTCGTTAGATTGGTTCCACTGGTCGATGCAACATCGAGGGCCGAAGGCCCTGTACTGCGCTGTAATGTTCTATGTTTTTTTTTCAAAACTACTACAGTGAATAATGGAGGGGCATGTGATGTGTGGTTTCTGTATGATGTGGGAACTGGTGGACTCCAGGGTCCATCCCAGTGACCATGTCTGCAGTAAGTGCAGGTTGCTGGAGGAGCTCCAGCTCAGGGTAAATGAGCTGGCCTCTGAGCTACAGACACTGAGGCTCATCAGGGGGAGAGAGGGTGCCATTGTCAATGGGGTGCAAGTGACATCCACCCCCCCTAGACTGGCTAACTCTAAGGGTCAGGAACAAGAGGGGGCTGCTGGGAGGAGGAAGAGGGGTGAGGAGCGGAGGAAGGGGGGTGAGGAGCGGAGGCCTCAGCCTCTTAATCTGCATAACAGGTTTGAGGTTCTTGCTTCCAGGCTGGACGAGAACGAGGCAGGTGAGGTTGGTGAGCAAACTGCACACGGTACAGTGATGCAGCAGGACATAGGCAAAGAGCGGGGGAAAAGGAACGTAGTAGTGATTGGGGATGGTGGGGTGAAGGGTATTGACACTGTCCTTTGTCACAATGACAAAGTGCACAGAAGGGTGTGTTGTCTGCCTGGTGCTCGGGTACGGGATGTCGCAGCTGGGCTGCAGAGGAACCTGGAGTGGGAGGGTGAGAATCCGGTCGTTGTGGTACATGTGGGTGCCGGCGACGTAGGCAAAATGCAGACTGAGGATCTGGGGAGGGAGTATGAAAAGCTGGGAATGGAATTAAAAAGTAGAACCGACAAGGTGGTTATCTCCGGGCTACTGCCTGAACCGAGTGCAGATGGGCGTAGGGTTGACATGATTAAGGAAGTGAATGGGTGGCTCAGGGATTGGTGTGGGAGGAATGGGTTTGAATTTATGGGGCATTGGCATCAGTATTGGGGTAGGTGGGACCTGTTCAGGCAGGATGGGGTTGGTCTGAACCGTGCTGGGACCAGAGTGCTGGCGAATCGAGTAAAGAGGACTGTAGACAGGGCTTTAAACTAATTAGGGGGGGGGAGGGTGCGAGGGTAGGTGATGTTACGAGGTCTAAAGTTAAGGAGAGGGTACAGGTAAGGGAAGAGGCCGAGGATGTCCCAATAATAGAGGGAGTAGGGGGCGTGAGTATGGTTGGTGGCGTTACGGCAAGTAGGGTCCAGGTGAAGGCTGGGATGAAAGCACTTTATCTGAATGCACGAAGCATTCGGAATAAAGTGGATGAGCTGGTGGCGCAGATCGACACAAATGGATACGATCTGGTGGCCATTACAGAGACGTGGCTGCAAGGTGACAGGGACTGGGAGCTGAATGTACAGGGCTATCAAGTGTTTAGGAAGGATAGGCAGGAGGGAAAAGGGGGGCGCGTAGCTCTGCTGATTAAGGATAGCATCACGGTGGTAGCAAGGGATGATATTGGAGCCAAGGAGCAGAGGGTGGAATCGTTGTGGGTGGAGATTAGGAACAGCAAAGGGAGGAAGACGCTGGTGGGTGTCGTCTATAGGCCCCCGAATAATGATCTGGAGGTGGGGTGGGCTGTTAACGCGCAAATAAGTGCGGCGTGCAGGAATGGGACGGCCGTAGTTATGGGGGATTTCAATCTGCATATTGATTGGTCGACCCATGTTGGACGCGGGGGGCTCGAGGAAGAGTTCTTGGAATGCTGCCGGGATAGTTTCCTCGAACAGTGTGTGTTGGAGCCGACGAGGGAGCGAGCTATCTTGGATCTGGTGCTATGTAATGAGGCGGGTAGAATTAGGGACCTTGCGGTGAAGGATCCTCTTGGGGAGAGTGATCATTGTATGGTGGAGTTTCTGGTGCAGATGGAGGAGGAGAAAGTGGGTTCCCGGACACGCGTCCTTTGTTTGAATAGAGGGGAGTACGGTAGGATGAGAGAAGAATTGGCGAATGTGGACTGGGGGACCATGTTGGAGGGAGGGTCTGCTGAGGAGCAGTGGAGGATCTTTAAGGAGATCTTTCTTGGTGCTCAGCGGAAATTTATTCCGATGGTCAAAAAGGATAGTAGGAGGAGAGGTAATAAGCCGTGGATAATGAAGGAGGTGAAGGAAAGTGTTAAATTAAAAGCGGAGGAATTTAGAGTAGCTAATAGTAGTGGGCGAGAAGAGGATTGGGAGAGGTTTAAATGTCAGCAAAGATTGACAAAGAAGTTGATAAAGAAGGGTAGGAGAAACTATGAAGCTGGGCTAGCGCTTAATATAAAAAAGGATAGCAAGAGTTTTTATAAATATATAAAAAGGAAGAGGCTGGCTAGGGTGAATGTTGGTCCTTTAGAGGATGAGAAAGGGGACCTAGTGGTAGGGGATGGGGATATGGCTAAGGTATTGAATAACTTTTTTGTTTCTGTCTTCACGGAGGAGGACGTGAATAATTTGCCGGGTGTTAGCGATGGAAAGGTGGTAGGACTGGAGGGTCTTAATGACATTACTGTTACTAGAGAGGCGGTGCTCGACAGACTGGAGGGGCTGATTGTGGACAAGTCCCCAGGACCGGATGGAATGCATCCAAGGGTTCTGAAAGAAATGGCGGAGGTGATAGTGGATGCCTTGGTGGTTATTTTCCAGACGTCGCTGGATTCTGGGGAAGTGCCGGATGATTGGAAAACAGCTAATGTTACGCCATTGTTTAAGAAGGGTGCCAGGCAAAAGGCGGGGAATTATAGGCCGGTTAGTTTAACGTCTGTGGTAGGTAAAATGTTAGAATCTGTCATTAAGGAGGAAATTGCGAGGCATCTTGAAGGGAATTGCTTGATAGAGCAGACGCAGCACGGTTTTGTTAAAGGGAAGTCGTGTCTGACAAATTTACTGGAGTTCTATGAGGATGTGTCTAGGGCGGTGGATAGAGGAGAGCCGGTGGATGTGGTCTTTCTAGATTTTCAGAAGGCGTTTGACAAAGTACCTCACAAGAGGTTATTGCAGAAGGTCGAGGGACATGGAGTTGGGGGTAGGGTGTTAGCGTGGATAGAGGATTGGTTGTCAAATAGGAGGCAGAGTGTGGGGGTCAACGGGTGCTATTCGGATTGGCGGATGGTGACTAGTGGAGTGCCCCAGGGGTCGGTGCTGGGGCCTCAGCTTTTTACCATTTATATAGATGATCTGGAGGAGGGAACCGAGTGTAGGGTGTCGAAATTTGCTGATGACACCAAGATTGGGGGAACGGCAAATTGTGCGGAGGGTGTGGAGAGTCTGCAGAAGGATCTAGATAGGCTGGGCGAATGGGCCAGGAAATGGCAAATGGAATTTAATGTTGGCAAGTGTGAGGTGGTCCACTTTGGTAGGAAGAATGGTAGGAAGGACTATTACTTACAGGGCGAAAAACTGCAACAGGCGACGGTGCAGAGGGACCTCGGGGTCCTTGTGCATGAGTCGCAAAAACCCAGCTTGCAGGTGCAGCAGGTGGTCAGGAAGGCGAATGGGATGCTGGCCTTCATAGCGAGGGGGATTGAATATAAAAGTAGGGAGGTCTTGCTGCGGCTGTATAGGGCATTGGTGAGGCCGCAGCTGGAGTACTGTGTGCAGTTTTGGGCGCCGCACCTGCGCAAAGATATTTTGGCCTTGGAGGGAGTGCAGAGGAGGTTTACTAGGCTGATACTGGAGTTGATGGGGTTGAGCTATGAGGAGAGGCTGAATAAACTGGGCTTGTACTTGTTAGAGTTTAGAAGAATGAGGGGAGATCTCATTGAGACGTATAAGATGATGAATGGGATGGATAGGATAGAGTTGGAGAGACTCTTCCCGCTCAAAAAAGACAGTAGGAGTAGGGGGCACAGCCTCAAGATAAAAGGGGGGCGGTTTAGAACGGAGTTGAGGAGGAACTTCTTCACTCAAAGGGTGGTGAATCTCTGGAATTCTCTGCCCGTTGAAGTGGTGGAGGCTGCCTCGCTAAATATTTTTAAGACGCGGGTTGATGGGTTTTTGATAAGAGAGGGATAAGAGAGGGCGGGAAAGTGGAACTGAGCCACGACAGATCAGCCATGATCTTATTGAATGGCGGGGCAGGTTCGAAGGGCTAGATGGCCTACTCCTGCTCCTATTTCTTATGTTCTTATGTTCTAACATCACCATCTGCAAGTTCCTCACCAAGCCATACACCATTTTGACTTGGAACTTTATCGCCAGTTCTTCACTGATGTAGGGCCAATATTCTGAAACTTCCTTTGTGATAGTACAGAAGATGTATCCACACTTCACGAACAAACCTCTGCAGTTAAAGAATAAGAATAATTAAGGACGCACATTATGTGCTGTTCTTGCCAGTGCGAGTCACATCCATGAACAAATAAAACTTGCTTTGGAACATCCTGTGGTAATAAAAGATATTCCTTTCTTAATTTGTCCTCTATTTGTATGATATTTTACAAGTTATCTCCGTGTTGCCATAATCCGGTTACAGCCACTTCAGCCGTGCTATATATGAAGTATCAGTATTCATTCAAAATACTTGGTTTGTCAAGGAACCATCTGTCAAAAACATGAGAAAACTCACAACTAGAAAAATCAGTTGTGTGGCATAATTTTCTTACTGTGAAAAATCCAAATCTGTTGGAGCATGACTTTAATTTTATTTTTTTAAAACTTGTTCAAAATGAAAATTGTTGCCATTAATAATCAAGAATGACAGAGACAAATAAAGCATAAAATGTCAAAGTCTTTAATGGTGAAAGCCTGATGTACAATATTAGTTAACATATGTTTTCAATTATTTTGCTCATTACCTTAACAAAAGCTTAAAACTATATAAGTCTGCTTTCCACATCTATTAAAATAGCAGCTGGGGCTCGGCAAGAGGGTTGAGGATATGGGGTGAGGGTATGGGGTGAGGGGGGAGTTGTGGGGAGGGTGGGGTGAGGAGTTGTGGGGGATGGACAGGGTGGAAGGGGACAAGCCTCAGTCTATCTGGAGTGCTCCCTCTTCAGCTGCTGATGTCATGGTAGGCCCATGTCTTTGGATTTATTTTGTTTTTCAATTAGAAAATGGAGTACCTACTACCGGCAGTCATTCTCCCTCCAACCAGTGGCACAAGTTCATGCACCCATCTACGTTTCCACTGCTCTCCATTCCAACCTACGTATTGTGGTGAAAATCCTGCCTTAGGTTTCATCTTTCTCCATTTCACCTCAAATTCATAATTATCTCTTGAATATGACTGAGAAAAGAGGCATGTTGCCAAAGCTTTTCATCTTGCACTCATTAGGACTAAAGTAAGAATGCCAAATTTCAAACAATCCTGAAGATTTATACCCTAGATGAAAAGGGTTGGTTGAGAAATTTGGTATTCTTGTGTTTGCCCTGATAAATGCAAAATAAAACGCTTCAGCATTATGGCACTCTTATCACAATATTTAACTGGAAAAATGTTCCCCATCTCTTTATATTTCTTCAAGCAGATTAACATATTTGCTGATGATATTGCACAGAATGACTCAATCATTTCATTTGCCAGCAGTTTGAATTGTAAAGGCATGACAGAAAATTGCTTCTATTTTTGTGCAGTGAATTTAAAATAATAAATGATTTTGCAAAGAACCCTGCATCTATGGTTATAATCCCAAAATTAATTGCAGGCACGATTAATTAATGACATATTCAGAAAGTAAATTGGATCACAAAATACACTCACATTCTGCAATCTCTCTTTGAACTTGGGGATTTCAGTCGACATGTGCCATAAACAAGCTGCCTCTCAACATACCACCATCTACAGAAATTAATACAATACATACTCCACATCATGGGTGGAATTTCCCCCTAAATTTCAAAGCATCATAACAGCGAGAAGCATGGGCTGAGCCATGCCAGTCTCTCAGGCGCACTCTTCATCATAATCCCTTGACACCGTCATTTTTTTTGGAAAGTGGGGAACAAAGGGGAGACAGAACCTAAACATGCAAGGGAAACTGGCTTCAGAGTGATAGTCACCATTTTGCAAGGGCGCCCCAATCTCAAAGTGTATAGGAAGACCCTCTCCCACCCACCAATGGACATCGGACTTCCCTTTTCATGGTGGCATGTTCTACCCCCACCCTGACATGGGTTGCCTGCACTGGTGAGGGCCCCTCTGGTGACTCCCCTGGCTGATCCCCAACTTTCCCTCTGCCCCCACATCCTGACTCCCTTTGCAATTCAACACTGCACAGCCCTACCTGCACAGCCCCTCTGCACAGCAACCCCCTTCACCCCATCATTACCCCCATCTAGGTCCCCCCATTGGCACTGCCCCTGGAAGACCAGCAATGCCTGATGTCTGCTGCCAGGCTGTCTATCTGCTGCTGGGGTGATGGGTGGACACTGCCAGGGTGTCTGAAGTTTGCTGCCAGGATATCTGATGTCTGCTGCCAGAGTGGTGGGCATCATCAGTTGGGCACTGACCGACAAGCACTCCCTGGCCATGCCCCTGTCCACTCAGAGTTAAATGGCCTCCGAATCCAATGGCATTACCAGCTCACCAGGTCTGCATTAATGCAGACACGTCGTGATTCACATCAGAGAAGTGGGAACCACCCAGGAGGGGGGGCAGCATGCGTGCCAGACTCTCTCATGATATTGAAATGCAGGCAATCTCATGCTCGTAAGCTTTGCGTCCTTTCTGGGCATGAAGTGGTTTGTGCAAAAGGGGCAGGGAAATAGAGAAAATAGAAGCAGGAGTAGGCCATTTGGCCCTTCAAGCCTGCTTAGCGAAAGCTCAAAGATAGCAAACCATTTTGCACTGGGCGTAAATCAGATTTTTAGTATAGCAAACTATTTTCCCAGCTTGCCACATCGATTGCTGGGAGCAATGAGGTGGTAAAATCGTGCCTTTACCTTTCTTTAACTAATTCAAATGTATTACTCATTCAAGAATTGTCTCACTTCCATCCCATTTAGTTTATTTTTACTGGAGTCAAACCTCAATTGACTGTTATTCATTATTACAATCAACAGATAACTTATTGAAGCATTCATAATCTTCTGCATTGTCTAATTACGGAGAGGTCCTTTGCATGAAACAAAAAAGATATTAAAAAAAGACCAGGAGGTCTTTAATTTCCTGCTCAGTCACAATACCAATGGCTCCCAGTCGAAGTCAATGTAGAAAAGGAGCTCAGATAATCTTGTTGCACTTAGAACTGTAAGATCTGCAATACAATAACCTGTTTACATTGCAGTTTCATTTACAAGAAGCTCTTTTGGCACAACTGGACATATTTGAAAGTAAATATTTATGCGAAATCCCGAAAATAAGAAGGAAAATCTCTGCTTTTACCACCAAATTAAAAAACAGACTCCTAATCAATTTTCTTTACAATTGAAACCTGTCGAATAAACATTTGGACAGAAAATAAAATGGACAGGCAGTTCACTGTCACCGATTTTTCACCTTGCGACAATGGTAACAAATTGCCTCCTGTGGACAGACTTTTCAGCTTCACCGAGGAATCAAAACAGAGAGCCACCAATGGACAGGATATCGGTGAAGTGAACGATGAGTGACTGACCCAGTATCGTCTCTATTACACCCCCATTGAAGTTGAAAGTTCCTGTGATTTTCTGCAACATGGGAGGGCATTTTACCTCGTGTCAGCAGGTATTCATGAAATGCCAGCCCGTAATTGGAAAGGCAGATCAGGCACGATGTTTAAAGGACAGCTGATCCAATATTGCCTGGTTTGAACAATCACCAAAAGCTAAAAATCACATCAATTTTATCCTTGTGTATCTTAAAATTTCTCAGTGGAATGTTAGTGTTTACAAAAGTAACTCCAGAAATGAGGTGGAGATGCTGGCATTGTACTGGGGTAAATGTAGAAAGAAGTCTTACAATACCAGGTTAAAGTCCAACAGGTTATCTGGTAGCAAACACCACTTTTGGAGCGCTGCTCCTTCGTCAGCTCACCTGATGAAGGAGCAGCACTCCGAAAGCTAGTAGTGTTTGTCACCAAATGAACCTGTTGAACTTTAACCTGGTGTTGTCAGTCTTCTTACTCGAGAAATGAGGTCACATAGGCCTGTTTTTCAGCAGAATTGTGATCAGGAAGGGGACTGCCCATTGAATTGGCTGAAATCAAATGAGTGTTGCCAAGCCTGAAGGGGTACCACATGCAAATAAAGAGCCGTATGCCTGCTTCAGGACCCTAATAGTCGCTGGGTTAAGTAGACAGAAAAAATGGTAAAGATCACCTGCAAAACAAAGGCACAGGCGATTTGATGTAATGCACCATCCTGACTGCTACCTGCCACCCCTCCTTACCCTTCCTGCTCTGAGATGCCCACACGTGACCCACATGCGCTGGCCTTGACCCCGACCTTCCTGCTCACTGCAGCTCTGTGACACCCCTATTCCTGCTCATCAATATTTCCATTTTCATTCATCCCCACACTTACATTCCTGCATGTTGCGTCAGAGCACCTTGCTGCCAATTCTCCCTGTCTCGGATCCTGACAGAGAAGCTTTGTGGCCAGAAATTTTAGGATGGCAGGACTTTCAAGCCCACCACCTAGACTCAGTGGGAAATGTATTCTTGCCACTACTGGCTCCCCATGATCACTTCACACTCCTGGGAGTTCAGGGCCAACTAAGTGTGGAGGTGTCAAAGCAGGAGGGCTGGTGAGTCCTGAGGGGAGTGGGTAGATGGATGATGGGGATATTAATGAAGATGTTGAGAGTGGGGGAGGGAGCATCCACAGAGGCAGACTTGGTAGTAGTTGATGAAGAAAGACAGCCGTTGATGGAAGTGACTTTCCCATTCTCGCACAATGGTTGAACAGGATCACTTTCTCGGCTCCTTGCTCCTGAATTTCTGCCAGCCTGGAATTGAAGGAGGGTGGGAAATAGTCTTTTATTAGTCATTATTTGAGTCAAAGGTGGGTGAGCTGGCTTTGGCCTCTTCTACCTCGCTGTAAAATTGTGGAGAGTTTGGGCAGGTGGGAAGACTTTCAGAGGAATTTTATGGGTCTCCCAACTGCAAATCAGCAGGCTGGAGAACATAAAATTCTGCCCTGTGAGTTTTCAAGGATATGTTGAAAAAAGTTTCTCTCAAAGCCCATCTAGAATCACATGGGCATTGTATTCAGGTAGAAATGCTGACTAACTATCATGGAGACTTCAACAGCCTGAATGAACAATATAAAGCACAACTGTTTACAACCCAACATTCCCAACACTTTCCTGAGATTTTGGAGACTTACAATCTATCCACTGTTAGTTCACAGGATCCTGACCCTTCTGTGGCCTTGTGGAGTCCATGGACCATGTCTATGTTTAGCGTCTTAGGTTGCATTTCCTTTTTGTTTTCCTGAAGAACCTTTTATTAATATTTTGTTTGCACTTCAGTCCCACGCTCCTGATCTGCAGACACCTGGTGTGGCGAGTGGAGAGTCAGGATGGCGAGCTCCTCGTGAACCTGCTCCTGGGCCTGGCGAAGCACGCCATTTACAGGTCCAGGCAGTGGGCGATCGAAGAGGCCATCCATCCAAACTGTCTGCTCCTCTACTACACTATGTTCACAGCCCGGTGTCCTTGGAGAGGGAGCATGCGATGTCCACTGGCGCAGTTGACACCTTCCGTGCCCTTTGCACCGCAGGGGCTGGGGTGCATTATCGACCCTAATAATCACATTTTAATTTGATGTTTTTAAATATCCTTTGTAGTTTGATTTTGTTTGGGCTGTTTCCCTTCCTTTTGGGGTGCTGCCCCTTTTACCTTGTCCTGACTTAACTTGAGTTTGTTTATTTAGTTTGACCTTAAAAGAGGCCAAGTGTAAACACCTTGTACTTTCTTCCCAGTAAAATAATATAGGCCCGTTTTAATCTCTGTTAACCAAACCACCTAGGTTCACTATCAGGCAGAATTCAGAACAGGTCATTTGATCCCTTTCATTTCGCCTTGAATTGAAGACACCATCCCAAAACAAAGCAATCTGATAAATATCACAATTGAAAGACTTTGGTGTAACTGAAGCTGCAGCAAATTATTTAAAACAATTGTTAATGACGGGTTAAAATAGCAGTAATTTAAAATTCTAGACTCATGTAGCTGTTTTTTCTACTTAGGTTTTTATCCTGCTGCCTTCCACAATATGTGTCCTTCTTTCAACAGAATCTCCCCACATTCTCCAAAAGACAAAATGCATTTTATTGGATGTCACAGCCTACCTACTCGTTATACCAGGAACTAGAATAATTCTGTACATGTCTTTGCCAGCAATTTAAGAAATTGTCAGTCTGGTTATCTATCTTCACCTCTACAGGACAAGATTTAAGTTGCTACAGATGTTGATGTGCTAACTTAATGTTACATCTGATGAATTTCACAAGTCTGCAACTGGTGTAATTTTCACACATTCTGTGGGTTGAGAAATCCACTGAGAAAGCTTGACATTTGTAGTTGTGGATGTGTCTGTGGCTTTATATCTTACGCTTTCTCAATTGGAGAATCATGGCCAGGAATTTGGAAATCAAAACAATGAAATGATTTGGCCACATAAATTCTCTATAATGTTCTGGCAGCGATAGAATCAGGCTCACACATTAGGAACAAACACATGGCGGAGGTACTGGAGGGTAACTCAGTTTGCACCCCTCCATTGGAATCCAAGGCATCCATCAATAATGATTCAGACACAATGCCGGTTGTAGCATCCTCTTGTAAAATTGGTCTACTCGACAAATGGTAATCTGGCCAAGTAAATTATGATGATGCTAACTAAGAGTTAGCAAGGGTTCTGCAGTAGTGTGGTTTAAAGGGTCATTCTTCATCTGAGGTATTTGTCCATTTAAGCTGCTGGTTAACTTTTGTGTTTTTTGGGGGGCCTATTTTCTTCACATCTGAATTGTGACAACTATTGACACAGCTTTTTTTTTGGATGGTTTTTGTTTGTCTTGAATATTTGTCTTGTCATGGGTGGACTAGTAAACCTGCTTGTGGAGCTGTTAATAAAAGGGAACAATGAGGGCTTTGAGTAGGAGACCATAACAGTAGGAGGTTTTCAGAAAGAACTTCTCCAATCTTACCTTCACTGAACAGCAATGTGTTAAGTGCCTGTCCTTCACCAAGGAGCCTGTCACCAAAATCCAGTCACCTCACTGAATCCCCATATTGCAGAAGAAGGCTGTTTGGCCCATTGAAGTTGCACTGACAACCATCCCACTCAGGCCCTTTCCCTGTAACCTTACATATTACCCCTGCTAGCCTCCCTGACACTAAAGGGCAATTTACCAGGGCCAATCAACCTAACTCACACATCTTTAGGACTGTGGGAAGAAACCGGAGCGCCCGGAGGAAATCCATGCAGACAGACAGTGACCTAAGGCCAGAATTGAACCCGGGTCCCTGGAGCTTTGAGGCAGCAGTGCCAACCACTGTGCCACCATGCGTCAGAAAGAAGTCTCACAACATCAGGTTAAAGTCCAACAGGTTATTTGGCAGCAGAAGCTTTCAGAGTCTCGCTCCTTCATCAGGTGAGTGAGGAGTTGTGTTCACATACAGACAAAAATCAATTTACAACATAATAGCTGGAATGCAAGTCTTTACAGGTAATCAAGTCTTAAAGGTTCAGACAGTGTAAGAGGAGAGAGGGTTAAGCACAGGTTAAAGAGATATGTATTATCTCCAGCGAGGACAGTTAGTGAGATTTTACAAGCCCTAGGCAAGTCGTGGGGGTTACAGACAGTGTGACATGAACCCAAGATTCTGGTTGAGGCCGTCCTCATGTGCATGAAACTTGGCTATTAGTTTCTGCTCAGCGATTTTGAGCATGTGTCGCGTGTCGTGAAGGCTGCCTTGGAGAACGCTTAACCGAAGATCAGAGGCTAAATGCCCGTGACTGCTGAAGTGTTCCCAACTGGAAGGAAACATTCCTGCCTGGTGACTGTCAAGCGGTGTTCATTCATCCATTGTCGTAGTGGCTGCGTGGTCTCCTCAGTGTACAATCCCTCAGGACATCCTTTCCTGCAGTGTATCAGGTAGATAACTTTGGCCGAGTCGCAAGAGTATGTACCGTGTACCTGGTGGATGGTGTTCTCTCATAAGATGATGGCATTCATGTCGATGATGCAGCATGTCTTGCAGAGGTTGCTGTGGTGTCATGGCCACTGTTCTCTGAAGGCTGGGTAGTTTGCTGAGGACAATGGTCTATTCGAGGTTGTGCGGTTGTTTGGAGGCAAGAAGTGGAGGTGTGGGGATGGCCTTGGCGAAATGTTCGTCTTCATCAATGACACACGCATCTCCATCAAGGATGGCCACCTCAGCACTTCACTGTACTGCAAGCCCACTGATAACCTCACAATGCTCCACTTCTCCAGCTTCCATCCTAAACAAGTTAAATGAGTCATCCCTTATAGACAAGCCCTACATATACACAGGATCTGCTCAGATCAGGAGGATCACAACAGACACCTCCTGACGTTGAAAGACGCTCTCATAAGAGCAGGATATGGTGCTCGACTCATTGATCGACAGTTCCGACATGCCACAGCGAGAAACCGCACCAACCTCTTCAGAAGACAAACACGGGACACGGTGGACAGTGTATCCTTCGTCGTCCAGTACTTCCCTGAAGCGGAGAAGCTGTGACATCTTCTCCAGAGCCTTCAACATGTCATCGATGAAGGCGAACATCTTGCCAAGGCCATCCCCATACTCCCACTTCTTGCCTCCAAACAATCACACAACCCCAAACAGACCATGGTCCATGGCAAACTACCCAAACTTCAGGAGAACAGTGACCACGACATCACACAATCCTGCCAAAGCGATCTCTGCAAAATGTGCCGGATCATCGACACAGATGTGATCATCTTACGTGAGGATATCATCCACCACATACATCGCACATACTCTTGCGATTTGGCCAATGTTGTCTTCCAGATATGCTGCGGGAAAGGATGTCTGAGGCATGGTACGTCGGGGAGACCACGCAGATGCTTATGACAACAGATGAATGAATACCGCTCAACAATCATCAAACAGGAATGTTCCCTTCCAGTCAGGGAACACTTCGGCAGTTACAGGCATTCAGTCCCTGATCTTCAGGTAAGTGTTCTCCAAGGCGGCCTTCACAATACACGACAATGCAGAATCACTGAGCAGAAACTGATAGCCAAGTTCCACACACATGAGGATGGCCTCAACCGGGAGCTTGGGTTCATGTCACACTGTCTGTAACTCCCACGACTTGCCTGGACTTGCAAAATCTCACTTACTGTCCTGGCTGGAGACAATACACATCTCTTTAACCTGTGCTTAATGCTCTGTCCACTCACATTGTCTGCCACTTTTAAGACTTGATTAGCTGTAAAGACTTGCATTCCAACCATTTTCTTATAAATTGAGTTTGTGTCTGTACATGCCCTGTTTGTGAACACAACTCCTTGCTCACCTGATGAAGAAGCAAGACTCCGAAAGCTTGTGCTGCCAAATAAACCTGTTGGATTTTAACCTGGTGTTGTGAGACTTCTTACTGTGCTTACTCCAGTCCAACACCGGCATCTCCACATCATGGCCACCGTGCTTCCCCAGTTCTGCAGTCCAGGCACTGTCCTACCTCAGCAGTGCTACCTGGCAGTGTCAGAGTACTAGGGACAGTGCCAAGGCCAAGGGGTTACACTTACGCATGTGCCCGTGGCAACTTCCCTTTGACTGTTCCACATTTTTGAAAAGCAGTCATAAACCTCGCCAGTGTGTCATAAATGTGTGGGGCGATATGGTAGGGAAGCTCATTGTATTAAAATTCTCGGTGGGAATCTCATTACACCACCAGCAAAGGACAGGGCAATTGGTAAACAAGATCTTGCAGCGAGAATCTCATTTTCTGATTTTTGCAAGATTTTCATAGAATCATAGAAACCCTACAGTACAGAGAGGCCATTCGGTCCATTGAGTCTGCACTAATCACAATCCCACCCAGGCCTTACCCCCATATCCCTACATATTTACCCACTAATCCCTCTAACCTTCACATCTCAGGACACTAAAGGCAATTTTAGCATGACAAATCAACCTAACTCGCACAACTTTGGACTGTGGGAGGAAACTAGAGCACCTGGAGGAAACTCATGCAGACACAAGAAGAATGTGCAAACTCCACACAGGCAGTGATCCAAGCCGGAATCGAACCCAGATCCCTGGAGCTATGAAGCAGCAGTGCTAACTACTGTGCTACCGTGCCACCCTTTTTTGCAGTCACATTGTTTTTTTTTGTGCTCAGGGCTACAGACACTGATGTGGCAACTTGACACTAAACCTGATGAATTCCAGAAGGCTGTCCAGCAAAGCCTGTTGGGTTTCCAGCAGTCTCCTGAGGTCTCCTTTTTCTATCAGGCCCTTTATCCTGACTGATGGACCCAGCATCAAGCTTTCACATGCAACCAACCTTCCCATGATTCCAACTTTGCAACGTCCATTCAGCCTTCACTCATCTGTGATCCCTTACTGATCCTGATCCTTGGGTAGGTGCAGTACTGCCAGTAGCTTCTGCTCCTGCTGGCACTGGTGGCATGAGGAGCAGCCAGCCTCCAATTGGCCAGCAACTCTTGATGGACAGGACCTCGGCTGCTGTGAAACTCAATTGTGGGGAAAGCCTGATGGCAGCCGCAAGGGGTTTGATCCCATCAGACCTTCCTGCAATTGAAGAACTGACAGGGGTTCCGGCAGGTGGAGAGAGAGAATCCAGCCAGCCCAAAAGAATCCTAATTATTTAATTTTTTTTGTAGATTTTGTTAGGTACACTGAGATTGGTTCATGTTCTGAACTAACATGTAATGGAGCTACAGAAATTACCACAGTTCACTGTAGCCCTGAGCTATAAGTAGAATATGAACTTTTCCACCCAGCAATGTGAGGATTGTAACTCCTGTCACAGATTGAACCGCAGTAATGACCATATGCATATAAATATAATGCTGAAAGACCAAGCTGAGAATGATTTGAAAATTGAACATTATTCAATTTAAATGTTAATTTCTGTGTTGTGTAACTACAGGTTCAAAAAAGCGAATATCCATTTGCATTTATGGTGAGAGACATATAAGAAAACGTATTCATGTTGAGAATGTTATCCTAATTTGAATTTACATTAGACAGCTGCAATAAATCACTGTTGAAGGTGCATACCTTTGGCAGATGTTTGTATTTTCATGTTATTTACGCGGTTATTTCCAAGTGGCAGGTCACTCTGGTTTTACATCATGCGTCATTGGGGGATAAAAGGGAACATGAAGTTCTCCTATTCCGCTGCACTTGTAATCTCTTATGATACTTTCTAGTTGACGCAAAGGTTGTTTATGACAATAATATCAGCTCCCATACAAGTGATCAATCTATTGCTGGACTGAAATCCGATTTGCAATTGTTTTGATAAACCTTCATAGGAATCTCAAGAAAGGTAATCTATAATTCAGAATCCAAGAGCATACATTTATGTGCTTATCAGTAAAACATAATAGATGTAAGAGTAGAAGGAGTGTCTGAACTATCCCGAATATTCTGGTGCTGAAAACCTGACAACCCTTTTGGCAAACCTCCCCTGCAACTCTAGGAGCTAAACTTTACAGTCCCCTTACTGGCTGTGTTTTCTCAGAGGGATGGGTGTTAGGAATGGGTTAACAGCAATCTTCTACTTTAGACCTAATTTGTATGTTAATTGTTCAATAACACTCACTGGGAAAGATAAAGGGGTCACAGGGAGCACTTGGTGTTGGGTGTGTGTTTGTGGAGTTGTAAAAGTGAATAAAGTGAGTCTGTGAAGAAGCTGGATTTGCATCATCTTTTATTACTGGACAGCAACTGAGAGGCTTAACAATGGGATACATTAAGGAAGGCAGCTTTCCCACTCTGCCACCTTACTTTCCATCCCAAAGCTCACCCCCATATAATGGGGTAAAAGCAAAATATTGCAGATGCTGGAGTCTGAAACAAAAACAGAAAATGCTGGAAAATCCCAGCAGGTCTGACAGCAACTGTGCAGAGAGAATGGAATCACAGAAAATCATCGAATCCCTACAGTGCAGAAGGAAACCACTCGCTGCATCAAGCCTGCACTGTAACCAATCCCACCCAGGTCCTATCCCAGTAACCCTACATATTTGCCCTGCTACTCCCCCTGACACTAATGGGTAATTTAGCATGGCCAATCAACCTAACCAGCACATTTTTGGAGTGTGGGAGCCAGAGGTAACCCACACAGACACAGGGAGAATGTGCAAACACCAGAAAGACAGTGACTGGAGGCCGATATTGAACACGAGTCCCCGGTGCTGTGAGGCAGCAGAGCTAACCATTCTGCCGCTGTGCCGCGGAGACACCATTTCTAACCTGGATGACACTTGGTTAGCTCTAGCAAAGGACCATCAGGACTCGAAACGTTGGCTCTATTCTCTCTCCACAGGTGCTGTCAGACTTGCTGAGATTTTCTCACATTTTCTGCCCATATTATTGGAGGTAGCCAGGCAGCCAACCCTTAAATAATCAAAGGTCAATTGGGAATGAACAAAGATGTACTTACTACCTTAGGGTCTGCCCATTGCAAAATGGGGGTCAAACGTCAAAGATATTACCCAACCTTCCATCTTACCTGCTTGCTCCATAAACCACACTCCCCTTTCAACATGGTGGCACAGTGGTTAGCATTGCTGCCTCACAGCTCTAGAGACCTGGGTTGGGATTCTCGACTCAGGTCAAAGTCTGAGTGGAGTTTGCACGTTCTCCGTGTGTCTGTGTGGGTTTCTTCTGGGTGCTTCGGTTTCCTCCCACACTCCAAAGATGTGTGGGTTAGGTGCATTGGCCATGCTAAATTTTCCCTTGGTGTCCAGGGATACATCCATTAAAGGGATTAGCAGGGTAAATGTGTGGGGTTGCAGGGATGGGGCTTAGGTGGGATTATTGTCAGTGCAGGCTCGATGGGCTGAATGGCCTCCTTCTGCACTGTAGGGTTTCTATGATACTGCCCTAATCCTCTCTGCCCAAGATTGTGAACTTACCTGATTCTGAGATTAATGGGCCAGCTTCTTGTTCGTGGTTGCAATCCTGGCAGCACCCACTAAGATGCTGTTGGTACTGCCAGGGCTGAATGAGTTGCTGGCTAATCTTAAAGGCGATTCTTCCTGTCCAGTGAGGGGTGGAAGTCCCACACTGCCCCAGTTCAGCCTGCTACAGTGCATTATGGTTGCAGTGTGGACTGACCTGGAGTGGGTCAGCTGCGCACTCATTTTGCTTCTTGTAATAGCCTTCCCCGGCAGCAGACTATGGAAGAACTATGATGTATAGGGTGTGATTAAGATTTTCTGGTTCGCCAGATTTATTCTGGATTTCCTGTGGGACTTTGTAAAATGCAAAGTCTTTGCAGTACCCGTAACACGGAGGGGATTGGGGGGGAGGGTTGTGGTGGTGTTGCCTGGCAGGGTGTGGGGGAAGGGAGGTGCCAGGATGAGGCACAGTAAAATATCCTTGACCTTTTTGCATTTGGAAAAGAGAGCTGTCTTGTCAAAAGGAGGAGATACCAACCTCAAGAATGACTCATTGCCCCATCTTAGGAATTCAAACCTTGAACATGACTTAAGCTCTTAAATATATTTCCAAGGTTAGATTTTTTCAACTGTTAGGCCAAAAGGCAGTTGAAACTTAATTTTAAGGGGTCCTTGGCAACTTATTCTCACCTGAAGTTGATAACTCTCCCCTGAGATTCTTACCCGGCTGGTAGTTTTGCAGGCCCTCACTTCACTGAGACCTCAGTCTGCCTGAGGCAAGGGCCTGCAAAACTATTCCAAAAGCTTGTTAAAATGGCATGGTGCAGAAGTTCTGCCATTATTATGAGGTGAGGAACTGTTAATAATCTAAACCTCTGCGTAACATGTTTTGGTTTGACACTGGGCATGAAGATTGACAATTCTGTTTCAATGCCAATACATGATGAACACTCCCTGTTATAGCTTTACCATGCTTTTACTTCCTGTACTAATTTTTACTGCGTTGTGCTGTTGGTCCATTGTGTACCACAGACTCGTCCCTACTGGGATGGCTTGACGTTGTCTGAACATATTCACTTACTGTAAAGCCTATAGCAATTGTTGAGAAAGAGGCCATATTTTATCTGCTTGAAATAGTTTTGTATTCAGATCCCAGATGTGAAAGAAATGGTTCCCTTGTGTCATGTTTATTTCTTTGCATTCTGGAACACCTATTCAGAAAAGTCAACTTCCTCAAGAACATGAGGACTAAAAATTGTTGATACTGTCAATGGAAAAAAAATTGCACAATTTTCTAAAATACAGTTAACAATTTGTGTTCACAATAAAGTTCAAGCATTGGCTCAGTTCAGATACCTCAGCACTGTCGATTGGCCTTTGTATTTTTATGGATTCTAATCTTTGAATGATAAATATTTGCCATTAAATTTGATAGTACCTTGCCCATTGTTTGTATATGAAGTGCCAATTTCAGACTCTTCTAGTTTTTGCCTTTATATGATGTGGACTTCTTACTTGCTATACTGTGAAGATCTGGAGTTGCTGCCGTTGGACTGGGATGGGCACAGTAAGTAGTCTCACAACACCAACAGGTTTATTTGGTAGCACAAGCTTTTGGAGTTCTGCCCCTTCATTAGGCGAGTGCCTGGCATCATGGCCACCACCGACACTGCAAACTGCCTGTGGAGGATCTCCAAGCAGATCACACATATCGAAGGAACTCGCCTGATGAAGGAGCAGTGCTCTGAAAGCTCATGATATCAAATAAATCTGTTGGACTTTAACCTGGTGTTGTGAGACTTCTTACTGTTGCTGTCTTGTAGGCTTAGGCAGCTGTTTAACATCTGACCTGCAGATTGAGGTGATCAGAAAGGATTTGGTAGTGGTGATCAGGTAATGTGGCAGGTGCAAAGGTAATAGTTGAATGAGGGGTGGTGTGGAGGTTGCAGGGGGTGCTTTTGAATGGTGAGCAGTTTACCTTTTGTTTAGAAGCCTGAAGGTTCTGTATGGACAACCTGTTAGGCTGCCATTCGAGCTAATTTTCCAGCAGACTAATATTCTCATCCACTCAATGGCTCTTGATGTGGAATGGTTGAGATCAGGAGCCTTTGGTGCAGCAACTTGATGTTTCAACACGGCAAGCTCGGTAAATCTGGCATTTTATGATGGCCAGTTGCTGCCGTGTTTGCAGATGCAGCAATTCCAATTTGAGAGTAAGTTGTTTAACCCTTTACCTGTAAACATCATTTTCACACTGTACATTTTACAGCTTTAATACGCAGAATATGTTACTGCGATTGACAGGGTGAGCAGTTACTAATTCAAGGGTTAAACAAAGAACATATGCCTCCCACTGTGTTCATGTCGACGATTCACACGTCAGTTTTGTGGGAAGGTATCAAACTGGGTGAAGCAGCACAGTGCAAATGTACTTGTGCTGATTTTTGAAGGATTTTTTATTTCTAACCAGTGCCTCCTGGTTCTGAAATGTGTGAAAGTTGCGATCTTAATAGTGCAGTTAGAAGTTCCTCTCATCAACAGATTCTTAATTGTTGCTTGGGGTTATTTACATGTGAATGCAGAAATTGCATTTTAATAACACTGTCAGACAGCAGTCATGAGTGAACAACTGACATCACTTATAAGAGCAGTAATTAAAATGAATGAGTTTGTTACAGCCTTGGCTGGGCTTGTTTTTTTGTGTCCTAAATAATGATGTTTGATTATTTATCAAATACTGTTCTGGGTAATTACGAGTTTTTTCTGAAGTAAACTCGTTGTTCCATCAAGAGTTCAGAAGATTTGTGCAAGCTGCGAAAAGTGATTTTTATTTCTGGCTGAGTGAAATGGAGTAAGAGCTTCCAGGGTATTACTCTTGTTGTTCATTTCCCTTTCTCTTCTCAGCTGAAGATTTTTTTGTTGGATTATATTATCCAGGTGGCAACAGCCTTCTAGTGCCTTATTTTGAATTCCATTCTGCATGTGGCTATCAGTGCAGTGTCAAAAGGGTATTTGACTGCAGAGACTGTCACAGCCAAGCTCGATTCTGTGCTCCTGTGATGCTCATGTAGATCCCTGGCAGGAATCATTACATTGCATGTGCTTTTCCTGCAGTATTGATCAATATTGAGTTGAATTATTGGATTGTTCCAAGGCAAGCAGTAGGTAAACTATAGTGGGGGAAGGATGCACAGAATCACAGAGCAAAGACATTTGTAAGGGATGCTCTCAGAAACAATTAAAACAAAAACATGATTACTAGGAAAAATTCAACTCAGCCTAAATTAAACATAACATTAGGTTTCTCATTGGTGTTGGCAATGATGCATCGTGCTGTTTCTCTTGCAAAGGCGGAGCCCTTTGAGGTTGCAATGAGCTTGAGTTTCAAGCCAACTGACCCACTAATTGTAACCCACTAATGGGGTGATCGGCTGCATTTTCCAAGAAATTATTTGATTTTTCAGATAAAAAAAGACATGTTTCAGAAGCCAATTATAAATTGTTACACTGATACATGATGGATGGGAGGTGAGAAGTGGCAAAGCCCACTGAAGCAACCAAACAATAGGAAAGACTGTCAGATGAAAATTAATCCAGAGAAGTGCAAGATCTCACACATTGGAAGAATAGGTGGTGAAGTTTGCTGCTTAATGTTGTCCATTTTAATGCAGGTGAAACTGTAAGTGACGTGAGCTTAATAGAATACTGAACACTGATCATGTCCAGTTTATGTAGCACAGCAATTAACAATGAAGCAAAGTGATGAACTTTATTGTCAGATCAATGCATTTTAAATCTAAGACCAATATGCTGAAGCTTTGGCCAACTACAACTTGAACACTGAGTTAAACTGAATGACATCAAATAAAAACTAGAAAAAAGATGCATTCAGAACCGTTGTCAGGAACCACATTTACACATAAAAAATATTAACGTTGGCACGGTCTTCAGATGAGTTCATGGAGGCAAAGACTCTGCAGATGCTATGATGAATGCATCATAAATTTCTATGAATGAATAAGCTAGATGAGCCTGTGGACTCCCTCAGCTATTCTTAGTGTTAGTAAGCATTTGTTTCTTAACTATACAATGAAACTGATGGATATAAATGGTGTTGATTTTAAGAGTTCTGTCCTAATTTGGAATTTTAGGTATTGGTTATCATCTTCTTTCCAGTCAATTTAGCTTGTTCATCTTATTCCCTTTTATAATTGCTGGATACATTTTAACCTAGTTTTCTGACTTCCCAGAGTTTGATTTTCTATTATTACCTGAATATATTATTACCTTAGGGCAAAGTTCTGCTATAAAACATTTTCTTGTGCCCCCTGTTCCTTCTTTAATGTACTTCATCAGTTCAGTCAGTGTGCTGCAACTACCTTCCATGTCAATTGAGAAATGCTTTCAGCATTGAAAACAAGAAAACAACACTTCATTTATTGCACATCGATTTGGTGAATCAAAAGAAGTGTGGCGACAAAAGAAGAAACTAACTAGGAGGTCTTACACCAGGGAGATAGCCTGTAAGCCTAAATGTCACATCTAACCTATGAAAGAAGCAATGTAAATGGAAGTTGGGACTCCAGGGAGGGTTTAGTTAAGGTATGTAAGATGCTGGATTATGATTTAAAAGGATCATCTTTGATTCCAGCTGCTTTGCCTGTGGCTATGAAAATGACAGCAGCCATTAATTTTCACATTGCTGTGCCTTTCCAATCAACAGGAGAGGAATTCTCAGACACTGAAAATGGAACATTGTGCTTGGCTTGTGAAGTGACAGATGCATTGTTCTGAATGCTCGATAACTCTGCCGTTTACATAAAAGATATACGAACAGTGGGAGTGACAGTAACATTTCTTTTGCCAACTGCCAACTCCCCCCAGAGTGTTGGGTGTCGTCAGTTGAGCTCTCATAGAGGAACTCAGTCTAACTGACTTCCGGCCTGACCTTTCACAGGGTTTAAGCTTAAGGCTACGCTGATGGTCACCACCCCATTGAGCAAAACATACACAACAGCACATTTATGTATGGCCAGGCAAGCAAGACAGAGTACAAGCATCGTGAAGCAAATGTTTGATTTGTTAGTCAATCAAAAAGGCTCTGCATATGAAATTGCAAACATTCTTTATAGCGTGCTTCATGATGCATCAATCCATTCAGAGGGAAGTAAACTTCAAAATCATGAAATATTCTTACCTAATGGCGGTGTAGGATAAAAAAATTGTGTTTGCAGAATTGTAGCAGTACTGAAAGAGGCTATTCAGTCTGTTGTGCCTGTGCTTGCATTTTCATAGGGCTACCCAAATAATCCAACTTGCCATGCCCCTTCTTTAGATTTCCATAAAATTTTCTCTTTTCAAGTATTTTCCCAATTACTTTTGAAATTTATGATTAAATCTTCCACTCCACTTCAGGCAGAGCCTTTCAAATAACAACAGGTTGGGCAAGGGTTTACCGTCATTTGGTCACTGATCCTTTTGAGAGAGTCTTAATTCTGCATCCTTTGATTATTGATCCTGTGGTGACTGGGAACATTTTCTCCTTATTATCTTCATAAAAATCTTTCATTGTTTTAAATACCTCTTATAAATCTACACTTAACCTCCTTTGTTCTGAGGAGAAAAACACTAGTTTATCTGGTCCCTCGTCCACGTCTCTCATACATTCTAACAATTCTACTTTGCACGCTTACTGAGTTCTTAATATTTTTTCTAACACGTGGAATCAAGAATTAGACATAATACTATAACCAAGGCCTAACCATTGTGTTATAAAAGTTTTGCATAAGATTTAGTATGAATATTTAACTTCCTTACTTGATCACATAAGAATATTTTTAAAAGGAGTGAAACTTTTCACTTGATGTTCAAAGAGACTTGGGTGCGCTGATAGAAGGACCAGAGAAAATTAACATGCAGGTATACTTAGCATGCAAAGCATAAGGCAAGCGGCATGTTTATTACAAGAGGATTGAAGCATAAGAACAACGAGGTCCTGTTCCAATTATATAGGTTGTTGATGTTAAATCCTACTACAATTCATAAGCCGATTTGATGTTTTGATGTCCATATGAGGAAGGATGTGCTTGTCTGGGAGGTCAGACAGCAAAACTTCATTAAATTGATACCTGCAAGCGTGGGTTGTCCTACAAAGAGAGGCTGAGTAAATTTAGTCTTCATTCTTGAGTTCAGAAGAATGAAAGGTGATCCCAATGAAAAATACAAGGTTCTTATTGTGCTGACAAGGCAGACACTGAGAAGTTGTTTCTCCAAGCTGAGGAATTTAGAATATGGGGTTGTAGCCTCTAGAGGACTGAATTGCTGAGAAATCTCTTCACCCAAAGAGTACAGTGTATCTTTGTAATTCTCAACCCCAGAGAATGCTCCATTATTGAGCATATTCTAAACTGGATTCGACAGATATTTGGCCTCTCGGATGAGCGAGAGGCATGGAGAGCAGATATGAAATTGGAGATGAGGTGTAAGATCAGCCATGATTGTATTTTATGGAGGAGTTATGGCCTAGGACCTAGTTGTTTACTCCTCTTATTTCTTATGTTCATATCGATGCAAAATAATCATTTAGTATGTCAGGCCATGCCCTTACCCTTTGTAGATTCTTTGCAGGAGGTCTTGTGCTCAAGTGGGTTACGTCCTGCCTCTGAGCCAGAAGTTTTGATTTGAAGTCCCACTCCAGTATTAATGGCCCAGTAAGGAAGGTGTGTTCAGAATGTAGACCAACTGGCCGAATGTGTTTCAATCTGAAAATGCTTCCGATGTATGCCAATGGCAGGTGGTAAGAGCAGGAAATGAGCAGACATGTGGTGGAAGGAAAATATGGAGCGCCTACAATCACTATTCATAGATCATGCATGTTGCTACAGCAATTCTGACTTCTTGAAGAGTCAGTGTAGATAAGTTGGGTGCAGACTGTACAGGGTCTAACTCCCATTCCACTGGGGTGGAGTTGGGACTAGCCTCCTTGCCCTATCCATGCTGGGGATTGCAACACTGAGGATCAGGCCTGCTTTCTGGGCAGAAGAAGTCTTTTTTAACCTTGCAGTCTTAGAATCATTTTCATTGACCCTGAAGGTAGCTTTTGATAATTACTCATTTGCCATTAAGTTGGTACATAACAATCCACAGCAAATCATATAGGCCTGTGTCTAGGCAGCCTTTATGCTGCAGCAAGTCCTGTACCAGCTTTATTTCAGCCACCGCAATAATCCAAAGGGTGGCTATCTGCTGATAATATGTCTTATGACTCTTGACTGCAACCTATGCATCTGTGTCACAGAATGGTGAGAGTACAGAGGAGGCCATTTAGTCCATTGTGCCTGCACTATTTCATTGAATGAACAATTCACTTAATTTTCTAGCCTTCTCCTCGTAATCCTGCACATTCTTCCTCTTCAGATAACAGTTTAATTCCCTGTTCAAAGCTTTGATTGAACCTGCCTCCACCATACTCTCAGGCAGTGTAAAGTGACACCAGTCTGCCTACTGCAGGTGCATCTGCTACTGATAGTATTAGTAGGAGTGACCACCACACAGTCCTTGTGGTGGTAAAGTTCCGCCTTCATATTGAGGATACCCTCCATCATGTTTTGTGGTACTACTAACATGCTAAATGGGATACTTTTAGAACAGACCTAGCAACTCGAGGCTGAACATCCATGAGGTGCTGCGGGCCATCAGCAGTAGCAGCAGCTACAATCTATAACCTCATGGCCTGACTTATTCTGCACTCAACCATTACCACCAAGCCAGGGGACCAACCCTGGTTCAATGAAGAGTGCAGGAAGCATGCCAAAGAGCTGCCCAACATTGTGCAACAGGTGCTGGCCTTGCTAATGATGACCACTTATATTGAAATAAAAGAAATTCCAGACATTAACCACTTGCTACATGAAAAAGCTTTTCCTTGTATCACTTTTTCTTCTTTTGCCAATTACTTTGAATCTGTGCCCTCTTGTTCCCAAACCTTTCACGAGTGAGACCATCATGATTTTGAAGACTTCTATTAAACCTAAAATTTTGACCCTCATGATTTTGAAGACTTCTATTAAATCTCCTCTCGGCCTTTCCTTCTCCAAGGACAAAAGCTTAACTTCTCAATCTATCCACATAATTGAAGTTGCTTATCTCTGGAATCATTCTCCTGGATCTATTCTGCACTCTCTCCAATGACTTTACATCCTTTCTATGACACCCAGAACTATAAATAATATTCTAACTGAGACTTAATTAATGTCTTATACAAGTTCAACATAAAGTCCCTGCTGTTGTATTCTATTCCTTGTTAATAAAGCCTTGGATGTTACATGCTCTATTAACCACTCTCTCAATCTGTCCTGCCACTTTGACAGATGCACCCAGGTCCCTCCGTTCCTGTATACCCTTTAGAGTTTTACTCTTTATTTTAGATTGTCTCTCCATGTTTTTCCTACCAAAATTAATGACTTCGCCTTTCTCCACATTAAATTTCATCTGCCACTTCTCTACCCATTCCAGCAACTTGTCTATGTCCTTTGAAAATTCCACACTATCTTTCCCACAGTTCGCAGTGCTTCCAAGTTTTGTGACATCTGCAGATTTTGAAACTGTGTCCCATACAGCAAGGTTCAGGTCATTAATAAATATCGGAAGAACAAGAGCACTTGACCCATGGGGAACTGAACTACAAACTTTCCTCCAATTTAAAAAAAAATCCATTAACCACTGCTTTCTGTTTCTTGTTAGTTAGCCAATTTTGTACCCATGTTGCTACTGTCCCTTTCATTCTGTGAGCTATAACTTTGCTCACTCGTCTGTTGTGTCGTGCTGTATCAAATGTCTTTTAGAAATGCTCTGTATGCCGACAGTGAAAGCTATGCTGCCACATGGAGTATTGTTTTCCCCTCCCTAGACTGCTCTGAATGATCCTGCAGTACTCAGCAGAGAACATGTCAAGTTTACTGGTGGTCTGCTGCACGCTGCCTAACTTAGTCGTTATGAGAAGACAGCTCTCGAAATAAGCAACACAACAACTAGCTGAGCAAAAGATGGAGGAGGAAAAAGGTGAGGAAATAACTAGATAGACCATTTCTGGCCAAACTGTCCTTAGCCGATCACAGGATCCTCTTGGCTAACAAGCAAGATAAACATACCCAACTAAATTTATAAATGCAACTGTGGTATATTGCATACAAAAGTCAATGATCACACTCTGCAATCCTTTACTGCCTGTCCTTGTGCCACCTCTGTCACGATTTAGTGCTACCTCAGTCACTGTGGGTGGAAGGTGGAAGGCTGCTAGCTTTCAGTGAACAAGACCATAGATGGCTTGGAGGATGACCTCAAGCAGCTAGACTTTCTGACATTGTTATTATTCTGTTGTTGGGATTTATTGTTTTCTTACTCTGGAAGAGATCTTGCTGGAGGCAATGGTCTTGTTCAAAAACGTTTGTTTACATGCTGAATATTTACAAAGGTTAAATAAGACCAAGATACAGCTGGAACTACTCACTGAGGTGCTTCACAGTGATCACCTCTTATTGAGTGATATTGTGACATAGTTACGAGTGTGTGCGTAAGGAGCCATTGTTAACCCTTTACTCTATTTCTCCCTCTAAGTCGCCAACATGTACACCGTCTCATACAGGTTTGCTGAATTTAGCTCATCATCTGCATAAAGTTCTTTAATTCCTGGATCTATCCTGTGTCTGAATGGATTATTTTCCCTGCCCTTGGAAAGTAGCTGTGAACTCATTTCAGCCTTTAACTGTCAGGTTTATGTATTAATCAATTGACAAGCAAGCAGCAGAATCCTTTAATACTCTCAATAGATATAGTGGCCAGGAATTTCCTCGGAGCTTTCTGCATTCTGCCACCTAACTTTGACAGACGTGACTGAAACTACATTGATGAGTATATTTATGGCCATGATGTAAACTCCTTGAAAGAGAAACAACTGTCACAATCGCTGTGCTGACCTCATATCCTACAGTTAACCTTTATTTACAGTTATTTTCACAGTCATATGACTGTGGAGCTATCTGATCTGATTTTGAAACTTCCAAAAAGATTTGAATATTCCAGGCTCCTGAACAAGTGAAGGATTTGAATATCTGTCAGCTAAATCCAAAAGTAATTGAAGTTGATGCATATAATGGAATAAATAACACCCATTGCCTGCAATGAGTGTTCAGCTATTACACCAGTGGAAGTATTATGGGATGACTTGTCAGCCTATCATTTCTTCCAGTATCACAATCATTTCTATACTTTTGGCAGGTCTCCGATCTCTGCCTGAATGCCCACTTTTGAGTGGCAGGAGAGTGTCTCTGATAAAGAAGGCCATAGTGTAGCGTGGCTGGAGCCCTTCAGGTCAGCTGAAAACATCCATCACTTTTTAAAATTATAAACACATTGCTGAAGAGTGATATCTATTTTATGTCAGGAGATCCTGTAAAATGGCAGAGGAAAGGAGGGTTGATGAGCCCATCCTCAGCTTACCACCATGCCATCTTGCCTGCATTGAAGAAGGTCACCTTCCTGCCCAGAACCCAAAGAGTCACTGAAATGGCCCATTGAGCGCATCTTCCTGGCATTTACTCCATGAAGTTCTAGATTGCATGGGAAGACCACCAGGTCAACCCCAGCAGCACTCCTGGCAGGCTACAGGTGAGTGGCCCACTTTCTTGGGCACTCTTTGTCCTGTGGCTGTCCCCCTGATGATAAACAAAGTAATAGCGCCACCTCCCCTTAGCAGCCAACCACCTCCAACTTTTCGCCAGGGCCTTCCAAATCCCATGTACCTGGTTGTGAATTTCTCAGGCAGTGCTGCAACCTTCTCCTCTAGGGACAGTCCCTGAAGTGGCCACTGCTATCACAGCTGATGCTCAGCTGTTAGCTGTCTGATTGGCTCACAGTTCTTGGAGGTACCCTTAAAGGGACTGCTGCTGCTGACAAGATGCATCTCCGGGGCTTCCCACTCCCCACTTCCTCTCTCCCAAACCCCTCCCTGCTTTCCACCCAACAGCAGAATCCCTGTTGCCTACACTAAATTTAGCCCAATGAAACAAAAATTCCTTCAGCATATGTGGTCATAATGATGGAGTCAAGATTTTGAATCCAAGTTTTAAAAATTCATTCATGGGATGTGAGCTTCACTGTCTAGGATAGTATTCATTGCCTATCCCTAATTGCCTAGGACACACCCCTGAGAAACTCCTGCAATGACTTCCAAGAGTTGCGATGACTGACCTTCAACAAACACTACCATTTTCCTTTGTGATAGGTATGATTGAACCAGCAGAGGGTTTTCCCCTGGTTCCCATTGGCTTCAGTTTTGCTGAGGCTTCTTGATGCCATCTTCAGCCAAATGTCGAGGGCAGACTCTCACCTCACTTCTGCCACTGAGCTCTTTTTAACCCAAGTTTGAACTAAGGCTGTAATAAGGTCAGGAGCTGAGTGACCCTGGCATAACCCAAGCTGAATGTCAGTGAACAGATTATTGCAAGCAAGTACTGCTTGCTGGCACTGCTAATGACCCCTTCCATCACTTACTGATGATCAAAATTAAACTAATGCGGCAGTAATTGGTCATGGTGGATTTTCCTATTTCTTGTACGCAGGACATACCTGGGCAATTTTCCACAGTGCTGGGAAGGTGCCAGTGTTGTAGCTGTATTGTAGCTTGGTTAGGGGCACTATAATCTCCTTTCCTGTTGTGACTGAATTAAAAGCCACCACCATCAAGTTACTGGACAAAAATACTTCATTTATTTTTCAGACTAACTCTATTGTCTGCATGAAGTACTGTGGAGTAGCTGGAGTACTGTGTACAGTTTTGGTCGCCGCACTTACGCAAGGATATTTTGGCCTTGGAGGGAGTGCTGAGGAGGTTTACTAAGCTGATACCAGAGTTGAGGGGGTTGAGCTATGAGGAGAGGCTGAATAAACTAGACTTGTACTCATTAGAGTTTAGAAGAATGAGGGGAGATCTCATTGAGACATATAAGATGATGAATGGGATGGATAGGATAGAGGTGGAGAGACTCTTCCCGCTCAGAAAGGACAGTAGGACTAGGGGGCACAGCCTCAAGATAAAGGGGGGGGCGGTTTAGAACGGAGTTGAGGAGGAACTTCTTCACTCAAAGGGTGGTGAATCTCTGGAATTCTCTGCCCGTTGAAGTGGTGGAGGCTGCCTCGCTAAATATTTTTAAGACGCAGGTTGATGGGTTTTTGATAAGCGAGGGGATTAAGGGTTATGGGGAGAGGGCGGGAAAGTGGAACTGAGCCACGACAGATCAGCCATGATCTTATTGAATGGCGGGGCAGGCTCGAAGGGCTAGATGGCCTACTCCTGCTCCTATTTCTTATGTTCTTATGAAAGGGCATGAGTGAGATTCTTCGGCTGCACTCACCCCAAAACTGGAGAATCCCACCTGAGGTCAATGGACTTTTGCATGACCGCCCCCCGCCCCCGCCCCCCACACCCCCTTTCTGCAGATGGGATGGGAGAATTCCCCACCATTTATCCAATTTATCCATTTATTTTCCAGAATGTCTTAAGGAACCACTTTCACGATGTTCTGTTAAATGACACACACATTATTGTGTTTTATCTCCCTAAAACCCATCAACATGTGTTTTATTGAGGCGGCACAGTAGCACAGTGGTTAGCACTGCTGCTTCACAGCTCCGGGGACCTCGGATCAATTCCCAGCTTGGGTCACTGACTGTGTGGAGTTTGCACATTCTCCTCGTGTCTGATTGGGTTTCCTTCGGGTGCTCTGATTTCCTCCCACAGTCCAAAGATGTGCAGGTTAGGTTGATCAGCCATGCTAAATTGACCCTTAGTGTCCTGAGATGTGTGGATTAGAGGGTAAATATGTAGAGAACAAAGAACAACACAGCACGGGAAACAGGCCCTTCGGCCCAACGAGCCCACGCCGCCGTCCCATTGTCTCAGTGACCTATTCATGATTTTAGTCTACGCCTAATGTGCGAGGATCAGGGAGGTCCAATATAGGGACAATTTGTTACCCAATCAATCAGCCTAAAAGCGGATATAGCAGGCCTTACTAAACATTGTAGGCTTAGGATTCCGTTTTTGCCTCAGGGATGTTACAGTCTTTGCCTGTTTAATAATGAATTTTTTGTCTCCACAGGCATTTAAGTCCACCTTGTTGACCAGCAAGGGGCATGCATGCGGCAGGTTGTAGTGGGCTGCTCTTGGATGTTGCTTCGGGAGTTGCCTATTGCTTCATGTCGTTAGTGTGCTTAAACTGGACCATCTCGAGGGCAACATGACAGCTCAGAGACTATCTCTGTTGCTGTGCGGACACATGGATTTGGGCCTGTGTCTGTGGGAGTTTGTGCGTTCTCCCCGTGGTTGCGTGGGTTTCCTCCGGGTGCTCCGGTTTCCAAGATATGGGAGTAGGGCCTGGGTGGGAATGTGGTTGATGCAGACTTGAATGGCATCTTTCTGTGCTGTAGGGTTTCTATGATTTCTATCTCACTATGTCCTAAAATCTTACTTGAGCCTCCTACGGCTCCCTCTTAATAAGTATCACGTGAAGAATAAACTTTACATACAGTGTTGGATATTAGTATGTGGAGTGCTTCGTGGCAGCAGCTGCTAGAGTCTAAGATTGACTTAGTCCTTCAGTTCATTTATGGCGGGAGCACACTACCTTTCTGTACAACCTCATGACCTCAACTGTTTCAGGGCCCAAACATGATGCCCCATCCATACTTTTCACACTTTGATTTCTTGTGTTGATCATCTGTGATTGATCAGTATAGAAAAGAAGCAAAATGAGGCCACTCAGCCCATTGTGCTGAACGAGGTATCTAGTGAAAAGTTTCCCTTCAAACATTTATTTAACTCCCTTTAGAATGTTACTATTGAATCTGCTTAAATCATCCTTTCAAGATCACAACAACTTCCCAGCATCATGTTATTGCTATGGTACAGAAAGAGGCCATTCAGCCTATCGTGGCTGCGCTGGCTCTCCAAATGAGCATTATGACTTGCTGCCTAAAAGATTTTTTCCACATGCTTCCTTTGGACTTGATAAATGATAGCTTTAATTTCTGTCTTTGAGTTATAAGCTTTTGTCACATGGTTTCTGCTTATTATTATGGGGCAGGAAATAACCACTGGTGACACAGTGGTTAGCACCACTGCCGCACAGCACCAGGGGCCCAGGTTCAATTCCTGGCTTGGGTCACTGTCTGTGAAAAATTTGCATGTTCTCCCTATGTCTGCGTGGGTTTCCTCCAGGTGCTCCGGTTTCCTCCAACACTCCAAAGATGTGCGGGTTAGGTTGATTGGCCATGTTAAATTGACCCTAGTTCAGGGAGGATTGGCAGGGTAAATATCTGGGGTTTTGGAGATAGCGTGTGATTGCTGTCAGTGCAGGCTTGATGGGCCAAATGGCCGCCTTCTGTACTGTAGGGATTCTATGATTTACTCAAAAATGTTTAAGGTTTTCCATCAAATGTCTTATCGTCTCTTTCTGAAGGAGCGCAACTCCAGCTTCTTCAACCTATTAGCAACTAAAGTCCCTCATTCTTGCTATCATTGTAATCAATTCCTTCTACACTCTTTCTAAGCCCTTTATGTCCTTCCTAAATCTGACACTCAGAATTAAACAAAATGTTCCTGCTTACGTCACTATACCCACTCCATCTCAAACGATATCAAAAAGAGCAGGACTTCCAAATACCGACCTCCAATAAACACCGCTATATACTACTATCCAACAAAAAGAGCTGTTTTCATCACTGCACTCTGCTCCTTGCTTCTTAGCTTATTTAATATTCACACTGCCACAGTCCCTGTAATCCCATTTGGTTTTAATTTTGTCACCAAAGCTATAATGTAGCACTTTATCAAGCATTTACTGAAAGTTCTGATACACAAAATGAACCAAATTATATTCATCAACCCTTGCTATTACTTCCGATGGACGACAATACATTTTCTAAACTTTTTCCTGATTTAAAATCGTCTCAATCGAGTAAAAATCTTGGTTAGAATAGGTTTCATACCACTTCCCCATTTAATAGGCTTGCATAGGGCTTCTATGTCAAATTTGATGATGAAGCTTGATGTATTTGTTGTTAGATTTGATACCCTCAGAGTGAATCCTTTGAAGAAACCCCAGTAGTGGTGTTTGAGCTTCTCAGTTGCTGTAAAGGAGACACCAGTTCTGCCTCTTCACAAAGTACCTTAATTTCTTTGATACAACATCACACACAATTCTCCACCAACAAAATACTGCCACCTGTGAACTCTTTATATACCAGTGACTTCTATTGAATAATTAACATCAAATTGAGACTTAATTTGGAAGGTCTCTTAACCCATTCCTAACAAGCGGAAATGGTACACAGCCTGTTGAAAGAAAAGAGCTTGATGAAATTAATTTAATTTTTTCACGCCTACTCACGTAGGTGATCACCTTGGATTTCTCTCAAAAAAAACCCCACTACATCCCCAGAGAAGCAACAAGAAGACTGAGTAAAGGCAGTGCATTAAGTATATTCAATTCTGAGGAATTCAGAAGTGAGTTGGGTGAACAACCCATTAATGTTGTATTGGAATATAACTCTTCGACCATAACCTTGAAAAGGCAAGTTCCAGGCTATCATTCTGAGTTAAGGATGGATACTGAGTTGTCGATACTGCGCTGACTAAAATGAATATACTAGTAAAGAAATAAAGATTAAGAGAATTTCCTGTAGGGAAGCAACATTATCCTGCAAATTGACTGTTGGAAACTCCAGCCCTGCTGTAACATTACACAAACAGTTGGAATCAACTTTTGATTGTCTCCACTTTACACAAGTAGCTTGGTAATAGCAGGTGAGAGACTTCCCAGAAGAGCTGAATTCTGTTTTCAATGCTACCTGCTTTCTCTTGTGGTTGTCCATTAGAGGCATTGCCAAAAGACTCGAGTGCACAAAAACATTGTTGTTATTTGAAATGAGACCCATCCATTTGATTTGCACGTTGATTGGACTTTTTTTTGGCATGCCTGTTGCATTCATCAAATTGAATTTCATATTTTCCTTGAACTAAAGGTATTGATATTTGAGAGGTTATCGAATATGATTTAGATGGGTTTGAAACTTAATGTTCATTGCTCATGCAAAACTAAATCACTAAAATTAATAGGAAACACAAACATTGTTGTCGATGCCTTTTAGCTTTTCTCCATTTCCCTGGGCAGAATCATCGCTAAGTGAAGTCCATTGAATAAGAATTAATTCTTTTCTTTTCTGGGTAATTTTGGTTGCGGTCTTCAGCTGTCGCTGTTTTCCTTTTTAATGATATGATATCCTCCTTGGACCTGGCTTACAAATTTTGCTCCATAAATTGAAGTGGATTTTGGTACAGTTTAAAACAAAATTTCAACTTGGGTTCTGTAGTTGCTTCAATTTAAATAAGTAATTGACTGTCACGATCTTCAGCTTATTAAAATCCTTCGATATTCAGAGTTAACTTTGTGTGGGGAAGCCTCCCATTATAACAGTAGTAGGATAATCAGCTTGATGATAGCAATTATGGTTATATTGTATCTTTCTTCTTGAGGGACTGCATGCAGTGAAATCATGGGGCATAAGCAGCAAGATGGTAATAAATAGGCGAGAGTCAGAATGGTTTCTGAAGACAGAGAGCTTTAAGAACAAGGTAGAGACTAGTTCAAGAAACCCCTAGACATTTCAATACCATTTGCTCCAGTCTGATACTAATTGAGCTGGCCAGCTAAGGCAAACACTAGAATTTGTTAGCTGGCTGCATTTCAAGCTGAAGTATAGATTTCACCTGGGAACTTGTGAGCAAGAACTGGAACAAAACACTCACCCTTATCATCTAAGCTGTTATTTTTCCAAGATTGGTCCCCTATGGAGACCAAAATGGTTATTGTGGGCAATAACAGTAAGTAGAGAATGAGATTTATTTTTGCAAACAGAGCAGAATGGGAAGAAGGTGACTTCACAAATTGCCTCACATCTGTTATTATAGTGCATATTGTATTTGACTTGGCACTTAGCTTTTAAACTTGTTTTATTTTCAAATATATTGTTACTGTGAGAGCTCAATAAATGCAATAAGGACAAATTGTTCTGTCTGATATATCAATCAGATTGTAAAACAATAGAATCATAGAATCAGGCAGCGCAGAAGAGGCCTTTTGGCCCATCGAGTTTGCCCTGACGTGCGAGAAATACCTGACCTTCCATCTGATCCCACTCAACAGCACTTGGCTCATAGCCTTGAAATTTATAACCTGCCAAGTGCTCATCCACACAGTTTTTAAAGGGTGTGAGGCAACTTGCCACTACCACCCTCCCAGGCAGCACATTTCAGGTTATCATCACCCTCTGGAGAAGAAGGTTTTTCCTTACATCCCCCTTAAGGTTCCTGCCCCTCACCTTAAACCTATGTCCCTTTGTGACTGACCCTTCAACTAAGGGGAACAGCTGCTCCTTATCCACTCTGTCCATGTCCCTCATAAACTTGTATATCTCGATCAGAACGCCCCTCAGCGAAAACAGCCCTCTATAATTCAGTGAATCTATGATTCTATCCAACCCCAAAGTCCTCAGGTTTCACATTCACAGTAGTATACAGATGGACTCAGATAAGAGTTTTGGACCAAGGTCGACAGTGTGCGCTGTGCGTCTCTTTGCAGGTATCACCACTTTGAAATCCAGCATTGCAGATGCTGTAGGAGAAGCAGAGAAAATAAATACTAGCAACATGGGGTGGAATATTCCATTGGCCACATTGGTAGGTTCACTGGCGGACAGGAGGAAAGTGGACGGGGGAGAATTTGGTGGGAGTGCAAAAATCAGTTTCACATCGGTGTGACTTTCCTGATTTGCATCCACTGATAAAAATAAAGGGTGAACAGAATCTTCCACCCACACCTGATTCTCTGTGAAGCCAGCGGGAAAACGTACTAGTCTAAAGCACATCTTGAATGACATGATGTGCAGATGTCAAGACTCAGCTGAACAATGCCTGGGGCTGCCCCCGGTATTTGGAATGGAAGCTCTGGAACCTGGAACACTACAGCAGTGGCTGGGGGCAGCATCTCCAAGTGAATCTTCTAGATTCAGTCTAATCGAGGAAAATCATCTTCCAACCTCAGAATGTTGCTGAAGGTCCATCTTCTTTCTTCAATAGTGAATCAGTGATTTGGATACAATGGTGGACTATGTGCCATCAGGCCTGCCCTGCTATGGGGTATTGTGCAAAACACCTGGTTGCATGATCACTGAGGTCAGGGCTAGACGAGGGCAGGATTTTCCAGCCTTGCTCACCCCAAAACTGAAAATCCCACCCGAGGTCAATGGACCTTTCTATGGGTCGCCCCTTGCCTGCGCTGATTCCTGTGACGGGTGGGACGGTAAAGTTCCAGTCATGGTGTAGTTTCCTGCCAGCCTCTGCAATGGGAATATCTCCATGTTTTCACCCCTGCCATGGGACTTAATCCCACATGAGAGAATTCCACCCTTGCATACTCGGTGTCACTCATTGCCTGGAAACATCTCGTTTTGTTTTGTTGTCTGGTGGATCTGTGTTGATGCTGCTATTAGAATACTTCAGCATTAGTGTCCTTCTTACTTACTTTAAGAAGTACCTATCATCAATTCTGCTCCCAATGGTATCACAGAGTCAACTTGAGAGAAAGATTTCCACAAAAATATGAAATAAAATTAAAACTATTGGTACATTACGAAAAAAAAAGGACATTGGAATGAAACGGGTGGAGAGGGGCACCATATAGGTGTCGGACAGATGTTGATCTCGCAGGATCTTCAGCTGTTGTGCAATAGAACATAGAACATTACAGCGCAGTACAGGCCCTTCGGCCCTTGATGTTGCGTCGACCAGTGGAACCAATCTAATGACCCTCTAACCTAAACTATTCCAATATTATCCATATGTCTATCCAATGACCATTTGAATGCCCTTAAAGTTGGCGAGTCCACAACTGCTGCAGGCAGGGCATTCCACGCCCTTACTACCCTCTGAGTAAAGAACAGCACAGCACAGGAAACAGGCCCTTCAGCCCTACAAGCCCGCGCCGCCCATTTTAACACCTCAGTGAGTGCCTTATTCAAGTCTTTCATCGATTGTCAACGTTTTTGTCTACCTCTAGTGGAACTCCACAATAAAGGGGGTGGAAATAGTGATGTTACGGAGGAATAAACTATTAGCCAGAACAGTGGGGTAGTTCCCCTGCTCCTTTCCAAAATGGGATCTTCTACATTCACCTAAGGCAGTTCCTTGGTTTAATATATTATCTGAAAGCTAGCACCTCTGAGTGCAGCAGTCCTTCAGAACTGCAGCGGAGTATTAGCCTTGATTTTGATGCTCAAGCCCTGGAGTGGTAATTGAACCCACAACCTTCTGATTCAGAGGCGAGGCTGCTACCTACTGAGCTACTATAGATGACACACACAGATGATATTTTATTACATGACTATAATATATGCTAATCAAATGAGCCGCTTACCTGTTTTGGTTTGTAGTCGATCCAGTTAGATTCTGAGTCAGTGACAGCTCTCTGTTAATTGCTGAGGCTGGTGGAGATGGCCCAGTCCTCCAAAATGTTCAACAAGGGCATATTTACAACCTGGTGAGAGCCAAGGAATCATGTTCTGTCACAGATTGTGTGGAAGTGAACACACATCACAAAGAAAACTTGTGTAGGAGTTTCACACCTACTGATATTTGGGCTGGCTGACACTTTGCATTATAATAAGGGTGACCCCGCAATACCTCAGCAGGCAGAAAGGTCTTCAACAAAATTTCTAAGTGTGATCAAGATCAACTGCAGAGTCGATGGTCCATGATGAAATGATAAAATGTGTACGCAAACAGGAGTAGATTAACATTTCAAATATTTAATAAATTTGCACTGACAGTGCCTGCAGCTTTCTCTCTTGCTTTGTGAAGTGCTTCATGCAGTAAATCAATCATTCTTAACTTTAGAATTTGTTTATATTTGTTTTGGGGATGGTGGCAAGGCCCCATTTATTGTCTGATACATCCCATGCCGGAGAAAGTGGCAAAGGGCCACTTTCTCCAATAGTGGTGATGGTGCTGCCACTTTGGTACAAAAGCCACAATGGTGTTGGGTAGGGAACTCCGAAAAAAACAGACAAATTTGACAGCAGACAGGCTAAAAGAGCATGAGGTATCACTGGAATTTCCCAGCTGGAAACAGGCAGCCTATCCTGCTTAATATTAGTAAGCTTCCTCTTGTTGTTTCCGCAGCTGCAACAACACTATCCATTAGGGCATAGGCTAACAGTGAAATGGAAATCAATCCCAGCCTTCAGTGACAGATGTTACCTTCCATCAATCAGCTACTTACAAACAGCATCTTGGAGGTGTACAGTACTAACTCCAATAATGAATTACCAACTCAACTAATCTCTCCTGCTCCAATGTTCCACCTAGACATACCACTTTAGAATCAAGTGTACCATAGGAAAACATGTTTACATTGCCCTCTTTGCATCTATAAACACTAGGTGGCAAAACTGACCTACATAAGTATGATTCCTTGGATGGCAGTACTGTCATGTGAACAGTAACAAAGTTGGTTAGGATTGTATTCATTGGAGTTTAGAAGAGTGAGAGAGGATCTCATAGAAACTTTTCAACTTCAAAAGGATTAGACAGGGTAGATTCAGAAAGAACGTTCCTGACGGCGGGTAAGTCCAGAACTAGGGGTCATAGTTTGAGGATAAGAGGTCAACCTTTTAGGATTGAAGTGAGGAGACATTTTTTCACCCAGCGTGTGATGAATGTGAGGAATTTATTACCACAGAAAATAGTTGAGGCCAAAACATTTCAAGAAGAAATTCAATATAGCTTTTGGGGCTAAAGGGATATGATGGGGGGTGGGTGGGGGGGCAGACAGAGAGATCAGGATATTTGAATTTGATGATCAGCAATGATCAGAATGAATGGTACAGCAGACTCAAAGGGTTGAATGGTCTATTCCTGCTTCTATTCTCTGTGTACATTTATATGTATGATCCCTGAGCTATCAAAATGTGATAGTAACTTCCCATGGACAGCATAGGGAGCAATGATATGAGCATATTGCCATAATCTTAGGAACTGCGATGCTTGCAGTTGAAGACAAATGTTGCAGCAACAATTGCATGTGCCCTGCAGCATAATCATGGTAGGCTTTTGACCCTGAGCTTATTTCCATATTTTCTGGATGGAATATTCCCATCAGAGAATTCCCATGCCAGTTTTTTTTTAGTCTGTCAATAGCAGCAGAATTCAGGACACAAATAAAAGCATGGGATAACTGGGTTCTGGGGAGATTTCCTCCAAAACATGAGACTAAAATTAAAAATAAGGGACAACCCTATAAATTACAGGAATATCAGTCACCTTGCCTGTTTTCCCGTTAAAGCTTTCAGACATTAACTAATTTAGCAATCATTTCTAAAACTTTGTTTTCATTTTGAATTATTTTAGAAAAGAAATCCTCAACTTTGAAAACCTCCAAGCTGATAGTGTATTAAAGAGTTGTTATTTGTATTAGCCAAATGCCTATATGAAGACAAGTTGCTTGAGGAGAAGAACTTGATTATCAGAACACCAAAACTAACTTGCTATTTTCAATTAAGATATGTTTATATAAAATAAACATTTACTGACAATTAAAGCAAACTTTTTAACTAAGTTATTTTTAAAACTTTTGGAAGATTTAATTATTATTTTACACATTATTAATTTTTATTTGCCTTACAATTGTATTTATGCACTGTGAATATTAGATTTGAACCATAAATTTATCAGTGAAAATTATCTTAATTTACACACTCCATGCTGAAAAATGATTTCTCATCAACTTTTACACAAACTTTTCAGTGTGTTTTGAGTATAATAAATTTCTGACTTAGTATAAGTGAATCTTATTGCATTATTCTTTTCTTAGCCACATAGATTGTTTCAGCAACAACTTCCTTATATAAAAAGCAATGCAGCATTTTGCAATATTGAGATTGGTGCAGATACATCTGTCTGGTTTCCATAACAACCTTGTACTTTTTTTTGGATATAGTAAGGGTATATTCAGGTAACCAAAAGCTGAATATGACTTATTCATTGTTTATGCTGAAAATTGTGATTTAATGCAGAGCGACTTCACCTGTACCTGTGTGCAAATGAGATGTCATCATCCTGTCTCAAACAACAAATCTAAATAGTCAAGGACTATAGATTGTCAGGTCTGATATTTCATGTGATTTAATTTGCCAGCCCATAGTCCTTGAATGTATGATTAATGTCATAGAATCCTCATGGAATGTGACCTCAAAACACAGAACTGATTTTCTTAAATCGTTTTGTTTCTTAAGTAACAGGAAATATTTCTCACAGCAAGCTTTCTATTTAGCGGGGTCTGGAATGTTGCGGAGTGAATAAACACAAGACTGTTTGAAATTATTTCCTTGTTTAAAGCAGCTAATATTCACTTTATCTTCCATAAGTTCATTAAAATGTGTAATTGCCTGCGTTATTTACTTCACCATAAAAGTTTACTCAGTAATTGAAGAGCTTTATCTGCAGCTTTCTGTTTTTACCTCGTAGCTTTTCCTTTCATTAGCAAATTCACACTTCTGTAATTAAAATATTACATCTTTATGTCTTCAGGGAGATTTTAGGTGGTGAAAGGGAAGATAATTGTGACAGTTGATTTATCGGCCACAGTAATTTGCAACAGTAATAAAAGGAGACTTTTGATTTGTAGCTTACATGGAAAGCCAGCACACAGCATGACAATGCAGTCCAAACCTGAATTTGCTTATCTGTGAAGACTGGAACTTGGAGATGTATTTCTTCTTGTTAACCCATAAGCATTTTAACAGCTATTTAAACATATAAATGTCAATCATATTTAAATATGGCATAAAAATGAGCTTAATGGTCTTGTGTCCACTTAGATAAAGTGAATCAATGTCTGCTGTTGGTGTTAATTTATTTCACAATGTAGTCTCTCCTTCAATTAAATGTAATTACATCTTTCAAAACATAAATCATAATAATGCAAAATTATATATTCTTTCTATACTTCATAGGAAATATTGTTCAACTGGTAGTGCATTGGGGAACCCACAATCAAAAAGTCTTACATAAGCAGTGCATGGCCTGGTTTAGATTCTATACCTCCTTTATCTTGAAGGGTCTGGACCATTTCAAGTGGAGGTCACAAGTAAGATGAAATCAACTCTTCAGTGAAAGTTTGGGCACTTGTTATTTTCATTGATCTATCCTTGCACTGTAGACAATGGTGCACCCAAACTGAACAAAAGAACTGGTAGAAAATGTAAATAACATGCCACTATCATCAAGGAGTGCACACTCGCCAGCCTATACAGAGAACCAAACTGGAATCAAACAAGATTGACATTTGGAAAGGTGGCAGGAATGGGGGTGGGAGAGAGAGGGTGGGGTGGGGTTGGTGGGGTACGTAGCCAAACTGGAATCAAACAAGATTGACACTCGGGCGGGTGGTGGGAGTGATTGGTGGGGCGGGGGGGAGGTGGTTGGGATGTGGTGGGGGGGATGGTGGGAAGTAACATGCTAGTTTGCTCATCTGCCTACACGGTTTGAGAGGCACAGGTAAAAATCCTAAAGCATTAATACCCCTATCCCAATACCAACACTAGCACTTCTTTTCACCCATAACCTTGTCTCTTGTCAGGTGGCATAGTGGCACAGTGATAAGCACTGCTATCTCACAGCGCCAGGGACCCAGGTTTGATTCCAGACTTGGGTGACCGTCTGTGTGGAGTTTGCACATTCTCCCCATGTCTGCATGGGTTTCTTCCGGGTGCTCCAGTTTCTTCCCACACGCCAAAGATGTACAGGTTAGGTGATTTGGTCATGCTAGATTATCCCTTGGTGTTCAAAGATGTGTAGGTTTGGGGGATGAGCAGGGTGAATGTATGGGGGATAGGGCAAGGCATGTGTCAGGGTGGAGATTTGATGGGCCAAATGGCCTATTTCTGCACTGTAGGAATTCTATGATGCTCTTACAAAAATGAAATGATCATTGATTTGCTAGCTGCTCTCAAGTAAGGTTTTATGATCTGGGCAGGATTTCTCCGAGGACATCAGAATACCAGCATTGGAATAAAATGGGGGTCAAAGAACAAAGAAAATTACAGCATAGGAACAGGCCCTTTGGCCCTCCAAACCTGTGCCAATCATGATGCCCTAACAAAAAAAAACCTTCTGCCCTTAGTTGGTTCATACCCCTCTATTCCCTCCCTATTCATGTACCCATCCAGATGCCTCTTAAATATTGCTAATGTACCTGCTTCCGCCACATCTTTTGGCAGCACATTCCAGGCACCCACCAATCTCTGCATGAGAAACTCCCCCGCCACATCTCCCTTAAACTTTCCCTTTCTCACCTTGAACCTGTGCTCGCTTGTAATTGACACTTCCACCCTTGGAAAAACCTCTGACTATGCACCCTGTCTATGCCTCTCATAATTTTATAGACCTCTATCAGGTCTCCTATCAACCTCTGTTTTTCCAGTGAAACCAATCCTAGTTTATTCAACCTCTTCTCATAGCCAACACCATCAAGACCAGGCAACATCTTGGTGAGCCTTCTTTGCACTCTCTCCATGTCCTTTTGATAGTGTGGTGACCAGAACTGCATGCAATACTCCAAATGCAGTCTAACCAAGATTTTATATAGTTGCAGTGTGATTTCCCAAGAAATTTTGTATCTTAATGCCCCAATTGACGAAGGCAAGCGTGCTGTTATCCTTCTTAATCACCTTGGCACTTGTGTTGCAACTTTTAGGAAACTTTGGATCGGCACACCCAGATCCCTCTGTATGTTAATGTTCTGAAGAGTTTTGCCATTACAGTACAATTCATACTTGGAATTAATCCTACAAAATGCATCGCCTTGCATTTGTCCAGATTAAACTCCATCTGCCATTTCAGTGCCCAAGGCTCCAATCCCTCTATATCCTGTTGTATCCTCTGACAATCTTCAGCACTATGAAACTCCATCATTCTTTGTGTCATCCACAAACTCACTGATCAGACCACCCATATTTTCCTCCAGGTCATTTATATATACAAACAACAGAGGTCCCAGCATTGATCTCTGCAGAAAATCACTAGCTACAGATCTCCATTCTGAACAACACCCACTGCTACTTTCTACCTTCTGTAACCAAACTAGTTCTATATCTATCTAGCCAGCCCATCCCGAATCCCATGTGATTTAAGTTTTTGTACCACTCTGCCATGTTTGATTTGATTTGATTTATTATTGTCACATGTATTAACATGCTGTGAAAAGTATTATTTCTTGTGTATACAGACAAAACATACCGATCATAAAGAAGGAAATGAGAGAGTGCAGAATGTAGTGTTACAGTCATAGCTAGGGTGTAGAGAAAGATCAACTTAGTCCATTCAAAAGCCTGACAGCAGCAGAGAAGAAGCTGTTCTTGAGTTGGTTAGTACGTGAGGTCAGACTTTGGTTCTTGTGAGATGTATATGTGGGACCCTATCAAACGCCTTACTTAATGTCCATATAAACTACATCTACAGCCTTCCCTCATCAATTTGCTTTGACATCTCTTCAAAAAGCTCAGTCAAGTTAGTAAGGCATGACCTTCCCATTACAAAACCAAGCTGCCCGTCACTCACTTGTCCGTTTTCCTCCAAATGTGCATATCCTGTCTCTCGAAATCTTCTCCAAAAGCTTCCCCAGGATTGATGTCAGGCTCACTGCCATATAATTTGCTGGATAATCCCTGTTTCCTTTCTTAAACAAGAGAACCACATTGGCTATTCTCCAGCCCTCTGGAACCTTGCCTGTGTTCAAAGAGAATGTGAAGATGCCTGTTAAGGCTGCAGTTATTTCTTCCCTTGCCTCCTGCAGTAACGCGGGATAGATCCCATCCGGCCCCAGGGACTTGTCTGCCTTGATGCAATTTAGGATACGCAACAGTTCCTTCTTTGATATATTGATGTTCTCAAGAATGTTCATACACTATCCCTGACCTCAACATCCGTCATGTCCTTCTCTTTGGTGAATACTGATACAAAGTACTCATTAAGGATTTCACCCACTTCCTGTGGTTCCACGCATAACTTCCCTCCATTGTCCCTGAGTGGGCCTACTTTTTATTTTGTTACCCTCGTGCCCCTAATATATGCATAAAAAGCTTTGGGATTCTCCCTGACCCTATTTGCTAAGGACATCTTATGGCCTCTTTTAGCCCTCCTAATTCCATGTTTAAGTTCCTTTCTATTTTCACTGTATTCGTCAGGGCTTCATCAGTTTTTAGATGCCTAGACCTATCATGTGCTGTTTTTTCCCTTTGGACTAAGGTTACAATTTCCCTTGTCATCCATGGTTCCAAATTGTGCCATTTCTATCCTTCATTTTTGTGAGGACATGCCTGTCCTGCATCTCAATCAGCTGGCCTTTAAAAGTCCCCCAAGTGCCAGACATGGGTCCTGAGCCTGCACTTATGGGAGCCAGACCTGGGGAACTCATTAACTGGTGATGACCACCATTGAACTTGCTGTCCTATTAAGGAAAGTGCGCCGACCCCCAATGCTTCTGGCCCAATCAAAGTGTGACAGTCCGGAGCCTTGGCAGCCCCATTAAGAGAACTGGGTACTGCTGAGGCAGGTAAGGGGACATGAAGGCGCCTCAAACTGAAGAAGGTCTCGGAGAGGTAAAACTACTTAAATCTTTTAGATAGAGAAAGGAGGCAGACCCCATAAAATGGAGAGGAAAGCCCTCAGGGTGATGGGGAGGAGACACTGGCATGGCCTTTCTTTCAGTGACTCTGTCAGTAGAACATGGAACCTCTGGCTCTGCTGACTCCGTAACTTGCCACATAGAGGCTACCTCCATCAAGGTGGCTGCCTCCTCATACAGGACAAGGGACCATTCTGTCACTAACAAAATGCTACTGGGCTTCTAAATCATCCTTCACTGGGGGCATTAATTGGCTGCCAGCCTCTGTTCAATGGGCAGCTGATCCACATCCCATTCTGCCTCCAGGAAGCTAAGCTGGTGGTGGAAGTGACTCGGGGAGCTCTCCAGATAGAGCTCATCACTGTTTTCTAAATCGTTCCACCTCCAAGCCCACCAGTATGGTGTCAGGAAATTGCTGCCCACTATTTCTCAAATACCAGTTTGATCCAGTTTGCCACACAAAAAAAAGATGAGCGTGTAGAAAATGCAAAGAGGTCAGAAACATGTTTGTTAAGACACTGAATTGGTGCAAGACTGCAAAATGTGGAACATAATGTAGTTTTTTAAAATATTCCTTTTATTGATGAAATAATCTATTGATAAACAAAATTAAATAAAAATTGATATTGCCTAATGGCCACTTACATTAACAGTTCCATGGAGATAGAATTGAACTTGTGTCAATATGATCTATTGCTTCTGAATGTTTACATTGAGATCTGTCCTGTGCCATTCCTACATTTAGGCTTATTGAAATACATATGCTCATTATCTTGAGTGCAAGCAATTGAAGAATCTGCTGAAAATTTATTTATGTCAGGTGTTTTGGAGTATGAACAGAAATCCCCTGTTCCAGAATGCCATTCAAAAATAAAAGATGGATTACTTCAGCTGTATAGGGCATTGGTGCGGCCGCAGCTGGAGTACTGTGTGCAGTTTTGGGCGCTGCACCTGCGCAAGGATATTTTGGCCTTGGAGGGAGTGCAGAGGAGGTTTACTAGGCTGATACTGGAGTTGAGGGGGTTGAGCTATGAGGAGAGGCTGAATAAACTAGGCTTGTACTCGTTAGAGTTTAGAAGAATGAGGGGAGATCTCATTGAGACGTATAAGATGATGAATGGGATGGATAGGATAGAGGTGGAGAGACTCTTCCCGCTCAAAAAAGACAGTAGGACTAGGGGGCACAGCCTCAAGATAAAGGGGAGGCGGTTTAGAACGGAGTTGAGGAGGAACTTCTTCACTCAAAGGGTGGTGAATCTCTGGAATTCTCTGCCCGTTGAAGTGGTGGAGACTGCCTCGCTAAATATTTTTAAGAAGCGGGTTGATGGGTTTTTGATGAGCGAGGGGATTAAGGGTTATGGGGAGAGGGCGGGAAAGTGGAACTGAGCCACGACAGATCAGCCATGATCTTATTGAATGGCGGGGCAGGCTCGAAGGGCTAGATGGCCTACTCCTGCTCCTATTTCTTATGTTCTTATGTTCTTATGTTCACCGTAGGTCTGATAGCAGTAAATAAATAAGCCCTCACAACGTTCGCTCTTTCAATGCATGCAGTTATGATGCAAATTAGCTACTATAGCGTGAGCATTAGTGGCTATATTTACTGAAGCATGACTAGCTCACAGAGTTACAGGAGAGAAAGGCAAGTTAATCTTTCATAAGTTAATGTATTTTTTTAAGAGACTTGTTTGCTTCAGAAATTTGTAAAATCCAGCTCAGCCCAATTAAGCTTACGGTTATGAGTAAGTAAGTTGCTGCTCGGATGAACTTTACCTGCTATCTGCCATTAAGCAAGTATCCCTTATCCCCTACAGCTGAATAGTTAAGTATCTATGTGCTCTTCTCTATGTGCTCAATAGTAGTGGGAAGTATGTGAGATGGGAAGGTAGACAGGAGGCTATGATTTCACTATGGCTAGAGTATAGAGGAAATCTTCCCCCATGTCTTCCCATAATTTAATGGGAAAATTGTAGCCAGCCTCCTGACAGTGTTTGCCTGAGATTGAATTTATATTACAACTGTGAAATTGGTGCTTAATCCAGATCCAGCTCTCAGTTTAAGAACCACTGTTATGTCCATGTACATTTAGAATTGATTGGCATTGTTGCAAAAGCTGCAATATAGCCTGCAGTCTGATACTTAAATGGTTCCTGTGATGCTAATGAATGTTAGTAAAAACAGCAACCATTTACAATTACACTCCAGATTTTCAACATTTGGACAGCAGGCATGAGTTCAAAAATTGTTGACTTTAAGTGCCGATGATTGCCAAAGAATATTGAAGTCTTCTCTGTGCCATTTCATCTCGCACTCTTGCTGAGAATTGGCTTTGAGTATTTTTCACTGGCATGGACTAGAGTACATGGCTAGGACAGATTTTGGACCTCCTTTACATGCAGTAATTTTCACTTAATCCAGATTCTGTTCAAAGAAAATTGTCACAGACTTTTCTGATGCAGGGCTCCAATAAAATCTTGTTTTTTTTAATTATTGTCACAGTGGTATATTTCAAAAGTTCAAATTGGTTTGCTTTAAATTTATAGACTCTCTTTATAATACATATGACCCAATCTCTGTAGGTAATGAAGCTCTTGCTGACAAGTCCAGTTGCTTTATTTTTTGGAAATGATCTGGGGAGGTTGAAGTGCAGCTGTCTCATGCATCCTGCACTGTATATTTTGGATGTCCCAACTATGCTCAGTCACTCACTGCATTAATGTTTAAGGAGTATACCCTGACACTGGGAAAGTTTTTTTTTGCATTTATTCCATCCTCCCCATGTTAGTTATTTATTTCTTTGCCCTTTGTATACCCACATGTCACACTGCATATAGAACAAAGGGAGTGTGTGTGTGTGTGTGTGTGTGTGTGTCATGGGTGGGTGGGCTTTGTCTCAGGCTTCTGCTAATATGATTCTGAAGCTAACCTCTGTGGGGATAATCTATTTTAATTAACCCTTTGCTTTGTCCTTTTCCTTCTTGTGGCAAAGCCTGCTGGCTTCATTTTACTATAGTGATCCAGTAAAACTCTTAACTCGGAAAAATGTAGTTGGTTCTGGTGTCTTTCTATGTATCAATTAATTCAGCTATTGAGTGGCAGCTCCCAATGTCTTCCACTGCATGTCCTCACTAATTGTGCCCTTTTCACTAACATTTGATTCTACAATGCTACACTTGAAATGAGTGGCTAATTTCAAGCAAGATCCACTCGTCTGATAACTTCAGACATATGCAATCACAAAATTTTGAACACTTTTAAATGTTCCAATCAATAATATCTCAATCATTGTGATATCATTAAGTTTTGTCACAGATATTTCAGTTTACCTTTTACTGGATTTTAATCTTAGTTCCCTGACTTCAAAGCTTTTTTACATACACAAGCATCAGAAGGTAATGTATATAAGGAAATTTCCAGATTTATTTCTCCTAATTTCTCTGGTTTTACTCCTCTCCCAGCAATTCTCATGGGAGGATGCCAGACTTGAACCATTGCTTCTATCCTGTCTCCGCAGATGCAGTCAGACTTGCTGAGATTTTCCAGCATTTTTAGCTTTACCTTTAGCTCTAAGTGTAACCTTCGTTGCCAACTGCCCTGAGTGCAAAATACTTTAGGTGGCATCCAAGTTCTTTTGGGTACTCTGCAGTACCATCTCCTCTCATCTTTATGAAGAGCAATAGATTCCATTCCCTCAACACCCAGTGTCTTTGCAGCCACAGTGAGCATAACATGCGGGTGTATGTGTGTGCAGTATCCTGGCAGCAGTCCTTTCATCCTGACAGAGGATAAAAAGGTGCCTTGACCAGGAAGCCAAGACTTGTATTGCATGACTGCATCTAAACACTCATGTAACAGTTAACTGAGTCCACATTGCTGAATGGAAGTTGTTAGCAGAGGCTGCAGCACTGTCACATTCATGGAGCTGACCACTCACTCAGCATTGGGTATAATAGCCTCCATGCTCTCGGCCGAACCTCCACACAAGTTAGAGCTGGCCACTGCCTCCAAACCATTATGCTTTATCTTGTTAGTAGGTTGTTCCATTCACTTGGCATTTCCCCTGGTGTAGGCTCATCAATCATCTTTAGCAGGCTGTTCCTTCAGGACACCAGTGACTGCATGCAGCAGGGCTCTGATGTGAGCTAGCCCTCCAGCAGGCTGAAGTGTGGCCTGTTCTTTCCTCTCTGTCTTTACGCTTATATACTTGTGACCACTGATTAACCATGTGAAGATCCCTTTTCCAGAATGGCCTCTAAGATGCGTGTAATGTCACTTTTTGAGATGAAAGAGAGGGACAAAAAGGTTAGATTTTTGTATGCAGGGAGAGCAGACACAGAAGTGGATGGTGATAGTTTCTGCAGTGTTTTAAGGAGAGAAAGAAAGAAGCAGGGAAAAAAAAGAGAATAATCTGTGATGAAACCCTGCAAAACAACCTCTCTTTAAGGATTGTCACTTGTCAATGCTATAATTCCTCCCCTGCCCAGGATGAGCAGAACATCTTCGCCCACAGCTGTGTCCTTCCATTGTAAATTGTGCCTAATCTTATTCTGCAAAAGGATCAAGTAGTGTGGTAGTGACAGTTCTGAGAGGTGTTCAGAGATTATGCCAAATAGTCAGATAGTTTGTATGTTGTGTGGGAGATGTGAGATGAGGGAAATGAGGATTGCAATAAAGATGAGAGGCATTGGCAAAGGAAGTAAAGTTAAGAATTATGCAGGAGATGAATGACAGTGAAGGGAAGTGTGTGAGAGGAATACTGAGAATAGTGAGGGTGCAGGTGTAAGGAGAAAGTAGTTGAGCTGCCATTACAATAACGCATTTTGATTTAAAGGGGATGGATCCTATTTAAATAAATATGTTAACAAATAATACCAAGCAACACTTCAAACTAATATTAACACAACAAAGAAAGCCCACTGGGGAAGTTAGTTCGTCGAGTTATGTGTAATCTCTCATAGTGTAGTTTTAGTCAAATATAGCACAGTTTTCTCTCCAGTGTCTGAGTGAGCGAAAGTGTACTTTACTGCACTGATTCCTATTAACAGATGCTCAGTCTTCACTTGATGGTAATGCATGTGCCAATATGACAAAATTGCCATAACGATTGCACGTCTTGTAAAAGTGTTGCTACTCATTCTCAAGCCAGCTTTGACCCAAATGGAGCAAAATGCATAATGCTAGTGGCAATAAATGCACAAGAAAAGTTACCTCATCATAAAGCTTTACATTTATATTGGTACGTTTGCTTTGAATCCAATAAATCTTTGATCAAGGCATTGCAGGTTAAATTATTTGGCAAGTTAAGAGAATTCCACTCCGCAATATGTATTTCTCACTTCTTGTGCTGTTTATTTATAAGTTTATCATTCCTTTCAGCAGTCTTTTAGATTCCCATTATCCTCTAACTAAACAAAACCTCTTATTGCATGGAGATGGCTGTACACTTTCCAGATGTTAAGTGAAGTTGATTTGAAGTGAATGCTTTTTTTTCAGTTTTATAAACACATGGTTTTGTGCAAATGAAAGCTCTGTTTCTGAAAGAGAGTTTCACTTCCTCAGGGTAGTGTCCCAGACCTGACCATTTCCAGCTGCTTCATCAATGAACTTCTCTTCAATGTAAAGTCAGAAGTGAGGATGCTTGCTAATGAAGCACCATGTTCAGTTCAGAAAAGGTGGGGGCTTCAGGACTTTGGCATTTTAAAAAGGGTGAGAGTTCGGATCTTTGGCATTTCAGGAGGGTGAGGGTTTGGGACGTTGGCAGTTCAGAAAGGGAGTAGGATAGGGACCTTGGCATTTTAGAAGGGCGAGAGTTTAGGACTTTGGCAGTTCAGAAGGATGAGGGTTCAGGACCTTGGAAGTTCACAATGGTGAGGGTTCAGGATTTTGACAGTTCAGGTGAAGATGAAAGACTTTGGCAGTTCAGAAAGGGTGGGAGTTAAGGTCTTTGGGGTAGGGGTTTGGGTCTTCAGTGATTTCATTTGGAGCTTTTTCTGCCACTGCCGCTAAACTAGACAGTTTCGCTTGGAGTAAGTAGAACATTAATTGCAATAATAAGAATTGAAGCACAGGCAGGTCAAGAGGCATTAACTAAAATTTAATGAATATAACTCGCTGAAACACAAAAAGATGGCAGTCGCAATAAGTGGCTGTTGGTGGATGCCCAATCATGTGATCCACAGCAACAGAGATGATGGCCTCGTGATATTATTGCTAAATTATTAACCCAGAAACTCAATTAATGTTCTGGGGACCCGGATTTGAATCCCACCACAGCAGATAGTAGAATTTGAATTTAATAGAAAATTTCTGAAATTAAGAATCTACTAATGACCATGAAACCATTATCGATTGTCAGAAAAACCCATCTGAGTCAGTAATGTCCTTTAGGGAAGGAAGTCTGCAGTCCTAAACTGGCTGGACCTACATGTGACTCCAGAGTTACGGGACTCTCATCTGCACTGATTGGCTACCTAACAGGAAACGGAGAGTTGGGATAAATGGCTTATTTTCAGGTTTCAGCTGTAACAAGTGGAATGCCACAGAGATCAGTGCTGGGGCATCAGCTATTTGTAATCTATATAATTGACTTAGACAAAGGGACCGGATGTGTTGGTGCTGAATTTGCTGATAACACAAAGTTAGGTCAGAGAATGTAAGGTCTCTGTAAAAGGATATAGATGGGTTAAGAGGGCAAAAATTTAGCAGATGCAGTATAATGTGGGAAAATATCTTATCCACTTTGGGAGGAAAAATTAACAAGAGCATATTATTTAAATAAAAGAAATTACAGAACCTTGTGGTACAAAAGGACATATGTGTCCTGGGACATGAATCACAAAAAAAAATCATTTTGCAGGTACAGTAAATGATCAAGAAAGCAAATGGAATGTTTTTCTTTATTGCAAGGGGAATGGAATATAAAAATAGGGATGTTTTACTACAGTTGTGCAGGGTGTTGGTTAGACCACATCTGGAGTCCTGTGCAGTTTTGATCTCCTTACTTAAGCAAGGATATAATTGCATTAGAGGCAGTGCAGAGAAGAGTCACTTAACTCATTCCTGGGGTGAAAGAGTTATGTTATGAGGAAAGATTGAACAAGTTGGTCCTGCATCCATTGGAGTTTAGAAGATTGAGAGATAATTTATTGCAACATATAAGATCCAAAGGAACCATGGCAGGCTGAATGCTGAAAGGATGTGTTTCCACTTGTGGGAGAGATTAGAATTAGACAAACAGTTTAAAAATAAGGAATCTGCCATGTAAGACAAAGGCTAGGAGAATTTTTTCTCAATGGTTCATTAGCCTGTGGAATTCTGTACCCTAGGGAGAACAGGAAACAGGGTCGTTGTGTCTTTTTAAGGCTGAGTTGGATCGATCCTCAACAGAGGAGTCAGACGGAGGTAGAAAGGAAAGTAGAGGCCAAAATCAGATCAACCGGGATGTTATTGTATGACGAAACAGGCTTGAGGGACCAAATAGTCTACTCTAAAATTAAAGTTTATTTATTAGTCACAAGTAGGCTGACATTAACACTGCAATGAAGTTACTGTGAAAATCTCCTAGTTGCCACAGAATGGTACCTGTTCGGATACACTGAGGGAGAATTTAGCATGGCCAATGCACCTAACCAGCGCATCTTTCGGACTGTGGGAGAAAACAGGAGCACCCAACGAAAACCCATGCAGGCACAGGGAGAACATGCAGACTGAAGCACAGACAGTGACCCAGGCCAGGAATTGAACCCAGGTCCTGGTGCCGTGAAGTAGTAGTGCTAACCACTGTGTCAATGTGCCACCCCATACTCTAGCTCCTAATTCACATGTCCTAAGTAGTTGCAACTCCTCAGATAATGAAGCAGTCAGTGGTTGCATACAGCAATTCCTCAACAATATTCAGGCTTGTGCTGAAAAGTGTCAAGTAACTTTAAGTTACATAAATTCCAGGAAATGGTTGTCTCCAAAAAAAACCTCTAACCTCCTCCTCTTGATAGTCAATGCAATTACCATCAGTGAATTCCCCACCCAAAATGTAACTTGACCAACCACATAAGTGAGGTGCAAATCAGAGGCTGGGTATTCTGTGGCAGACCTCTTGACTCCCAAAAGCTTCTCCACAATGACAAGGCACAAGTGTAATGGAATACTATCCATTTTGCTGGATGAGTACAGCTCCAATAGCACCCAAGTAGCTTGACACCATCCAGGACATAACAGCCTCCTTGAATGACACACATCCATCACCTTAAATATTCATTCACTCCACTGCAATGCACTGTGCGTACCATCACAAACTACACTGCAGTAAGTTGCTAAAGTTCCTTCAACAGAACTTTCCAAACCTACAACCTCTACCGCCGAAAAGAACAAGGGCAACATGTGTGTGGGAACACTACCATCTCCAATTTCCATATGAAGTTACAGACCATTCTGACTTGGAAATATATTGCCATTCCTTCACAGTTGCTAGGTTCAAGCCCTGGAGCACCATGCTTAGAAGTGTTAAGGGTGTACCAACACAACACTGACTTCAATAATTCAAGAAGATGGCTTGTTACCACCTTCTCAAGTTCAATTAAGGATAAGCAACAAATGCTGGCATTGCCAATACTTCCTGAATCCCATGAGAAATTTATTTTAAAAATCTCATGTTTCAGTTAATCATCAAATCAGAACAGCGAAATGGCCATTTGCCCTATTGTGCCTGTGCTAGCTCTTTGAAGGAGCTTTCCAATTAGTCACACTCCCCTTTTCATTTCTAAGATTTCTGCAGGTGTTTTTTTCCTTCCTTTTCAAATATGCATGACCATTTTCCTTTTGAAAATGACTATATAATCCACTTCTACTGCCTTTTCTGTGAGGGTCATTTTGGATCAAAATTACTTGCTGTGTTTAAAATCTGTTCATCTCACCTCTGGCTCTATCGTTGATGAAAGTGAATACTTTTAGTCATTTTAGTAATGAGTGCAATCTGTTTTGTACAGTCTTGCTGGCAGTTTGCAGCTCCTTCATCTTCACCTTCTCAGATAGAAAGAACTTTGTTTCATTGTGATGCTCTGAGTCCAGTATTTACTCCCTGGCAGTAATTAAATTGACAATGCCACTAACAATCAAGGTTTTCAATGCATTTCAAAGATCCATAACACCCAATAAGGGGGAAATTGGTTCCATATAATTCAATGTGAAATTTTACAGAAACATGAATAGTATTAAGAACGTAATCAGTAATCAAAAAATCTACACTTAGCATCATCAATAAAAGGTTCAGTGTTCTGGGTCAAGGACCTGGTCCTGCGTATGAGCAGAAGAATTGTAATATATAGATTAAATGATTTATGTTATAGTCCAGATTATAAAAGGATGTTCTTTATAAGCCTTCATCAAGAAGCATTTTGGAATTATGTGAGCAACAAGTTGTCCATTGTGCCGAAGTTTGAACTGTGAAGAAATAAAGCATCTATCCAGCAGAATTGTTGACCATTATTCTATTCTACTGGGCAAATGTTAAAATCTGTACATCTGACTCAAGAGTTTCAAATGTGAAGAGCAAATTTCAGGGATTCTGGTGTAGGGTTCAGTGAAGATAGAAGGGTTTTCTGAAGGATTTTGTGTGGGGACTACAATCTTGTCTTGAAAGCCAATCCCATAATGTCCAAAACTTTATTGACTCTGGAATTGAATAAAGAAGCAACTTGTCCTGTGCTCCAAAATGAATCTACTCTTCCACTGTTAATTGCGCTTGTCTCAAGTGTGCAGTTGGACTCGGTTGGCACTACCTGCTCGAGCCCACTGTAAGGTCGATGTAGTTGTGTTCGTGCAATCCTACAGACAGAACAAGTTCTGCCTTCAGATACTGTATGATTCTAAAAGAGACTCCAGTCAAAGCATTTGGACATCAGTTTAAGATCAATCCAAGTTGAATCTGCTCCTGTACTTGTATGATTTCATAACTAAAACATATAAATTAACATTCCAAAAAGATTAATGATATTTCAGTATAATTATATGTAATTGGATATTTTTATAATTATGTAAAGTTGTGTAGACATAATGTACATATTAAACAATTAAATGTATTTAATTAACTTATTAGATTTTTAGTATGTAATAATATAATAGTATGTAACTGCGTAATTACTTATATAATTCAAAGTCTTGCAGGTTGTGTATTAATCTGTTCCCGGAGGACAATAAAATCAAGTGCCATGTTTTTTTCAAATAAGGACCTTAATTCTACAGGTTTGGAATAGGATAAATCAGGAAGATAACCAAGAAGAAATCATTCCAAAAACTGCTATCTAAAGCAGCCACTTTGCCAATTTATTTTGGCAATTCCAGCTGCTATTGATTTTGAACGAGTCTAAAATGGAACTGCATAAATAAAATTCATAACATAAACATGCAAAAGATAACTAATTTGTGCTGAAATCATGAAACTTACGTCACAAAATTAACAGTAAAATATTAGAATTTATATTCTAATCTTTGCCTACTTCTGAACCTACGTCTTTCAACAGTTTATCTTTTATCTTCCCTCATGCCCTTTCTGAGCTCGTCTTGTCCATGAGAGCCAGCTTCTGCTCTCACAATCCTATTCCAACCAAACTGCTGGCCATGCAACTTTTCTTTATGGACCTTTCTCCAGGCACTGATCCTGTACCTAACAAATCTAGCATCAGCACTCTGGTCCTCATCAAACTGATTCAGGACCTCTTTATTTTTGTCAACTGGTCCCCGTCTCCAAACATCAGTTCCTCCTCAAGACAGTTGGGCCACATTTTCAATTGACAGGGAGGCAAGACTGGAGTTGGACAAGCCCACAATTTACCCGTACTAGCTGGTGTTCTAGTCTCCTGCCAAAGTTCCATTTCCTCATTATTTTCAATCAGGTAGGTAGTGATAATTAGCCATCCACAAGTTGCGGGGAGTCTTGGAGAGCCCTCTAATGGGCTGGGAAGATGTGGGGTGAAGATCCTGTTTTTTTTTGCCTATTTCCCCCACCTTTGCCTCAGCCCCTACCTCCTCCTCCCCGAGTCCAGGAAAGGAAGTTCAAGGATGGCTTTTTCGCTGGGAAGCCACTTAAAGGTTTCATCCTGCTCTTGTTGATAGTCAGCCAGCGGCAGACAGCAACTACAATATGTTGGCAAACCGCCAGATAAGCCTGGCGGATAAACCCGTGGGCTGGTCAGTGGGCCATTCCTTTGGACACCCTGAGCCCAATGGAGGAACCTGCCAGCAGAAATGAAGGGACCCTCAGGAAGGCTGCACTTTACTTTGACGACAATCCCTCCCCTGCTCACCTGGCCTCCAAAACTGGTCATATCAATTCTGCCCCATTCACCTTTGTCCACAAGCTCCGGCAATGATGTTTTAAGTAGGCCCAGGCAGTCAACTGCAGTACTGGTAATGGTCACCTCTCCTGGTGGTGCAGCTGGTGCTGGAGAACTGCACCAGTTGGGAATGGTATGCTTGTTCCACTTCAGAAGATCTGCCAGGAAAATGTCCCCTGGTGTAAACAAAAACCCCAACAGCAGCCAGCATTCAAATGGGTTTCCTGGAAATCATCGTGGAAGGGTTTCCAGCCTGTGACGAGCCTACTACCATTAAATTCAATCCTTATTTCAGGTTCAAGTATCTATGAAGAAGACCATCAGACGTTTCTCAGCAGTTTGATAGATTTTGATTTAAGTAGGTTTCAGTACGTTTATGTTTCTAGTTATTATATGCTACATTTTAATGTATCAGTGTTCATTTATCAACAAGTGATAGGAAAAGTGTTAATAACACTTAGAAAAATGCATGTTATGTGCACGATTGTTGATGTACGTACATAAGAAACCAGAGCAGTGGTAAATCATAGGGTTCCTTGAACCTGCTCTACTGTTTAATATGATCATTACCAAACTTAAATTCCACTTTCCCAATCTATCCTTTTGGTGACACTTGTGCCCAAAAATCAATTCATCTTGAATATATTCAGCAATTAAAGATCCATAACCCTCTGGGATAGAGAACTCCAAAGATTCACAATCCTTGAGCGAAACCATTTCTCCATGTCTTATTCCCAAATAACCCATCCCTATATCGAAGTTTCCCAGCTGGAGCAAGCATTTACCCTTTTAAGTTATCTCATTTTCTGAACTCAAGAGAATATAGGCTTATTCTGTTCACCCTCTCCTCTGACAGTGCTTGCATCCTTTTGTTGCACCCTTCTAAGACATGTATATCAGTCTTTAGGTAAGAAGACCAAAACTGTACACACTACTCCAGGTGTGGCTTCACCAAAGCACTATATAATTGCAGCAAGACTTCCTTACTCTTATATTTGTTACAGACAGGGGAGAGAGAGTAGGATCACTTCCCCTTTTTCCAATTGATGGTCAACTGACAAGGTTGACACCTTTTAAAGAAGGTGTGTTCAATAACCGAATGTATTTGCGGTAGCACTCGCATACACATACACACAAGAAAGGGTGATTACAGAGGAGATAGCATGCATTTAGCTTTTCAGAAAGTCCAAAAATTCCCAGATGTGAGTCTTCCAAGGCAGAAGCCAGAAATCTTGCAAGCTTACTGATTCCCTTTTGGTTCACTGAAGAATTGGAGGTTGGAGGTTTCTGGCAATGAATTTGCTGTGGCTTACCACTTGCTGCAATAGTTTCTTGGTTCCAGTTGAGTTACAATGAGCTTTTGCAATAAAGATCTGACTTCCCTCTTCAAATTTGTGGGTAAAGTGTGTAAGGTGGCACAGTGGTGAGCAATGCTGCCTCACAGCGCCAGGGACCCAATTCAATTCCCGGCTTGGGTCACTATCTGTGCAGAGACTGCACGTTCTCCCCGTGTCTGCATGGATTTTGCAGAGAAAATCCATGGGTGGTCTGGTTTCCTCCCACAGTCCGAAAGATGTACTGGTTAAGTGCCTTGGCTTTGCTAAATTCTCCCTCAGGGTACCCGAACAGGCACCGGAGTATGGCGCCTAGGGGATTTTCACAGTAACTTCATTGCGGTGTTAATGTAAACGTATTTGTGACACTGATAAATAAACTTTAAACTTTAAAATGCTAACCCTACTTCTCTGCCTGTTGTTACGAAAATAAACATTTCTATTTTTAACTTTACAAAAAAACTGTTTTTGGTCTGTTCACAGCACTTGAGGGATTAAAATATACCTCTTTAAGGTCCATCCTTTGCTGGGCAAGTTTTCTTCCCGTTGAGTCTCCTTCATTCCCAGACTGACTGACTGCTGTCAATAATTTGTGTTAGTTACTGTGCCCCATCACAAGCTGGTTTCTGTCAGCTGACTATAATACCTGTTTTTCTCATTGTCTACATAAGTGATCCCTGATTGTGTAGCAATGCTCAAACTATCAAGTTTGATTTTCAGCCATGTGCATTTTCCTGTGATAGAATAGGTTTCACCTCCCCACCTTTCTGTGGGATTCCATTCTGCAGCCAAGGTGTCTATAGGGCCATTGTGCCTTAGTTTCTGCAAGAACCATTAAATCCACAGGAAAGATCTGTTACATTTTATTGTCTTCGCAATGGAACATCCATAAAAGGTAATTTGCCTTTTTATGTCTTCAACAGCCAAGCAGGCTAACTCCAGCCATGTGCAGTTTCAGGTGTTTGGGAGATATGGAGGAGGACAGCTGACCTCTCAACCCCATCTTGTTTCAAAGCAGAATTTTTATTTCCCATTATCCATCCATCTGTCTTCCTTCTTCTCAAGTTCCGTGCCTGAAGACAGGTCCTTGGCAACTATTGACCAAACCGTAGCAAAGAGCTGAGGATTTTCATTTTGGGTATCATGAGGAGGAATCTACCATGGTCAGAGTAGGGAACAAACCTCCTGCTGTTTGCACTAATCTGATCCAAATGCTAGCCGTCCATGCTAACCATAAAACCCACCCCATCTCGTTACATCCTAAAAAAAACTCTGATAGATTTATGAAGCACAATTTCCCATTGATTAAACTACGTTGGCCTGCCTAATCCTGTGTACATTTATATTGTAGGGCTATATATGTAGAAATGTAATTTTATTCTTTGAATATGCCGCAGGTGGATGTGAATATGTGGCAAAGAATGTAAAGATGGGGACAAATATGATTCACATAAAACAAAGGGAGTTGTTGGGCAAGTAACAGATATATAAAACTGAGTAACAAATTTCATTGAGATAACTGGTAACAGTGAATTATGCACATATTTGTTCACTTAACGGAGTGAGTAGTCCAAATTGTTTGATGGATACTGTGGCCAAGTGGCCAGGATTCACTTGTATGTACTTTTTGACAAGCATAGGTAAATCACATTCAGTTATTTATACAACTTCATATGTGGAAAACAAATATGCTGATTGGTAGATGTACAAAATCAGTGTGGATCAGAAATATCAACTGCAGCAGGTTTGATCAATGACATTTATTTATGTAACTGGTCCAGGTGAGGCCTCACAAATTATTTATGTCATAAATTATGCTTTTTAATTTCTTATCACCGATGAGTGAGCCATGGAGATCCACTATAAATAATAAAAGTGTATGTGTGACAGAACATACATCTGAAATTTCACAATTGTGTGTGCAGCTTAGGTGAATGTGATTTCACACCAAAAGATTTTTTCTCTGGTAGGTATATTCTGCTTGGAGATCTGGTCTGTGCAAAAGAAAAATCTCGGAACAGCTGCCTTCATATTTTTCTTTGTCTCTGGAGCTAACTTTTGTAAAAGAGTTCATATTCCTCTAGTGGTTCAGTATGTTAGTTTTATTTTTTGTACCCAGCTGTCCACTCCCACTGTATTCCACTCCCAGGTAACCCCCCCTCTGTCTCCAGAGCACTGTAATTCCAGAATTTGAATGCAGCCCATCAGACATTACAAGCTGCACTCTAGACACAAGAATCCATGAACAACTCCACAATAGATTAGCAAAATATGATGACAAGTAAAAGTATGAGTTCTTGGAACTAGAATAACAGTGGATTAGTGGCATTTAAATCAACAGCAATCCAAGGGTTTAAATGCACGGGAATCTCAGAGTTTAATCCAGTGTAACCCTGGGTTTAAATCAATTGTATTCCCGGGTTTTAAACTCATTTTAATCCTGGGATTTAAATCCATTATAATTCTAGCTTTTAACTCCACTGGAAGACTGTGACTTAAATCCACTGTGATACCATGAAAACCAGAAATTTAATATTTTGTTTTACCAGATCACCGTCTTTTAGCATATAACGGGAAAGAAACTTGTGGGGTTGTGACTGGTTTAATTTAATTGGAGACAAATAAACTGCAACGGCCAAACATTAATAAAGACGGTGTGAAGGCAAGTTGTTTAATATGGTGATGAACAAAGTCAGGAGAGCTTGTATAGAAAATTTACATAAATTGAATAAAATAAGTGGTTTGAACTTAGATGTCGCTATGGACCAAGTGCTGGCAAGTGGGATTAGGTGGGCTGCTCAGGGCATTTCTTGCATCAGTGCAGACTCGATGGGCTGAAGGGCCTCTTCTCCACTGTAGTATTCTGTGATTCTGTGATTTCAAAAGGTGATATATACAATCGGAGATTGGAAATTGATTAGGCCAAATAATGTAAGTTAACATAAAATATTTTGGCAATAAAGTGAAAAAAAAAGATTGCTCAATTCTGGGAAAGGGAATTTCTAAAGGATTGTAGAAAACAATAGAGTGTAAGATCAAATGGGAAAACAGAATTAAGAAAACATTAAAGACTGTTGGTGTGGTAGCTGGTGCAATCTCGAACAAGACAGTTCGGAGGAAGCCAAAACTGTAAACAGCAGTTTGCTGTCATCCTCTGTGAGCATTCGAGAGCAGCAAGACATTGTGTGTTAAAATTACTGAAATGTTATAGTTTAAAATTTATAAGGACTGTTGCCATCAAAAAGGAGATTTAACTCAAAGTTTATTTGAGCCAAGATCTTTTTGGAAAGGGTTGAAAAATATAATTAACTGTGTAAAGGTATTCTTGTATTTTAAATGTAACTCTTTTATTTAAAAAATGTTTAAGTTTAATATAAAAACAATAAAATTGATCTTAGAATTACTTAGATTGATTTCAGAAAATCTTGTCATAGTACACAAATTTCAAAATCATTCTGGCAGCTGTTTCAAGTTTCCCTTTGGGATTTGGCCAGCCTTGCACTTAGCATCTGCTGTGCTATAACCAAATGTTGATTTGTTTTTGATAGTGTGGTTAAGGCATTAATGTCGATTAGAATACTTCCTACACATTTTTGAAGAGGTGACATGGCATCTTTTATGCTTTGCTGAATGTGCAGAGAAGATCTCAGTTTAACATCTCATATAAAAGTTGCCAGGTACGCTCAACAACGTAATCCTCTTTCAGCATGGCACTAAATTCTTAGCCAAATTATATATTAACATTCTACACTCCTAAGACTGAGATTTACATATTTTTGCTCTGTATGGAAACATGGGATATAGGGATTGGGCCAGAAAATGATGTTGAAGCCAATGATCAGCCATGACTGTTAGTAAATGGTGGAGCAGCCTTGACAGGTTTTAAGATTTATTCCTGCTCCAATATCTTATGTTCAGTCACAATTTGACCCAACACTTCTTGATTTTAAGGCGAGAATGCAACAATGAAGTCAAACTGTTGTTAAGAGCTGATAACAAGCTACTTCCTGGTTATACGGTTACTCAAACAGCATTGCAAAGTAATTTCTATCTCAAAGCAATGCTAATATTGCAGTATATGCCAACCTACCAAACATTTGAGAAAAATGGTGTGTTCTGGAGGCAAAACATTTATTCAAGTGTGAGGTAATTGATGGTACTTTTCATTAATGTTATGCTGTTGCTCCCTCATCCTCCTTGGCTGCTACGGCTGGGAAGAGTCCAGTGTAGGGCACCTAAAATGAGGAAATCAGAAGAGGATGTTAGAGTGAGAGAAGATGAAGGTGGGATAGGAAACAAGTGGTTCATGGTTACAACAACAGCAGATTGCTATCAAACCATAAGACATAGGAGCAGAATTAGGCCATTCGGCCCATTGAGTCTGCTCTGCCATTCAATCATGGCTGATATTTTTCTCATTCCCATTTGCTTGCCTTTTCCCCATAACCCCTGATCCTCTTATTAATCAAGAACTTATCTGTCTCTGTCTTAAAGACACTCAATGACCTGGCCACCACAGCATTCTGCGCCAGAGTTCCACAGATTCACCACCCTCTGGCTGAAGAAATTCCTCCTCATCTCTGTTTTAAAGGATCATCCTTTTAGCCTGAGGTTGTGCTCTTTGGTTCTATTCAAGCCAGATTGCAGGTTGAGGCTGAGCTGGGAAAGCGCATAAGACAGAAACTTGCTGCTATCCTCGATGTTCTCAATGGTGTTGGATGCCATAGACATCATTGCAGTCAGATTCATAATGCAGATAATCATTTTCTTCCATAGGATGCAGGAGGTACAAGTGTTTTTGTCACTGACTGGTTCAGTTCTATTCCCTTCTATTAGGTGAAATCTGGTACTTAAAGTGAGAGGGCAGAATATCAATAATTGTGTGGCATTATATGTGGATGATATGTCTGCCGTAGCTGAATGTGGAGGCAGTGAGAACTGAATGTGAGGTTGGCAGCATTCATAGGTGTGTGAGAGTGAGGTAGACTATCTGAGTGTTAGGAATAAGCCCAGAGTCCCAGAGAGTGCAGCTAAGTGGGTGACAGAAGTGTTGTGCACTAAACAATGTGAAAACTGGTGTTGTAGGAGATGCACCTGAAGATTCATTCATTGGTTTTGACCACCCATGTGAGTTCATTAGTAGTCTTCTGGCTACCAGCTCCTCAGGGCTCAGACTCCAAAAAAATTAACCTCACCCACTCTCTATGCCTTCTGAGGGTGGTCCTTGATGGTGATACTGTGAGAGCATCAAAGTTAACTGCTGCCCACCTCAAGTAGAACTGGTGCTAGTTGGTCACAAATCCTGATCCTTGCACCAACAACTTGAATTCTTAGCTCAAAGGCTCCATTAGACATTGCATAATGAAAGGCCAGTGTTATGAAGACAGGATGGTTGAATCCTGAAATATTCAGTAAAGCAGCCTCAAAATTAACATGAATACCCAATTAGGTTCTACATTTAGGAAAAATGCAAGCTTTTACAAAACCAAAAATGTGCACTTTTTTTAATGGACACCAAGCTTGCCAAAGTTTGATATACTCAGATACATTTGTATAAACAATATACTATTTGTTGATTCCTGGAAAAGTCAGTGAAAATTATTACTGATTCTCGGTTGCCAATAAGACTGTTTTGACCTTTGGTACTTCAATGGAATTTTGGGCTATTTTTCTACTTCAAATGTAATTTGTTGATGTCATTTTGGCATATCAAATTAGACAAAAGTCTAATTCCCCTTGGACTTCCCCTTGCTACTTCCCCTTGGGTCCTCGTCAATTAGTGTACAGATTAATTGTCTAAGGATTGAGAATTTGTACTGCTGAATGTGTGAATTCCCAGTAAAACAGTCTTGGAGTATTATTACTGATTATATATGCCATCATTGAACAATGATCTATCTGTGGTTGTTGAAGCTCTGCTAAGCAGTGTGCTGACAACTAACTACATAAATATTAAAATAGTTGGGGCAATTCAGCGTGGAGTTGGAGGAAGTAGGTCAGCACCACAATTTTCAATGTTGAATTAATTACCTCTGCTGAACTTCTCTGTGAAAGCATTTAACAAGAAGAAAGGGAAAACTGTAGGCTGACTGAATATGTGCTGTTCTTATGATTCTCTGAGTCCCTGGTGTAATGATCAGATGAGGAGAGGTTTAAAGGGTTCCTTCTTTTCCCACTCCTTTTTTGACTGCAACTAGTTTATTTTGCAAAACGGATGTATTGACAATTCAGTGAATAGTTAACTGTTTATGTGTAGTGACTGTAGAAGACACGCACAGACAGGTTTTCTTGAGTTTTAAAGAAGAAGAAAGGATAGTTTTTATTGTACTCAATTCAGGCCAAATAAAATAATAAAAGTGCTCCAACTTTCATAAACACTAAGTTCTCACACATTAATATAGAATTGGAAGATTGATTAAGCAGTTTAAAGCCCAGTAAAAATAATGGGGTATGGTGGCTCTTGGAAGGTTAGTGGCTTGGTGGTGTTTTTGGTGTCTAGACAATTTAAAAATGTAGATGAATGATTTCTCTGTTCTTGTGGAGACAACAGCGCTGAGTTGAGTTCTTTGTAAAATCTTTGCCTTCAGCAGATAGGGTTCAAAGTTAGCAAGCTGAATGGAGAAGGAGAACCCACTCAGGAACTTATTCCTTCACCATCTCAATTTCTTGTCTTGTTTTGTAGAGAAAACAGTGGTCTTAAACAGACAAAAGATTGGCTGATTACATGAAGCTCTCTCCCCAACTGCCCAATGACTTATATGGTCACGGCTATTGTATTCCAGTTATAACTTGATTAGATCATGGCTGAAAATTCCTCTATCAACAAGGGTCCCATTGTGCAATTGATTATGTCTAATGGTTTGTCCCTATCCATTGAGTACCCAAGTGAATCCTTGGATGTTTTGCTAAGGGTTAGAAGTTAGTTCCCATTCATACTCATGGTCTTTGTACCTAGTGTAGCTTTGCAGACAAGTTGTCTCAGTTTCAGTGGTTTTGGAATGCAAAATGCACAGTGATGCAAATGTACAGCCATCCTTGTGATACCAAATTACTGGAATGTAGATTTAAATTTTTAAAAATGTCACTTGGGGCTTTCCAGCCAGTAAGTTCAAAAATCACTTTTTTTGATATAAAACATGATTTCACAACACTGGTAACAAAGAACACTGTAAGGATCCTGGAATCATACTGCTCACTCTTTCCCTCTCAGTTACAGAATATTTCAGTTGTGGAGAAAGGTAAATGAGAACAAGAAAATCAACAACAAATGCAGGAGAATGCATCTATGATGTTCTTTAGGCAATGATTGAAAGCTTTCCATTTCAACTATATTAACAGACAACATTAATACAAGCTGGACCTCAGGCAAGTGCTCAATCCTCAAACTGTCAAACAGTCTGGCAGCTGGTGGCACGTTTATTACATCATTTAAGCAGAATACCTTCCATAACTCTCAGCATATTTCTGTGATTCAGCTCCATTCAAAGGTTTTGGTAAATGGTGAAATTTTTCCAGCTTCCAATATGATTTCAGTCTTTTTTTAGTTAGCAGCACCAAGGTTATTTCCTCACTACATTGCTGGTGGAACTGAACAATATCAACTTACTCTCATCTTGGACTGGCTTATAAGAGACCACTGCCAGCACGTGTTGTTCCTTGGTCAACTGGGAGAGATTGTAGGATTTGAGAAACCTGAGTTTATTTAGTGGGGCTGTGTAGCCAAAAAAACAAGTGTTTTCTTCAAATTCATCTCCAATTTTAACAGGTTGTTTAATGATCCAGAAATATGTGAATGATGTACTTTACAGTTACAATGGGTAAATGCTATGGGTCAGTTTTAGGTCAGTTAGTAGCACTTTCATTTTTGAGTCAGTTGGTTGTATTCAAGTCCTACTTCAGAGGATTCAAAACTCTCAGCTGACACTGCTTTGCAATACTGGGGGAGTGCTGTACTGACAGAGGTGCCATTTTTTGGATGAGATGTTAAAGTGAGATCCCGACTGTTCTCTCGAGTGGATGCAGAAAATCCCAGGGCACTATTCTGAAGAAGAGCAGAGGAGTTATTCCTTGTGCCCTAGTAATATTTATCTTTCAATCAACATTATTAAAAAGGCAGACTATCTGGGCACTTTTGCTTCACTTTGTGGGAGCTTGTTGTGAGCAAATACGTTTCTGTTTTTCCAATACTCCGACAGTCCGGTGCCCTTATAAAATACTGAATTAGCTATAAAATCCTTTGTGAAAAAAGGAGCGGAGGCGGGGCCTCGTGGTATTATCAATACAATTATTAATCCAGAAATTTAGTTAATGTTCAGGAGACCTAGGTTTGAATCCCACCATGGCAGATAGTGGAATTTGAATTTAATTTTTTTTAAATCTGGAATTAAAAATCTACTGATGTTCATGAAAACATGGTTGATTGTCAGAAAAACCCATCTGGCTCACTAATGTCTTTTAGGGAAGGAAATCTGCTGTCTTTACCTGGTCTGACCTACAAGTGACTCCAGAACCACAGCAATGTGGTCGACTCTCAACTGCCCTCAAAGGACAATGAGGGATGAGCAATAAATGCTGGCCAGTCAGCGACACCCATGTCCTATGAATGAATTTTAAAAAGCACTATGTAAACTCAAGATCTCAACCACATCCTATTATGTCCAATCTCTCTCTCTGGAAGTGTATCGTTAACATGTAGATGGTCAATACAATATAGATATTGCCTCCAATTGTTTAAGATGCTAAATGATATTTTCATCCTCTACAATTACTGCTGTTACCATAGTAATGTACAATGACAGCTTCGTGGGTAAAACCTTCTGCTAATGGCAAGTACAAGTGAGCAGTCTGAGTCTCTCTACCTTTTTGTGGGTGAATTAATGTTTTCAAGTACTTCAAAAGAAAGAGATTCCTTCTGTGACTTGTTACCTAGAATTTTGGCATTTATTGATGCTGGCAAATAATGTTCTTTGTGATTTCAGCATGCAGATGAAGTGGGAGAGCCAAGCTGTTACCTAGGTCTTTGGATTTATGCTTTGAACTGTCTTTTATCATTTCTAATATTCAATTACATTTTTATTTATTCTCATAAATTTGTCCAATCTTAAAGCCCCAGTCATAGTGCACATACAAGAACTTCATTTCAGGAATATTAATCGTTGCATGCTTTAAGCTACAAGTACGATTAAGTGGTCATGTGCTGTGTAGAATTTCTATTTATGGTAATACTTCTGAGCTGAATACCATTGAGTGATTCAAAGCAAGAGTCTATATTTCATTCAGTGGGTCAAAACAGATTTAAAATTGATATTGATATTCTTTTGAAATATCTTCAATTTACCATACTGCAAAAGCAGAAGATGCATACAATTAACACAGTATTTAGCATAATGCAAGGACCACAAGCTGACATTTCCTCTCATCAGATCTAATGCACTGCTCATGTAAACTGGGATGGTGATATTTGGAAAGCATGAATTTCATGTCATCTTAATTAACCTCTTCTAGAAGTGCATTCCCAAACAACTTGCATTCTCTCCAAGTTGACTTCCAAGCATTTCAAGGCTTGCATTGAGGATGCCACAACAGAAATGGTTAGTAATATTGTACTGCTAATAATGTAGAAAAATATAATTGTCACATTACAGATTCTGATCTGTGCAAATAATTTAATCATTCGTTAGGATAGCTGGAAAGTCCCTTTTCAAATCCACATTTGTAAAGTGTTTAATACAAAAGAAGTAACACGATATAAATGCAAGTTCTTTCATTTCAACTTACATTTATTAAGGTTCTGCTCAACTCATTGAATTGTCTAAATTGTCAAAGCTCAGTTCACATACAGACAAAGAAAGAAGTAACTGTCAGATCTAATCAACAGCTTTTAACCATGGATTCTTAATTGAAATTTGAGTTTTGTGACTGTGCAAGTTTCCTGTTACTTCCAGTTTCATTTGTACAGTCCAAATCATCTTTCTGATAAAATATATTTTCTCTTATCAACCTCCAACCAGTTATCATAACTAAAATGATCCGTGAAGATATTAAAATGCCATGAGAAATGTATGATTGATTGTTATTTGGACTACTTTGTTATAAATTTTAGAGCGATTAGACATTTGCTATTTGGGGAATTCATACATATCTCAATATAAATCATAAAGAAAGACATTAGACACTGAGATGAAATATTCTGTTCAGACCCTGAGGCAAGTTACAGTTAATATTGAACAAGATGTAATATATATCATAATGTTCGAAGATCCAGATGCAAAATGTGTACTTGGATGCTTTGCCATCCTTCTGTGATCAAATGGAGGTGAATATAAATTTGTAATTAATGTAATTAGTAGAGGCTTATTGTAAAGTTTGCAAGTTTTTAAGGAAGCTATATACCGTACATTGATTTTAATTGATGGAATCGAATAACAATCAAAAAATTCATATCCTTTGACAATTCTCTTCATTTTATTTTGTTTTCAATCACAGAGAAGAGTGTTACTGCTATGAAACAGACAGCCAGAAATTGCTTTCTAACATTTTTATGTCAACCTGCCATTAGTTTGGAGTGCTTGCATAATATTTTTTAAAAAACGAATTTAAAATCAAAGCTGTCACTTTCCCCTCGTCTTATTCGCACAGTGTCATGCTCCATTCTGTGGTTGAGAGGGTAGACAGATGGTTTGCCAGGATCACTTTGCAAGTAACTGCAAGAATCTGCATGAAACAAGTGTAGATTGATTTATTTCATGAATTTTTTATCTTCTTCCTTATAGGAGAGGGTCATACAACTTCCCCACAAGGCCACAATGTAGATTGGGAGCTCAGTGCAATGTAGTATTATTCAGGAGCAATGTACTCAGCAAGGTTGGTTTGGAAATTAATTGATTGGAGATATTTTTGAACTTGGATGTAAAGAGTGCCTTTTATGCCCTCAGGGCATCCCAAAAATGCTTCACAGCAATGAAGAACTTTTGAGATACAGCACACTGTCAATTGATATCATTGCCAGCCAGTGAGTTGATGGTCGGGTGGAACATAGTCCAGGACATAACAGCAAAAGAAGCATTTTACAGCAAAGTCTATTTACTTAGCAAACGGAGTGTGCTTAATCAATCCATCACAGCAAACAATCTACAGACTCTGTTTAGAGAGAATCTCTCCAACTAAAATGAACAAAATTCATTGGATAGCTCGGTGGCACAGTGGTTAGCACTACTGCCTTATGGCTCCAGGGACCCGGGTTTGATTACAGTCTTGGATGATTGTGTAGAGTTTGCACATTTTCCCCATGTCTGCATGGGTTTCCTCTGGGAACTCCAGTTGCCTCCAACAATCAAAAGATTTGCACATTAGGTGGATTGGCCATGCTAAATGACCAGGGTTATGGGGATAAGGCGGGGGATATGATCCATTGAATTGGGCATGATGGCCAAAATGGGATTCTTGCTGGTTGTCAAACCTGTTGTGAGTCTCCCAGCTTGGTTCTCATCCAAAGCAGGTGTAAAAACTCATGAATATTCATTTTAATCTAATTACCAGACTTGAGGCCTGAAGCTACAGCAAGTAGCACTTAGTGCAGGTGCTGACAAGCATGGACCAGCTGCCTTGACTCCAAGGGTTGGGGGTTGGGGGTGGGGGGTGCTGCATGGGGCAAGGAAGTAAGTACTGTGCCTATGTGCCCTCTGCTGCTACCCAAGGGACTTGGGGGTTGAGTGGGCTTGGGCTGGGGAAAGGGGTTGACCTTGGTTCTCTACCAAGGGATGGGAGACTTGAGACTGGATTTTATTTTCTTGCACTTGGAAACATGGAGATCATTTAGGTGAATTTCTGTTTTAAGAATTTATTATTGCCTGTGCCATTTAAAACCTTTGAAGTGGCCTGGTCACATTAGCATCCATATTCCTTGAAAATTGAAAGCCTTCAAAATCACAGCAGCACTCGTGCTAGAGAAGGATTGCCCTTGGTTGATTTTAGAAGCCCCAGGTGTGATCAGGCCCATTTGAAGTCCTCCGATGGTCATTAGATGTCAGTTTCACACAGGGGATTCCCCTTTGTTGCCTGAATGAGTGGCAGGTGCTGCCTGGACACTTCAAAATGCTTTGATTGACAACACCAGAGCAGAGAAAATAGTTTGTTGTTCAGACAATCAGTTCATTCTCCAGTAAGCCTCAAGTAATTCCTCTTTTCACCACATCTGTTTAATCTGGCCCCATTTTCTTAACACTACAGTTTATTTTCAAGTCTCTGGCCATGCTGAGCAGCCTAATTTTTATTTAAAAATGCTTTGTTTACATTCAACTCATGCTCCAGTGCCTTTAACTAATCTCCTGATTGATAGGTCCAGACTATTTCACAGCAGGCAGCTTGTTTGCTTTTGGTTTCCTTCACCGTTTATTAAATATGAAATGTTTCCTCTTTTCTAACTGTAGTTCTTTAAAACAGGATTTCTGTTTTATCTCAAGTGCCTACTCATATCAGCAGCAGTTGTTTCTAAATGCAGTTTTCTTTAAACAGGCTTGTTCTTTGGACTGAAAGCCTTGACTGACATTCTTACATCGTGGGCCTTCTTCACCCTCTTATCATAGAATAGTACGCCTACACTAGAGATAAGTTTCAGCCATAGAAGAAACTTGCACCATTCCTCCTTCCAACCCTGGCACTGACACCCTGACACTGCTGATGTCACAGTGATATCCTGGCACTGAGACCGTAACAGTGACACCCTGTACTGACACCATCGTATAATACCCTGTCAGGGGCTAGTGCTAAGATTGTGGCCTTTGGTGACCCCATATTGGAGTGTCTCTCTTGTGGGGGTGGGGGGCTGAGGCCTCTGCCTGGGGGAGTCAGGTTACTCTTATGCCTGCTTGATTTTAGGGCTGGGGTCATGACCTGTACATTTAGTTGGGGGGGGGGGGGGGGGGGGGGGTTGCGCGGAATGCGCAGGGGGGGAAGTTTGGGGGGATGGTCCCTTGGTGCAGGAGGTCTTTTCCATGGAGCAGATGGACCTGGCACTTATATCTATAATCAGGGCACTCTTTAAAGATGGCACTCTGATCTCTTTGAAGCCAGGCTGGCCGGCGTGTTTTCCATTGGGAATTTTTTCCCAATAAAAGTTGGACCGTCTGGCAAATGCTGCCAATGGGGAATCCTCCAGTTTTCCCATTGGCGGCAGTACTTAGTTTTATTTCAGAGAATCGCGGCCAACATCTCCTGAAAAAGCAGAATGAATTCTCTGGCAAGATGCAATGGTCAGAAAAATAGTTACATAATACAAATTATGTGAGTAAAATTAATCCCAGTCAATACAATTCTCCAGTTTGATTAATGGAAGCATTAATAGATCATGTCCATTCTGACCAAGAATAGTGGAACATTGGAACTAAGAGCAGAAATATTCAAATTCAGCCCTTTGAACCTGCTCCGCCACTCAATCAGATCATAGCTGATTTCTGCCTGGTCTCAAATCCACTTCCCCACCTGTTCCCCATAACCTTTCAATCCATTTGTTGTCAGAAATACATCTGTCTCCTTTTTGAAACCATTTAATGAATGAATAGTGGTGTCACTGTATGCTGCTAAAATGTAACTCCTGTCCTAATGTGAGAAGCACAGCAGCCGAATTGTGTACAACAAGGCCTCTCAAACAGCAGTGTGACAATCATCAGCTAACCTATTTACTGCGGTTGGTTAACAGATAAATTGTGACCATCAGACCAGGGAAAGCACATCGGATCTTCTTTGGTACAATGCCATTGGAAGAGATGTTTGATATCAGCTCAGAGAGTAGAGGAACTGGGAGAGATTATACTGTTGCACACAGTCACAAATTTCCTTCAGGCTCACACATGAGCTAGGGAAAATCTAACCTGTGCACTTGCAAGGCTCACAAACTGCCCAACTAACCCATTTGTCAAGTTACACGTCACTTTTGACTATTCTCATGACAGTCGCATTGGCAGTGCAGCTTACAAATCGTACTGAACGCATATGTGGAGGTGCAGAGGGAGTGAGACTCTGGGCATTTGAGAAGAATCTGATGGGGAGGGCCATTTTCACCACCATCCAGGCTAGATCTCGATGCTTGTTTGAAAGTTCTGGCGATGAGGCATTCTGCCAAATGACTTTTGACAGTCTGCTCAGTGAACCATCCAACAGGATCTACCATCCCTTTTTCCCACTAGGCCTCAAGGACATAATGTGCAGATCATTTCCTGATAGACTTGCAGCAAAACCCTCACCGTGTAAGGCAGGTTGGAGCATTCTGGGCAACATGGCCAGAGGCATCCTTTGCAATATTGCGGAAATTGTATTTCAGTGAATAGTGACACTTGGAATTTATCTACGTATCATTTGATGCAGCCACACGCAAATGTGGCCATTAGGATGAGAGCTATGTTGGGTTCCACATTGTCCCCTCGGCTAAAGATTTACACATTGTGTCCTCATGGACATGGTCCATTTTTGATCTCCAGGCAAACCAGAATATGGCTCCTGTGATCACCATGGAGCAGGAATGGGGTACAGGCCAGACCCACAGCACATACAGCAACAAAAACCTGCAGTTGTGACCAGCTTGTCACTGATATGCCTTTGCTCCAATCATTATCTCAAGTCGAGCTGAAATCCTGCTTTTGGTTTTCCAGATGTTTTGGAGACTGAATTTTTGGCACTTATTTTGGGACTCTTGTGTTGTCTGTGGCTGGGCAAGTGCAGAGATAAGTTCAATTCAGGAGGTCCACACAAGTTACAGTAATAACAGCAGGCAGGTTTATTTTAAGCATGCATTGTACAGGCTTCAGTACCCAGCAGGCTGTAGAGGCCCCAGTGATATCACAGAGTGATCACCTGACCATTCTCTTAAAGGGGTCATTCCACACATATTAATTCCCCAAATATACAACAACTTGCCAAGGGCACACTTTGGGCACAATCAACAATCTAAACTGGATTGTTCTAAACTGGGCTAGAACTAAGGGTTTTCTTCCTCATTTTTCCATCCAAACTCATATAATTAAACATCCAATTTTTCAATGAACAAGCACAACCGATGCTTCAGGAAATAATGTTGGACTAATTTACATTAGGAGCGGTAGCTGTATATTTTTATTAGTACCGCTGGGAATGGGGTTCATCACACAGAATACATATTGTTAAAGAGATGCTTTATATAGAATAATTTACAATATAATTAGCTGGACATTTATATATATATTGTATATATGTATATGTATATAGAACTTCAACAAAAATAACATTTTTACTAAACAAAGGACATTGATCTCCAGCAGCTACTATGTTGCATTTGTAAAAGACACAAGCTGCTTGTCGCAAAAAACTACTCAGCTCTTATGGACAGTGGATAAGATAGAACCAGGTTAAAACCGGAAAGTCACATACCTTTTACTTGCCTATAAAATGTACTAGATTTTAACTGATAATCAGAGATAGACTGCCGCAGGAATAGAGGGATAACAGTCTTACCCCTCTCTCTTTCTCCGTAACATGTCTTATCAAAGCTGAACTATTTTTTGATTTAAAAACCCACCAGCAATCCCCATTGCTGCAAAACAAGAGCTATTAAAGGACAATTTTTAATCATCAGCATTATCTCTAAGAGAAAAGAGAATCAACCAGCCATGATTACTTCAGTGAGAAATTCTCATACAAGCAGCTAGTGTGTAAAGTGTTCCTTCAACTGCAAACAAGAATCTGGACAATCAATTATTTTTTACTTGATTTTGATTTTTACTTGGCTAAATTTTTAATTTCTTTCTTTTTGACATGTTTGGTGGAGAGGGTTGTTATGTGTGCGTTTCTTTTGCATGAGTAGGCAGTTGGACATTTTTGCACATTTAAACATTGTTAATAAGTTCTGAATCTTTGCCTGAGTGAGTTTTAGCAGTAAAACCCGGAACATGGCTGGCTTCTTTCTAACAGCGAGCTATTCACAGTTAAGTATAAATAGTGAATTGACAATATCACCTCCTTTTTAAATTCAAACTCTGTTATCACCAGGAATGGGACAACGAGAGGAATCAGTTCACCCTTCTTAATTGAATTTGTGTCTCATCCACCACCTATGAGTAACCCAATTTTTAATCACCCAACATGGTGTTATGCACTATACAAAGCTATTAGCTGGTTTTATTGCTGTTCAATACTCAATTTCTCAATAGTTAGAAGTTCAATCACAGCAGTATTTTGTGTTGTTTGACCTAATGAGGTATAATTCATTCCAATTGTTGCCCTGCAGCCCAAGCAATCTGCATTATTCTGTTTATATGACACATTAATGAATTTTGTGCATCTTTAAAGGTGTGACCAGAATCAAGAAAATACATCAGGAAAGGGCAGTCAATTTCATGGAACTCTTGGTGGACCCTGACAATATTCTGGCAATAGTAGTGAAGACTTGTGCTCCAGAATGTGCCATGCCCCTAGGCAAGCTATATCAATACAATTACAACATTGGCATCTACCTGGCAATGTGGACAATTGCCCAAGTGTGTACTGTATGTAAGAAACAGGACAAATCCAACCCAACCAATTGCGCCCCACCTGTCTACTCCTGGACATCAGTAAAGTGATGGAAGGGCTATTAAGTGACACTTACTCAGCAATAACCTGCTCACTGATGTTCAGTTTGGGTTCTGCCAGGGTCACTTGGCTCCCAACCTCATTACAGCCTTGGTTCAAACATGGACAAAAGAGCGGAATGCCGGAAGTGAGATAAGAGTGACTGCCCTTGACATCAAGGCAGCATTTGATCGAATGTGGCATTAAGCAGCACATTCAAAGCTGGAGTTAATAGAAATCAGGGGGAAAACTCTTTGCTGGTTTGAGTCATACCTGGCACAAAGGAAGATGGTTTTGGTGGTTAGAGGTCAATCATCTCAGATCCAGGACATTGCTGCAGGAGTCCCTCAGAGTAGTGCCCTAGGCCCAACCATCTTCAGCTGCTTCATCAATGACTCTCCTTCCATTATAAGGTCAAAAGTTGAGAAGTTCACTGAAGACTGCACAACATTTGGTACCATTCACAACTCCTCACATACTGAAGCAGCCCATGTCCAAATGCAGCAAGACCTGGACAATACCTAGGCTTGGACTGACAAAAGTAACATTTGCATCACGTAAATGCCAAGCAATGACCATTCCTAAGAAGAGAGAATTTACCCATCCCCCCTTGACATTCAATGGCATTATCCATCACTGAATCCCCCACTATCAACATCCTGGGGCTTATGATTCACCAAACGTTGAACTGGACCGACCATACAAGGTACAGTGGTTACCTGAGCAGGTCAAAGGCTAGGAGTCCTGCAGCAAGTAACTAACCTCCTGACTCCCCAAACCCTGCCCATCATATAGAAGCCACAAGTCAAGAGAGTGATGGCATATAGTCCACTTGCCTGGATGGGTGCAGCTCCAAAAACACTCAAGAAGCTTAACACCAAGCAGGCAGAAGCAGCCCCCATGATTGCAACACATTCCACAAACGTTCCCTCAACCACTGACAAACCCCTGGTAGCCCTGTGTACCATTTACAAGATGCACTGCAGTAACTCACTAATGTTCCTTAGACAGCACCTCCCAAACCCACAACCATCTAGAAGGACAATGGCAGCAGATATATGGGAACGCCGTCACCTTTAGATTCCCCTGCAAGTCATTCAGCATCCTGATTGGAAATAAATTGCTGTTCCTTCACTGTTGTTAGGTCAAAGTCCTGGAACTCCCTCCCCAACAGCATTATGGGTATACCTACATCTCAGGACTGCAGCAGTTCAATAAATGCAGGCCTATCCAGTGATGCCCGCATCCCAAAAAATGAATTTTAGAAAATGAACATGCCAGTGCCAAAAAATCCATAGGGAAAAGTGTTGGAATTACATATTTAACAAACTGAGATCAAATACTAGCAAACAGCAGGAAAGCAAATCTGTGCAAATGACTTCATCTTCATTACATTTTGGTGGTTTCCTTATCTAAAAGGATTAAACAGGCATTCTGCTTTAATGGACTGCATCCAATTCTTTCTTGTTAAAACACATTTTATTCTATGCATCTTATTTTGAATCTGTTACTTGTTTAGCTTTCTTGACACCTCAGTATTAGCATACACTATCTTGATTACATTAGGACTTTTCTTTTATAAAATCAAAAAACTTTGGAAAGTGTTTTTTTCTATAAGCATGATATGTACATGATTAGCTAAATAGTAAAAGGCATTCTGCTCTGTTACCATTCTGCCATTCCATACCCCTCAGTTTCTCCTCTTAGCATCCTTTGTTTCCCTCTATGGTACTCAATTCAGGCATTTGGGAAGGGATACTTTCTATTAAATCTCATAAGGTTATTCAAGTCAACTTTATCTTCCCACACACAACTACAGAAAGCATAATTCTTTTGATTTACAACAGTTGCTATAGAAACATAGACCTGGATTTTCTGGTCTCATTGTGGCAGGATGCATCATCACAAAGAAATTCAGCAATGTAGTCAAAAGTCCATTGAATTTTGGTGGGACTGGACAATTCTGGCAAGGGGCAGGGTTGGAAAATTAGGCTCATGGAAACATATGTTATAATCTCAGTTGAGATCAATAACTTTTATACTAAAATCCCAAGCCAGAATTTTACATTCCTCTGCCATTGGGTTCTAAGGTGTGGGGCGGAGGAGCATAATATTGCATGGAAGGGAATCCCCCCAGGATCTTACCCAATCTGGCATAATTTCATGGTAGGGCAGGCAAGCCTCGGGTGGGAGGTCCTATGTAGCCACTGAATAGCCTTTTCCTGTCCAGCCTCAATGTTTATTCCAGCAGGCACCAGCCAGAGAAAGGTAGGAAACTGAAAAAGTCTCTATCTTGGACAGGAAGGGGGTGCCTTAATGTGAAGGCCCCATTTCAAAGAATCATAGTATTTCCAATGTTTTAGTGATTTGCTTTTTACTTCAGCTTCTCGAGGCAACACTTGACCCTGCCTCACAGCATATCCCAAATAGGTTACTTTGACCTTGGCAAACTCATGTTTTGTCAAATTGATTACCAAATCAATTTATTGATGGTGGTGTAGTGGTAATATGAGTAAGCTAGTAATCCAGAGGTCCAGCCTAATGCTCTGGAGGCATGGGTTCAAAATCTGCCAGGGCAGTTGGTAGAATTTAAATTCAATGAATAAAATCTGGAATATAAAGCTAGTCTCAGTTATGGTGGCCAGACGACTATCAACAATTGTTGCAATAATCCATCTGGTTCACTCATGCGTTTTGGGAATAAATTTGCCATCCTGAGCCAATCTACCCTCAGTGTGACTCTAGATCCACAACAATGCGGTTGATTCTTAACTATGCTCAGTTCAAGGCAAATGGGGAATGGGCCACAGATGCAGGCCTTGCCAGTGATGTTCACATCCCATGAAAGAAAAAAAGTCAACTTTTTGTAGTAGATCAGATGGTGCACCTAGATGTTCCACATATTCTTTCCAAGTGTTACTGTAAATCAAAAGATCAGATGTACGCAAAAGCAGTTGTGTAACCCAGCAGTTATTGGGTTTATCAATCTTTGAAAGGTAGCTGGTGCATCATTCATTTCAAATGGCTTAACATTACATTGGTACAGGCTGTCTGAGGTTAGGAAAGCAGAGATTTATTTCACTTGATCCATTAGTGGAACTTGCCAAAACCTTGTTGCAAGTCAACCAAGAAGCTGCCTCCCCCTTCTCTCTCACCTGAAAAGCCAGCCCCGCCGTCTGTAATTGGATGGCAAACCTGCCCTCCAGTCAATTCAGTGAAAATAACATCGTTTGAGAGCCCATTTGACCCTGACGTCAGCCTCCTGACCTAAAACCCCATTTCCTGCCCTAGGTGTATGAATTTTGAGCAGGTACAACCAACACCAAGGGATTTAACAGTGGAATATTGGGTTGAATTGGAAAGAACTTGAGCTCCAGATCAGGGGAGAGAAATGAGAGGGAGAAAAACATCCTTTGGTGTTCTAGTAATTTCTGCCACTCTTCATGAAAAGATAGACAAGGAGACTATATTGTGAATCTAAGAGATTATTAATCTATCAGTAGCATCTGCTAAAAATCAGTAGTATTTTTAGCAGATGTTCCTACACAGGTGCTGTTGATCAGGGACAGCTTGAGAATGAGTAGACAAAGGAACCCAGGTCGATTCTTATTCCTCTGTCTGGTCCGGCACTGCTGAGACTGATTTTCATACCAATACATTCATATTTGTAAATCACTTTGCCAACATACTGAAATATGGAAGATATATGTTTATTTTTCATTCCAGGCTATATGACACTATTTTCAAGCTTTAGTCTGCCCCAAGCAATCCAGGAGCAATGCAAGATTAATTTTGGCCCAATTTTTCTCTTTCAGAACACTGAAAGCTGAAATTATCAGCATGCCACACTCCTCAAGTATATCGTCTTTGAAATTCTATTTGATTAATATTTCATCAAAATAAAAGCCTGCATCTTTTTGCACCCCTCAAAAAATAGGCTAAGTGTTGAGATGTAAACACTTTTGCTTACTTAATTAGAGTTATTTGTCAGCTGGGGCAAAAACTTTTTATAAAATATTTTATAGTTGCAGTAACTGCATAGAGAGGCCAAAGGATCCTTGAGTGAATTTGGCTGAAGGGTTATTGAGTGAATTTGGTCGAAGGGTCATTGAGTGAATTTGGTTAAAGGGTCATTGAATGAATTGAGTGTCCAGACACTTTGTACTTATTGTGTTGCCTCAGGTACCTCAGTCATGTTAAGACTGCGAAATGAGGCCTGGGTCTGCTAATTGTGCTGTTCAAACAATTTTTACAAATCTGAATCAGGATAAATGTGATAGTTTAGAAGTGGTTAGTGTGAGGTTGCAGTCAGCTTGAGTATTTGTGAATTTAATTAAGTTCAAGAGCATGGTATGCCATTGAGAGCTGGTCATTTTGAGCACTGAACAGAATATATCTTTTTCACCAACTTTTGTTAAGGGATGTGAAATTTTTAAAAAATTGGGTGGCTGAGTGCATTTGATTTTGGAACCTGATTTGAAATGTAACCCAGTTGGAAGTGCTCAAGTCCTTGCTTTCTGATGGATAACCTCAAAGAAAATTTATTCCCCACGTGGCAGTGTTCTCTCTATTTTTTGTTTGAGCATGGATGATTCCCTTAAGTCTGCTTTCACTTTTTTCATGCACTCACGCACATACCATAATTTAAAGAGGGCAACTTGTGCATAGTCTGTGTGGGAAGTCCTGGGTTGCTGTGGATCTTAGAGGAAGTATTGGAGGCAACCTGTGCTGGAATTTACGTGGAGGCAGTGGCTCTTCCCCTCACTGAAAAGCCGGGGAAAGCCCGTTCTCTGCTTGCCCAGTTTGCCCTGCGGCCATTTAACAGCTGTTGGGGCATTCATTAGTTCAAGGCCGGACTTCCATTCCCATTCTGAGAATCCCCACTCAGAGCTACCAGCCAGTCAGATGAATGCAGCACTGTGGTCCCAGCAGCACCCACTGAGAGCATGAAAGAAAACCTATTGTATAATAAATGTGCTTGATTTTTGTTTTCAGCTTTCTTCCAATAAATTTATGTTTTATTTCAGGAAAAATTATCACGGAACATAAATTCTGTTCTGTTCAATCACTCTTTACTGATATATCTCGGAATATATTCAAAGATGCAGAGCAAAATAAGTGACATTCGCAAGTGCAACTAAGACTGCAAAATTTAGACAAATAAAAAATCAATTTTAATGACTGTGCACAGAAGCACATTTATTTATATTAAGATAATACAGGTGAGAGTAGACTATAGATTGCTTCTTGCTCGTTATTTTGTTATGGTTTAATTATTGCACAATTTCATTATAAACCCAAGTATAAAGCAATTTCCTTTCTCCCACACACCTTCATCATTCCTGTCGACTGTTCAGCACAAATAATGTGATTGTGACTATGTTTCATTTAAATTTGGAACATTGCATATATGAGGTGCGTCTGCATGTGGGGAGTTGTATAACAAGACAATTACAATGGTAGCTCAGAACAGTCTATGATGTTACCATAGCAACAGGATCTGCAAAGCGCCAGCTTGGGTGTCAGGTCGGAAAGCTCCACAAAATCAAGGATGGCATTAAATGTGTTTCTCTGACCTTTTCTCTTAATAATAAAGATACTTTCTGGCAGTGTTAAATTACATTCCTTGAATAAAATCCTTTTCATAAAAATCGCAGTTGATAAAGTTGACCCATAGCATCTTCCATCTCTTATTTTTATATTTATTATTCTGACCTACTTTAAATTTTTCTATGCTCTGCGCTATTTTCTGGCTAAGTCAGTAAGAAAGTGAATGATTTGCTTCTGCCTATGATTCTGCCTATTGTTAAGTGACTATTAGGTGGAAGGCAAGAACTGTCTGCAGTGATGCAGTCTGCAACTTGCCCTTAATTCCACAGTCTGACCAGATTGTAGACCAAGGATTTAATGCAGGGTCAACAGAGACAAATAGATATCCATTACTTCTGTGGTGCAGTGATACTTTGGAAATCATGAGGTACCTTTTTGGTAACATCTCTTTCTGAGAATGCTCATCACACTCGCATGAGATGCAAAATCAACAGATGTGTTATCCATGGATACATATGAAACAAGAACTTTTTCCTAGGAACACTACTATTCCAATCAAAAATTGCAAGTATTTGGCAAATTCACCCTTTTAGTTTAGAACTATTATTATCACATCTCTTCATTCCTATACTTGCAAGCAGCAAATGTTTAAGGAGCAAGCAGTTCAAATCTGAAAGACACATTACCCTGTAATGTAATATGTACATGTAATATGGATTTATGGAGTTGAAATTCAAAACAGACACTTTAAATCAGAATGGAGTCGAGACGTCGGGTGATCTTTTCTTTCCTGTCAATACACAAGACTTAATGTCTGGATAATTCACTAAAATGCAAACTAACTTTTGGGGCACATATTTGAAGAGTCACTAAAATGCAACAGATCCTTCCAATGGTTAATGGCTGTCCTTCTCAAAATAATTAAATAAACTGTCTTCCCAATACTGCTGCAGACTTTGTGATTCTGGAGTTGAAATCCAGAGAAAGGGTGCGACAAAACCCTTCTCTATCGTGAAGATGTGTGAATGGCTGAAACTTGGACCTTATTGTTTGACAATGGCCTAGCTGTTAGGAACTATTTGTGGACAATGGATTGAAAATCTTTAGCCCAAATCCCCTAATCAGAGTCAGAATCATTGTATCCAATGCAGATCAAAATACTACGCATTTGCTTAGTTACAGTTGAATAGATCCAACTTCTAATACAGCCTCAGAGCAGGAATCCACATGGAGACCTATAAAGAGGATGCAGAAGACACACTCTCTTTTTTATGGCTCTAACTGCTACATGATAAATGTAAAGATCCAGTTTGAATGTTAGCGAATGGATGAATGTGTGTGGATTTATGGATAAATGAATGGGGTAATTAGGTCAGCTGAATAGGTGGGGAAAATTGGTGAGGTGAGAAAGTATGCTAATAGATAAGTGAGGTGGTTAGAACATAGAACATTACAGTGCAGTACAGGCCCTTCGGCCCTCGATGTTGCGCCAACCTGTGAAAACCAATCTAAAATCCATCTAACCTACACTATTCCAATATCATCCATATGTTTATCCAATGACCGCTTAAATGTTCTTAATGTTGGCTAGTCCACTACTGTTTCATACAGAGCATTCCACACCCTTACAACCCTCTGAGTAAAGAACCTACCTCTGACATCTGTCCAATATCTATCATCCCTCAATTTAAAGCTATATTCCCTCATGCTAGCCATCACCATCTGAGAAAAAAGGCTCTCACTGTCCACCCTATCTAATCCTCTGATCACCTTCTATGCCTCTATTAAGTCACCTCTTAACCTTCTTCTCTCTAATGAGAACAACCTCAAGTTCCTCAGCCTTTCATCATAAGACCTTCCCACCATACCAGGCAACATCCTGGTAAATCTCCTCTGCACCCTTTCCAATGCTCCCACATCCTTCCTATAATGCGGCGACCATGACTGTGCACAATACTCCAAGTGCGGCCACACCAGAGTTTTGTACAGCTGCAACGTGGTCTCATGGCTCCGAAACGCAATCCCTCTACCAATAAAAGCTAACACACCGTACGCCTTCTTAACAACCCTATCAATCTGGATGCCAACTTTCAGGGATCTATGCACATGGACACAGAGATCTCTCTGCTCATCCACACTACCAAGTATCTTACCATTAGCCCAGTACTCTGTTTTCCTGTTACTCCTTCCAAAGTGAATCATCTCATATTTTTCTGCATTAAACTCCATTTGCTACCTCTTAGCCCAGCTCTGCAGCTTATCTATGTCCCTCTGTAACCTACAACATCCTTCCGCATTGTCCACAACTTCACTGACTTTAGTGTCATCTGCAAATTTACTAACCCATCCTTCTACACCCTCATCCAGGCCATTTATAAAAATGACAAACTGCAGTGGCCCCAAAACAGACCCTTGCAGTACACTGCTAGTAACTGAAGTTCAGGTTGGACATTTTCCATCGACCACCACCCTCTGTCTTCTTATAGCTAGCCAATTCCTGATCTGGTTGGTTGGATTGGGTCTGGTCAGGGATAATCTGGTGGTTGGGGGATAGTTGTGTGGTCAGAGTAGGAGGATAGTCAAGAGGTTGGGTTGGATGATTAAGGAGTTGATTTAAAAGATACCCAGATGCTGGACCAGGTTTTAATTTGCAATTTCCTGGGTAACTATTCAGCTAAGTCTTGCAGAACTGTACATAGTCTCCAACTCTAACTCAGAGTCAGAGGCATTTACACTCAGGGTAAGCAGGGGAATTGCCCATTAGAAGTTGAAGCTTCCCATGCAATTCCCACAGAGGTCTGCACATCAGGATTTTTGTAGGGTCTTGATATGCATCTCAGTTGATGCCTAGTCTCTGAAGATCCAAAGACCGGAAGATTTGGCTCTCTAGTCAATTGACAGAAACTCGGGACAGGATTTTCCAGCTCCGCTCACCAACTGGACTGTCTGCTCCCACCGCAAGTCAATAGTCCTTTTGCTGGACTGCTGAACCTCCTGTGGCTGGTCCTATCATGATGCAGCTAGAAAATCCCAGCCAAGGTGTCTGTTAACGACATTTAATGGAGCACATTTTTAGAGCAGAAGCGGAAGATCCAACCAGCAAAGGAACAAGACCCTGCCTTAGAACCTTCAAATTGCTCTTGACTTCTCCACTAAAGGGCTTCAATTGCACCTGACTGGAGTGGAAGAAGAGAAATCTGTTACTGTGAACAAAAAAACCACAGCTAATTTGTCTTCCTAAATCCCTTCCATAGTGTATTCCCCAGTGGATCAAAACTAAAGGGATTAGAGGCCTGCAACTTTTCCAGACTTCACCTCAGAGGAAAGCAAGTATAATGGAGAACCTTTGAACATTTAAGGCCCAAATACATGCAACATTTTGGAATTGCAATCTTTTCTTGTGTATATGTCTGTATGAGTGTGTGAGTGAGTAGAGTTGCATATACATTCAGGTGTTGAATAATAAAACATTTGTCTTTTTTTTAAAACTTACAATGAAACCTGTCAGCTCTTGACAGTCAAGGCATTCGTGGTTTAAACATTTTTTTTCTCTTTAGTGAGTTGAAAATTGGGAAAAGGTGGAACCATCCATATCGCTCCCCTGTCTGTAATACTGTGCATTGCATACATGTTCACTGCCTTTCAGCATTTGATCTTATTTGCATTTGTGCAGTTTACTGATGAGGTGGCTTTACATAAAGTGGAATCTTTTAAATTAGTACCTGGAGACTGAGAGTGATTGATTGAAGCCTAATTGTCTAGTTGTTTGAGGGCTCTTTATAGGGAAAACAAAAGAAGCTGGCCTCGTTTGCAGCTGCTTTTACTAATGTTCATCAACAGATTCCGTAATCAGTATATTTGTGAGGTCCAGATCAATGAAATACAGATGGACAGAGCAGGATTTGTGCCAACCCCATTGGCAAAGGACTGACCTTACAAGAGCTCCTGGTATCTGACTAATTTTAATAGTTTCAGCAGTAGCTGAATGTTTTTGAGTGTTCCGTGGCAACTTATTTGATTCGTGCAAGGTGGGTGGAATGCTGTGACAATCACTTCAGCAGCAATTAAAAGGCAGCTCACAAAAGACAAAAAGAACATTATGTGGCTACATGTCCAGACATGGGCTGTGCTAGCCTTCAAAAAGGCTGTAAATGTTTTTTGAGTCAAAAGACTGGTTGTTAATGCAGTGGCTGATTTAAGAAATGCCAAAGTCAGTGGAAATGAAATTCATGCTGGATGTTAAATGGCTACTGCCCATTTAATGCTATCGCTAAGCGTAATTTCACCCCCAATGTTAGTAGCCTCACGATGAAGTAACACTGTAAAGAAGGTTTGATGGATGCTGAAGTGGTGATGTTGCTAGATGAGGTGAAGAAGATTGTCCAAGGTACTTTATCCCACTGAACAACAAGATAATACATCTGATAGAGTACAGTAGCCAGGCTTGATGATGGGGACAACATCCAACAGATGTGGGCACAGTTGCTGAGCATAATATTGCACTTTATAAAGAAAGGTGCTGAATTCTCTCATTTTGAGACTGAATGCTGTGGCAGTGGTGGGAACATGGAGTATTTCCCACTGAGGCACTTGGCAGGAAAACACTCCAATTCCTCTGGCCTCAAGCTCATTAATTATACAGCTGGGAGTTATAAACTGCATTTAGTGGTGTGGCAGGCCTAGGTGACGCATAGTCCGCCACTGTGTCCAGGTACCAACTTGAAAAGGCATCCAACCTCACTGACACACTGTTACAGAAAAAAGATAGACCTCCTGAAAATGAAGACGGATCTCTGAGAACATTCTATGGGTGGAAGATGGACCTCCTCCAGATACCCCAAATCTGGAAGACCCACCTTCAGATGCTCCTCTGACCTATTGCTATGATGTCCCAGGGTCCAGGGTTGTGGGCAGCCTCAATTCTGAACTCTGGAGGCCACCTGAGCCATTGTTCAGAGGAGTCCTGATATCTACATGACACATTGTAAAAAAAGTGCTTCATAATGGTATATTTTCCACTGGTGCCTCGGAGAATCTGATGTGGAGGGGTTCAGGCCTTCAGCTGCATCCCATTAACAGGATGTAAGTGAGGCCCAAACCATCCAATGGCAGATTTTGCATCCCGCCATGAACAGGCACCAGCAGAAGACCCTGCTGTAAATTCACAGTGGCATGAAACCTATTTCTGTCCCTCCTGCCATCAAACACATTGGCAGAAGCTTAGGAGAATTCTGCCAAGTTCCACAATTGTTGAATTTAACATGTAGTTTGTCAAAATTTGCATGTCATAAAATGTTGTCTAGCAGCCAGTTGCTAGTTATCTGAGGCTCAAGTCATGTATGGACACAGGCTCACTCATCTTTTATTGAAATCATCAAAAGTCAATGTCCAGAATTAGGAATTGGATACTAAAATTAACGCATGGGGCATCGACATCTTTAAGGGTTTCAAGCCTAAGAAACTCCTAACACTCTCTAACTGTATGGTGTATGGCCTCTCGATGTCACACAAATTAAGCAGAATTTGGGTGCCAGTTTATTATCTTACATTCAATGCTTCAGTTTGTGATATAAAGGCCATTTCTCAGTTGACATTAGAAAGGTGGAAGCTAATATATACGGCTGGATTTTATGGTCCTCCCACCAAGCATGCTTTTGGTAGGGACAGGGAGGTAAATAAAATATATCTTGTGGGGGGTGCTGGTGGGGTGGTGCTAGATGTCCAGCTGCCATCTATTTTCTTTGTGGAGATGCTAGCAGTGCCAGCAGCACCCCCGACTGATTTCTGGCATTGCTGGGAATGCAGGAGCTGCCAGTCAATCTGATTGGTCGACTGAGATCCCACAGGAAGAACTCCTCCCACTCAAAGATGGATGTTCCACTCTCAGCTTGTTAAGAGCACCCACAGTCACTCCGAGGTGGTCAATTTCCAACTGACTACTCTTCCAGTGGGGTAGAGGGTTGGGAATGAACAGGTTCTGCTCCCTCTTCATAAAATCCAGCCCATTGAATCAGTTCCAAACTCAGCCCCAAGAAAAAAGGTTGCTCTGACAATATTGCCTGTAACAACATGAATGGAATTACAAAAATGGAATTTTGCAGATCTCCTGCGAATGGTGGAATAAGTACCCATTCAGAGGAAAAACAGCAATCTGCTGGCTATCATCAAGGAGCCCCCTATATTTTTGTATAATGTTGCTGTGTGTTCAACAGTGGCAGGAATGTTATTCTGCCAGTCAGAAAAGTAATGGAAAATACTGAATGACTCATCGGTCAATTGTTACATGCATCTTTAAAGATAAAGGGTAAACCTTTTAGAACTAAGGTGAGAAATGTCTTCACCCAGAGGGTGGTGGATGTGTGGAATTCTCTACCACCAAATGTAGGCCAATACATTGTCTGATTTTGAGAAAAAATTAGATATAGCTCTTGAGGCTAAAGCGATCAAGGGACATGGGAGGAAGGGGGGATCAGGATATTAAATTTGATTGTCAGCCATAATCAAGATGAATGGCAGAGTAGGCTCGAAGGGCCAAATGGCCTCCGGCTTCCAGTTTCTATGTTTCTATTTAAGGCAGTACCTTGGTGATAATACTTACGATCCGCACATTAGACTGGAATGGGACAGAGCCAAATAAATTCTATCCATGGGTAGCCTTGCCTGTCATAGACAACGCCAATTCTTTGGTGCAGGTTGGCTGCTTGCACTTACCAGCTGTTCCCCAACTAACCTACAGTTTGTGGAGTCATCTCCTGACTGTCATCGCCAGGTAGGTGTGACAGCCTGTAGGTATGCTTGGTAATATTGTGGTGGGTGCAGTTAGTCAACTGGGTCTCCTGTCATGTTTTATTTAATCTTCGATCCCTTGAGGCATAAAATGTTGTGATTGGTGTTTGTCAAGCAGAGCACCCGACTCCAGACAATAAAATACATCAAGTTCCCGAAGAAAAATGTTTTAATATAGATTTTAATTACGTACAGTGATGCATCCAGAGATTATATAAACATTGCTTTGCAAAAAGCATTTTAAAGTTCCCATCTTCTTTTAGAACATCCCTATCCTGTAGAGTTCTTGCAATTATTTTTGGCAGTCAGCTCATCTGTGATATTTCTAACAGTGATATAATTTTGACTTTGGTTGACAGTGTAAAATTATCAGTATCAATGCAGCAGCTTATTACACATCTCTCTGGATTGCCATTAACTGAAATGGCAATGAAAGTTTAAAGATTACACTGTAAATGGGAGGACACTAAAGAATGGAAAACAACAGAGGGAGCCTGGAGAGCATGTCCACAGATTCCTGAAGTTAGCAGGACAGGTGGACAAGTTAGTTAAGAAGACAATAAAAACTGAAAATGCTGGAAAGATTCAACAGATCAGGCAGCATCTGTGGAGACAGAAACAGAGTTAACATTTCAAGCCCTTATAACTCTTAATAGTTAAAAAGAAATACAAGATGTTTTGTTTATAACAGCATAAGACATGGAGCAGAATTAGGCCACTCAGCCCATCGAGTCCACTCCACCATTCATAAGAACATAAGAAATAGGAGCAGGGGTAGGCCATCTAGCCCTTCGAGCCTGCCCTGCCATTCAATAAGATCATGGCTGATCTGTCGCTGCTCAGTTCCACTTTCCCGCCCTCTCCCCATAACCCTTAATCCCCTCTCCTATCAAAAACCCATCAACCCACTTCTTAAAAATATTTAGCGAGGTAGCCTCCACCACTTCAACAGGCAGAGAATTCCAGAGATTCACCACCCTTTGAGTGAAGAAATTCTTCCTCAACTCCGTTCTAAACCGCGCCCCCCCCCTTTATCTTGAGGCTGTGCCCCCTAGTCCTACTGTCCTTTCTGAGCGGGAAGAGTCTCTCCACCTCTATCCTATCCATCCCATTCATCATCTTATACGTCTCAATGAGATCTCCCCTCATTCTTCTAAACTCTAACGAGTACAAGCCTAGTTTATTCAGCCTCTCCTCATAGCTCAACCCCCTCAACTCCGGCATCAGCCTAGTAAACCTCCTCTGCACTCCCTCCAAGGCCAAAATATCCTTGCGTAAGTACGGCGCCCAAAACTGCACACAGTACTCCAGCTGCGGCCTCACCAATGCCCTATACAGCCGCAGCAAGACCTCCCTACTTTTATATTCAATCCCCCTCGCTATGAAGGCCAGCATCCCATTCGCCTTCCTGACCACCTGCTGCACCTGCAAGCTGGGTTTTTGCGACTCATGCACAAGGACCCCGAGGTCCCTCTGCACCATCGCCTGCTGCAGTTTTTCGCCACATAAGTAATAATCCTTCCTACCATTATTCCTACCAAAGTGGACCACCTCGCACTTGCCAACATTAAATTCCATTTGCCAGTCCCTGGCCCATTCGCCCAGCCTATCTAGATCCTTCTGCAGACTTTTCACACCCTCTGCACAGTTTGCCGTTCCACCAATCTTGGTGTCATCAGCAAATTTCGACACCATACACTCGGTTCCCTCCTCCAGATCATCTATATAAATGGTAAATAGCTGAGGCCCCAGCACCGATCCCTAGGGCACTCCACTAGTCACCAACCACCAATCCGAATAGCACCCATTGACCCCCACTCTCTGCCTCCTATTTGACAACCAATCCTCTATCCACGCTAACACCCTACCCCCAACTCCATGTCCCCTGACCTTCTGCAATAACCTCTTGTGAGGTACCTTGTCAAACACCTTTTGAAAATCAAGAAAGACCACATCCACCGGCTCTCCTCTATCCACCGCCCTAAACACATCCTCATAGAACTCCAGTAAATTTGTCAGACATGACTTCCCTTTAACGAAACCGTGCTGCGCCTGCTCTATCAAGCAATTCCCCTCAAGATGCTTTGCTATTTCCTCCTTGATGACGGATTCTAACATTTTACCTACAACAGACGTTAAACTAACAGGCCTATAATTCCCTGCCTTTTGCCTGGCACCCTTCTTAAACAACGGCGTAACATTAGCCATTTTCCAATCTTCTGGCACTTCCCCGGAATCCAGCGACGTCTGGAAAATAACCACCAAGGCATCCACTATCACATCCGCCATTTCTTTCAGAACCCTCGGATGCATTCCAACCGGTCCTGGGGACTTGTCCACAATCAGCCCCTCCAGTCTGTCGAGCACCGCCTCTCTAGTAACAGTAATGTCATTAAGACCCTCCAGTCCTACCACCTTTCCATCGCTAACACCCGGCAAATTATTCACGTCCTCCTCTGTGAAAACCGAAACAAAAAAGGTATTCAAGACCTCAGCCATATCCCCATCCCCTACCACTAAGTCCCCCTTCTCATCCTCTAAGGGTCCAACATTCACCCTAGCCAGCCTGTTCCTTTTTATATATTTATAAAAACTCTTGCTATCCTTTTTTATATTAAGCGCTAGCCCAGCTTCATAGTTTCTCCTACCCTTCTTTATCAACTTCTTTGTCAATCTTTGTTGACATTTAAACATCTCCCAATCCTCTTCTCGCCCACTACTCTTAGCTACTCTAAACGCCTCCGCTTTTAATTTAACACTTTCCTTCACCTCCTTCGTTATCCACGGCTTATTACCTCTCCTCCTACGGTCCTTTTTGACCATCGGAATAAATTTCTGCTGAGCACCAAGAACGATCTCCTTAAAGATCCTCCACTGCTCCTCAGCAGACCTACCTTCCAACGCGCTCCCCCAGTCCACATTTGCCAATTCTTCTCTCATCCTACCGTACTCCCCTCTGTTCAAACAAAGGACGCGTGTCCGGGAACCCACTTTCTCCTCCTCCATCTGCACCAGAAACTCCACCATACAATGATCATTCTCCCCAAGAGGATCCTTCACCACAAGGTCCCTAATTCTACCCGCCTCATTACATAACACCAGATCCAAGATAGCTTGCTCCCTCGTCGGCTCCAACACACACTGCTCAAGGATACTATCCCGGCAGCATTCCAAGAACTCCTCCTCGAGCCCACCGCATCCAACATGGGTCGACCAATCAATATGCAGATTGAAATCCCCCATAATTACGGCCGTCCCATTCCTGCACACCGCACTTATTTGCGCGTTAACAGCCCGCCCCACCTCCAGATCATTATTCGGGGGCCTATAGACGACACCCGCCAGCGTCTTCCTCCCTTTGCTGTTCCTAATCTCTACCCACAACGATTCCACATTCTGTTCTTTGGTTCCTATATCATCCCTTGCTACCACCCTGATGCTATCCTCAATCATGGCTGATAATATTCCCCATTCTCCTGCCTTTTCCCCATAACCTCTGATCCCTCTGTTAATCAAGACTTATCTATTTCTGTTTTAAAGACACTCAATGACCTGGCCTCCACAGCCTTCTGTGCCAAAATATTCCACAGATTCACCACTCTGGCTGAAGAAATCCCTCTTTATTTCTGTTTTAAAAGATTGTCCCTTTAGCCTGAGGTTGTGCCTTCTGGTTCTAGTTTCTCCTACTAGTGGAAACGTCCTCTTCACATCCACTCTATCCAGGCCTCACAATGTCCTGTAAGTTCCAATAAGATCCCCCCCTCAACCTTCTAAACTCCAATGAGTGCAGACCCAGAGTCCTCAACTGTTCCTTAGGCAACAAGCTCTTCATTCCAGGAATCATTCTTGTGAACCTCCTCTGGACACTTTCCAAGGACAGCACATTCTTCCTTAGACATGGTGGCCAATACTGCTCACAATATGCCAGATGGGGTCTGAACAGAGCTTTTTACAACCTCAGAAGTACGTCTCAGTTCTTGTATTCTAGCCCTCTTGACATGAATGCTAACATTGCATTTACCTTCCTTACTGCAACTGAACCTGCACATTAACCTTAAGAGAATCTTGAACAATGTCTCCCAAGTCCCTTTGTGTTTCTGATAGCACAATCTTACAGCTGATCAAAGGAGTATAAAAGCTGGGAAGTTATGCTCGAACTGTCCAAAACACTTGTTAAGCCACAGCTAAAGTACTTCATACATTTCTGGTCACTATATTAAGTGAATGTGTAAAGTAAAGATTTAAGAGGATACTGGAAAATTTCAGCTATGAGCAAAGATTGGGGGGTTGTTATATTTGGAACAGAAGAGGCTGAGGTGTATAACATAATGACTAGCTGTGATAGAGTTATAAGGAAGAAATGATTTCCCTTAACAGAGAGATCAATAACAAGGGGGCTTTGATTTATAGTAACTAACAGAAGGATCAAAAGGGATTTGAGGAGAAAATCTGGCAGTGGGGTGTTTCAAAACCATTGTCTGAAAGGGCAGTTGGGATGGAACCCCTCATCACGTTTAAAAAACATTTGGATATACACTTGATGTGTCAAAATCCACAGGGCTATAGACTAAGAACACAACTGTGGGATTAAGCTGGATAACCTTTCTTGGCTGATACTGACACACATGTCCTTCAATGCCATAAATTTTATTTCTTTCTATGAGCTAGTGCCTGAACTGATATTAATCCTTTTATACTATCATCCTGAATCAAAATTACCCCCTTTGATTCAACATCAGCAAATGTGTGTTCATTTAGTGCCATATTTACCCACATTTAGTTTAGTGCCTTTATCTATATTTTATTTTTATTCATTAATGGGATGTGGGTATCGCTGGCTAGGCTAGTATTTATTGCCCATTCCTAATTGCCCTTGAGAAGGTGGTGATAAGCTGCCTTCTTGAACTGTTTCAGACACTTTGGTGTAGGTATTCCCACAGTGCTGTTAGGGAGGGAGTTCCAGGATTTTGATCCACCAACAGTGAAGAAATGGTGATACATTTCAAGACAGGATGGTGAGTAACTTGGAAGGGAATGTCCATGTGGTAGTGTTTCCATGTATCTGCTGCCCTTCTCCTTCTAAATAGTCATGGTCATGGATTTAAAAGATACTGCCCAGAAGCATTGATGAGTTAAGAACATAAGAAATAGGAGCAGGAGTAGGCCATCTAGCCCCTCGAGCCTGCCCCGCCATTCAATAAGATCATGGCTGCTCTGTCGTGGCTCAGTTCCACTTTCCTGCCCTCTCCCCATAACCCTTAATCCCCCCGCCTATCAAAAACCTATCTACCCGCGTCTTAAATATATTTAGTGAGGCAGCCTCCACCACTTCAATGGGCAGAGAATTCCAGAGATTCACCACCCTTTGAGTGAAGAAGTTCCTCCTCAACTCTGTTCTAAACCGCCCCCCCTTTATCTTGAGGCTGTGCCCTCTAGTCCTACTGTCCTTTCTGAGCAGGAAGAGTCTCTCCACCTCTATCCTATCCATCCCATTCATCATCTTATATCTCTCAATTAGATCTCCCCTCATTCTTCTAAACTCTAACGAGTACAAGCCTAGTTTATTCAGCCTCTCCTCATAGCTCAACCCCCTCAACTCCGGCATCAGCCTAGTAAACCTCCTCTGCACTCCCTCCAAGACCAAAACATCCTTGCATAAGTGCGGTGACCAAAACTGCACACAGTACTCCAGCTGCGGCCTCACCAGTGCCCGGTACAGTTGCAGCAAGACCTCCCTACTTTTATATTCAATCCCCCTCGCTATGAAGGCCAGCATCCCATTTGCCTTCCTGACCACCTGCTGCACCTGCAGGCTGGGTTTTTGTGACTCATGCACAAGGACCCCGAGGTCCCTCTGCACCATCGCATGCTGCAGTTTTTCGCCATGTCAGTAATAGTCCTTCCTACCATTATTCCTACCAAAGTGGACCACCTCGCACTTGCCAACATTAAATTCCATTTGCCATTTCCTGGCCCATTTGCCCAGCCTATCTCGATCCTTCTGCAGACTTTCCACACCCTCCGCACAATTTGCCATTCCACCAATCTTGGTGTCATCAGCAAATTTCGACACCATACACTCGGTTCCCTCCTCCAGATCATCTATATAAATGGTAAATAGCTGAGGCCCCAGCACCGACCCCTGGGGCACTCCACTAGTCACCAATCGCCAATCCGAATAGCACCCATTGACCCCCACTCTCTGCCTCCTATTTGACAGCCAATCCCCTATCCACGCTAACACCTTACCCCCAACTCCATGCCCCCTAACCTTCTGTAATAACCTCTTGTGCGGCACCTTATCAAACGCCTTCTGAAAATCAAGAAACACCACATCTATCGACTCTCCTCTATCCACCGCCCTAGACACATCCTCATAGAACTCCAATAAATTTGAGTTGTTGCAATGTGTCTTGTAGATGGGCAGACTGTTGCTACTGTGCTTCAGTGGTAGAGGGAATGAATATTTGTATGAGGGAGCCAATCAATTAAGTTGATTTGTGATTTACCTCTGCTTTCTCAGAAGACTAAGGAAATTTGGCATGTCTGCTATGACTCTCACCAACTTTTACAGATGCACGATAGAAAACATTCTTTCTGGTTGTATCACAGCTTGGTATGTCTCCTGCTCTGAAGGAGCAGGAAACTACAAAAAGGTTGTGAATGTAGTCCAATCCATCACTCAAACCAGCCTCCCACCCATTGACACTGTCTACACTTCCTGCTGCCTTGGAAATGCAGCCAGCATTATTAAGGAGCCCATGCACACCAGACATATTCTCTTCCACCTTCTTCTGTTGGGAAAAAAATACAAAATTCAAGGACAGCTTCTTCCCTGTTGCTATCAGACTTTTGAATGGACCTATCTCGCGTGAATTTGATCTTTCTCTACATCCTAGCTATGACTGCAACACTACATTCTGCACTCTCTCTCCTTTCCTTCTCTATGAATAGTATGCTTTGTCTGTATAGTGCGCAAGAAACAATATTTTTCACTGTATACTAATACATGCAACAATAATAAATCAAATCAAATCAAAAATGGATGGTGTCAAACTTCTTCAGGGTTGTTGAAGTTGCACTCATCCAGGCAAGGGAAGAGCATTCCATTACATTCCTGATTTGCTATTTGTAGGTGGCGGGCTTCAGGGAATCAGGAGTTGAGTTACTTGGTGCAGGATTCCTAGCTTCTGACCTGTTCTTACAGCCACAGTATTTATATAGGTAGTCCAGTTCAGTTTCTGGTCAGTGGGAACACCCAGAATGTTGAGGGTGGGAGGATTCAGTGATGGTAATGCCATTGAATGCCAAGGGTTGATAGTTAGGTCCTCTCTTGTTGGAGATGATCATTGCCTGGCACTTGTGTGGCATGAATGTTACTTGCCACTTGTCAGCCCAAGCCTAGATGTTGTCCAGGTCCTGATGCATTTGGATATGGGCTGCTTCAGTATCTGAGGAGTCGTGCTTCTGTGCTGAACATTATGCAATCTTGAGCAAAACATCCCCACTTCTGACGTGATAGAAGGGAGGTCATCGATGAAGATGTTTGGGCCACGACATTACCCTGAGGAACTCCTGCAGGTTTGTCCTGGGACAGAAATAATTCATGTCTAAAAACCACCACCATCTTCCTTTGTGCCAGGTATGACTCCAATCAGTGGAGCGTTTTCACCCAATTACCATTGACAACAAGCACTGGAGTACAAGTCTTCAGTACTATTGCCAGAATATTGTCAGGGTCCATAGCCTTTGCAGTATCCAGTACCTTCAGCTGTTGTTAACATCACGTGGAGTGAATCAAATTGGCTGAAGACTGACATGAGTAATGTTGGGGACCTCTGGAGATGGTAGAGTTGAATCATCCACTCAGCAATTCTGGCTTACGATTATTGCGAATGCTTCTATTAGACAGATGTGCTGAGCTCCTCCAACAGTGAGGATGAGGATATTTGTGAAGCCTTCCCCTCCAATGAGTTGTTTAATTCTCACCACCATCCACGACAAGAAGTGGCAGGACTGCAGTTGGTTGTAAGATCGCTAAGCTCTGTCTGTCACTTGCTGCGTATTGCTGTTTGAGACACAAGTAGTCCTGTATCTTATCTTCAAGAAGTTGAGACCCCATGTTTAGTTATACCTGTTGCTGCACTCTTCTTGGAACTAGGGTTGACCAGTCACCTTTTTAGTAAGAGTAGAGTGGGGGATATGCTAGGCCATAAGCTTATGAATTGTTGTTGAGTATCTTTCTGCCCCTGCTGATTGTCCACAGCATCTCCTGGATGCCCAGTCCCAAGCTGCTGGATTTGTTCAAAATTTATCCCATTTAACACAGTGGTAGTGTCACACACCACAATGGGGGATATCCTTAATGTGAAGATGGGACTTCGTCTCCACAAGGACTGTGCGGTAATTCTCCGACCAATAAAGTAACAGTATGTGCATCTGCAGCAGGCAGACTGGTGAGGATGAGGTTAAGTATGTTTTTCCCTCAATCACTGCCTGCCGCTGTCCTAATCTTGCAGTCATGTCCTTTAACTCACAGGAAACACTCCAAGACAAATTAAAGACAAAAATAAACACAGTGCAAATGGGACAGTTAGAAGAGGTGACTCATAATCTAATTGATCAACTTGATTTGGTTTGATTTATTATTGTCACATGTATTAACATACAGTGAAAAGTATTGTTTCTTGCGATACAGACAAAACATACTGTTCATAGAGAAGGAAATGAGAGAGTGCAGAATGTAATGTTACAGTCATAGGTAGAATGCAGAGAAAGATCAACTTAATGCAAAGTAAGACCATTTAAAAGTCTAATAGCAGCAGGGAAGAAGCTGTTCTTAAATTGATTGGTATATGACCTCAGACTTTCGTATCCTTTTCTCGACAGAAGAAGGTGAAAGAGAGAACATCTGGGGTGCGTGGGGTCCTTAGTCATGCTGGCTGCTTTGCCGAGGCAGCGGGAAGTGTAGACGGTGTCAATGGATGGGAGGCTGGTTTGCGTGATGGACTTGGTTACATTCACGACCTTTTGTAGTTCTTTGCGGTCTTGGACAGAGCAGGAGCCATACCGAGCTGTGATATAGCCGGAAAGAATGTTTTCTGTGGTGCATCTGTAAAAGTTAGTGAGAGTTGTAGCTGACATGCTGAGAAAGTAGAGGCATTGGTGGGCTTTCTTAACTATAGTGTCGGCATGGGGGGACCAGGACAGGTTGTTGGTGATCTGGACCCCTAAGAGCTTGAAGCTCTCAACACTTCCTACTTCGTCCCCATTGATGTAGACAGGGGCATGTTCTCCTTTATGCTTCCTGAATTCAATGACAATCTACTTCATTTTGTTGACGTGGAGGCAGAGATTATTGTTGCCGTACCGGTTCACCAGATTCTCTATCTCATTCCTATACTCTGTCTCATCATCGTTTGAGATCTGACCGACAATGGTGGTGTTGTCAGCAAACTTGAAAATCAAATTGGACGGGAATTTGGCCACCCAGTCATAGGTATATAAGGAGTATAGCAGGAGGCTGAGAACATAGCCTTGTGGGACACCGGTGTTAAGGATGATTGTGGCAGAGGTGTTGTTGCCTGTCCTTACTGACTGTAGTCTGTGAGTTAGGGAGTTCAGGATCCAGTCGCAGAGGGAGGTGCTGAGGCCCAGACCATGGAGTTTGGAGACATGTTTCATAGGAATAATAGTGTTGAAGGCTGAGCTGTAGTCAATAAATATAAGTTTGACATAGGTGTCCTTGTTACCTAAGTGTTCCAGGATTGAGTGCAGGGCCAGGGAGATGGTGTCTGCTGTGGACCAGTTGCAGCGGTAGGCAAACTATAGTGGATTCAGTTAGTCCGGGAGGCTGGAATTGATTCACGCTATGACTAGCCTTTTGAAACACTTCATAATGTTTTATAATTTAGAGAATGTGGTAAAAGACATGATGGAAGAAAGCAAGATGGAGAACTTTAAAGAGAGAGCTGCAGACAGCAGGATAACATGGTTCACAACTTGGCAAACGAAATGGAAATTGTAAAACAAAGAGGAATTCTTAGAATATCTGACTTGGAGGAACAAAGGATTCAATAAGGGACATAAGGTCAGAGGAGATCAAAAAGGCACAGTGGTGCAAAGCTTTGGCAGAATTCGTAGACAGGAGAAGATTTATGAAATCAGATCTTTGGAACTTGTGTAACAACAGTGATTGGGGTAATAGACAAGTGGGCCTTATTGTTTGACAGGCTATGAGTAGCAAATGTTTGCATGAGTTGGAACAGGTGAAAAGTGACCTTGGGCTGAGGAGGGACTTTGAAAAGCCCAATCTGAAAGTGCTGAAAATGTGGAAAAGAATTCAGCTGTTTCTTTCATCAAGTGCAACTATATGACTCAGCAAACACTGGAAAATATCAAGTATTAGATGAAGAATAAAAATAAAACACTAAGTGTTAAGGCAAACCTTCCATTCAATTTGGGAACTTAAGCAGCTCTCCTTTAACATTGGATTATAATGGATAAAAGTACCACTGGGTGAAACTTTTATCCAAGAACCTGGAAGAAAAAGAGAACTGTTGATTCGTGCGTAGTGAGGCTTGGATCCAAAAAAAAGGAGTGTTGTTTTATTTGTGGCAAATGTATTGGAAATACAACCATTTTTCAGAGTTGGGTACCAATGGAATGGTAATGGGAATTACCCAACTCGGAAGCCATTACGTAACCCAAAATTGCAAAGTTCAAATCTTGGTAATGTTGACATGCAAACACAGAGAATAACCAATGTAGATTTCAAAATTGTGATCTAGGTGTGTGATTTTGTAACTGCAAAATATGGGTGTGTCTCAATGTTCTTTCTGTGAGTTCAAACCTTATGAAGCATCCAGACCCTATTATCGCTAATGGTTAAAGCGCATAGCTGCATTCAGGAAAATAAGTGCTTACACGATTTTTATTATGGATCGTGCCTCTATTGCTATGGCAACCATAAGGTTGGCAGAATACCAAACCCTGGTGTCATGCAGCATGAGCGTTTATTCCAACATGACTCCAGTGTGAAAACATTATGAAGCTTGCAAAACTTGAGGTGAGTTTCCATGCTGTTTTCACACCAGTAAATTTATTTGGCAGGATTTGTGTTTTATCCTGGCATGGCATCCAGAATGATATAGTTTAGAAACATAAACTTGTCAAAGTCAGAATTATCTATAAATGTGATATCTAGAACACACTACATCTTAAGATAAATTTTTTTGCCCTTGCTTCATCACTTGCTGAGTTCTTGATTGCAGACATGAAACTGAGTAAAAGCTGTGCTGCTTCTCCACCACATAAAGGAAGAGAAATGAAAGGGAGTGTTATCACACATCCATTTGTGTTTGGCCTCGGAAATATTTTGTAGCAAGAAAATGTTTTAAAGAAGAGGGAGTCTCAACTTCAAAGGAAAGGAATCAATGTAAAGCCATCATAACACTGCATAAGCACGCCAGAGAGGGTGGTATAAAGATTGATTGAATGAGACACTGGAGTTCAAGCACTTGGCATTTCAAGCGTACGGAGGTCAAGAGTTATTTGTCCAATGTCAAGCTTCGTCCATTGCTATCTAAATTGGATGCCCTCAACCATGCTCATTTCTAGACAAACTGTGCTTTCTCTTTCTCATTTTTACACATTTGCTGCTGTAATGCATATACTTACAGACCTGTTAATCTGATTATGTCAATTGTGGGAAAATTCTTAAGGTGAAATTGAATTTCTGACCGGGTGCAAAAGGAGCAATAGCTGTTCAGCTGCCTATTATACACCATGTCTAACTTTCCTGCCCATTAGACGAATTGGAGAATGGAACAGGTTATATAATGAGACACTAATTTGCTCCTACGATTTTTGTTTAACTCCCACCAGAGTTGAATTTCTCTCTCTTGAAATCCATCATTCGGGCTCACATTAGTGAACATTAGGTGCGTCGGATAATGAAAGGCAGTCAGTGTCAATTTGTTAAAAGGTTAACATTATCTTTGACATACTTAGCAGAGCTTTTTTGTAAAGAAACAACCTGATGGTACAGATGACTGCAATGCAATCAATGTGCAGTGCCAACTTTACATCAGAGGTAATGTTACCATCTCTGAATCAGAAAGTTATATGCTGGAGCCCCACTGCAGGAATTGGGTGCAGAGGCTAAACTGACAATTCAACTTGTGCTAAGGGAGTGCTACATTGTTGGAGGAGCTAACTGTTAGATGAGGCATTAAGTGGTGGATGTAAAAGATCCCATGGTTCAAAGCGAGGGAGTTGCTATGATCAATATTAATGCTTCCACATACAGGAGTGAAACAGGTTAACTGATCGTTTGTCTCTGCTTTTTGTCAGGTCTTGCTGTGTGAAATTTGACAGTTACGTTTGCTACATAACAACAGTGGCTACACTTCAGAAAGTAAAACATTGGCTGTGAAATATGTTGTGATATCCTGAGGATAGGAGAGGCATGAAATAATTGTGTGCTTTTTATCTCTCTTAATTGCATGTGGATTTATTGAAAACTTCTGATAAAATATCTCTCACAAGGCTTGCTACAAATATTCTGATAGTTGGTGAAAAAAATAAATGCAACAGTCTGGTAGAGAACTACCTTGGCTGTTAGGAAACAATGGTTTGAGTAAATAGTTGTTGTTTAGATTGGAGAAAAGTTGGAGATTGCATACTTCAGACATTCAGTGTTGAGTTCACTTCAGTTCTGTCTGTCTCTCTCTCTTTCTATATAGTATACAGAAATTTAGACTCGGAGCCGGAGAGTAAAATACAGATGTTTCCAAATGACACAAAGGTAGAATAAGGAGAGCTGGAAGGATGATAGACAAGTTACCAGGTGGGATACGCAGGTGAATTATGACAAGTATGAGGCAACACATTACAAGAGAAAAACACAAGGAATCAGATCATGCAATAATTGTGGGTGACAAGGACATTTGGGGATAGATTTTCTTGGTCCTAATTTGGAGGCAGGACTGGAAACAAATGGCTGCTTAGCAGTGCATCCACAGATCCCACCCTCGTATCTGCCATTTTCATGAGGACAGTGAATGGAATGGGCCCTGAAACCTGCTCACACCTATCCAGTAATCATTCAACTGTGTTATGGACTCACTGAGAGCCTGCCGTAGATAAGCTTTCCTAATTTTCAGAGAGGTGGCTGGACATTGGCAGTGGTCAGGCTTTCCATCAGCTGCATGGAGGTTCAGAGGGCAAAGCGCCTACAAGGGAAGTGAAATAGTTTTGCCTCCTTTACAGTTCATCGCGAAATGCAGTAGCGTGAGTTGCATCTGTGCTTAGTAAGCTCCCGGGCTGGATAATGCTACCCAACCGCACCCCCCCACCTCCACAATATAACTGACCCCCTTATCACTCCCACCCCCGGCTACCCAGACCGATCGCAGCCAATTGTATGCAAAATGGCAATGGACCCCCATTCCCCCACCCCACGACCAGGAGCCATCTGACCTGGCTCCTTCCTCCCCCACCAGAGAGCCATCTGACCCACCTTCCTCCCCCACACGAGAGACGATCTGACCTGCCTCCCTTCCACCCTTACCAGAGAGCCATCTGACCCACCTCCCTCCCCCATACCAGAGAGCGATCTGACCCACCTCCCTCCCCCATACCAGAGAGCCATCTGGCCCACCTCCCTCCCCCATACCAGAGAGCCATCTGACCCACCTCCCTCCCCCATACCAGAGAGCCATCTGACCCACCTCCCTCCCCCATACCAGAGAGCAATCTGACCCACCTCCCTCCCCCATACCAGAGAGCCATCTGACCCACCTCCCTCCCCCATACCAGAGAGCCATCTGACCCACCTCCCTCCCCCATACCAGAGAGCCATCTGACCCACCTCCCTCCCCCATACCAGAGAGCAATCTGACCCACCTCCCTCCCCCATACCAGAGAGCCATCTGACCCACCTCCCTCCCCCATACCAGAGAGCCATCTGACCCACCTCCCTCCCCCATACCAGAGAGCCATCTGACCCACCTCCCTCCCCCATACCAGAGAGCCATCTGACCCACCTCCCTCCCCCATACCAGAGAGCCATCTGACCTGCCTCCCTCCCACCCTTACCAGAGAGCGATCTGACCTGCCTCCCTTCCACCCCCCCACAACCAGGAAGCCATCTAACCCGCCTCCCTTCACGCTCCCAGCCCCGCCCTGCTCCACCCCACCCCTATTCCCCACCACTATTCCCCACCACCAACCTGAGTCAGAGAGCCACTGGAAGCTCTGAACCTACCTCCTCAGAAGCTGGAGTGCCCGAATTGGACCTTTGCGGACCATAGAACATAGAACATAGAACACTACAGCACAAACAGGCCCTTCGGCCCACGAGTTGCGCCGATCACATCAACACCTACCAATCTATAGACCTATCTATAACCCCCAATCCCATAAAACCCCATATACTCATCCAGAAGTCTTTTAAAAGACCCCAGCGAGTTCGCCTCCACCACCACTGACAACAGCCGATTCCATTCACTCACCACCCTCTGAGTGAAAAACCTACCCCTAACATCACTTCTGTACTTTCCTCCCCGCACCTTAAATCTGTGTCCTCTCGTAGCGACCATTTCAACCCGGGGAAATAGCCTCTGAGAATCCACCCTATCTATTCCTCTCAACATTTTATAAACTTCTATCAGGTCGCCTCTCAACCTTCGTCTCTCCAGGGAAAAGAGACCCAGTTCCCTCAACCTAACTTCATAAGGCATGCCTCCCAGTCCAGGCAACATCCTTGTAAATCTCCTCTGTACCCTTTCAATAGCTTCTACGTCTTTCCTATAGTGAGGCGACCAGAACTGCGCACAGTACTCCAAATGAGGCCTGACAAGGGTCTTATAAAGTTGCAGCATTACCTCCCGACTCCTAAACTCAATCCCTCGATTAATGAAGGCCAGTACAGCATACGCCTTCTTGACCACCTCCTCCCCCTGCGAGGCCGATTTAAGAGTCCTGTGGACCTGGACCCCAAGATCCTTCTGCTCTTCAACACTACTAAGAATCCTGCCCTTGATAGTGTACTCGTTCATCCCGTTGGTTCTGCCAAAATGGACGACTACACATTTATCCGCGTTGAAGTCCATCTGCCACTTCTCCGCCCAGTCCTGCATCCTATTTATGTCCTGCTGCAACTTTTGACATCCTTCCAGACCATCCACAACACCACCGACCATGTCTGTTTCACGCCAAATCTGGACAGGTGAATGCAGTGGTAAAGGGGGAAATGCTCTTAAGTTCGGGCATCCAGCCCATTAAGTAATTTAATTGGATGCAAATGCATTTAAATTGACGTCGCACCCGCTTTGGGCACGGTGCTGATGGCTGCCCTTTTAGGCCCTTAATAAAGGGGGAATGGGCACGGAGGCAATAGCGGATCATGCTACTCACTTCACGCCTGACTTTACCAAGTTTTCATGCCCAAAAACAGGAGCAACGTGATGGTAAAATCAAGCCCAATGTGTCTGTCAGCTTGCTACTCCTGTTGACTGGCAAGCTGTCAAATGAAAGATAAATATTGTAAATGTGGAAAAGTCTTCAGATGAGTTAAAGAGATCTAATTAATGGATATAAAGGTAGAGTCCATTTCATACCAATGACTTTCTGCTGTAATAATAGGGCTTATGATTAATGGATGAGGGAGGTGAGGAGTGAGGGTGAAGGAGTGAAGATAAGGCAAGTGAGGGTAAATAGTTACAGTGGGGAGGTATGTAACATTGTTTGGAGTTTCACCTGTACATCGATAAAGCCACTGACTGCATCGGGAATGTTAATTTAGCCACTAGAGAAGTGTAAAAGAAGGAAGAATTGCTCCAGGGGTATTTTCAACTGACTGTTTTCATCCATTGCTTTTATGGATTTATATTGCATAAAGACATCCACAGCAAGATCCTTTGTGCAGTTGCTGTTTTCATTTGGTGCCATGAATATCAATGATATAAAGGCAATTAAAATGCTAGTCTCAAAAGAGAGAAAATGTTACAAAATAATTTCTCATTGAAAGCTCAGCCAACAAATCAGAACTATACAACCACATGAACTCAGGGAAAAAACAGTGGTAAATGATTGTATTCAAAGTGATGTATTTAAGTCCTTTGGTACTTGTTTCATTAAATATCTAATAGGCACTTCAGTAGTGTTTATGTTCATATATTGTTGAGATCTTACAAAAAATGCAGTGAATAAATGAATAGTTGAACCTAACTCATCCTCGCTATCCTTTCTTTCAGCCTCCTTGATCATTGCCTTTTCCACTCATCTTTGGAATCTTAATTCATCATTCAATTTTGGTGCACTTCATTCTCATTTTTCTGTCCTTGGCAATCATTTGCTGAGACATGTGTCTTTCTAACTCACCACATGTTTTTCTAAGATTCGCAACAACTTTTATTGTGCAGAGGTGCAGCCACCTTGCGGTAATATGATTGCTGCCCTTTTCAGTCAATGAACACTAGCTTCTGGAGTCACTCACTTAGCAAATGGGGCCACTATAGACCGACATTTATTCCTGTAGATAAGGCTACCTTTTTCTGCACTGCCAGGCTAATCAGGTTCTTAAGGCATTAAGGAAAAGATTAAGGCTATATCACCCTGTTGGTTAAATGTGTGGCTCTTGTCAGTTCCTTTATAAATAGCAGGATTGGCATGTAGGTGGGAAGTGTGGAGCAGGAATGATAAGAAAATTTATTGACTGAGGAGCAGGCTTCAAGTGTGTGAGCAGACTGCAACTGTTGAAAAAGACGAGGACCATCTCCATGTTCAGGGTTCTAATCCACAACTATAGTGACAGGCAAGACAAAATACTAATCTGTGAATACACCAAATAACTGCCATGAAGCTATTTCTCATTATAAATCCATTCAATATCAATATAAAACTAAGCTTATCCATGTTGTGAAGTAAAGAAAGCTTCATAAAACAACATACTATGTGGTCTCAGTATGACAATTGCTGCAGTATTTTTATGATTAGAACTGATCAGGAGGTAAATCCACGTGTTAAGTGGGATAGCTGTATAATCCTCCTGTTTTATAAGAACAGTGCACACTTCAAATCTGAATTTAACTTTTCAAAATAAGTATTTAACCTCTTTACAATTCTTAAATGATATTTGGTCTTATTTTTAGCAAGCTGTTGAAAAATGCCACCATCCTGTTTTACATTTGGACAGTATTCCATTCTTCAAGCAATCAGTCAAACCATCAAAATAAGTCTCTCCATTTCTAATTAGAGGAGTTAATGTCAAAATGGTAGCACATTTTTATAAACTGAGAAAAACTGGTTTGTGGACAAAAAGCCTTATTTGTGTTAGTCTGGTGACTGATGAGGGAGAAGGATGTATCTTTGGTTTCTGAGAACAAGATGCTAACAGTATGTGGAGAATTAAGGAGAATAAATCTCATTCAAACATTGTAAAGAGGTTCAACACTAATTCTGGAAAAGTTAAATTCAAGTGTGCACGGTAGTGGTAATTTGTTATCTAAAGTCTTTTGTCTTAGGGTAATGCATGTGGGAAGCTTATGAATCCTCCTGTAAATGACCACAGTGATTTTTAAGGACCAATTATGAGATTTCTTTCCTTTGTTCCCTGCAAATCTTGACTCATGTTGAGGAAGGATGCTAGCTGCAATAAACAGTCATTTTTACCCCAGATGACCATAGGCTAACTGGTGGTGATTTAATCTGAGGGTCACCACAACTCAGGTGGAGAACAAGGTTGAGAAAGTGGGTCTTCAGTTGGTGTAGGAATTGAACCCGCACTGATGGCGTTGTTTTGCATCAGAAACAAGAGGTCCAGCCAACCAAGCTAACCAACTCTAGTGGCTTATTCAATTGGAGTCTTGTGTTTGATAGGCATTAGGATCATTTGAACTTTTGGAGATGGTGTAGGATGGGCTAATCAAAATAACCATCCTTTCCACTGAAATCAATGGAAGACAAAACCAGACAAAACATAAATGGGGTGGCCAGTCAAAATCAGTTGTGAATGTTTTCAAATTGTTCAGTTGCACAGGAGACTGCATTGGCAGCGAATACAATAAACCAAATTGAAGGAAGTGGAAGTGAAATGCTTGTTAATCAGTCTGCAAGCATGACCCCCAACCTTCCCATTACATGTCACTTTAATTTAGCACATTGCTCAAGCCCACACGTCCACCCTTGGCCTGCGACAACATTCCAGTGAAGTGCTCAAAGTAAAAAGAAGTTAAACATAAAATATACAGAACAACACTATGCAATCAAGCATGGATATTATTTCCTACTGAATACAACAATTTTTCTGTCACCTAAGCTCAATGTCAAAATTCTGGAAGATATGTACCATTTTCCGTATCGTAGCAGTCTCCTCTCCCCAAAGACTTAGACAATAAATTTCATTAATACCTCCAATGCTACACCTTAGCCTTCAGCTAACTGAGGAAAAGAGTATTCGAGGACTTGGCTCTGAAACCTAAGACCTCTTGCGTTACCAGGTAACAATTCATAAAGTTTCAAAGATTTGGGCAGCATACATCAGTCACCTCAAAGCACTGGAGAAGTACTATCAACCATGCCTTCAAGGTCCTCCAAATTTGATGGTAATAAAGGTGCTCCAACAGCAGCATTTTCTCCCAAGCCAAAATGGCCAGCACAATGCACTAATCTCTCAAAAGCCAGCTTTGCAGGGTTGGACAAGTCATTCGTGTAGCAGACATCAGACTCCCGAAGCAACTGTCCTCCTCAGAACACAATTATGAGAGGAGTGCCAGGAAATCCACAAAAACACTTTCGGGATTTGCTCAAAGTATCTCTGAAGAGATCAAATTCCTCGTTGACTCATGGAACTCTGTGGCTTGCGACCAACCACAATGGGGAAAGTTTATTCTGCAAGACACCAAACACAACAGGAACCTTTGACAGGAGATAACAGAAGCAAAGTCAAGGGAAGGAAGCTTATGAGAAAAGTGTGAAATGTCCAGCTAGTGTGAAAATGGGAGAGTTGCAGTTCTGCTTTTTTCTCACTTGAAAAAATGGGCTAGACTGTTTCTAGCCACTAGAGACTGTGGGCAGGGCTGAACTCACCAGGCAGCTTAATCAACTAGCAGAGAGCCCTATTGCACATGTGCAGACCTATGAAAGAGACAGCCTTCAGGCCTCTGCTACTGTAGCTAGCTTCCATTCAGCCCTCACCGCCCCCCCACCCCTGCAATCGCAGTGCCCCATGGCCAATTGTGAGCCCCACACTGCCCAAAAACATAGCCCTCGCCGCACCCCCAACAACCAGACTGACCATGTGCCCCTCACCAACCACGGGCAGAGCGGCAGCAGGCCCTCCCTCCCTCCCCCACCAATCGCAGGCAGAGTGTGCAGTGCCCTCCTCCCTCCCCATTTGGACTGCCCTGGTCTGGTCCTGCCTCCTCTAGGCCTCTTCTCCAGAGGCCCTCCCCCTCTCAGGCCCTGCCCTGACTCTGCCCACCAGGCATCTCCACTCTTGCCCTCAGCCTTCCCAGGGGGCCTCAGTGGCCTTTGGTTCCACTGATGATGTTCATGGGGAACAGTGTTTTCTTCACCAGTGAGAACCTCTCCCAATGAGGCCATAAAGGCAAGCAAGTCCAGACGATTGAGCACCGGGCTCACTAAGCAGATGTAAATTATTATTTAAATAAATTTAAATAATATATTCAGCCTCTTGCTAGAAATGGATGAGAGACTGACCATGCAGGAAATGCGGTGCGGGTGAGATTGTGATCCTGCTCAGCTCTTGCGCAATTTTACCGGCTATTCCGCCCATCAGTGGCTGGGGGTGAGCTGGTAAAGGCACGGCCAAGATGTTAGAAAGAGCACACAAACCTCCAGACACCTCACATGTCAGACCCTTCAAACAGCACCTGCCCTGTATGTAACGGAGTTCACATCAGATTTATCAGTTATTTCAGAGCCCATTGAATCAGTGTGCTAGCAAGCCATTCTCAAAAGGAATTGCCTAAAAAGGGTGAATGCATGAACAGGTTCTGACGTTAAAAACTATTCTTGAATGGCTTTTCTCCAGATCATCAGCAAGTCAGTTACTTTGCGGTGGTCTAGGTTTTACAGGGTGGCCTGGGCTGTACTGTGGACTCTCAGTGTTTGTCATTATCCTCCTGAATCTGACCACAATTTCAGGATGTCAGGCATTTGCAGATTAATGTGGAAACCTTGAAGTTGCAGCCTGGCACTCAGTGTTCCATCACAGGCTGTGCTGGGGCCTCATTAGAATCAATAATATTTGAAATCAGTGAGAATCCCAATTTTCCCACTCCCATATTACAGTTAGAAATCCCTTAAAAAATACACTTTGATCAATTAGGAGTAACTGGGTATTTAATGAGGATGTGATTAATAAAATTTGAACGAGCCCTGAAAATAATTTTAGAGTTATGGAGCACTGTTAAATAATTAATCAGTAAATTTCTTCAGCTTTTTTTTAAAGTTGAGAATATTTTAACTTTTACTTTTGCCCTGTGTATACATCCCAATCTTTAACCTGTGTTATATAAACATTTGTAAGGTGCTTTCATTTTCTTGTTTTTATTCCTGCTTGTGTAAATCTTCTGGTATGATTGGTTGCTTGGGCAGCTTGATCACATGACTCCACTCCATTCTGGGTGTGAAGAACACGGCAATCAGCTGCATTATCAGTGCGGGGCGACGGGGGTAGAGACAACATTCTCACCAGAGAGATCGCCAGACCCCCTAACGAAACTGAGGTCACTGCAAGTAGACTGGCTTCACAGTTAGTCACAGATATTGCACCATTATTTATCATGCCTTGTTTCAGTTTCTAACCACTGAGTCCTTGTTCTTCAGTTCCAGAGACGGATCCCTCTGACATAATTGTGATAAAGTAATTGAGATAATTGTTGCTAGTCCCGAACTGTTTAATATCATCTGTTATAATGGTAGCTTGACAGAGAGGTCTGGAGGCTTGTGTGGTTGAACATTAATTTATGTTGTTCATTGGTCTATGTATATATCTCAGATAATGCTTCCATGCTGGCTTCTTCCAGAATCTTCTCTAAAGATGGTCTACTATCATGTGACACTCTACATTGTACCGTGGGTGGGACTGTTCTCCAATCCCAAATTAACCCTTTCTCTGCAGAACACCATTATCCTACACCTTCCATCAAAATTTTTACCCAAATATATTTACAATATAATCTTTAATTGTTTGTTAGTACAGAACTTGAGTTTGCTTGAACAAAACATTTTTTTTGTCAAAGTTTTTTGTCTTGCACTATTTGAATATCAGATGTAAAGGGAGCAACAATTTGTGTTGTATGAGATGAGTCCTGATTGGTTGGCAATTCTAGTAATTGGAGTCTTGTTTCAGTTCTGTATTTGTACTACTCATGGCTTCATTGACCCCTCACAGCTTTGAAACTTCCATTTCACTTTCTCCTTTCCATTTAGCTTTTTCTTCAGCGCTTCAGTCTGTTTCTTGTACCTCTCGGCTTCCTTCTGAAACATAAAACGTTGCTGAGTCTTCTCTGCCAAGGGATTCTTCACTTTGTTCAGAGTGATGTTAAATTCACTTTGTTTCTCTTTGTAATCTTCTGAAGAAACAAATGTTGACCTGAGGAACACTTGTGGTGTGAAGATCCTTCTTCACATTTCATTTCCTTTGCAAAGCTCAATTACCTTATTTCCTTATACTTCAACAGTCTTTTCAAGTATTATTTGGTATTCTTCCAATCTTTTATTTGAGACAGTGCCTGGGATTTTTTGTCTCCTTTTCTCCCTTTCTCTAGGATCCTTTGTCCTCCTTTCTAGGGTCTTTTGTCTCTCTCTCCCTCTCTCTGGCATCTTTTGTCCTCCTCTCTTTGGGGTCTTTTGTCCTCCTCTCTTTGGGGTCTTTTGTCCCCCTCTCTCTGGGGTCTTCTGTCTGCCTCCCTCTGGGATCCTCTGTCTCTCACAATACTTGAGAGGGGGTGTTCTAGCCCTTTTAAGGTCTGCGCTTCAAGACTCTGAGATTAAAATATTTGGCATACTTTTAATAGCTCACCAAATGTGGTTCAGGATTCATCTGTACCTTATTTTAGGAAAACTATACCCACAAGTACACCAAACAAATATTATCTGGAATTAAGGATCTACTGGTGATCATGAAACCATTGTCGATTGTTGTAAAAACCCATCTGGTTCAATAATGTCCTTTAGGGAAGGAAATCTGCTGCCCTTACCTGGTCTGGCCTACATGTGACTCCAGAGCCACAGTAATGTGGTTGACTCTCAACTGTCCTCTGAACAAGAGCAACTAGGGATGGACAAAAAATCTGGCCAGCCATATCCCACAAATAAATAAAAAAAACTAACTTTAACTTCTTCTGATTCTGTGCTTCGACTGATGTGGTCCAGTAATCTAATAATTTAGCAGCATGATGGCATTGCTGCCTAACAGCATCGGGAGCCCAGATTCAATTCCAGCCTTGGGTCACTATCCATGCAAAGTTTGCACATTCTACCCGTATCTGCATGGGTTTCCTCTAGGTACTTCAGTTTTTTCCAAAGATGTACAGATTAGGTTGATTGGCTGTAGTAAATTGCCTCTTAGTGTCCCAAGATGTGTAGGTTAGGGAAATTAGTGGGGTAAATTTATGGAGATTTGGGGATAGGACCTTGGTAAGATGCTCTGTCGGAGAGTCAGTACAGACTTGGTGGGCTGTATGGCCTCTTTCTGCACTGTAAGGATTCTATGAATTTCCTTCTGTAATACTTCTAATATTGAGTCTGGTTTGACTCTGGCCTTGAACTAAGTTGGTTTTATAATTTTAATTTTCTACCCAAGGCTGTTAATTTTTGTAACAGGCTGCGTCCCTAACCTTTTTTCTTTTCTGTTCAAGATGGCTCCACAGATACCATGGTCCTCTCTTTGTCCGCCCCGTGCTTTGTCAGTTTCAGCGGGCTCATGTTGCAGTGACTTTTAAAGCCTAATCTTTGCATGTGAACTCTTCAAAATAATAAGTTTGGTCTGCAACTGGATTTTTAAAGCAAAATAAAATGCTGGAAGGGGATTTTTAAACTCTGCCTGCAGCTTTTTTGTTACTTTCTTTTTCAATTCCGCTTAGCCATCTCTTGTTCCAGTGTATATTATGGATGCTTGCTACACCTTTCTACTAGCTATGATCTTGATGTGCCAACCCTGATTGTTGCTTGTTTTAAAGTTAAGTTCAGCATTTTCCCTTTTTTTTGCTCACCTTTTGTGTAATTTGGCTAGGTCTGTTGATTCTGCTTTCACTCACATCTGGCTTTACATTTGTACAGTAGATCATTTTATTATCAGCTTTTTTTCCTAATATTTGAATTTTTCCCAGCCTTCTTGTAATTTGACTCTGCTGCTGTGTCCAATCAGGTCCAGCTTTTCGTTTGCATTGTGAATTATTTTGCTCCCTTTCAGCTGTTTTTCCTTATGTTTCTGAATTTTACTCAGCCTTTTTTTGATCATAGAACATAGAAAAACTAAAGCACAAACAGGCCCTTGGCCCACAAGTTGCGCTGATGATATCCATACCTACTAGGCTTGCCAGTTTGTTTGTCATTTGTTAGCTCCAGTTCCAGAGAACAGAATGTACAGTAAGCATCCTCTCCATTCAGAAACAGTTGGACTAACCAGGCCAACAAATCATCAAAAATCGATCAGAAAGTATCAGCACCATGGCCACTTTTGGAGAGCAATGTGTTATGTGAAATGATCCAGCTAGATTCCTTGACTCTGTGGTTGGTCAGGTCTGGCAATGGACCTCCACATACCCAATTGGAGTCCTTCAGCCTCCATATCTACAATGGAGTTATTTATTTAGCTGCTTCCCAGTTGTGTCTTCAGCTTCTTTTTAGGCAACCTTCAGTTGTGTCTTCAATTTAAGAGCACTTCCCTCAGCCTGGTTCAGCTTCTGTGGGCAGTGCTGTTTTCTAGTCCCATATTAACCCTTGCCACCCTTATCCTACAATCTTGCTGTTGTTACAGTAATGTGTAAGTGTTCATAATTTTTAAAAAAAGGTAAAAGTTTATATTTGCATATCAAAACAGATCTGTAACTTTCAACCTGGCATTGGATGCCATGCTTCAGTCACCTAAGCCATAACATCTTGTGTCTTCCCCATAAACATCTCTGCCACTTAATCTTCCTCTTCTCCTTTAAGATCCTCCTCAAAGCCTACCTCTGAAACAATGCTTTTGATCCGCCATTCTAATTCTTCAGCTCAGTGTCAACATTTGCTTTATTCTGCTCCTTTGAAGTGCATCAGGATGTTTTCTTTCTTTACAGGGACCATATGCATGCAAGTTGTTGTAATATTTTGGAATACTCTGCTCAAAATATGGTGCACTGTGGTTATACTTTATCAAATGATATTAATATTGCATCCTCTCTCCTATTATGCGATGTGCATTGCAAAATGATGAGAGTTGTAGTGAACAAGGAGACATTGGACGAGGTTTTAAGGCCCTCACTTGTTCTGAAACCATAAAATCACATCCGAAGTCAATGGACCTTCCCATGTTCTGCGCCTTTGCCCACTCCGATTCCTGTGGAGGGCGGGGCAGTAAAATTCCAGCCATTGTTTCTGTTGGTAGGAAGGTCAGTAACTAGAGGACACTCGTTTAGGGGACTTGACAAATGAACCAAAAGAAGGAATGATTTTACACAGCAGGTTACTATGATCTAGAATGGGCTACCTGAAAGAAGCAGATGCAATAACAACTTTCAAAAGGAAATTGAGCAAGTACTTGAAGGGGATATAATTAAAGAGCTATGAGGAAAGTGCATGCACAGGTCTGATGCATCAAATGACCTCCTTCTGTGTGGTATGGTTTTCTGATTTTGAGGCTTATTCCAATTTCATGGATATTGAAATTCCTGCGAGTTGAGAAGAAACATTTCACATAACACATTGCTCTCCAAAAGAGGCCATGGTGCTGATCCTTTCTGATCAATTTTTGACCATTTGTTGGCCTGGTTGGTCTAACTGTTTCTGAATGGAAAGAGGATGCTTCCGGTGCATTCTGTTCTCTGGAACTGCAGCTAACAAATGGCAAACAAACCGGTTTGTTCTGTATCAGGTGCACAGCAGTCAATGAGCTCGATGTTATTATTTTGACATTAAGCTGCATTTACTTTTGCTTTTACACACTCCAAGAACAAAATCAAAATGCTTGCTGCAAGTTGAAGCAGCGTACCCAGGACTGCAATACCCATTGTACAGCTGTTTTAATGTCCTTTACAAATTCAGATATTCATTATGCCACTTTCTAAGTATGTTTTAGCCGAGAAGCAGGATCATCTCAATGTAAGCTCTCTCACACTGTCCAATCATGCTGCTGTGTCATTGTGCTCCAGATTAAACAGATCCCTGTGTAATCAGGTTTGGACTCTTTCCCTAATAAATGCTAATGTATGCAGGCTGCCTATTCAGTCCTGCAGAAGGTGAAAGTATTGCAGCACAATGTGGTGAAATTGAATTATTATAGTGTTGGTTTATGTAATAATCCACTTATTATCGTTGAATACTAAAAGGCCAAATCATTCCTTCTTCTTTTCTACATCATTTATCCCATTTAGTGTCACAAGAGAGACTAATTAATGTTGTAATTTATTTTGGTTTCAATTATCTCCATTAGCCCCAACTAATCCGTATTTAGAATACAAATACACCCAAACCTTGCCCTACCTGGTCTACGTTATTGACATCAAGAGTACATCAGATTTTCATGATCTGTGACAATTGAGTAAATCCTTATAATTTATAAAAGTATAACATCTGTATTTTTTTTGCATATCTTATTTTATCTTTACTTGTTTGCTCAATCCCATCTTTTTGATCAGTTGCCAAGACAAAAATCACAACCTAAGTGTGACAGCAAAGTTGGCCTAAACATAAGAGGATTTGACCAGCATTGTCTGAATGTTATAATATGTGCAATTACTAACGTGCAATAAAAAGCTCAATCATAATTTTTAACCAGCCTACCATAAAGACCAACTATTTCCATTATGTATTGCATTGGTAATGTGCAGAGTGGTATGTAATAAAGGAAAACACTCTTTGCAATCAGGAAAATGGATATCACTGAATAAAAAGATTCATGCTATCTATCCCGAATAATGCTTTTGGCTGTACATTGCACTGCTTTATGCAGTCAGTAGCACCAGTACAGTTAACAGTATAAATTACTTTTTAAAAAAATCTGTTCAAAATATCTTCATACTTTCAACCCTATGCATTTCCAATTAATGCTGCTTTCAATTTCCATTCTGCTTTTAACAGGCCATCCTTGCTGTGTCAATCTGTACTGCAACAGCAGTGTACCTCAAATGAAATGTACATGTGCGCATGACCTGTAACGTAATTGTGATGAGGGTGTGGGTGGGAGGGGAAAATCCAATAATTAAGGGCAACAAAATGTATCACATTTGGTTGACTTATTACAATTTTTAAATACAAATACAGGCTGGTAAGAGACACAGAATCCAGCGTGTGGTATCAGTCTCAATATTTCCTCCCACAATTCAGATAAGATGGATTTTAAAGATCGTCACAACCTCTTGTTGGCAATGGCTGCAACCGTTGTAACAGGAGGCAATGCTTTGCATGCTGCGTGCATGTCTTACCCCATTTGTAGATCACAGTGTCTCCAAAGACAGGGAACAGCAACATATTAGAGGGTGCTATTGTTCCGTATCTCTCAGGTAAAGGAAGGGGGAGGATCCCTCCTTACCTTCAGCCCAGTCCTGTATCATAAATTTAGTATTACTGTTTTATAGGCCCTTGCCAAAATATTAGGGAAGGCTCGTAACTAAAATGCCGAAGTAATGAACCCAAGCTTAGAGAAACTGCAGGTTATAAAATTTTGTGGATATGGTTATTCTGTTTCTGCCAGATCCCAGATATACTCAGCTGTCCAACTGGATGCATTTGCAGCATAACCCATATTGCAGATATATTTCTGTGAGATGTTTATGCAGTTGACAGGAACGGATGCAGGTTTGGGGAGGAAGATGTAGTCAGGCAGAGAGATCAATGCTGTGGATAGACGAAAGAAATGGCAGTCCACAGCACGGAGCAAATGTTATCACAAACACCACCATTGTCTCAGCTATGCTTCCTCCATCTTGATCACATAGTGTGTTTTTCACAACCTGGTAATATTGCAAAGCACTTTCAGCCATTGAGCTACAACAGCAACATATATCAACAAATAAATCAATATCAGCACAGCAAACAAGGTCCTATAAACAGCAATGGAATGAATGCTGAGATAATCTGCTTTTCGTAGGATTGGTTGAGGCCTTAGTATTGGCCAATTCACCTCTGTTTGTGAAATGGGTGGGATTTTCTATATCTACTGAAAGATGGCATGCATGTCAGTGCAACACTTTCTCAGTACTGTACTGCAGTTATGAGTTCAATCCTCTGGAACAAGGTTTGAATCTTTGTGACTCAGCAGAGAGATTGCTCTGACCAATCAAAGGCTGATACAACATGGAGCCTAACAGGAGACTATGGTTCTCTTACATTAGGACTCACTTAAGAGTGCAGGTTTCATTAATTAAATGCAATTGATAAGAGAATCAAAAGTAACAAATTTTGTACTACTTGCAGTTATAAAAAAATCCAAATCCAGCCAGAGGTAAGTATTTTATTTCTGAAGGAAAAGTATGCATTTGTATAGCACCTTTCACGACCTCCATCACAAAGCTCTCCACATCCAATTGTAAATAGTCACTGATATAATGTGGAAAATGTCAATTTGCAAGCAACAAGGTCCAATGAACAGTGATGTGATAATCATCATATTTGTTGAGGGATAAATATTGATCAGGATACTGGGGAGAGATCCCCTTCTCTTTGAATAAGTTGAAAAGAAAATCATTGGATATGGCAACATTTGCAAGCTCACCTGTGACCCACATGAGGTTACAATTAGTTGGTAGTTACACTCCTGTTTATGATACTCAGCGTGACTCTTGACATTGCAACACCAAGTATTGTATTTTACTACCAACCACAGAAAGCACTGAGGAGTCTAAATTGTGCTTGATATTCAGAGTTTTTCACTCGTGCAGCAAAAGTTCTCTGCTAATGCTATCACTTCCAAAGCTATAATAGCTTAGCAAATTTGACCCTGTCAAAAATTCTCATGTGTGCCTAATGATCAAATTCAACATGTGTAAGTATAGGCATTGATGATCAAGTATTTTATGGAGCATGATGGCTCCTGTGCTGCTGGGAGAATGGAAATGTCATCTGTGGAATTCAGCTGGTCAGGGTTGAATAACATAGATTGTCAAGTTAAATTGATGTCCTGGAGTTTTGCTAAATTACCTCAGAGGCTCAGGAAGAAATTTGATCAAGCCTTCTCTCCTTGCAAGTGGCACCTGTTAGTGGTTGTCAGCTTCCAACTGAAAAAAACCTGGACAAATAGGGCTGGTCATATGGGGTCAGCAGAAGAAATAGGCTTAATGGGACATAAGCCCCTTATTGGTCATGCTTTTGTATGTTCCTTTACATTTTCTGCATAACCACACTGTTACCATAAGTACGGCTTGTATTCTTCATAAGGCTGCGGTTCTAAAGGGGTTCTGGAGTAATGATTAAGTAATTCTCTCACACACACACACACACACACACACACACAATTACATATGTATATAGTATTTCCAAACTGAAAGTGCTTCATGCAATGAATTGCATTTTTAGAAGTTTTAATTATTTGTTAGGCTCTTAGAATAACATTCGAAGAAAATATTTTTTTTCCTGAGAAATGCTTTGCCTGAATCCTGTGCTGGATGACTCAGTGAATGTCATTTTGACTTTGAGTAATAGTGAGTGATAGAGAATCAGCAGTGTTTTTTTATATCCATTGAAGTCTAAGGTAGGGAAGTAAATTGATAGGGAAAAGCAATGACATATCAATGATATCATAATATGTCATCAACAAATTTTAGCAAGATGTGTTTAACTGAACTTCATTCAGACAACAGAACTTCACTCAGACAATATAATGAAAGAAACACATTTTAATATCGCTGAGTACCCATCACTTTTTGGAAAGTCATATACGAAAGCAGCATGAGATTTGGAGACTGATGGTAGGATTTTCCCTGCAGGTTACAGGGCACCATCACCTCAAACCCCACACTCTCTGCAGAACAGTACTCAGCTGTGATTGTCCTAGAATTGGAAAATTAGTGACCGGAGGTCACACTCATTGTCCAGTTAAGGACTGTAGATGTGTTATTGAAGTAGGAGGGCTAGTAGGAAGTCCTCTAGCTGAGAGGAAGCAAGGTAAATGAGAGATAGAGAAACCCCAAGACAAAGGCACTCTCCCATCTTTGTAAGTTTAGCCTAAAAAAAATAGACTGAGTAGCTTGGCCTCCACTGTGAGGTGGGAACCCCTTGTTAAGGACATGGCTGATTATAAATGCCGAATTATCCCAGATCGCAGAAGGGAAACTTAAAACACCTGCTCTCGACTGTATTTTTGCAATTTGGGATAAAATGAGGAAAGATTTGAAATCCGGAGAAAGATGTCCTAGAAGTTTTGATATGATTTTAAATAAAAGAAACATTTAAGAAATAAAACAAACAACAAAGTAATCTAGAAGTGCACTTAACAAGGACCAATGGCTATGCATAGTATCACTAATTTAAACTGTTCCAAATGATCTTCACTTAACTCCCTTCAGTGCTAACTCTCCCCAAATTATTCCACAACACATTATAGATTTTAAAGTGTGTAAAAATCCAGTAATAGTTACCACAGTAAGTAGTTATATCACTTTGGGGTTACTTCTGGAGTAAAACCAACAGCTTTCTTTCTCTTAAATATAATCTTTCTCTTTGATCTTTCCTTATCTGACCTAACTTCTTTCAACATTGGACTTATTCACCTTAATTTTATGATTTTAGCTTTTGGAGTGTAAATGCAACGTGTACACACTTTCTGAATTTTTCTTCACACTTCCCTTTTCACAGCTTGTATATCTTGCTTTGAAATCCTTAACAACTTATTCAAATCATATTCTATTCCCTCATTGTTACTAACTTGCCTTGGATAAACATCTGTTTACAGTGTTGCTAGGCTCATCAAAGGCACTAGTTTCATTAACAGTGCCATGTTGTCCCTGCTTTAATTAACTTACATTTTCCCACAGTTTGTAAAATATATAACTAGCAGAAAATATTCCAATTTCTTAGATTTTTCTGATATTTTCATGTCACTAATATTCTGACACCCTGTACAGGACAGCCTGCAGCAGTGAGGCAGGTAGAGATGGCCTCCAAGCATGCCTGGACTACTGGGAGTCCACCCCTAGGCAACGACATTCCCCAATGCCTCGAGGGCCCTGGAGATTGACTGGAAAACACCAGACACACTCCAGTAATAAGTCTTAACAGGTTCTATCAAAGTCAATTGGCAACACGGCAGTTGAGGGGCGGGTAGCTCTGCTTTCCTGCCCATCCTGTCCCCATTTTTGGGAAAATGGCCCAAGTGTGAAACAGAACCAGCAAGCCAGCTTGCAGTGCAGGTTTAGCATCCACCTATCTCTATGCCCCATCAGGCCCTCACCCTCAGAAAATGAGTTTTCAATCATGGTTTGCACTTGGAGGTTTCACGCTGAAGTACGTACATAACTTTCAATTTAAGTGCTCCATTTTGATGAAGAATTGATGCTAATACTTGAGTAGTATAATGCAGTGATAGAGACAAGAAAAGTAGCACCTGATATGAATGCATTCTTTCTAAACTGGAGTTAAAGCTGTACTTTCAGCATTGTTAAAGGCATATTTATTGGCCTTTAACCTATGTCTTATCAGTCACCAGCACTTATACTCACATCAGCTTGTTTAGATGTCCAGAACTAATAACTGATATACAGAAATTCTCACTAAAAGAATTGAAGTTGTTGACAATCTAGCCTTAAGCACATGAAATTGCAGTCTCCATCAAACCCTCTTTGAAACTACAGAACAGTGGATGAAGCAGAGATGGCCTTTACTGTTGGTTTATTCTGACAGATGGTCTTCTAGTGATAAAAAATAACTTGATAGGAGTATACATGGCAAATAACTATTGTCAGGATTCTTTTGTTGGAGTTTTAAGTGTCTTTTGAAATACATGATTGTCAGTTCGATAGCAACAAAGAAACATTGAACAACCTTAATTACTCCATTTGCACTGTGCCCAAGAAGGCTAAAATACATTCTATGCCACAAATGCCGTAATTTATCTCAGATTGAGTTGCAATCTCAGAAATAGATGTGCATGTAACAGTTCTAAAATTGAAGAATGCCACGACCTGGTAGAATATGCTAGTCAAAGGCGTGTCAGCTTCTTGACAAACTTAAAATCATAGGATCATGGAATGAATACCACACAGAAAGAGACCATTAAATCCATTGTACCTGCTGTCCAAGAGCAACTCACCTAATCCCACTCCTCACTTTTCCCCCTAGTCCTGATTTTTAAAAAATCTTCAGATGATTATTCTGTTGTATTTTGCAGGCCTTTATTGAATCTGCATCCAGCAAATTTGATACAGTCGTTAAATGATTTCACTAGTTAAGTGAATAAAGCCTTGTTGTAATCAGTTTCCCTCTGCAGTATAGGCAGGTGCCCTTTTGAACTCAGAGACACCACATAAGCTCAGAGCAGCATCCTGCTTCTCACAGAGTGAGAAGGAGAGTGAGTGCACCACAGATCTGTGGGGCTAAAGATACAAAACCTGTTGATTTTGTTCTGTTCTCTCATGAGGCTTAAGATGCTAGATAGAAAGCAACATATGTCCAGCACATACAACTTCCACTGGGCCAAATGTGTATCTGCTGAGATTCCTGTAGAAGAATACTGTATTGTTTAGTGTTTTGTGCAGTGCAATGACCATTTTGTTCAAATTAGTATACGATAGAGAATTGTACCAGCAGAGGGAGTCTATAAACAGGAGCTGAAAATATGCAGAAACTGTTTTAATAAAGAGTCATATTGCTCATGCACTTTCAATTTTTTCTCTGTCTCTGACTGTTTCTAGTCTTAAGAACTTCAAAATATCCACGGTCTTGTCCCTAACTATTGAAAGGAAAAAAGGAGGATGGGCAGTGGAAGTATCCATATACCTCCTCTTTCATCCAGCTACAGTGGTATTTGCTTGCTATTTCAAAAGTAGTTGGCCTTTGTCACTATAATGTTTATTGGTTCTATACGGTGAATATTCAGTGAATGAGCATGGAAGTGTCAGGCTTAACATGAGAGTATGAGGGGTCATTGGGGTGGGTACGGGACATAGCATGGCTTGGGGGGGGGCATTAGGGGCCATGGGGAATGGTTGAAGGAGTATAGCTTGGTATGAGGGCATGAAAGGCCATGTGGGTAGGTGGAGGGGAATGAGGTGGCATTGAGGAGACCAAACAGAGCATGTGGTCATTGAGGGTGTGAGGAGTGAGAGCTTTTTTTCAATTTAACTAGAGCAAAATGCCGTAGCACCAATGTGGGCTTTTTAAACAGCCCACTTCTGCACCCATGTCAGCTGACCTGACTGCAGCCCACACCCACCTCCCCACAATAAAAATCCTGTCTATGCAGGAACTTTCGCCCAACATGGGCATGCTGAGCCAAGAAGCTCCCTGCTTCAAGGTTGAAAATCCAGGCCAGAGTATATCCATTTCATCTGTAATTGACATTACCTCATTAATATTCTGTTCCTTAGTGCATTGAATAAATGAGCTACCGCCAAGGTTCTGAAGATTAATTGTTTAAAAAGGACTGTAGAAATTGAGATGTTGAATGCAGTTGCTGTTACCACTGTCGGTGAATGCTGAGTATTGTGTGGTGTTCTGACAATATCCCTATCCTTCAAGAGAATTGGAATTGCATTCTGTTTGGTCACCATCTTAGCGACAACAAACCCAAAATGTATATTAAGATTACTGCTGCCTGTAAAGGACACCCAATATTATCCCACATCAATAAGATTGATAGCCCTTGCATGGAATTTGAATATCTCCAAAAGCATGAAGTGCTATTTAATCAGGGCATTGGGTTAATGTCATAGAAGACCAAATACTAAAGGTAAGTGATTAAGGATGGTACAGTAGTTAGAATTGCTGCCTCACAGCGCCGGAGACCCGTGTTCAATTCTCAGCTTGGGTCACTGTCTGTGCAAAGTCTGCACATTCTCCCTGTGTCTGCTTGGGTTTGCTCGAGGTGCTTCAGCTTCCTCCCACAATCCAAAAGATGTGCTGGTTAGGTGTGTTGACCATGCTAAATTCTCCCTCAGTGTCCCTGAACAGGCTCTTAAGTGTGGCAACTAGGGGATTTTCACAATAACTTCATTGCAGTGATAATGTAAGCCTACTTGTGACACTAATAAATAAACTTAAAAACTTAAACTTAAGGAGGTCACTGAGCAGTATAAAAATAGTTATCCCTGGTCCTGCTCAGAAGCCTGAAATTCAAACACCCCAGCTGTTAATTTCTAGAGCCAAGCATTAGTATTAATTCTAGAAATGGCATTCTGAGACAGATGCACAGTCATGTGTGAAAATCTTTATTGATCAAAACCTGATAATATTAAATGGCTAACAATGCACAAGTAGGATTTATATCGTTAGTAATTAGCCTAAGCAATATTTAGGACAAGACATTTTACAGCAAAATACCCAAAGTTTAAAAAACACATTAACTTATAAATAACCATTCACTTAACATGAAAAAATGTATGCTTTTGATATCAGTCACAAATGCAAAGTTATGCTAGGCCAGCATTCATTGCCCATTCCTAGTCACCTTTGAGATGGTTGTGGGGAGTTGCAGCTTGAACCGCTGCAGTCCTTATGGTGTAGATATGTCCACAGTGGTAATAGAGAAGGAGTTCCTGGATTTTGACCCAGCAACAGTGAAGGAACACTGATATATTTCCACGTCAGGGTGATGAGTAGCTTAAAGGGTACCTTCCAGGTGATGGTGTTCTCGGTATCTGCTGCTCTTGTTCTTCTAGATGGCAGGGGTCATTATTCAATGCAAGAAGCAATGTACTATTAAATGACCAAAATGTAGGAGGTAGACTTTTATTTTCAATGCTATAATCTGATAGCGGAAAGGAACATTAAATACCCAACCCAATCTTCCAAATTCATGGGAAGTGTTCATAGGCCAGTCAGATTGGAGTCCCAGAGATTTCCAAGGTAATTGACTGTTAGTTCCTGATTGATGGACCCATAATGGCATAGATTGCTATTTGATTTCAGATACGGGGGCACATATACGGCCTGCTTACCGTTGATGTACACACTAGTGACCGGGAATATATCTAGTGGATTTCCAAAGGGATGTAGGAACCCTCCACCAGTCAGAAGCTGACAATGAAAGAAATGCCCTTCCCTTTAGAGTTTAATTTGGTGATGATTACTGGCTGGAAATCCTTTGAAGACAGACTGTGCCTTAAATCTAGTCCTTCTATTCCCAGGCAGACTAACTTTAATCCAAAAGGAATGGACATTCTTGACCAATATATTTAAATTAACAAAAAATGCAGTTTAAACATTGTTTATCACAGATTTTAAACTGAAAGAAAGTAATATCATGAAAAATTGTTCAGTAAACATCCTTTGTTGTGATGAACTATATTAAGATGTTGCATAATTCACAAATGACATCATCAGTTTTTTTTACATATTTTCTTTGCCAAAGAAAGCTTGTTGAACATTTTCATAAGATCAGCGTTGCTTTAATTTTGTACAGCTTTTAGTCCGAGGGAGAACAGTCATAAAATAAAATAGACCAGCATGATGGTTAGGTTGTCACAGTAACAGGAGCACCATAGCAACAATATTCTGCTAAGCTTTTGCATAAATGAGGATGAATGGTAATTTGGCAAAGCAGCAATGTTGAATCGATTTGCCAATGAATCTGAGGCCAATTAACTTAGGTTATTCAATAGTACCAGTTAGTCCATTTTGGGGGGTAGAGGGATAAATAAGATTTTTTTTTATCTAGTTCACACTTTAAGGTTTGCAGATCCTTAAAAAAAAGGTTCTGAAATGATGCTGGGGATGCTATTGTTAAACGCATTAGCATCCATCTTCTCTGAAATTCCTCTTGCTGCTATTTTAATGAATCCTAACCAATTCCAAAAAAAGGGTTAACAGCTCCATCAGAGGGATGGGAAAAGATATTTCAGAATGATGTATTTTGTTTGTGAATTATATCAGATGGCTCAATTTCAGCACAGTGATTCTGATTAGCAAGCACTGAGCATGTCAACCATTATTTAAGTCCGCCATCAATAAATTGACTCGGGTGGGCATTCACTAAAATCATTTCTAGTATCAACTGAGTTTATAATAATCTTTGACAATTCTGCTTTTACCAGTTGTTTAAAAACAATTTCTAAAAAAAGGAATATTGCATACTAAAACGCTAAAGCATTTGCTTCATCAAGTACTAATTTAAAACAGGATTACCTGTATATAATCTGTCATAAGTAAGTTAAATGTGACAATCAAAACCTGTTCTGAAATTATGTCTAGAATACTTGCACAAGAATGATTAATCCACTCATCTGAAATTCTTCTCTCCTCTGTTTAACAAGAAGTAGGTAGCCCATATATTTTCAATGTGTTTCACTGTCAGTAAAAAAAGCAGAGAAGAATAAAAGTTGAACACATTCTAATACGAGCATTGCACACTAATATTAAGGGTGCTTCAATTGGCAAATGATGCTCTTGCACTGAAAACTATCTTATGAGTTTTAAAATGTGATTTATTTTATCTGCAATTTAAAAAATACAGAGGTTTATCATACAGAGAAATTGAATTTAGAAGGATATAGGGCTTTCTGCTGAAATATTCCTTTAAACCTAAACTATTTGGTTTATACATCCCTCTCGGTGTGTACAGTAAGGATTGTTACAAAAAGTTTTGTAATTCAAAACAAATACAATAATTAAAGATTCAAAGTTCTCTTCAGGCTGAAACAAATCAAATTAACATCTACCAAAGTTTAACATACTCACAGTGGATGGATATCACATCATTAAAGATTTGTAGACAATAGCTGCAACCATAATAATACTAATAGCCTTTCAGTAAAATTGAATGTCACATCAATTAAGAATTGACTGTATAGTGCAATCTGCAATACACTGGTAATGGGAATGTGCTGATTAATCAAGGTCCTGTGTAACTAAATCATTGAGCAAAATGTTAACTGCCCTGGGGTGTATATTTGTGGGTTGGGTGAGGGGGCTAGTGGTAATGCGAGGGCCTCGTGTCGAAGCCCTCAAAACTGGCTTGATCCATCCACTTCTGGGTTTACCCTGAGCAAGCGTACAGAAAAGGGGGAGCCCCTGTGGAACTTTGAAGTAGTATTCAAGAATTCAAAGACGCAATTAACTTGGGAAACGCTGTCTTCTGGTTTTAACAGCTGGTGCATGGATTTCTCTGAGCTGTGTGGAGCTTGCCAGGATCAAACAAGCAAGTGCACGATGAGGACTGCTTGTTAAATGAAACTGGGATGGGGGATGGCATTGGGGTTTAGACTTCAAAAGGATAGCTGCAGCCTATATAGGTGATGCCTCCAATCCCAGCCTCTTATACACCCCCAGTTGTCATTGCTCCATCACTGATGGCCCTGCTTTCAGCTGCCAAGGCCTGAGGCTCTGGAATCCCCAATTTAAATCTCTCTGTCTCTCTCCTTCACATTTCTCCTTTCAGACCAAGCTTTATGCTGTAAATTTTGTTTAATAATGCTCATGGGACATGCCTTGGGATGTTTTATGAAATTAAGGATGCTGCATAAATGCAAGTTGTTGTTGTTCTATGTGACAATACAAACCATAGCTTCTTCTCATGATTTTTGTTGAGACATTTAAGAAATTTGAAGATATTCACAGGAGAACTAGTAAGCCTTCCAAAAGTAATGTTTGTGAACTCATTCTCTTCTTAGTGCAAATACATATTTCAGATTTCCCATAAAGAGTGGACAAATACCTTAAACACAATATATACACTGAAGGATTGTGCCAGAAATAGGCAAATATTTAAAGCTACTGATAATAGGAATCTGCACAAGTTGATATCAGGGCAGGTGGTGGTGTAGCAGGAATGTCATTGGACTAATAATTCTGAGGCTCAGGCTAATGCTGGGAC